>NW_027256882.1:213751927-214961927 GCF_029215685.1 Pituophis catenifer annectens
AATGAAACGTTGACACACACAGACTCACCTTTTGCCCCATGAATCTGAGCCAGAGGTGGTATTCAGCAGGTTCTGACGAGTTCTGGAGAACCGGTAACGGAAATTCTGAGTAGTTCAGAGAACCGGTAAATACCACCTCTGACTGGCCCCGCCCCCATCTATTATCTGCCTCCCGAGTCCCAGCTGATCGGGAGGAAATGGGGATTTTGCAGTAGCCTTCCCCTGCCATGCCCACCAAGCCACGCCCACCAAGCCATGCCCACAGAACCGATAGTAAAAAAATTTGAATCCCACCACTGATCTGAGCCACTGCACAACCCAACACAAACATGTTCTTGCACACATACAGTTTTTTTTTTAAAAAAATCCAGGTAAGTTTTCTTTCTGTGTGTTCTGAAATAGTGTAATACCATCCTTAAGTCTTGATGATTCTCCCTTCCCCACCCTTCACCTCTATTTCTCACACACACAGCCCTATATAAAATTGCTGCTGAGCTAAAGATTTCTTGGCTTCTTGAAGGTCAGAGGTTATTCCTGCATAGATTGAATCAGATCATAGCATGCAGCTTCAGGCATTACGTGGACTGGAAATGTGTCATTAAGAAAAGCCATGAATTTTCTCCAAAGCTATGCCATCAACCCTAAAAGCCTGCTGTAGTGAGTAAAGAAAATGACCTTAATGGAAATACACAAAAACTGTTGCCCAGACAAAAGGGGCTGAAACATTTTTAAGCCCTGATAAATGAAATAACATTTAGAAGCTGCTCTTGTAGATGCCTCCCTAACTCACTGGAGTATAAGGAGGGGAGGTACCACACAACCAGATTTGCAAGATTCTGCATTACAGCCAAGTTTCTGGTAAAGAAAGACTTTACTGGAATTCAGAAGCCCTTCCAGAAATGAAGAATGGTTTGGTCTCAACAGATGTTTGATGCTGCTACTTACAAACAATGCGCAGTGGTTAGAATGCAAAATTACAGGCTAATTCTGCCTACTGCCAGCAGTTTGATCCTGACCAAATTTACTCAGCCTTCCATCCTTCCAAGGTGGGTAAAATGAGGACTCAGATTGCTGGGGGCAACATGCTGACTCTGTAAACTGCTTAGAGAGGGTTGTGACGCATTATGAAATGATATGTAAGTCTAAGTGCTATTGCTATTGCTGATGCTATATATGAAAAATGACATAACAACATTTTTACACTATTTCAGGCTTAGACTATGATTCGGGCTTGAAGGTAGAGGCCCATTTTGCATACCCAGTGTCCTAGGTTGCATTTCCTGTATCTCTAGGTTGTGCTAGAAAACATTGTCATTGATAGATATCCTGGGGAGTCAGTATTAAAAATGGCTGGGCAAAGTCAACTATGAGTTGACTCAGTGCTTAACACAATTCCACACAAAAACACAGTTCCTATGTGTGCATAATTCCATACATGCTATGACCAAGCAAATGCTTGATATCACACAGCATACTAAGAAAACGATTAGATTTCCCACAACACACTGAACTACTGTTGGAAGAAATGTCCATCTGGGTTCAGTTCCAAGTGGGGAAAAAGACACTGGAAACATGGAGACTGCTTGGAAAGATGGTTTAATGGTGGACAGGAATCACATGGCTTGAGTTCCTGAGTAGAAAACAAAGAAAACCCGAGATGCTGGAAGTGCCTTGGTTTTATGCCCTCTGTTGGGCCCCACCTCTGAGTTTCTTGTTCCTGTATAAGAAATGTATCCTGATTGGTTGTCAAACTCCCAGGTGGTCTAGGGGTCTCAGCTAACTTTGTAGGTTTTCTCTCAAGTTTGCTTGAGTCTTGCCATGTAGTGAGTTTCTGTTGCTAGATGGGTCCTATTGTGTTGCAGATGATGGCCCATTGACAAAAGTGGAGGGAAATGAGTGAGCTTGGCTGAGGCCTTAATGGTCCATTGACAAAGCTGCTTTGTCTTTAAAATATGTTTCTCCATTTCTCATCCAGGGAAATATAATATTCTGCCTTTTTAAATATTTCCTAAAATATTTCATTGTTCTAGGAGAGGAGTGAGTGCTAACTTTCTACACTACAAAATTACCCAGCCCCACATTTCAGCTTAATCTAACCTATTATGTGAACACAGGAGTCAATATTACATTCTAAGGCAAAGGTTTTCATGTGTCTATGACAATTATTGTACCTCGACTTACAAGAGCTTGATGTTGTGGTCCGCCAGCAGCCTGCGGAGCTGGCAGCAGAGTCAGACAGTGAGGAGGCTGGGGAGGAACATGGGCGAGTCCTGGAGTCTGGGGAAGGCTTGGACGAGGGCTTTGCATCGGAGGCAGAGATGGGGCTAGGGCCATCGGGGAGTTATGTGCGGACTCCGGAGCCTCCAGAGTTGGACATCAGAGAGGCCGAGGAACAGGAGGAGCCTGTTCCTAGTGCGCACATGTGCAGAACTGCCAGAAGGCAAGAACAGCTAAAACAAAAGGGATGACTCGGGAGTAAGGCCTGGAGATGATTGGCCCCTCCCATAAGAATTAAAAGAAGAGCAAAGGCACGTGGGCCCTTTGCAGGAAGCAACGTTGTTAATTCTGTTCCAAGTTGGCATCTCTGTTTGAATCTGGACTCCATGTGGCTTTGCCAATTAGGTCTTTGGCAGCGTGTCAAGGGAGATAAAGGTTGGTGATTATCCCGAAGGACTTCTCCCATAGGACTTTTTGCAACTAATTGGGACTAATCTGTGAATGAATGTAATTCACAGCTGGTGCAATAAAAGAGGCTTTTGGGACTATTTGTGTGTTTTAATGACTCAGGAAGCCTGGGTCACAACATTTGTTTAATGACCATTTGAAGTTACAATGGCACTGAAAAAGGTGACTTATGAACTTTTTTCACACTTTTACCATTGCAGTATCCATATGGTCACGTGATCAAAATTCGGCCACTTGGCAACTGGTTCATATTTATGACAGTTGCAGTGTCCTAGGGTCATGTGATCCCCTTTTGTGATCTTCCATCAGGCAAAGACAATGGGGAAGCCAGATTCATTTAACAACTGTGTTAATAACTGCAATGATTCACTTAACAACCATGGCAAACAAGATAATAAAATGGGGCAAAACCAGGGGTGAAATGCTCCCGGTTCGGACCAGCTCGGGAGAGTAGGTAGCAGAGATTGAGGCTAGTTTGCCAAACCGGGAGCAATGGCTGGCTGGCCACGCCCCCGAACCGGTCCATGGCCCGCAGTCCTGCCATGCTTGCCTGCATTCCGTACTGCCTTCCTGGCGTCCCGGTGGCCAGCTTGCGAAGGCAGGCAAGCATGGCAGGGCTGCGGGGAAGGAGCTAGCAGCTTACTGCCACCCCCCCCCCCCACTCAAGCAGCGGCTTCCCTGCTCAGCCCCGACAAGCTATGCATCCATAGCAATGGGGTTGTTTTGTTCACCACGGTGGTGCTTCGGGAGGGAAGGTGGACATATTCATTATAGTTGTCAGCTGCAGACATCCGCCTGCCCTCCCGAAGTACCACCTCGGTGAACAAAACAACCCCATTGCGCTGCGCCTCCTTCTGCAGCCAAACGGGCCCAGCCATGCGTGCCCTTTCCTCAAATGGGCTGTGCATGGGGCGCTTGGAGAGAGAGCGAGCAAGAGAGCTCTCCAACCTCTGTTTTGTGTGTGTGTGTATGAGGGAGGGAGGAAGGGAGGGAGCGATTTGAAGCCGAGGCACCCAAACTTCTGGCAGCGGCACAGCCGGCTTCTGAGCAGCCCTGAGTCAGCCAGCTCCACCTGACCTATTCCCTGAGTTTCGTCGTTCTCCTGCCCCCCCCTCAAGCAGTGGCAGGCTCTGCGGGACAACAGGACCTCTCATTTTTCCCACAATATGGCTTACGCTTGCTACCTCTGCTTGTCTGCTTGCAAGCGATGATCTTCTCTGCTTCTCTTGGGAAGCTGGTGCAGGCACCATGGATGCATAGCTTGTTGGGGCTGAGCAGGGAAGCCGCTGCTTGAATGGGATGGGGGTGTGGGTGAGGAGAACGGCGAGACTCAGGGAGTAGGTCAGGTGGAGCTGGCTGCTTAGAAGCTGCCCCCGCTGCTGCCAGAAGTTTGGGTGCCTTGGCTTCAGATCGCGCCTCTCTCTCTCTCTCTCTCTCTCTCTCTCTCTCTCTCTCTCTCTCTCTCTCTCTCTCTCTCTCTCTCTCTCTCTCTCACACACACACACACACACACACACACACACACACAGAGACAGTTTGAAAAGCTGTCTTACTTGCTCTCTCTCCAAGCGCCTCATACACAGCAGAATGACGTGAATGATGTCAAACTGGCCACGCTCACCCAGTCACATGACCACCAAGCCAAGCCAAGCCACGCCACACCAAGCCATGCCCACAGAACCGGTAGCAAAAAAATTTAGATTTCACCCCTAGGCAAAACATACTGTGTTTTGTCTCGCTTAGCAATAGTACCTTTAGGCTCAATTGTGGCCATAACTTGAGGACTACCTATATGGACAGATTTTCATCTTCCACAATGTTACGTGGCAAATATATAACATGAAATTGGCTTTGATCTTTCATGCATGGTAATAGTTTTCTTTTAAATTTTCAAAACTGATTTTAAAGAGAGACTGAAAGATTCAGTCTCATGTGGTCTGGATACACATTAACTATGATTTCTATGGACACCTCCATCTACAGAAGCTGTATGTGTTAGATATTGGGAATGAAAAATTGACTTCATGCTCTGGTGGTTGAAATCCAAAACTTCATCTCTTCCTGTAATACACGGGCACTCTCTCATGCATTTAATTCTTGCCAGTCTAATGAAATTTGAATTTATGCTTGCAATCTTATTTCAGAAACCGAGAGCCTACCAGAGTTTTAGTCAATTGTGAACGAGACAGTTGGAATCTGATAGACAGTGATTCTCCCATGCTTGAGATTTTAAGTTTTTTCAGCCTAGGTGGAGATATTAGAGCCAAGCAGATGTTTTCCTATTAAGATCCAGTCTTCAACCCTATTTTATATTATTTTACTTTATTGTGAGCTCACTCGTGTAACTAGCTATGGGCAAATTCAATGGGTACATTTATACATTTCATCTGCATGTTCTCAGAAATCTGTAATATTCTTAGAGACTTGATTTTTTTTTTTTAATCCACAGGCAACAGTTCATGGACATTATCCTTCTGTTGCTTGGCAACCAGCAGAGTGCCTCAGGATCAGGTAGATGGAAAGTCACCCTACTAATAACAATATTAATTCCCATCTATAATACTTATAATTGAATTACAATCCCCCAAAACAAATAGATAGCATGAAATTGAGAAATGCTGATTCTAAGTGATGTACTGTAATAATCACACTTCTAACAAGCCTTATTATTGCTTAGCTGCAACCCAGTTTAAAGCTGAGAGATAATCTGATGAGGTACCATATATGCTTGCAAATAGTGGTGTTATTTCAGCCATAAACCACTCCTTGGGTATAGTAATTTTGACAGATAATGGAAGCAAATCGTCATTCTCTGTTCGGCTGAAATACACTTGTACGCCCTCCATAGAGTTTCTGTGGTGTGATCCGTCTATGTCAGGTCGAAAAGCTCCATTGACTAAAGTGTCTTCCTTAAAAAGTAGTGAAATTCATTTATATAAGCCTAAGGAGAGACTCTGCATAGAGTGATGCTTGGTGACACAGCAATTACAAAGGAGCTTTCAGAAAGTCAGGACTGTCTGATCCTATTACATTGTACACCAAATGAGGCAGATACCGATGGCCTTGAAAAGTAACTGGAATTTGTTCTCCGAATTCTAAATGCCTTGGAGGTTACTCCAAACAGTCTTAAAATGCCAAATGCTTTTAAACGTAGGATGGGGCTATGATTCAGCATATGCGTTTATTCTGCTATGCATCTGGGGGTTCCCCTTCAGAAAGGAGAAATATAAAAGATCAAACTTCCATCTAGAATAATTAGCATAACGTAAGGCTGCTCAGTTTTATCTTTATTACTACCATCCCTTCATCATCATCGGCAATATCTGATATGTTTGTTTCACCCAGGGAAAACCTTACTTTAAAGGATGAGCTATTTCAAATTAAATAAACATTATTCTACCTCATGTTTTAGTATGACTCAATATCATCCCAAAGGTATTTCTTCTTTTTTTTCTCAAGAGGCAACTGGACTTCGTTTTCCCTTGAAGATGTTTCGCTTCTCATCCAAGGAGCTTCTTCAGTTCCGATGTCCATCAGAAGATCAGTCTGTCAAAACTGAAGAAGCTTTTTGGATGAGACTAGGTGGCTCAGTTGCTAAGACACTGAGCTTGTCGATCAGAGGCAGGTGGTTCGAATCCCTAGCACAGGTTTCCTGAGTGAGCAGGGAGTTGGACTAGATGACCTCCAAGGTCCCTTCCAACTCTGTTACTGTTAAAAACGTCTTCAAGGAAAAACAAAGTCCAGTTGCCTCTTGAGAAAAAAGCACCTTTGGGACAGCCATGACCTGAATGACTGAGACTCTCCATAGAGTAGACAACTCAATACATTACCATGTAGTAATCCACCAACTTGGTATTGTGCACATTTTTCCTACATCTTATGGAAGTTTTCTTGATAGAATATATTTCTTTTTTTCTTGCCAAACCATGGTAATAAGGATCATGCCAGCAGAATGAATGAATCCCGCTTGTAAGCATGAGAGGGATTTAAATTTAGAGGAATCATAGAAAACATAAGGGTTGAAAGAGAGTTTATAGTTCAGCCCAGTGGTGGGCTGCTACCGGTTATAACAACCAGTTAGCTCAGCATTGAAAATGTGCACATGACCTTCCATGCATGCACATGGCTTCACAAACATGGTGATATAGGACGGAATAGCACCAAGGTGAGCAGGCCTACCCACTAGTCACAACTACTGGGTCGCCTGAATTGGTCCAAACTGGCAGCAGCCCACCTCTGGTTCAGCCCCTTGCCTACTGCAGAAGTCTACTACTATTAGCAATATGGTGTATTATGCTTAATTTAGCACCTGAATTTTGGATACGTTCCTAAAAATATGGTGGGAGAGGTATCCAGAAAGGTGTCTTCAAAAAGTATGTTAACTGTGATAACAAGCTTTACAGTTTTTTTTTTAAAGGCTTAAAGGTAAGAACAAATGGATTTCAGAAACTACAGTTACAAAAAGATCAGTCCGTTCTCAAATTTAATTATGAAGGATCATCCTGTGCTTTATATCCCTGCAGTCCCACTTAATCATTAATTACAATGCCTTTTATTGTCTCCTATGTTGATTGCATGTCTGAAATCACAGGCTGCTTAGCACATTAACTTAACACCTTTGTTACTTGCTAGGCTAAGCTTTAACTTTATTTTTCTTCTCTTTTTGAGGAGAGGGAGATTATTGTTGTTAGATTAAGCAAGACTTTTATAAGTATTGGGCTATTATCTATAATGCTGTTTCTCAGCTTTGGCAACTGGAAGCAGGGATGAAATCCGGCAGGTTCTGACAGGTTCTGGAGAACCGGTAGTGGAAATTTTGAGTAGTTCAGAGAATCGGCAAATATCAGCTCTGGCTGGCCCCAGAGTGGGGTGGGAATGGAGATTTTGCAATATTGTTCCCCTGGACTGGGGAGGGAATGGAGATTTTGCAGTATCCTTCCCCTGGAGTGGGGAGGGAATGGAGATTTTGCAGTATCCTTCCCCTGGAGTGGGGAGGGAATGGAGATTTTGCAGTATCCTTCCCCTGGAGTGGGGTGGGAATGAAGATTTTGCAGTATCCTTCCCCTGGAGTGGGGTGGGAATGGAGATTTTGCAGTATCCTTCCCCTGGAGTGGGGAGGGAATGGAGATTTTGCAGTATCCTTCCCCGTCCATGCCCACCAAGCCACGCCCACCAAGCCACATCCACAGAACCACTAGTAAAAAAATTTGAATTTCACCACTGATAGATGCGTGGACTTCAACTCCCAGAATTCCCCAGACAGCATTGGGAAATCCGCACATTTTCAAGTTGCTAAAGTTGAGAAACATTGGTTTATAACATCTGTTCATACACTGCATGAGGACCAGATGGAAAATTTGCAATTTTTTATAATGTAGGTCTAAGCATGTTCCTTATTTGGAAAAGCTTAACCCACCCCAAAGAACACCTTATTCCTATTTTCTTTCTTTCTTTCTTTCTTTCTTTGGATAGCATGGAGATTCCTTCTCTAGATATCTGCAGGTCTTCTTAAGACAAAATTGAGGCCAGCGGTTATTGTACCAAGAATAGATCGGTGCTATCTGAAACGTTGGTGCGGGCAGTTCAACCTGGCAAACACTAACTTCCTAATTTATACTGAGTGGAACAATTGAGAGATGGTGGGTGGCCCTGAAGCTGCCAATTTCAGATCCAAAAATACTTCTTCATATAGAAGTTATTTTGTCAAGTGATTCTCACCTTGCCCCCAAGAATTAGATGTACAGTCACGATGCAGGGACAATAAGATGTGATTTCTCATTCTCGTGTCTTGAGACAGTCTTTTCCCCTCTCCATAAATGACATCTATTTTCAGATTCTTTTACCATGTAATTCATGTGGCTTTTACCAAAATGATATTTCAGGTGGCGCCTTTTGCCCTGATGACATGATGGTATTCCAATCTTCATCAATATGACTTCTTTTGCATAATAACTTAGAAGATGCATTTAGTTATTAGATATGTATCCATTATATAAGACTATGAGTGAAAGATTTTCCTTGCTATTTGAAAGCAGCATTGTGATCCAAAGTTACTAATAAAGTTATATTGGTTGCCCAACCTGAAAGGAAATTTTAAATAGGCAATTTTAAGCAAATACATTTCTCTGAGTTGACAAATATATAGTTATTGACTTGTCTGAATGACTCTGGAAGCAAATGAATACTGCATTACTCAAAGAACTATTCTTTTTTTTTTAATTTTTTTTTTAAACATAACAAAACATAAAACAACCATCATCCATTACAATCACAGAAAGTGTGTCGATCGGTTACAATTCTTTTGTGCTTAATCCCATTCCAAAATTTACAAATTATTTAGTTTCTCTTATTTGACAAATTTTTATATCCCTTTATGCTATTATTCTCATTTAACGATCATTTAACAATGGCTTGTATCCCATAGAAAATCGCTTCATATATTTTATCATTACAATTATTTCATATTTCATACTTCATTTCCATGCTTTATTATCTAGCCATTGATAAAATAAATCCCATATCATATAATACTGTTTGTCTTCCTGTTCTCTAATTTCAAATGTCAATTTACTCATTTCAGCACATTCCATAAATTTTTTGATAACTTCATCTTCAGTAGGTATTTAAAGGTATTTATTCTACAGATCCTCTAATGCAGTGGTCCCCAACCTTTTTATCGCCGCGGACCAATCAGCCTTTGATAATTTTACCGTGGCCCGCTGAGCGCGCACAGGGGTGGGGGCTTTGGGCCACACGTGCGTACCTGCGCGGGGCTCTCTTCCCTGGAGCCTTTGCGCACGGCCCAGGAGCTTTTGTGCACAGCCCAGGAGCTTTTGCGCACGGCCCAGGAGCCTTTGCGCTGCAGCGTTCATGTCCCCCGGCCGCTGCGCGGCCCGGTGCCAGGTACTCCACGCCCGGCACCGGTCCGCGGACCGGGGGTTGGGGACCACTGCTCTAATGTGTCATGCTTAATTAAGAATGCTCACTTTTAGAATTCTTGTGATTTTTGTGCTGTCTTAAATCCCTTCAACTGGTATTTCATTCTATTGGTATTTCCATCTCGGAGAGATGGGAGTCAGTGGTGGGTTTCAAATTTTTTACTACCGGTTCTGTGGGCGTGGCTTGGTGGGCATGCCATTGCTTGGTGGCGTGGAAGGATACTGTAAAATCTCCATTCCCACCCCATTCCAGGGGAAGATTACTGCAAAATCCCCAATCCCTCCCCACTCCAGTGGAAGGATACTGTAAAATCTCCATTCCCACCTCATTCCAGGGGAAGGTTACTGCAAAATCGCCAATCCCTCCCCACTCCAGTGGAAGGATACTGTAAAATCTCCATTTGCTCCCGATCAGCTGGGACTTGGAAGGCAGAGAATAGATGGGGGTGGGGCCAGTCAGCATTTTTACTACCGGTTCTCTGAACTACTCAAAATTTCCGCTACCGGTTCTCCAGAACTGGCCAGAACGTGCTGAAACCCACCTCTGATGGGAGTTGAAAGCTGGAACATCAGAAAGGATTCCAACTTATTCTACTGATTTAAAGCATAATGTCTCTCTCACAGACTTTGGGCAAGGCATTCATAGCCTTCCAAATACAAAAGTCTTTATATTGGTATAGTCCAGGCCTTTTCTAATATAGGAAAGCATTCACACAAAGTTTTATTATTTCAATCAATTAATCCGACAAAAATGCCATTGACTATACAGGTAGTCCTCAACTTACAACAATTGACCCCAAAATTTATGTTGCTAAGTGAGACATTTCACAACCTTGCATATCATAGTTGTTAAGGAATCACTGCAGTTGTTAAGTTAGCAACAGGGTTGTAAAGTGAAACTGGCTTCCCCTTGACTTTGTTTATCAGAAGTTCGCAAAAGGTGATCGCATGGACCCTGGAACACAGCTACCGTCATAAATATGAGTCAGTTGCCAAGCATTTGAATTTTGAATCACATGATCGGGCGGATGACGCATTGGTCGTATGTGTGAAAAACGGTCATAAGTCACTTTTTTCAGTGCTGTTGTAACGTCGAATGGTCCCTAAACGAACAGTTGTTAAGTGGAGAAATACCTGTATATTGCATCTTCAATTTCTGAAACTGAGCAAAAGGCAGGAATTTATAAAGACATCTGGAAAGGAAACCAGCGTGCCTTTTGCAATTTCACTTAACACCTGTGTGTCCTTAGACATGCATAGTTTAATCTTTGAGATCAGCATGTGCTGTGAGAAAGATCAGCCAAGTACTGAATGTGTCCCACAGTGGCTTATTCTGCCACAGTCCTGGTGACTAATGTTTCGTAATGTTTTATCTATCCTTTAGGGCTTGAGAGACAAAACACAGTGAAAAGGGGGAAAGAGCTGTTTTCTTTTGTAAAGCTCTCATTAGGATTTCTTTCTGTTGTTCAGTGGTGGGTGGGTTCTATAGAACCTGTAGTAAAACCGGCGGGAGGCTCCGCCCACCGACCCCGACATCATTAAAATGCTTCTGCGCGAGCGAAGCAAGCGCGTGCGGCCCGCTGCAAACCGGTAGTAAAGGTAACTGCTGTTGTTATTATTATCATTATAGACGCAAAGACACAGCTGCCAGTCCTTTAGCTGGTGTTGGCTTCTACGCAGTGGTGAAATCCAAATTTTTTTACTATCAGTTCTGTGGGCATGGCTTGGTGGGTGTGGTGTGGTGTGGCTTGGTGAGTGTGGCATGGGAAGGATACTGAAAAATCTCCATTCCCACCCCACTCCAGGGGAAGGATACTGCAAAATCCCCATTCCTTCCTCAGTCCTGGGGGAAGAATATTGCAAAATCTCCATTCCTACCCCACCCCACTCTGGGGCCAGCCAGAGGTGGTATTTGCCGGTTCTCCAAACTACTCAAAATTTCCGCTACCGGTTCTCCAGAACCTGTCAGAACCTGCTGGATTTCATCCTTGCTTCTATGTGCATCAAATTCTTCCCCAAAACATAGAATGTTGTATTGTATAGGCATTGTATATGTGCAGATCCAAGCAGTGTGTCCTTTTCAATTGAAAAATGGAAATTTTATCAGTGTAGCCATAACCTTTGGGACCACAACAGCCGATTTATGCTAGAATCTTTCAAGTTCGATTTTCAAATCTTGATACTCTGATCTTCGATTGTTTGTTTTCTATTCTATTATCCCCTGATATTGCCATATCAATTATTCACACTTTCTTCAACTCAACCACAGTTGAATTTGTTGTGCTATCTGCCAAGACTGTATCAGTTTGTATACAAGAAATCCCACAATATTATTGTTGTTGTTGTTGTTGTTGTTATGGTTGTTATTGTACTTTTGAGTCACTGTTGACTCCTGACAACTGCCTGGACCAGCCTTTGCAGTGTTCCTGGCAAAAGTTTGGAAGTGTTTTGTCTTTGCCTCCTTCCTAGGGCTGAGAGAGTTTGACTGGCTTCAAGATCAGCTATCTACTGTAGCTATAGTTATCAGATGTAGTTCCTTGTCTTCAGGGAGACTTTCTTTAGAGAAACACATTACTTAAAAGCTTTCATCTGCTCCCATTTCATCCATGTATACAGGTTGGTACCAGTGGTGGCTTCCAACCAGTGTTACCACCGGTTCTCTTCACACACGCGCTTTGCGTGTTTTGCTCATTGGTCCATTAAGATGCCCCAGTCCCTCGTTATCTTGCTTACTTGATTGTTATTTGCCTAATCTATAAATCAGTTTTATCAGACACGCAGTCTATTTTCCCTGCTGAGATATGTAGTATACTCCTTCGGCTAGCAACATCCAGAAGGAAAAGGTATTGTCTTGCAACTTTGAAGTACATTCTGTTTGGCAGTGCACATATATATATATATGTATATATACACCCGAAGCCAAACCAATAAACACATACTGGGACTCCCAACCAATCAGAATGAAAAGGTGGAGCCATCCCAGAATACCAACACCAGATTTGAAATTCCAACGTCAGTTAGTGCAAAATGACTACTGGCATAAGCCTGATGATGGCAGATGGGATTCTGCCGAAACGTCGCTTCTACCCTTTTAGGGATATATCCACAATTACACGGGAAGAAACCCGAAATATTAACTATACACACACACACACACACACACACACACACACACACACACACACATATATATATATATATATATATATATATATATATATATATATATATATGTATATCTCTTCTGTGCTTAAAGCATTTGTCACACCATCAAGACATAATGATTGTGTGTGCTTGTCCTTGCTTATAGTTTTCTCTATTACAATGAGATCTTTTGTCATATTTAAATGATAGCTAGATAGAAATATGTTCCACAAAACTATGGCATCTTTTTTTAATTGTGCATTTTCTATGTTTTCTTTTGTTCTGTACTGAGAACAATGTATGAGAGTGGAGGCAAGGCAAATTAATAATAACTTTTATTAACAACAACAGTTAACATCAGACCCGCTCGGTGCTGAGGACCTTGGAGAACAGGGCTGCTTCTGAGGCACTGACAGCTCTTAAATATGCAGAACTGTCAGCGGCTGGGCCAATCAGGACGTAGCCATTTCCCGCCAGCTGGTAGCCATCGATTGGGCCAATCGGCTGCTCCGTCCTTGTCACGTGTGTGGCCTCCAGATGCAACATCTTTAAATATTTGTAAATGGACATCCTATCCAGTGATCCTATTGTTTGCTCTTCCAGTTGCTTCTTTGCCAACTAAGGAACTGGACTTGCCAAGACATTACTCACAGCTTGTATCTTATGATAACTTCCACCACAAAATACTTGTACTAGAAATAAGCACATGTAATTCAGATAGTAGAAAGAGATTTAAAATATGCAAAACTGCTATGGGTAAAAAAAACCCCAACAACACCTAAACATTGAGCTGTTGTTAAAAGATAGAGAAGCTTGGCATCAACGAAATGCTATTATTCAAGAGGAGAGAAAACCTGAGAACAACTTCTTGTAATGGGCTGCATTTGAGAGCAATTTTAAATTGATTGGAAATCCATGAGTCAGCACTGTTTCCCTCCTGAGGCTGTGGTTGCTATAATTAAGTGAACTGAGTAGAAACACCGTTTCTGAAGAAAGCAACAGCTCAAATAACAAATACAGAGAAGGGAGGGGGGAAGGAAGGGGATTACCTGAAGCATTATTACGGTTGCTTGCACATTCGGGCAGATGTTTAGACTGGCAATTTGCAATCTGGCATCTGAGAGGCATCTACCTCTCAGATCTTTTCCAATCACCTCACAGCACCTGCCATCTTTTAGTCAAGCTGCTCCCTCTCTCAAAACCAAGGGGGAAGAAGCTGGTTTGAAAAATCTTCCATTACACAAACCAAAATGGCCCTGGAGGATGATGCCCAGCAGGGTGAAATCCAGCAGGTTCTGACAGATTCTGGAGAACTGGTAGCGGAAATTTTGAGCAGTTCGGAGAACCGGTAGCGGAAATTTTGAGTAGTTTGGAGAACCGGTAAATACTACCTCTGGCTGGCCCCAGAGTAGGGCGGGAATGGAGATTTTGCAATATCCTTCCTGCAGGAGTGGGGAAGGAATGGGGATTTTGCTGTATCGTTCCCCTGGAGTGGGGTGGGAATGGAGATTTTGCAATATCCTTCCCCTGCCACACCCACCAGAACCGGTAGTAAAAAAAATTGGATTTCACCACTGATGCCCAGGGACTGGACAAAGAAACCATCCCAGTCTAAGGAGAAAAAAATATGAAAGAGGCTGGGCCCATCCTTGGGGTTTACCTGATCTGCCACCAACAGAATGATTGGGGCAGTGTGTAAACAAAATTGTATCAGGAAGAAAATATTACTGTAGCACTGTACTAATTAAGACTGCCTTGTGGGCTTGGCATCAGAAGAAGACTGGAAGCACATGGAAGGAAAAGTAGCTTCCAGGACATATTAGTACAGGAAGTCTTCAACTAACAACATTTTGTTTAGTGGCCATTCGAAGTTGCAACAGCACTGAAAAAAGTGACTTATAACTGTTCTTCACACATTTATTAAGAGCCATGGTAGCACAGTGGTTATAATGCAGTATTGCAGGCTACTTCTGCTGACTCCCGGAGTTTTGAGTAACACTCACCTTGCTAGTCTTTTGTAAGGTACTCAAAACCTGGCTGTACCCTCAGATATTTGGGCAGAAGATTAAGAGAGCTCTTATGCTCTGCTATCTGGTTTGACTCCTACCAGATTTTTGTCATGAATTGGCAATGATTTTTCTTCATCCCACAGTTTGGTTTCTGTGGATTATTAGTTGTTCCATTTTCTTCTTGTTTATTTTGAACTTCTTGTATGCTGCCGAGGGATGCATACAAGAGAGAGAGAGAGAAGAGTAGCTGTATAAATTGTAAGATTACATAAATAAATCGATAACTGTCAACACATGTAAAATCATTTACAGGTTTATTGAGAACAAAAACTATTAACCATAAGCGTGCAGTAAAAAAAATCCCTGCGTGTGAAGGAATCATACATCATGTGAAGAGAATGTAGGAAGCTTTAAAAGATATTTGAGTAGAGCTTTTTTATTATGTAAATCCATGTCGTTTTTTTTTAAAGTTACTCAATTGGAAAACCTGTTTAATTGATTAAAAGTGATCAGTGATCTTAAAACACTATTCTTCCTAACTCTGTGAGCCTATGAAATCTGTACAAGAACATTTTATTCCCAAATTACTGAATATGTGTGTAGGGTACAAATTATAAAAGTTGTGAAGTATGTTCCCAAAAGTGCATTGTATAATCTTCAGGAATATACTCCTTAAGAAGGACATAGAAATTACCTAACAGGAGCAGTATATTGTCAATATAAGGCTACTGTGGACAGATTTTCTGTGATTTTAATTTCAATTTGATAAATTTATTAGCTGCAGGTATTGTCTAACCTAATGTGACTTTAGGATATCTTTGCTAGTTATCTTGAGTTTGGAGCAGGAAAAATATATTTTAAATACAAATGCATTTGCAATGCCAAAATGATATGATGAAATGGCTGGGAGATACGAATCCCTTGCGGGAGAAATATGTTTTGTTATCTTTTATCTCTGACAATGTTTTGCCAAAACATTTAGATTTCTAATAACAAATTCTGTTCGGGCTCCCAAGAGTAATGAAAGAAGCCCTCAGCAAACCTGTTCCAGAAATAATTCCAATTCTTTTAAAATGAAACTGATTCTCAAATTATTATTTGTATTATTTTTACAACTCACTTTGTAATTTTGATTCCTACAGACATTCAAACTAGATTGCAGCTAACACATATAATTTCCTTGAGCTATTTAGAGGGTACCCATCTATAATTCACTTAGGAAATAAATAACAAGTGGTCTGCATAGCTCAATGTAGAATCATTATTGCAAGTAGATGACAAATGAAACCAACAAAACCAACAAAACCAATTAGCGAAGATGATTATAACCTTGTATCCTCATGCGGACTTAATTCATTCCTAGAGCTGCAACGAATGTGTTAGATAAGGAAAATAACATTTATGTGTTCTCATACATGTTTTTTTAATGTAAGGGTGAAAGCATATATTTCAGTGCTAATAAATGCCATAGCTGTTTGCAAGAGCAATATTAGGGCATTATAGTCTTTGGTTATAGAAATGCCACCATGAGGTAACAGGCTTTCAGATAATAGCAGTTGGGAATGCTTGAAAGCAATCCATCTATGGGAGATATAATGTACAAAATCCTTTCACTGCTCCTGCAAAGGCTATTACAGATAGTCCTTGACTTAAGGCCATTCATTTAGCATGGATTCCCCCACCCCTTGAGCCCCACCCCCACCCCACCCCCGCTCTGCGTAATGACTGCAATGGGCAGAGCTGAGATTGGCTAATGACAGCAATATGTTAAGGACCATTATTCTGGGCTCAGTTGTGAGTGTAAGTCGAGGACTACTTGTATTGGTTTACAACTGCTGTTGTCTCTAAAACTGGCCTGCTGATGGCCCTGAGAATAATAATATTTAGATTAAAAGTGAGTAACTTATGGATTGCCTGAAGCCACAGGTTCCTTTTTTGATTATCTCATTAGAACATTCCTCTATTATATCATTATGCTTCTTAAATTTTTATTTTATTTATTTTTATCCACCTTTATAATTTTTATAAATAACCCAAAAAGAGACCCTGCCAAAGTCTCTCAGGATTTTTGGCTTTACAAGAATACACAACTACTAAAACACTAACATTAAAGGGCTAAGAACATATTTAAAACTTCGAAATTTGGGCCTTAATTTCCAAACACTCTAGAGAAGACAATCTGCTCTTTCAGGGGTCATGCTTCTCCATTCAGAGACACCAATCAAATGCAAACCGCCTCCCCACTATTCCTCACTTATAGCCGTCACTAAGTGACCAGTTGTTAGGATGGACCACTCCAGAGCTATCTAAGACCTGTTTTCAAAGTTCCACTGGCTACCCACATTGTCATGGTCACATAATCGCATTTTGGATGCTTGGCAACCAGCTCACATTTGCAGTATTCATGGTCACGTGACATCTGTTCCAGGGATGAAATGTTCCCGGTTCGGACCGGATCGCCCGATCTGATAGCGATGGCAGCAGTTGATTCGGAGAACCGGTAGCAAAAATCCCTGCGCCCCACCCCCATGCCCAGCTGAGCCACGCGATCATCAGAGGCTGTTTTTTTCACTTTTAAAAGCATTTTTTCTACAACATCTTCGGCCGAAAAAAATGCTTTTAAACGTTTTTTTTTTAAAAGCCTCTGATGATTGTGCTGCTCAGCTGGGATCATCAGAGGCTTTTAAAAGCCATGAAACAGACTATTATTTAGTATGGCAGAAATGATATAACTGGTTGGAGAAAAAGAAAGGAATATAAAAAGAGGGACACAAAAGAGAGGTCGTAATTTATAGACAAAAATTGGGTACCAATTAAGGAACATAATTAATTAAATATGGAGTTTATCATATTGTTTTATATGTAAATATATAGCTATATAGATAAGAAATATAAATACAGTCTACCGATGTGACAATTTTGAAAAAGAAGTCGTAAGACTTGATTCATGTTTATTTGTTTCGTATGTTGTATTGTCGTATTTATGTTTGTAATTTTTAACCAATAAAAAAAAATTATAAAAAAATAAAAATAAAATAAAAGCATTTTTTTCTGCAACCTCTTAAGGTTGTAGAAAAAATGCTTTTAAAAGTAAAAAAGTAAAAGAAAAAAAAGTTGGCCACCCCCCCCCCCCCAGCCACGCCCACAGAACCGGTAGTAACAAATTTTAGATTTCACCCGTGATCTGTTCCCTGATAATTTGGGGACAGTTTCTGGAGTTTACTTCTGGTTTCCAGCAAAAAAAGCCCATTGGGGTAAATCGACTTTCATAATGACTATCCCATTCATTTAATGACTGCAGCCTCCACTTAATGACTGATGCAAAAAAACCCCGAAAACCCCATAAAATCGGTCAGAGGCAACCTGCTTAATGACCTGCCTGCCTGGAATTGTGATCGTAATTCCAGGCTCAATTACAGTCATGAGCCAAGGATACCTGTAATTGACTTTGTCTTACTATGGCTCAATTTTAGACTATTGTCTGCCATTCAAACCCCTTCAGTCTCCAAACATTGTGAAAAGGCCTCAGCAGCATTACCAGCACATTCCAGAATAGTGATTTAAAAATGACTATAGCCAGAATACTAGAATACTAATAATACTGAATCCTGAACTGCTGAATGGCCTCTCCCAATGGGCTCATGCAAATATTAAATAGCAGTGGGGACAGCCTGGGATGGATCATCCAAATAGGTATGGCCCTGTGGATAATAGGGAGCAGATGTCAGTTGTATCTAGAGCAAGAAATGATCTAACCATGGCAAAAGTGTTATTGTAATATCTTTCATAATACAGAACAAAACAACTGTGAGAAGTTTCCGAAAGATGCCCTAATTAATTCATGAGCCTCGAGCCAAATTTCAAAAGAAATCCAGTCATTTATTAGGAGCATTTATTAGGAGCAATATGTTCAAAAGTGAAACAAGGCATACAATAATATATGGCCACCTATGTGTCATGTTCGAAATCACCTGGAACAAGCCATGGATGCCATTCACCTCTGGGCTCTACTAGACTCATCCTTCATCATATAGAGGTTGAAGTCCCACAGCACTGTAAGTAGGAGGACTCAACCATCAGCTTAACAACCAGGTAAAACGGCCAAGGAAACGATCCCAATTTCCAACAAGGCAATCATACACCAAAGGTAAGTCTAGATTCTCTCTGTTCAACCTTATAACAATGGAGTTACAAACTATCATAAGCAAGATCTCCTGATAGATCAATGTCATTCCCTCATTGGTCCTAGCCTTGAGGCTGATGCAGATCCCAAAACTCACTTTGGATGATTTTTAATAGGGCAATATCACTGCCCTCATTCAGCCAGGTTTTAGTAATACTTGTGTTTCTTCAAAAATAAGACCGGGTCTTATTTTCTTTTGGGCCCCAAAATAAGTACTAGGGCTTATTTTCAGGGGGTGTCTTATTTTTTTCCCCATGTATGGGAGGCCAATTTCTTTTGCTTGCTCACGGCGGGGCAGAAGGTCATGCGGTGTGCCAGTTCCGCTACCACAAGGCAGGGGGTGGAGCTTCCCCATGCGCCCCACACCAGTTTACCTCAGGGCCTCACAGCCAGGCCACCCATGCCCCGACACCTGCCTCGCCTCACGGAGGCGGCTCCAGCAGCCCCATCCAGCAGGACCCTGGGTTTCCACCAGCCCACTTCTTCTGCTTGTTTGCAGCTGCAATGTAGCAGGAGGCCGAGCAATGTTCCAGTGCTGTGGTCATGAGGTAAGGTGGAGGTGGGTGGAGCTGCCTGAAATGCTCTGCACTGGCTTACCTCAGGGCCCTGCAGCCAGGCCATCTACTTCCTGACACCTGTCTTGCCTCGCGGCCATAGCACCAACACACCACTCAGCCTCCTGCTCCATTGTGGCCCAAGCAAGCAAGAGTGGGCCGGCAGTCACATGGGCTCCTGCTGCACATAGGTGCTGGTGCTGCAGCCATGAGGTAGCTGTTGGGGTGTGGATGGCATGGCTGTGGGGGCCCTGAGGTAAGCCAGTGTGGGGCATATGGGGCAGCTCCATCACCACCCCACCTTGCCTTGTGGCTACAGCACCATGAGCAACCAGACAGAATAGGCGGCCGGCCTTAAGTAGGGTTTATTTTGGGGTAGGGCTTATTTTCAGGAAAACAGGGTATATGCCTCTTCATTATCAAGTCATAAATTGACAAGCGTTGTTCATCGTAGGTTCTTGAGAGCTGTTGGTAAAACAATCTGACCAGCAATGTGGGATTATTGGGTTGGAGAATCAAATCAGTCAGATAATGGCCAGCTACTGGAACAAATACTGTACTGCACATTAATACAGTAGTTTGCAATATTAAAAAACAGTGTGGAGTAGAGGTGGGTTTCAGCAGGTTCTGACCAGTTCTGGAGAACCGGGAGCAGAAATTTTGAGTAGTTTGGAGAACTGGTAGTAAAAATTCTGACTGGCCCCACCCCCATCTATTCTCTGCCTCCCAAGTCCCAGCTGATCGGGAGGAAATGGGGATTTTGCAGTAACCTTCCCCTGGAGTGCGGTGGGAATGGAGATTTTACAGTATCCTTCCCCTGCCATGCCCACCAAGCCACACCCACCAAGCCATGCCACGCCCACCAAGCCACACTCACAGAACTGGTATGGAGTAATGGTTAAGGCATCAGGCTAGAAATCAGGAGACTGAGTTTTAGTCCCACTTAGCACAAAACCAGCTGGTTGACCTGGGGCTAGTTACTTTTTCTTAGCTCTAGGGAGGAATGGCAAATCACTCCTGAAAAACCTGGCCAAGAAAGTTGCAGGGATATGTCCAAGGCAGTCACCAAGAATTAAACATGATTGAACGGAAGAAGAAAAAAATGGAGATATAGAACTGCAAACGTTTGGGTGACCACAAGATGGCAGCAAAAAGATGCACAAAACACTATTGTATCTAGGACGATCTACTATAGTAGTCACACAGATTTTTGCAACCGGCATTGGTAGTTTTGCTTTAAAAAAACACATTTTGAAGTTCTCAGTTTCTCCACTAAGGTTTAAAACATAGAATAATATGGTTGGAAGGGACTTTCGAAGCTTCTGGTTCTTGTTTGGAATCTCTTCATGACTAATTAACCTGTTTTTCTTCTTGACCTTAATTTGGTTGATTTCATTAACCCACATTTTCTGCATTATTATGATACGCTGAAATATAAACTAACTGCCACTTTGCATCAACATATTATTTGTTTATTGTGCCTTATTTTTTTTTTCTTCTGGGTTCTCTCTAACTGCTCCTGTGATACACTAAAGCAACACAATAGAAGTCTGATTTATATTTGTCCTGAAGCATCAGATCTTCAAATCTTAATGATATGCTGTAAGATTATTTTCACAGACTAATTGTTTCCCTCTATAATAAACCCTTATAAAGAATTGCAGACGAACAACTAATTATATTTATTATACAAAGAGTATCTAAATTTAACTATACTTTTTAAAGAAAACAATGGCTAGATGTAATTGATTAATCAAGGAACAAATATGGAAGCATTTAAACTTCTTGGTCTTGAGTAATTTCTGAAACCCAATTAATAATAATCACTCTGAATTCAGGAACTCACTCCCTGTGACGAACTACGCAAATGTTCCAGGCTCCAAATGTTGCCAAAGATGTACAAAAAAAGAAAGTGTTACGAAGCAATATTTCTCAACCTCTGCAATTTTAAGACATGTGGATTTCAAACTTCCAGCATTCCTTAGCCAGCACATTCTGAGAGTTGAAATCCACACATCTTAAAGTTGTTGAGGTTGACAAACATTATGACAGAGGATGCCAGATCTGCCTCTGTTCAAAAAGTGGCTTCAATCATTCATACCATACAATTATTGTATTTATTTATAGCCAGCCTTTATTATTTTTATAAATAATTGTAGGATGTTAATACCTACCCCTCTCCTAGAAAAATGAAATATTTTAGGAGATATTAACATTCCTAAAAGGGAGGAATGTTATGTTATTCTACATAACAAAGTTCTACCTCCTTCAAGCAGAGCCATAGTAGGAATTGCCCAAAGCCCCTTCTTTACATCATCACCCAGCAAGGCTCAACCAAGCCTGGGACACAGACAGCCTACAAAGTTACCCCTACATGGCCCCATGGGAGTCTGACAACCAATCAGAATACAAGCTCAAATTCAAAGTCCAACAGAGGGCATAAAACCAAGGCACTCTCAGCATCTCTGCCCTTTTTCTACTGAGGAGCTCAGGAAGCCATGTGATCCTGTTCATCAATAAACCTTCTTTCCAAGCAACTTCCATGAATCCAGTGTCTTTTTCCCCACTTGGAACTGAACCCAGAAAGATATTTCTCCCAACATAATATATAATTATAAATTATAAATTATGTGAATGTAGAAAGCCATATGAAAAGCAACTACGAGAGCAACTGTGTAGGTGTGGAAGGACACCTGAGGAGAGCAAAGGAAAAGAGATGTGTTTTCTCCCAGTTCCAAAACTTATTCTGACTCCTGCTTTCTTGTTAGGAGAACTTTAAGGCATGTGGACCGACTCCCAGAATTCCCCAGCCGGCATGCATCTTAACGTTATCAAAATTGGCAACCCTTCCTCTAAAGGAAACAACCCTTTCTGGCTGCTTTACTTCAAAGACAAACATCATCTCTCTCTCCCCCACATACCCTCACTTGTTTCACAGGAAAGCTTTTATACACAATTATAGAATGCTGCAGTGGTGAAATCCAATTTTTTTTTACTACCAGTTCTGTGGGCGTGGCTTGGTGGGCATGGTGTGGCTTGGTGGATGTGGCAGGGGAAGGATACTGCAAAATCTCCATTCCCACCCCACTCCTGGGGGAAGGATACTGCAAAATCCCCATTCCCTCCCCACTCCTGGGGGAAGGATACTGCAAAATCCTCATTCCCTCCCCATTCCTGGGGGAAGGATATTACAAAATCTCTATTCCCACCCCACTCTGGGGCCAGCTAGAGGTAGTATTTGCCGGTTCTCCGAACTGCTCAAAATTTCCACTACTGGTTCTCCAGAACCTGTCAGAACCTGCTGGATTTCACCCCTGGAGTGCTGATGCTTGGTTAGACCTTAAAAAGGCCAGACAGGAGAATCACAGGTGCTGGCAACTGTCTGAGCAGCCTGACCTTCCACACATATTAAGCTTTTTTTTTTAATGTTCTTTTTATTTTGGGCTTCTGTAATTGGGAGCTCCCTTTTCTATTTACCTTGACATTATTTGTTTTTCTTTTGACTCTTCAGATGCTGTTTCTATTTTCCTTTATAATGGATCTGTGAGCACTTTGGGATTTTTTAAAAAATAAAAAGTGCTCTCTAAATACTTTTAGTAACTAAATAATAAATTATTATGCTGCTTGCGTCTACTGATAGGAAATATTAGAACCTGGGGGGATGAAAAATGTGCGTGACTTCAGATTCATCAAAATTGTGTGGATTTTGCACAACTGAAACTGGCCATTTGCAAAGATGTATGACTGAAATATTTTGTGGGTTGAGTTGTCACTGAATTATTCTGAGAGTTGGAGATGGCTCTCACACTTAACCTTTGAAGGAATAGAGGGAAAGAGTGTGCTGGGTTCAGACTAAGCTGGAAATTACTTATAGTAATTTTCCAATATTTTTCTTACTGGTGTATCATCTCTGGCATACCTTGCTATAAGAATCCTTCATTAGCTTCTTGAAGTTTCTTGATGAAAATAAATCTTTTGCCTCACTGGGATATTGATCAGCTTCCCAATTCTGTTACTTCAGCATGGAAAGGCTGGAAGCAGTTAGTATAGCTGATGTTGATTCATACAGAGTTACCTGCAAGAAGCGTTTACTGGTTCAATATGTATTTTTCTCTTCCGAGAACAAAGAATTCCCAGGACTCATGGCAGCTAAAATGGAAAAAGTATTTAGGGGGAAACTGATTAACTGGGATGGAAGGGACCTTGAAGGTCTTCTAATCTAACCTGCAGCTCAAACAGGAAACCCTATACCATTTCAGACAAATGGTTGTCCAATCTCTTCTTAAAAACCTTCAATGATGGAGCACCCACAACTTCTGGAGGCAAGTCATTCCTCTGATTAATTGTTCTAACTGACGGAAAATTTCTCCTTCGTTCTAGGTTGCTTCTCTCCTTGATTAGTTTTCATCCCTTACTTTTTGTTCTGCCTTCAGGAGCTTTGGAAAATAGGTTGATCCTAGCT
Organism: Pituophis catenifer annectens; assembly: GCF_029215685.1. NCBI lineage: Eukaryota > Metazoa > Chordata > Lepidosauria > Squamata > Colubridae > Pituophis > Pituophis catenifer. Next base: position 213,775,903 of record NW_027256882.1, read on the forward strand.
TCTTTCTGGCAGCCCCTTAGATATTGGTACACTGCTATCATGTCACCCCTATTCCTTCTTTTCATTAAACCAGACATATCCAATTCATGCAACCATTCTTCATATGTTTTATCCTCCAGTCCTCTAATCAATGGTGGGTTGCCCCCAGTTCGCACCGGTTCTATAGAACTGGTAGTAAAACTGGCGGGAGGCTCCACCCACTGACCCTGACTTCATAAAAATGCTTCTGCGCAAGGGCAGAAGAGCGCGCGCATGCGTGAGCAAAGCGAGCGTGCGTGCGCAGCCCCATTGCAAACCGGTAGTAAAAGTAAGTAGAACCCACCCCTGCCCCTAATCATGCTCTTTTCTGCACTGTTGGTGAGTTGGTGCGGTGGCAGCAACAGGCAGCTGATATTCTGGGAGGCTGATCCAACCGCCAATCAGCTGCGAAGGCTCCAGTGTTTCCCTGGTGAGGCAGCAATGCAGAGGGATTCAGCCAGTTCGGCCGAAACCGCTTGTTAAAGTTGTGTGGAGAATCGGCTGATCCTACCACTGGCTGGCCCGGGCGTGCTCTATGTCTGCCTGCCCTGTTCGTCAAGTAGTTCTCTGAAGATGCCCTGCTGCTGCCTGCCGCATTGCATGCTGTTGCCTGCCGCGCCACCATCTGTCACACCACCGCCTGCCACACCACCGCCTGCTATGACACCGCCTGCTGCACCGCCGCACCCCTGCCACTGCCGCACCATCATACTGCTGCCTGCTGCACCGCTGCGCCACCACCTGCTACACCGCCACCTGCTGAAGCAGCACATTTTTAATGCAACTGTGGAAGCATTGCTGTCCTTTTTCAGACTCAGAGAAAACCCTGAATAAATGTGAATGTGTCCTAATTAAGGACCAAATAACTTCTTCATTATTTTTGAAGATCCACTAATTATTATCGTTTCCTGTAATTTGTGCATCAGGCCAGTGGATATATTTTTATATTTTGTGTATTTTAAAAATGTTTTTTTTAATGGTGCATATTTTTAAACATCCTAATTCAAAGGAAAAAGATTCTCCTATAACATTGTTCTAAATTATCTCTAGAAATCTGAAAGGACATTTGTTTGTATAAACCAATAGAGTATTGTGGTTGCTTTTCTATGTTTCACATTAAATCATATCTAGTATCTAGAGAAACTTTTTAAAAACATAGATCAATTATATATATTTTTCTTTGGAAAGCAAGATTTAGCTTTCAAACTATCCACCAAACTTACACCATAGTCCTTGAGTATTCCCAAGTAATAATGTGAAAGAGAGCAAGCTTTAAAATGCTATGTTTATTTTCACCTTACGTTCAATAAAAAACCCATTTACTTTTCAAGCACAAATATAAGACTTGCTGTCTATTCTATCAAAAGCAGTGACTTTGTTCAGTGATGGAAGTATAAATATATTGATTTGTACAAAGAAGCCAGTCTGAATCTATATCAAGCAAATGCGAATAAAAAAAAGTATGAGAACTGAGTTGTTAAATGCATTCCTTTCTTCTTGGATATTGGAAAGTTGTTATGTTTTGATGATAGCAACTAAGAACATATTATACAGGAAGAATCTCCCTGCAGCCAGCCTTTTGACACATATACACTCGTTTTGATTTACACAACAATTTGTATTATTTTGTAGTTTACCTTCCAGAATTACCATATTTTTCAGAATATAAGACGCACCTTCCCCCCCCCCAAAAGAGGGTGAAAATTTAGGTGCATCTTATATACCAAATGTAGCCCTGCCCACCCACTGGCCCCCACCCTTTGGCCTCTGCCTCACAGCAGTTACTTCCTTAAAAGCAAACAGCAAGAAAAAACAGCTCCTTTCAGCCTCAGCACAGCCTAATTAGCACAAGTTGATTGGATTGGCCTCCCGACTCTCAGCTGATTTGCTCTCAGCTGTTTTGCGCAGGGCTCTGCTGCTTGCTGCAAAGAGGTAAATTGCTGGAGCAGATTTTTTTTTTCCCCTTGTGCTAATCAAGCTATGCTGAAAACGAAAATGAAAGTAAAGCAGGCTGTTTGCTGCTTGCTGCAACGAGGCAAAATTGCTCAGAGGCAGAGGGAGATTTCTTTTTCTTCTTTTCCTCACCAAAAAAGGTAGGTGCATCTTATACCCCAGTGCGTCTTATACTCCGAAAAATACGGTAAGTTAGATATTATTCTGAGCAAAAGGGCAATATTTGTTTGCTTTACAGCAAGTTTTTTTGTCGCAAGATTTTTGTGGGCTCAGAGAAATGAACTAATTCACAGCACACAAAAAGCTATAGTATTTTTTCCCCTCCTGTATAGATAGTCCTCGGCTTACAACAGTTCACTTAGTAACCATCTGAAGTTACAACAATACTGAAAAAAAGGGACTTATGACCATTTTTCACACTTACGACTATTGCCACATTCCAAGGTTCACGTAATCAAATGCTTGGCAATTGGTTCATATTTAAGATTGTTACAGTGACCTGGTGTCATGTGATCCCCTTTTGTGACCTTCTGACAAGCAAGGTCAGTAGGAAACCCAGATTCACTTAACAACCATGTGAATAACTTATCAACTACAATGGTTCACTTAACAAAAGTGTCAAGAAAGGTAATAAAATGGGGCAAAATCCACTTAACAAATGTCCACATAGCAACATAAATTTTGGGCTCAATTGTGGTCCTAGGTCGAGGACTACCTGTATTAGTACAGGAAAAAATGTTAAGCTCTTCGTTATATTTTCAGGTCTGGAAAACAATTTTGTCTCTAAAATTCTCTCTCCCACTTTCTATTGCCAAGAAAGGCAAGAAAAGGCAAAAAATTGCCAAGAAAGGCAAGAAACTGATTTTACTTATGTGTAGAGGTAGCCCTCAATTTATGAACACTATTGAGTCTGGAATTATGGTCATATGTCATTGCAGTCTTTAAGTGAGACGCCCACATGATCAACTCACTAAATAACCACAATCCCAGCTCTCCCCATTGCGGTCATTAAGGACTTTGCAGATTGATAAGAAGAGCACCGGGTACCTCAGGGGGTTGTGAGGAGGCCTAGCACTTGCCCAGTTTACACATGGCCTGCATCAAGCTTTTCAGGGCCTCCCTCACACACACACACACACTCAGGTACTCCACCCCACTGGGTCCCACACAATTTGCCCTTTTTCCCCTCCTCCATCACATCTTGCTCCAGTTATTTTTTTAAGATCACCTTCCCAATAGAGTGCCCAGCCCGATGCGATATGCAACTTTTTCTGTAATGGCCAATTTTCCACGGTGGTTCCTTCTACAGCTCACAACTCTAGCATTTTGCAGCTAATTAATTTTGCCGACAGAAGATGTCTAACTCCCACAGGAAGATTAATTAATACTGGAAGAACGGCACCCAATTTATTTTCTCTGAAGAACTGTGAAGCACACTAAAGATCACAGTTATTCAATAATTGATTTTGAAGGACAGTTGAAATTTAGAAGAACTCCAAAAAAACAACAATCTGGGATTAAAGTTTCAATATATATACAGGGTCTCTCCCTTCTCTGGCTCCAGTTCCAAAGGGCAGCCTATTGGCATGGACTCTTATCTTATGAATCACTCATTTAAGTCTCTGATTCTTATTAAAAGCCCATAGTAGAAAAGAGGCAAAGCAAGCTGGAAGTTCTCACTGCCCAATGATTATTGAGACTGCTTGGCAGTGGTGAAATCCAATTTTTTTTTTTACTACCGGTTCTGTGGGCATGGCTTGGTGGGCGTGATGTGGCTTGGTAGGTGTGGCAGAGGAAGGATACTGCAAAATCTCCATTCCCACCCCACTCCTGGGGGAAGGATACTGCAAAATCTCCATTCCCACCCCACTCTGGGGCCAGTCAGAGGTGGTATTTGCTAGTTCTCTGAACTACTCAAAATTTCCTCTACCAGTTCTCCAGAACCTGTCAGAACCTGCTGGATTTCACCCTTGCTGCTTGGTCAATAGATCAAGCACCTTTAATAAAATAAACCCAAAACCTAAAAGCTTTCATTTTTCTTCTTTGACCATAAGATGGAAGAACCCCATAGGACAACTTTTTTAAACACCAGGCAAAAGAAAGTTTCTCCTGTAGTTTTTATCATTGTTTAAGGAATGTCTGGTGAGATCTGACAAAGCCTTCAACCTTAAACTGTCTACCGTGGACCTCACCCCATTCCTAAGAGGTCCGTAAAGGAGGCGTGCATAAGCGCACCGGCGTACCTACTGTCCCCATTTATTTGTATTCATTTCTCTTGTTCATTTCCATGTTCATATTCATACCTGCTATCTTGTACATGTTTGACAAACTAATAAATAAATAAAGCCAGAGTGTTCAAGGTCATTTCCCTGGAGGAAGACTGCTGACACATGAAGTGACTGTTTCCAAAACATCTCTTTTAAAATTGATTGGACAATGAGAGACGAGCAATGGGGAGGGATTGGGGGGGAGGAGTTAACTGGGAAAATTTGGCAGGCAAACGTCAGTTCTGGGTTGAATTATGGTATTTCACTTGACCTTTAGTAAACTGAACCTTTCTCAAGAAATGGAGTCAAGGACTGTTATTGCTTAAAGGTTCGAGCTGAGGCAGGATTGACAGCCAGAGAACTTGCTGAATATAGATGGCAATGTCCATAAGAGGTCTTAATTTTCCTGATCTTGACTGATAAAAGCAAGAAAAATAATACAAAATGTCTTAAAAACTACACAAATTATACTACTTATACCAGGGGTGGGTTCTACTTACCTTTACTACCGGTTTGCAACAGGATCGCTGATGACGGCATCCGGGGTGGTGGGCGGGGCCTCCCACCAGTTTTACTACCGGTTCTTCCTAACTGGTCCAAACTGGGGGCAACCCACCACTGACTTATACGTATGACAGAATTTGAATTATTCTGATGCGGAATTGTACTTTTAGATTTGTTTTTTGTTTTGCTTTAGTTTTTATTCAGTTGCAACCCAGTTTCCTTAATCTATGCCAACCAAATGCTTTTATTAAACAGTAGGATACATAACGAAACTAAATTGTTGATCCTATCCCATAATCCTGAACACAGTCTACTTTTACTCCTTATCTGTTTTAGGCTTCTTCTACCTCTTACCTGTAATCATGAAAACTTATCCTATGTGTATAGTCTATGTGTGTGAAACATGTACATAGGGCTTATATCTGCTTCATTTTAGGTCCAGTGAAATGGGAAGAGCCATCTATTGTCAGCTACAAATACCACCTTTTAAAAGAGATTAATTAGCAGACCATTTCAAGGAATGCAATTGATACAAGCAAAAAGTACATGTATTATATCAAAACATGCATCAGAAAAAGGAAATTAAATTATGTGACATATAATCAATAATACATGCTGATATAAAGTTTAAACCTTTTTTCCTGTTCTATATTCTTACAGGCAGGTTTCTTTTTTTAAAAAAAACAAAAACACAAATGACACAAAAGATTGTGTTCTACAATTTTTCATCAGGGGATTGTTGCTGAAGGATATTCAGCAGATACATTATGACAAAGGAAATATCTGCTAAAACACATTAAACAAAGTATTAATGGAATTAACATAATTAATATTAATGTAAAATATTAGGATAGTCCTTTATGAGATTTTTTCTTAAAAACTGTGCAATGCTGTCCGTTTCGAATCATTTACACTCTCACTAAATAAGTGTGTGTATATATATGTATATATATAATGTAAAGCCATTTACCAGTCTGACATTCTTAAATGATAAACTATTTTATCTTTCATCTCAATGTCAAAATTCTGATTAAATTATCTTTCTCATTAAACATTGCTTCATAAAATACTGATAAATATGAAATATAAACTCAGTAAAAACAAAGTAAACATAGTTACATAAAGACAGAATTCCTTGCAGGAAATTAATATGGCAGCTTTTGAGCAAATTAGAGTATTATTTTTTTTCCAAACCGGTACTGCATCTCTGACTGGCACTGGTTCTTTGTAGCAAAATGGGTGTATGACTTAGAAATTGCATATGAAATATGACACAAGTTTGTGTTGAAGTTTAACCCATTTCCATCCTTCCGAGGTGGGTAAAAGGAGGACCCAGATTGTTGGAGGCAATATGCTGACTCTGTAAACCGCTTAGAAAGGGCTGTAAAGCACTGTGAAGCGGTATATAAGTCTAAGTGCTATTGCTATTATTAATACCCATTAATTTGAGTAAGAGATTTATAGAGAGACAGTTTAGTCTAGTAGTTATGGCATCAGGCTAGAAACCAGGAGACTGCAGTTTCTAGTTCTACCTTAAACACAAAGCCAAACGGGTGACCTTGGGCCAGTCACTCTCCCTAAGTCCCAGAAAGGAAGCAAGGGCAAACTACTTCCAAAATCTTGCCAAGAAAACTACAGAGAGGCACTTGTTATCTGTCAATGTCAAGCGCAAATAACAAAGAGCATTCACTGAGTTCAAAGCACAGAAGAGTTTATTATTGCTTCCTCTATACAAGAATCTAATCAGCTAACAGTCAAAGCTAAGTTGTCACCAGAGAAGAGTCAAAGGAATTCACAGGGAGCTGGCCTTGGGTCTCTTGTGACAATGCAATGACTCCAAACTAATAACACATTTAACCCTACTTTCCAGCTCAGTCTGCTCTTCTCCTACATCAACACTGATTTGAAGGTACAAAAAAAAAAGAAAAAGAAAAAAGAGGTTTGTAAGAAAATTACAATGTATAAGACCAATATAGGTAGTCCACACTTTACAACCATAATTGAGCCTGGACTGTGGTTGTAGTGGTCATTAAGCAGGTCACCATATCACCACCCCTGATTTTACAACTCTTTTTTGTGGTGGTTGTTAAGCAAACACCACCACAGTCGGTAAGCAAATCCATTTTAGCAAATGTGCTTTTTCCGCCCCTAGAAAGTGGAAATAAACATCTGTTTCTGGCAAAAAATGCCAAAAATTGCAGTCACATGACCACGGGATGCAGCAAACAAATGTAAATGCAAGCCAGTTACTAAATGCCAAAAATGTGATGATCAGGAGACTTGCAGTTGTCTTCTAAATGTGAGTTGCTGTAATGAAGATAGTTTTTCAAATTTAATTCTGTACCAGAATGAATGCTACCATATTCTTTGTTTAGAATATGAGCAGGTACCTTGTAATTGTAGGAGATGTTCTACTGGAAAGGGAAGCAATACTATTACAGTTAGACGCTTCAATAACTGCTGTGAGTGCTCATTTTGGGTCCAATTTTCTGTCTGTGAGTGTTACATGGGTTGAATTGTTCCTTTGATTCTGAACACTCTCTAGCAGTATCTCATGTTATGATAGCACTTTGTACCCAGCAGTAAATAGAAGCTGCAGTTTCCCTAAAGATCTATTACAAAAGTAGTCAGTGGGGAAAATGAATATGGGATAGAAGATAACATGAGGACAGATTGAAGTCTATATCTATATTCTATGAAGGAGGTGGCCAACGTACTGCTGGCATGTAAGGCCGATGTAATTCTTGGAACTGAAAAGAATAGAAAAAAAATCTGATTATTTCAGATGAATTCCCACCAGGTTTTATGCACAGATTCTTATAATTTACTGGTAGCTCGATGATGTCAAGGACAGTTGTGAAGCACATGCCTTAAAAACAATAATTCTATGAATTTCAGATGATCTGAAATAACAATGCACATTAGAAGTTCCTGTATGAAGTATTAGGGGGATTTTCTTGGTCTATTAAGACATTGTGACACGTTTTCGGGAGGCAGTGTTAAGACATGAATTCTGCAGTAAATTGTAAAACTATATGCCTGCATGTAGACTTACTCTTTTTACGTGTGGTTTTCTGATAAATAGTACACAATGGCAGGATAAATTTTACTCTGAAATGGCTTCCCTGTGAATTTGATACAAGAAAGAGTTATATTCTTTGCAGTTGCTAGGATGCAAAGTACCTTTCCATAAAATGTTAGAATGCAGATGTTTCATGTCTTAGTTTTGACTAACGTTTTCAGAATACACTTTGGCTGATCAGTACATTGAAATATCATCTTCTTCTTCTTCTTCTTCTTCTTCTTCTTCTTCTTCTTCTTCTTCTTCTTCTCCTTCTCCTTCTCCTTCTCCTTCTCCTCCTCCTCCTCCTCCTCCTCCTCCTCCTCCTCCTCCTCCTCCTCCTCCTCCTCCTCCTCCTCCTCCTCCTAATTCTCCTTCTTCCTACTATTACTGTTAAGTCCGGACACGAAAAGAGAGGCAGGACGATTATAGTGAAGTAAAATAACTGTTTATTTCAGGCAACAGGGAATAACAACAAATAACTACAAATAATAAGAGCCTTGGTAGTACAGTGGTCTAAAGCACCCTGTTATTAAGACCAGCTGCCTGTTCGAATCTTGCCAGGCTCAAGGTTGACTCAGCCTTCCATCCTTTCTAAGGTAGGTAAATTGAGGACCCAGTTGTGGGGGCAATAAGCTGACTTTGTATAAATATACAAAAGGATGAAGGCTATTACTTAGCGCATTGTAAGCCGCCCTGAGTCTCTGGAGAAGGGCGGCATATAAATCAAATTAAAAAAAAAAAAACTACGAACTGAGGACTGCCTGAGGCAGTAGCTCTTTTTACCGGGAGCTGTCCAGCCTGTCAGCCACTGACGCTTGTTCATTTTCCCGCCGGCAGGAAAACAAACCAATGAGTGAAGGCTGATGTAAGACTCACTCCTACTTGCATATTCAATACCCCTCCCAATGAGCGAAGGCTGATGTAAGACTCACTCCTACTTGCATATTCAACAATTACTATTACTCTTCTTCCCTTTCCTCCCCTCCCTTTCCCCTTTTCCCTCCTCTTCCTCCTCCTCCACCAGTTTGGGTATTGAAGGAGATCTGACTCTTGCTCTTCTGGTCGTCTTAACCATTGTTCTGGCTCTTGCTCTTCTGGTCGTCTTAACCATTGTTAATTGATGTTGTCCTTCCATCTTCTTCCATGTCCTTCCATGTTCTTTGAACTTCTCCTCTTTTTGTATATGCTTTATACAGTATGGAATCTCAAGACATCCTCTCCAGATGAGCAAATCACTTTTTTAAGATTGGTTCAATGCCAATTCTTTATCGTCTGGTCATTCCAGCAGCTTTTCTCAAATATCTAAAGGGGAAATGGGCAAATAAAGTTATTCTGTTACTATTCTTATTCTATAGGGAGTCTAATCCTAAACTGCATCAATTGAAAGGATATAATGAACATAGCATGAAAAATCATAAATAACAGCTGCCATTTCCACATTGAGAGACAAATGTATATGTGAAAGCTGTATCACTGTGTTAACAGATTCATCAAAAGCATTCCTAAAATAAATCCAATTCATCTCCATCTGCAGGTGACTGTTCAACAAATGATGCTTCCTTCCCTTTCCCATGTTGACTGATTTGCATGGTGGCTCAGTAATAGCATCTAATTTCCATATAGATTAAAAATTACCTTGAAGTCCATTTACACCCTGATGAGCCGAAGACAATACAACAAAATGCTGATCTATGAGTTTTATTAAGTCTATGTTGCATAAAATATTAGAAATCTCTTACGTGTCCAATTGTTCTTCTGTGGGTCACTTAGACAAATTGCTCCTCCAAAGGTGGTGGTGGTAGTGACGATGATGATGATGATGACAGGTACTATCTTAAAGTAGTGGTGGAGCTTGTGCCCTAGTGGGATTGTGGGGCTTATGTGCTCTGAGGAAGATGAGTTACTCCAGAGTTCATCATACTGGGCAGATCTCATTAGAGGAGTCAGATGAAGGGGTGGGTTCTACTTACCTTTACTACCGGTTCACATTGCATGCGCAGATCACCTATGATGACGTCTGGGTCAGTGGGTGGAGCCTCCTGCCGGTTTTACTACCAACCGGGGGCAACCCACCACTGGTCTCCCCCATAAACAACAATCCATGAGACATGAGTTATAGAAACCCTTATTGGGTCAGTCATCACCTGGGTCAACAAGGACCATGCTAGGTATTGGAATTCATGGACATCTGGTGACAAATGTGCTACTGGACTCAGGACTGTTGGTTGAACAACCAGGGGCAACAGCTGCAGGACTACTGGGGAAAAAAAGGTATTTACCTGTCACAAACGTTCAAAAACTGATAACAAAGAAATAATGATTTGTTATTAATAGCCTTGAGTGCAATCCCAAAACATCTGGAGCACCACTTGAACACCATCGGCATTGGCAAAATCATCAGGCCCGTCAATTGCAAAAGGCAACTTTACTTGAAACAGCTTATATCCTGCAACAATACCTTTAACACCATCAAACAAATCTGCCTATCCCAGGTCCTTGGGAAGAGCTCGGTAGGTGGGTAAAAATGCCAAACCCAGTTTAAACATCTGCCTGAATCTGCAACCAACCATAATGCAGGTAGTCCTCGACTTACAACCACAAATGAGGCCAAAATTTCTGTTGCTTAAGTGAAACATTTGTTAACTAAGTTTGGCCCCATTTTACAACTTTTCTTCCCACAGTTGTTAAGCGAATCACTGCAGTTGATAAGTTAGTAACACGGTTGTTAAATGAATCTGGATTCCCCACTGACTTTGCTTGTCACAAGGTTGCTAAAGGTGATTCTGGGACACTGCAACCGTCATAAATATGAATCAGTTGCCAAATGTCTGACTTTTGATCACGTGACCATGGGAATGCTGCAATGGTCATAAGTGTGAAAAACAGTCATAAGTCACATTTTTCAGTGCTGTTGTAACTTTGAACAGTCACTAAATGAACTGTTGTAAGTGGAGGACTGCTTGTAATAATGTATTAAAAACAAAAGAAAAGTTGGATAACCAAAAGCTCTTACACTGTCCTTTGTTTGCTTTCTCCTTTCCCAGTTTGATCTTGAATAACTCAACTGCAATTCTTAGAAACTATGCTGTGAATTACAGTCCTGCCATCTTCACCCTATCTTCTTGTGGCTGTGGTGCCTGGCATCATTATCTCTATTTGGTTGTTGCTGAATGCCTGAGATAGCATTTCCACTCCATATCTTGTTTGTTTATTTGTCTTGCAGGCTGCATATCATCTCCTCTTTGCAAACCCAAGCTTTACAAACTCTTCATTTGGACTACTTTCGTTATAGTTCTTTCAATATAACACCCAGTTTCTAGTTCCACTTTTGTCAGGATTTGCAATTTAATGAAAATTGCATTAAAACCACTTAAGCCAAATAATCGTTTTGTTTGTTTATTTCTGGGTTTGTGTTTTTACAGCTGGTGGAAACTGTCTCATTTGTTTCCATGTTCCGTTTTGTATCCACCAAAGAAATTCCATTTGACTTGAATAAGCCCTAGAATTTGGCCATGACCCGGGGGGGGGCATAATTTAAGAGACTTTGGTCAAGGTTAAATGGAGTGCTCTATGAAATCAATATCTACCAAAGGGACACAATAGGAAATGCATATAATAGATTCTCATTGAAATAATAAATTACTTTGTTTTTAGGACTGGGGAGATTGGAAAGAAAATCTATTCCCATATCAAAGTCAAATTAGTCACAAGTCTAATTGTGGAAAGGAGATATACAGAAGAATCAAATGTACAACAGGGTTTTTTACATTATAATTATTAATAATTGCATTGTAGCATTCAATGATGCAGCATCACAGGCTGGATGCACAAATTGTGCTGATTTCTTACTATCCGTAATTTTTCAAAAATGGATAAGAAATAGCAGTAGGTCTGCAAACTTATTGCACTCATCTTCAGTGTTCCCACCGCCACCACTCAATGACTCTTTTCAGTTGCATTATTTTCCAGTGTCTCTCAGTCATATTTAATATCATGTTTAATATTAATAATTTCTCATGGCTCCAGAAGAGTTATCTAGGGATTTAATTTCAGAATTGTATGGTTAGTTAGCAGATGCTCAATTCATGTGGAAGCCTAAAAAATGTGTTGATGACATTTATCTGCCTTCAAAGGGAAGGACTCCAAAAAAAAACAGCCAACAAAAACATCAGCTCTGAGAAACATCATTAAAGCCAGAGCACAGAAACATATTACACTGAATACTGTCTCCTGGCTCACCAACATGTTGAAGAGATCATGGTTATGGCTAATACATTACTGCATACATGGCTTACTTGGCCAGTATAAAAAGTTTTGGGGAAGACGTTTTGCAAACTATTGTTATTACAACTGTTCAAAATATTCCATATTTTGTAATGCATCGCTTCTCTTCTTATTAATCATCATTACTTAGATTAATATAAATTACAATACAATTACATTGTCCTAAAAGACAGCAGCAAATTTTACCTGGATGCCAACCGATATAGAACTTGGCTCTCTCTGAAAATGTAAGCCACAGTAGTAGAAAATTGAGAAACATGAATCACAAAGGCACAGTTGTAGATGCACTGTCTCCTTTTATTTTGTTTCACATTCATCCTATATCACTCAGCTGTTGGTCTAAAAGTCAGTTTTCTAAAGTCACTTCTTATTATTTTCAAATTACATTGCCAAGCTTCCTCGTTTGTTATGGTTTTCTTTTTGACATAGCATGAGTTTCATGGGTTTAGTTTGGTTTCAATTTTCACTTTAATAAAATTTAAGGCTTCTGAATGTATGACTAAAGCCGTGGTTGAAATTTACCACAGGACTCTGGTGGTGATCACCAATTTCGGAAATAGTAAAATAGTAAAAGAATTTAGGCTTGCTATTTCTGCATTTGAAAAGTACAGTCTGTTGCAATAACATCTTGTAGATACCAATATACCCAATTACTACAGGAAGAAGGGTCTCCCCAGAATTCTTCTGGGTCTTCAGAATTCAACAAAGTTTAGTTTTTAAATCCTCCATTGTCTCCATCCAACCTCATCAAGATAAGCATTTTATAAATTAGTGAATTGAAGCTTCAGTTTGGTTCTTCTTTTTCTTTTCTCTTCCTCACCTTTTAAAAACTGTGGTTATTTATTTGTATGGCCGCCCAACTCACTCTCAGTGACTCCTGGTGGCTTACGAAAGATAAAAAAACAATATAAAAACAATAAAAAGTAATATTCCCCCAACCCCCTAGCAATAACAACAACAACCAACCAACCAACCAACCAACCAACCAACCAACCAATCAATCAATCAATCAATCCACTTGATGGCTTCAATCCCACTCTCGGGTCCCCAGGCTCATTGGCAAAAGGTCTTCAGGGCCATGGAAAAAGTGTCAAAGTGGGGGCTAATCTTATCTCCACAGGAATGACGTTTCACAGGGAGGGAGCCACCACAGAGAAGGCCCTTTTTTTAAGCTCTTCTAGGAAGACCTGCTTAGGAGCGGGAACCTGTAGCATTCCCTGCCTCCTCACTCTCTGGTGGGTTGGGTAGATGTGATCACAAAAAGAGAGTCTCTTCAAATAACCTGGACCCAAGCCATGTAGGGCTTAAAGGAAGCAACCAGCACTTTGAATTGGACTCAGAAATAAACTGGTTGCCAATGAAGCCCCACACATATGCACACTGAGATGACACATATGCATACTGAGGCTTGCACAAAACTATGCAGGCTGCTGCATTTTGAACCAATTGAAGCTTCCAGTTATGCTTTTCTGGATCATAATCCTGTTTCTTTCATTTGAATTTACATAATTTGCTTTGGAAATCTTTCCAAATAATGATTGGGGTATACACACTTTAAAATGCAAATAATTCTCAGCAAGTATCCTCTAGAGTAATCTCGTAAATCATATTCTGAGTTAGTACCGTAGTATCACATAGATTTTTCATTAATGTCAGAGTATACAACACTCTAAATGAATGTGAGGAATTTTATGAATGTGTGGAAACAGATCTCAATGGCACTGAATAATCTAATAACAGAAGCCTCCCTCTAGAAAAAGAAATAGGACGCATAGTAATTAAAATATTGGTTAAAAATGTACGTTAACACCTGAATTCTGCAAAAGAAAGTCGTAGTATATGCTTCAAATGCTCTGAAGCATTCCTTCCAAGCATACTCCCACATTTCAAGTGTCAGTCTGAATGTTATTTTTTAAAACATACTTGCGCATAAAATTTGGGATGCAGGGAACTTAAAAAGGAAGGGTTTTTCCTTAAAATTGCTTTTTTTTTAAATGGAAACACTGGCATTTTGGATTTTCTCCAAACATGCTGACATCTCCCTCATTTTAGTTTTACTTAAAACCTTGGTAATGGTAACTGAATTCTCCGTTAAACCTAAATTACATCCAATATTTTACTATGGTCTCAAAACAAAGCTACGGTTTGCTAGTTTCATCTTGCATACTACTTCCACTATTGAATTCTACTTCTCTTAAACTGAAGAGGATGTAGGGATTCACCATAATAAACTCATCTATTTTTATCCAAAATCGTTACCAGACTAAAAGTTTTAAGTTCCTTTCCCAACAGATGTTATTTTCAGGACTGTTCTCATTATTCTACTTTTTTACTACTAAATAAGTGAGTTGCTAGAAAAATCTCATTCATAAGAAGCACTATCTGTATTATACATTACAATACGTTTCTGAATAAAATAACATTAATTCTAATAACTGCATCTTTAATTGTGAAAAGGCTGAGAGTCCATGATACACTACATTGAAATAAGAACAGATATGCTCCAAAAATACTGTAACAGTACATTAACTTTCAGTGCATTAACTTTAGACAATACTCAAAAGCCAGGATCAAACCATCAGATGATACTAAAATAATATTGGTCATTTTTTCTGCTTATGTTTTTTATACTTGCTTTCATAATGATATCAACTAAAAGTATCAACTTGTAAAAAAAAGAATTATCACTTATTCTATTTTTCTCCTCTTTCTTTGGTATAATGCAAACCACATGGACAGCAAATGAAGACAACATCACAAAGTGTAGAATGTTGCACCTAAAATTGTAACAGGTACAATTGTATTATAGAGTCTAAAACGGTTGCCATGACAATCTCTATGCTTCCAAGCCAAGTACATGGTGGTTTTCTTTAAATATTTAATTTGGTAGCAAGTTACTTATATACAAGTAACTTGCTTTTTTTTCCAATTGGAAGATCTTTCATCTGAAGATCGACTGGGTTCTCCAAATATCTAGTACATTGCAGATGGTCCTTGAGTTATGACTGAAATAAGCCTGGCCATTTACGGTCATAAGTTGTTATTGTCATAAAACCATTTTCTGATTTTCGTGGTGATCATTTTGGCAAAAGTGTCATACAATGCGATCACATGACTGTAGGATACTGCAAACCACCATAAAGGCGGCTGTGTTGTCAGGCACTGGTCACATGAATGTATGGGGAGCCCAACCACTGGAATTTTGGATCCGGTCCCTAAGTCCCCTTTTTTCAGGTAGGTCATAACTTCTAACAGTCACAAAGCAAAGGGTCGTAAATTGAGGACTACATGTATGAGACGTGCAATTGATTGTTTTGATGTTTCAGTTGTGGAATGCCTCTCCAGGGAGATACCCTTTTCAGGTCTATCAAAATATAATTTTTATTTATAATTTTTGTATAGTTATAAAGTCTATATTATGAACTGAATTATAATATTTAATATTTACATATAATTTGGATAGATCTAAGCTTAAATATAAAGAATAAACAAATTATAACAAGCACAGCAACCAGCATTAGAATCGAAATGAAGACACCAAGGTGAAGATAACTTCTTCCTCGATGATCAACTATCAACAGGAGATGGATGGATGGATGGATGGATGATAGATAGGTAGATAGATAGAGACCACAGGTGTCAAACTTGCTGTATCCCGTTACCGTCACGTGATGTTTCATGACATTTTCCCTATTTGCGGAGCTGGGGTGGGCGTGGCCTGCACGTGACGCATCCGGACTGTGGGCCGCCAGTTTTGACACCCCTGATATAGACATATAGTCTGGAGAAGTAGCAAAAAGCAAGATATGGGTGTTTTTTAATATATCCATTATAAAATGGGTGAGCCCCTATCACATAGCTGCAACACCTTTTTGACCCCTCTATTAAAGCTTATTTTTAAATTTTTATACACTGTGTTTTTTATTGCTTGTAAGCTGCCTAGAGTCTCTGTGAGCAAGTAAAAAATATTAATTTTCTAAATAAATAAATAAATGCTGCTATATACAAATAGGTGCTTATTAATAACCTCCATTAACCCACTGAGAATGAAGATCTCTTATCTAAAGGTTATGGTATGTAATCTACTATTCTGGTCCAGCAAAATGTAGTAGATTTTTTTTTAAAAAAAAATTCACAAGCCAGGCCTGGGAGCATGACTGAATTAATCACCCAATGAACTTCTGTAAATGTGGGGCAGATACAGTCAAAAGAAATCTCCCATTGTAGGCAGACAAGAGCAAGACATCTCTGCTTCTAGGTTTTCTGCTTCAGTACCAGAATCAATCAGTTTTGGGCAAAACCACGATTTTTTTCCTTGATGGAAAAAGCATCTATGAAAGAAACCTCCATCCCTTTTTGCCTGGGATGGCTGAGAATTGGCTAGGACAACTCCTTCTCTGGCACTAAACTCTCCGAAATCCACCCAGAATAAGTGGGTACAGCAAACATAGTGACTCTATGTCCTTTATTATAAATGTCCTTTATTATAAAGGACAACCCTTTATTTCAGAAAACCGCCTTTCATATTCTTTAAAAAATTATTTTGCTTTTGCTCCTGAACTTTCCTTTCTAAAGCAAAATTATAAACAATTTTATATATATATATATATATATATATATATATATATATATATATATATATATATATATATATGTTTTCTCAGGTTTTCGCGGGTGTTTGTATGTAGGTCTTTGGTTATTCGGGTCTTCTCCCACATAAAATTGGAAGTGTCTTGGCGAGACTTCGTCGAAACGTCGCCAAGACACTTCCAATTTTACGTGGGAGAAGACCCGAATAACCAAAGACCTACATATATATATATATATATATATATATTTGTTTTCTCAGGTTTTCGCGGGTATTTGTATGTAGGTCTTTACGTGGGAGAAGACCCGAATAACCAAAGACCTACATATATATATACATATATACATACATACATATATATATATATATATATATATACACACACATATACATATATATATACATATACATATACATATATATATACATATACATATATATACATAGACATATACATATATATATACATACATATATATATATATATATATATATATATATATATATATATATATATATATATGTTTGTGTGTGTATGTATATATATACACACATATATATTATCCTTAGGACCCTGTTTCAGATTTCCCCTTTTCTCAGACTTCTCCTTTATTTTTTTTCCCAAGAAAACACGGTCGCTAGAGAAAATACGGTCATTGTATGTTAATTACGTTTTCTGTAAATCAAGCGACTGCAGCAAGTTCAATCACGTGACCTTCCCCACGTGCTCGCAAGAAGACGAGCTGGGAACTTCCAGAATGACCAGATGGTAAGATTTCCTTTCAAGTACAAAAGAAAAATGTTGACCACCGTCCCGCGCCTGCGCGGTTTCCTTCCCCTCTCTCGGCCGTCAGAATCCTAAGTGGACCGAACCTGAGAGTTATACTTGTAGGTTTTCTATGAAGAGCTCAGGCTCTCAAATGACAGGGCCCGAGTCCTCCATGTATAGAATTAGAATAGAATAGAATAGAATAGAATAGAATAGAATAGAATAGAATAGAATAGAATAGAATAGAATAGAATAGAATAGAATAGAATAGAATAATAGAATAGAATAACTTTATTGTCACTTTGACTGTACACTAATCGGCGTACATTAAAATGAAACTTCGTTGCATACAGCTAAGGGTCACCACCTCCAATACACACTTAGGAGTCCAAATACTGAAACCTTTTGCTGGTTTTAACATTCACACCTTTCCGATTTTTTTTTAAAGCAATGGTTTTGATTCTTGCCATAAAGCCTGCCAGATCAATATTTTCAATAACAAAAATATAACTATCATGTGTTAAAAGATTTCTAGCTGATCCACGCGCTCTAATTGGAACCCTTCTGTAGGAAACCCTCCTATTCTGCGATGTCACTTTTAAAGGTATAGGAACCTGCAACTAAGAAAAAATAAATGCACGGGGGAGGGGGAGAGAGTGCGTCCCAAAAAGGTCATATGGATGCCTGTAGCTCTTGCCTTCCGTATGACTTTCAACCTCCGCGAGCCAGGGATACCTTTCTTTAACTTGCTGACTTTACAGGGCTGCATTTCTTATGCCAGAAATCCATGTGCCGACGAAGAGCCGTAGTTAGACGGCTACCCTTTCTCTCTCTTGCCATTCTTACCTCTAGGCTGCATTCTCACTACAGTGCTTTTTTTTAAAAAAAAAAAGACTGTTCGACGCTTACGTCACTTGAACTCTCCTCCCCCCTCTTCCTCGGAGTGGCTGGGAGTTCGTCGGTGTGAAGCGCAGAGCCGTCCGAAAGACGCATGCGCACCGATGGGTTGGTTGTGTTTATAACCGGGGATGGCTGGTAAAGGGAGGAGGGGGATAATAACGTGGTTTCTTGGCGGGCTTCGGACAGTTACGCGCACAGGTAAGTAGGTGACGGTGATGATGATGGGGAGGGGGTATCGCGCCTTCGCCTGACTGGTTTGCCCTGGAAGCCGAGATCGGGTCTCCTTTTGAGGTTGAGTGGTCGCTTCCCAGTGTAATAACTGGCACTCGAGGGCTTTCCTTCAATTTATTGAACCGACCGAACCTCTTATAGGAACAATCTGTCTGAGAACCAATAAATGACTAAAAGGGATTGGTGGGGGGGGAGATAACCCTTAAGTGATGGTGTCTAACTGGTTTTGCTGGTTTGCTATGCTTGCTATGCTTCAGAAGTAAATATGGATCACGGAATGGGATGGGAAACTAGGGGAGAAAATAGAATATCTTCCAACATAATAGGAAGGAAATTCAGCAGTGGTAACCAAGGCTGGCAGAGATGATAACTGGAGTCCAACTCTCAAACATTTCTTTCTGGTTTCCCTGAAAAGCTATTTGGTCTGAGAAAATTGGCTGGTTTCCTTTTGGATTTGAAGTTAATTGCAAGACCTGGGTTTCTTGGGAGGAAGAGAAAAGAAGTCTAAAAATATACGAGAAGGCAAATATTGAATAGTGAATTATAACAGCAGAATATACATGCTGGTAGGAAAGCTGTAAAATCACATTACACTGTTGTGTTGCTTGTGTTTTTTATTTGTTTGTATTTGTATTTTTTCCTTTTTTCTTTTTTACTTGTGGTTCTTAAACTTGGAAATTGTTCAATAAAAACTTTTAGAAAAAACAAAAAGAAAAGTCTAGAGGGCCCGTTATTAATATACATATAATGTATATTACTATATATATATATATATATATATATATATATATATATATATATGAATATATTTATACGCATACACACACAATATATTGAAATCAAGGTTTTCAGATACTGTATATTAGTATGTGTGTATATATATATATATATATATATATGTATATATGTATATATATATATATATATATAAATAAACTAGTATACAGTTGTATTTGAAAGCCTTGATTTCTGCCCCTCTCAGATTGTGTGAGGATTCAAAGTTGACACTGTACCCTGAATCTGTGTGTTGACCTGAGGAGATAGATAGATAGATAGATAGATAGATAGATAGATAGATAGATAGATATGACATATAGCATTTTACAATATATTTTATATTAATAAAAATGCAGTTTATATAAACAGGACTCTAGTGACTTATTGTGTTAAAGATGATTTATTTGAGTTTGCTATATATTTTAATGTTTGTATTATTGTAATTGGTTTTTTATAACCCCCAGTTCAAAGTCTGAGGAGCCTGGATAGCTCTGCAGACTAAAGCACTGTAATTTAACACCAGCTGTCTGCAATTAAAGTAAGTTAGAATCTTGCCAGGCTCAAGGTTGACTCAGCCTTCCATCCTTTCTAAGGTAGGTAAATTGAGGACCCAGTTTGTGGGGGCAATAAGCTGACTTTGTATAAAATATACAAAAGTATGAAGGCTATTGCTTAACGCATTGCTTAACGCACTGTAAGCCGCCCTGAGTCTCCGGAGAAGGGCAGCATATAAATCAAATTTTTTAAAAAAGCATGTTGATAGCCTGTCTCTTCAGCTGAATGGTTTTGCAATGTTCGCTGACATAGACACATATTGTCTTGCAATTTTTTAAAAGTTATGAACAAATTCCAGTGACTTCTGTAGAGCTACCAAATTTGGGCTGTAAAATTCAGTCTGACCCTAAATGGCAGGTAAGAGAGTTTTCTGTATCTCATTTCTGTCATCCTGCTGATCTGGTAGCCCTATTTGCCACCAAGGACTACATTCAACTGAATGTAAGGGTAATATTTTTCGAAAGGACATATTTTAGATGGAATCAGGGTGGATTTGATTTAAATCATGATTTAAATCACTAGTAAAAAGGCTTGATTTAAATCAACTCGATTTAAATCATAATTTTTAAAGAGGAACTGTCATCTCTGCTATTCCTTTGACCCACTGTTGACTCACCGATAGTCCCAGTGTTGCAGAATATACAGCCTCATGCTACATAACTAAGCTCCATTTCATGCTGAATAAACTAAATTATTTATGTATCTTAAATAGAAAACTATCTTACGATAGATTTTTACCCCAAAAGTTTTTTATTAAAATAAATTTGATAAAGATCAAAAAAATCCGATTTAAATAAAAAAAATCAGATTTTTTTGATTTTTTTAAAAAAATCATTGATTTTTATCCACCCTGGATGGAATGCCAGATTTCTGTACAAATATGTGATTACTTAAGTAGATGCAAGTCAGCCTTGAACTATGAGACATATTGACTAACCCAGGCTTCTATTTTCTTACGAAATTTCCTCACAGTTCAGGTTTTCTTGGGCTTGCATCATAGAAGGAAATTAGTGGAAATGCTCTGCTTTTACCCCAAATAGAAACAAAACTGGAGAAGATCGTTTTACAATTGTTGGAAGACTGATTTCTGTTTGCTTTATGTAATTACCATTGAAATATTGAAATTGTCTTTCGACTTCATGTTTTTTTTAATTAGTTGCCTCACATTGAGTTTATAAATAGACTTTTTCCAACAGTTTGATAAAATGAATAATTATTATACCACCACTGATTTTTATTTGAGAGAAAGCAGTCCTATGCATATTAAGAACCTCTCAGTTGTTTAAGCAGTCTCTCAATTCCTGTGGTGGGAGGAAAAATCAAGCGATTTCTCTAAGTAATTTCTCTTGTACCTAAACCATCCCCCCATCCCCCGCAGTGAAAAGATTGGAGAAAGGGGGATTACAAGAGAATAAGCAGGTATAGAATGTGGAATATACCAAGTTGTGTAGCATGCTACATCTGCTGGCGTTACCACTACATTGCTTTTGATATGCATTTCCCATTTGTGTGCCTGCTTACTCTCCTATAATCCCTTCCTCTCCAAACTTTCCATTCTAGTGAAGGGAGGGGGAAACAGGAACAGAACAATATATACTAACTGTAATGGTGATCACATGATTGGGGGATGCTGGAAAGATCATAAATGCAGATATTGTTCATAAACTTATTTTTTCCAGCATCATTATAACTGTAAATAGTCATTGAACGAGGCAGTCACTAAGGATTAAACTTGCTTTTTTTGGAAGTCTGCAGACTGGACTCTAAAAGTAGAGTATAAGAATCTCATATAGTAGTTTATCATGAACTTTGCTATCTACAGAACTATTTTATTTATGCTAAAAATTGCACTTCAAGATTTAGGGCATCAAAATGCTTTGTATAAACATTTTTGTTTTGCTTACTTTGCAGCACATGCTTTTTAGGTTTCAATAATGTGACTGCTGAGATCAACATGTCTGCTCTCTGTCCTCCTCCTTCTCCTGCTGTTGCCAAGACAGAAATTGCACTAAGTGGAGAATCACCATTATTAGCTGCCACATTTGCATATTGGGATAATATTCTTGGTCCCAGAGTCAGACATATTTGGGCTCCAAAAACAGAGCAACAGCTTCTCAGTGATGGAGAAATAACATTCCTTGCGAATCATACTCTCAATGGAGAAATACTTCGAAATGCAGAAAGTGGTGCAATAGATGTGAAGTTTTTTGTTTTATCTGAGAAAGGGGTCATTATTGTGTCCTTAATTTTTGATGGAAATTGGAATGGAGACCGAAGTACATACGGATTATCCATAATACTTCCACAGAGTGAGCTTAGTTTCTACCTTCCCCTGCACAGAGTGTGTGTTGACAGATTGACACACATTATAAGGAAAGGAAGAATATGGATGCATAAGGTAGGTTGTTTTTTTTAATTGAAATTACTTCTAATACATTGTAATATTTCTACTTGTTTAGGTAAAACAGTTTAGGTCAGAAGATCTGTCTCTTCTCAACTGTTAAATATCACAAGTTCTAACAGATGGCAAACAAGACAGACTGAAGCTTTTATCTTGCCTTTGGTGTTCTGATATCCTCCATTTTAAAAATAAACATACTTTTTATGCTTATGAGTCCAGATTTAGTCATACTTTGGCAAAATGAATGAAACCAGTGAAACTTGTTTATCCTAATTGATTTCATCAGCATTCAGCTGACCTTGGCTGTTCTCATAAAAGTAAGCCAGTTCAGATCTGTTTAGGAGTTGGTGGAAGATAAGCAGGAAATTTGAGGACTGAATGGTATACTGGAAAAATGCATTAATAAATCATGTTCAGGAAACCACTAGGAGCTGAGATTGACTTAAGGGAGATTCTACTTTTAACTTACATAGATTTATTCAAGAATGATTAATGTGAAATCAATTCACGGTTTCAGAAGCTGAAATAATAAACCTTCAGAATATATTTAAAAATTCATAGCCCGCTGTTCTGTAGGATTGGGGACTAGCCTTAACTGTCATTTTTCATTACTTCTATTTCTATTTTGCTTGATTTTATACTAGTTGTAAGGCTATATTGGCTGCCCAGAGTTGCAATTGGTGTTAATTGATTTTAAAAAAATGACATACGGTCATTCTGAAAAAAAGTAATAGAAGTTCATTACATGTACCTAACGAATATGTACTGTCTGATATAAACTTGTTCAGAAATATATATAGTTTCTAATAGCCAATAAGAAATGTCTTCCTCTTAGAAAAGAGCTAAGTTGGTGCTGATCAGATAATTTGGATTAGAACTTTCCTAAGGCCAATTGAACATGAAAATTAGTATGGCATGTTAATGTGTTAGTCTAGCAGCAGGGAAACTAAGGCTGTAGATTACTCCAAGCCACAGAAATATACTCTTTCAGCCTAACCTACTAAACTGGCTTGACATTAGAAAAAATAGGAGCATTCATAATACTTTGAGCTCCTGAATGAAAAGTGGGATATAAATAAATAAAATAGGTTGTTAATAGCCCAGAACATCTGGAAGGTCATCTAGTGTCTTCTTCCTAACTGATCATATGGCATAACCATTTATCCAATAATGTATAGTAATTTTAAAAGAATCTCACTGACGTTTTCGTGTACCGTGTTTCCCCGAAAATAAGACCCTGTCTTATATTTTTTTGAACCCTGAAATAAGCGCTTGGCCATATTGCCATGCACTCAAAAACCCGATTGGGCTTATTATCAGGGGATGTCTTATTTTGGGGGAAACAGGGTAGGATACATTAGATTGTTAATTATGAAAAACATTTGTAGTCCCTAATTTTAACATGAATTATTTATTTTTAAAGTATTCATGAGATGAATAAAATAAAACATACTTTGAGGGAAATGTTTGCAACATAATTTTGAGATGATTTTGGACTCTAATAATTCCGTGCTCAAATATAATTTAAATGTTCTGCAAAGTGAAACATTCTTGCACTTTGTTGTTATAGTCCAATAGGATAAATGGTAGTATCCTATTTCTGATTGCTAACAATTTGATAGAAAGGAATAGATTGGAGAAAAAAATCTGAATAGGTCATAATTTCCCTTGAATTTCATGCCTGTGCAAGAATCTAAAAATGTATCTCTGCATTTGGTTTACCAAGCATAATTTTACTTTATTGTAATTGGTTTTGAATACAATGATAAATTAATTTTTTAAAATAAAATCACATTTATATAATGTCAAAATTTGCATGTAAAAAGTCAAAAGTCTTTATTGTTTGTGAATAAATGCTTTCTATTTTAGGAAAGACAAGAACATTTCCAGAAGTCTATTATGGAAGGTGCAGAAAGAGTGGAAGATCAAGTAAGAAAAACACATATAGCAAAACACTGACTTTAAAATATGCATACACACACACACACTCATACAATTTTCTGAATAGTGGGTAGTTGTGTCCAGCTATCGGGTTCTTTGGTGGCCTAGTTTCCTTTTACCACTAACTTTTCATACAGGTAATCCTTGAGTTACGACAGTTCACTTAGTGACCTTTCAAAGTTACAACATAACACCAAGTATTTATGACATACTCCTGAAGTTATGAATGTTGCAGCACCATGGCAGTTGTTCACCCTTATGAACGACCGCATAGACTCTGCAACATTCACCCTATTCTCCTACACCCCCCCCCAACTGGGTCTCCACAGGCACTAGGACTGTGGATACCTTCTGAAGATTTAGCGATCCTTCGGTTTCTTGGCCTTCTTCAGTTTCTTGGCCTTCTTCGGTTTCTTTGCCTGCTTCGGTGCTTCAGTCTTCGGTGTGTTTGCAGAGAATGGAGTCTTAAAGTACCACAAAACTCACAGTACTTTAGGCCTCTCTGCAAACGGATGCCTAGACGAGATCTGCAGCAAAAGGCTTTGCAAATGGAGGGAAGGCCTGAAGCACCGAAGCCTTCCCTCCATTTGCAAAGCCTTTTTTTTTGCAAAAAGCCTTTGCTGCTGAGAACGGAGCCCGGGTGGGATGCGCACATCCCTCTGGGCCTCCATTTATGGCGCAAAGTCCTTTCTTCAAGTCCTTTGCTGACGAAAACAGAGCCCAGGACATAAAGTAAGTGATCCAGTCAGCAGGATGAGGGGGGGGGGGGAGAGCCTGATATATCTCAGTGGGTCAAGAGAGGCCTTGGGTTGTCGGAAGCACCAGGCCCCCCCATGGCCTTCCTCACCCTGAGATACTTCATGCACATAACGGTCCACGTATTCTATTAGTGAATGCATGGGCAAAAGGAGGGAATGATGACATTCAAATTACGTGATTCACTCCTATGAATCCTCGGGTTACGAATGTAATTGGCAGGTTCCATTACATTCATAACTCAAAGATTACCTGTGATAGCTTTCTCAAATGAATTCCCTCCCACAACACGGCCAAAGTGAGACACAGCTCTATGATTTTGCCTTCTAGTGACATGTCTGGTGTTATGTGCTCCAGAAAAGCAATATGAAGTTAAATTATGTTAAACCACATAGAAATTGGAAATCTAAATATTTTAATATTTTTGTTCCACAGAAACAATTAATATGAATTGGGAGTGTCTCTAAGAGTGGTCCTAACTACTTTCCTAACAAAGTAGTACAATTTGTCAAAAGATTTTCCTACGTCATTCATCTATCAGAAAAAGAATTGCCAATATGCATGAATGTTAAGTTATACATAGTTGAGATTTATTACATTATATTGAATAAAAAATGAAGCACAAAACATTTCCTTTTGTAATCTCTTAACTATAAAGTACAATTCTATACTCATTTCATTTTTTAGCTTGCTTCCATCCTAGATCAGATTACATTATATAGTACATTCAATTTTAACCCACTGATTTAAAAACTTACACATTTTCACTCTTGATTTCCTATTTCTTTGATGATTTTAGAATAAATCTGAAAAAATTAATTTTTCAAAATCACTTTTAATTTCTCTCTCTTTTTCCTCCAAAAACCATTTAGTCTCTAAATAGTCTTTTCTTACAATTTTGTTAAATTCAACTACTTTATTTAATAAAACTTGTATTTACTCTACAGGGCCAGAGTATCATTCCAATGCTGACAGGGGAGGTCATTCCTGTGATGGAACTCCTATCATCTATGAAATCACACAGTGTTCCAGAAGAAATAGATGTAAATCTTTGAATTTTGATTTTTTAATTAGTTTATCCAAGTATAAAATACAAAGAAAAAAAAAGATGTGAAAAACTAAGAAAAGAAAGCTTGAGAAAAGGGGTGGAGAAAAAGTGTAAAGGGAAACAGTGTAAACGGAATACAGTGTAAAGGGAATATAGAAAAATTGTGATTGTAATGTTATTTTCTTCTACTGTGCTAAAGAGAGTCAGAAATCAGAAGAAATAGATGTAAGTCTTTATGTGAAAGGAGGAGAGCCAACTTGATGTAGCAGTTAAAACATGAAACTAGAAATCAGGAGACCGTGAGTTTTAATCCCATCTTGGTCACCTTGTGCCAGTCATTCTCTCTCAGCCCTAGAAAGAAGGAAAGGGTAAGAAGGCAAAGCCAAGAAAACTGCAGGAACTAACCCAGGCAGTTACCAGGAGTCAAAAACGTTGATGTTGAGATCTTTAAAATTTTCATTGTAATCAAATATGTTCATATATGTGTCTATGAATATTCTCAGTCATCTAGGTCACAGTTGTATCAGAAGTGGTTTTATTTTTTGAAAAGGCAACTGGAGTAATTTTTTTGAGGAGGAAGAAGAAAAAGACATTTCGCTTCCTAATCTGGAAGTTTCATCAGTTGTATTGGATAGCGTTGGAGATAGAAGGATAATACTGTTATTCTGTCAATAATCCTCGTCCTTGCTTTTTCAAAAATAAAAATCAGTTTTGATATATTCATATCTGTGGTTTTCATAATAACTGAATCTTGTTCTTGTTTTCATTATATTCCAGATATGTGATACCGTGCTTAGTGATGATGACATTGGTGACAGTTGTCACGAAAGTTTCCTACTTAAGTAAGTTTTATTTTTATTACACTTTTGTGAAAACCCATTGAAAGTGGAGATTTAATGATAGACCCAGTAGACAGGGGACTTGTTGGGATAGAAATTGATTAGCTTTTGTTACATAAATTTAAAGCAGGTTTTAAAGAGAGCCTAAATTCTTTTTTAAAAAATTGATAATTTTTTTAAGCACAAAAGACTTACAAATACAGGTAGTCCCAGAGTTATGACCATAATGAAGCCTGCCCATCACGGTTGTAACTCATGACAGCTGTAAAATTTTACAACCTTTTTGTGGAGGTTGTTAAGTGAATTGCCACAGTCAGTAAGTGAGTGAATAATTTGCTATGGGTGTATTTTGCCAAAAACCAGAAGTAAACGTTGGTTTGGATAAAAAAATATATCATAAAATGGCATGTGACAAATGGCAAATGTCATGTGATCCTGTTGCCAAGCTTCTGAAGTGTAGTCCTGTGATTGGGCTGGGGGGTGGCGGGGGATGGGATGGGACCATCAGACCTTTGAATCTGGGTTATAAATAACCCCCAGGTAGATCTGTCAGAACTCCAACAGTCACTAAGTGATAAGTCATAAGTTGAGGACTATCTGCATGGAAACTTGAGTATGATAAATTTAAGGGGGATACACTAAGTGTCATTTGTGAAGAGAAGGAATAACAACTAAAGTGGGTTTGCAGTTTTCTTCTTTCATGCTTGCTTTCTATGGGGGACACCCCCCCCCAATACACAAAGAAATGAAAAGCTTCAGGCTAACTTCTAATGTACTTCTGATAGAGCTTCATTGTTCAACAAGCAGGAGCTTAGAAGATATTTTATTTTTCATACTTTTTGTTTTCAGAATTCTTATTTCAGACTATAACTATAAAATATAATTAATGGAATTGATAACTTTTATCAATTTTTTTGATAAAAATTTTTTTAATTAAAAAATGAGATTTGATCATGGATATTATGACCTGAGTGTATTCAATGAAACACAGGTCTTCTCCACAAATACGGCTAGCCGTTCTTTTTCTTACCCAACTTTCCTCTATACAGATAGTCCTCGATTTAACAAGCAGAGCTGAGCCCAACGTTTTTGCTGCTCAGACATTTGTTAAGTGAGTTTTGCCCCATTTTACGACCTTGACACAATTGTTAAGTGAATCACTGCAATACTCAAGATAGTATCATGATTGTTAAGTGAGTCTGGCTTCCCCGTTGCCTTTGCTTGTCAGTAGGTTGCAAAATGGGATCATAAGACCATCATATAATATGAGTCAGTTGCCAAGTATTTGCATTTTGATCACATGGCCATGGAAATGCTGCAATGTTTGTAAGTGTGAAAAACAGTCATAAGTCACTTTCTTCAGTGCCGTTGTCATTTCAAATGGTCACTAAATGAGATGTTGTAAGTCAAGGACTGCCTTTATATGTACTCTTGAAATGTATTTTCAAGTTTTGTTTTGCATATGAATAGGGTATATGTGAACTCTCAGATTTTAGATTAATTTTAAAAGACTTTTAAAAAATGAGATTCTGAAATATGTAAACATTGCTCCAACTTGTAATTTTTTTAAAAATTACTTTTTTTAAACCTCTGCTTAATATTCAGGGCCATAAGTTCACATCTGCAAACCTGTGGTTGCTCAGTTGTTATAGGAAGCAGCGCAGAAAAAGTTAATAAGGTATGTATTTTCTATATGGTGATATTTCCCAGATAGGGTGTTTTAATTAAAATCATAGGGTGTTTTGTTTTTGTTTTTTTTTTTGCTTTAATTTATATGCCGCCATTTTCCGGAGACTCAGGGCGGCTTACAATGCGTTAAGCAATAGCCTTCATACTTTTGTATATTTATACAAAGTCAGCTTATTGCCCTCACAATCTGGGTCCTCATTTCACCTACCTTAGAAAGGATGGAAGGCTGAGTCAACCTTGAGCCTGGTGAGATTTGAACTTGCAGTAATTGCAAGCAGCAGATGTTAATCTGTTAATAACAGTGCTTTAGTCCACTGGACTACAGGCTCTTAATTAATTAATTAAAATCATAGAAGCAATCATTTTATTTTTGTCTGCTGGAATATTTAATGCTTTGGCAGAAGTTAGGGGTTGAAGGAAATATCTGTTTATTTAAATTTTTAGTATCAATTTTTTCAATTTACAGATGAAAAATCTGCAATTTCCAAATCTTGTCTTGAGTTGAAATTCAAGAATTCCTGATCTGGTGCAGAAAATCATGCACGAGATTTGTATACGAGTACTATTTATATATTTGTTTTATATCCTGCTTTTCATTCAAGAACTCGAGGCAGCAAACATTTATCCCATAACAATCACACTTTAAGGTTTGATCAAGAAAACTAACGTGGTTTTAGCTCTCTTAGTATGTATACAGGGAATTTTCTAAGAAATCCAGGGTTGTAAATTCAGTTGGCAAGTTAAAAATTTAAAAAAAACATACTGTAAATTACTTCTGTAATTCTGCCATATATAAAAAGTAACCTTATAAACTGGCAAGTAAGAGTTGCCCAATCTCTGTACAACAGAATTGTCAATCTACAAAATTTTCTTACATTATTTCAGTATCTATACATATATATTTATTTACAGATAGTACGGACACTGTGCCTCTTTCTCACTCCAGCAGAGCGAAAATGTTCTCGCCTTTGTAGAAACGAAACATCGTTTAAGTATGACTCAGGTCTATTTGTGCAAGGGTTACTGAAGGTAAGATATTTTCTTTCCTGATGCATACAGGAAGGTCTCAGTTAGTGCCAATAATGAATCCCACAAAATGGTTGCATTATTCAAATTCACACTATTTGAGGCAATCTTTCTGGGGGAAATAGGCTAATTGTTTCCTGCTTTGATGGATATAGGTAATGAAAATTTCTAGACATAAATTTTTATATAGTAATGAAATATAATAGTAAAAAAATTAAAATATATTTACAACTTAAATTTATTTTAATGAAGTCCCAGAATAGTTCTAGAAAACAAAATTCTAAATATTGTTCCTAAAGGTAAACTTACACTGACAAAATGTCTTTACTGGCTGTCAAAATGTTTTACCAACAGAGACAGATTGGTTTTCTCTTCTTTAAATCTTCATTATAACCTGCCATGAGGCCTTCTAGATAGATGTTACAAATATTTAAAATAGATAAAGGAGAATGGACCCATAATCAAAGCGTACCTGCTGTCGCCTATATTCTCCTGTACTTCTTCAAAATGAGCCTCTTCTTTTTTGAGCTTTCCTCAACCTGAACCTTTTTTTCCTTCATTTTGCACATGCAACAATTAACATCTAAAACCCCAAAAGCAAGGGTACATGTGCTATCCCCAACCATGTGTGCCTTATCCTCACATTAAATGCTACCTGGTATCAGTTTATATTCTACACTTAAATCAAATATTGAACCACTCATACTAATCAAAACCTATGTGTATTGTTAAAAACCAAGCAATTAGAAATCCCCTTTTCTAATCAAAACAATTCTGTAAGTAAATGATTATACTATTTTCTAGATGATCTCTTCCATCTTGCTTTTTCCTTTTTAGAAGATTTCTAAATATTTCAACTTAGCAGGGTTTTTTTCTAATGTCAAGAAAATGTAGTTTTCAATGGCATAAATTATTCAGTTATCTAATCAGTAAAGCCTGCTGCTTTCTTAGTTTAACGTATATTACAGTTCATTGACTAAAGGAAAAAAAACTGACATCTTTGTCTTTCCTTCTCATATGCAGAACACTTTCTCTACAGGTTAGAATGATATTGATGGAATTATTTATATTTTTAATTTTTACCCTGACCTTATGAAGAACAAAGCTAAACTTCTTGCTTAAGATTCTGACCTCTTATCCTTCATTTCTAAAAGTTGTAACATTAAAAATAAAAGGAATAAACCAAATAATTGCATGAACAAAATGTAAAAGTACCATTCTAACCATGTTTCTGACTGAGGTAAGACGGGCTGGTTTGAATAATTGCCTCAAGGAACTGTGTAATGGTTGTAACTGAAAAGCTGCCCAACATTGTTTATGTAGATGCACAAAGAATTCAGTTTGAGAGTCATGATCTGTGTGTGTTTGGAAAGACATTCCAATGTTTTCATTGTGATCTACACGTTGTGAGTTTCTGTAAAGTCACTTCCAGTTTGACACATACTATGTTAATGAAGAATCTTCAGTGACTTATGGATGACTAAGGATAGCTAAGGATTGTAAGGGATTGTCAGCGGAGTTTAATAACTGCAAAGTTCAGTTAGCTCAACTATTCTGTATTTAATACTGCAATCTTTACTTAGAAGATACAGAAGATGTTTTGTGTTCACTAATATATAGGGAAACAGCAATTTAAATTCAAGTACTAGCAATTGTATTCCATTGAATTGAAATAAATTTCATTTCTGAGTACCAATGCATATTTTAAACAGTGGAATCTTGAATATTCTCAGGACACAAGCCAAACTTTAAAGGGCAGCCTTACTTACTTGTACACTGAGAGCATATGCACCAAAGACAAATTCCTTGTGTGTCCAATCACACTTGGCCAATAAAGAATTCTATTCTATTCTATTCTATTCTATTCTATTCTATTCTATTCTATTCTATTCTATTCTATTCTATTCTATTCTATTCTATTCTATTCTATTCAAGCAAAGAGTGACATTTGGTTGTATATTATGTTCAAAATGATATTTTGCATTTTTAATTTTTGAAATTTTATTGTGGCAGGATGTGACTGGAAGCTTTGTGTTGCCTTTCCGTCAAGTGATGTATGCCCCGTACCCTACCACGCACATAGATGTAGATGTTAACACAGTGAAACAGATGCCTCCATGCCATGAACATATTTACAATCAACGACGGTACATGAGATCTGAACTAACAGCATTTTGGAGAGCTACTTTGGATGAAGAAATGCCTCTAGATACCATCATCTATACGGATGAAAGTTTTACACCTGACTTGTATGTATTTTTGAGGAGTTTGCCAAAAAGTTATTTGGTACTGTCCGTTGTGAGTAAATACATTTGAGTAAATACAGTGAGCAGATATTTGAATATAGATGTGCATTTTAGGTTGGTGGTCATCATGATTCAGATGTAGAATCTCTATCCTTTTCGCGTGCATGCTTCTGTCTGCCTGTGTCTGTCTGTCTGTCTGTCTGTCTGTCTATCTCTAGCTATCTATCTATCTCCATCCTGTTGATAGTGGATCATCAAGGAAGAAGTTATCTATCATCTTGCTGTCTTCATTTCAATTCTAATGCTGGTTGCCGTGCTTGTTATAATTTATTTTTTATATTTAAATCTGTATTTTCAATCACTGTACAGATAGTCCTTGACTTACGACCACAATTGAGCCTAAACTTTGTCAAGTGAGACAATTAAGTGAATTTTGCCCCATTTTATGACCTTTCTTGCCACAGTTCTTAAGGGAATCCCTGCAGGTGTTAAGTTAATTATGCAGTTGTTAAACGAATCTGGCTTCCCAAATTGACTCTGCTTCACAAAAGGGGATCACATGATCCTGGGACACCGCAACTGTCGTAACTATGAACCAGGTGCTAAGCTGGCTCATATTTTGATCACAGGACCACTTTGATCACATGATCAATTGGGGACTGCTGCAGTGGTCATAGGTGTGAAACATGGTCGTGTCACTTTTTCAGTGCCCTTGTAACTTTGAATGGTCACGAAATGGACTGTTGTAAATCGAGGACTCCCTGTACTTTGGGCACCTGATTTTGGGTAAAATGTAGAAGGGGTTTCCCATTGCTTTCTCTTGCACAGTGTGACAGATGGCTTTGCCATTTGTCACTAAGATGATCGTTCGCTTCGAGCACCTTTCAATATTGCTTGTGTCTGTTGGTAGCTGGGATTGCGTTTAAGCCTTGGGTGACCCTGCTAGAAGTATATACTCGTGGCGATCACTTCTGACCTTCTTACTCATCCCGCCCAAGAACAACCTCCCTGTCCCAATGAGATGGCAGGGCAGGATCATTTTGGGAAGTGAGGGGTGGGGTAGGTCTGGTTTCTGCCTACTTACTGCATGTTTATAGCTAGATCAGGCCAAGGCCCATCTGGGTTCAATATCTCACAGTGAGCTAGAAGTTGCCTGTGAACTGAATGGAGATGTAGTCCTCTTCTAGAAATGTTCCTCTGGAACTGCAGACACCCTGTTCCCAGTTTGCAGACAATATTTGATTCTCAAGACTCATACTCCCCGATAGACCCGTGCTCTGTGAATTTATCTAATCCTTTTTTAAAAAAGCTTTCCAGATTAATAGCTGTCATTTTTTCTTGTTATGGATTCCAACAGTTCATTCTGCGCCTTGAGCATAAACAGTTTTCTTTGTTTCTAAAGGTCCCTACATTTAAATTCCTTGGATGATTCCTGGTCCTGGTGATTTGAGAAAGATTATTACTTCTTGCCTGCTTTCTCCATAGTATGCACAATTTTTTAAAAGCATTTTTATTGTGTCCTCCCTCGTTCGCCTTTTTTTGCAAGTTAAAATAGTCCCCAGCGTTTCAGAATTTTCTCTTTTTATGCTTTATTTTGTTTCTCTGTATTTCTGCAGGAATGTTTTCCAAGATGTTCAGCATCAAGATACTTTAGTAAAAGCTTTCTTAGATCAGGTAACTACGTTTCAGTTTACTTAAAACTAATAATACGGTATATTGTTTATTAAATACTTTTTGCATAATTTTCCATGAAAATAATATTTTTTATTGAAAATATGTAATGTATTTAGGGCACATAAAGCAAGGCTGGGCAATTCTCCAGGTATTTGGGGATAAAATTTCATAATCCCTGGACATTGGTCATGCTTGTTTTGGTTTATTGGGGATGTAGACCAAAATATTTTTTGAAAAAAGGTTGCCTACAGCAATCATATAAGTTTAATAAAAATAAATAAAATAAAGGCAGTTTGTAGAAGAATGGGAGAGCAGTAAGAGAACTCCAGTTAAAGGAGATTTTTCAGGGTGTAATTTTTGTGTGTGCCAATTCTTAACAGGTGTTTCATTTGAAACCTGGATTGTCTTTAAGGAGTGTATTTCTTGCACAGTTCCTCTTAGTCCTTCACAGAAAAGCCTTAACTCTCATCAAATACATCGAAGATGATACGTGAGTTGTAAAGTTAAAGGGAACTATGGGGTTGGCTATTTTGCATCTTGACATAGTTTTAAAGTTTTCCGGTTAACTACATCTTTATTCTTCAACTTGCAGGCAAAAAGGCAAAAAGCCTTTTAAATCTCTTCGTAACTTGAAGATAGACCTGGACTTAACAGCAGAGGGCGATCTTAACATAATAATGGCTTTTGCCGAAAAGCTCAAACCTGGTTTACATTCGTTTCTTTTTGGTCAACCTTTTT
This sequence comes from Pituophis catenifer annectens, assembly GCF_029215685.1. Classification (NCBI taxonomy): domain Eukaryota; kingdom Metazoa; phylum Chordata; class Lepidosauria; order Squamata; family Colubridae; genus Pituophis; species Pituophis catenifer. Next base: position 213,810,171 of record NW_027256882.1, read on the forward strand.
ATACCAGCGTGCAAGAACACGATGTCCTCATGTCATTTTAAAGACCTTTTAATATGGGCTGGTTGCAGCTTCATAATACTATTTGAAAAGTTTTTGTAAAGGGAAAAAAATGCTTCTCTTCGTAATCACATGCTGCTCTCCACTGCAACTGAATGTAAGTTTACACTACAGCCTGTAGAAGGAAGAGGTGAAAAAAGAATTTGCTTTCAAATCTATTCAATTTAGGCAGGCTCACAGGCTCTATTTTGCTTATAGTAAGAGACAATATCATTACGTGCGGTCAGAATGCTAACTGGAGCTTTCAAAACAATAAAGCAACAGAAATGTTTTAAAATAGTTTTTGTTGGAGCACAAAGATAGTTTTTATTTAGAGCGTTATCATTTTTGTTCTTGGTGTTGGGCAAAATGAGACATTCACCCCTTCTCTATTTTGAGATACTAAACTACAAACAAGTGTCGTATGCTGACAGAAGACCGCAATTTCCATGGGGTATTTGCTTTAGATAGTACCAACTTCCTTCCTTCTCTCACACTTTTTAACAGCTCCTAGAAATTGTGGCATTATCTATTTAAATATAGCTATAACACACTGTGCTTAGAAAAGTCACTTAGTTTGGAATTGGACATAACTGGAATCGGACATGATCCTGGAGAGTATTTTTAAATTAGTAAAGTATCACCAATCATACTAGTGCCCAGTGAATCTACTCTGTTGCTGGTAAGTTAGCAAGGATGTCACACTGCTTAATGACTGAACACATTGTAGGTAATTAGAGAACAAAGTGAATACAAAAGCTTAGCTTTTGCTAAAGAGGGGTTAAGTAACTCTTCTGTATTCTGAATGAAAGCCAAATAAATATGCTTATTCTATATTTATGAATTGATGGATGGTAACAAAATTCTGCTTTTTTCTTAAATGACATCAGCTTCCACTTGTGTTGTACATGTCTTCCTTGTGTCTGCATGGTATTGGATATTTATATTGATTTTATTATGCAGGTTTCATAAAGTAAAAAATCTGAATATCTGCTGTTACATGTTTCAGTGCATTTATTATTTAATTATAGTGAAGGGAAGATGCCAAAGGCAGATGTATTTATGTGCAATATGTATGTGTTTAATATGATTTAGGAAATGCACTTGTCAAGTCAAGGTTTAATGCTGTTTTTCAGCATTCCATAATATGAAGTGGTGTTCTTATAGAATCCTAGTCATTTTTCTTGATCAGTTTATCGGTGGTGACTGAAATGAATACATACTGTTTTTATAAAAAGTTTTCCGCATTAACTTTTACATCTTGTGAGTTTCAAACTTTTCCTGTTAAGGAAATGAACAAGGCTGTCTCTGTCAATCTCTGGTTTTCATGGTTCCCTAGATCTCTGAATCTGTATTTTTTTTTTCTAAAATGACGTGCAATTTTGCATTGGGAAAGCTATCAAAGCAATTATAACTTGATGGGGGGGAAAGGTAGAAGGGAAATTTTCCTTCCTCTTAACAAAATATGGAATAATCCCAAAGTGAATACTAAGTAATTTGATGTTAAGAATACATTTTATCTCAGAGTAAATAGTTTCAGGTCATAGTTGTGCTCTGCTAGAATTAAGAAATCAAATAGTTCAGTAGTTGAAACTACTGTATACGAGGCGTTCTGCATTCACAAATCAATAAATGGAGAATATTGAAAATAACGAGGTGGTGGGCTTTTAGCCCTCTAAGTTGAACACTAACTTCAGAAATTTTACTAGTGATGCCCAGGAGTACAGCCACACTTGAAGGACCTTGCTCTGATCACTTACTCTGCTAATAAGTGTTTGGATTTTTCTAGAATATTGGTGCAGTAAATATTTGAGAACTACAGGAGATTTAGAGGTTTATATTTTCAGAAAAAACTTCAGAAAAAATTCCAGGGATTATTTTAAAATAAGTGTGTGCAACTGTATCTTACTGTTTAAATTATTATTAGCTAATTCATTATCTTAATCAGTATTCACTGTTCATGCATTCAGTTTAATTTATTGGAAATAGACTTTGAAAAAGTATCTGGCCTTCTCCATTACTGATTTGAGGAGAGGTTTGTAGGTCTAAACATCTGATGGGCACAGGATTAAAAAATGTTGAGCTAAACTTGATACATTGTAGGTTTCTATGTATTTTTCACATTTTCAGTCCTTCGAAAAAAATGCGAGAATACATGAACCCATTCTTTCCTAATTCATTAAATGACACTTTGAAAGGTGGCATACAGCATTTAATTTTTTTTCAAGTTTACATAGTTTTACATTCGTCTGAATATGTATACAAGAATGTTACCACACTCAGTCCACATTATTCAATCCTGTGTCTAACTGTATCTTGATGTATTTTGACCAATACAACTGGAATTACAAAAGAAAACAAATTACAATATCATCTTTATTACAATGTCATCTTTATTCATTATGGAATGTAAATACTAAAAAACTTACCAAATTTTGATGCACTTTTGTCTCGCATGTTTATGTAACAAAATAGTTATGTGACCGTGATCTGTGTTCCATATGTTATGGTTAAACATTAAATTAAGCTACTGAAAATGTTCTGGTGGCGTTTTTAACATTTTAAAGCAAGACTATCTATCCTCCTCTAAGCTTTAAACAGTTTTTCAGCTGCCACAAAATTCTCTTTTCTTCAGGAAGATTGAAACAATGATCTTCAACAACAGCAAAATAGAGTTTTACAAAAATTGCTTCATTGTACATGTTTCATTACAGGTACCCTCAATTTATGATGCATTTCCCCCCCCTCCAAAAAAAGCTATTTACTGCCCATTTTCAAAATTAACAACCCATACACAGTCATGTGATTGCATTTTGAGTGCTTGGCAACATCTCACCATTTCAGATGTTTGCAGCGTCCCACAATCATGTCACTACAACTTGAGACATTTTTTGCTAGTTTCCAGTGTTAAGTCCTGGCTCAATTGGTCATAAGTCAAGGACCAGCTGTACAAAAACCATATTTTAAATAATATTATTTCTAACACTTATAATCATTCAGAACCAGACAAATAAACTGAAATAGTGGTCCCAAAATTTAACTACACATAAAACCAATAGAATCAGAATTTTAAATCCCTGAGAGAATAAAACACCCTCTGTGTAAAGTTGCAATGGCAACACCTCCACAGGGGTAAAAAAATAAATAAAAATCAGTCAGTGGATCACAGTGAAGAAGAACGGTTCCTCTCTATTATCTCCTCTGCAAAAGACTGGAGAAGTTGCAATGGATACTGTATAGGCAGCTTTCAAGCACCCAGATCCCAAGTTTTAAAGTGATAACCAAAACTTGTTCAGGTCTGAAATTATTAAAAAAAAAAAAAAAGCTTAACTGATGAATTCATTCCCTACTGCTACCCATATTAACAAGCCAGTTCCTTGCAGAATCAGATCAAAGTCAAGATGGACTCAAGATAGCACATTGTACTGATGCCCATAAACTACATAGATTAGATATGCACATCCCAGGTTCTATCTGTTGGGTGACAGAACACAACACAAGGGGACTCAATTGTGGAATTCATTGCAGATTATTAGAGGGAAGTAGCCTTCAGGTTAATGTTGACCCTTGGTGACTGCCTGGATTGGTCCCTGCAGTTTTCTTAGTAAGATTTTCAGAAATGGTTTGCCATTGCCTGCAGCAGAGGGCTGAGAGTTACTGGCCCCAAGGTTGCCTGGATGCCTTCATGACTAAGGGCAGAAATAGAACTTGGTCTCCCAGTTTCTAGTCTAGTTCCTTAACCATTGCACCAAACTGGCTCTCATTGCAGATACAGGTACTGTGCTTAAAATGATAATTGGGAGAGTTGCATTGCTAAATGCCATGGCTGTAAGTGTGATTATCACGATTGTGCCAATTTAACAGCATTTATGGCAGTCTCATTTGTTTGATTGTATCTCACCTTTATTATTTTTACAAATAGCTCTAGGCAGCGAACATATCCAACATACTCTCTTCCTATTTTCCTGACAACCCTGTGAGGTGAGTTGGACTGAGAGTGACTGATTGGCCGAAATCACAATTTGATGGCTAAGGCAGGAACTTGAATTCACGGCCTTCTGCAGTTGCTCGTTAGGTGAATTCTGTGCTGTCATAGTACATACACACATTCGTGATCTGCTACCATGTTTCCCTGAAAATAAGACCCTGTCATATATTGTTTTGAACCCTGAAATAAGTGCTTGGCCTTATTGCCATGCGCTCAAAAGCCTTATTATCAGGATGTCTTATTTTGGGGGAAACAGGGTAGCTTACCCATTGACTTTGCTGATCAGAAGTCAACAGCAAAGATTGCAATTGGTGATTATGTGACTGAAGATCACTGTGACTCAAAATTATGAGTCAGTTGCCAACTGTCCGAATCAAGATCACATGATTACTGGAATGGCTGCACCTATGAGGACCCTTTGTAAATCCCCTTTGTTCAGTGCCATTGTAATGTTGAATGGCAGTGGTCAGTCAAGGAGGACTACCTGTATAGCAGTCATAAATGAAGAATTGTCCTACCTGGATTCAGGATTTTATCTTGTCAATGATTCTGACTGAAGAAAAAAAAGGTATGGATATCATGCCAACAATTCTCCAGTCAGGCATTCAAGTTTAAACAGTTTGGAAACCCAAACTACAGATTTTTCATGTGATTCACTGGAATTAACTTTTGCAAATAATGTTTTTTTCTGTATAGCTTAAACTCTTGTGTTTCCCCTTTTTCTTGTTCATGGGTAGTTTTGAATTACAAATGCTGCTGAAAAATAGGAGATTAAGAATTGTTAAGCAGGTATGTTTACAAAAAGTAGAATGCAATACTGATTACTTTTTAGCGGGCATTCATGGAACTTTTGCTGGACAAAGTATACTTTGATCTGATCTGGTTAAGCATTTTTCTTCTTAAATAAGCATTATTCCTACTCCAGTTAGTCAGCAAGCTAAATTTCTCATACCAGTTAAGAAATCCTGAATTCACACCCTTGCTTTTTAATTTTAAGATGAATTCAAGGGGATCCTACAATAAAAATGAAGAACAATGGAAAACTGAAATCAGAAAATTGATATATGGTAGATATCTCAAAAAGCAATTATTAGCTATATAATTTATGATAATTCTGCCATTGGCCGGTTGAAATAGGTATTTAAAAATGTTTGCCTCATGTTTCAAAACAATTCAACCAAATATGGAAATTTTGGGAGAGATGATCTGTCCTGCACAGAGCAAAATGTCTTGGAGCTACTTCCAGTTGATGACATTTTACAGTTTTTCAAACTTGTATTAAATGAAATAAAAATATTTCAGCTTTTGAATCTGAAAGATGAAGTTGAAGGTAATCTAATTGAATTCAACTCCTAGTGACTGCATTTCAATAATCTTGACAGTATTACAAAAGTTTTTGCCATTGTTTTCTTCCAGATGTTTTCAGCAAGCTTTTTCAATTTCTACAATATTTGTTTATGTGTGTGTTTATTACATTTTTATGCCGCTCATCTCCTCTATAAGGCGACTACAACCCTGGAATTCTTGGGTAGTTCTTCAAATACTAACCCAAGCTATATAGTAACTTGAATATTTTTCTTTTGTCTAATATAAGACAAGTCTGAAAAACTGTCATCAACTGGAAGTAGCCCCAAGACATTTTGCTCTGTGCAGGACATTTCATCTCTCCCAAAATTTCCATATTTGTTTAAATTGTTTTGAAATATGAGACAGAAAATTAACCCTGCTTAGTATTTAAGATAAACAAAGATTGTGAAGGTGCTGTTATACACTAATGCATTCTAAGTCTATAGGATGGCTTACATAACTTTTATTCTGCTTTACTACACTCTTAAAAGCCTTGTTCTAGCTACAATCGCCTTAGAACTGTCCTAGAACTACTGAAATGTTTATACAACGTTAGAGTCTTCTTGATTAGCTTTAAAGGATTTCTTCATTAAGACTTTATTATGTAGTTTTCTTCTCTGCTTTATGGGAAGGATTCATTAGAAAAATATTGTAATTTAAAGTAAGACGCTTAGCATTAATTTTGTAGGTAGAAACTATTTCACATGCTTTAGAGCACTTATGTGGAGAAAAATACAACGATTATTCCAAATTGAGTATGTTGAGTACGTACTGTAGTTGCTTTTAACTGTTGGGCCAGACTTCACCTAATTTGCTGGGTTTTTTTCACAGCATGTATTCTTGCCAATTTTCCAGCTTCTGACAAAGGTTCACAATTAAGCTGTCTCTTTTCATTTCTCAGAAGAAAGCATTGGTGCCCTAGAGAATAGTTAAAAGGGAATTAAGAGTCAAGCAGGTTAACATGTCTCCAGAATAACTGGAGATTACCAAATCACAGAAGCATAGTTGTAACCCCCTATTCAGCACAAACATCCAAATTAACGAGCCACTGACAGATGGCTGCCTAGACTTTGCTTGAAGCCATTGTTGTTGTTTTCCATTAGGATGGAACTCACCACTTCTTAAGATAATTGATTCCATTCTCTTAATATTAGAAATAATTTTCTCATAGTGATTGAAAATCTATATTCCTACAACTTAAATCCATTTTTGTGCTCTGTGTTCTGGAACAGTGGATAACACATCTTATTCTTTAACGAATTTAAAGAATGCTATCATATCCTCCAAAAATCCTCTCTTCTCAAAGCTAAACATTCGGAGTACCTTCAATTTGTCTTGATAGGACTTGATTTTTAGTCTTGTAATTGCTTCTGTTCCTAGATCTATATTGGTTCTAATTTTTCTGAATACTTCTTAAAATATGTGTGGGGGATGGGGGCTGTTCAGTTAGAATAAAGAGCAATTGTTTTCTGTGATTTAGAAATTATCTCTATGTTGAAAGCCATACTAAAAACTATTAAAGATTCCATTGTAGTTAATAAGCTGTTTCAAGAACATAAAGACCATTCACAAAGCATGTGTTGATTTAGGCACTGTTTTCCAATCTCGTGCTCTTCAGATTTTTAATTCCCATAATTCCTTAAAACAGCATGACCAATGATTGGAAGATTATGGAAGTTGAACTTTGATACACTGGAACAGATTCTGTCACAATTAGCATAGACTGAAATGGATTGAGTAGTTTATAATTCAACAGGATGTAGTTACTGAGCCATTGTCTTACAAATGTTGTGTGAATGAGTCTATCACATTATAGCATGTGGTGTATTTGTTTCAGCATAGCATATTATTAGAATTAACCATGTTATAATGAACCCGACCATCAAGAAGGATGGGCTGGGAAAGTAACACAAAAAATGATAAAATCTTGGTCAAATATCTTAAGTACAATAAAAAGGAATGCCAAACAAAGAAATCACTCAAAATGGCCATAGTTATTTTTAAAACATCACCTTTATAAAACATGGCCCCGTGCTTGAAAGCTATCACATGATCAAAACAAGAAGAATAAATAAATTTTGATAGCAGAATAATGAGAAAAGGTAAAGGCAAGAACATAGATCAATAAATTTACCAGTGAGTTTCAATTTCCATAGGTAACTATTTTTCTTTTACAAATACATTCTAAAGATGGCAAATACTACCTTTTCAGTTTAGTCCTTTTATTTCCCTTGCCTGTTGCTTGTATATTTGATAACTAAAATAAAGGAAGGTTTCTCATTCATTTTTCTAAAATTGGTTATCTTGTTTTTAAAAACATCTTTGGAAATGTTATGTTTGCCCTAGCCATACAACACATTTTTTATATTCATTTTGGGCACACTTCTCTGATAACGAGCTCAGTCCTTCTTTGATTTAGGATACAATAAGTCCCTTTATTCAGACATCTAACTTTGAATTTTCCTTCAGTACATTTTGGGCATAAATAATTTCAATCAACTTGAACAATGTGGACTGCATTTTAGGATAATCTCCGCTGCTAAAGTGTTTAAATTAGGGAAGAACAATTACAAACAACTAGGCAGGAATAAGTATCAGCTCAGAATAATAGACTTGTCTCCAAAGGCATATTTTTCTACCTTTCCCCTTCCTTTAAAATGCTTCAACTTTCAAACTTATTCAGGGCAGAAGATTTGTAACTCTCAGATTGATGCTGGAGTCCAACTAACAACCCAAATTATTCTGGCAAAGAGGCCCACAGGTATGTTTGCAGGGAGAGGTCAAAAAAGCCAAGTTTATGGCTGCACTTAAAAAATGGGAAGATTTCAATCACCCAGACTCAGTCACTGACTTGAATGTTTGACATCTTCCCCCATAGATACCTCCAAGGGTACAGATAATGGGAGCCAAAATCCATCACAGGCACTTTGCCTTTATCCAGAAGTTAATCATGAGCAGGTACTTGAGATTTCCTAACTCAGTTTTTCTTGTCTATAGCCAGTACTACTGTTCCTTTAATGGTACCCTGATACTCATTTTGATCACAACTAGACATTTAGAAACTTTTTAGTGAAAGTTTTTTTTTTTATGGCATGGAAGCAAATTATGGAAATTTCTCTACTTATTTCATTTCCTTCTCTGGCTATTTGTTACAAGAGATTAGAATCAAATTATATAACTGGACCATGTGAAAGTTGAACTGCATGACTTTCTACTTCTTGGCGAGTCAAGAAATCTGTAATGTAGAGATTTACAATCAATATGGACTTGAATCTATCTCTCTTGAAACCTGAATATTATACCACACTTTTTCATCCAGTCTCATAAGCAAAGGCGGTTCTAGGTCCGTATCAGATTTAGGCCACTGTTCGTAAAATACAAGACTCCATAAATTTTGTGTGTTTTGTTTAGATGAATATGAACAATTTTAAAATAAAACGTTTTACAATTTCACAATGGTTAACAAAAGGAGCTGTCTGAGAATTGCTGAGAATATGAAAAATAATTTTCTCTCGTGCCTGAACAACTGCCTTTCTCTTTCCTGTACATCTCTAGAACAAGGGTGTAAATCTAATGATACAATGATGTAATTGTAGAATATGACCTTAATAGTTTTGGTGGAGCCCCTTTACACAATCATGTCTTTCCCTCCACAGGGAGGAAAAATATGTGGTGAAAGCAAATATCTTGCAAGTTCATTTAACAAGATATTTCAGTATTTGCAGAAGAGCTTGCTCCAAACTAAGAACATACAATGTTAAGAAATCTTACCACAAAAGGCTAGAGAAAACCAATACACACACAAAATCAAGAAATGTTCTCCACTGCCTTATGGTTTATATCCATAGTCCTGTTAAAGCAAAAAGGAAAGAAGAGAAAGGAAGAAGGGTTTGCAGTCTTAATTTTGTCTGGAGCCACACATTGCCCTTAGCTGTGGTTTGCTGAATAAGCCACAGCAGCTAAATTGACATAGGTTAACTCCTATCCCAAAATCAAATTTTTGGCTTACAGGAACTTTTTGGCTTATCATGATGCATGAACCCAGTCTTTCTTGTAATGCAGGGGTGGGTTCTTCTTATCTTTACTACCGGTTTGCAACGGGGCCGTGCGCGCGCTCTTCTGTGCATGCGCAGAAGCGTTCTGATGATGTTGGGGTCGGTGGGCGGAGCCTCCTGCCGGTTTTACTACCGGTTCTATAGAACCAGTGCGAACCGGGGGCAACCAACCACTGTTGTAATGACAAAACTCTTGGGAAATGTACACATTTGCTCTGAATTGCTTGAAGAAATGATGGAACAAAAAGCTAAAGAAGCCGTCCCTATAATGGGAATATACTTTTTCCCACCCAATAATCATCTGGCTTCTTCTTTTCTTTTTTTTAAATCCTCATTATAAAACATTTTACCCTTTGTCAACATTCTCTATTGCTAAGTCTGTTTAATAGGATGTGAAACTTTAGATCCTAGGTAATAACAAATCTCTTAAGAATCATTTACTTCCTCTAGTTAAATGGTTAGGTGAAGGAATTGCCTTCCATTTGGTTAACAATTTGGCTGTTTTTAAAAGAAGTAAATTACAGATAGTCCTTGACATTCAATCATTCCTTTAGCAACAGCTTGAAGTTACAATGGCACTGAAAAATGTAATTTACAACTTGCCATCATACTTATGATCATCACGGCACAACATGGCTACATGATCAAAAGGTGGGCCCATGGCATGCATTTACAAGATGGTGGCAGAATTCATGTGATTTCAACATGACTCTCTTCATGTTCTTATCAGGGGTGAAATCCAGCAGGTTCTGACAGGTTCTGGAGAACTAGTAGTGGAAATTTTGAGTAGTTCAGCGAACCGGCAAATACCACCTCTGGTTGGCCTCAGAGAGGGATGGGAATGGAGATTTTGCAGTATCCTTCCCCTGCCATGCCCACCAAGCCACGCCCACCAAGCCACACCACACCCACCAAGCCACGCCCACAGAACCAGTAGTAAAAACATGTGAATTTCACCACTGGTTCTTATGTCTCCCCTGATGTCCTTCACACTGCAACTTCCATGATCCCCAAGCAGAGAAGACTGATCAGAATTGAAATCAAGTAGTTCAAGATTCAGAGACTGAGAGATGGTTTAGTGTCCCGTTTAAAGCATCAAACTAGAAAACCGGAGACATTGAGTTCTAATCTTGTTTTAGGCAAAGCCAGCTGGGTGACCTTGGGCCGGTTATCTTCTCTCAGCCCTAGGTAAAAAGCCAATGGCAAACCTCTTCCAAAATCTTGGCAAGAAAATTGTAGGGATTTGTGCAAAAGCAGTCTCCAAGAACCAACTTGAAAGCACACACACACACACATACACAATAAATCAAAGATTACAAAAACACTCTTGTTCTTTTCAGCTTTCCTCTAACACTTAGTACTTCTGGGCCATCGCATAAGACTTCACCTTTTGCTTTTGCAAACATTTCCCGCCGTTCTGCTTCTTAAGCAGTAATCTCTTTCCTTCGCTGAAATTGAAGAGGGAAACTTTAGCGACGCTCCCTTCGGTCGGCTTTTTTTCCCCCCCCTTGCCAAGGGGAGAGTGCAGTACTCAGCCGCGTCCGCCAGGGGAAACCTTGTCGACTCCTTTCGGTACAGGACGGTACTCAACCGCGCGAGTCCCGCCGGAGTGCAAGGGCGTTTGTTGATGTCGCGGCGGCGTTTCGCTGCAGGAATCCCGTCTCTTTTTCTTTTTTGGTCGCTATCCTCCCGGCGACCGAGGTGCTGCGCGTATTAAGAGACCAACTTAACCCCATTGCAACAAACTCCCCCGTTTTTGTTTGACTGGAGTTTTGATTTGGTTGGGCTTTTCCCACCCGCTCTCTCTCTCTCCTTGGAAATCCCTCTTTGGAGTTGATTTACTTGTGGTTGCAAACTACCACCCCAGGTTTCCGTCCAACATCCTTGCGCTGTGGAAGGAAGGAGCCAGAAAGAAGCCGCCGCTTATCCCTTACCGGGTTGAACGAAGGTAAAATCCCAAGGAAGGAATGCCTTCTGCTTTAGACTACTTCTCCTTACTAGCAGTCCCCTCCGTCTGGGATCGCTTCAGGTTCCTCTTGGAAATGGACCTGGGTGGTGGTGGTGAGGAGAGGGAGGTGTGTGTGTTTGTGTGTCTTTGCGTGCGTGTGTGTGTGTGATGATCTCGCCGAGGAGGCGGAGAAGGAGGGAAAACTGCGCATCTTGAATTATGCAATATTGCGCCGTGAAAGTTTGGCTCCCCCACCGCTTTTCCTCGTCCTTCGCAGCCTAAATTCAGGCGGCTGTTAGGAAGCTCGGCGGGACCGTCTTACTCTTAAAATTAGATTAAATTTGGATTGCCCCCCTCATCCCGGGCACATATTTTACTCGGAAGTCAGGCACCGGTTGCAATAGAAATTACCCCCCCCCTCCAAAAGGATTGAGAAAGGATCGGTTCTTTTCAGTGGTATACTTTTAACCTTATTACAGATAGTCCTCGATTTACAACAGTTCGTTTAATGACCGTTCAAAGTTACAGCGGCATGAAAAAATGACTTCTGACCCCCTTTCACACTTACTAACATAGTGGCATCCCCATGCTCACACATGATCAAAATTCAGATACTTGGCAACTGACCCATGTTTATTATGATGGTTGCAGTGTCCCAGGCTCCTGAAATCCCCTTCTGACAAGTATAGTTTTTAGTGGGGAAGCTGGATTTACTTAACAACTGCTTTACTAATTTGACAGCTGCAGTGATTCATTTAACTGTGGCAAGAAGAGTTGTAAAATGGGGCAAAAAACTCACTTAACAGCTGTCTCACTTAGCAATAGAAATGTTGGGCTCAATTGTAACAAATTGTTGGGCACATTGTAAACTGCCCTGAGTCTCCGGAGAAGGGCGGCATATAAATCAAATAAAAAAAAAATTGTGGTTGTAAGTCGAGGACTACCTGTACCATTTTTCCTCAGTTTTTTAGCAACTGGGGCTGCTGATTTCCCTCCTCCTCCTCCTCCTCCTCCTCCTTCCAATGACTGCAAAGATCCTTTTGAATTAAGGGGTGGGGGAGATTGTTGCTGGAGTCATGTGGTTGTTCAGTATAGGAGGCCTTTTATAAGGAACAAGATTAATTGCCTGGGAGACAGAAATTGCAACAGATTCAACACTTTTGGGGGGGGGGAGCAGTAAAGGGATGTTGTAGTATTTGTGGGGGGATTAATGCCAAGGAGATTTGTATATTTTATTTCAATTCAGGGGAAGTTTAGTGTCCCAATTACATTCCACACATTCAAGTAACCATCCCACTCTCGGGAAAAGCAGGCTTAAAATAAACCACATAAAGCTTAACTAAAGTCGGTCCCAGGTAAATTGCCAGGACTGCCGCAGTGGCTTTCCTATTTACTTATTTTTTAAAAGTAGAACTGGATTGAAATAATTTCTTCTGGATCTTCTCTCAAACATCTCAACGCCTCCCTTTTTCTTTCGGATTTTGCTTTTTAAGCTTTTTCTTCTATTGGGATGAACAGCTTTTTTTCACCGACCTTCTCACAAAAAATGGAAGTATGTATGTATGTATGTATGTATGTATGTATGTATGTATGTATGTATGTATTTATTTATTTATTTATTTATTTATTTATTTATTTATTTATTTATTTATTTATTTATTTATTGTGTGTGTGTGTGTGTGTGTGTGTGTGTGTGTGTGTGTGTGCCAAAGAGCAGCAAGTGGGCTATTGTTTAAAACCCACATAGCCGGAGTTGAAAAGGACAGAGTGGGAACAGTTCTGACAAAGCTTTTGAGAACCCAGTTTGAAGAGAAGGACGTTTGTTAACGGAGAGGGTATAGAAAGTAACAAAAGAAAAAAAGAAAACCCTATTTAGAAATCCTAGGTTATTGCATTCTGTTACCAACTCTTCCTATTTTATACTATTCTGTTCTGTAGCTTGCCTTGGTTATATTTGTTAAGGGAGCTTGATTTTACTGCCTTTAGGGAATATCAGACTTGTTCTTCAGGATCTGCTGTTTTAAATGCCTTTGATCTGTATCTCTGAAAGGAGGTGAAACCCGAAATAAAAAATGTCAACATGACCTCCTTTTCTGAAAAGTATGTGGGGAGGGGGGAGGGGCTGGAGGATTACTGATTCATGGCAAAATAATGATGATGAAACAGTAGCTATTCTCAATATTATTTAGCAGCCTTTTCCTAATTCATCTCTCCTCTCCCTAGACAGAAGGTAGAAACTTCAAAATAGAACCTCTTTCTTAGCTGTTGTAATTGTGCTACTGAGGGAAAAAGAGGCCCACTGCCAAAGCTTTGGGATTGGTGACCTGTTCCTCACCTTTCAAGCAATGCTTGTTAAAAATGGAAAGGATGTAGGATTATATAAATGGAAGTTAGAGGCTGAATCAGTGAAAAGCCTGACCTCGTGCAAGTCAGTAAATTTGGACAAATGCAGCTTTTGGAGAACTATTGCCAACTTTGACTAAGGGAACCAAGCCAAGGGACTGGAATCCCTATTGGGCCCACTTTATCATAAGCTACTTTGCAACAATCACTTAAAATACTTAAATATGAAAATGTGGAATTCTGAAACAGGTCACAAGTACCCTGCTTATTAATCTTTGGCAGGGGTGTCAAACTGGATTTCTTCAAGGACTGGATCAGCATTGTAGTTCTCCACTGCGGGCCGGGGTGGGGTGAGGAGATGGGATGGACTCCTCCTGCAGCAACCTGATGGCGAAAAAGGGGCGAGGGGGACACATGCCCCCACATCCCTGTTTTGGCTGGCAAAGTGCTGCAGGAGGCTGTCCAGGTCAAAAATGGGGCATGGGCATGCCCCTTTTTGATTGGCAGAGTGCTACAGGAGGCCGTCCAGGCCAAACATGCCCCGCACCAGGACCCCGTTTTGGCTGCCAGAGGGGGTCGGTCCTTTGCTGTTTCCAAGCCGGCCCCACAGGCCAGATTTAAGCACCCTGATGGTGGATCTGACCCATGGGCTTTGAGTTTGACACCTGTGGTCTATGGTATAATTATGATATTCTGAGAAAATCTCAGATCAGATATTTGTAAGGATTTCTGTCTATAAAATCTTTGAAAACGGTCTTTGCTGCTAGACTACGCTGTTCCAAATTCTCTCCCTCCTTTAGGATTACATCAGGGGTTGGCAACTTTAAACACTCAAAGAGCCATTTGGACCTGTTTCCCACAAAAAAGAAAACACCGGGAGCCACAAAAGTCCTAAGCGGAAGCCCCCCATTCAATTCTGGAGCTGACCGGAATTCTGGTTTCCCCACCATAGAGTCTCCTCTTAGCTCGGCGTCCTTTTTCCTCTACCTGTCCTAACCAAAAGCCTTATCAATTGTGGAGCCGACTGGAAAACCCGCCCCTTGCCATAGAGTATCCTCCTGGTGTGCTGTGCTTCCCCCCCACCCTCCCAACTAGAAGGTCCTCTCAAAATTGTGGTGCTGACCCGTGACAGGGAGCCACAACAGAGGGATGAAAGAGCCACATGCGGCTCCAGAGCTGCGGGTTGCTGACCCCTGGATTACATGAAATAAACTAGGATTAGTGTAAGATTTTTAAGACACCAAAGTAAATCTTTGCATATAATGGCAATTCAGACCATTCAGATGGACTAATCTGACAGTATTTCTCAGATGATCAAGATGGAGGAAGAACAACTAAATCTACCTGTGTTGAATATATAATCTTGTCAATTAAAGTGTTTAAAAACTGGGTTAGGTAGAGGAACCACACATACAGTGCCTAGTTGTTACTTGACAGAACTACTAGAAGTGCACAGGTAAACATAATCTTCCAGATGAGAAAATCTGCTTATTACACATTTTCTTTTAATAAGATCTCTCTTCATCCCTCTTATTAACCTTTTATTGTTTAGGTAAGATTATTAATATCCTTTGGTATAGTTTTCAAACAGCTGCTTGCAAAATAAAGTAATTAAGATAATTATTTGAATAAAGAACATTTAATTAAAGAAAACCTGATTCATGGTTTGAAAAAAGAGGCTGATGGCCTTTTAACGCCTATTGTCAGGATTCCAGGTTGCTAATCCTATTCAGCACCATTTGTTTCTCATTCAGTGCTCATTTTTAACTTCTGTTACTCACTTCATGCTCACATCTTTTGCATTGAGGAAATTCTAGGTATGCAGATGGAGCAGCTATGATTTGTAGAGTACTGGCACTTATGGCAGTAATAAGCTGATACTCTGCAAATTTTGAATTTTATTTTACTGTAAATGTGTTTCTTTTTCATAGATGAACATTGTAAATAAATGCAGAGAATTCAGATCTGAACCTTAGCTCCAACTGGATTTGACTTTCGCCAAGCCCGTAAAATTTGTAACCTATACCACTATAACCAGCCCTGAACTAAATGTACTGTGATTGGTTTTGATCAACTTTTAACTATCCAACCTCATTATACCACTTCAAGTAGGTAACAAACTTAGCTTTGTTTTGCTGACTTTATTACCAGGCAAGTTTGGTGTACTGTGTTTGGCATTAAATTACTTATGTCTGCCCTATGACTTGGACATTTTTTGTCATTCTTCCTCTGCATGATGAAATGTGCTCAGAGGGTTCAAAATTCTTTGATTTAAGTAAATTTTCAGAAATCAAAAATCTTTTTCTACTGATAATTGTTTTGTAAATGTATAGATTTAAGTAGATTCAAATGTATATGTTTAATTCTTGAGATTTTTTTTTAAATTCTAAAAATAGCTGGTTTTTCTTTTTTGCTTTCTCTTTCTTTTTTTATCAGCTGGATATAGTTAATTGTGCTCAAGTTTACCTTCTTGAATCATCGATGATTAACAACATGGTAATATCTGAGATAATAGTCATACTAGTAGAGCCTTTGTTGATTTAGTCATTCTTTTTTTCCTTATCATACTCTCTTCTTGTAAAGATTCTGATAAAGAAATAATCATTCTGCCAACAAAGAATTAAAAGAAACTACAAGGGTTCTTACCTTGGATTGACTAATTTGTTTTGAGCTCCAAAACAATTGGTATCAGCTTTACCGATAGTAATCAGATATGATATGGACAACCAGTAAATCTTCCTTTTCCATATATCATCTTGTGCTGTCAATAAATTCTCTACAGCTACTCCTTCCAAAACTCAGGATGCCTTTATTTAAAATCCTCGAAAGGGGGTAATAGATAATTAGTAATCTTGGGATGTTATAGGAAAAATAAATTTAGTGGAACTAAATTACAATATAGTACAACTTTAATAAAATCTAATGTTTTTATAACCTGTAATGAAGTTTTTTTTAAAAAAATAAAGAAACAATAAGCAATACCAAATAAGCAGTAATAAAGATGTAATAGTATAGAATAATTTATTGAAGATTGTGAGTACAAGCCTGGCTATATCTATTTATGATAGAAATTGTCTGAACAAGAACAAGATTGCACCATGTGGCTACTCTCTCTCTCTCTCCTTTTGTGAAAATTATTATGCCAGTGCACATCCCCTTCTAGATTCTTATTGACCTTGCAAATACTCAGATTTTGCAAGTTACACAAGGCAAAATAATATTTTGATACTCACATTTGCTTATGGTAAATTAGCCAAATGGGAGGGTTTATTTTACTTTTCTGTAACTTGGATGCATGCAATAAACTTTCCTTAGTGTACATAATGACATGTATTCTTTGTTTAGAATACACAAGGATAGATTTGCTAGCTGAAGTTAAACTAGGGATCTGTGTAAAAACCATTCTGTTTTTGGGTGGTCTTAGCTTGGGTAAGCATGCATGAGGGTGTTTTGGATGTTTTGATCTAAGCATACAGACCAAAATGTGGTTCTTCCAGCTAGCATTGCTGTCAGGTTTTTTTTAGGTGCTATGATTGGAATTAACTCTTGTAGTTGCAGTGTTAATTTTCAATTCATCTGTCTGAATCAATATACATCCTTTTTGCATTGGCTTAAGCTGAGTCTGGACAATCGTGGATGGAGTTTTGGATCAAAGCTGAGGGCATTTAAGGAGCACATGGAATAATATCACTGATGTTGGAATAGTAAACAATGAGCTAAAGAAGAAAGAAATTGCTGCAAAATGCCAGTAGACTCATTCCTGGACATCTTTAGTAATAAATTGTAGGGAATACATGGTTTTTATTTTTATTTTATACCTATTAATGTTTTAGATTCATCACTCAGGTAACAACTGTATTAACATAATAATAGAGGAATGAATGTTATATACTGTGATTTATTCTGCTAGTTGTTAATACCGTGTTTCCCCAAAAATACGACCTAAATCCTAATTTAACACATGCTCCCAATATAAGCCCTACTCCCAAAATAAGCCCTAATTAAGACCCCCGCCCACTCCAGAATACACGGGTAAAAACTGAGCTAGGGTAGGGATGGGGGGGTGAAGTTGCCATACTACTTACCTTCGGACAGTTGCAGCCAGGCCTTGCGCACCCTGACACCTGCCTTGCCAGCCCATTTCTGAAGGCCTCTGCAGCTGATAACAGAGCTCCGGGTCAATCTGGAGCTCTGTTACTGGCTGCAGAGGTCTTTAGGAAAGCCTTGTCAGCTATGCCGGCCGCCGAAGAAGTTCCTGAAGGCGTCTGACAGCGAAAAGGAAGCCAAGTAAGATGAGTCAGTGGATGACATCCCACCCGAAAATAAGACCTGGTGCCTTTTTTTGGTGGCAAAAAAAAATATAAGACAGGGTCTTATTTTTGGGAAAACACGGGTATATTTATTATAGTGTCCCGGGGTCATGTGATTCCCTTTTACAACCTTTTGATAAGCAAAGTCAATGGGGAAACCAGATTCACTTACTAATTTAACAACTGCAGTGATTCACTTAACAAATGTGGCAAGAAAAAGTCATAAAATGGGGCAAAACACAATACATTTCTCACTTAGCAATATAAATTCTGGGTTCTGTTATGGTCGTAAGTTGAGGACTGTGTGTATGTGATTGCTCCCATGGCCCAGATCTCCCCAGGATCTACTGTGCACTGTTTCACTTCAGGCAGTGCTTGCTTTCTGTTGATAGGCCCTATGACTTACCCGAGGCTGCTCTGGGTAGCACAAGGCCTTCATTCTTGAAGCAGCATCAGAGGATACTCTTCCATAGCCTCTGCACCCTCCAAAAACTACTCAAAAGCACACCCCTTTCTCGCTTGGTTTTTGGAGGCTCCAGAGACGGCCTGAGAGCATGATCCTCTAGTGCGAATTCCACATGCCACGCAAGAGCACACCCCAATCTCGTATAGCTTCTGAACCCCCACTCCCACCCCTCCACAAATCATGCAAGAATGGGGTGTGGTTTCGAGAATGGTACCTTGGAATTTTTTTTTTTTCATTGGGAATGTTGAAGTTCCTATTTTATTTAGTCATTACCCATTTATTCTATTCAATTATGGCAGCACCATGTTACTAGTGTCACGGATCCAGTTTTCAAGAAGAACAAGAATCCTCCAAAGTGATTGAAGCACCTCTGTTGGTATGGTGGCCCAAAGAAATTAGATACGATGCATGCTATCATGTACATGGTGGCTTTGCGTGACATGGTACAGAATAGTAGGTTCTGATCCAATTCCATCTGTTTATTCCTGAATAATCAGGTCTGATGCATCATCTTCAGAAAGTGTTGGTCCCCTTCCTGTATCACCAATGCAAGGAGAAAATGACAGGACATCCCCCTCAAATGTTTCATTCAATCAAGGTTTTTTTAATTACTTTAGTACAGGTAGGGTTCCTAGTTGTTTCCAGCTCTAGAGGTGGTGCTCATCTCCGTTTATACGCCGAAGAGCCAGTGTTGTCTGAACACGTCTCCATGGTCATGTGGCCAGCATGACTCAACGCTGAATGCGCACGGAGCACTGTTACCTTCCCACCAAAGTGTTCCCTATTTTTCTACTTGCATTTTTTACGTGCTTTCGAACTGCTAGGTTGGCAGAACCTGGGACAAGTAAGGGGAGCTCACCCTGTTACGTGATGCTAGGGATTCGAACTGCTGAACTGCCGACCTTCTGATCAACAAGCTCAGCTTCTTAGCCACTGAGCCACTACATCCCCTTTTAATACAGGTAGTCTTTGACTTTACAACAGTTCATTTAATGATGTTCGAAGTCACAACAGCACTGAAAAAAGTGACTTATGACTGTTTTTGGCACAACCATTGTAGCATCTCCATGGTCACATGATCAAAATGTAGACACTTGGCAACTGACTCATATTTATGATGGTTCCAATGTCCCAGGGTTATGTGATCACCTTTTGCGACTTAAGAAGCAAAATCAATGGGGAAGCCAGATTCACTTAGCAACCGTATTACTAACTTAACAACTGCAGTGATTCACTTAACAACTGTGGCAAGAAATGTCGTAAAATGAGGCAAAACTTACTTAATTGTCTTGCTTAGCAACATAAATTGTAGTTGTAAGTTGACGACTACCTGTACAACTATGTCTGTAATAATTATGGCTGAGTCTAAACCTAGGTTTTTAAAGAATGAATGAAACCGTAATCACACAGAAGTCCCATTAGTCAGTCTTTCTTTTATGTTGCTAAAGAACCAGTTTAAAGGCTGAGAGTTGACACATTTCATCCATCCAGTCTTTGGAATCTGTATACACATTATACATGAGTTTCCAGAAATATGCAATGATTTTTTTAGCAGCAATCCATGCATAGGAATACCAAAATTCTTCATAAATTCTGTTTCTGTATTTTAAAATACAGTAACATCTTTAAATCATAGCCTCTTTCCAAGTGTCTTGTTCATATACTAAAAATAAGCAATATTACAAATTCAGTCAAAAATAATGATGAAAATACAGTCAAATTCATTACAACTGAAATATAACCAACTAACACTGTTTAAACCTCTTTATCTTTACAACTCATTTTTAAAAAAATTAATCTCACTTTAAGGATAACAAATATCTAACTTTTTTAATAACATAAGCCCATTGATTTTGGAAAATAGGAAACTTCTAATTCTCTGTTCCATCCAGATTTATTTTAGGAATGTTTATAAACTGTCAGGAAAAATAAATTGCTAGCTTAGTTCTTGATTTTTTCCCCTTGTACAGAGAAAATTTTGGGGGCTTCTGAAGTAGCCATCAGGTCCAAGCACAGAACATAGTAAATGTTTTACCAGAATATATTGCATTTTTTTTTACAAGTCAAATTTCTTTCTATAACCTTTCAAGAGCTTTAAAAATATTAACTATTACTTGATCAAAGGCAACACTCCTATTTCAGGCCATCTTTTTCAAAACAATATTTTTCCTGCCATTCTTGAATAGAGATTATTCAAAAAAATCAATTTATCATGAGACCAAGAATCACATTTTAATTTCTTATCGAATACAGTAATCTTTGTTTAGTGGCTGCCTTGTTTAGTGACTATTTGCAGATATGACAGTGGTGAAAAAAATAACTTTATGATAAATTCCCACATTTATGACCTTTGCAGGTCTATAAAGCAAAGAAAGCTGAAGTAAGATCGTAAATACATTTGCTGTTTAATTTCGCTACTGTTCTGCTTAACAGTTGAGTTGTTGGTCCCAATTATGATTGTTAAATATATTGTAAAATGTGTTTGAATGGTTTCAAAGCTGCAGATATAGTAGAATTTCTATTACTTTTACAACCAAGATTTGCCAAGAGTTTTGAACTGCCAAATAATTCAAATCTTACCTTACATTAAAATTCTGAGCCATTACCATGTGGTCCACTTGTAAACCAAAAATGTTTTATTTTATATTTATATTTTATTTATTTTATTATATCTAAAAACAGTTACGGTATGTAAATTGTATGTTTTATTTCTGGTTGCTTTAAATAAATAAATCAGGGCCTTCTATTATCAAAAATTGCATTTATTCTTTTTCATTATTTCTTTTCCACAACACCTCCCTCCATTGTTACTGCAACATTTACAGTATGTATTCCTGATTAAGTATTCCTGATTTAGGAAGGATTCTTATAAGTATAAATTGACCTAGTTTGCACTAAACCATAATATGGTTTATTGGTTTTAGCTTTATGTACTCTGTGAATCTAATCATTGTGATTTGTAAATGCTAACTTATGGCCTAATATGTGAACCTGACTATTGTGAATAAACAAACAAACCATGGTTAAAATGAATAGCAGTTTATCACAACTTGTAAACACAGTTTTATTAAGTTTAAACTACAAATGTAGTAGGAGACAGCGAACACTATGGGGTGAATTTCTGAAACAAACATATGTATAGTCCAAGGTCAAATCACATTTCTGTTAATTATATGTTGATTTTCTCCACAAAATAAATTGACACAGTATTTAAGACAATGAGAACATTTAAGACAATGAGAAACATGTTTATTCAAGTATATTTAATTAATACAATGCTAAGAGCCTGTCTGTTGGAGGGCTTGCCTTTGTCATAGAAAGGTTGGAGATGAATACATGTAGTCCTCGTTTACCAACCACTTGATTCACTGGCCATTCCAAGTTACAGTGGTATTATAAAAGGAGACTTGCCACCGGTCCTCAAATTTACAGCCAATGTAATGTCCCTCCAGTCCAAATTCATATTTGGCTGCTTGGCAACTGACACACATTGACGATGGTCTCAGCATCCTGTGATCATGTGATTGTTATTTATGAGTTTCACAGCCTGGTTCTAATAAGCAAAGTCAATGAGAAAACTGGCAGGAGGTTGCAAGTCGAAGTTGTGTGATGTCATGCTTAAGGACTCACGGTGATCTGCTTAACAACCATAGACAGAACGGAGAAACTGATGTAAGTCAGGCATGGTCATGTGATTTTTTTTCATATTATAACTAGATCATTTAGCAATAGAGTTGCTGGTCCCAATTTCAGTTGGTAAGTGAGGACTACTGTTCTAGCAAAAGTCTACAATTTCTTTTTAAATTGCTTTTATATGTGAGTTGTTCACCTTGGTATTCCCCGAAAACTTTCAAGATTACTTACATACTGGTTTTGAGTCAACTTCTGTCTACACATGCAGCTATAAAACCTGTGCTTGTTGCATAAATTAAATAAATACCTTGGTCATGTTCAACTCTGCAGGCACTGCTGGGTCACGAAAACCTTAATCTTCATAAAAGATGGATGTCATTAAAAAAATACATTATCTCAGAAAGGAAATGATTTTTGTTTTTAATGTGTTCATGGTAACATTCATCATGATTTTGTATCCCCAGGCATATTAACTGGTGTATCCAGTTTCTTTCAAACTCATTACATTGTTTTACAAACATTAATTCCAGGGGAACTTTTCACAAATCACACATCAGTGTAAAGTGTTTTAGCAAAGTGTATTTGTGAAAATGGGTATTGTGATTTGTAAACCAAGTTTTATATCATGTGTTTATGTGCTGATATCCTCATGATAGTGTATCAATAAGCTACTCTTAAATCTCAGATTTAGCTTAGGAATCTTATGTGACCAAGCATTTTCACAATTCCCTGGATAAACATCGTCAAATCTTCAAAGGGCCTGGTGGCTCAGCAGACTGATAGCATTGTGATTAACATCAGCTGTCTGCAATTACTGTAAGTTCGAATCTCACCAGACTAAGGTTGACTCAGCCTTCCATCCTTTCTAAGGTAGGTAAATTGAGGACCCAGTTTGTGGGGACAATAAGCTGACTTTGTATAAATATACAAAAGTATGAAGGCTATTGCTTAACACATTGTAAGCCGCCCTGAGTCCCCGGAGAAGGGCGGCATATAAATCAAATTAAAAAAAAAAATCTATGACAGTTCTGCAAAAAGGAGAAAGTGCAGTTCCAGTGTATATTTGTTTTATGGTTACATTTGTTAAAGGCTCTTAAAACCTCTTTCGATGTAAAAGTCCAGCATACATGTTTAAGGATAAAATGGAATTAATAATAAATTACACTGGCTTTTTGGTAGACCAACGCATAATTGTTCTTCATCCACAGATATGAAGTTGGCAAACATAGCTGCAGCAAAATGCATGGCTAATTGAAACTGCTACTGTTCTGAATGGTGTAGATCAGTTCCAACGTTGGTGTTTGTTTTGTCCATTGATATCCTGAGCGAAGGGATAGAAAATATTACCTGTTGGAAAACAGGTGAAGAGTTAGTGCCATTATTGCAGTTGGTTGAGAAAACTGTTAAGAACTGTCAGAAAAGTGTTGTACAGTTAGAGCAGAGGTCTTCAAACTTGGCAGCTTGAAGACTTGTGGACTTCAACTCCCACAATTCTCCAGCCTGCTTCGCTGGCTGGAGAATTGTGGGAGTTGAAGTCCACAAGTCTTCAAGCTGCCAAGTTTGAAGACCTCTGAGTTAGAGCTTGACTTACTACCTCACGTGGGACTGGAATTTCTTTTGCTAAGTGAGGCCATTGTTAAGTGAGATATACCCAATTTTATGACATTTTTTTGCCATGGTTGCTATGTGAATCAACCCAGTTTGTTAAGTGAATCCAGTTTGCCTCATTGGCTTGCTTTGTTGGAAGCCAGTTGGGAAGGTCACAAATGGGGATGACATGATCCTGGATGATACTGTAAAAGTCATCAATTTGTGCTGGCTGCCAAATGCCTGAATTTTGATCATATGATCTTTGGGGTTTAGGGTACTACTTTTTTCACCCCCGAATAATATTGTTACTGAAGGCACCTTAAAGGACTTCAGTAGAGGTTCTCTGTGATAATTGCTGGACATATTAAAAGAATTAACATGAACTTCAATAAAATAGAAGAAGAATAGAGGGTAGGATGTATTGCTACATTAGAGCAGAATTTTGTGGAAGGATATTTTTATTATCTGATTAATGAGAGGAGTGTTCAGATGATTGAGGAAGGGATGTTAGTAGCAGAATGAATTCAGTTGTCTTCCAATAAGCTGCTCAAAATACAACTAAATCTAGAACCTGGTGGAATGATTTTGCAGCCATAATACATCCTTCTCTTGTCCTTTGACAGAATCTTTGGATGACTAGATTCATTTATGAGCAGAAAAATGAGTGATATGGTAGTTTCTATTGCTATGCTCCTGTATTTTATCTGAGGCAGAGGAGATATCCAAGGTTAGTAAAGTTAGGATACAGTAGCAATGCATTTTGTTCCTTCCATTACAACTGTAGTAGGTAGCAATGTCAATTAGGCAGTTCTTGTTCAAACTATTTGTTAACTATGAAAAGCACCAATAGTTGTGGCAGTTCTTAAGCAGTGTAACTTCATCCAAAGGATATGACTGCTTTAATCATTCAATCATTACTTTTGGACTCAGACATGATGCAAAATCTAGATACTTTATATAGTGCTGTAAGTTAATGAAATCTTCCTTAATTTTCAATCAGCATAGAAATATTTCGTTCTTGATACTTTAGAAATGGACTAGAAATGGAGTTTGAGAGTAAAGATTTAGTCTATTTCTGCTAAATTCTGGTTTTAAAGAAAACAATGTTTCTGTAATTGAGCTATTGATTTTTTAGATAATATTTTAAAGCATATTTTAAAAAATTAATTCTAAAATAAAATTGCAACCAGTGGTCAGTTCTCCCAACATAAGCAGATATTATTGACATTAAGTTGTAAAATGAAAATAAGATAGAGTGAATTATTCTGTAACTTAGTTACTATCTAAACCTTACCTTACTACCTAAATTAAAATGCCAAATGATGTCATGAGTATTAAAAGAATAACCTTTACCATTATGCTACAACAATTAGTATGGTATGCAAATCTTAAAGTACAATCTATTCATAATTCCCATTGCTATAAAAATTACTTTTCTAACTTCTGGCCACCATGAACATTATAAAGTTCTCCAAAGTATATGCGATTTGCACCCACATTCACCACATTTAAGTAAAAAATTAGTTTGGAAAAAAAAACAGTGTGTGTGAGCAACATTTGCACATGTAGTTTGATTGTATTTGCTTCACACCAATGGATACATTTAATAAAGAGACATATCTGATAGTTTAAACCCATGGTTATATTTAAATCTTTCTGGAAAAGCACAAATTTTTCAGCAAATACAGTTTTAAACTGCCTAATGATATTAGCTAATTTGAGTACCCATCATTTGAATTCATACATTCAAACATAATTTTTTCATAGATACCTACCAGTTTAAGAGATGGAAGGGTTTATTCTACCATACTGCTTGTTCACATACTGGTATTTTATTTTATTTTAAACTGGTATAATCTATGAATGTCTCACTTATTTTCTTGGCCAAGTTGTATTTAATTTGGTTGATAGATGAAGAATCTACAAGATAACTTATGAAAATACAGAATAGTCTTAAAATTAATTTAATATTTATATTCTTAATATTTACTTAATATTACTTAATATTTACTCCCTTCTCACATATTTTATATATAAAGCACACTTAAAAGTTACCTTAGGCTTAGAGCATTTTAAGAAGATGGGTTATGAACAGCAGGCATCCTTTAATTTCTAAATGGATCATTTCCCAGGAACAACTACTATATTGCTTCACAGTTAGGAAATTGTTGATTCTTTGAAAATATCTTTTCACTTTTAGAATTAGCAAATAAGATGTCACTCTGTCACAATTCCTTGGTCCCTTGTGCATCTCAGTTGCATTCAAGCACGTTTCTAGGCTCTTCGTTTGCTGGTGAAGGACGTTCTTTAGGTTTTCGAAACATGTTGAGTTCCAGGCTTGGTAGAAATGGGCTTTTGAAAGAAGGCAAGAAATCTGTTGGAGGAGCTCATAGATTATAACTGCATTGTCTCCATTACTGACTTCAACAACTTCCAGAGGAAATCGGAAGTCTGTCAGTTCATGTATGCATTGCAGTGGAATTTCTTCATTTGTTCTGCAGAGATGAGGTAGGTTATTCTGGATCAGTTGCCTCCACTGAGCATGAAAGACAGAGCATCTGAAAACTGAGAATTGACTGGGTTTTGCAAAGAGAACTAGCACAAGGCAAACTTTTAAGATATAGTTATGAGTGAGGGTGATCATGATGATAACGGAGACTTGTGTTTCCTGAAGTCTCTTTAAATACATTTTTGGAGTCGAATATTTAAAATCTGTCTTCCTTGTTAATTTATTAATCATAACATAGTTTCTTCCGGGATCTAAATGCCTTTAGGGCATATTACTTTGTGTTCCTCTCAAATGAAGACTTGCTGAGATTTGGGGTGGTTCTGTCCCCACCCTGCCAATCTTCTACATTCTTAAACAAATTGGGTTCACAATGTTTATCTTGGAAAATGCATTGGGACAGTACTTCCCAAACCTGGATAAATTACTCCAAATTGGGTAAAAGTGGTTTTTCTTTGGATAACGGCACATGAATCCATTACTCATCACAATACAGTTAAATTAAGTTAAAGTATGCCATGGGTACTAAAATATATTAAAAATATCCCAAACTATTCCTATTAAGTTGAAAATTGATGAAATTATCAATGATAATTTGTTGAAGTGAAATAAATATTCAATTATATCATTTTGATCATACAGGTAACCCTCAAATTATGACCATTCGAAGTTACAGTGGTGCTGAAGGAAAGGACTTACTACCGATCATCAAAGTTTAATAAGACTTTCCAATAAGCAGTGTTGGGAATGAAGTGAAAAGATTGAGAAGCACTGCTTTAGGAGAATCAAGGACTTGGAAAAAGCGTTAGGTTCTGTATGGGAATGATCTGGAGATAATGGAATCAGAGAGATAATAGGTATATTTAAGGGCAAAACTGGAGACCAATGGAATGAGGGGGGAGAAAAGAAATTGACATACTTATGTTAAGTATGTCCTTGTGAATGTTTATAAGAATGTGTTTAGAGAGTAACAGCCAGTGGTGGCAAAGTGGTCAGAATGCAGTATTGCAGGTTAACTCTGCCGACTGCTAGCAGTTCGATACTGACCGGCTCAAGGTTGATTCAGCCTTCCATCATTCCGAGGCCAGTAAAATGAGGACCCAGATTGTTGGGGGTGACATACTGACTCTGTAAACAGCTTAGAATTCAGAACAAATAAATGGAGGGGTGGGGGGAGGAATAATAATTTTGAAGGAATTGATCTATGAGTAATCTTCCTCTTAATTTTGTAGATTAAATTCCTTTTAAATCCATTTAATTAGAGGTCATTTGGTGAACTAAGTTCCACCTCCCATAATTTTTATGGTATTTTATAGATTACAAAAAAATAACAGTGCAGGACTACAAAAGATAAATAAAACAATCAAGCTAATTGAGAAACAACAAAAAAAAATAGAAGAAACCCCATTTGAAAAAAAGAGCAAAAAAATGAAAAAGTGTCAATATTAAGCCTGATTGATTATGTGCCATTAAGTCATTTTTGACTCCTAACAATCACATAGGTTCTTTTTTCCATGATGATCTATCCCTAAACTGTTCTTTTAAGACTCCCAACAGCATACACACTGTAACTGTAACAAGCCATCACCTTGCTGTTGGTCATCCTCTTTTTCTCTTTCCTTCCCCCTTTCCCAGCATAAGAGTTTTTTCAAGAGAGCTGAATCTTCACAAAATGTGTCTGAAGTAGGATAATTTGAGCCTGGAGTGAGAACTTTTGAATGGATTTCTTTGATGGTTCATTGGTTTGTTTTCTTGTTGACCATGTTTTCTTTGCAGGAGTCTTCTCCAACTCCAAGGACTAAGTCTAGTTATATCTATGTCTACATGCAGTCATAAAGGGAAAAATCATGTGACCCCCCCCCCACCGACTTACAGTGGCAGTTTGTCCGTTACTGCTGTGGTCATTAAGTGAAACACTCACAGTTATTAAATTTAATGTCATATGTTCACAATTTGCAAAACTCCTGCCATTTCTCCATTGACTTTGCTTGTCTTAAGCCAGTTGTGAAGGTCACAAATGGCGATCACGTGACCATGGGATGCTGCCAACATTGTAAATGTGTACCGGTTATCATGATCACATGCCTCTGGGGATACTGCAACTTTGAGGACCAGTTGTTAAGTCTCAGTATTTAACACTGTTGTAACTTCAAATGGTTGTTGAATGAATGCTTGGTGAGCAAGGACTATCTGTATATACAGACAGTTATGGTAGCAGTTGGCACCAGGATTGCTGTTGCAAAGTGATACAGTCATAAAATTCAGTGCTTCCTAACCGTATTGCGTAGCGATAATAATCAAGAAGCCCCAGTTGCCTTCATAAACCTGAGATGTGTAAGTTGTTAAGTGGGAAGTTCCAGGGTAAAGAGTACAGGGGTTCCACAGGAGTCTGGGATAGATCATGAGAAGGATTCAATCTGGGTCGGTTACCATGATCAGAAGTTTTCTCTTCCAAACTTTGGGACTCATGGTGGAGCCATCCTCAGGGAACCTCTCTGTGCTTTGGGTTGTTCTGTGTGTGGTGTTTATATGATGGCTGTTGTGTGTAGAGGGGATTTTAGATGTAGATTGGGGTGTTGATGTCTGGCTGGTGTTGATGGCTGATGGATCATGGGAAGCCCAGTTACAGGCTACAGATAAGGTGAAACTCGAAAAATTAGGATATCGTGCAAAAGTTCATTTATTTCAGTAATGCAACTTAAAAGGTGAAACTAATATACGAGATAGACTCATTACATGCAAAACGAGATAGTCCAAGCCCTGATTTGTCATACTTTTGATGATTATGGCTTACAGCTCATGAAATCCCCAAATTCACAATCTCAGAAAATTAAAATATTGTGAAAAGGTTCAATATTCTAGGGTCAAAGTGTTCCACTCTAATCAGCTAATTAAGCCATAACACCTGCAAAGGGTTCCTGAGTCAAGGTTGACTCAGCCTTCCATCCTTTCAAGGTAGGTAAAATGAGGACACGGTTTGTGGGGGCAATAAGCTGACTTTGTATAAAAAAGAACATCGCTGGGGGGGTGGGGGGCAAAGCACTACTAAGCAGGTATATACAAAAGTATGGAGGCTATTGCTTAATGCATTGTAAGCCGCCCTGAGTCTCCGGAGAAGGGCGGCATATAAATTGAACCAAATAAATAAATAAATTGTCAGGAAAAGGCCATTCAAAAGTGTTGGGAACTTTCACAAGGAGTGGACTGAGGCTGGAGTCAGTGCATCAAGAGCCACCACACACAGACGGATCCTGGACATGGGCTTCAAATGTCGTATTCCTCTTGTCAAGCCGCTCCTGAACAACAAACGACGTCAGAAGCATCTTACCTGAGCTAAAGACAAAAGAACTGGTCTGTTGCTCAGTGGTCCAAAGTCCTCTTTCTGATGAGAGCAACTTTTGCATTTCATTTGGAAACCAAGGACCCAGAGTCTGGAGGAAGAATGGAGAGGCACACACTGCAAGATGCTTGAAGTCCAGTGTGAAGTTTCCACAGTCTGTGTTGATTTGGGGAGCCGTGTCATCTGCTGGTGTTGGTCCACTGTGCTTCATTAAGTCCAGGGTCAACGCAGCCGTCTACCAGATTCTCCAGCGCGCTGCTTGGAGAATCCAAAGCGTGGGTAATGTTCATGTTGAGCTTGTCAGAGACTGAGTGTATCACTTTAATTTTTCTGCCTCGGTTCCGCCTCCTCTGCTCGACTAGTGTCAGTTTAGTTCACTCAGTCGAGTGGAAGAGACTGAACCTTTGGCTTGCTCTGACAACCTCATTGTTCTTCATTCTCCATGCTTTGGATTTTTCTCCATTATTCCATTTCTTCTATTGACTTATTTCACCGTTCTTCAATCGGACTATTCTGGACTTGTGAGGTTTGGATGAGTCTTCCCTGGGCTCCCTGCCCTCCTTGGAGGCTTCGTGCCTCACCTGCTGAACTATTTGTCAAATTGCCTATTCAGGACTTTAATAAGACGTCTAGCCTGAAGCTTGCTGCCTTGCTAGCGTCTTTAGCGGCTGCCTCCCTTTGTATTTCCCGCGCCTCGCTTGCCGCCTACGCCTTGCCTGCGTTTCTGTTTGCAAGTAATTCTAGCCGCCTATTCAATCCATACCGGGCTTCTGGAGCGGAATCGCCTGAGCGACTGCCAGATTGTGCCCTGCGCTTCATTTATCGGTGGCCGATCGACCACCCGAGGCATCGCCCCGAAAATACTTGCTGTCAGCCCGTCTCCTCAGTACCGCTCCGGAGCGTAGGCTGCCTGATTCCCGCCCGCTGCCATCTTTGTCTTCGGCCTACTTGCCTCCTGGACAACGAGGCTTCGGCCATCTGGATTGCGCCTAAACTGCGGCTTGCTAGTTACCCGGCGGCAGATCGACCCTCTGTGGCATCGCCCCGGCTGTTCTTTCCGCCCTGCCTGCTCTCTCCCTAACCGCCACCGAGCTCCGTTAATTTCCGCTGGCCGCCATTGTGGACTACACCCGGCCGTTCTTCCAAACTACAGACGGCCGCCATTTTGAATGATATAATGGGCCGCCATTTTGAACTCTAAGCTGCCCGCCATTTTGTGAACATCGCCGGTCTCCTTCGTTACAGCCCCAAGTTCCAAACTAACTGCATTCGATCTGGGCAGCGCAGGGTATCGTCTGCTGGCTAAATTCAGAGCATTTTTGCAGCAGACAGCTGTGATCATTCTCTTTAGGCCTGCATTGGCTGGTGATAGGACCTTCGTCCATCCAAGTTCTCTGACTTACCTGGAACACCGAGCCTTCCTTACCTGTACTTAAGCTCCTCTCCTTCCTCGTTTCTGTCTTTAAAAAAAAAACAGTTAATCGGTTAATTGTTTATTCCCTGCAATTCATTACTATCATCAATTCCGACTTACCTTTCAATGGCGGACCTCGAACTCTCCTCCAACTCCGATGTCTCTGATGTTCAACCTGCTGTTGATCCAGTGTCTGTAAAAAAAGTGAACAGGTCACGGTCAAAAAGACCTTCACGGGCAGCTTCTGCCCCCCATCTTCTTCAAAACAACCTCCCACTTGCGGTCCTTCGTCAACCAAGGAGGAACAGAGGCGTCATAAGGCCCTAGAACGTCAATTCCTGATTGCGCAACAGAAGGCCTTGGCCGCTGACCTCAATTCATCTCCAGCTGACCATGCTATTGGTTCTGACTCGCAGCCCCAGATTGCCATTGAGACCCAACCTGCTTCGGGGAGGCTTGGCTTATCATCTGTTTCAGATGGGGCCACCTCTGTGGCCTCCCTTCCTCCACCCGGATCAACTAGTCACCAGTCCCTTCCTCGGGCCGCTCCGTCGTCTACTTATACTCCAACAGCGGCCGGTCTCAGACATGGCGAGGACTCCCGTTCTGATACACCGATGGATGTTCAGTCCATTGTGGCGGCCACCATCTCTAACCTCATGGCTGCGGGCGCCTGGCCTTCTGCTCCTGTCGTGAGTTCACACCATCATAACTGGAATCCAACGGCAAATGTCTCCAGCCGTTACCATGATTACGAATCCTATCAGGACTCGGCCCACAGTGAGGACTCAAATTGGGAGGACGATGAATTTCGAGATTCAGAGTTTTCGGAGGACGACAACCTCCTGCCAGATAGGACCCCGGTCACACGACTCTTTCGCCCGGCTTTGTTCAAATCATTACTGCACAAAGCAAAGGTTTCCACTAATTTGGCGGATCCTCCAGATCAGCAAGTAGCATCTTCGTCGTCGCTGCCTTCTGATGGTCTATTCAATGTCCAGACGACAGCTCAGGATGTGATTTCCTGTCCTCAATTATTTTCGGAAGTAATCAAAAGACCCTGGGGCCTACCAGCTTCCTTGCCGGCACCTAACGGCTTGGAATGGAGGTTATACTGTGCTGCTCCTAACCTCGAGGAGATGCTGCAACTGCCATCTGTGGACGCCCCAGTCGCTCACCTAACGGCATCCTTGGTACTCACTGGCGATGTGGCGGACGGACTAAGGACTGAGGACCGACGGGCGGAGGTCCTCCTACGCAAGAATCACCAAGCGGCGGCTTGGGCGGTCAGGGCGGCAACATCAGCATCCTTTTTCAATCGGGCCTCCATCATATGGCTCTGGCAGTTACAGGACTGCCTTCCTCAGGACGATAAGCGTTTACACCAAGATATTAATAAAATTATGGCGGCCACGGAATTTTCCGCCGATGCATCCCTGGACTCCGCCAAGTTTGCCTCTCGATCTCTTGCCACAACTGTAGCCTCGCGCCACCTCCTGTGGTTAAGGCAATGGAAGGCGGATAACAAGTCCAAATGGCAGCTGACTTCCGTCCCCTTCAAGGGGTCAAACTTATTTGGTGACGTGCTTGACCCCATCCTCATTGAGGATAAAGACAAGCGAAAGGTGATGCCGACCTCCTTCTGGCGGGGAGATCGTCGCTATTCGTCATACCCTCAACAGCCGCCCTTTCGGAAGGAGTCCGGGACCAGTGGGTCCTACCAGTTCCGATCCTCCTCTCAGGGATTCTACAGACGGCCTGACAGGTCTAGCTTTTGGGACCGCAGCCGTCGACAGCCTTCCTTCAGAAAACCCTCCAGGGGCTCGGGCAACCGCCCCTTCCGGAGGGGAAAGTGACGCCTACCATTCGGCTCCCATTGGTGGCCGCCTTCACCTCTTCGCGGAACAATGGGAGCGTACCACCACAGATGCGTGGGTCCACCAGATCATCGGCTTGGGCCTCACCCTAGAATTCAGTTCTCTCCCTCCTTCATGATTCATCAGGTGTCCCGTTCCATCCAACCCGACGAAGCGGGACTTGTTCGAGACGGAGATTCAACACCTCCTGGACATTCGGGCCATAGAGCCAGTTTCCCCTTGTCATCATGGGACCGGCTTCTACTCCGTCTTTTTCCTGGTGGCCAAAAATTCTGGGGGGTAGAGAGGAATCCTGGATTTGAAGGCTCTCAACCAGTTCATCATGTATCGTCAATTCAAAATGCAGACGCTACGATCGATTGTGGACTGTATTCGACACGGGGACCTCATGACTTCCATCGACTTGAAGGAAGCGTACCTGCACATTCCAATCCGTACGGTGCATCGTCGCTTCCTACAATTCTCCTTCAATGGCCAGCATTTCCAATACTGGGCTATGCCCTTCGGCCTGTCGTCAGCCCCGCGAGTCTTTACCAAGGTGTTGGCCGCCGTGGCAGCCTCTCTCTGACTGATACCCATCTGGATTTACTGTTACCTCGACGACATCCTCATCCTTTCGTTGACGCCCGAGCTCGCCCTGAAGGATCTCGAGTTGGTAATGGCCACTCTTCGGTCGCATGGCTTCACTCTAAACGAGAAAAAGAGCCATCTTCATCCCACTACTCGAATTATGCATCTTGGGGCGATCCTGGACTCGCGGATGGGTATGGTTTTTCTGTCAGAGGATCGCCGCCTCAGCATTCGCTCTCTGGTCCTCCAGGTTCTGTCGCTGACTCGGGTACCATTGCTGCTCCTGTCGACTCTTTTACGAAAAATGATATCCTGCATCTTCATTGTTCCTTGGGCCAGGTTCCACTCCAGACCTCTGCAATGGTACCTGCTACCCTTCCAGAAGACACATGGCAGCAACTCCAGGTCTCAGGTCCGGCTACCTCAGTCAGTTCGTGATTCCCTACTTTGGTGGACCTCGCCATCCGTGCTCTCCGGGTGTTCGTTTCGAAGCCCCCCGTGTGTGACAGTGACCACAGACACGAGCCTGATGGGCTGGGGCGCCCACCTTCAGAACCAGGTCATGCAAGGTCGATGGTCTCCAGCAGAAGCAGCCAACGACATCAACTGGCTGGAGCTTCGTGCAATCAGGCTCGTGCTGTCGCACTTCCAGCCTCTATTGGAAGACCAACACGTCCGCATTCTCACGGACAACGTGACGGCAAAAGCGCACGTAAATCAAGAGGGAGGGACACGATCGGCTCCCCTCATGGCGGAAGCGACCAGGCTGCTAACTTGGGCGGAACTGCATACTCGGTCGTTGACAGCGGACCACATATCCGGGACCGACAACCGCCAGGCGGATTGGCTGAGCCGTCAACAGATCGACCATGCCGAGTGGCGACTCCATCCATCTCTATTCCAGGAGCTGTCCGTCAGGTTTGGCTGTCCCATTCTCGACCTTTTCACTCATCCGACCAATACACAACTGCCGAGATTTTTCTCCCGATTCCATTTTCCCACGGCAGAAGGCACCAACGCCCTTCTGTGCACCTGGCCACAAGGACTTCTCTATCCCTTTCCCCACCTCCCGCTACTGCCGAGGGTGATCCGGAAAATTCTACTGGAATGAGCAGACGTTCTTCTGGTCGCTCCCCACTGGCCGCACAGATCCTGGTTCGCTGACCTGGTGGACCTGTCGGTGGCCACCCCGTGGCGGATTCCGGACCACAGGATTTCTCTCAGCCAGGGGGTCATACTGCATCCAGATCCTCAATGGTTGCAGTTGACCGTCTGGCACTTGAGAGGGTCCTCCTGACCAAGGACAACTTGTCCAGAGGGGTTGTTTCCATTATCCAGGCCTCCAGGCGGCCTTCCACAACCAGGATTTACAATGCCACCTGGCGATCCTTCTCGGCCTGGTGCATTGCCAGACATTCTGACCCCACCTCTGCTTCGGTCTCCGACGTGTTGGAGTTCCTACATGCTGGCTTCGACAAGGGTCTGGCGGCAAACACTCTCCGCAGGCATGTGGGACACCATCCTTTCTACTGATTCGGATGTTCCTCTTTCTCGCCATCGAAGGATTAGATCCTTTTTGAAGGGCGCATCTAATCTCCGTCCTCCATGTATCCATCGATATCCTTCATGGGATCTACCGCTGGTTCTTTGAGCCGTCACGGCTGCTCCCTTTGAGCCCTTGGCCTCCGTTGGACTGTGCTTCCTGATCCTTAAGGTCGTGTTCCTAATTGCGGTGACATCAGCTCGACGAATCTCCTAATTGGCTGCCCTGTCAGTTCGAGATGATTTATGTATATTCCATTCTAATCGAGTCGTCCTCAGGATAGATCCATCTTTCCTCCCGAAAGTCAATTCCATTTTCCACCGCGCGCAGGAGCTGGTCCTTCCGGATTTTTGTCCGGACCCTAGACACCCGTTGGAGGACCAGTGGCACACCCTTGATGTTCGGAGGGCTCTCCGTCAATACATCAAGAGGACCTCGTCATTCCGTCGTTCTGAAGCTCTCTCCATTTCTTTTCTCCTGGCATCTCTGGGCCAGAAAGTTTCGCCTACTACAATCGGTTGATGGTTAAAAGCCTGTATCTGTAAGGCCTACTCCGCGTCAGGCAAGCCTCCGCCAGGCAAAGTACTTCCTCATTCTACCAGGAGTGCCTCCACCTCTGCTCCGTGGGCAACTCAAGCCTCGGTTTTGGAAATTTGTAAAGCAGCCACCTGGACCACTTTATCACCGTTCATTAGTCATTATAAGATCGATGCCTTTGCGGCTGCTGATGCCTCCTTTGGCCGACGGGTTTTACAATCAGTCGCTGCTCCAGTACCTACTCTGGACCTGTCTGATGGCCCCTCCTGACTAACTTGCTTGGGTATATCCCACACTTTGGATTCTCCAAGCAGCGCGCTGGAGAACGAACGTTGCTTACCTGAACGTTCCTTCTCGGCGCGCTGATGGAGAATTCAACCCTCCCTACCTTAAGCATTCAGGTCCGGGGGTTTAGGTTGACTTGGGACTTCCGTCTGCTTCTTCTTGTTCTTCGTGAACTAAACTGACACTAGTCGAGCAGAGGAGGCGGAACCGAGGCAGAAAAATTAAAGTGATACACTCAGTCTCTGACAAGCTCAACGTGAACATTACCCACGCTTTGGATTCTCCATCAGCGCGCCGAGAAGGAACGTTCAGGTAAGCAACGTTCGTTTTGGAGCACTTCATGCTTCCTTCCGCAGATGAGCTTTATGAGAATGCTGACTTCATTTTCCAGCAGGACTTGGCACTTGCCCACACTGCCAAAACCTGGTTCAATGACCATGGGATTACTGTGCTTGATTGGCCAGCAAACTCGCCTGACCTGAACCCCATAGAGAATCTATGGGGCATTGCCAAGAGAAAGATGAAAGACATGAGACCGAACAATGCAGAAGAGCTGAAGGCCGCTATTGAAGCATCCTGGTCTTCCATAACACCTCAGCAGCGCCACAGGCTGATAAGCATCCATGCCATGCCACATTGAGGCAGTAATTGATACAAAAGGGGCCCAAACCAAGTACTGAGTACATATGCCTGCTTATACTTTTCAGAGGTCCAATATTGTTCTATGTATTCTTGTTTTATTGATTTCATGTAATATTCTAATTTTCTTAGATTTGTGAAATTGGGGTTTTCATGAGCTGTAAGCCATAATCATCAAAATTATGACAAATCAAGGCTTGAACTATCTTGCTTTGCATGTAATGAGTCTATCTCATATATTAGTTTCATCTTTTAAGTTACATTATTGAAATAAATGAACTTTTGCATGATATTCTAATTTTTCGAGTTTCACCTGTATTTCCTTTTGTCTGTCTTGATTCTTTCAGGATTCAATTTCCTTTGGTGACCTCAGGTTCTAGTACTTGGGGAAAGAGAAAATAGCAATAGCACTTACACAACTCCATGGTGTTTTACAGCACTCACTAAGCAATTTGCAGTGTCAGCATATTATCATACATGTGCATCCTTTGGAGGCTAGCCCTGAGTGAGATCATGCATTTTATATAATAATTTTGTATAACTGTATGAGCCAGATGATTAATATCCCTACTACTGCAGGCTAATTCTGCCGACTGCCAGGAGTTCAACCCTGACTGGCTCAAGGTTGACTCAGCCTTCCATCGGTAAAATGAGGTCAGTAAAATTAGAACCCAGATTGTTGGGGGCAATATGCTGATTCTGTAAACGGCTTTGAGAGGGCTGTAAAGCACTGTGAAGCGGTATATAAGTCTAAGTGCTATTGCTGTTGCTAATCAGGTTTTACAAACTACTACCCTCGAAACATTTTCACTTATATGCATACTGGGTTTTTTTAGTAGTGCCCTTGAATAAATCATTTGTAGCCCCATAAAGAAAAAGAAACACATTTTCACAACAGTCACATTCAAAATAACAATTATGTTTAGCTATCAATGACTGACAGATCGGTCATTAAGTAAAGCAGTTGTTAAATATGCCTACAGTTGTACTTCAGCTTTCATTTACTTTACAGACCTGCAAAGATCATAAATGCAAAGATTTGGTCCCAAAGTTACTTTCTCATTAGTGTCATAAATATGGTCAGTTGCTAAGTCAGTCACTAAACAAGGCCTCCTTGTAGATCTGAAAACATTATTTGCAACTGCTCTGATAGTGAATGCTCCTGTGTCTTATATGTTTGTTGTTCAATTTTTTTTTGTTAGAATTCTTTCAATGCATGAAAGTGCATTCTGCCAAAATTTATGATAGTGAAAAAAGAAAGCTTATTTTGTGCAGCAGAAATATTAAAAGACTTACAAGCACGCACAGTCCTATTTGTCCAATGAATCTGTTGGAATTTGTCCATCTCATTTTGTTGATGTGACAAGAACCTCACAAGCTGTCAAGAAGACAACACAGATTCTGTGCATGTGGTGAAACAAATATGCATGATTAATACAAAAGAGATAGTGGGCACACGTTCTTCATTTCACTGACAGCAAGGATGCTATGCAAATGTAACAATGACTACAAAAACAATACAATATGTCTATTGCTTTGAGTAGGAGACATCTGCAGTCTGTTGTAATCTTTGCCCCCTTGTTGATTCTACAGTTTTCCATTTTATTCCCTATTGAACAATTGGCTGCTTTATTTTTTTTTGTTGGCAGAGACAGGCATGAAAAGTAGAGATATAATTTAACGGGGATGGCAAATTTGTTCCCAATTCCTCTTAGAATTTTTAGGGTATTCTCCAATACTCAGTTCTGTCCTATACAATGCAGAATATAATGAAATACAACCTTTATTTT
Organism: Pituophis catenifer annectens; assembly: GCF_029215685.1. Classification (NCBI taxonomy): domain Eukaryota; kingdom Metazoa; phylum Chordata; class Lepidosauria; order Squamata; family Colubridae; genus Pituophis; species Pituophis catenifer. The sequence goes on from NW_027256882.1 coordinate 213,848,388, forward strand.
TTACAGTTTTAACATTTTGAATCAGTGCCCCTTGATTATTCTTTAAATTTTCCTGGTTGTCCACTGAAGTTGGACTCATGAAGTAATGCATTCAGGTTTTACTCCAAAGTATATATCCTGTACTCTAAGATATGGTATCAATTGGTGGGTATAATGATTTTAACCTAGAGTAAATGGAAATGAAAAGTCATCCTTAGGGAATTTGGTATGTATAAGACCATTTGTCATAAGTATTCTCAGAGTCTGTGTTAATTTGGATACCAGATGTTTGGAAAAATAATGAAGATAGTTTTAAGTAGGGGGTGGGATTATTTTTGTGCCTCTGAGTGGTATGCTGGGAGTTGAACTCAGAAAGTAGTAACAAACAGGTTGAAGAATTGGGGAAGGCCTAGGCAAAAAATAAGTTTAAATTTAATTAAAATGAAATGAATTAAATAAAGCTAATATATTTATCCCCCATGTATTTACTGTGTTTCCCCGAAAATAAGACCCTGTCTTATATTTTTTTTGAACCCTGAAATAAGTGCTTGGCCTTATTGCCATGCACTCAAAAGCCCGATTGGGCTTATTATTAGGGGATGTCTTATTTTGGGGGAAACAGGGTAACAATTAAATATTACTATTGATCCATGAATACTTAGGAAATTAAAACAGACTGTGCATCAAGCATTACACTATTAATATTAAAGTTCATTTAATTTATATATCTCAATAAAAGTAATTGACTAAATAGGTTTGTTGGGATTTTTAATTCTCATAGTAGATTCCCCTTCCCTTCTTTTTATAAAATAATTTGTTCTGTAGCAGTATAGTGATTTTCATCTTGGTTTTGCATAGGAGGGCATTTTGCTGATAAAATTGTTCAGATTTTCATGGCTCCTGACTTGGCATGGATAAGTTCTGAAGTGATAATCATCTTAGTGATCTGGGAGTCATTTCATCTTACAGACTATAATAGAGTGCTATTTAGAATGAGTTGTAAGCGACTCATTCCCCTTCTAACTCATTCATGCAGTGATGAGGTGTCTGAGTAGCAGGATCATTGGAGTAGTTAATGGTTCATTGGGAGAAGGAATTGTGCTACATGCCTCAAAGGAAGTAGTGATGCAGTCGTTTCTCAAGAGACAGTCTCTGGATCTAGTAATGTTATATAACTCTTGTTCTGTGTCTACCTTTGTTGAGACAGTGTCTTGTCTTCAGTTGCAAGATGTTACATAGGAGGGGGATTATCTGTGCTGCTTCCATCAAGGTTCACAGCTGGGTACTGGTTGAATAGGCTATAGAAATAACAGCAGGAGGAAGAGCTGCAGCCAAGACACCAGTCAGATAAAAGAAAATTGGGTCAGAGGCAGAAATGTAATTTGAGAAAGCGTCCCTGGCTTGACCCTCCCTAGTTCTCTTGAAGATAAAGGGAGAAGTGCATTCAACCTTGCAAGATTCTGTTACCGTAACTGTACAGTTCTATAGAGGAATAATTGAGTTTGTCATTTGTACTTCTGTAACTCCCTAGTTTGGTACAGCAGCCAAACAGAACAGATACAGACGTCAACAAATAGTTAGGACTGCAGAAAAAACAATTGCAACCAGCCTGCCTTCCATTGAGAACCTGTATACTGCATGGGTCAGAAAGAGGGCTGAGAAAATAGCTCACATCCTGGTCATAAACTGTTTCAACTGCTCCTCTCAGGCGCTGCTATAGGGCATTGCATGCCAAAACATCTAGACACAGGGACATTTTTTCCCCTCATGCCATCACTCTGCTGAACAACTAATTACCACAATACTAATATCTAAGGATATTTACCCACATAGTATGGCTGTATGATTCGTCTCCTCATCTTTTCTACTACCTTCTCCTATTAGTATCTTATGATTAAATTACTTTGTTGTTTATATGTACAGTGAGAGCAGGGGTGAAATTTACTTACCTTCCCTACCGGTTCACCAATGTGCGTGCGCCGTGTGCACGCTCACTCCGCTCAACTGCGCCATCGTCTGCTCATGCGCAAAGCCTTCTGCACATGCGCAGAGGCTTAAAATGTCACAAAAAAGTGACATCATGACATCCATGCAGGTGGGCGGAACCTCCCGCAGCTGCCACTACCGGTTCACCCGAGCCGGATAGAACCGGCTGAATTTCTAAACCTCAGTGAAGTTCTGCACTGGAGACAAATTCCTTGGGTGTCCAATCACTCTTGGCCAATAAAGTATTCTATTCTATTCTATTCTATTCTATTCTATTCTATTCTATTCTATTCCATTCCATTCCATTCCATTCCATTCCATTCCATTCCATTCCATTCCATTCCATTCCATTCCATTCTAATCCAATCTGTATTATTAGCATTCATGACTTTGGTTTCCTAGTCTGGTCTACCTTGAAAGGCTGACAACATCCTTCATCAGGACTTGGATTGGACTCAGGAAAAGGAATTTTCTGGGTTACTTGAGAAGACTGGGAATAAGAGAGACTGTTCTGCAGTCTTAAATGTTCAAGTTGGTGGGGGATGAAAGGACCTGTCCTTGGGTCGTTTCTTGTGCAATGCTGGATGGTTTAGCTCTCTCTCTTACCATTTAGCATCTACTTGAAACCACTGTTAGAATCCATCCATGGGCTCAGAGTAAAACATCATCAATATGTTGATGATACCCAGTAGAACATTTCAGCTGTTCCTCCTGCCAGGCAGAATTGGGATGTTTTGGAAGTCTTGATCCTGTATGGAGGCTGTTTGGGCTCGGATAGGATGTAAGAGAGTGAGATTGAACCCTAACAAGACAGAGTTGCTGATTATCTAGAAACAATGTCATTTTAAATTCTGGATGGGGTTTTATTTTTACTAAAAAGGTAGGTCCACAATTTGGGAGTTATTTATTCACAGTTACTGTTGGATGCCCGGGTGGAATCCTTGACTGATATACCAGTTGTAGCTCTATCTGGAGTGGGAGCCTTGCCAATAATGATTGACACTATTTTCACTACTCAAATGATGAAAACACAGTTTACATTAGAAAGTACTTGGAATAATTTGGGGCAGAATGCAGAGGCCCAGAAGCTGACATATGAGAGCTACTATATCCCCATCACACTGGCATTGCATTGCAGCATTGAATTCCCATAAGCTTCTGAGCCCAATTCAAAATGCTGGTCTTAACTTTTGAAACCCTATCTCCATGATCATTAAGTGCAGCTAGAATTGACCCATCTGGCACGATCATTTGAAGCTTAGGTTGCCCTATATTTTTAAGATTAAGGGAACAGAGGTTTTAAGGGGATGTTTTTCTGCGGTAGCTCTCAGTGTTTCATGTTGCATCTATCTTGGCATCTTTCAGAAAGGTGAAATTAGAATTATGATGCAACCATCCTTTTATAATTTTAGACAATGCTAAAGCAGTTTTATTGTATCAGTTTTATTTACTGTATTGTAAATTGCTGGGAGTTGATTACAGCCAAAGTTATTTAGCTAATAAGATTTGTATGCCACTCAGTTACAAAAGCCTTAGCAGCTTACATCAGCAACAAAAAACATTAAAATGTAATCTTAATAATTAACAACACCATCTGTTGGAGGTAGGTCAATCCTTATTGTCCCTATGTATTTTCCTGAAGAACCATGGATTTAAGGCTCTTTTGAATCTCAACAAGGTAGAATTGGTCCAGACTCCAGATGCTGAAGAACAAGCTGTTCCATCAGTGACAAAATGTGTCTTTGTGATTCCTAATTTTTTTATTATTATTATTATTAAATTTCTATAACGCCCTACTCCCGAAGGACTCAGGGCGGTGCACAGCCATGAAGTAAAACACATAAATATACAAAATTTAAAATCGAATAAAACGGATTAAATAAATTTGGCTGAATTAATACCCATTTAAAAATACCCATTTTAAAATCCATTAAAATTTAGAATTTACATTTAAAAGGGAGAAGATTTAGGCGAGGCCAGCTTGATGAAATAAAAGCGTCTTCAACTCGCGGCGGAAGGTGCGCAGATCCGGAATCCTCCGTATCTCTGGGGGGAGCTCATTCCAGATCGTCGGTGCCCCCACAGAGAAGGCTCTCCCCCTAGGGGCCGACAGCCGACATTGTTTGGCCGACGGCACCTGGAGGAGCCCCTCTCTGTGGGAGCGTACTGGTCGGTGGGAGGCTGATGATGGTAGTAGGCGGTCCCGTAAGTAACCAGGTCCCAAGCCATGGAGCGCTTTAAAGGTGGTAACCAGAACCTTGAAGCGCACCCGGAAGACCACCGGGAGCCAGTGCAGCTCGCGCAGGAGAGGTGTTACATGGGAGCTCCATGTTGCTCCCATAACCACCCGCGCAGCCGCACTCTGCGCCAGTTGGAGCCTCCGGGTGCACCTCAAGGGGAGCCCCATGTAGAGAGCATTACAATAGTCCAGACGAGAGGTGATGAGGGCATGAGTGACTGTGTGTAACGAGTCCCGATCTAGAAAGGGACGCAACTGGCGAATCAGGCGAACCTGATGAAAAATCCTCCCGGTCACGGCCGTCAAGTGCTCTTCTAAAGACAGCCGTGAGTCCAGGAGGACGCCCAAGTTACGAGCCCTTTCCGTGGGGGCCAATGATTTGCCCCCAATAGCCAGCGATGGCACCAGCTGACTATATCGGGACGTCGGAAACCACAGCCACTCGGTCTTGGATGGGTTGAGCCTGAGCCCGTTTCTCCCCATCCAGATCCGTACGGCCTCCAGGCACTGGGACATCACTTCAAGGGCATCGTTGGGGTGGTCCGGGGTGGAGATGTACAGCTGGGTGTCATCAGCGTACAGATGGTACTTCACCCCGAAACCACGGATGATCTCGCCCAGCGGCTTTACATAAATGTTGAACAGAAGGGGCGAGAGAACCGATCCCTGCGGCACCCCACATATAAGGGGCCTCGGGGTCGATCTCTGCCCCCCTGTCAACACAGACTGCGACCGGTCAGAGAGAAAGGAGGAGAACCACCGTAAAACGGTGCCTCCCACCCCCAACCCTTCCAGCCGGTGCAGCATGATACCATGGTCGATGGTATCAAAAGCCGCTGAGAGGTCTAACAGGACCAGGACAGAGGAACAACCCCTGTCCCGAGCCCTCCAGAGATCATCAACCAACGCGACCAATGCCGTTTCCGTGCTGTACCCAGGCCTGAAGCCCGACTGGAACGGATCTAGATACGACGGATCTAATGTTGTATTGTTGATGATGGGAGCCTTAACAAGTCTTGTTTTCAACCATAGGAGATGATCTTGAAAATATCCAGACACTGAAGTATCTAGGACTTGAAAAAGGCAACTAGTACCTTGACCTGAACCCAAAGCGCACTTCCGGGTGCGCTTCAAGGTCTTGGTTACTACCTTTAGAGCGCTCCATGGCTTAGAACCTGGGTACTTACGAGACCGCCTTCTGCCACCAGTAGCCTCTCACCGGCCAGCACGCTCTCATAGAGAGAGGCTCCTCAGGGTGCCATCGGTCAAACAGTGTCGACTGGCGGCCCCCAGGGGTAGAGCCTTCTCTGTGGGGGCGCCTGTCATTTGGAACGAGCTCCCCCCGGAGATACGGAGGATCCCGGATTTACGCAATTTCCGCCGTGCCCTCAAGACCTTTTTATTTCAACAGGCTGGCCTCGCCTTACTTCCTTTTAATTGTTATTTTTAAATTTGTTTTAAAACAATGGGGTGTTTTAATTTGTTAGGGCCAAATTATTTAATGTGTTTTTACATTGTTTTTTAAATTTTGTATTATGTGTGTTTTATCTTTTGGCTGTTCATCGCCCTGAGTCCTTCGGGAGTAGGGCGGTATATAAATCCAAAATAAAGTAAAGTAAAGTAAAGTAAAGTAAAGTAAAGTAAAGTAAAGTAAAGTAAAGTAAAGTAAAGTAAAGTAAAGTAAAGTAAAGTAAAGTAAAGTAAAGTAAAGTAAAGTAAAGTAAAGTAAAGTAAGTAAAGTAAGTAAAGTAAGTAAAGAAAGTAAAGAAAGTAAAGTAAAGTAAAGTAAAGTAAAGTAAAGTAAAGTAAAGTAAAGTAAAGTAAAGTAAAAAAGTAATAAAGTAAAGTAAAGTAAAAGCAGATTGGCAGCCAATGCAGCTTCCATAGCACTGGTATCAGAGGTGGGTTTCAGCAGGTTCTGACCAGTTCTGGAGAACCGGTAGTAGAAATTTTGAGTAGTTTGGAGAACTGGTGGTAAAAATTCTGACTGGCCCCACCCCCATCTATTCTCTCCTTCCCAAGTCCCAGCTGACCAGGAGGAAATGGGGATTTTGCAGTAACCTTCCCCTGGAGTGGGGTGGGAATGGAGATTTTACAGTATCCCTCGCTTGCCATGCCCACCAAGCCACACCCACCAAGCCATGCCACACCCACCAAGCCACACCCACAGAACCGGTAGTAAAAAATTTTGAAACCCACCACTGACTGCTATCCTATGGACAAATCTAGATATGCCCATAACTGCCTGGATTGCTTCATGCTTCCCCAGCTGAAGTTTTCAGATGATCTTTAAAGAGAGCCCCAGGTAGAGCAAACAGCAATAGTCTAGCTATAAAGTGAGAGAGCAGTGAGTGGAATGGAGGTTAAATCGGAGTAAAATTCAAGACAATGTGAAGACCAAAATATCATAATGGTAGAGGTGGTTTTCAGTGGAAACCAGCACAGATTTAGTCAAGTGATTCACTGATTCAATAACATTTAATTTAATTTAATTTAATTTAATTTAATTTAATTATTTAATTTAATTTCCAATTTATATACCGCCCTTCTCCCTGAGGACTCAGGGCGGTGTACAGCCAAGATAAAAAACAGAATACAAATATTAAAAAACATTTAAAAATATATATAAATTTTGGCCCAAAAGTTAAAAAATCACAGACTGATTAAAAGAATTTAAAAATTTCTTCTTAAGCCAACCCAGCTTGCTGGAAAAGATGGGTTTCCAGGGAACAACGGAAGGCATTGAGGTCATGGATTCTCCTTATCTCCGGGGGCAACTGATTCCAGAGGGTGGGAGCCCCCACCGAGAAGGCCCTCCCCCTGGGGGTCACCAGCCTACATTGTTTGGCTGATGGCACCCTGAGGAGGCCCTCTCTGTGGGAGCGCACGGGTCCGTGGGAGGTCGTCGGTAGCAGCAGGCGGTCTCGCAGATAGCTAGGCCCTATGCCATGGAGCGCTTTAAAGGTGATAACCAACACCTTGAAGCGCACCTGGAAGACCACCGGGAGCCAGTGCAGCTCGCGCAGGAGCGGTGTTACATGGGAGCGCCATGTTGCTCCCTTCACTACCCGTGATTTACATTCCCCAACTCAACATGGGCCCATAATACTGTAGATGGCCATATTCAGACTGTTGCATCTACTGGTATAGCCTGTTAAGACTCCTCTTTGGTTCTATTCATAACCATCTCTTCGTTCTTTGGTGTTCATCATCTGAGATGGAATGACGATAAATATGGAGGAACATCTTCCTTGCTGGCTTTATCATTATGTACGTTTTCAGTTTGAAGGCTATTGATGTAGGATCCCTTGATCATGCAGTTTCTTTTACAGCAAGTTAACATTTGAATCAAATGAGAGAAATGCAGTGGTTGTGTTGAGACAGGCATAAGGTGACTTCAGATTCTGGAATTTTTTTAAAAAAGCTCTCATTATTTTTCCATGAATACTACAAAATCCTCTAGTCAGTAGATTTGGCCCGCTGTCCTCTTGACAGAATATTTCTTTTGCATTACTTTGTAAATGTTTTGTTTCAGTTCAGCTTTGAATTATTCTGTCAAATCTTTCAATCCTGTGGTATAAAACCAGGTGTACTTGGGCACCTGAATATGCTTGACTCATCCTGAAGACATTATTTCAAATAACTAACATGTTGCTACAAGGTGTATGCTCTTCCATCTGCGTGTATTACTGAATCACAGACAATGCATATAGTGTATGACATATTCTTCAGCTGCTTTGCAAACACTGATTCATAAATGAACTGTCCAAAATATCAGTGCGTCATGCTTACTCAGTCCCTTTAATTTTATCCCAACACGGTCCTTGGCTGTGGAACTGGACTGCCAATCCTTTCTTGTCTCATCTTTTTTCAACTTTTTAGTCTAGACAACGAGTAGAGAAAAAGAAATTACTTGCACCTGCAGTCTAGTATCTAAGCAAGATTTTTCTTTTGCTGAGTTAAAGTCCAACAAATTAGGAATCTGGATCCAGCTGGAGAAGGTTGATTATTTTCCTTAGTGTTAAAGGATAATTAATGAATAAATGTGATGGGTATTCATACACTGTCAACAAAGAAAAAGAATCCCCCAAATAGATTAATATTTTAAGGTTTTTCCTGACCAGCTTATCATCTGAATTTGATCTCTAATTCAGTTTCTGGTTACTGGGAAATTATCAATTATAAGCATGCTCTTACATACGGTATTTGGATTATCTTCCATGGAATGTTTGTAAAATAATCATGGATGGAATGTGTCCTGATTTTCAGTCAGGAATGTTTAACATAGGAATCTAAGAAGAGCAATACTGAATCATTACAAGGACTTGTAAAGCCCAATATTCTATTCCTAAGGACTAATTAATTCTTAATTAAGTGACTGTAAGAAGACCACAAGCTTCCACTTACACTCTCTAGTTTGTTAGCTCTGATCCTGGAAGTAACATATAACTGTTGTGATTAATACCTTTTGAAAGCTTATTATTCATTGATTTTTTTTTAATAATTTTTTTTTATTCATTTTATATTTTAAATTACTAACATTACAAACAACATATACAATATTTCACCCTGTGCTATACATAAGAAAGGAAGATTTGGTTCTTCGGATATATCCTCATGATCGCCAAAATCCACGTTCTCGGGGTACAGGTACTGAAGCATCCAATTTTCCCAGCGCATAGTCCACAAATGGTTTCCAAATTTTCCAAAAAATATCTTCTTTATAGTCACCATTTCTAATTTTAATATCACATGTCATTTTATCATTTAAAGCTAATTTCCACATTTCACAATACCATTCTTCTATTCTAAAATTCACATCTAATTTCCAATATCTGGCTATTATAATTCTACCCATTATAATCATAATTCTAATCAATTCTTTCTCATATTTTGTTGGTTCTATTTCCTTAATTATCAACAGTAATATAGTTTCTGGTCTCAATATTATTGCTTTCCCCATCATTTCAAATATCATTTCCTCCAATTGTTGCCAAAACTTTTTAACTTTATCACATTTGTACCACATATGTTCATAAGTCCCTAATTCCATGTCACATCTCCAACATTGTTTACTAATTTTTTTATCCATCAATGACAATCTTAACGGAGTCAAATACCATTTCCAAACAACCTTATAATTATGCTCTTTAATCCTTACAGATAAAATCTTCATAATTCTACTCTTCCAATTCACGTTCCAATCTAAATCTGATATTTTAATATTAAGTTCTTTTTCCCAATTCAATGATTATTCATTGATTTTAATCAATTTTTTTAACTGAGTAGTGTGGCCTGCCCAGGTACGATTATTAGGGTTTCATACGCATGCATCCATCACAGTAATTTAGCTGAATGCTAGCTATTGTTATTTTTTTAAAGTATAATATAAAGCAGAGTTGTCCAAACTTTGCAACTTTAAGGCATGACTGGCTGGAGAATTCTGGGAATTTTAAGTTCATAAGTCTTAAAGTTACCAAGGTTGGATACACCTAATATAAAAGTTGGTTTGAAATCATGGTTAGAGAAATAGGATTTAATTTGTGTTTACTAACGAGCTTGTTTTAGATATAATGCTGATCTCATTTAGTACTAAAAATAAAATGAAGTATGGTATGGAGTTTTAGAGGGAGAGATATGTGGTGCAGTATGGATGAAAAAAAATTGCCCCCAAGTAGGTTATTACTAAAATTGTACATCTTAGTATTTAATTTAGATGATATAATTTCTTTGTGTATCAAAGAACATTTCTTAGTCATACAACGAGTGTCTTCTGGGAAAAGGCACATAGAAAGGAGCTTCATAATTGACTGATCAAATCTTCAAGAAAAACATAGATGCATATTTTGTTGCAAATCCAATTTGTTAATTCATACATATACATATATGTTGAAGCTATACTGTGCATTAAGATTATATAAATATATAACTGTGCATATCTTCATGCAAAACATTGCCTGAATTTCTTTCCACTTTCGTATTTAGTCATATTTATTCTTTTCTGTAAATAAACGAGGTAGACATATGACATTTAAGGACAAAAGAATTGTGTCTGAGTAGTTAAAAGGAACTTTGAAATGTTTCCCATCATTAATTGTCTTGTCCTTTACTTTGTGTTTCTTACTATTTGTTTGCTTTCTTTATCACCATGAAAAAAAGTCAAAGGTTAGGAAGAACTCCAAAATGTTTCTAGTTCTTCTTAAAGGCCAGGAGGATTCATGAAGCAGCAGATAATTGCTGAACAAGCACCCGTCATGTAAACTCTGTCTCTGAATCATGTGAGTGTTGAGATATGATAGCCTTCTGGAAACCAAGCCCAGAAGATATGAGCACTATTTTATCCATCCCTTACTTAAATAACAAATGTGGAGAAACTGGTGGCAGAGGGACAATCCGACAAGGGAATCTCTTTGTGATCACCCTCGTGTTTAAATAATCTTGTTCTTTCCCTGTGACTGTGACCAAGTCAGATGATATCTTATATAGAGTACATATAAAGAGCAACAAAGATGATTAGGGGACTGGAGACTAAAACATATGAAGAACGGTTGCAGAAATTGGGTATGTCTAGATCAGTGGTTCCCAACGTGGGGCCCACACCCCACAGGGGGGCAATCTGATTTTTAATGGGGACAATTTGAAAATGTGTGGTGTCTAGACTCAAGACATTAGCAACACTTTTTAATATATGGATAGACAAGACTTGAAGAATTATATATCACGGGGGGGGGGGGGGGAAGGGAGGAATCAGGATTTTAGAGATGCTTAGGTGGGACATGGCCAAAAAAAGGTTAGGAACCACTGGTCTAGATGAAATGAAATAAATGAAAAGAAGGACTAGGGGTGACATGATACTGTGTTCCAATATTTAAGGGGCTGCCACCAAGAAGAAGGGGTCAACCTATTCTCCAAAGTACCAGAACAAGAAACAATAGATGGAAACTACTAGAGAAAACCAACCTAGGATTAAGGAGAAATTTCTTGACAGAACAATTAATCAGTGGAATGACTTCCCTCCAGAAGTTATGGGTGCTCCAACATTGGAGGTTTTTAAGAAGAGATTGGACAACCATCTGTCTGAAATGGAATAGAGTTTTTTGCTTGAGCAGGGGGTTGAACTAGAAGACCTCCAAAGTTCCTTCCAACTCTGTTATTCTGTTATTCTTCTGAGGTAGAGCATCCTAGAGAGTGGATATTCTCTCCATACCACACAGATGAAATACAAGGCAAACACTATGATAATTGCTTCCAACTTAACCAGTCTTTGAAAGTGTTGGCTGTGTCTTAAAGTGTTACAAAACAGAAGGGGTGTGAAATTCCTTCTCTGTAATTTATAGTCAAAATTTATAGTCAAAAGGTAGAACTCATAAGTAGGACAATTCTACAAGCATTGGCAACGGTGATATCAGTTAATGTTTTTGTGATGACAACTTTATTCCTGCAAAAATGAGAACACTGAGTTCTTTCATAAAGAAACAGTGCTGCTTCTCTTTAATATGCCAAATATGGATGGTTCTGAGAAACACTAAACACTGGCAGCGTTGACAGCCAGATTCTAACTGATTTATAGGGTTGACTCTGGTTCTGAATGGACAATAAGAAGAAAGTACCAATCTGCCCCCAGAGTTTAAAGAAGAAACTTTATTTCTCCCTTTCCCCTTTAATCACCTCTTTATTTTATTGGTTTACCCTTAAGAGAGACCACCTGCTCTTTATTTAAACATATGTCTAATTAAAATGGTTAACGGCTGGAAAGTAGTAATTCTTCCAAGGTTATGTCTAAACTACTGCTATAGAAAGGGAAGCAGCAAGGCCTAATTTAAGAATTACTGGCTGCTTACAGGCAACAGTGTATTTGTGGTCCAAGAGTTGAGAATATCATATGTAACATAACAGTTCCTCAGTTTGAACCTCACTTAATTCCATGAATTGGTTGGGTGCACTTAGGTCTGGTATCATTAACTCAATGTTAGCCTGTTAATTACAGTATTTATTAGGCTTATAGGATACTTTTATAGCAGCCTTCTCCAAGTCTACTCCTGACAGGCTGCTTTGGCTATTAATTCCATTAATCCTAGCCAGTATGGACTACCAACATAGAAATGGTAGTCCAAGGCACCAGGAATAACGTGGGAAAGGTTCACAATACCCGTATAAGACATCAGAGTATTTTCAGATATGCTGTATAACTATGAATACAGGTAGTCATCAACTTATGACCACAACTGAGCTCAAAATTTCTGTTGCTAAGCAAGACAATTGTTAAATGAATTTTCCCCAATTTTATGAACTTTCTTTCTTCATCGTTAAGTGAATCACTGCAGTTAAGTTAGTAACACAGTTGTTAAGTGAATCTGCTTGTCAGAAGGTTACAAATGGTGACCACACGATCCCGGGACTCTGCCATCATCATAAATATGAATCAGTTGCCAAGCATTTGAATTTTGATCACATGGCCACGAAGATGCCACAATGGTGGTAAGTGTGAAAATTGGTCATAAGTCACTTTTTTCAGTGCCGTTGCAACTTTCAGCAGTCACTAAATGAATTGTTGTAAGTTGTGAACTACCTGTACTGTTTCTTATATTATTTGGAATAGGGAACATTTTGGCAGAGTTCATGAAAACATTAAACATTTGCTTCTCAGCTATATAAGAGCCATGGTGGCACAGTGATTAGAATGCAGTATTGCAGGCTGCTGCTGACTGCCAGCAGTTCGATTTTCACAGGCTCAAAGTTGACTCAACCTTCCATCCTTCCAAGACTGGTAAAATGAGGACCCAAATTGTTGGTGGAAATATGCTGACTCTCTAAACCACTTAGAGAGGGCTACAAAGCCCTGTGAAGCAGTATATAAATCTAAGTACTTTTGCTATAATATCCAAACAGCTCAATACATATATCTAGCACCACCTTACAGGCTCCATCTTTAGAAAGAGAGGGGACAAACTTTCAGAAGGGATGCTTATACTCTATTATTTTTCTTGTGCAGCAGGGTTCAAAGCATTTTAATGTCACGCTACCTACTGTAAATTGCTCCTTACTTAGCGTTGTTTCTTAGAAGCAGAAATTGTCAGAATCTTGACACAGATTTGCATATAATACTGGGTTTGTATAATATCAGATGCTGCAAGAAACTATATAAAAAGTGCAGTTTGAAGGGAAGTTAGTGGCAGCCAAATCTGATGCTGTCTGTTAAATCTTTGTTGTGGGAAGTGGATATATTTAGATTATTCTCTCTTTGTAATACTAGGTTACTTCAACAAAATGACAAGTCTTTACACCATTCAATTGTAGGGTAGGGAACAGAAGTGGTATTTGGAGAATTTCATTGAGGAAGGAATGTTGAGTGAACTGTAATGGAACTCAGATTCTAACATGAATTTATTTTTACATGTTTTCTTTTATTTTTGTCCTTCATGACAATGTTCTTTTGAAGTTACAGGTTATGGAATCCATCAAGACAATTTGAAAAAGATGTTCTGATTTTAGAATATTGTCATGTAGCAAAGTTAACCTTTGTTAGTATAAAAGATTAACCAACAATGCCAATTCTGACACCCCCAGTCTCTCAAAATAACCAAGTCAAGCCAGCAAGAAATATATTTTAAGATATCCTTCAAGGGAGTTGGCATATTAGTCTGGAATTTAGTTTTGTTGCTTCCAGCTCCTGCTGTCCTTCCCACTGCAGCGGGTCTATGACAACTCACCATGGCCAAGTCGCTGCGGGACAACTCGCTACAAGAAAAATGTTACATTAATATCAAAAAAATAGTGGAATGGAATCATTAAATAAAAGATGCCAAAGGAGGGACAAAATGAAATGTGAATGACAAAAATTAAAATAATTTTTTAATTAATTTAAATAATTGAATTGAATTGTCCTGCAGTGAGTTGGATGTGGTGAGTTGACCATGGCAAGTTGGCTGTGGCAAGTTGTCCCATTCCACATTGCAGCTATTCTACATGTCTCAGTGCTCCAGAGCCAGGTTGGCTTCATCTTGCATATTATGCTCTCTCTCCGTCCCTCTTCATCAGGGGTGGAAAGAGGGAAGTTGTTAGGAGAAAAAAGGAAGGTACTAGGTAGCAGGTAAGTCAAGAAGCTTGTTTCACTTGCAGACAGTAGTATATGCTGCCCATTGGTACTCTAGGTCTGCTCCGTCAAGTGGGAAGTTGACAGTCCCTGGCTTAAAGTAGTAGACTGCAAGGTCAGCTGCATAGGTGTCCTACTTGTTCATGGTGCTGCATTTTCTTCTTAATCCAAGAGAGGATCTATAGCAAGGGTGTCAAACTGGCAGCCCGTGGGCCGGATGCATCATGTGCAGGCCATGCCCACTCTAGCTCCACGAAGGGGAAAAAATGTCGCAAAGCATCACATGACGGCAACATGACATGGTGAGTTTGACAACCTGATCTGACTGAGAACAGTTTGATGCCTTATATCCAGCTATCACTATCCAGTGTGTCCCTGCGAAGCTTGGGTCGTACAAAATAACTAGGAGGATTTCATCCAACTGATTGCCCTCAAGTTGGAGAGTCCTGCTGTACAGTTCTTGGACTTAAAAATAGAAATCATACATAACAAATTTCAATTAGGCTAACTAAGCCAAAGTTATTTTTTCTTGCCAGATTGTATCAACAGCTCTGTGTAATGAGATGACAATAGTATCTCTAGCACTAAATCCCATCCAGCTGGATTTGCTAATTGGCTAGACAGACAGCCCAGTAGGATGGTGATTTTGGGTGGCTTCCTATGAAGAACTTCTAGGAATTAGGCTCAAGGCCCGTGAATAGAACATCTAATTTATTTGTATCTTGAAACAGTCTGAAATTAGATTGCTGTGAAGCAGAAGGAAAAAAAAGCTTTCTGTGTTTGGTCTGGGAAAAAAAAAAGTACTGAAGCTTTTCATAGTATAATGATTATCTTCTGCTAACTGTGTGATTGTCAAGCTTCCTATTAGAAGTTCCAAAATAATGGCCAATGAAAAAGTTGGTAGCTTTCCACATTGTTCCTCATGTCATTTAAGAACATCAGAGCAAATATTTATAACATCTTCAGATATGTTTAGAGGTTGTTGGTGATGAGATTAAGAGATTCAAGCAGCAAAAAGCAGAATAAAAAATTATATTTTTTCAAGAGCACATGCGTGAATAGTTCTGAATCTCTGACTTCAGATATCAATGCTGTTCACTTTCCTTGATCTCCAGAAGTGATTTCTAATGCAAGTGGGTTTAAATTAAGATTCCTATTTATTGTTTTAATGTTTTATATGGCACTTTTATTGAAGGATTTTAGGCCACTTATAAGTCATTTTTGGAAGATGAGCGGCATACAAGTTTAATCAATAAAGTCTTCATGGTAGGCTTAATTTTGAGACCATTAGCTCAAATGTTAGTAAAAGGATCCCAAAAATGAGTTTGTTGGTTTAGCTGTGACTAGAATTTAAATGTGTGGGATGTATGTATATTTTTAACACACTTTATTTGCTTATCATACCTCTGCAGATCTCAACTCTTGTCACAATATTAAAAAAAGAAAAATATGTAACTATAGAAACAATAAATTGAAAGCAAACACGTATCTTTTAAAAGAATAAATGAAAACTGCTTCCTTATAATAAAAACACCTAAGCATTAAGATAAACAATTTACAATTCCTTATGGGACAGGAAAGCTGATATATACATATCTGCTGAAATACCTGCAGACAGACCTTTTTGGGTTAATCCCAGATATTACAGGAATATGATAAAGCACACTCTAATGGTATGTTTTATCTGACATCCTGGTCAAAACATTTTAGCTACTGTGTTTAATGTTGATGTAGATTTGAAAAATAGTTTAAAATATTTCTTGTGTTTTCTTCTGTATATAGCAGCTGCTTTCTATTTGGAAAGTGTAGATAAGGGGCTCCATGTGTGAGATGCCCGAAGTTGCCTGTTCACATTTCTATCGGAAATTACCCAGTCTTTCATCAAAATCAAGGATTCATTGGAGCATATTACAACATGTGAAAACAGATACACAGGAAATCATTATATTTACTCCAGCTTCCCATATTTCACTTTAATTTTATTGAGCATGGACTATACGTTTTATAAAGCAGGAAACTACTTTTTAATGAATCCCATTCTTTTTCCTGAACTTGAATTTAAAATGGATTGCCAATCAGTTGTTGAATTTCTCATTTGTTAATCCCTTTATAGGAATTAAGACAAATATTGCCAAAGAAAATGATTATAGGCATGGTGAATATTTGCTAGGAGTGAGCATGCTAATATTGGATTATTTTTCCCTTGGAACTCAAGTCTTCTTTTTCCTAAACTTTACATTATTATGAGTATTTATATTGCATTTAATATATCCTGAGCACCTTTTTTCCTATTGTTGAGATGTGTTATTTATTTTATTTATTTAGAGCATGTCATGTCATATATGGACTTGCAATATATATTAACATTTCACCTAGTTTGGCATATACAATTCCACAAACAACATGTGTTGTCAAAATAGTTGGTATTTTTCTGTTGGTGGAAGGAGGTGCCAGCTTGTACAAGCACTTTTTGAAATAATGACACAGATTGTTTCACAGTTCCCACAGCCTCGTGTAACTCTGACACTTGTGGCCTTAGAGTATTCAGTCCACACACAAGGGAGGTTGTCTAATTGTTAATAAGCATGAAAGAAAGGTCAAGTGCTAATATAGCAGTGTCTGTAGAACTCTAAATAATTGTAACAGTCAGAAGTGCACAATGGGTATGCTTTTCCCCCTCCTTTTTGGGAGGATGAGGTAATGTTAGTATCTTTTCCTTCCCTCACAGATGTTTTTATTTGGTTAATGTTCATCTGATCGCATGAAAAATATGTATAAAGCTCTATCTGGATGCATGCAGTGTCATAATAAAAGCCACATGGTTTCATTTATTATTTTTGGGTATGCATAAGATATTACCAGAGTTTCTAGCCCACATTATTTTTATCTTTGGAAATCCATAGGTAAAATAAAAAGGGAAGAAAGAGTAGCGAAAGTAATTGGATTCCTCCGTTGTCCCGTTCCTTCATTTTGTGGCCTATTTATTCACTTTTATGTATTAGGTTTTTATCCCATCTTTATTACTTGATATGTAATGCAAAACAGGAAGCACATCTAATACTCCTTTGTCCTCACAACAACCTGTGAAGTAAATTGGGCTGAAAGAGAGTGAAAGTACTAGCTTAAAGCCATTTAATCATAGGCAATTTTGGTGTTATTACTCTGCTTTGGGGTTGCAGCATCTGTCTAAAGAGGGGGGGGGACAATGACCCTTTTATGTCTTTTGGACTTCAACTCCCAGAATTCCTGAGCCAACAGGTCTGACTGAGGAATTCTGGTAGTTGAAGTCCACAAGTCATAAATGGGTCATTGTTCCCCACCTCTGGTTTAAAGTAACATCAAGGAGTCTTTGTGTCAGAACTCTAGATCCGTGATGGCGAACCTATGGCACGCGTGCCACAGGTGGCATGCGGAGCCATGTTGCCTGGCACACCAGCTCAGCTCCGTCAGCTGATTTTGGGCCTGGGGGGTGGGAAGGCCCGTTATTTTCTCCCTGGCTCCAGATCCTCTTTATGCATCTGGGGAGGGTGAAAACAGCCTTCCCCACCCCCTCGGAAGCCTGAAACGGCCCGTTTCTCAACTTCCGACCTCCGAGGGGGTGGGGAAGGCTGTTTTTGCCCTCCCCAGATGCATAGAGAGGATCTGGAGCCAGGTGAGAAAGAAAAATGGGCCTACCGGGCCATCACGTGCCAGGAGTGGGGGGGAAGGGGGGGGGTTGCGCTCGCATTCGTGTGGCGGGGCACATAGAATTATGGGTGTGGGCACACACACATGCAAACCTCCCCCACCCACCCCCCTTCCTGGCACGCGATGGCAAAAAGGTTAGTCATCACTGCTCTAGATGATCAATATTTGATGGCCAGTATTTTAACAGTGGTAGAAAACAGATCTACATACATCCTTTCTCAACTGATTTTTTTTTAAAATGTCAACATCTCATTTCACATGAATTGAACATTCTGTTAGGGATCTAACGCTAATTTTGCATTCAAGTCCTTTTAGTCTCCATAAAACTGAACACACCAGTGAGCTTCAATTGCATTGGACTTTTGAACTAATAAGTAACTTATTTTCCTGAACTTAAAACAGATTCTCCAATTTTGCTAGGATCTGTTGTTGGCATTTTGCTGCTCTCTTCCTTGGAGACTAGGCTAAATAATGATACTATGATCAGTAGGAGGGGAGAAACAAGACAACATCTTGAGGTGAGAATCAAAATCAACAAAACTTATTACTTAATTGCTGGTATAACTGACCCCCAGGTATAACTGTGTTACCACATACTATATCTTTTCTAATGCTAAATATGTATAAGGCACTTTATGTACTAACACAGCCCAAGAGGAAGTCTGTATGTGTAAGCTAAAGTGTATAGATCTAGTTGATTGCAATACATCTAGAATTTGGGTTGCAGTAGCATCAATTTCCTATTAAATTCTATACATTATAAGGGGCAAATTTATAGAAAATGGCAGGATCTCGGTTTATACAGAGAAAAGAGGAAGAAAAAATAGTGATATTTACAAAACAGAATTGTCTCTCTTTTTTTAAAAAAAAATACTATCATATTAGAAAGAGGCTTGGAATGATCTCAGAATCCCATGAAAGTCAAATGATTTGTGTATGTGTGAGTGTGTGCATACTTTTCATTCAGTTTCCTTAAATGGAAAGGGAGAGGAAAAACATACTTTTTCTCATTTACTAATTGTCATCTGCCATTTTCACAGTTCTGTCTTCAATTACCGTATATTCCTTGTGGTTGGTGAACTATACATTTTGATGAGTCAGCAGATTTATATATCCTAAGGGACAGCAAAAAATGTCAGAACGATGTCTCCAGAATTATGCATTAAAATGTGGTTGCTATTATTATTAAACTGTCCTTTTTGACCGTCCTTCTCTTTCCAAGAGAATACAATAAGGAATACCATGCAAAGTAAACAACCAATCGATTTAAACCACAATTAACATAATATTTCAATGAAGCAAATCTATAAGTTATACATAATGACAATATAAAACAATAGCTACACACAAAACTATCTTGGTGTCCTTTCTGAAACCAAACCACAGATCAGGCATAATTTGATAAATAATAATAAAGTGCCACAAGTGAAATTACTAAGTCATAGTAAGTGAATCACCAAGAATGTGATGATGTCAGAGTATTTCCTTGCATTACCACTTGTTTCTCAATCTTCATATTGAAGTGTTTCCATGGTACAGTTTAAAGGTTGCTGGGTATTTATTTTTCCCTTCTTACATTGTTCTCCAGGAGGGGAATACCCAAAGTTTCAAAACATGATTGGAAACTATTGAAGTGAAAAACTGTTCTTCCTCCCTTTAAAGGGGAACCGTTCTTCCTCCCTTTAAAAAAATGTTTCAACAAAGCATATGTCAGCGTTCCGAGTAATGCATCAGCCAAAAGCAGAACTCCGAGGCAGTCACATTCCTCAAAGAACATGTTTATTGGATATATCATATTGGCACAGCTAGTGAAAACCAACTCTAAAAGATCCCACGGTTTTCCCCTAATTAAAAGAGCAAATATTTCCCTCCCCAGATGGTCACCGGTCACATTGTCCAATGAAAGTAGCTGGGAGGCTGCTTGGTCACTCCTCTCCTCCTTCACGTGTCATCTGTTGGGATGACCTTGGTTCCCACAAGAAAACTTTTTGTTTTGACTGGTAGCCGGTCTATCTACTTCCCCCCTCCCTTCCCCCTTCCAAAGTTCATGGCAACTATGAAACCAGAAAAGATGGCTTCGGTCAGGCTCGCTTCAGAGTTGACAGCATAAGTGAAGACTGATTTGGACGGATCTCTTATTAAAGTTTTAGGCTATCCAATTCCAAAATGAATTGAGAAAGCTTGAACCAACAAAAAATAATGCAGGTATTCCTTGACTTACCATCACAATTGTGCCCAAAATTTATGTTGCTGAGCGTGACAGTTGTTAAGTGAGTTTTGCCCGATTTTACAGCCTTTTTTGCCACACTTAAGCAAATCACTGCATTTGTTAAGCGAATCATGCGGTCATTGAGCGAATCTGGCTTACGTCATTAACTTTGCTAGTCAGATGCTGGCTGGAAAGATTAGAAATGGTGATCACATGACCCTGGGACAGTACAACTGTTGCAAATACTTGCCAAGCACCCAAATTTTGATCACGTGACCATGGGGATGCTTCAACGGCCGTAAGTTTGAAAACTGGTCCTACTCCTAAGTCACTTTTTTCAGGGTCCGTGTAACTTCGAACGAATGTTTGTAAGTCAAGGACTACCTGTAACCGTAGATAGAACAAGAACAAGAACCATCAAAGAGTTTGTCACCCTTTCAAGAATTATTGGAGGAGCAGATGGGGCTGAAATAGATAAAGCTGTCTCTTCTTTTTTCACCTTTCTTTTCATGCTTCAATGTGATAAACCACTGAGGACGGGAGTCCATTTCCTCAGGCATTTTGCCATGTTCCTTTTTAAACTCCCCAACTTTCTCTTTCAGAAATTAAGATTAGTAGTAACTGGATGTTGAATGTTTTAACTACTTTACTAACTGAAGATGGAATGGAATAAAAATGTGTCTCTTGTGAAATTTTCAAAGTGCTTATGTTTGCATCAGTGGGAATGTGTTTTTAATGGGGAAAATTAAACATAGGAGCCATTTTCTTACCAACTTAGCATTAAATGGTATTCTCGCTTAACAATATAAATTCTCATAAAACTGTATATTTCGATGTATGCAAGGCAACTTTATTGATAAATAAAATTGTGACTTGTTTAGAACTTTACAATCATGAGTTAATTAATAGCACTTAACTACTTTGGCTTTCAAATAAAGCAAATTCTAATGAATTGTCAGGAGTCATTTTTAGCACTGACCTGTAGTTGTTATTTTTTTCTTCTTTGAATTTTTAGGAATATGACATTATCTAAGAAAACGTCAAACCAGGACACCTAGCGGACTAAGGATTTCTGTTGGAGAAATCTTTTTCCCCCCCTCTGGAAATACATATATAAGAATACCATTGTTCTAGTGCCTCGCTGTTGTTGGAATTTGGCAATTGGAAGACATGTCCATTGCACTCAAGCAAGTTTTTAATAAGGACAAGACGTTCCGTCCCAAACGGAAATTTGAACCTGGGACCCAGAGGTTTGAGCTTCACAAACGAGCACAAGCCTCACTCAATTCTGGAGTGGACCTGAAGGCAGCTGTGCAGTTGCCCACTGGAGAAGATCTAAATGATTGGGTTGCTGTTCACGTAGTTGACTTTTTCAATAGGATCAACCTGATTTATGGAACTATCTGTGAGTTTTGCACAGAGAGAACCTGTCCTATGATGTCAGGTGGGCCTAAGTATGAATACCGGTGGCAGGATGATCTGAAGTACAAGAAACCTACAGCATTACCAGCACCCCAGTATATGAATCTTTTGATGGACTGGATTGAGGTGCAGATCAACAACGAGGACATATTTCCAACTAGTGTAGGTAAGTTCCATGTCTAAGAATCGTACCCTTTCAATAGTTTTCTCCTAAAATCTGTTGATGGTATTTTAAAAATGGAAACATTAACAATAGAAATTCCAGTACTTTTTATTAAAGATTCAATTTTTGTCCGTTGTATAGCATATATCAGTAATGGCAAACCATTAAGACACCAAGTGCCCAGACTGTGCGCGTGTATGCCCAAACTGGATGGTGCGTGTGTACGTGAACATGTGTGCATGCACGAACATGCATGTGGACATGCATGGATATGTGCAGCAGAGGCCCAAAGACCAGCTGGCTGGTGGGAGGCGGAACATCCCAACACCGGCAGCGTGGCAAGAGGTAAGATCTTTTTCTTTCATGAGCTTCTGTTTCGTTGTTTGCAGGGAAACAAGCTCATGAAAGAAACGCCACAGAGATCTGACGGCGCACGTGCCAGCAGAGAGAGCTGTGCGTGCCATCTCTGGCACGCATGCCATAGGTTCACCATCACGGGCATATATGAACAAATGAATTGCAAAGAGACATTGGTTTGTATTTGTTGCAGAGGAAGAGTTCCAGAGTAGCAAAAAAAGGGAAGTAATTAAGTCACCAGTTCTGTCATCAGGACTTGGCCCTTCCATTCTGTCATGTAAAGTGGGTATTGAATGTATATAGTTGAATTTCAGCTTATTCCTGTTATATGTATATTTCTTTATTTCTTCAATTCAGTGACAGAGCAACTGACAGAGCTCAAATATAAAAACAGAATACAAATACAATAATGTAAATAAAGTTTACAAGGAAAATAACAAATCATCAATCCAGAGCACATCACTACATATAGAACATATATATATATCAAACACCTCTAAAATCTACCCTATACTATTAAGTTGGGAGGGGCTGTGCAAATTTTACGTGAAACTCATTCCAGAAGGCAGGCACCGCGACAGAAACATATTGTTGATTTAACATATGTTGATTTATAATGAGACCTGAGAACAATATGGTTTTTCTACATTCTGCTATTTTATTTAGGACCAAATCCAATGGCAACACAGCTGCCATTTTAAAAAGATCCAGATGGTAGGATTGTACATTTTAGAATGTTATTTATAGTATTTATCTGTGGTGCCAGTAATTTTGTTGTTATGTTCTGGCAGTATCTTTGTGGTGGTTGGTTTGTCGGCTTCCTCTTCCAGCAATACAGGTAGTCCTCAACTTCAAACAGTTTGTTTAGTGACCGTTCAAAGTTACAACCTTTGCAGCATCCTCATGATCATGTGATCAAAATTCAGATGCTTGGCAAATGACTCATATTTATGATCACTGCTGTGTCCCAAAGTCACGTGATCACCTTTTGTGACCTTCTGACAAGCAAAGTCAATGGGGAAACCAGATTCACTTAGCAGCTGGGTTACTAACTTATCAACTGCAATGTTTCATTTAACAACTGCAGCAAGAAAGGTCGCAAAATGGGGCAAAATTCATTTAACAAATGTGTCACTTAGCAATGGAAATTCTGGGTTCAATTGTAGGCGTAAGTCAAGGACTATCTATAGTTTTTTGGCATGCATCTTCTCTTACTCTCTGTTTGAGAATAGAAATTAAGCGAAGAAAAACGAATTAATACATGTATCTCTGCCAGTTACTCCTTCCTGGAATTTATACTTTTTTATCTGAGTAATTGCAACAGTTGTGGAGGGACTTCCTTTATTCCTATGTTGATCCAATCAGAAACATGAAATATGAATAGATGGATGGAAGGATGGGTGTTATTTATCAGGGCAACCTGGTCTACCCAAATACGGGATGGAGCATACTGCTTCCACTTTTGCCTTTCAGCCCCAATGCATATAAAAAAATAAAAATAAAAATAAATTTAGTACAGTTCAAAGCAACACATCTAATGTGCATGCCTCCTTTTTTCCTCATGATAACAATCCTCTGTGGTGCGTTGGACTACAAAAGAGTGATTGTCCCAAAGTCACTCAACCATGTTCTGGGGCTCAAGGGAGGGGTAGATCTCCTGCTTTCCACTATACCAGTGATGGCTAATCTTTTTGCCATCGTGTGCCAAAAGCTGGGGGAGTGTGGGATGGTCGCGCGCATATGTGCCCACACCCATAATTCTATGCACCCTGCCCTCCCATGCATGTGTGTGTGACCCCCCCCATGCTCCCCCCACTTTTGGCATGTGATGGCATGGTGGGCCCGGTAGGCCCGTTTTTTGCCCTCCCCAGGGTCCAGAGGCTTTCTAGGAGCCTGGGGAGGGCAAAAACAGCCTTCCCCACCTCCCCGGAGGCCCTCCGGAGGCCGGAAACAGCCTATTTACTAACTTCCGTTGGGCCCAGAAGGTCCAAAAATCAGCTGGCCAGTGTGCGCATGCGCACTGGAGCTGAGCTAGGGCAACGCTTGCGTGCCCACCAATATGGCTCCACGTGCCCCCTGTGGCACACGTGTAATCACGGCACTATACAAACATGCCCTAAATTTATGTTTATTGTAATTTTTTATTATATACGTTGCAAAAGGGTCATAGTGAAGAAGTATCCTATATTTTTAAAGAGTTCTCCAATTATTAGCAGTAGGATGGCTCATATGAAGTCACACATAGCCTACAGCCATGGCAAAACCTTTCAGTGCTGATATTCTACCAGTTATTAGTTGGAATTCAATGATGTTGCATTCTTAATAATGTCCCACCTGTGTTGGATTGGGGAAAATCTCCCCAACCACTCAGAATACTCAAAAAGAGTCCCTCCAAAGATCTGGGCTGTCCAAAAGTATATAAGCTTTAGAGAAAGAGGAGAGATATGGACAAAACTTCCTTCTGCTCCCTGAGCTTGATTATTTCAGATATTTCATTATTTGTGACAATATGTGTGATAATCAGTAGCTGAATTGCAGGGGCAGATGTTAAATCCTCAGCCCACTTCTTGATATTCGGAGAAAGTTTTTGAATGTCGCCATTCAGTCAAAACATTTTCAGAATTCAAAGTTTACAAGGAAAATAACAAATCATCAATCCAGAGCACATCACTACATATAGAACATATATATATATCAAACACCTCTAAAATCTACCCTATACTATTAAGTTGGGAGGGGCTGTGCAAATTTTACGTGAAACTCATTCCAGAAGGCAGGCACCGCGACAGAAACATATTGTTGATTTAACATATGTTGATTTATAATGAGACCTGAGAACAATATGGTTTTTCTACATTCTGCTATTTTATTTAGGACCAAATCCAATGGCAACACAGCTGCCATTTTAAAAAGATCCAGATGGTAGGATTGTACATTTTAGAATGTTATTTATAGTATTTATCTGTGGTGCCAGTAATTTTGTTGTTATGTTCTGGCAGTATCTTTGTGGTGGTTGGTTTGTCGGCTTCCTCTTCCAGCAATACAGGTAGTCCTCAACTTCAAACAGTTTGTTTAGTGACCGTTCAAAGTTACAACCTTTGCAGCATCCTCATGATCATGTGATCAAAATTCAGATGCTTGGCAAATGACTCATATTTATGATCACTGCTGTGTCCCAAAGTCACGTGATCACCTTTTGTGACCTTCTGACAAGCAAAGTCAATGGGGAAACCAGATTCACTTAGCAGCTGGGTTACTAACTTATCAACTGCAATGTTTCATTTAACAACTGCAGCAAGAAAGGTCGCAAAATGGGGCAAAATTCATTTAACAAATGTGTCACTTAGCAATGGAAATTCTGGGTTCAATTGTAGGCGTAAGTCAAGGACTATCTATAGTTTTTTGGCATGCATCTTCTCTTACTCTCTGTTTGAGAATAGAAATTAAGCGAAGAAAAACGAATTAATACATGTATCTCTGCCAGTTACTCCTTCCTGGAATTTATACTTTTTTATCTGAGTAATTGCAACAGTTGTGGAGGGACTTCCTTTATTCCTATGTTGATCCAATCAGAAACATGAAATATGAATAGATGGATGGAAGGATGGGTGTTATTTATCAGGGCAACCTGGTCTACCCAAATACGGGATGGAGCATACTGCTTCCACTTTTGCCTTTCAGCCCCAATGCATATAAAAAAATAAAAATAAAAATAAATTTAGTACAGTTCAAAGCAACACATCTAATGTGCATGCCTCCTTTTTTCCTCATGATAACAATCCTCTGTGGTGCGTTGGACTACAAAAGAGTGATTGTCCCAAAGTCACTCAACCATGTTCTGGGGCTCAAGGGAGGGGTAGATCTCCTGCTTTCCACTATACCAGTGATGGCTAATCTTTTTGCCATCGTGTGCCAAAAGCTGGGGGAGTGTGGGATGGTCGCGCGCATATGTGCCCACACCCATAATTCTATGCACCCTGCCCTCCCATGCATGTGTGTGTGACCCCCCCCATGCTCCCCCCACTTTTGGCATGTGATGGCATGGTGGGCCCGGTAGGCCCGTTTTTTTGCCCTCCCCAGGGTCCAGAGGCTTTCTAGGAGCCTGGGGAGGGCAAAAACAGCCTTCCCCACCTCCCCGGAGGCCCTCCGGAGGCCGGAAACAGCCTATTTACTAACTTCCGTTGGGCCCAGAAGGTCCAAAAATCAGCTGGCCAGTGTGCGCATGCGCACTGGAGCTGAGCTAGGGCAACGCTTGCGTGCCCACCAATATGGCTCCACGTGCCCCCTGTGGCACACGTGTAATCACGGCACTATACAAACATGCCCTAAATTTATGTTTATTGTAATTTTTTATTATATACGTTGCAAAAGGGTCATAGTGAAGAAGTATCCTATATTTTTAAAGAGTTCTCCAATTATTAGCAGTAGGATGGCTCATATGAAGTCACACATAGCCTACAGCCATGGCAAAACCTTTCAGTGCTGATATTCTACCAGTTATTAGTTGGAATTCAATGATGTTGCATTCTTAATAATGTCCCACCTGTGTTGGATTGGGGAAAATCTCCCCAACCACTCAGAATACTCAAAAAGAGTCCCTCCAAAGATCTGGGCTGTCCAAAAGTATATAAGCTTTAGAGAAAGAGGAGAGATATGGACAAAACTTCCTTCTGCTCCCTGAGCTTGATTATTTCAGATATTTCATTATCCAAACTAAATAACATCATCAGTGCTGGTATTGAGTAGGATTCGCTCTCATTTTGCTCCCTACCAGCTCTGATGATGTTACCTAGTTTGGGTAACAAAGTCTGCAAGAAAATAACAAAACTCAGAGAGCACCAAGGACCCCCTCATTCCAACCCTGAGTTACAAATATTCTCCTCTATCAGAATAAAACTCTGATTAGATTAAGCCTAGCTCATGGCATGTGGCAAAAAAGGATGGTGGCAACGTCAATCATTTTTTCTGTTTTTGTGGTGATGGCAGTGATGGTTTTAGGAAAATACATTTGCTTCTGTGAAGACAAAGAGCAGTTCTTTGGACAGCCCACACTTTATCCATCAGACTGTACCTCACAGATGGTTTATATTGCTGGATTTAGGCCTCTATTAGAAGTGAGTCTTAGTTTACACTGCTGTCTAAACTGCTTTATACTGCTTAAATGTTATTTCTAATGGTTATTTGCAGAATTTGTATGTTTTCTGGGTTAATCCTTGTAAATCGTCCTTTAATTTTATGTGCATCCATATAGAGTATTTAGGGAAGGATTTCAAGAAATGCAATTAAGTAGGCCGTTTGTTTAAGAACTAGTTCTTAAAGAGGAAGCAAGTAATTTCTGGAAGAACATGAATACTTTGAGATAAGCAATTTCCCTTTCACATTTTCTCTTGTTTTCCCCTCTCAAGCAACACTGAGATTTATTGTAATACATTACTAGTAGGAACAAGAGGAATGAATGTTGTACTGGTAATTTATACTAAAACCACATTTTGGGGGAGTTATTTTTCCAAAAGAAAACTCAAAACCTCTGTGTGTGGTAGGTTAGAAGATTTCTGTTTTGAATTCTTTGAATTCAAAGATTTGAATTTTGAGTTCCTTGGATTATACAGGAAATATTTGTGACAATATGTGTGATAATCAGTAGCTGAATTGCAGGGGCAGATGTTAAATCCTCAGCCCACTTCTTGATATTCGGAGAAAGTTTTTGAATGTCGCCATTCAGTCAAAACATTTTCAGAATTCAAAGTTTACAAGGAAAATAACAAATCATCAATCCAGAGCACATCACTACATATAGAACATATATATATATCAAACACCTCTAAAATCTACCCTATACTATTAAGTTGGGAGGGGCTGTGCAAATTTTACGTGAAACTCATTCCAGAAGGCAGGCACCGCGACAGAAACATATTGTTGATTTAACATATGTTGATTTATAATGAGACCTGAGAACAATATGGTTTTTCTACATTCTGCTATTTTATTTAGGACCAAATCCAATGGCAACACAGCTGCCATTTTAAAAAGATCCAGATGGTAGGATTGTACATTTTAGAATGTTATTTATAGTATTTATCTGTGGTGCCAGTAATTTTGTTGTTATGTTCTGGCAGTATCTTTGTGGTGGTTGGTTTGTCGGCTTCCTCTTCCAGCAATACAGGTAGTCCTCAACTTCAAACAGTTTGTTTAGTGACCGTTCAAAGTTACAACCTTTGCAGCATCCTCATGATCATGTGATCAAAATTCAGATGCTTGGCAAATGACTCATATTTATGATCACTGCTGTGTCCCAAAGTCACGTGATCACCTTTTGTGACCTTCTGACAAGCAAAGTCAATGGGGAAACCAGATTCACTTAGCAGCTGGGTTACTAACTTATCAACTGCAATGTTTCATTTAACAACTGCAGCAAGAAAGGTCGCAAAATGGGGCAAAATTCATTTAACAAATGTGTCACTTAGCAATGGAAATTCTGGGTTCAATTGTAGGCGTAAGTCAAGGACTATCTATAGTTTTTTGGCATGCATCTTCTCTTACTCTCTGTTTGAGAATAGAAATTAAGCGAAGAAAAACGAATTAATACATGTATCTCTGCCAGTTACTCCTTCCTGGAATTTATACTTTTTTATCTGAGTAATTGCAACAGTTGTGGAGGGACTTCCTTTATTCCTATGTTGATCCAATCAGAAACATGAAATATGAATAGATGGATGGAAGGATGGGTGTTATTTATCAGGGCAACCTGGTCTACCCAAATACGGGATGGAGCATACTGCTTCCACTTTTGCCTTTCAGCCCCAATGCATATAAAAAAATAAAAATAAAAATAAATTTAGTACAGTTCAAAGCAACACATCTAATGTGCATGCCTCCTTTTTTCCTCATGATAACAATCCTCTGTGGTGCGTTGGACTACAAAAGAGTGATTGTCCCAAAGTCACTCAACCATGTTCTGGGGCTCAAGGGAGGGGTAGATCTCCTGCTTTCCACTATACCAGTGATGGCTAATCTTTTTGCCATCGTGTGCCAAAAGCTGGGGGAGTGTGGGATGGTCGCGCGCATATGTGCCCACACCCATAATTCTATGCACCCTGCCCTCCCATGCATGTGTGTGTGACCCCCCCCATGCTCCCCCCACTTTTGGCATGTGATGGCATGGTGGGCCCGGTAGGCCCGTTTTTTTGCCCTCCCCAGGGTCCAGAGGCTTTCTAGGAGCCTGGGGAGGGCAAAAACAGCCTTCCCCACCTCCCCGGAGGCCCTCCGGAGGCCGGAAACAGCCTATTTACTAACTTCCGTTGGGCCCAGAAGGTCCAAAAATCAGCTGGCCAGTGTGCGCATGCGCACTGGAGCTGAGCTAGGGCAACGCTTGCGTGCCCACCAATATGGCTCCACGTGCCCCCTGTGGCACACGTGTAATCACGGCACTATACAAACATGCCCTAAATTTATGTTTATTGTAATTTTTTATTATATACGTTGCAAAAGGGTCATAGTGAAGAAGTATCCTATATTTTTAAAGAGTTCTCCAATTATTAGCAGTAGGATGGCTCATATGAAGTCACACATAGCCTACAGCCATGGCAAAACCTTTCAGTGCTGATATTCTACCAGTTATTAGTTGGAATTCAATGATGTTGCATTCTTAATAATGTCCCACCTGTGTTGGATTGGGGAAAATCTCCCCAACCACTCAGAATACTCAAAAAGAGTCCCTCCAAAGATCTGGGCTGTCCAAAAGTATATAAGCTTTAGAGAAAGAGGAGAGATATGGACAAAACTTCCTTCTGCTCCCTGAGCTTGATTATTTCAGATATTTCATTATCCAAACTAAATAACATCATCAGTGCTGGTATTGAGTAGGATTCGCTCTCATTTTGCTCCCTACCAGCTCTGATGATGTTACCTAGTTTGGGTAACAAAGTCTGCAAGAAAATAACAAAACTCAGAGAGCACCAAGGACCCCCTCATTCCAACCCTGAGTTACAAATATTCTCCTCTATCAGAATAAAACTCTGATTAGATTAAGCCTAGCTCATGGCATGTGGCAAAAAAGGATGGTGGCAACGTCAATCATTTTTTCTGTTTTTGTGGTGATGGCAGTGATGGTTTTAGGAAAATACATTTGCTTCTGTGAAGACAAAGAGCAGTTCTTTGGACAGCCCACACTTTATCCATCAGACTGTACCTCACAGATGGTTTATATTGCTGGATTTAGGCCTCTATTAGAAGTGAGTCTTAGTTTACACTGCTGTCTAAACTGCTTTATACTGCTTAAATGTTATTTCTAATGGTTATTTGCAGAATTTGTATGTTTTCTGGGTTAATCCTTGTAAATCGTCCTTTAATTTTATGTGCATCCATATAGAGTATTTAGGGAAGGATTTCAAGAAATGCAATTAAGTAGGCCGTTTGTTTAAGAACTAGTTCTTAAAGAGGAAGCAAGTAATTTCTGGAAGAACATGAATACTTTGAGATAAGCAATTTCCCTTTCACATTTTCTCTTGTTTTCCCCTCTCAAGCAACACTGAGATTTATTGTAATACATTACTAGTAGGAACAAGAGGAATGAATGTTGTACTGGTAATTTATACTAAAACCACATTTTGGGGGAGTTATTTTTCCAAAAGAAAACTCAAAACCTCTGTGTGTGGTAGGTTAGAAGATTTCTGTTTTGAATTCTTTGAATTCAAAGATTTGAATTTTGAGTTCCTTGGATTATACAGGAAATATTTGTGACAATATGTGTGATAATCAGTAGCTGAATTGCAGGGGCAGATGTTAAATCCTCAGCCCACTTCTTGATATTCGGAGAAAGTTTTTGAATGTCGCCATTCAGTCAAAACATTTTCAGAATTCAAATTTGCTATAGAAATTTTTTCCAACATAGACAAGTTTGGCAGTTTCAAAGTTGTAGGATGGTTGCAGGGAATTCATGGTCTTCTTTCCTACTCTAAATCAGTAGCTAAAAGAACGGAGAAAAAAAAGTAGTAGGAGAAGCTGCAGACAGATAAGAATGACAAGTGTCTCTTGTTTCTTGTACACCGATGAATGATGATGCTACACAGATGACTTCCTGTTGGGATCAAACAGGAAGGACCCAGAAACAGTTTTGAATAGTATAGAGTAGGGGTGTAAAACTCGATTTCATTGAGGGCCGCATCAGGCCCTTGTGTTCAGGGGGCTGGGGGGCATGGCCAGGGTGGGCATGGCCAGCTCAACGTCTGTTTTTAGCTGTGACAGCGTCCTGCAGCCCTTTGTCAGCAAAAACGGAGTTTGGGAGGGCCACACATGCCCCCCACCCCCCGTTAACTCAGTTTTCGCTGGCAGAAGCACTGTGGGCAGGTTCTTTGCTGTTTCTAGGGTGTCCTCACAGACCAGATCTAAGCACCTGTGGGCCTTGAGTTTGACACTTCGTGTAGAGTAAACTGTGCGATCCGGTCATCCCATTAGTCATCTCTGTTGGCCTGCTAGATCCTTCTCATGTGAGTCCCAATATTTAATCTAAGCAAAAACTAGTCAAAACAATAACGTATCGTTACAGTACATCAGATTACATATATTAGATCTGAAAATAATGTGGCTATTATAATATAATAATGAAACAGTTACTGAAGCCAAGAAGAAAATTGTCCAATGGAGTATTGTAGGCAGGAGTATGCCAACAATATTACAAACATGAAGACGCATTTAATGTAGTGGAAGAAAAATATCCAGAAAGAATGTTTTACAGAATGCTAATAGGAGAACATAGTGATGAAGCTATCATCTGAGAGAAGCCTATTCAGGAATTGCCTTGTTTTTAAGCTTCCAACAAAATATTTTATCTGCCTAGCAAAGCATCTAGTTTCTTTGAATGTATTGTTCATGCATCATTAATTGTGTATATCATTTTAAGCAGCCTCTTGTTCTGGTGAGAGATGTTTAAGTTAATCTCAAGCTTTTCAGAGTGGGCCATGATAAAGAAAGCTAGAATTATACAGAGGAAAGTATGTTAATACAAGGATTAGAGCTAAAGTATAGCATTAGAAATCTGTTCTGATTTGTTGGTAAATTCATTAAGGCAGAGTCTCTCTGAATACTTCAAATCTCCTCCATGCTTTCTGCAGTTTGGATCGAATTGTCATGTATGAAATAAGCAACTATTATTGATGTCTCTTTATATAAATCCAAGACCAAGGCAGCTGTTTATCTCTAACAGGGTGAGATTTGGAGGGTGTTTTCCTCTCATTTAAATTTTGCCCCTTTGGGTGCTGCATCAAAGAATCTTAGTTACAGGAATCAGTGTGTGTCTCTTCACATTGTATTAGTTTAATTTGCTTTACACACTTTTTTTGTTTACTTACTTTAGATCTGAGACCAAATTTTGAAAAAAGCATCCATACAAATATGATAAAATAGTAAAACCGTACTGATAAATAAAGAGAAGTACAGGTAGTCCTCAAATTACATCTACAGTTGAGCCCAAAATTGCTAAATGAGACAGTTATTAAGTGAGTTTTGCAATTTTTATGACTTTTTTGTCACAGTTGTTAAGTGAATCACTGCAGTTGTTAAGTTAGTAATGTGGTTGCAAAATGAATCTGGCTTCCCATTGACTTTACATGTCAGAAGATCACAAAAGGTGATCATAGGACCCCACCTATTGCAAAAGTCATAAAAATGAGCCAGTTGCCAAATGTCTGAATTTCTATCATATGACTATTGGGTTGCTGCAATGATCTTAAGTGTGAAAAACAGTCATAAGTCACTATTTGTAGTGCTGTTGTAACTTTGAACAGTCATTAAATGAATGGTTTTAAGTCAAAGACTACCTGTAACTGACTTTGAATATAACCATTTTAATACAGTAAATAGCAACCAGCCAATTCAGGCTGTGACCCTTTTTTAGCTCATTGCCAGTGGTGGGATTCAGCCAGTTCGCACCACTTCGGGAGAACCGGTTGTTAATTTTCTGAACAGTTTGGCAAACTGGTTGTTGGAAGAAATCATTAGGGCAGAGAACTGGTTGTTAAATTATTTGAATCCCACCACTGCCCATTGCAATGGAGCAGAACCTATCTACTTTAATAGACATATTTATGGAAATATCCACTAGTGAAAATAGTGGAAATATCCACTAGTGTTTAATCTTGGACAGAATTACTTTAAATTACACAAGTGTTCAAAATAGTGTGTGGGGGGAGGGAATCCTCAATCTAGTAAACGGAACAGCCCTGCTAAATTCATTATTGAGTTGCGTTGCAGTTTTGTGTTTTACTAAACCTTTTCAACTTGAATTCATGCATGTAATTGAAAAACTAAATGAATATATAGTCTCCAGATGATAAAAATATGAGATCTGATTCCTTATGTTCTGAATTTTAAAATGTTCTACAATCTCAGCCAAAGAGTTTAAATTTCTAAAAACGTTGTGTCCCAAGAGCTAGTCTGCAAATCCTTTCAGAATTAGTGCTATAGGAAGGATTATTGCCACTGCCAGTGCATTAATATGTATGCATTTTTTCTTTTATGTTAAGAGAAGTGCGTGACATTTTACAGATGGAAACAGTAAATCTGATCCATGTTGGGAAGAAGAAAATGCAAAGCTGGATTCATATGTACAGATGGGATTATAGGAAGGAAAGCTAGTTGGGGCTCCCTTCCATTGACATCAGTCAAGGTTTTGTACAAGGTTTGTGATAAGGGTTAATCTCAAGACATCAAAATAAATACTTACTGGGAGGGGGAGAGAATGAACGAATCATAGCAGCATTATATGCTCAAGTGAAAATATTTGGAATATTTTTAAGAAACACAGTCCCTGCTCTTATTCAACAGCTAGAGAAAGCACTGAGATATTTTTCTATCTTACAACTTAATTAGAGTTAAATAGAGTCACATATGAATAAAGGAGAATATTTGTGACTCAGGGTTGAAATAAAATAACCTTTATTGCCACTTTTTTCTGTGAACTCACTGGCACATATTAAAAAATGGAATTTTGATGGCTGCTCTCAAAAGAAAAATAAATATAGAACCATACACATACTTGCAAGTACATATACATATGCTGTATATCGGGGTGTTAAACTCGATTTCATTGAGGGCCGGATCAGGGTTGTGTCTGACCTCAGGGGTCCAGGATGGGCGTGGCCAGGATGGGCATGGCCAGCTTGACATCACTCGTGTCGGGGGTGCCTGTGGTGGCCTGAGCACTCTGCCAGTGAAAATGAGCTTCTGAGCTCTGTGACAGCCTCCTGCAACTCTCTGCCAGCAAAAACGGAGCTCGGGGGATCAGCTGGCAGAAGCTCTGCGGGCCAATCCTTTGTTGTTTTCAGGGCGGCCCCGCAGACCAGATCTAAGCACCTCATGGGCTGCATCCAGTCCCCTGCCTTGAGTTTGACACTCCTGCTGTATATATATGAACACACACCAGATCACCAGCCATCTGATCAGCATGATCAATGGCAGATAGGAACCAGATGACTGATTTCTCAGTGCCAGAAGTGAGGGGTGGGGGTGGAGAAATCCACTACTCACATTTCTCTGAAAACCAGTTAACTTAAGTAATAAGAACATAAAGAATAAATTAACTTATTATTCCTGAAGTCAGGATGATATAAATCCATTAGTCCCAAAGATGTGAATAAATTTTAAAAAACAGTTCAGCTGTTTTTCTTCTACCCTCCTTACCACTGTTTGACTGTTCTTCTTCCTTTGATCCAGGATGACCTTCATCATATTGAATTTCTTCCTGTGTGTCATTTTTAAGTCACTAGTCAGCACTGTTTCCCTTGTGTAGTTTGAGATTTTGGCAGCGCTAGGTTGCAATATTCTCATGTCCCTGTTATTTCTGCAAATACTTCGTGTTTGTGAAAGAGGCCCATTTCCAAGAATCTCAGAGCATCTTATTTCCCCACTCTGACTGGTACCCAGGTTCTGTGTTTCCAAGCAACTTACCTTGGAGCAGGAAATTAATTTCATTTGGCTTGTACTGTATATCGGCTTTTCTCACTTGCACCTGCCCGTGGCATAAACATGATCCCATCTTGAAGGAATTAATGTAGCAGTCACATTGGACTCCCGAGGACACTGCAAAGGCTTGCTACTTACTGAAAGGGAAAACATAGTTTTTACACTGGAACAAGAAGGGTAATTTTTGAAATGCATGTGGTGAGATTTTACCCATAGAAAAACAGCTGCATCACATGCGAGCATACGGGGCTTCCCCATTTGTTCCCACTACAATATGAACACCTCTTGGCAACCTTTTGGGGAGGGAAGAGGAGGAGCATATCTTCGTGAGGTTGTCTTTCTTATCTTTACCTTATAAAGACGCCTCATGAAGATTCGCTCCTTTCCTCCCCCCACAAAGAGGTTACCAGAAGACGTTGATATTGTAGTGGGAACAAATGGGGAAGCCCCGTATGCTTGCATGTTCTGCAGCTGCTTTTCTGTGGATAAAATCTAATGTGCTTCAACAACTATTGTGTTTCTAGTAATGTTAGCTGGCCTTAATAGATCTGAATAGCCCAACATTTACTGGTTATTGGAAGCTGCTGCAGGTATATCACCGTCACTTGAGTCTCTCTGTATTCCTCTCTGGTGCATTCTTGTTTATTTCCTCAAATGGGAGGGCTGAGCTTGTCCCCGCCCCCCCACACACACACACACAGCTGTCCCATCCTTGCATCCCTGCTTTCAAGCCGCTTAGAGCTCTGTGTACATGTACAATACATGCATCACTGAGTCAAAAGAAGATTTTCATTTATTTATTATTAAATACATTTATGTGGCTGTCCAACTCACAGGTGACTCCTGGATGGCATACAACATTAAAAATTCACAACATAAATATCATACAACTCCCCTTTTCTTATGGCCTCAGCAATGCAATCACACTAACCCCTTGATTGGCGCCATTTGGGGTCCCCAGGCCCGATGACTGAATCACATCTTCAGAGCTTTTTAGGATAGCAACAAGGTAGGGACCAAGTTGTACTTCTGGGGGAATGATTTTCCATGGGAAAGGGGTCACCTCATAGAAGGCCCATTTTCATGGTCCCACCAAATGTACATCCCTAAGAGATGGGTCCTGTGGCATATCCTGCCTTTCTATCCTGGTGAGCCAGGTAGATATAATGGAGGCGAAGCAGTGTTTCAAATAGATGCATAGCAACTATAAATAAAGCAACAAGTTATTGGATGATTCTAGAAAAGATTTTTCTTTTCCCTGCCAGTTCTGCCCAAAGGGAACACCAATTACTGTACTTACTTCTGCAAGTTTCCTGTTCAGATGTATTCAGAGAGTAGCTTCAGTTTTCCTTTTGGTGAAAGACTTATGGTACATGTACGAAGAGACACTGCAAGAGTTGCTCTCTGTTACCTATATATTTTTATGTCGGCAGATTCCTGTTAATTTTTTCTCTGTTCTTGCATTCCTGACAGTCATCATCGGCTCATTAACAGTTTGCTGTCTGTTGTGCCTCTGGATCAGAGCTGTGTAAAGTAAATAAAAAATGCAGACCTAATTTAAAAGTTAGAAATTCTCTTTCTCTCTTCCCCACTTTCAGGCATAATGCTTGCCTTTCCTCCTGCCTAAATAAGTTTGCTGTGGCTGAAGAAATGTTTTTTAGACGAGAGAGGAAGCAGAGAAGGATAGAATCGTTTTAATTTTTGTATTGAATGTTATTGTAAAATAGTTTTGCAACATGAAATCCCAATCACCTCCCAAATCCTTCTGGGGTGGGAAGAGATCATGAAATGGGAGTAGGAGGGGTTGTTGAAAGACCAAGCATTGTAATGGCTTTTAACAGCTGCCAAAAACTACACCGGGCCCAAAAGCAAATAAATCTAGTGTTGAAGTTAGCTCTGCTCAGAGGTCACAGCTCCTGTAGTCTCTCCCTCAAAAGGTGAGGGAGGAATCTTGTTCTCAATCTAGCCAAACCAGGGCTATCAAAAATGTGGACATGTTCAATTTGATTTGATAGAGCTTGAGCACAAAATCGCATCACGTTTTTGGTCTTGGCCTTCATCCCATCACTGAAACAACTGTTGCATCTTTTCCCTTCAGCAGGGAGGACCCAGAAATGGAAGGACCAGCAAAGCTGGAGGAATTCACCAACTATCTTATTTAGTGTGCCTTGCGCACAGGAATTAGAGTATCACTATCAGCAGTAAGCTGAGGCAGAGACATCCGGTACTGAACATGAGAATAGCAAAGTCCATATCTCTGTGCTTTTTTTGACAGCTGAAGGACAGGAAGAGAGCATTTTATTGAGTTGAAGGAAAAACCCCTTGCTATTCTGGACACTATAGTGAAAATGCTAGCCAGCGATGAATCTTTGCACATAGGTACAATTGGTTTCGCTAACAGCCAGTTTGTTAGTTAAGCCTGATATAAGGCATTGTCAAATGTAATGTTTCAGGGTTTTTTTTAATCATACCTACTTGTTGCCGGCCATTTTCTCTGTACCAGATCGATATAATCTTCATATGCCAGAAAAATAACTGAATATTCTCCACGAAGAACATGAACTGAACTGTGAATAAGTTTATGGATCTGAATAAGAAGTATTATAAGAAATACTGTAGAAAAACCTGAAAGCCTCTTTCACTGTATTTATGAACATTTTTCCAAAGGTGATGTTAATAAATGAGGAATAAACTTTGGGCAATACACTCTCATGGCAAAACGTGATTGTTTATAATAGTGTTTCTTAAATGTTTTGCTCCCAGGACCCCTTTCCACTTTAAAAATTGACTGGAGTGAGATTTGGTTTGTTTGGTTTAGGGTTTTTTTAAACAAAAAATAATGAAAAATGTGAGGTGATATTAAATTTTTGCAAATATCTTCAATATCCACCAAAAAAAAAATATTATTTCGCAGACCCATTTTAATAATCACTTGTTTAGAGTTTTCTACCTAGGAATACAAGTTTATTTGCTAGGCTGTTACTGTCAATCATGTCTTTAAAATGCTATGACATACATACAGATGGAGATTCACTTCTGATCTTACCCAGCTAGCCACTGAGTATTGTTTGTTTATTTAACTATGTTCTTTATCCCAGAGTTCTGCTTATATAAATAAACACTTATATATAAGCACATAAAGTGTCCTACAATAATGAAGCAAAATGTGGAACATGAAATGTGACTATTAAAATCAGAGTAGAATGTATAGCTTATACAACAGCAGTGGTGAGGCCTTTCCTGTTCCTTCCTAGTTGATAGTTAATTTTAGCATTCCAAAATGGATGTTTTGCTATGTGCACCAAACAATTTATGGCATATATTTACTGATAAGCAGGGATGGGCTGCTGGGGGTTCACAGGGGTTCTAGAGAACCTCTAGCTAAGATTCTGTGCAGTTCGGAGTGCCCCCAAATCCCAATCCTGTCTGGCCCCGTCTGCCCCTCCTTTCCCAGAAGTCCCCATGTGGCCCATTTTGGATGCAGGTAAGTGCAGGGCTCGCGCGGAGGCTCAGGGAGGGTAAAAAACGGGCCTACCAGAAGTTCGGGAAGGCCGGAAACACCTGGGGAGACTGTTTTTGCCCTCCCAGAGGCTCGAGGAAAGCCTCCGGAGCCCAGAGAGGGCAAAAACGCCCCCCTGCCGTGGTGCAGGAGGCCGAGTAGGCCACACACACTATGGCCACGCCCACCCAGCAACCGGGCAGAGAACCCCTTGCTAAAATTTTTGACACCCACCCCTGCTGATAAGCCCATCCACAGATAAGATGACTCTCAAGCTTTTACCCAAAATGCTGTGAAAATTGTACCACCTGTGGATAAGCCAATGCTCAAAATATTCATGTAATTTTTACAGTTGCCTTAAATGTGAATGTTCCACAGATTATTCTTTTTTCATGGTGTTTGCAAAAGGTACAGCTATTTTAGTGATTCAGAGAGATGTGTTTCATTCATACTGATTTGTTGCTTTGCATAGCCCTGGGGGTATAAGACATTAGTGAGTTTAAATTTTAGGTAACTTGACATGTTAAGGCGTGCCAAAAACATGGAACAGAAATTTTTAGATATAAAATACATTGGCTCTTTCACCAAAGAGTTACCAGTGGTTTGTATATTATTTCAAAGCTGTCTTCCGTCTATCCCACCATGCACAGTCAGATCTGCTTACGTGAACACGACCTGTGTAAGTTTCTTACACAAATTTCCCTTTAGATTTTGCAAATGTTTTGTTCAGCTGCAGAACAAATTACACACGTAGTGCTTGTCCCTGTTATGGAAAATGACTTTCAAATTATGCCATTAGTAGCTACTAAAACCATTCAATAACATTAGAGTTTCTATTGTTCTTTGTAAATGTCATCATAATGGTATTATGAGAAGACCAGGCCGGAATGCATAGAAATATGATGCAGAAATTACATACACGATTAGTATGAAGGCAAAAAAAACCCCCAATTATTAAAAATATCTGCTGAACTATGGAACCAAAATTTAATTTATTTGGAATAAAGAAGAAGACATTTGTGAGACGTAATAATGCCAGGAGGGAGGCAAATTACTTGTTCGTTATCTCCGAACCAGCTTGTGTGCTATTTTCTTTTGCCTTAGCATAACTTATAGTTGGACCTATGTAAATTTAATGGGCACTTGTCTCAGCTGACAATTGACTGCTTGCTGAAAGAAGAAACAAGATATTGCAGCTTGGCAGTTACCCGAGGTTAAAAATGCATGCAGTGGAAGTGCAGCAGAAACAGTTAATTTCAATAGAGTTTTTAACCTTTGTTGCATTGTTTTGATCCACCTGCCATTATATGGCAAATGCCAGAATTAAGTACGAAATGCCTCTTTTTGTGCCTCCTCTGCATTCACATGTATTCTAGATTTATGTGCAGAATAGATAAATACAATGGGGAAAGAGGGTCATGTTTGTGTTGGGAACGGAGACTTATATTCTGACAAGAATCCTAGTTTAAGGTAACAGGGTGGATAGATGCAGAAGGTCGAAGTCTGATATTCATTGCTTGCTCATAAAGTCCCAATGAAAAAGCAGTTTATATTCATCTCTCCTCTGTCAAACAAAAGACAGGACAGAAAGTTCTCCAGACGCCAGTAATAAATATACACTTCAGTATTTATAACATATCGTGCAGATGTACTGTTCTCTGGGTCTGACAAAAGATAGTTTTCAAAGAGGAAATGGTTAACATTAGTAATTCTTGAATGGTTGCATTGCTTTTACAATGACATCCCAAACCCGGAAGCCAATTATTTCTTCATCAAACTCCGCCAGTAAAGCAGCATTCATACTTAATGCTTTATAACTTTTCTTACCTTTATGACCATACTTTTTGTAGAGCATGGATATTGTATCTCACATACAGGTAATCTTCAGACTTAAAACCATTAATTTAGTGACCATTCAAAGTTACAATCGCATTGAAAAAAGTGACTTATGACTGATTTTCACACTTCTGACCATTAGAACATCTCCATGTTTGGCAATTGACATGCATTTATGACACTTGCAATGTCCCAGGATCATGCGAACAGTTTTGGTGACCTTTTGACAAGCAAAGTCAATAGAGAAGCCAGATTCAAAGGTCATAAAATGAGGCAAAATTCATTTAATAGCTGCCTTGCTTAGCAACAGAAATTTTGGGCTCAATTGTGGTCGTAAGCTGAGGGCTACCTCTACTTTCTAGGCACCAACTTGGGGAAGTCTGTTGTGTCTCATTGCTGTGCAGAATTGGGCAGTTAAAAGTTCATAAATATGTGTGTTGGAGCATAAAAACAGTGGATGACAAAATGTATGTTTCAGTGTCCATGACTGAATTTCTTTGCATATGTTTTTGGGTGCCAATTGAAAACTTAATTGTTCCTGTAGATCACTATTCAGTGTAATGGTGTGACATATTTTAAAAAGGGAGAAGGAGATGCAAAGGGGTATCATTTGGGGGGTTTTTTTCTTTCCCTCAAATTTTTCATGATTTTTTTGTTTGTTCTCTGTCGGTCAAGATCCACCAATGAAAACATTCCATAATTTTAGAGTTTCCACTCCAGCCAGTTCCTAACTAGTTTGCAGAGGGATCAGTTAATGTCTTTATAGAGCTTTCATGCTTGACTTCCATTTAAAAAGAAACATTTGCAGTTTTTGAATATATTAGAGAAAACAGGCAATGTTCTGCCCAGCTATTCCATAAAAGATAGTATTCTGCTGCCTTCTAGTGCTTTAGCCAGCAAGAGACAGTCATTGCCATTAATGTATAAATTGATCTGCCAAGAAACCAAGATACAATTCTTTTTAATTATCTGGAATAATAGAGGGGAAAATATATAGCAGGAGATATAATCTACTCGATTGGCAAGACCTTCTCATACACTCAAAATTATTAACAGGCATTTTCTGAAGTAGTTGGCATTATTTTTTCTGCAAGCATTTTATGAGATTGTTTGACTTTCTGTGATGTGAGTGAGGATGAGCTGCTTGACTGACAATTTATTATGCTGCAGGGAGAGGAATTGGATGTGTTACCATTTCCTTTTCTTATGAATATCATTTTTAGCATACGAGACTGGTCTCCGCTTACATTTCAAACATGTTGGATAAGTCTTTGTGTTGAACAGCTGTAGGGCAGATCATCACTGCTTTTCTGCCTAGTGCCAAGCTGGACAGGAAAAAAATGAGGTTTTTAGTGATGGCCTGCCAAGATTATCACATCGTTTTGGCAAAAAAAGAATTTTTGGAACTATTTTTGTCCTTTTCTCCACCTCTAATTATCCTGGGTCTACTGTGGAGTTTGAGATCCAGTATATGCACTCTAGACTTTGTTATGTTAATATTCCACAGTAAGAAAAGGATAAACTGGATGCAAAAATGCAGTATCTTGTTGCTGAGTGCCTCTGAGCGTGAGAACCTTTCATTATAATAAGTGTCACTTGCTTTTGCAACTATCAAGTATACCATGCTTCAGTCAACAGGCTTCCCCCAGGGTTGCTTCACATCTGAAAGGTTGCATTGGTGTTTAATGACATAGAATTGCATGGCTAGACAGGAGAATGTTTGCTAACTAATTTACTTCTGCAACAATTAAAGGCTAAAC
This sequence comes from Pituophis catenifer annectens, assembly GCF_029215685.1. NCBI lineage: Eukaryota > Metazoa > Chordata > Lepidosauria > Squamata > Colubridae > Pituophis > Pituophis catenifer. Next base: position 213,890,575 of record NW_027256882.1, read on the forward strand.
CAGCAGGAGGAGATACTTTCATGTTTGCCATCTTGAGCAAGCAAGCTGGACGGAGAAATAGGTATGTTTGTAGTGCTGGTTCGATACTTTGCTTGGCAAATGCTTGGCAAGCCAAAGGCTATGTGCATGATATGCATAATTTGCAAGCAGTTTGCATGACATGCAGCTTAGCCAGTCTGTTGCAAATGAACCTAATGCATATGGGCCAGTATTAATAGCAATAGTATTTAGATTTATATGCTGCTTTATAGTGCTTTACAGCCCTCTCTAAGCGGTTTACAGAGTCAGCCTATTGCCTCCAACAATCTGGATCCTCATTTTTACCCACCTTGGAAGGATGGAAGGCTGAGGCAACCTTGAGCCTTGTGAGATTCGATCTGCCAAACAGCTGGCAGCCGGTGATCAGCAGAAGTAGCCTGCAGTACTGCATTCTAACCACTGTGCCACCGCGGCTATTAACCATAAAAGTTAAAAACCCACAAAGAATGTTTACAGACTTGCTTGCCGATATATATCTGTTAGTCATGTATACCACATTGGCTGCTTGAAAAGAAATAAATTATGTTATTCTCTTGTAGGACATAGAAAATGCTAACTACAAAATTCTCAATGTTACACATTTACCAATTTCATTTGTGCGCTAGAAAAACACAGTTTTGGTTTTGTTTTCCTGTAATTACATCTCTCTTTATAAAGACCAGCTGCAGGAAGAGAGTATCCAGATCAATAATATGGCAATGGAGGAGCTCATGTTTTTTCCCCCCACAAAAAACTTTTTAACTTTCGAAATCTATTTATGTGCCTTAAACATTTGATCATGGATTGAGGTAGAAACTGGTTGTGAATCACTTCTCTCTAGCCTTCTTGCTAAAGTGATAGTTAACACTGATGTTAAGGAGTTCGCTTTCCCTGTTATTTACAATGTGGTTTGCTTATTTTTGTTGTTGCATAATGTGTAAATCAAACCTTGTTAAACAAACCATGCTTAAAATGAGCAACAGCTGAGCAGGATGTGTGAAGGGAGCCAATATTTAATTGTGCTTAGGAAAAAATTTTTTTAGAATACTGGCATAAGAAGCTATGAGAGGCAGTTTGGTCTAGCGGTTAGGGCATTAGGCTAGAAAGCAGGTGACTGTGAGTTCAAGTCCCACCTTGGCTATCAAAGCCAGTTGGATGACTTTGAGCCAGTCACTCTCTCTCAGCCCAACACAGGGTTGTTGTGAGTAAAATATGTTGGATATGTTCACTGCCTTGAGTTGTTTGTACAAATAATAAAGTTGGGATACAAATAATAAATAAAATTCCACAGTTGTTTACAGTCATTTTATGTGTAGATAAAGTAGAATGGCAAAGATGGATTGCATTTCAGGTGATGTTATGTCCTAATGATCCAGTGTAATGATCTGCTCTGCTGTGGGAGCAGAATTAGGTTCAGACAGTGGTGTCTTTTGGCTATGTTGAGGCCTGTAATTGCCAGGACAAAGTGCATATACCAAAGGTTTGTTCTTAATTTTTTTGTCCTACTCTTACTCTTAATTTGGCTCTCCTTTTTCTTGCTGTTATCCCTCAGCACCCTCAGCAATAGCTGTTGGATAGTTAATACTAGTGAACGTTATTGTTGATTAGGTCATATCAAAATAAAGAATAAAACACAAAACATTACACAATAAAACTATATGTAAAAGTGGAATACAGATAGTCCTCGACTTACGACCACAATTGATCCCAAAATTTCTGTTGCTAAGTGAGACATTTGTTAAGAGTTTTCCCTCATTTGACAACCTTTTTTTTTGCCAGAGTTCTTAAGTGAATCACTGCAGTTGTTAAATTAGTAACACGGCTGTTAAGTGAAACTGGCTTCCCCATTGACTTTGCTTGTCAGAAGATTGCAAAAGGTGATCATATGACCCTGGGACACTGCGACCGTCATAAATATGAGTCGGTTGCCAAGTGTCTGAATTTTGATCACGTGACCGGGGGGGGGAAGGATGCTGCAACAATGGTAAGTGTAAAAAACTCACTTTTTTCAGTAACTTTGAACAGTTAATTAAACGAACCGTTGTTAGTTGAGAACTACCTGTACAAGAGACAGATGAAATGAAAAGGATAAAATAAGGAACATGAAGTCATCCTCCTGTGCCACTCCTGCAGTACTCCAATCGGACTCACATAGTTAGATCTCAGCTGAACTGGTTTATTTTAATAAAGTATCATTTGTGATTTTTGAATTCTGAACAGGCATGCTACAATATATCCAGGATTTGCAGTCATCTTTTAAACTTGTTCTTCAGTTGTATAAAATACAGGGAGGCCACAGCTCTTAATGTAATTTGTCAATTGTGTAATCCAGAAGGCATTTAATTGAGATTTTGTCTGTTCTATCAGACACAATTTTGAGAGCCTGTCAGTTTCCATGGGATTAATTTTTGGACCAATAATTACTGATGGTTGAACAGAAGCCATTCTCTTGTATAGGCCCTATGGTGGTTAGAAATGCTCACTATTAAAAATTAATCTGTACAGTTAGTTCAGCTGTGTTCATTGAGAAGGAGTTAGAAAATGAAGTACAATAAATAAAAACAAAATAAAAATAGGATAAAATAAAACATCTGGGATCACTTAGGGTAGGGGTGTCAAACTCAAGGCCCGTGGGCTGGATTCGGCGGGGCACTTAAATCTGGTCTGCAGGGCTGCCTGGAATCTGGTCTGCAGGGCCACCAGGAAAAAGTAAAGGACCGGTCCACAGTACCTCTGGCAGCTAAAATGGGGCGTGGGGGTGGTGGTCACAGACACACCCATGCCTCATTTTCGGCCTGGATGGCCTCCTGCAGCACTCTGCTGGCCAAAACGGGGCACGCACGAGACATCTGTCCCCCCCTTCCCAACCTGTCGGCGGAGAACTACAATGCTGATCTGGTCCTCGAGGAAATCCAGTTTGACACCCCTGACTTAGGGTATGTGTGTGTATGCACAGCTCACCATCTTGATCCCTGCTCCTCCATTTCTTCCTCTTTTCTTTTTTGTCTCTCAGTTTTTGCTATAGGAATATTAGTGGCACAGCAGAATTTCTATTCTGAAATTAACTATAAAAAGAAAGCAAATCCTATGCGTCTATGGCAAGTATTAATAGTAATGCAGAATTTGTTTATTTATTAATCATACTTATATACGACTAAATTTTATGACTTAAACTTAAAAAGTGAGAGAAGAAAAATCAGCATTTATAAGATGCTAGTTGATGTTTGCCTTTTATTACTGGTACATATTACTATTTGCTCAATCCTTGAAAAAAGCTTTCATTTTATTGTGCAAATGGATAAGATAATCTTAACAAGTTGATGCAGAACAGCTGTCATATGCCCTCAGTTTCTCAAAGTTCTTTCCAGTGCATATGATATTTTGTGGTGGTTTGTCAACATATTCCACAGAATTTTTGGTGCATTCTGTTAATTAATAAACAAGGAACTCTAGAAACAGCAAAATGTAATGATAAATAATCCATATAACAAGTGCCTCAATTGAGTAAACTGCTTAAATAGGATAAACTGCCAAGAAACATTTTAAGGAAATTAAATCTGTTTTAAGTTCTATTGTAGCTTTACAAAATCGCTTCATAAAAGCTAAAATTACTTACTAGGCTATTACTTAAGAATAGTTGCATATATTTCAGTGGGATATCCTCAGTGATGGGATTCAACTGGTTCGGGCTGGTTTCGGTGCACCAGTAGCTAAATTGCTGGCTGGCCCCGCCCCTTCCAGGCATCCCCATGCGCCCCATTTTGGCTTTCAGGTAAGTGCAGGGAGGCCTCCTAGCACTCCTAGACAGAGTGCTGCCTGTCACACCCCCTGGCCACGCCCACCATGGCCACGCCCACCCAACTGGTCATTAGGGCAGAGAACCGGTTGTTAAATTATTTCAATCCCACCACTGGATATCCTCCTATAAAACTGAAGCTCTGAATCTGCTCATATTATGTGGGAAGATGGGTTAATTTTCATTTCTTACTGTGAGCATATTCTTGTTTTCTATGTCAGCCTGAGCTATTGTGATTCTGAAACAATTCAGGAACCTGTAAATTATATATTCAGGGTGTACCAACCACAGTATCTTATATATTTATTTATTTATTTATTTATTTATTCATTCATTCATTCATTCATTCATTCATTCATTCACTTCAGATAAAACCTTATTGCCCTTAGGAATGTTCAAAGATCATCATCAAATGAGTAAGGAAGTGTTTGGAAGAAAATGGCAACCAATTTGAACATTTAATGTACCATAATTTAAATTGTATGTGGGGCTTGACTTTTGGTACACTATGGTACACACACACACACACACACACACACACAGCTGTAGTGTGGAGAAGGACAATTTTGAATTCCGATATCGGCCCAGAATTCATTCCAAACTCTTCATTTCCATCTGCCCAGTCTGATCAATATTACTGTGGCTTTTAGTATTGTCCTAGTATCTATGAATATCTGCAACTAGATGAAAAATAAATGTGAACAGAATTGTTTGATATCTCAGTCAGTGGTTGGGGATAATGATGGAATGTGCACATTAGGAATGTAATGCTAAACCTATTTTGTAGTAATTGAACAATGGAAACTTTATAAGAGTACCCATTCAAGTTTGTTTGACCTGACGTCTCTTGGCAAGCTGTGCTACACAAGAATGTTGTACCTTTTGTGTTAAACAAAGCAACTGGTTACAAAATTATTTGCAACAACAGTCTATTGTTCATGAAGAATGTATCATGTACTGAGAGCCCTTTATGCCTCCACAGGTAATTGTGTAATTGTAATACACTGGTATTGTGTACTATAAGTAGATGATTTTGAATACTACCTTATAGAACATTTGCTTACAGATGTAAAATCCAAGGGATCAGCATCTTACAAGTAAGTGTATTTCGCCTGTCAGTTTTGAAATCTGATTGGCTAGGCTGCACAAATCTCATTTAAGGAGATCCTTAAGTAAGCCACTGAGGAACATATTCTCTCTGGAATGCCTGCTAACTGAATGATCCACTTGTTTTTGCTAATAGCTTATAAATATGCTAAATCAGTCTGTGCAATGCTTCAGATTAAATTCCAAAAAGATGGCTCAGAGTGGCAACTTTCAAGAGTCCCTGTTGGTTATTCCCCGGTACTCTGAAGTACCTTTTTTGAATCTAAAGGCATTGCACAGTCAGAGTGCCTAATCCCCCCCCTCCCATTTTTAGGCTATGCTGGGGATCTGATTTCTTTATGTAAAATTTGAGAGGTTTTGTTCATGATTGCCTGCTTATTAGTTTGCCTTATCGCATGTAGCCTTCTAGATATGACTTATTCCATTCTGCCTTCTTCTATCAACCCAACTGCCAAAAAATTAATTAAGCCACTTGTCCTGTAGTGCTGTAACTCCATTCCAGGTGTCAAAACCTGCCATGCATCTGGCTTAATATAGGCCATAACCAAAATACCCCCTGAACATCTGATTTAAAGCAATAAACATATATAAGTAAAATGAAAGATTTTGCTGCCTTGCTTCAAAGTTGTGTTGTTTCCTAGTCTGTCCTTTGCAACAGTGGTATGTATTACAACTAACGGTGTAACACTTGTCCACAAAAGGCAATTACATGTTTTAGTTAACAGATTTGCAAAGCAAATAAGACATTTTTAAGAAAAAATGTGTGGCATTTTTTGCTAGGAAATTAGAAGGCCACAGTATCCCTGTAGATCTGTACCACCTTAATTCCCTCAATTTTTCTTGTTGTCAGGACTTAGCATTTTAAGGTGATGTTATTAGTAAAACCTAAAACGGTAGGATCAAGTTATGTAATGGGCAAGGTAACCACATCACATGTTGTAATAGGCAAAAGTGAAATTATGGGTTCCTGTGAGGTAAACTACAGCTATTCATGTATATCAGGGACACGAAGCTTGCATTTTGTGAAGGTATAATATTCTCGGTAGCATTTTTCAGAGGTTAACTGGTAATGGAAGAAGTGTTTCAGGGGTGGGTTCTACTTACCTTTACTACCGGTTCACAACGGGGCCACGTGTCAAATTCAAACCTCAAATTCGAAGTCCTCATGAGAGCAAGATGTTTGGCTCTCAAGATATTTTATCCATAACAGCAACCCTGTCTGATACATTGGACTGAGAGACAGTGATTGGCCCAAAGTCACCAAGCTGGTTTTCATGCCTAAGGTGAGACTAGAACTCAGTATCCTGGTTTCTAGCCTGATACCTTAACCACTAGATTAAACTTGCTCTCAGAACAATTTCTGAGTCTAATCATCTATTGTTCCCTGAGTGCAACTTAACAAATATGTTTCGGCAGCAATGCCTGGGCAACCTTAATATGGTCCTATGGTTATGAAATAAAACATGTCTTGTGTTATATTTTGTATACCATTTCTTTCTGTTTAGGCTATGGTACAAGAAATCTGAATTTAGTTCCCTTCAGATATTCTGAAATTTGGTAAAATGGCCTTTTTCAACTTGCTATCTTGTTAGTCCACAATTCTATTTGAGTATGTAGCATTCTGTGCACTTCAGCATATAGTCATGCTGGCCACATGACCACAGAAATGTCTTCAGATAAGACATTCTTAGCTGGCTCCCACAGCTAAGAAATGGAGATCAGCACTGCCCCCTAGAGTCAGACACAACTGGATAGGGGAAACCTTTACCTTTAGAGTGCAATACTGCAGGCTACTTCTGCTGATTGCCAGCTGACTGCAATTTGGCAGTTCAAATCTCACCAGGTTCAAGGTTGACTCAGCTTCCATCCTTTCGAGGTGGGTAAAATGAGGACCCAAATTGTTGGGGGAAATATGCTGACTCTGTAAACCGCTTAGAGAGGGCTGTAAAGCACTGTGAAGCAGTACATAAGTCTAAGTGCTATTGCTATTGCTAATGGGCTAGCAGCTAGATTAATTTGAATAGTATTGAGGCAGCATTCTGCTAGTCATAATAATTTTCATATAAAACAGATTGGTGTGTGTACGCAGATTATATTACAACACTAGCCTGTTTTCCATTTTTTTTTTCAATTGGACCATTGCAGAAGCTTCAGCATCTGGAAAGTTGCAGATAATTAATAGGTAGTCCACTTTACCTAACCATTTGCAGCTGTTGCATTATTTTAGGAGAAACTGAGTCCTGCATCACTGGAGTTGTTTGTTTTGGCATTCAGGACAGATACTTCCTTTATTAACTTGCTGAGATAAATCGAAACATCTGGTTTGGAAGCTTGCTCTGTTTTTCGGGGCAGAAGGTTCCCAAGGGGCAACTATAAGGAGTCCTTTTCAAACTGTGGCTTATGAAAAAGGGAAGAGAATGTGTTAGCTTCCATTCTTGAAATTCACCAATTGTGTTTGGAATTTTCTTCAAGCTTGCGTATTCAACATTGCAATGTAAGCTTAAATTTGTTTCCAAACTAATTCTGCAGTGGTATAATCTCTCATCAAGGGAGTCTGTTTTCCTTTCTCTTCTCTACTTTTCTCCTTGAACTCTTGCTTTGAAGAGAAAAAAAAATAGAAATGCTCTCCTGTGTTGATTATTGAATAAAGTGCTAAGCACAGAGCTTTATGTCTCTGTGCATAAAACTAATATATGTATAAAACAGTTTTCCCCAATCTGATTGCTTCTTGATGAGTGTTTTCTCAAACTTTTCCAATTGTGGACCACTAAATAAACATTTATTAATTATTATCAGGGTCCACTGGTGAATTAGAGGTAGTTAGTGATCTCTACTGGACAAATTTGCAAAGGCTGTGTGACAGATTATCTATTGGAGTTCCACAGAGCCCAGTTTGAAAATCACTGAATGAAAAATGCAAAAATGCAACTCATCAGACTCTTGTGAACTGTAGTACCTCCCTAAGAGCCAATCATTTTGGCCTATTGGTAGATTTATAGTGCTTAGAGGTTTTAAGAAGCCAAATGGATAACTAAAGCCTTGCAAATGCTTAAGGCACAGATTTTTGTCTTAAAAATCTGTGCCATAAACCTTAAAAATCCCAGCAGCCTTCAATATATAGCTCAAAACCTAATGAGGTCCAAGCCAACTGCAGTTGTAAAACTCGGCTATATTAGAAACACATCTCACAATATGCCCTGCAAACAAGGCATTGTGACTATCAGGATGTGTGCTTCCCATGATAGCTGCTTTTACATAGATCCTGAGGTAATTCAGTATTTCCTTGATGGAAATGATTAATTCGGCTTCCACAGTATATATCATCTCTCAAACTTCAGACACTTATGAAACACTTCAACTTGTTTTCTGCTTACTTTCTGGATTGTTGAGCACTCCATATGATAATTTTGTGTGGGGTGCCGCAAGGGTCGGTTCTCTCGCCCCTTCTGTTCAACATTTATGTGAAGCCGCTGGGTGAGATCATCTGTGGTTTCGGGGTGAAGTGTCACCTGTACGCTGATGATACTCAGCTGTACATCCCCACCCCGGACCACCCCAACGATGCCCTTGATGTGATGTCCCGGTGCCTGGAGGCTGTGCGGATCTGGATGGGGAGAAACAGGCTCAGGCTCAACCCGTCCAAGACTGAGTGGCTGTGGCTTCCGGCATCCCGATATAGTCAGTTGGTACCATCACTGACTTTTGGGGGCGAGTCGTTGGCCCCCACAGAGAGGGCTCGCAACTTGGGTGTCCTCCTGGATACACGGCTGTCTTTCGAAGAGCATATGACGGCTGTGGCCAGGGGGGCTTTTTATCAGGTTCGCCTGATCCACCAGTTGCGTCCCTTTCTGGATCGGGATGCCTTACGCACGGTCACTCATGCCCTCGTCACGTCCCGCTTGGACTACTGTAATGTTCTCTACATGAGGCTCCCCTTGAGGAGCACCCGGAGGCTCCAACTGGTCCAGAATGCGGCCGCGTAGGTGGTGATGGGGGCGACTCAGCGCTCCCATGTAACACCTCTCCTGCGTGAGCTGCACTGGCTCCCAGTGGTCTTCCAGGTGCGCTTCAAGGTATTGGTTACCACCTTTATAGCGCTCCATGGCTTAGGACCCAGGTATTTATAAGACCGCCTTCTGCCACCGGTAGCCTCCCACCGACCAGTATGCTCCCACAGAGAGGGGCTCCTTAGGGTGCCATCGGCCAAACAATGTCAGCTGGCAGCCCCCAGGGGGAGAACCTTCTCTGTGGGGGCACCTACCCTCTGGAACGAGTTGCCCCCGGAGATACGGCAGATCCAGGATCTGCGCACTTTCCACCGTGCCTTAAAAATGTTTCTGCTTCATCAAGCTGGGCTGACCTGACCTAACTTTTTAAATTGCTTTAATTTTAAATTGTTAAATTATGGGTTTTAATATAGGGGTGTTTTAACTGTGGGCCAAATTAATTTAATTGGATTTTAATATTGTTTTAAATTTTGTATTTTCTTTATTTTATCTGCTGGCTGTTCACCGCCCGGAGTCCTTCGGGAGAAGGGTGGTATACAAATACAATAAACATAAACATAAACATAACTGAAATTAAGTGGCCATATAGCTTAGTTCAGTCTTCCTTCATGAAAATAAGTAATTTTTGCCCATGATTTCCAGATGCTACAGTAATGAATAGAATAGCGGGAATTACAGTCCAGTCCCGCACAACAGAAAGCTGTTTATGGAACAACCTGCCTTAGTTATACAAATGTTTTATAAGGATTATTGTGTTCTTCAGATGAAGATGACCTTAAGGATCCTTCCAGGTCCACCCATTATTTTTGCAAGGTTAGAGTTGTAAGACTGCTGTAATGGTCCGGGAATAGCCCAGACCTTAACCCAATTGAAAATCTATAGAGCCGACTAAAGAAACTTGTTAGTCAGAAGCAACCCAGCAATAAAACCCAGTTAATAGAAGCAATCATTCAGTCTTGGTTTCACATTATAACAGCTGCAGAACTAAAAGACTTGGTTCACTCCATGGCCGTTGTAAGGCCGTAACTCATGCTAAAAGTTACCTAACTAAGTATTAACTGACGTGATAATTTTTTATATCTCATTTTTTTCTACGTGTTTCACTTTTCTTCTTTATTCTGCAACTGCTATTCTAATAACAAATCCTTCATAAAAGTTATTGCATTACGTTTTTGATTAAATTATCTTTCCATTGATATATAATTTTATGTACTATTCCAAAAAAAAAAAAAAAGTGATGTTATTAGCTAGTTTTGGAAAATACACTTTTCCCAAAAGGTTTCCACAATTTTGGCCACTACTGTAATGGTGGGCTACTTGTAAATATAAATGGCAATCTAAAAGAACCCAACTTAGAGCCAATTTACAGAGTTTGTTCTATTATACTCCTTTATTCAGGAGATGAATCGGTAACACTGCTTGAACCAGAGCCAAATCATTCATCTAGTAATACATTCCTTTGCTCTATTTAAGCAAGTAGCTACTAGTACAATTTTTTCCCCAAATCCTCTTTTTATTTCTTCTTTAATAATTACTGCTTTGAGAGCTAATTTAATGCTTTAATCGTCTGCCTGTAAAATTATTTCTTCTTTTACAATATGTTAGGTGTTTCTGTCTTTATAAGTCAAATCATTTAAATACCCAACCAGAAAATAAGACCTAGCTTGATTTTTCAGGATGCTTGTAATATAAGCCCTGTCCCCCAAAATCAAATCCAGTTAACCCAAAGCTGCTTTTTCAGGAGGCAACTGGACTTTCTTGTTTTGTCTTTGAAGATGTTTTGCTTTTCATCCAAGAAGCTTTTTCAGCTCTGACAAGATAGAGGGGAATGGAAGGATTTATATTCCTTGCAGACAGCTGTTCATTTGCATCCTTTTAGAGGGTCGTTGAAACACTTGGAGGTTTATCTGTATCCTCAGGGTATCTATAGACTTCAAACCTAGTTAAGATCCTGAGCCAGACAACACATTTAGTACCATATTCCCCTGAAAATAAGACCTAGCTGGAAAATAAGCTCTAATGCATCTTTTGGAGCAAAAATTAATATAAGACCCAGTCTTATTTTCGGGGAAACACGGTATCTGAAATAATCTTACCCTACAGTAATAACCCTACAGTAAGAAGACCATGTTAAAAAAATTTTGTTATCTACCTTCCATGGAGTATGCATTCAAGGTAGCTTTCTAAATGGTAGCTTTCTAAATGTATTGGATTACAACTCCGATACACAATTCTGCACGTGAACTCTTGCATGGCCAGCCTAACCTCTTCTTGCTGCTTTCCTGTTTTCCCCAAGGAACCCATGCTGACTCTTTGACCCGTGCTGCAAAGTACCAATAATGAGCTTGTGGCTAGTCCCTTTTAGCCTTTCCACTTACTAACTAGATCACCACTCTCCTTCTAACAACTTAATTGACCTCTTCCTCTGGCTAGTTATGTAACCATCTTCCTGTTCCCCCTAATCAATTTCCTCAGTCAAAATAGGGAGCAAGTATTATTTCCTCGTTCCCACATGTTTTTGCTGATATAAAAAGCCAAATGTCAGCATTGTGATCGATAATCCAGAGGTTCGTTCTCTGTGTCAGATGGGATGGGGATCCCCAGGGCTATTTATATGTATACTAAGAACCCCTAAAGTTGAATATAAGTCATGCCACAGCTCCCCTGTCTAAGTATACAGGTAGTCCTTGATTTACAACAGTTCATTTAGTGACCCTTCAAAGTTACGACAGCACTGAAACAAAATGACCTATGACCATTTTTCACATTTATGACCACTGCAGCATCCCCATGGTTACATGATCAAAATTCAGATGCTTTGCAACTGACTCATATTTATGATGGTTGCAGTGTCCTGGAGTCATGTGATTAGCTTTTACGACCTTCTGACAAGCAACAGTCAGTGGGGGAAGCCAGATTCACTTAACAACCATGTTACTAACTTGACAAATTCAATGAGTCACTTAAGAACTTTGGCAAGAAAGGTCGCAAAACGGGGCAAACTCACTTAACAAATGTTTCACTTAGCAACATAAATTTTGGGCTCAATTGTGGTTGTAATCTGTGACTACCTGTATTGCTTTTATTAGTATTATTTTTATAAATAAAAATTTGCTTAATTGCTTTCGTTCTAAGGTCTGTGGGTCATTCTTTCTTGGCTTTTGCCTATATGAGACGAGACATAATGTATGTGCATTAGTCCAACATAGCCTTTTGGGTTAAAAACTTCATTTTGGAGGTTTTGAATCACTATCTTGCTGAAATATCCAACCTATATTTTTATTTTTAATTATCAGAAAGGCAAAAGAAGCCCCTGGGATCTTCCGGCAACGTTTTTACAATCAATTACAATATCCTTCTGTCCACTTAAGAGAATTGAGCCTGAAGGCATAACTTTGTCATAATTCCACTCCTACATTTAGGGCAGATATCAAATGATAGTCCTCTCTGCATGTCAATATGAAGCCACTGGGAAAAGTCATCAGGGGATGTCAGGCTGGATGCCACCTCTGTGTGGATGACATGTTTCTCTTTTCCATGTTTATCATGTCTGTTGGTTCTTTGGTGGACTGCTACTAGGGCCATATTGCAGACTGGATGAAATGTAACAGGCTTAAACTGAATCCAGACAAGATACTATGACTTTGGTAGTTGGGGGAAACTTTATTCATATGAATGGGACTACATCTGCACTTAATGCAGCTTCTCTTCTCTTGAAGAAACCTACTTAGTTTGGTGGATTTTCTTTGATCCAGCGCTGTTCTTCAAATGTCAAATCAACACAGAGTGCATATTTGCAATTATGAATTACTTGCCATCAGTGTCACTTTCCAGAAAAGCCAATTCTGGTTACATTACCTATGTAGTGGTTACTTCCTTCCTAGATTATTATATTTTGGTGGAACTACCCATTAGAAAAAAACAAAGATTACTGTTCATTGCATTCAGAATGTGGCTGTATGATTCCTTCCTGAGCCTTCAAGGTAATGTTCAATCTCTTTTTCAAATTTATATGTCAGAGCACCCTAAATGTAATCTAAAATTCTTCAGGCTACCATTGCAGTCTTAGCAAAACACCTGTGTGCTCTGACATAAATCTGAAAAACAGATTCAACATTACTAACCTGAAGGAACAATCTCTCCCATATGTATAAGTCAGGCACTGATAATAATATTATGAATGGCTTTTGGAATTTGAATTACTAAAACAATTTATTGATGTATTATATGATATTCTTATTTATGGATCTTATATTGTGCTTTCTGGTTTTTAACTATATTTTATATTCTATGATTTATTTTTTATGCTTTTCTATACAGTATCTGATAGGCAAATTAAATTAGAAAAGATCAGACCACTGCTCACTCAGTGCTCAGGGAGCTAGAAGAGATCCTGCTCCTATATGTTGATTGCTCAAAATTAATATTTACCTCAGCATGTTTCAGTATCTTACCTTTTATTTATACTGGAGGAAAAGCTATTGAAGCAGTGCCAAACAGATTATTTTTATCCATCAGGGAAACAAGATAAAAATCATTGGCCATGTAACTTCCCCCTACCTCCATATTAAGCCCGTGTGAATGGAAAGTGAAGGGATTAGCGCTGCGGAAGCAATGTGATTTAGTTAGCAGAAGTAAAGCACTTACCGTATTTTTCGGAATATAAGACACACCTTTCCCCCCCAAAAAAAGGGGGTGAAAATCTGGGTGCGTCTTATACTCTGAATGTAGCCCTGCCCAGCTTCTCAAACTGAGATTTCAGAGGCTGAAAAAAAGCATCAGAAACAGAGGTTCAGAAAAGAAGCCCCCAAACAGAACTTCAGAGGCTTTTTTTCTGAAGCTCTGTTTCGGAGGCTTTTAGAGGCAGGAAAAAAAAGTTTTTTCTGAAACAGAGTTTCAGAAGTTTCAGAGACAGAAAAAACAGCAAGGCACAGAGCTCACAACCAAGGAACCTGTTGCTAAAATTCACCTCTGGGAACAGCTGATTGGGCGTATTTCGGGAGGCTGATCCACCTGCCAATCAGCTTTTTTCTTATTTTCCTCCCCAATAACTAAAGTGCATTTTATATTCCGGTGCATCTTATACTCCGAAAAATACGGTACTCACTTTGCCTCAATCCCAGTTTGATCAGTTCTGAACCACTTCTATCCAGTGCTGTAGCATATGAGAGTGAGTTTAATCTAGTGATTAGGCTAGAAGGCCAGAGACCATGAGTTCAAGTCGCACCTTAGCCATGACAGCCAGCCGGGTGACTTTGGGCCAGTCACTCTCAGCCCAACCCACCTCATAGGGTGATTGTCGTGGGGAAAATAGGAGGTGTGTGTGCTGGATATCTTTACCATCTTGAATTATTTGTATAAATAATAAAGGTGGGATAAAAAATATGAAATAAAATAAAATATTTGCTGAAAGAGGAAGTAAGGTCCATCTCCTCTGCGTGTTTACCAAGCAGTATGATGGAAAATATGGTGATAAATTTAATTATAGAGATGTTGATTTACTCATGTTATTACCCAGAGTTAGTCAATTTGGGATGGTCTATAAATATTGTCAGATAAATGTGATTTTCAAAAATTCTGTTTTATGCTTATGCTATGCTGTTGCAGTAAACTCTTTTGGATTGTTGCAGATTTTTGTTGTGTTTGTTAGTGGTGAATGTTGTTACTATCATGAAATTAAAATCACAGAGAGAAATAACCAATACTCAGAAAGCCAACAGAAAAGCTACCATTCTGGGAAAAAGACTGATTTAAAACAACAACCACCAACAAAATCTATTCTTATGCATTAAAAGGTATACAATATTGTATGACATGGGTGACCATAATAGAGAGAGGGTGGGAGGAAGGGAAGAAGGAAGAGAGGAAATTAATTTGATTCCTGCAAGAATAAATCAATATTCCCCTAGCACTGAAAATATCATGTTGTAAATATTTTTCAGCTTTCGTTTGGAAACAATTCAGAGCCAGTATATTCACTTGGAAAAAACTTGGATACATATAATAGGTTCAAGTTCATTTAGTAGAAACATCCTGAAAAATATTATACTTTCAGCTAACAAAATGTCAATCATCTCTATTCACAGGTGTACCATTCCCCAAAAACTTCCTCCAGATCTGCAAAAAGATCCTGTGCAGGCTATTTCGGGTGTTTGTACACGTTTACATTCATCACTTTGACCGCATCATAATCATGGGGGCTGAGGCCCACGTCAATACCTGTTACAAGCACTTTTATTATTTTGTCACAGAGCTCAACCTCATAGACCGTAAGGAACTAGAACCTTTGGTAAGTATTTTATCTCTGTTCAGGCATTTTTAAAAAAACCCTCAGATTTTTTTCCCCTTATATTTATCTGATTCTTCTGCTTAAATTGTGTCTCTATATGTTCACGCACTCTCTAATAAGAAAAAAAAATCACACATTTTGGAAAGATTTTAAAACTGTCTTGCAAGTTTTCATAATATGAAGAAAGTCAGATTAATTACTGGCTGTCTTTTAAAAAAAACTGTGTTTGTGTGTGTAAGTAATTTTTGCAATATTTATTTATATTTTTTTCATTTGGTTTTACCAAACTCATCCTGGCCTACCCCATTGTGATATAATTCTTTACAGCTAAGGATGGTCTCTGATGCTACGAATTCACAACTAAGACAATTATCTAGAATGCAGCAAATTATCATCCTTAAAGGATCCTGGATAGCAAAATTGATAGGACTTCCAGCTAGTAGAGAGCTTTGTAGTGAGAACAAGATCCTGGACAAGACAGATCAATTGTCTTTCATAGTACAGTATAAAGTAATTTTCTACCTTATAGAGCTTATACAAATCTGCTATCTTGCATAACATAACATGCTAAAGTATTTTAAGTTTCTGTAATTATATTTGTTTGGCTGTTGTGTTCTGTTGCCTCATTTCTGTTTAGCAGAATTTACAGATAGTCTTTGAGCCCAAATTTCTGCTATTTGTTAAGTGAGTTTTATCCCATTTTATGACCATTCTTGCCACAATTGTTAAGTGAATTTCTGCAGATGTTAAGTTGGTAACACGGTTATTAAATGAATCTGGTGTCTCCATTGACTTTGCTTGTCAGAAGATCGCAAAAGGTGATCAGATGACCCTGGAGCAGTGCACCCGTCATAAATATGAATCAGTTGCCAAGCAACTGAATTTTGATCACATGACCATGGGGATGCTGCAACAGTCATAAATATGAAAAATGGTCATAAGCCACTTTTTTCAGTGCCGTTGTAACTTTGAACGGTCACTAAATGAACTGTTGTAAATTGAGGACTACCTGTACTGGGCCTGTACAGGCGTTTTGCATCAAGTGATAAAATTAATGTGATCTTATCACTTCCCTTTGTTAACTTTGGATACTTTCTGTTAATATTCTTAGGATCCTTTTTACCTCTCTGTGACTAAATTTAATTAGCCGTGGAATAGGTAGTCATTCCAGAACTGAACTGATTGTATTAAAGTCAAATAATTTATTTTATTTTCAAACTCAAGAAGAATCAGAATTTCTTATATATCAGTGTAAAAAAAAAAATCTACATATCATCTTAAATGAAATATGGCGAAAACAGAAGAAATTCCCCTCGTGTGAGTATTTTAGGTTTTAACTCAATCAGCTTTAAATTGCATGTTGCATTCTGCAGATTGTATTAGATTAAAGGTTGCTTGGTTATCTGTAATTACAGTAATTTAAGTCATATTTACTTTGTTGCCAAACTATTTGAGCAGTTAACTTCATATATTTGATGAAAGAAAAACTTTAAACAATATCCCCTTGTTTGTGGACATTTTATCATTCCAGAAAGCCTGAGAATGTAAACTGAATGTGTATGCTCGGTCCGTACTTTGAAACTTTATATTTGAATCTGAAAGTTCAGGCAATCTGTTAAATTCTCAGGCCCAGGCAAACATTTGGGCCTGAGAATTTCAGGGTTTATTTTATTTATAGCCTACTTTTGTTGCCTGGCAAGTAATTAAAGATAGAGCTGCCATTTTAGTAATACGTTGGGTACTCCATCTGGCCTTGAGATTTGATCGGATATTATTTCCTACTCACTGCTGAGTTGTTGGCCTACTGTCATTAGTGTCTTCTTGTAGTGCTTCTTGCAGGAAAATAAATCTTTATGAGAGCCTGCTCTTCACTTATAGACATTCCATGCAGTGGTGGGTTGCTCCCGGTTCGCACCAGTTCGCAAGAACCGGTAGTAAAAATTTGTAGTAGTTCGGAGAACTGGTAATAACATTGGCTGGCCACGCCCCCGAACCGGTCCCCGGCCTGGTCGCCGCTCACTTATCCCGCCCACCTCATCAGAGGCTTTTTTTTTTTTTTAACTTTTAAAAGCATTTTTTCTACAACCTCTTCGGCCGAAAAAAATGCTTCTAAAAGTAAAAAAAAAATTTCTGATGATCATGCGGCTCAGCTGGGATCGTCAGAGTCTTTTAAAAGCATTTTTTTTTACAACCTCTCAAGGATGTAGAAAAAATGCTTTAAAAAGTAAAAAAAAAAAGTTGGCCATGCCCACCCAGTCACATTACCCCCACCAAGCCACGCCCACAAAATAAGCCACGCCCACATAACCGGTAGTAAAAAAATTTAGAACCCACCCCTGATTCCATCTCACCACACTTCTGATCATGTTTAGAGTGTGCACATAAAGGTAGTCCTTGACTTAACAACAATTTGTTTAATGACCGAAGTTACAACAGCCTTGAAAAAAGTGACATGATAATTTTTTTATGCTTACAACTGTTGCATGTATTTATGACAGTTGCAGCGTTCTGGAGTCGTGCGGTGATGAGGTGTCCCAAGGTCACATGTTCCCCTTTTGCAACCTTCTGACAAGCAAAGTCAATGGGGAAGCCAGATTCACTTAACAACCGTGTTACTAACTTAATAACTGCAGTGGTTCACTTAACAACTGTGGGAAGGACGGTTGTAAAACGGGACAAAATTCACTTAAGAGCTGTCTTAAGAAATTTTGGGCTCAGTTGGGGTTGTAAGTCAAGGACTACCTGTATACTAGTTAGTAGCAGAAGGTATTTAGGACCCACAGGCACACGTTCCTCTTCTCTCCATAACTGTTGTGCGAGGAATGCAGTGGCTTTGAAACTATGGGCAGGCAGATTCTCTAGCATTTCAGGGGGTGATTTTCTATGAAAGAAAACAAAAGGAAGAAAATTTGCCACGGGTGTTGAATTAAGATGTTGAAGATCAGATTGTATGTTTCTTTCTTTGTAGTTTTTATGCTAATTACCATATTTCAAAACTTACTGTAGATATGTGACATTTGATTGGCTTAGAGTTGCCATTACATAATTACATTAAAATATTTCGTATCATGTATTGCTAGAATGAAAACTCTTAACAATAAAGGATATGAAATATTTTGTGATTATAGGGAAAACCAAGGCATGGAGAAGGCTTTCCATGACATGGTATGTGAAATTGAAAACATAATCTTCAGGATCACTAAGCAGTTCTCCAAGGCAGCCTACATAGTGTTGTAATTAAAGAACATTAGTTGTATTGGGAGAAAGTCCCTGACTCAAATTTTAGCTTGGCCGTAATGTCTGTAATAATTAGGCCTGAGAATTTCGTTTGTTGGCTGGCAAGTACCGTAATCACTTTAGCGCTACAGTGATAGAGCTGTAATGATTGTGAAAGTAATTCTGAAATAGATATGAGCAAATTCTTTATCTTTCAGTTGATATAGGATATCTTCCAAATGCTTTGAAGATTTTAGAAGAAGGTTTATAGACAGAGAATTTGTTACTGTATGATTTGTAACTGAAAGAGATGGTCGGTAAACTATAATTTCAAACATCCTTCTCTTTTGGCCACGAGAGATAATATTTCCCATTCCTGCTATATGTTTTTGACCATGGCAAAAAGATTTACAACTCTGTACTCTGCTACATATATTCTAAGTTGATTATCTTTTCAACAAAGAGTATAAGGGGTTGGACATCACACGGACATCGTGATCCTTTTTTGCAACAATTTTCAGTCTCTGTGCATGCACAGAAGGCTTTGAACATGCACGGATGATGCGCACATTTGCGAACCGGTAGGGAAGGTAAGTGAATTTCACCCCTGGGTTGGAGCTACCTTGTCCTACGGTTTGTATGGAGACTTGCCTCAATTCTCCATGAAGCCTCAGTTGTAGCATTCCATGGATTAAAAATAAGCTTCAGTTCAATTTCCAGGCAGTATCTGACTAAAGTGAAACATTTAGCATTTCTCCATTAATGTTTACTTAACCATCTGTTCATGTCTCTGCATGGTTAAAAGCTCAGACTTACTGTTATGAAAAAGCCAGCAGTGTAGATTTCATAATAAATGGGCTAACTATTAAGTTGACGTTTTGCAGTACAGTACTAGACCTTGAAATGTAAGGGTGGGCGGGCTTGTTTCACACTTAATAAATAGCTTTGTGTCTATAGCCAAGAAATTAATCTGCTGTTAGTGCCTTTATAGGCACTAAATTGTTTAAAGAAGGAGGGGGAAAAATTTGCTTCGGTTTTGGAATTGCAAACATTTGCAAGCCTACGCAATCTTTTCATTTTGGCCTCTGTAGCTCAAACTATTACATTCTCCCTCTTTTCCATGTTTGCCATTCAGATATACAGTGTTTCCCCAAAAATAAGACCCTGTCTTATATTTTTTGAACCCCAAAATAAGCACTTGACCTTATTTGTGGGGAGGTCTTATTATTTTGGGGCGTGTGGAGCAAGGTGGGGCTCCTCTTGCCGTCTTACCTGATTTCCAGCTCTGCGTTTAAATATTTTCGGGGAGGACTTATTTTCGAGGGGAGGCTTATTTTAGCGCATGCGCTCAAAAGCCCGATTGGGCTTATTATCAGGGGATGTCTTATTTTCGGGAAAACAGGGTAGTCCTAATTTTGGATGAAGTAAAATTGGGTTAGAAATCAAAAGGGCCAGATTTTATGATAAACATTTAATTTGAAGGCCAAGCACTTGAGTGATGACACAACTGAATACATATGGATATATACCATATTACAACAAAGCTTTCAAATGTGTGATACATTAGCAGGCCGTTCTGTGGCAAAAATAAAGGGTCTTCTATGCTGTATCTTTGCATATGTCAGTATGCAAAATCTATAGCATAGAAGAAGTAACTATATGTACAGACATTCAGTCTTAATCATCCATCTGTATTTTTTCCCCCTTCTGAAATTCCCCAATTTTTTTCTCTTGACAAAAAATAGGTCTCAAAATGCCCATCTGCTGGGAATGGGGGTGGAGGGGAAGACCAGCTTGGAAAGAAATTGCAATCCAAAAGATGGGGTTAAACCCTTCCTCCTACTGATACCTTCCCTCCAAATCACAATTATCCTAAAAATAAATTGTAATCCGCCTTGAAGGATCAAGGCTTACACTGTAATCCTAATGTTTCAGTTTAGATACTCCAAAACAGGATCCTCAATCTTTTGGTTCTGCAGACCAGAGGTGGTGGCTTTGGCGATTTCAATGGCGGGTATGGAATGATTTTGCATGTGCAGTCTAAATCCTGCGCATACACAAATGAAGCTTTGCATGCTGGTTTCCAACCGGCCATGACCCAGTAGCGAGCTAGGGATTGGGGAACCCTGCCCTAGAGACACATGAACACACCTATTCTAGTGTGCACTTCTTTTTCTTTTGATGGAACATATCAGTTAACTACTTAGCAGGAAGGCAAACAAAATCCAGAAATTCCTGTTCTGTCTGTAATTCCCTCCAGTTTACCCTTTCTATCAGCTTCGCCTATTGGCTTCAAACAAGCAAACAAACAAGTGGGGTGGGGGAGAGATTTTCTCGTTCCCAAGTATTTATATGTTCTTCTAGACAAAATGGAAGGAGGATTTTGCATTTTCCAGAGCTTTTTAGGCGAGGTATCTTCCAGAATAAATGATTGCCATCCATGCATATTGGTCTTGAACATTAGAGAGAATAAACAGGTGTAAAAATTTTGGAAATTTACACAAACAAGCCTGCTGTGGAATTTGAAAAGTAGAAGAGTGTGTTGATTTATAGTCTACTACATTGGTGGTTATTGATCTTTCATGCCTTCCTTTACTTTCCAGAAAGAGATGACAACCCGGATGTGTCACTGAAGAACTGTAGCTGTATGGAGGAGAGGAAAAGAAAAGAAGAAGCAATATCCTGCTAACTGAAGAAAAGCTAGAAGATATATCAGTCCTGTGTAGGCCAGGGCTTGCCTTCTTATTCTTAAACAGCAGGAAAGTTAGAAACAGAAGATTATTGCTTTCACAATTCACACATGGCACCAATAAGTACATTAACCACGTTGCTAAGTACTCCCCTGGAACATTGTCGATAACCTGTAAAGGAAGAAAGGAAGAAAAAAAAAAGCTTTTTTAAAATTATTATTTGCATAGACCCTGAGTGATTGAGAAGGAGTTCCAAATCAATCCCAACTTCCTGTTCTTACAACTTTACTACAGTTGTGCTTTCTAACCTTCATTTTGATACTGACCTTAAGTCACTAAACTGTGATGGTATTATTGCACAGGCAGCCTATATGATAAGCCTTAGAGATAGCGTGTTCCTTTTCATTTCTTCAAATAGGGATAGGAAATAAGTCACTTGGCGCTTAAAAATGTTGAATGTGTATTTGACCAAGGCCTGAAACATCTATTTTAGAATATAGGCAGGAAAGAAGTTAATGACCCAGTTGAATGGACAAAATGTTTTTTTCCCATTTATAACTGGCATGGCTGCTTACCCAGATAGTGGCTTTTGAAACACTTCCAACTGTCCATATGCATCTCATTGGTTTTCTTTACAGCTGTCTACATGGACTGCCATATGAGGTTACCAGTTTGCATCTTAGCAGCAAGAACCACAATGCCCAAATCCTTGGGATCACTAATAAAAGCAGTCCCTTTGACAGTGAGTTCTAACATAACTGACTGCTCATGCGAAGGACACATCTGTTTTCCAGGCACACGCAATATAAAAAGTCATGTTCCATCTTTGCATTTGCGTGAATGATGACCGAGACAAAAATCCATTGATGTGCAGGCCAAACAATTTGTATTCTTATTTGGAAAAAAGGAGTGATTTGCATCTCTGCCCAAATATATTTGTGTGCACAAAAACAAGAGGAAGATGGCTCAGGGAGAATCCGGAAGAGAAAAACCTCCATGTAATGGAAAAAGGCCAGGTAGTACAAGAAATAAAAAGTCCCATCTATTGACCCAAAAAGCATTTACTTAGATTCATTTCCTAGACTTATTGAAACTAGAGTGACTGCAGGGCTCTTCAAAGTGCTAAGTTCAACGTGCAAATACACAGAGCAAGTAAAACCACTAGACTTTGTATTTCATATTGTGATCATATCTATGCAGCTTTCTAGACTGTCTTTTTATGTTTTTCCACATTTCCTGGTAAATACACTGAACTACCACTGTGCCTCAATTAATATGTCTTTTACTTAATTGCTTTTCTTTTTGACAATTTTTGTACCTATCCAGAAATTGATGAACTGGTGTGATTATAAATGGTGTAAATCCAGAGCTGGTATAAACATGTACAATTAAGATCGTTTTTAAAACATTGGAACTGTAAAACACTTTCTTGGAGATTATTCATAATCAATGCACTTGTGAGAGATCTGTAGTCTATGAATTGTACATACAGATAATTGGAATACACACACATACACAGTAAGTGCTTCTCATTGCTTCCTAGTCATTTTTTGTTTTTCTCTTAATTTAAAAAACAAACATATTGTTAAGCAAAAATGATTATTAGGATGAAAATGGAATTAGAAATTCTAGTTTTATTTCTTTCAATATGTGATAAAAATTCTTCCACAACTTAATAAATAGCAAATTGTCCAATAGGATATTCCAAAATTAATATTGGTGATTTCAATGAACTGCCAAAAAATATCTATAACTAAATCATTAAAGAGCTTTTACTGATGAAGTTTTATCTTCTTTAAGAAGATAAGAAGATAAGGGGAACAATAGTGTATTTGTGTGGTACATTTTCTCTAATTTAATGTTATAATTTTAGAATTGGTTCTAGAATTTAGAGTTTATATGTCTTCTTTCAGGCCTCGACATTTTTGCTGACCCTATGCAATCTGTTCTTCCTGAGCTGTTCCAAAATCAATATTAGAACATAATAATAAATAAGATTTATAAATGTAGGTAAATTATTTGAGTGTATTAGCTACAAATAATAATATAACTGAATGATGCTGGTGATTGATTTACAAGAATTTGTAAGATTTTTTTTTTTTTAATATTGATATGTTCTTACAAGAATTTAACACCAACTTTAGCACGAATCTGAACCAGGACTTCAAGGTAATTTATATCGAATTACAAATTCTAGCATCCAGGATTGGTTTGTTTTAGTGATGTGTCCTAAATTAAGATACAAAATAAGCTACCTTAAAGTCAGGGAAATTTTTTCTTGAGTGCCACACGTGTGCTCAGCAGCAAAGAATAAATATACTGCCTTCTGAAATAGATGCTAGTCTAAATTGGTTCTTTTTTGCTTGTTTGTTATGTTTTACTTTCTTCATGTCTATCCATTTTTTGTTTCAAATTCTGAAGTTACAGAATCCTTCTGCTCTTTGCTGTAATATCACAGAATCAGTTTCCCTGGGTTGAGTTCAAAAGAAATTTATAGCAAAGGTGCTTCCACTATTATTCTATACGTAGTTTTTATAAAACATGGAGACCAATATATCCAGTCTTTTTAATGTTTGGTTGTGTTTTGTTTGGTTTTTTTGCTATATCAAGAACCTTTAAGTTAAATACCTTGGGGATTGCTTCTCCTTATCTGGGACTTAACAGTAACTTAATAATAGTTTCAGTAGATTATTTTGAAGAAATTAAACAAGAGGAGCTAATATAGAGATCAGAACCACATTCTGTTTGATGGAGGAATAGGGCGATTACAGTTAAATGAAGCAATAACCAGCGGATCTGTGTTAATCACAGATTGACCAAACTCTAAATCCTTACTCAGAAGATGCAAAGAACACAGTTTGACTTCTGTAATTTGAAGAGACAGAGAAATATGTGTGTTTGAAACTGGAAATGTATTTTCAAATAAAACAAAAATCAGGGTTCAAGCCACTCACCAAGCCATAGTTCAGAGCTTTGCCTATCTTACATAGAATGAGATAAAACTGATGAATCTCATCTGAGAGATCTAAACTAAGATAAATTTAAGCTCTGTCATCCTGAGGTGTCCCTCAGACAATGTTGCATTACAGTTAATCAAAAGAACCATATTTTTGGGAGTTGCAATCCAAACACTTGACAGTACCAGATGTGGGCACAGCTAGTATGGAAGAAAACAATCCAGCAGATGGCATAATTAAATGAAAACTAGTTAAGAGTTATCATAGTCAGTGAAAGGTGTGAACATGGACAATGGGCTGGATTTATTATATATATAGGAATCTGTAGTGAATCACACACATTTGGGAACAGCCTAACATTGACATTTCCAGCAAAAGTTATATTTTCCACATATAGTATTAAAGAGGAAAGTGTTTCCTCAAAATTAGCTGATGACAAGTAAATCATGAAGCTATTTTGAAATATCAAACACAGACAAAAATGTAGTATGTGTAGGCTTAACTACCTGTAAGTCTAGCTCAACAAAACCAAAAATACAGTTTTTTCTGCGGTTCAAATATTTCTATTTTGAGAGAAACCCAATTTTATACTGCAAGAGGTTTTTTTTTAAATGCAGTTATGCTTTTTGTCTGATCTGGGATGGTGTGGGGGTTGGGAGGAAGATTTCCCAGCTAGTTTGGAGAGAACCTGTGAATTTATTTCCAAGTGTTTAATGTAAACTTTTGTTTTCAGTATTGCATAATTAAACTTTTTACTTTGGCCACATACATTGAATTCAAAAATACAGGCCTTAGAAATGTCAAAGCCAATACATTTATAGAACAAGTTATGTGTATGTGATTTAAATTTAAAAATCAACTGTTTGATGAGTTTTGTGGTGTCAGTGAAATAAAATGAGTTTTCAAATGGGTTAATAACATTGTTTGTAATATTGTGTTGATCCTGATTCATGATTTTAATCTATGCACCAAATAAAGGGGAAAAAAAGCCCTTTATGTGGTTTATAAAAAATCCCATAAACAAATCAAATGTGATGTAACAGTTTGCCTTCTATAAATGACAAAGTTCCCCCAATTTATGGTTCTCATAAACTCTAAATCAACCAGCTTTGTTTTCTTTAATGAAAATATATGCATTTGGTGCTATCTCAACTGGGCAAAGTAACTAGCCTTGTTTGCTTCAAGAGCACTTTAAAAAAAAATCTGGAATTGTCAAAAAGGTAGGAGAGACATATGGTACACATATCTAATAACAGCTCATTCACCTTGATGAATTTGTTTCTGGAAATCCTGTAAAATAGAGAAAAATGTTCAAAATACTCCAAGCAGTCCTCATATAGAAAAGAAAAAATAGCTTAAATCCTACAAGTGTACCTTCTGGAGATTTTACTCAAGAGAGTGACCAGAACTCTGTATTTGCATATTAGGTTTCAAAAAAATCAAAAGCTGGCAAAGCCCAAGCATCCAGCACTACTTTCATTTCCAGAAATGCCCGTTGGACACAGGTGGATTCCATGAAGTCAATGAGTAGCTCCAGAGATGTGCTTCCATTTGCATAGGGAGAAAAAACACCCAGGTAGTGTAGAAGATAATGAAGAGGCTAATAAATCAGTGATAATTATAACTTTTTATTATTTATTTATATGCTGCCATTCTCCGGAGACTCAGGGCGGCTTACAAGGCGTTAAGCAATAGCCTTCATACTTTTGTATATTTTATACAAAGTCAGCTTATGCCCCCACAAATCGGGTCCTCATTTTACCTACCTTAGAAAGGATAGAAGGCTGAGTCAACCTTGAGCCTGGTGAGAATTGAACTCGCAGTAATTGCAGGCAGCTGGAAGCTAAATACTACTTGGATGGTATGGTCTGTGAATGGACAAGGGCCCCCTGGGCTTTTAAAATGGTGCCATCAACTTTAAATGTTGAGGGAGCCCTCAAGATGTTCCTCCAGATGGATTAGCTAGAAGTCCCCTGGAAACATGGCCATTAAATAGCAGTAATTGGCTTTCCACCAAATTCTTCAAATTGTGGCCCATTTAAGCACTGCTTTTTATCACTTCTTTTTTAATTTTACTATTTGCTTACCTCATAATTTGCTTTTTTCCTTATTTTCAATTCAATTGTACTTCATTACTATTCCTTTCTGATCTTGCCATGGTTGCTAGATTTTTAGTCTGTTTTTTTTTTTAAAAAAAAAAAATCAAATCATGCTTTGATAGTTCAAACTGCCTAAGAACTTATGACCTCCTGCAGGTTTTGAGGCATTCTCACTTGAGGCTTTGCTTATAGATCACACTCCTTGGAGCTGATCTACTGTACAGGCCAAAAGGTCCAGTGGAGACCAGTCTTCCTTAATTAGTCTGTGCATGTGTTTTAGGTCGATATTGTAACATTTTATTAAATTGACACCTTTAATATGATTTATATTTAGTAACTGGTAGCAAGGAACCCGATGTATTCTCTTGTAGCAAGGAACAAGGACACGTGCTACACTATGAAACAGCCATTACCCATGATTCATAATGACAAGACAGTTCTTTTGTTAACTGCTTCCCTATTTAACTGTACTATTGGTTAATCAGTTTTCTAAGGAACTAAGCTTACATTTTACAATAGAAAGTTTAAGAGTTCCATTTAAAAAGAAGCAGTGTTTAGTTTAGGGTAGGTGTCATGCTGGTTAAAACTGGCTAACTGGACTGTTTACATTGCAAAATTCTAACAAGTCTTCCAGGCTGTAAAATTCAGGTCCGGTTTCTTAAATCACCACAATCCTACCCATTGCAAACAGAATAATCATAATCATCTGGTTATTTGAGAATGCAGATACCTGGATCTTATGACAGCAAGAAAGTTGCTATACTATACCTTTTATAATACTTGCAATAAGAGATAATAACGGACATCTTATCATTAATTCCACTAATGGAGACTGGTTCATACCTTTATTACCAAAAGTTACCGCTGCAGTTATATATGCTTTGTTAAATACATGCATTATCTATTAGTATCATTGTAAAAACATGTAGTACCTGTTGGAGGAAGGTCGTCCACTATAAGACTTTTTCACATGATGATATGCATAAAAACCTCAGGAAAGACCAGCTTCTGCAAATCAATTCTGCTTTGTATTAAATAACTTGGATTCTGAAGCCATCGTCCCAAGATTCACACTGTATGCTATGCCTACTATTATCTAGAATTGGGTGGAGAATTTTGCCCCTCTCTAATCTTGACGTGCCTACTGAAAGGTATGATGAAAAATGGGAACTCATATTGTTGGAAACAAATACATATTCCTGTATGTATTTGGGGCATGAAAATCTACATGCGAAGTTTATTGAATGATGTTAAATTCTGATTGCTAAGATTGAGAAAATGATCTATAGCAAGGGATGTCCCATCAGCGTCAATGAAAAACGGCCACTCTGCTCCCTCCCAACCTACAGTAAAGGACCAGAGGGTGGCAAACTCAAATCATCCACAATCCCTTGCCCTTGTTTGCAGCCAGTGTTGTGCACAAAAAATAAAGGGGACACACACACACACACCCTGGCATGATTCCCAAAAGCAGCATAAAGTTAGTAATTGATTGTGTGAATAGGTAGAGAACCATCTGAATCTCTGGGGATGCATCATTCCAGAAGGCAGTAATGTGACAGAGACCTGCTGACTGGTCCCTTAATTCGTTTATATTATTGCTGCTGTTGTTCATTCACTTTGATTCAAGATAAATAGGACGATGGCTGCCAGCTGTGTTTGTTCCAGATCAGAGTTGCAGTCTTAGAGATCTAATATAAGCCATGAGAAATGTCATGCGTGTAATGATGTTGCAACACAAATTATGCAATTTATGAAGTCAGTCACCATTCCATGGACTCCCTTGATTAGTCAATTGCCTGTTGCAAGAGGATGGCATTGGGGGAAAAAAGTTTTGGCTGTCATGGTCTGTCATGGTGAGCAAAGAAACAGATGGAATATAAAACAACAAACCAAAACAAGGTGGTTTTAAGCCCGCCCTAAGATTGAAAGACAAAACACCCAATCCCAGCAAAGCGGAAAGTTCCTTATTAAGCAGAGTGGAAAAGCCGGGGGGGGGAGGGGGAGGAAGAGATGATGATATCATTATAGGAAGCCTTGGATTGGACGAGGTGACGCTCTGCGTCTTGACGTCATGGTTAGCGACAGTGCTAGGGACTTGATTAGCCGTCCGGCCGCGCGGCTTCGTTCCATGGACATCCGGGTCTCTGCGAGTGCGTGCGGAGAAGGCGGAGCCTACGAGGCCTGGCTCGGCAGGTGTGCGCGTCTGTGTATGCGGAGTAAGAGAGGGGGGGGGAGGGCGTCGATGGCGGCGGCGGCGGCGACGTCGGTGTTCCTGTCCTCCTTGGCTACTCGGCTTTCCCAGTCGGCTACCGCCCGCACCTACGGGATCTTTTGCAAAGGGCTGACGCGGACCCTCCTCATCTTCTTCGACTTGGCTTGGAAGCTCCGCATCAATTTCCCTTACCTGTACCTCGTGGCTTCGATGATGTTCAACGTCAGGTTACAGGTGAGCTTTTCTTTGGGGAGGGGGGGAGAGAAAGCATCACCAGAAGAATAAGGGCTCCCCACATGGGTCAGCCTCTGCCAGCTTTAAATTTTATTTTTATAAATTTTATAAATTTTTAAACCTTGCCCAAACGGGTTTATCAGCAAGCTGAGACATTCCTGGGCTCCTATCCCAAGCAAAGGTAACCATAGAGACATGAAATCATGACTTTTAACTGAAATAACCCTGCTTTCTGGGTTTGTGCTGCCTTTTTAACTCGATTTACTGAGTTGACCTTACCTTGTGAGTTCATCCAGCGGACTGATTTATTAACCAATTGAAAGGAGCTTGCATACCAGGCGAAGCCCACCCAAAAACAAACCCAAGGATAAATCTCATCAAAGATAACATGAATGCGATGTGAATGGTAGCTGCTGAGGGTTAAAATGGCCTGGCCTAAATTAGAATGTGGCAAATGTTGCGTGTAATACTTACCTGTACCTACCTCAAAGGTTTTCTGAATTAACTCTGTATTGCAGATTTTCATGATGTACCAAACCAACAGGTAAGTTCCCTTGGAGAATTTCCTGCTACATCCTGAAGTGGAATTAGATTTTTTTAAAAAAAAAATATTATTAACGTGTATTCTGCCCAACCTTAGAGATTCAGTGACTAACAACCAAATCAAAGCACTTAAGACTATAATGCTAGGGTGCATAAACAAAGGGATAGAATCAAGATCACGTGAAGTGTTAATATCACTTTATAATGCCTTGGTAAGGCCACACTTGGAATACTGCATTCAGTTTTGGTCGCCATGATGTAAAAAAGTTATTGAGACTCTAGAAAGAGTGCAGAGAAGAGCAACAAAGATGATTAGGGGATTGGAGGCTAAAACATATGAAGAACAGTTGCTGGAATTGGGTAAATCTAGTTTAATGAAAAAAAGGAGTAGGGGTGATATGATAGCAGTGTTCCAATATCTCAGAGGCTGCCACAAAGAAGAGGGTGTCAACCTATTCTCCAAAGCACCAGAAGGCAGGACAAGAAGCAATGGATGGAAACTAATCAAGGAGAGAAGCAACCTAGAACTAAGAAGGAATTTCCTGACAGAACAATCAGTGGAACAACTTGCCTCCAGAAGTTGTATTCTTTCTATAATTATCACACAGAGAAATAACAGTAATATAAAAGCAGGATGTGACAAAGGGATATATTACAACCCTCTTTTAATTTCCAAATGGGGAGGACTGGGGGTTTAAATCTATTCTCAGCCACAAATACTCTTTGGATAGCTGTGAACCAGGTATTCTTTCTCAGTCCAGTGTACCTCATAAGGTGGTTGTGGTGAGGGAAAAACAACTAAATGGGGGGAAACATATTGGCTACACTGAGAACAGAAGAAACATGAATTTAATTTTTTTAAAAAAACTGGCTGAGGTAGTAAATATAAATAAAGATGTATGCACTCAGTTACACACTCATTTAAGTTCTCAGAATTAGGTTTATAAATTTCTTGGTTTAGTCCAAAGACTAAGAACAGATCTTAAGACAAAATTGGGGTTCAGATTAAGCTTTTTTGGAAAATAAGAGCCCTCCCTCTCTGAGGCCTTTGGAGTTGTGTTCACCAGTACACTGAGCCAAAAAACAGCCAACCCTTGGCTGGCCAATTAGTTTTATGAGTAATTGTATTGTGTAGTTCTAGAAAATTGGATTGAGTAAATGGATATGAATAATGCAGTTTTGTTTTCTATTGCCAATTTTAAAGTGAGAAAAGCAAATGTCACTCATCTCTGTTCTTGAATTTGAACTGTGGCTTACCCAAAATTAATAACATAGATGAGTTAATAGTGAACTCTCCTCTCCTTCCCAATAAATACATTTTCTGAACTCTTAATTATCATTTGTGCAAAACACATTTTGGTTGAACTTTCCAGGTTACACTGATTTGTTCCCAGTTGGGTGATCCTTAGATGATCTTTTAGAACAGGATTTAAATGCTGTGAATACTAAATATCTCGGATGTAATCCTATGAAAGGATTGATTAACCAGCAAATCAGCAGACAATGTTACTCTAGCTTAATAGGCAATCTGTGGCCTTTAGATGTTATATAATTACACACATGCTTTGGCCATGCTTCTAGAACAGGGGTGTCAAACTCTTGGCCCACAGGCCAGATGCATCATGCACTGGCCATGCCCACTCCCATTTTAGCAAAGGGGAAAAGTTGTGATGCATCACGTGATGACAATGTGACGACGCGAGTTTGATACCCCTGTACTAGAAGTACTTGTAATTCATAAACATATGGATTCCTGTAGATTGCCCTACAGTAGATGGTCATATACTGTCAGTTGGTAAAAGGCAGTTCTGTATATCTTACTGATCTTCCCAAAGTTGCTGCACTACTATTTTCTGCATATTTGTTAACAATTGAAGGCAACAGGTGATATTTTATTTGGAGATATGAAACTTGTTACACTGCAGATAGAACTCAGTTTCTTAAAATTGATTTTTCTTCATATATTTTTCCATAATGTATTCTTCCTGTGATGAAAATTGTAACCGATTTTTTTGGTCTGAAAACAAGTCCCTTAAATCTGGATATTTTTAATATTTCATTTAATGTGTTTAAGAAAAGATGTTCCAGAATAATTCTGAAGTGTGACACCACAGATCCCTATGGAGTCTAAACAAGCAATTGTTGGAAGACAATATTCTGGTAGTTAGTTTATTGGATAGTGACAAATGCAGCATTCAACAAAGGGCAAAAGATTTTAAATTGCAACACTCTAATTGTAGCATCAAAGATAAAGAGTACTAGAAGAGAGAAAATTAAGTTTTTGAAGTACAGTTACCTTGTTTTATAAAAAGTTGAATAGTGCATGCTTATTAATGCCGTAGAATATTCTGTATAAAATAAGGCTCACGCTTCAGTTTATTAGTACTGCCGGTCCTCGCTTAATGTACCATTGTTTAGTGACCAAAGTTATGACAATGCTGATCAAGGAGTACTCGCACTAGGTTCTCATACTTGAAACTGTCACAGTGTTTTCACTATGATGTTATTGTGATTCAAACATTGGCAGCAAGGCTTGCTATTAACATCACAACATCCTGCAGTCATGATTGCCATTAGCAACCTTCACTGCCAGTTTCTGACAAGCCTCCTTTCAAAGGAAAAGCCAGCAGGAGATTGCAAAAGGTCATGTGACCATGGGACAATGCAGCTGCATAGGATTTGCCAAGCAACAACTGGAACTGTTGGAATAATTGTAAGTTGGCACAGTCATGTGATGTGCCTTGCAACAGTATTGCTTAGCAATGGAGTTACCCAGTGAAGTAAGGACTATTTGTATATGTTGCTGTATTTCTTTAGATTCTGATTTGTTTTAATCACATTGAATAAGCAGCTTGGTTTACATACCAGAGTAAGCTAAAATTGAACAGATTTCAGAATAGGTTAGATCAGGGGTCTGCAACCTTAAACACTCAAAGAGCCATTTGGACCCGTTTCCCACAGAAAACACCGGGAGCCACAAAACCCTTCCCGTGCCTATTTCTTGAGCGGCCACAAAACTAGCATATGTAGTTGAATTAAATGTTCTGTTTTCTTCTGAAACTTTTCTTGGATTTATCCATGGTTGGCCTACCAGGGGTTGAAAAGCTCAATAAATCGTGTGCCAGCGGGTGTCGCACATTGGCAGCTGTGATGCATATTTTGAGTGACAGGGAGCCGCAGCAGAGGGGTGAAAGAGCCACATGCGGCTCCAGAGCCGCAGGTTGCTTACCCCTGGGTTAGATCAATTGGAGTGTCTTGTTTTATTGAGCCGTAAAATTTAAAAAGGGGGCTATGGTGGTGTTCTCGTGTAGTTGATGGGTTTTTATTTGCTTAAAGCAGTTCTATGAGATAATGATTTGGGTTTACTTTAAATCTGCATACTGTATTATCTATACATTTGCAAATTGATTATAACCAAAATGTATATTTTACTTTTTTCTCTAAAATGGGAATGCCCTTAATCATGAATAGTATCAAAATAATATACAGATAGGAAAACATCAACAAACAAAAAAGTTAATTAAAAAATATTTAAACCATACTGTGCTGAAACAGGATTATAAAAATCATGATTGCATTTGTTGAATCAAATGCAGATTAAATAATATTTTATGGCCTTGGATTCTTTCATCAAATGTTAGTTTAATCTATCCACAGTTCAAAGTAATAACAAACGTATTTGATTCCTCAGATAGGCAACATGAGATCCCAGGGGTGATTCCTGCTTATTTTCATTATTGCAAATTACACTTTATCGTCCTATCCCACGTCAAAGTTTCTGTAATCTAAACAGATCCCTTAAAATGGTTAACTGGTCAGTTCAGTTACAGATAAAGCTATCAGAATTAATTTTATGATTTTAATGATAAAAGTTTACTTACCTGTGTTTTTATTTTCTCGCAGGTTCATATTGAGATTCATTAAATCATGTCTTATGTTGCAACCAGAAAACATTCCACCATTTGCTTTGGATTACTACAATGCAGAGCTTTGAGGACAGGGAAATGATGCCTTTCTCTTTTACCTATATGGCCCCGGAAGAAGATTTGGGACACCATCACCTGCAGCAAAGGACTAACCTAAATCAGCATAAGGAGATCCTTCACTTTCTAAGGGTCCTTTCTTTAGTGAAGAGCTCTCATATGGATAATCATCACTTGCAAAAGGAATCTTTCTCTCTCAAAATTGGGTGCTGCCCTCTGTTTCAAGCTATCCCACTGCCTGGTATTGGTGAAAAAGTCTCATTACATTGGAGCAAAGTGACAGGAAGAATCATCTCATCCAAGGAATCACTTGGTTCACTAGAGAAAGATCTCCTGGAGAAGGTCTTTAGTCCCTTCAATAGTACTATAATAACTGGTTGGTTAGAGAGAGATCATGACTTCATTAGTGAACCAAACAGGTGGAGAACACTATACACTTTGCACGTTTTTGACTGTCAGGGCCCCAGCATAACCAGAAGCAACAACTGTTAGAACTGGAATTAAGGGTTGTTGATGAAATGCACCTTGTGTTATGTGAGATGTTGATTTGCAAGGAATTTCAGTCTTCAGATCTGAAATCCAGCTTGGCTGCTGCATTGGATGAACATCTCGTGTGGCTTTTCTGTGACCAGCATCTGTTTCTCTGATTTACTTCGACCTCATGTCTTTACCCAGGAACTTTGAATATACAGAAATACTTTCCAGTATAAAATATCCAAGCAAGCATCGTCAGATATCTCAGTGGTTGCTAGCTATATGAGCATTAGCACCTCACATCTCTTGTCATGTAATAGTAAATATAAAAAAAAGCAGAATTTGGAAATGGTAGTGATTACTGAATCTGAATCTGCTTATTGAATCTTCCTCACTTGTTATTTTTAACATTTTTCAGAAGCTGAGTACTGGGTGGTTTTATAATACTCTGGACAACCCAAATTTTAACAGCATTAGGGAACTAAACTGGCCCATGGGCCATCAAATTGATTCAATACAACATTCTGGAATCCATTTTGCTATCACTTCTGTGTTAATACCAGCATATTATTGATAGGGTTGAATTTGAACAGTATATGCCTGTGGATTGTTGCCACACGATGCAAGAGCAAACATTTTACAGCTTTTACTATGTATTGCACAGGTGTCAAACGTGCAGCATCACGTTGCTGTCACATGACGTTCCTCCCCTTCATGGAGCTGGAGTGAGTGTGGCCTGCATGTGAGGTATCCGGCCCGCGGGCCACCAGTTTGACACCCTTGATGTATTGCATTCCTACCATGCATATGGGATGCGGGAAGTTTTTCCACTTAACATTTCCTAAAGCATTTCTGAGCCCACCAGAAACATTTTATATATGAGGCAAGCTGAAAGTTTTAAAGGAAATAAAGAAGTGGAAATATTACTGAATTATAGTTTATACTTGGTCCAGCAATACTCATTCTCTTGGGTGCAACGACATGCTAGTTTGGGAGATGGGAATCCAGTCAAACATTCCAAGTAGGTGATCTGAATTGAGGAATGCTGGTTTAGATGCTACAGCATTTTCAGCTGGCCTTTAGACAATGCAAAACACCCTCAAGATAAGGTTTGTAATGTTCTGAAGCCCTAATCTAGTAGCCTTCTGTAAAATGATAGTTGGCTGTATCCAGGTGTATAAGGATAGGCTATGGTGCCTTTTTAGGTACTGTTATAGGAATTAATAAAGAATTGTTACGCATGAGGCAAATATTTTAGAGTCAAAAGCCAAAGACCAGGTTTCTATCATATGAAAGGATGAATTTACCTTCTGATGATGAGGGATGTAGTTTCTCCTATAGAATGTTATAGTCTAAAATATATTTACAGTAGCGTCAGTACTTAAGAAAAGCTGTGTAGGTATTTCCAGCAACCAAAACTTCAGAATTTGGAAGTATAACCTGCAGGACCTATGAATCATAAAACGTCGTAGGTGTGCAGTAGTGTTTGCAGTTGTCCTGCTATCTTGTAGCAAGGGTAGCAGAACATTATGGCCTTTTAAAGATTGATCGCTTTATTATGCAGGTATTCTTGAGACTCTGTGGGCAGCTGATAAAGTGGCTTATGTGCAAAAGTGTGCGCGATAAATTAGCTTATAAAATAACCCAGAACACTGTACTGCAAAGCTAAGGTTAGCTCTTTTCCCTCAATAGGTTGCTGTGAATATCCATTTTAAATGGCAGTGCAATGAAATACATTAGTGAGGTTAGGATTCCAGAGAACAATGTTCTTCTTTCAAGCCAAGGGGGCTTCAACCTAGTTCTTGAACAATACAATTCTTGAATATTTCAAGTTTGCTATTTCTAAAATCTTTTCCACAAGCTTACTGGGATTGTTTGTGTCCTTCTAATATTTTCCACATGTGACTAAAGCATATGCCTAATCACCTAGTGTGTTTTAAAAAAGGATTTTGATGAGAAAGTTAACACAACTCTCTCTTAATCAAGTTCCCTACTTGCCTTGTGTGGAACACCTAAAGAATTGAAACATTCCAGCAGAACAGAAGGACATTTGGATTTTGCAATCCATACCAAGATGCACCACAACTTTGTGTAGCTTGATAAAATTAAGATTTGCATTCAGCCTGTTACTCTGCCATTTGTTTCATATTTTCTAGTGGCAAAATTAACATGCTAACAAGCCAGAATCCAGAGATCTTGGCTGATAAAGCTTGCTTAACGAAATGTCTGCAAGATTATGGCTATTCTGATTTAAATGTAACTATTGCCTAGGTAAAAATCCCCCAAAGTCTGAAAAAGCTTCTATTTATATATTTCAAGGATGAAGTTGAAATTGCCTGACGATCCCCATCCATCATTCTGGACTTTGAATTGGACTGTATTTTCCTTTTAGTAAAGTCTGCACTTTATTCTGAAAGAGGGACTTTTTTTCAGATGTTTTTTGCACTAAAGAATTATTTCATCAACAAGCTGATATAGACATTTTAGAAATACTTTGCTAGGAACGGGGTAGGCAGCAGTGTGTACAAAGAAGGCCTTGTTTTTGCAAAAGTCTGAAGTGGCATAACACTTGGACTATAAATGACTTTTGCTGCATCCCTGTGCAAATATTATTGTGTGTTTTGGTACCGAACTAAATACATTGGGCTATAAGGCCACTACTTATAGTCCTTAGCCCTTAAAAACAGCATGATACGAACAGCATAAGAAATATTTTGTCTTGTTCTAGTCTTATATAGCAAACAAAATATCACTGGCAGGGACTAAGATTGATTACTGTCCATATGTGGATGTTTATATTTTGTGACATCTGTTTCTTTTTAGAGGAGTTGATGTACCAAAGGTATTGGCATTTGAACTTAAGGAATACAACCCATTACAATCTCCCCTTGTTTTAAATGTTAGTTCTAAAAGACATTGGCCAGTACTCAGCTGTCTTCTGAACAGCCACTGAGATCCTGCTGGACAATACTACAGTGAAGTGGTTGAAGACATGCAAAAATGTTCACATTTACCGATTCTCTTTAGCAGTACTTTTTAAAAAACTGTTAAAATATCACATTTAAACTAGGATTGATGCAAATGCTGCTCTGCCTTACGAATGATTACATTCCTTATTGTGGCCAAAAGGCCAGCACCATTGCTTTATGAAATCAGGCATTATCCACAAGGATGCATCCTTTTACACAGCATTTTCACAAGAGGAGCAGTCTCCGTTGATTGTGGCTAATGTTTTCATGATAAAAATGCCTTTACATGGCCTTACATTGAATATGCACCTGTATCCAACTTCATATGTAATGCCAAGATTTGCACACTTGGAATGCTTTGTTTTATCAATAGTCTCTGTTGTAAGGTTTTGTTCATATTTACATGGATGTAGAATTCTGCAAAGTTTCCCTCCCCTCTAACATTATAAGAAGATAATACTGGGGGGAGGCATGTGTGCTTAGGATGCTGAAACTTTCAAGCCTAAAATAATTTATTGTACATGAGTATAAAATCTTTATTAGCCCCTCCTCTTGGTTTAAAGAGAGCAAAGATTGCATTTCTAAATCATGGGTGTTCAAATTTTTGGCTTGCCTGGGCCACATTGAATGAAGAATTGTCTTGGGCTGCATATAAAATAATATAATCAATGTATATAAATCACGTCAAAAATTTACAACCTTGTGGGGCCGCATTACTACTGTCCAGGGTTGCAGGCGGCCTATGGGCCACCAGTTTGACAGGTCTGGACTAAATCTTTTTGTGATGGAATTTGGCAAGTTGTAATTTTTTCTACTCCCTCTGGAGGAAGTAAATCCAGCCAACATCCTATTTGCATTCTTCGTATCTGGTGTATTTCCAGGAACCTTATTAAAACTGCTTGAAGTTCTTTTGTCAGCTGTACCATGTTGAACTGAATATAGGTTTTACTCTGAATTAGCTGGTACG
Organism: Pituophis catenifer annectens; assembly: GCF_029215685.1. NCBI lineage: Eukaryota > Metazoa > Chordata > Lepidosauria > Squamata > Colubridae > Pituophis > Pituophis catenifer. The sequence goes on from NW_027256882.1 coordinate 213,928,139, forward strand.
CTTAAAAACTCTTCCAATTATTCAAACCTGAGGGAAGAGTTCCCATACACAGAAAATGTATATTAAATTACAATTCTTGAGTTCCTCGATTTCAGTCTGTAGGCAGTTTTGGAAGTATTGCAAGAAGCAGGTGCAGCTTTTTTTTGCATGTTCTCCACCCAGGTTTCCCCAATCCATGTCAGTTTGGGTGAATTTATGCAATACATTCCAATTTGATACTTTTCAATGTCTCATCACTGCAACTGGCTTTGCTCAGCCTACAGAACCATGATTTTAATTATGGATTATTAATGAACCTACCATTGTCTAGACTGGCAAGACTTGTTAATAAGTCAAGCTGATTTTACAGGTTGCACACACCCAGAGAGTGATTGCTAATTTGTGGCTGGGGCTGTACTTGGTTACAAGCTTTGGAATTTGAGACTGGTTTGAAATTTTCCTAATTAGTAATTACTTGTGGCTGAAAAACAAGCTGAGACCATAAACAGTGGTTTAAAATTAACAATGGTTAGGTTTACAGATAGCAGTAAACTCTGTACTCAGTGCCCATGCTCTCAGACTCACAGGCATCGAGATTCAGTCAACACATTTCCATCCAGTGGCCCTGAGCTTCAGGAGAACCCAGCAGTATCAGTCTGATTAAAGTTACTGAATCCAGCATCTTGCTTACAAGATAGCTTTTCAGATTCAAGATTTTGCATAATCATCGGTTGGGTTGGAACATCATGCTGAGCGAGGGTTTTTAAAATGCTGTTATGTAAGTCAGTGGTCCCCAACCTTTACAGCTTGGCGATCTAGAGTTGTGGGGAGAGAGGGAAACCGTCCTGGCACTTGTGCAGGTTGAGCTCTGTGTGCGTGCCAGCCCGCCACTTAACACAAGTCAAACTGCGCATGTGTGCTGACCAGCTTCCACAGCCTGGTTCTGATCAGGCCTTAGGGACCCCTGATATACCGGTAACTTATAGTAGTTTGTTTCACATAACGGTTTGTTTGTAGCACAAAAGCATGGCAGGTGAACTTACTAGGCCCGCAAAGGATCGTTGTCATCTGATGGCTTTGTGGCAGTCCATGCCTTGGTATGAAATGCTATGGGGGGGGGGGGTCGCTTCTAAATTACTAGGGTGTTTTTTTTTTTTTTTTTGAGGTCTCTAAACCCAGCCATGTTGTTTTCACTACAACACTAAACTAAATCTGGTAAGGATGTATTTTCTCAGTGGACGTACACTGAGCAAGAGAAGGAGACAATGCAATCATCATCTAAGTTGGAATGTTTTTAATGGAACTTGCCCCCCTTGCTCCAGTGGTTTGAAAAAGAAAACAGATTCTTTCCCTTAACTCCCTTTCAGGGACATTGTGTAGTGTTCTCCACCATTACAAAATATAGTTTAAAACAAAACAAAGTGTTGAGATACAAACTGGGTTACCTTTAAAATATCTCCAGTAGCCTAGACAAATTTAGACACCATCACCATCAAATGTTTTTTAAAAGTCCTTGCACCCCAAACCCTCCTGGCCTGGAAAAGCTATTTCAGTGTTTGAGGTTTGACCTGCAGTCCCTGTTGAAAGCTGATAACCATAGGGTTTTTGGGATGTAAAATAGTATTAGAGAATAGTTGAATCAAAGCCTCCTCCAGGCCTGGAACTCTTTAAATATATATTTAAAAACAACCTCAAGGATTGTGTGCATTTCTTAAGCAGATGATGATGAAATTGCTTGCTGACACCACGTGAGGGTGCTACAGGTCAAATTTAAAACTTCTAAGCATTGGGATTTTTGAAACTCTTTCATTGGGTTTTTTTTTTTTGTACATTTGTGCTGCATTGTATTATTATTTTCTTTGCTGCACTTTTAGCAATTTAGCATAACGTATCAACATTGACATTCATGCATTTGTTGGGATTGTTTAAATTTGAACATGCCACTGAAATTTTTTTGAATTAAAAAGGAGAAATAAAGTTTTCTTGGTAAACAGTGGGAGAGAGAGGAAATGCTGTTAGTGTTGCCATTAGAAACACACACACACACACACACACACACACACACTAATACAGGTAGTCCTTGACTTTCGATGTTTCGTTCAGTGACGGTTTGAAATTACGATGATGCATGAACAAAGTGACTTATAAGCCCTGCTTGAAGTTATGGCTGCTATAGGGCTCCCGCAGAACAAAATTCTGGCATTTGGCAATCTGTGTGTCCTTATGACCACTGGAGGAACAATGAGGCCTCCATTGTCTATCCTCTCCCCCCTCCATCCTCCCCTGCTGGGTCTCATTCCCTCCCCCATCACACCTAGGTCCACTTACCTTTTCCATAAATCTTTTTCAGGAAGCAGTTTAGCCAGCCAACAAAACCTGTTGGATTGATTAGATGGCTAAAACTGGCCTACTCCTTTAAGTGTGGTGGTTTCCATCCACCTCTAGGACAGTGGCTGAGAAAGCTTGTTCAAAGCAAGCTGTGATATTTTAGGCCTTTCTGGAATGATGAGAAGAATGGAGAAAGAATTTATCAAATTAAGTAAATTTTTCCATCACATTCCCTGTAGGCTTTGCTGGTAATTCAGAATTTCTCAATTTTCTTGTTGTCCACGTTTCTTCCATATACAACAGTCTTCCAAGGGATGCTTATGGAATGTATTTTCTCATTCCTCTGTTCCTTCTGTTCGCTCCAACTCTATGCAAGGATTAAACAGTATAAAGTCCCAACTGCAATCAACTGTGATACCTAAACATAAGCCAGGGTAAGAGAACTTTTCACAGGGTTTAATATCGAAGCAAAAAGGATAGGAGGAGAAATAAATTTACACAAGAGAATAAGAGTAGTTTGCTGAAATGGGCGATTATACAAACCAAACCATTTAAAGAGAGCTCCCTCCAGTTCATATAATACATCGTTTTTAAAGCAAGAAAAAAATGTAACAGAAAACACATAAGTGAAAGGAATTTATGCTGCTTGCTCTGGCCTGCTTCTGGGTGGCTGGATAGTTGGATGAGGAGTACCGGGTGCTAACTTAGGGCCCTGATCCAGCGCACGCTCTGATTCATCGGAATATGATGTTGCCTCATCCACAATATTCATTATAGATGAAAAGGAAACTGGATTTATATCTTCTTTTTGGAAATTTCTGGAAGGTACTGTGGAGGCCATTTGCTTTCGGCAGAAAAGCTTCATTCTAGGGATGAAAAGTGTCATAACATTGGAGTTTAGTACAATGTATAGATTTAAAACCTTTCCTATAGACTTGAGGTGGCTTAGGATGGGGAAAAATTGCTTTTACTCAATCTGTTTTTTTTATTTCATTTATGGCTCTATTTGCCTTCGGACTTGTTTGGCACCCAAGAGCCAATGTGCCACCATAAGAACTTAATCATCCTTCAGATTCCATAAGAGGTGATAGAATTTTTAGCAGCAATAAGTACAACCAAACATTTCCTATAATTTGTGATGAATCTCTCTCATTTCTTCGTAGGCATTCTGATCCCATTTCCCGTGGTGACCTGCTTGTATTCAGTAACATCTGTAAGATTTCTAGTACAAATTATTTGTTTCAGGTGCTGCTGCAACATTTTTAGTGGGTTAGACCTCTTGTCTCGGTGGCCTTTACAAAAGTCTGAATTTGCTATTCTGCATCCATTCAGTTGAGGTTGTTAGAAGTCACTGATTTAGCCATTTGCCCTTCAAGGACTGATAGCTTAATGTTCTCCTGCATTTTTTATTTTATTATTTTATTTTATAGTGAAATACAAAAAAAGAAAAAGAAAAAAAGGACAGCACGAACTGAAAAAAAGAACTACAGAAGAAAAGTAAATATGCTGTGATCTATGTGACATAAAAAGAAAACTAACACAGAAGGAGACCAATTATCAAAAAACTAACAAAAAAAGGGGGAAAGATATTTGTAATAACTGGAGTAATATAAATTGAATTCAATCCTTATGTTTATAGTTATAGTTTATGATTAAATCTAAGCATAAATCTAATCATATAGACACAAATTACTTCATCTTCCCATGTTTAGAGCACAGAGATCTTTCAAAAATAGGTAACAAACTCATGTTGGATCCATTCTTTAAGCTCAACAGAGTTTCCTATTATAAAACATAATTCTTTTTTCTAAATCCAGTGTTTTAGGAATGCATAGTTCAGCATCTCATTAAAATCCTTAGCTACAATAATTATCCTAAAAATTGTAATAACATCAGTGGTGGGTTTCAAAATGTTTTACTACTGGTTCTGTGGGCATGGCATAGCTTGATGGGCGTGGCTTGATGGGCGTGGCAGGGGAAGTATACTGTTAAAATCTCCATTCCCACCCCACTCCAGGGGAAGGTTACTGCAAAATCCCCATTTCCTCCCAATCAGCTGGGACTTGGGAGGCAGAGAATAGATGTGGGTAGGACCAGTCAGAGGTGGTATTTACCAGTTCTCTGAAAATTTCTGCTACTGGCTCTCCAGAACTGGTCAGAACCTGCTGAAACCCACCTCTGATTAACATATGTAATAATTTGTAACCAAATCAGGCTATATCTAAATAAGATTTGATCATGCAAGAATCCTCACATTTCTTGCAATGGTTGGCCATGAGTACTTTCAACTGGTATTTTGATGAGAGACTTACCTGCCATTCCTGGAATGCAGCCATACAGTTACAATGCAGCACCCGGTTAGCATGAGCAAAAGCAGAAGATTCACAGTCGATATTATCAACAGAACTTTTTCCCGCTGTCTTTTGGGTTGGGATTCTTTGACTCCAAAATAGTTCCTAGCGTTTTGTGCCTTATCTGAAACTAAAGTGTGGAGGAGGGGGGGAGGAGAGAAAATGGTTTTAAATCAAAGTTAAGTAGGGCCAATTGGAGTGTTTAGGACTTATTTCAGTAGAGCAAAGAAAAGGGATTTTTTTTTAACACTGCCCTCTGTTTCGATTACGGGTAGACAAGGCTTATTTGACTGCCTTCTTCAGTGACCAAAGTTACAACAATGTCAAAAAAAAACAACTTTACAGCCAATGCTCGCATTTAAAACCATTGCAGCATCCCTTAGTCGTGTGATCACCATTACAGTCAAGTACACCTTGTTCCGTACCTCACCTGTTGTTATTCACTCCTTGCAGAAGGGGAGGAAAAAAAGCAGGTAAGGCACAGGGAAGATTGGCTACAGAAATCCCTTTTTTTATTATTCCCTCCCATCACAAGGAACGCAATGGTACTCTGTAATATCCACTCCAGTGATGGGTTTCAAAAAAATTTTTCTACTGGTTCTGTGAGTGTGGCTTCGTGGGTATGGCATGGCTTGGTGGGCGTGGCTTGGTGGGTGCAGCAGGGGAAGGATACTGTAAAATCTCCATTCCCTCCCCACTCCAGGGGAAGGATACTGTGAAATCCCCATTTCCTCCTGATAGCTGGGACTCAGGAGGCAGAGAATAGATGGGGGTGGGGCCAGTCAGAGGTGGTATTTACCGGTTCTCCGAACTACCCAAAATCTCCGCTACCAGTTCTCTGAACTACTCAAAATTTCCGCTACTGGTTCTCCAGAACTGGTCAGAACTGCTGAAACCCACCTCTGATCCACTCCACTCTGCAGGGGTTGGGGATGGGATGAAGAAAAGAGCAAGTGTTTCTACAGGCAATCTCTCCTGTGCCTGATCTGCTCTTCTCCCCTGCCTTTCTCACAGAGCAGAGGGATTGAAGAGGGAGGGATTACAAGAAAGTAAGCAGGTACACAATGGGGAATGCTCCAGACTGTTTGCATAGTGTGCCTGTGATTGTCAGTGCCAATGCATTCCCTTTGATGTATGCTCCCCATTGTGAGCCTGCTTAATCTCTTGTAATCCATTGCTCTCCAATAAATGTAAATACATTAATTCCATTTTTATTAATTATCCTGGCACTGGGATAAACATTCCAAAGAGCAGCAGGATGCAAACAAAAACTGAAGGTGTAAAACTGATTAGTTTGGTCAATTTCAAGCCAGCTATCCCAGGGCCAATGGGCAGGGGAATGGGGAAAAGGAAAGCATAGTCCCAATCGTATGAGTTCTCACTTAGTGACCATTTCGCTTAATTGCCAGTCTCATTTCTGGTTAAATGAGGACTACCTGTATCCATCTCTGTCTGATGTAGGAATAAATGCTAATAAATGCATTCTTTAGATAAACAATTCAGAAAAAAACCTGTATGGTAATATTAAGAATTAAATCTAGCATTGTTTGAATTCATTGTACATATAGTCACTTCCATAAGCAAAGGAATGAATTAATGGAAACTAGCAATTATATGTAATAAAGAGATATGGATATATAGATACAAATTTATAGAGATATAAATATAGATGGTGATAGATATATAGATGCAGATGATAGATAGATAGATAGATAGATAGATAGATAGATAGATAGATAGATGGATGGATGGATGGATGGATGGATGGATGGATGGATAGATGATAGATAGATAGATAGATAGATAGATAGATAGATAGATAGATAGATGATAGATAGATAGATAGATAGATAGATAGATAGATAGATGAGATATCGATATAATAATGTTGATATAGACAAAGAGATAGATAGATATATTTGGCCTTATTCTATTTTCGACCTCTTAGGCTGTCTGGAGAAGGCTCTAAAACTTGGAAAAGTGGAAGGAAATAGCAGAAGAGAAAGGACAGCAGCAAGAGGGGGGATAAACTCAGTTATAGGAGCAATTGAGCACTGAAAGAATTGAAAGACTGGGGTAGGAACAGAACATCCTGGGAGAAAAGAAAAAGAAGCATCTGCCATTTCAGTTTCCTGACAATTCCTTGCAATGGAATTGCAATAGAATGGCAGCTGCTTTTGAAGCTTTCTGCCCCATCATCAGTTGGCAGATAGGAAGCTGAATGCCTCTCCTATCTCTTGCAAGATTTTAGGAAGCCAAGCCCTGCATGCAAAGGTTGCAGCTTCAGGAACAGTTTCCCAGAATTTTTCCTTTGCTTTAACCTCATCCCTCCCCCAGAAATCCACCGTTCTTCAAGAAAGAGAACAAAAAAAGTTAGGAGGGATGGACTTGTTGATATCCGCCCACCCCGACAAAAAAATAGGTACAAAAATTACATTTCCTCCCTTTGCTCTCCAGTCTCTATCTCTTTTAAAAATCTTAACTTGACTCCAGGCTGAAGAGTAGAGGAATGGAAGCAAGCAAAGTTAGCAAACAAATATTTTTGCGACTTTTTCCCTTGAACTTGAGGGAGGAAAAAAAAAACATCTCCGAAAGTTTAGCTGACTCAAGACTCGGACAATAAAATGGAGGATGCTGGGTCTTTGCAGGCTTTACTTCTCCTTCCGGCTGCCTATAGAGCCCAGCTAGGACTTAAAAGGCTAGCCCAGGGTTTCTCAACCTTGGCCGCTTTAAGAGGTGTGGACTTCAACTCCCAGAATTCCCCAGACAGCATATCTGGGCGCAGAATTCTGGGTGCCGAAGTCCACACCTCTTAAAGTGGCCAAGGTTGAGAAACACTGGCCTAGACTGTAGAGGAAGCTCTTTGGAGATGAATTGTTTCAGCTGATGGGGCAGAATTAGGAAAGCCAAGCTCGCCTAACATTTTCCTTCCCCATTGTTTCTTGGCTGTATGACAGTGTGACATACAAGGTACACAAGGGGGGGAGGGCAGGGGAGCATGGAGTATTTCGGAGTGGGGAAAGTCTTGGGAGACCTTGAGGCAGGTAGTCTTGTGCCTGCATTAGGCCTTCCAGCATTTTCCCCACCTCTGAAGTCCATTTAATGACCCATGCATTCATTTAATAAATGCACTGGGGAGAACAGGGATGGCTGGTCATTACTTGAGGCAGTTCATTTAATGTTGTCCTGACTTTTGATCCTAATGGGCAGGCTCCATTACAATCCTAACTCAAGGATTACCTGTATTCATTTTCTATCTTACCTAACTATTTGCTGCAAGAATTGGGAATTATTTGGAGCAATTCAGCTCAAGTTCTTTGAAAGCCGAAATATTTTACTTCCGTTATGATAGATGAGCATTAGAAACTATATAGCTGCTATAGTAAACATTTTAAGTCTCAACACTGCTAAACTGTTTCCTTACATGGCACAGGCTGGAAAAACATATTGTGAGGAATATCCAGCTGATCATCATGTAATCCTGCAATGAATTTTAGAAGAAGGTGATTTAATAATAAAATAAAAACAATTTTTGCCAGCAGTTTTAATCTCTAATTAATCTTTTAAATAATTATGTATGAAATCAAAAGTGATGTCCCTCTGACATTAGAGGTAATATTACTTAAGAACCGTTCTCCATGAGCTAAGCGTATGAAACTTTTAAACTGTATTTCTTTATGTGTAGCAAGAAGATATCTAATTTACATCCTTTAGAATTTTACTAATTCTTCTGTACATAATTATTGATCCAGTGCTATTAAGGTTCCATGACACATTAATTTAGTCTCTTGTCAAAAATTCTGGGATGTAAACCAAAAGCTGTACTTAAGGGAATGTTGGCAAAAAATTAACAGGTTACCAGGAGTATCTGGTAGCACCTTTTCTATCAAGTATTTCTTTTAAATAAAAATAATCTTTTGTAAATAGTAGCTGACTTCATCAGATGTCTGGAATGGTTAAACTGATACAGAATTTGAACTGGAGACAGAAGTGGGTAGCGTGTATGTAGAAGATAGAATGGCTAGGTAGATGCAAGTAACATATGGGTTAGATTATGAGTATTAAGAATTATAATGTGTTTATTTTTGCTCTGTAGTTGAAATCAAACAGAGAAGACTTGAGGCAGCAGAGCTAAAATATGACCTGTCAGGTCCACCATCTTTGGCTCAGTGCAGCACTTGTGTCATGCCATCAAAGGACTGGGGGGGGGGGAGTGTGAGGGGGACACAAATGGGCAGCAATATATCTGTATACATTTTTGTATGGGAATTTGGGAGGGTGGGATGACATCTGAAGAAAATCAGATCACCGTGGGACTGGTTTGTGCCAAGTTCAAGGCCATTTGCCTTGAGTACGGAAAGTTACCAGTCCAAATACCTCAGCGTTCCCAAAAATCCAGGCGACATTGCATTGGCTGGGGTCAGATTGGCCATGGGGGGAGGGATGGGACTGGAAGAAATAGTTTGGTCTTGCTGCATGGAAAATTCAGATTCTGCCTAACTTTGCTGCAACCAGCATCTCTTAGTGAAAGCACTTTTCACTTCAAACAAATGGAGTTGAGGGTTTTTCTTCCCTAAGGGATCAGATTGGGGCAGGTCTGACAGTCACCTCTATCAGTGACATCACTACCTTAGAAGGCTGTGGACATTACTGAGTTGCATAGATCAATAGTCTACTTTGGAATCACTTTCCCCCTTTCCCCAATGGAACCATCGATTGCATTATTGTTTATATATTACACTACATAAGCCACCTTTTCATACATTTCATACACAATGCAATATCTTTTTCTAGAGTTCTGGACATTAGAGACCTTTGGTAGCTGACCGAAAATGTCAAATTTATCTGGATTATACCATATGTAAGCTTCTATAAGACATGCCTAGGTAATTAATTTATATTGAATGGAGAATGTACGAATGTTCTAGACTCAAATGCACAGTTCCTCTGATTGGTGCTATATTTAGGTATAGTATAGTTGGACAATGTAGAAGTTGAGAGCTATCCATTTTGCATCTGAGAAGTGGTTTCACCGGATGGAAGTGGAGGAACGTGTGTGATAGAATAGTATAGAATAACAAAGTTGGAAGGGATCTTGTAGGTCATCTAGTCCAACCCCCTGCTCAAGCAGGATTACAGATACTTAGCAGGGGTGGGTTCTACTTACCTTTACTACTGGTTCACAGCAGGGTTGCGCACACGTTTGCTTCGTGCACACGCTCTTCTGCTTATGCACAGAAGCGTTTTGATGATGTCGGGGTCTGTGGGCGGGGCCTCCTGCCGATTTTACTACCGGTTCTATAGAACCAGTGTGAACCGGGGACAACCCACCATTGATACTTAGCCTCATATTAATAACATCCTTTGAGCTGAACGATACCTTCCGCAGGGATATCCATGGGAGGCTCTTGTACATTTATGATGGGATAGTGAGGGCCAAATATTGGTTCTAAAAATTAAAACACAAATAGACACTCAGAATAGTCTTCTAAATGAGAATCACACATATACTTTTCTCTAATTGCTGCTTCTAAAGGAAGGCTGGCACATGGCTTCATATCAATAATGACAAGCAGTAAAGGAAAATATTTGTAGCTCCGGGTTGAAATGAGGGGTCCTTGGTGTTCTCTGAACTTGGTCGTTTTCTTGCAGATGTTTCATTACCCAAACAAAGTAACATCATCAGTGCAATGATGATGTAACCTATTTTGGGCGACAACACATCTGCAAGAAAACGACCAAGCTCAGAGAGCACCAAGGACCTCTTAATTGTGACGTTACAATTACATTTGTTTAAAGACCACGTTTTGCAAACGCCTTAGAATGATGTACTACACCATAACAATTAAAACACAATAACTGTTTCAAAAAGAAAGCTCCTTCCTCTTTAATTCTTTAATAAGATAAAACTCTTGTGCAACAGAGACTTTCTGTTACCATAATATTGTAAGAAATTAAAGAGGAGCAGTCCAAGGGAGCAATGGTGGGTTTCTACTGATTCGCCCCAGTTCGGGGGAACCGGTAGCGGCGGTGGTGGGAGGCTCCGCCCACCCACCTGCACGTCATCACGGATGGTCTGCGCATGTGCAGAAGGTTCTGCGCATGCGCAGAAGCGCTGCACGCATTCCCATTTCCGAACCGGTAGTGAAGGTAAGTGGAACCCACTACTGCAAGGAGGGTTAAAAAAAATCCATCCTAATTCACCCTGCCCAAGATTACAATGTTGATTTTTTCAGATCTGGGAAATATATGAAATGCCCAAATGGTAAACATTTTAGCTTCATCCAATTTCTTTCATTTTAATTGTGTATTAAATTAAGCCAAATTTGGTTTTTAATCTCATCTATGGATCGGGCCCATTTAGTCTAACAGGTAAAACAAAACAAAAAAACCTATCCCAAAGAAACAATCTATTAGTGCCTTTTTTTTAAAGAATTGGGAACAGTTTGGGAAGAAAGTTCACTGAGAATATAAATTTTTCATTTTTTAAAAAAGGGTATTTTTCATTTTAAAAAATTGGTGTAATGTTTAGCTTAACCTGTTGACTGCTTTTTCTTCTTTTTTCTTTTATACACACATATGTAAAAGGGGAGGAGAATTTATTGCTTTTTCTTTCTTTTTTTCAGCACCCAGCCATGGTGGATCCTACATGTTAAATGTTAATTTTATTTCATCACTTTTTCCTCTTTATTATTAGTATTTATTATTAGTACATTATTTTTTCCCCCTTTTTGTTGTTCTTAGGGTTGAATGTATGCTTCTGTTTTATTTTGGGTTTTTTTTTTGTTTGTTTTTCTGTTTTGTATTCTCCTTTTTATGATAAAGCAATAAATAATAATGAAGAGGAAAAAAGGCACTGAATTTTCAGAAACTACAACAATGAGAAACAAATATGAGCCTGAGTGGCGCAGCAGACTAATGCTACTGTTAAAGGAAGTATTTAGCTTCCAGCTGCCTGCAATTACTGCGAGTTCAATTCTCACCAGGCTCAAGGTTGACTCAGCCTTCCATCCTTTCTAAGGTAGGTGAAATGAGGACCCAGTTTGTGGGGGCAATAAGCTGACTTTGTATAAATATACAAAAGGATGAAGCCGCCCTGAGTCTTCGGAGAAGGGCGGCATATAAATCAAATAAAAAAAAAAAAGGTTGACTCAGCCTTCCATCCTTTCTAAGGTAGGCAAAATGAGGACCCAGATTGTGGAGGCAATAAGCTGACTTTGTATAAAATATACAAAAGTATGAAGGTATTGCTTAACGCATTGTAAGCTGCCCTGAGTCTCCGGAGAAGGGCGGCATATAAATCAAATTAAAAAAAAAATGGAATAAGGCCAATCAACATTTCACTTCAGACACAGATGTTGGGTGTTGTCATAAGCAAGTGCACCCAGACCATTAAATTTGTATGTTATCCACTAAATGAAATTAAATACCACTATGCAAATAGTTTATTTAACTGTTTCTTGGATTTTTGTCCTCCCCCTGAAAAAAGTAGGGTGATGTTCCACATTTTAAAAACATACATTTGATATTATAGGATCTTTTTAAAAAATGCTCTGCCCTAGAAATCATTTTTTAAAAACCTGAAGCTTCTTGTTCCAATTCTCAAGAAATGGCAGCTATTAATCTGGTTGAACTTTGGTGTCCATAATTTAAAATGCTGGCATTAAATGTTCTAATTTCTCTAGCTAATATCCCGAAGGAATAGAAATTGCCAGAACTCTACATTTTAAAAAAGCAAAGTTCAGTGGATATCTTCAAATACCACAGAAATGGGAAACACCCATCTTGATGATAACATCTATAAACCATATTGGAAGGTGTACAATTCAGAAAGTGTTACCAGAAGATAAATTACTTCTCTGCATAAGTCTTACCATCTTCGGGTTCTGATATAATTTCTTTTTTGGTTGTGGTCTTGAGCTCTTCCACTGCAAGATAACATCAGAGTGTTTATTAAAAACAACCTAAATGTATCTGTTGGACATATGAATTGAGCGGCCTAATCTTATAGCATTTAAAAAATACATTTTTACTGCTTTGAGGGTTAGGGTTAAGGGCAGAGCTAGGGTTAGGGTTCACAAAGTAACATATTTTCTTCTAAAAAAGGAAATATGTAGTCCACCTATTTTACAACTCTCTACATTTTATCTGTCTCTCTCTCTCTCTTTCTCAAGGTATTTATCAATCATCTGTTATCTATATCTCTATCTATCTCCAGTTATCTATATCTATCTATACAGTATCTCTTATCTCTCTATCTCTATCTACTTATCTACCTATCTACCTATCTACCTATCTACCTATCTACCTATCTACCTATCTACCTATCTACCTATCTACCTATCTACCTATCTACCTATCTGCCTATCTACCTATCTATCTATCGATCATCATCAACAGTGATGGTGAACTTTTGTGGCACCAAATGCCGAAAAGGTCATATGGAAACATCACACGGACATGCGTGTGCTCATCAGGGCCGTGCTCCGGAAAAGCCGAACTTCCTGTTTCTAGCATGCATGCGCGCCCAACAATCAGCTGGCTGGCGTGCATGCACAGGCCGGTTTTCGGCACTGCTGACTGTCGCACGCATATGTGCGCCAGAAACCCAGAAGACAAAAAGGCAAGGCCGTGCATGCCAGGCGACATGGCTTCCTGTGCCACTTTGAGCACACATGCCATAGGTTCACCATCACGGGCCATCTATTTGTCATCTCTCCCTCTCTCTCTCCCCCTCTCTCTTTCTAATATATATCATCTAATCATATTTAGAGACCACCCATCTCTATGCATTTAGCCTGGCTGAATGGCTTTTCATTTAGGGAAATCAATTTCAAACTGCATTATGGAGATCCTTGGATGCTGATCAGAGTCCTTGAAAGGATCCTAGTTAATGGCAAATATAAGCTTCTCTAGAATACAGACTGTTCATGAAAACCAAATCTTTTGTTATAGTAAACATTTACAGGGGAATTTGGGATGTTCCTTCCATTTATGTGTTGTACTGCTGAGAGAGTTGGCCCACATAACCAAATCAGCTGAAGAGTGCCCCAGACCCTACATGATGCACAGGACCACACTTGGCAGATTTCCAGGAATGTTTCAGCATCTGAGTCAATATACAAAGGTTCGATTAAATGAGAAAAAACTGACCAAATTATAATACATGAACAAGTTTTTTAAAAAAAGCCATCTTGGATTTTCAGATACCCTCAGTGTTGGGATTCAAGTAATTTAACGACCAGTTCTCTGCCCTAATGATTTCTTTCAACAACTAATTTGCCAAACTGCTCAGAAAGTTAACAACCGGTTCTCCCAAAGTGGTGCGAACTGACTGAATCCCACCACTGGATACCCTCTACCAAAAGAAAGATTATGCAGGGGGGGGGGAAACTTGCCTCCATTACTGTATTCTCCGAGAATGTAAAATAATCCTCATTAAATTGTTTGGGAAAATAACCATTCAATTACGACATGGCATAAAATCAATTTAAACTTAGTGTATGCATAACGTTTCACTGCTTCATTGCATATCTGCTGCTTACAATATTTCTGCAAGGTCTTTAAACTCTCCAGAAGCTTAATATTTATTCTTTCATCTTCTTTCAAATGCTGTTTTGGAATCTCTAAAAAAGAAAAAAAAATAACAATATTTATTTTTGTGCTCCTCAGTTTAGATCACAGGATTGAAAATAATTGAATATTTTTAAATAAATGCTTTTTAAAGTAAATTAAAAAGAGCCAGTTTGATGTAGTGGTTAAGGCCAAGAGTCAACACTGACTCAAAGATACACAGAGAGAGAGAGATTAAAAAAAATACCCCACTTTTATATCTTTGATGATAAATAGATAGATGATTGATAGATAAATAGATCTAGATAGATGATAGAGTGATAGAGAGATAGATAGATGATAGATAGATCTAGAGAGATGAGAGAGAGAGATGATAGATAGACCTAGATAGATTATATGTATATATAAATGATAGATATATCTAGAGAGATGATAGATAGATAGATAGATAGATAGATAGATAGATAGATAGATAGATAGATATGATAGATAGATTAGGTAGATATAGATGATATAGATCGATCGATCGATTGATCGATAGATAGATAGATCTATAGATATAGATATATCTATATTTAGGTATAGATATAGCAATAGATATGATAGATGATATATAAATAGATAAAGAGTAGGATAAATAGAGAGAGATGATAGATGATATAGAAATATAGAGAGATAGAGACAGAGAAGGGGGAGGGTGGTGGGGGAAAGAGAGAGAGAGAGAGCATTACCAACAGGTCTTTAGATTTATGGAATATACATTTTTCTTAAGTTTTCCTTTAGTGGCAATCTTCCATCATTATCAATTATTCCTAGCCAGGTTGGCTATGTCACAACTTCGTGCCCTGTCTGACCTCTGGCTTTTCATGTTGGAAAGGTGCTGTCCAAGGTTGTTCCATTCCCACAGCCCACAAACTAACTGCTCATAGTTTCTTTAAAATTGTTATAGGCTGAAAAGTGAACCCCCATCTATCCCCACGTCACCACCAAAGAATTAATCTGCAAGAGAAGTATTTTCAGGTATTTCTGAGACTAAGAAGTTTATTATTTACAAATGGACTCCGAATTTAAAGAACATTTTCTCATTATTAAGTATATGAATATTGAGATCTGTCATTCCAGGGTTGGCAGTATCAATACTTAGAGTGTTACATGCTCAAATTTGCTCAATGTAACATATTCAAATACAGTAAAAAGAGAGGTTCAAATAAACTTGAGAATCCAAACCCAAATCCAAAAATTCAGCAATTCCTGCTTTTTGATATCCAAATGGCTTCCTTTTTCTGTCAACAAATTTGGGAGTTTGCAAGGATTTGAACCATAACCAAACACATTAATTAATTAATTAAACCACAAGCAAAATCATTTAATATACAGTTAACGTATTTTTTGCTCCATGAGACACTCCGGACCATAAGACGCACCTTTTGGGGAGGAAAGAAAACGAAAAAATCTGCCTCTGCCTTCCAGCCCCAGTATGTGGCTCATCAGGGCTCTGCTCCATTGCGCCCACCACCAGTCAGCTGAGCGACAGCCTCCTGTTCGCTGTGCGAATGGCGGTGGCGGCAAACATCGTCATCATCAACAGGCAGCGGCGATAGCCAGCGATCCCCGCCACTTGGAACAGCTGATCGGCAGTATTCCAGGAGGTCGATCCAACCGCCAATAGGCAGTGGCGGTGATAGGCGGCGGTGGCGACAGGCCATTCGCTGCTGCTGCCTGTTGCCACCACAGCACCAACCCCCTCCCCCCCGTTGCCACGGCCCAGTCTGTGATGCAATATTCGCTCAATAAGATGCACAGACATTTCCACCCATTATGGAGCAAAAAATATGGTATATAACAAAAGCAATCTGTGTTCCTAAAGGAAACAGAGAATTTTTCAAAGATATCATACCTTTACTTCTTCCTCCAGTACAGACAAGGAAAGGCAAAAATATCAAGAACAATAGATCCATATTGTTCACAATCTATGCATCCATATAACAAAATAATTGTGGACAAGTCTGTTTTTTTACCAGAATCCCTCCTGTCATTTTTTGTGGTTACTCATTATGACATCATCACATCTTCCTGACTCATAATGAACCAGTTGAATAAGTAAAGACACCTAATGCTATCAACACATTTTCTATTTGCTAAAATCATTTATGTTACACATAGCCATGCTTCCCAAAATTATTGATTAGAGTTAAGAGAATTGTGTAAATATTTGTCTAGATCCACTGTGCAAACAATAAAACCCAACAGGTCCATAAATAAAATTTGAGATTTTTATATCCTATTCATAACTTTTGATACCCACATATATAATCATTTTAACTATTGTCCAATGCAGGATGAAGGCCTTGTCCACCTGTTTCCAACCAATATGGTCCTGAGCTTTCTTTTGCCAATTGGGCCCGCAATACTTGCAGTTGTCATCGATCTATCTTGTTTGGTCTTTTTCAAATGTGCTTTTATCAAGTAGGATCCATTCTATGACTGCCTTGGTCCACCTGCCATCTTCTTGCTATGTGACCAGCCATTTGAATTTCCATTTCAATTCTTTTACTCTCTTGATGACATTGTATAGTTTTGTTTGTTCTCTAATCTTTCTATCTTGTCTTGTAATGCTGAGCATGTATCTTTCCATGGTACTTTCTGCCACTTGTAGCTTTTGTATCAACTGTGAGATTCAATGGTGGGTTTCAAAAATTTTTACTACCGGTTCTGTGGGTGTGGCTTGGTGGGCATGGCTTGATGGGCGTGGCAGGGGAAGGATACTGTAAAATCTCCATTCCCTCCCCAATCTAGGGGAAGGTTACTGCAAAATCCCCATTTCCTTCCAATCAGCTGGGTCTTGGGAGGCAGAGAATAGATGGGGCCGGGGCCAGTCAGAATTTTTACTACTGGTTCTCCGAACTACTCAAAATTTCCGCTACCAGTTCTCCAGAACTGGTCAGAACCTGCTGAAACCCACCTCTGGTGAAATTAGTGTCCATGTTTCATACCCATGTACAGTATATACAAAAGCTGAAAGAAGCCCTTTAAATAAATGAAATGAATGCAACATGTGGTATCAGAAGCTTCCTCACAGTCTCAGGGATCACTCTGGCATATACTAAGAATTGGAATTTTAGCTTTGTTTATGGAAATACCTCCTCAAACTAACCTGATGCTTAAGAGTTAAGCTGGGGGGGGGGTATATTTTTAGAAAGATATTTTTAGCCAACATCTTCCAGCCTTTCCTGGACATTTCTCAACCTTGATAAGTTTAAGATGGATGAACTTCAGCTCCCAGTTTCCTCACCCATCCAGAATTCTGAGAGTTGAGGTCAAGGCATCTTACAGTTGTCAAGGTTGAGAGATAGAGCTTTAAACAAAGGGCCATAGGCACTTATCTTTTACTAATGGAGCTAAGAGTGTGTTCCCAGCCAAGCTACTTTCCTGAAACCAAACTGGAGCTCATGACTCAATTGTTTAGGTATTGTCTGAAAATATTCTCATCCAGGCCATGCACAGAAAAATAGGAGAACCCCTGAGCATTTCTGGAAGAATCTGCAATCTCAGTTGCGCTGTTGACACACAATCATATTTATATAATCCACGATTTAACATCTGCATATTGAATCTATTTATTGATGAGAAGCATTTATAAAAACTAATTATAGTAATTTTTTTCCTAGTTTTAAAGGATTTAACTATCTCAGGTTTCAGAGCAGCTGAAAATGCTGCTGGTCCAAACATTGTTGTTTACAAATGTAGTTGTAAATATTGTTATTGGGCTGTGATAGATATTGGGCTGATAGATGATATTAAACTTTTAACACAGAGTCAGTTAAAAATGTCTTCTTCATCAATTGTCAGTTGGTCCAAAGCAGTAGTGGAATTCAAGTCCCGGCGCTATTGGTAGCACGCGGGTGTGCGTGCTTGCTTCGCGGGTGTGTGGCACTTCTGCGCATGCGCAGAGTGTTTTTGATGACGTCTGGGCAGGTGAGCGGAGCCTCCCGTGGCTGCCGGTACAGGTTTGCTCGAACCGGGGTGAACTGGTAGGAACCCACCACTGGTCCAAAGTAAACATCTCTCCTTGAAGTACAATGTGATGTATTTTTCACAGAAAACCTCATTAAAGTTTGTGTGTCTGTGTGTATGTTTGTAGGTGGGTGGGTGGGTGTACATGGCAAACCATTTCAAACAGGGGTGGGTTTTATTTACCTTTACTACTGGTTTGCAATGGGGCCGTGCCCGCGTGCTCGCTTCGCTCGAGCGCACATGCGCTCTTCTGCGCATGTGCAGAAACGTTCTGATGACATCGGGGTCGGTGGGCGGAGCCTCCTGCTGGTTTTACTACCAGTTCTATAGAACCGGTGCGAACTGGGGGCAACCCACCACTGATTTCAAATCACTTTTATTTCATATTCTTACTCTGGAAAAAAGAGTGGTTATGAGGGTAAAGGTTCGTTCTCCAAACTTGGGGTTGGTTTCCAAACATTTAGTTACCAGGCTAGGTAATATCCTCAGCAGAGTTTAGGGGATGTCAGTGTTCTTCTGTTTATAAGGGCTTCAGGTGTGGGTGCGTCAAGTGAGGGTCTTGTGATGGGTCAGCTGTGAGTCATCAGGGAGTCTTGTGATGGGTCTTGTGATAAGGCAATTACCTAGATTACCTACCTACATTAGGAGATGAAGTGCTGTGGGGGGGTGTTGTGTGGATTGGTTAAGACTCAATCTCCGGTTGGCTGTGTGATTTGGATTCTGAGGGGTTCATAGGCTGATTGTAGGTCAATGTGTCTGCTGATAGAATTATCCACAAAAATTGGTTCTCTGCCCTAATGATTTAAGATTCCTTCCCTAACCCAACCCGTTACTGATGAACTGATATGAGGAAAAGGTCCAAGTGGGTGGAAGGATTTTTGACCCTCTTTCAAGCTTATTTTCTCAGAATTGGTTCTAAAACTGGATGTAAAGTTTATTAGTACAGAACTTGTAATTGGAGCAAAGAAGGAAGCAGGGGACTTTAGGAAGACAACATTATGGCAATTCAAGTTATAATTTGAGATTTCAGGAAATGGAACACTCCCGTTTTTCATTCTTGTTTTCTTATCACACTTTTCCAGCATTCTTAATTTTTAACTAGAGAGGAGAAGTAACTTAACAACAACATAGTACGATTGATTTGCGGGGCCGGTGCAACGTGCAATAAGGTCACGAAGTGCAATAGAATTGAGTGTTTGTTAGTAGGATTCACTGGGCTAGGGATTTTTGGGGGGTCTTTCACTGTGAGTTGTATTGTGTTGGGGGAGTGCACGAAGGGAGGTCTCAGCCAATCTCATTGTACACATGTTGTACTCTGACAATAAAGGTTTGAATTTGATTATAATTTTAAATTGGGGTATTTTAAATTTTGGGGGTTTTAAACCGGCCAAATCTATTTAATTATTTTAATTTTTAATCATTGTTTTGTCTTGTGTTTTTAAATTGGCTGTACACCGCCCTGAGTCCTTCGGGAGAAGGGCGGTATAGAAATAAAATTATTATTATTATTATTATTATTATTATTATTATTATTATTATTATTATTATTATTATTTGAATTTGATATACACACCCTAACACACAATCATACTCACATAACCAAGAGAGAGGACCCCAAAAGAATTCTCCCTGTAGCAGCAAGGAGAATTCTTTGCTTTGTCTTCTGTGATGAGAGCATAAAAGAAGGATACTAAAATAATAAACCTCCCTAAGGATACATTTAAAATTAAAACCAACTTTACACGATAAAACCCTCTTGGGAGGTTTTGTAAGGGTTTGCAAATCTAGAAATTTCCACACTTTGCAGTTGTAGGAAAAGAAAAGAGCAGGGTGTAGAAAATTCCTATTATTAGAAGTCTTTCGGCACTGAGCATGTTCTCAATAACCCAAATATAAGTTTATTATTCAATAAACCATCAAACCACATTTGGTAACCTAAAACACCAGATATTTAATAGTAACTCTCCACTAATTGTTAAAGCCTGGAGATTTCACAAAGTCAGAATAGTGGTATCAGGAAAGTTCCAGTTTGGTGCTGAGGCATGTGCTGAGGTTAGGTATCATGTCCAAAGGGATGGGATCAAGGAAAAGAGAGCAAGTATATAAATGAAGTGGGGCACCAGGAGATAAGAAAGCCAATTGGTCCTAAAGGAAGGGAAAAAGAAAATAAAGTTACTGGAAAGGCAGCAGGATTGTGCAGTCATATATCAAATATCCAGAACCATGAGAAAAACGAAAATTCAAGCTGGGCAGATCAGTGTATAGATAAAAGCTGTTCCAGAGTCCAATGCAGTAAATTTTAATTGCAGTCAGAAGGAAACCAAAGTTCAAAAACACAACAGGATTAAAAAAAGCAAGAGTGCCATAAAAAAATTAGCCTGCTATTTCTGTATGCTGTAAATTTATATATAATCAGCCAATGTTGCTTATTGGTGACATATCAATATTACAAAGAAAAAGAAAGGGCCTCTAGTTCAGGAAATTATGTTTCTTGAAAAAGCCCCAAATGTTTCTTTATTTTATTTAGCACTGAAATAACTACAAAATGAATCCTTCAATTGAAGACTCTAAATCAGGGATGTCAAACTCAAGGCCCACGGGCCGATCTGGCCCATGGATGTCCTGGGAACAGTGAAGGACTAGCCCGTGGTACCTCTGCCAGCAAAAATGGAGCTCGGCCCACCACAGGCGTCCCCAACACGACTGACGGTGAGCTGGCCACGCCCCTGGCCACACACCCTGCCCTCCCCCCCAAGATCAAACACAACCCTAATGCGACCCTCAATGAAACTGAGTTTGACACCCCTGCTCCAAATCAATGGATATAGACTAGAGAAAACATTTAGAGGAATAATATAACTCTCATGTATTTTTTTTTTTGCTACAATTGCCTGAAAGTAACAAAAATGATTTGGATAGTTGGCTCTCTTTCAGTTTATGTCACATCCACGAATCTGATCTAGTTTATAGTCACTGTTGGGAATGTAGATCTGGTCCAAAGACTTAGTCATCATATTCAGGGGACCTTGATTAGCATTACCACTTGAAACATTCAGCTGTGTTTGAAACTAATTTAGAAATCAAGACACTGTTGGGGTTGTTTTTCAAACTTCCTACTCAGTATGGTTCATTCAGTATCTATTCTCTGAATTCCGATATCAAGAGAGGATGTTGGGGAAGGAAGGACATAGAAGTTCTCAACCCCTTACCCAAACAAGGAATATTTTTAGATTAACATTAATCTAAAATATTTCCCTCTATTGCTTGAAGTCAGCAGAATGAGCAAAGAACATCTCAGGTTCTTGACTCCCGCCTCCATAATAACTTGATAAAACATCAGGTTTCTTAGCATGTACTTCAAAAGAACCCAGCAGAATTGCTCTGCCTATTTATTTTGTTTATATATCTACAGAAGCCATCACGAGTTCTCACTCAAGGCACAAATGGCTAGGCTCAAATCATGTTACTTTGGGTACATTATGCAAAGCCTTGGCTCTGTGGAAAAGGCTAATGCTGGGAAAGGTGGAAGGAAAGAGAAGAAGTCATTGGGAGTGCATCGCTGAGCGATCTGAAAGACTAGGCTAGGGACAGAATATCATGGAGAAAATCTATATTCGAATTGAAAATGACTTGATTCCCCCCCTCTCTCCCTCCCTCCCCCGGGCCAGTGATGGTATTCAATTTTTTTCCCTACCGATTCTGTGGGCGTGGCTTGTGGGCAGGTCATGTGACTGAGGGGCGGCACCTTGCTGTGAGTGACATCTAGTTGGCCATGCCCACTCAATCACATGACTCCCACCAAGCCACGCCCACAGAACCTGGTAGGAAAAAAAATTGAATTAATACCATATTTTACTTAATATCATCCATTCCCTGAGGCCCTGGAGTCTCCGCTCACTCTCCCTTAAGCACAACGCATCACCCCATTTCCCCTCCTTCAGAGGCCCCAGCCCTTACTCAATCTACCCACTTCCTCCTCCATAACCACCTCGCTTCCTCCTCCACGACCGAAAATGTGCCAATCTTTTTAACACCATTGTTCTCTTGTGTTTTACAATGCTCCTCCAATAATCTATAAATTTGGCTCAAGGAACATTTTTCAGTTTTATATGACCACTTTCCAGGGCAGGAAAAATGTCCCTCTCTTTGGAACCTGGGGCACTGAGGGGGCTTAATGAGCCTCAATAGATCTGGTTTACTCAGTTGGGCTCTTGGAGATTCCCCATCTGGACTTCCCAATATGAATCTGATTTTTTAAAAAAGAAACACAAAACATAAAGATAAAATATATTTATTTGTGCCATTTCCTCATCCTAATGGTGCTTGGGTGTGCATGCAGTGCATAGAGAATGAGAAATTGAATGTTTAGATATAAGTATTGTGTACTGGCACACCTACACATTTACATACATATATACATTCCTAGAGCATACTGACTTGAAAGTACACTCTTAAGGTACAAATAGTCCTTGCTTTACAATCAGTCACTTAACAAACGTTTGAAGTTACAACTGATTTAAAAAAAGTTATTTGTGATCTGTCTTTGAGGTTATGGCTGTCGCATCAGCCAAATGGTCATATAGTTATAGTCTGGACCTTGGCAATCAGCTCGTGTTTACAACTGGTTGCAACCTCCTGCAGTCACCTGATTTGCATTTTGTAATATTTTTTGCCTGTTTTTTTTTTTTTTTGGCAAAACGCAGCAAAAATGGCTGACGGATAAAATGGGTTTGCATTTACAACCACATGGTTCATTTAATGGCAACATCATTCACTTAGTGACTCTGCTGACTTGTTTAACAACTGTCATAAAAACAATCACAAAAATCGAGCCCAGTCACATAATGCCTCAACTTATGACTGCAACTGCAACTGAAATTTCAGCCCCAATTGTAATCGTAAGACAAGGATTACCTGTATGTGTATAGCCAAAAAGTATTATACAGAAAAAGCCATAACCACAATTTTTTTTATTTCACAAAACAGTCCCCAGGAGATCAAGCTCTTAAGTCATTTGAACTGATAAATAATTTAAAATCTTCCATCTTAAGCAGCTTCTTCAGCGGAACAATCAATGCCTGCGTAGGTGAACTTTTCATACAAAGTTGTATTCACATAAGTCTGGAAGTACAATTGAAAAGAATAAGCTTAATATTTATTTATTTTATTTCATTTTATTTCATTTTATTTATTTGTCAAGCATGTATTAGATAACATATCTAAGTATAAACATGATTATGAATACATGAAATGGATACGAATAAAAGGGGACATTAGGACAGGGATGATAGGCACATAGCAGCTGATGGAAATTCTTTTTATTATTTATTTATTTATTAATTAATCATTTTTAAAAGAAGAAAAAAGAGAAGGAATGGGCAAAATGAGAAAAGAAAAAAAAATGATGCAGAAATATAGTATCAGCAAGTGGACAATGGACTTACCTAGTCTGTATGGTTAGTGGTCAGTATATTGTTGACAAGAAATTAATCATTAAAGAAATTATTAGAAAAGATTTGAATCTCTGAGCTAAGTCCCCGCTGTTTAATGATGAACATTCTCATAGATTTCTTACTTTAATCCCCACTAAAGCAAAAACTATGTTGCTGAACCTCTGCTATTTTCCTTCTCTTAGAAAAAAATATACTTGTCCCAAAGATCATTTTTCCAGCTATGTTATTCTTAGGTCAGCATGGAGTGGCATGGTGGCCTAGAGGTGGAGTTTTCACCTCACAGTCAGGAGGCTGTGAATTCGATCCTAGGTAGCAGCAGATATTTCTCTCTCTGGGTGCAAAGAGAAAATATCTGCTGTGAGCTCCGCATAGGCATCTGGAAGGGTATCCAGCCAGTAAATGCTCAGATCCATTCAGTCTGACTCTACCTAAGGGATTACAGGGTTGTTAAAAGATAAAAAATTCTTAGGTCAGGATATGACCGAACACTTGAATGTGGACTGTTTAGACAGGACACCTGAAATGTCTTTAGAATTTTGTGATAATTCTGCCTCTGAATGTTTTCTGTCAATCACGAAATGCATGAGAGATTTTCACAGTAATACTGAAGGTGATTTCCAACAATGCTTTGACATAAATCATCCATTTTACTACCCATGTGACATAGAAGTTAGTTTCAGGGCAATCATTTCAATGAGAAATGTGACTGGATGTAAGAAATCATTGTTTATTCTTACCTTCCTTTCTTCTAACATCCTGCTCAAGGAAACAAGTATCTGGGCAAAGGATGGCCTTTCATAAGGTTTTTCCCTCCAGCATTGCCTCATTAAATCATAACTGAGGGGGAAAAATCAGAAGGAAATATCAGCCAGAACAGCATAATTTACTACAGATGATCAAGAAATTTTTTAAAAAAGTTTTCAGTTTGAGCTCAAAATACTTTTGTGGGCCAACCTCATTTTCAGAATGTCATGCACTCTAATGCAACAGAATTCATAATTACTACATAAAACATTTCAAGCATTCTACCAGTGGGAACAGTGTGAATGCAAAAGTAAACCCTGCTTTCTCTTATCCCCCTCCCCACTTCTAGAACACGGGATGCTTTTCCTAACAAGTCATGTGAAGTCAAATTTATGAAAAAAATGGTGTAGGCAGAAACTCTAATGGTAAGTGGGAATGGCCTTGGGTGACAGGAGGAAGAACTATAGACTGGCTAATCAGCATGTAAAAGGTTTCTCTCAGAAGGAGAGAGAGACTGTTTCAGAAGGGACCCTCCCAGTGGTGTGATTCGTCCAAATTGGACGAACCGGTAGCGATGACTGCAGGAGGCTCCGCCCACCCACCCTGACGTAATGTGTGAGCACTGCACATGCGCAGAAGGGCCTGTGCATGCACAGACAAGGCATGTGCGACTGAAGCGAGTGCGCGAGGGGGCGCTCACATTTGCAAACCGGTAAGAAAGTTAAGTTAATCCCACCATTGGACGCTCCCTAGTTTTATGGAGAGTAACAGGAAAGAAAGGGAGAAATATTTCCAGACTTGCAAGATTCTGTTGTAACTGTATACCATTAAGCACAATCAATCAATCCCAAATAATTTTTTTTTTTGATTTTCTTGTTTTTCTTTGAAGACATTTCATTTCTCATCCAAGAAGCATCTTCAGCTCTGGCTGTCTGGTGGGTTAATGGAAGGATTTATATTCCTTGCAGAGAGCTGGTCATTTGCATTCTTTTAGAGAGTCGTTGAGTCCACTTTGAGGTTTGTCTGTGTCCTGAGTAATGCAATGGGTGTCCACACCATCCAGTCGGAGCTGAAGAAGCTTCTTGGATGAGAAGGGAAACATCTTCAAAGAAAAACAAGAAAATCCAGTTGCCTCTTGAAAAAGCACCTTTGGGACAACCATGACTTGGATGACTGAGAATCTCCATAGACAATCAATCAATCAATCAATCAATCAATCAGTCAATCAATCAATCAATCAATCAATAAGAGGTATTTTGAAGTGGGACACATTGTACAAAAAATTACGATCAAATAGGCTGTGATTATGGATATCCATTATCCTTATTCATTCCTATGTTCTTTTGAGATGTTACACATTTTTCTTCTTCTTGCAAACTACATCTATGGCTTATTTTAATAGTCACCTCTTTTCTTTCTTGAAGCAAGTTTACTTCCTATTGTGAGTTCATTTTTTCAATTTGAATCTCACCTCTGAGCCGATAGGGCATTCAAGACCATTTTCAGTATAGCATGAACCAAGAGACTTACACCTCATCATCACAGTTGAGTGGCTTCTCCAATCTGTACCCTTGGGGCAATTTTTCATAGAGTTCTGCGCAGGTCATCCCACAGTATGGTGTTCCACCTAAAGAAGAAGGTTATTTTTTTCCCTTTTTTCCTTTTTTTTGGGGGGGGGGGTTGTTTGTACTGTTCTAGATGTCAATAGGTTGATAATTGCCTTCTTAAAACAAATAAGATATCAGTAAGGCTGGGCACATAAGTTCTGCAAAATTGGTCCATCAACCTCAGTTATCAAAAATTCATCATTTCCCCATTTTTGCTCCATTCCTCAGGTTACCAAGAATAGTGAAGCTATGAAATATGCAGCTGGGTATGAAACATACTGTAGTTTATGTCTGATTTAGTGGAAACAACTCCTTAAAATGTCAAGCATAGGGCAGAAACTTTTTAGCTGACTTCTGTTTACTGGTTAATGATAACGAAAGGGCAGAGTAAATTTAAATGTTCTACATTATAAGCTCACCTAAACCCTCAAAGGTACAAAGATCCCAGTTTTGTCTGCTTTTAGCAATCGTCTGTTAACATTTCTGAATTGTTAAAAATAGAGGAAGCTAACGTCATCTTATTTTTTTTTTATTTGGACAAATGTGCACACCAGTGAAATCCAAATTTTTTTACTATTGGTTCTGTGGGTGTGGCTTGTGGGCATGATGTGGCTTGGTGGGTGTGACTTTGTGGGCGTGGCAGGGGAAGGATACTGCAAAACCCCCATTCCCTCCCCACTCCTGGGGGAAGGATATTGCAAAATTTCCATTTCCACCCCACTCTGGGGCCAGCCAGAGGTGGTATTTGCCGGTTTTCTGAACTGCTCAAAATTTCCGCTACTGGTTCTCCAGAACCTGTCAGAACCTGCTGGATTTCACCCCTGGGGCACACATGGATACATAAAGAAGCAAAAAAGCTTCCTTTTTATAGGTTCCTTCTTGAATCTATTCTCTGTAGCTCAATCTGTTTGCTCAACCCAACTATCCAGCCCAGTTTCCTTGGCAAACCACATCTGGAATATAAGCAGTGTCCAAAAGTAAACTACAATTCAGGTGTGCAGTTTTCAAATATAAAAGGCCATACAAAATGCCAGTCTATGGACAGAAACTCCTGGCATCCTCTCCTGTTTTGGTATTGGAATTCAGGGGTTTTGTGTCCAGAAACCTTATTTTTTATTGTGAAGATACTACATAGTAATCTGTCATAAATATACTGTACTTGTATGTTTATGAGTGCATATATACATTTGAAATAAAAACTGAACAAACAACATGATAAAAACCAAATATATCCAACAAATAAAACGATGCACACTAAGTCATAAATATGGTTCTTATATGGAGATGCTAATAGTAGAAAAGATTTGATTTGGACTTCTATTTATTAGCTTGGTTGAGCAAACTGCATGCTAGGATGATGTTCTTGATAGAATCAATATAATAAAAGCACAACAAGCTCTCAGAATATATAAATTCAAAGTGCAGCGATGGCAAAAATAAGTGATTTTCAGATTATGGAAGAGAGCGAACAGGTCAAAGTAATATACCTAGAAGTATTTTTAAAGTTATGTATCTAGGTTCTGGTAATCCTGTACTATAAACATGTATCATAGAAAATGTTGACCAAAATTATTGAGAGCATCTTCTCCATCAGGATACATAAAATTATTTAGGGCTTTTTAGTGCAGAAAAAGGACAGGAAAATGGAGATGTGTGACAACAACAAACCATACTTTGCTAATCCACAAGTTATCCCACAGTTGACTGGCTTTATACCAGTGCTTGAAATTTGACAAAGGTGTGTGGACGTCCAAAATTCCCCAGTTGAAGTCCACATATCTTAAAGTTGTCAAGTTTCAAAAACACTGGTTTACACAATACCTCATACTAAAAAAAAAAAAAAAAAAAAAAAAAAAAAATCTGGAGTAGGATCTCACCCCCTGAGAGTGGACATCCTGTAATATGTCCTATTTCTTCCCAAACATCATTTCTAGGGCTAAGAGATTGCAGCCTAAATTACTTTAATGGGGGAATTATTTAGCAATGGCAGACAGGAAAAAAAAAAGATAAAGCATCTCTGAATGCAATATAACAGTGGGAACAAACAGTAAAAATATAGGTTAGACTTGCTTGGAGGTTCAAGGACAAATCACACTGGAGTAGCTTAAAGCAGGGCTCTCCAACCTTGGCAACTTTAAGACTTGTGGACTTCAATTCCCAGAATTCCTCAGCCAGCTGCCTGAGGAATTCTGGGAGTTGAAGTCCACAAGTCTTAAAGTTGCCAAGGTTGGAGATCCCTGGCTTAAAGGATTGGCTATTTATGTTCTTTACCAAAATAAAAACTCTTAAGGGTTAGGGTTAGGGTAAGGAAACTTACCCAAGCTAACTATTTCCCATAACAGCACGCCATATGACCAACTGCAAATAAGACAAAAGAAAACAATAGCTTAGCATTGATTTCCTTGGAAGAAATGTGTATTATAAAAATGTATTGATATAGAAGCAAAATTGTTATCAGGTGTAATCTTCCTTTTTTTGCCTCATTTGTTTATTCTTTCTCTCTCAAGCGTGTACAAGGATCATAGCACCTTTTTTTGCTTATTTTGATTCCCTCTGTGGAAATCACTAAATTGAAAACAATATTCATGGGAAATGGATCTTCCCTCATTTTCACAACACTGAAGCCCTCCGGGCAGAGAAAGAATTTTCCAAATCACACAAAGAAATTGAAAGGCCAAATGGAGATTTGAACAGGGGTCCAAGTTTGTGACTTAATGATTCCATTATACATTTTCTCCAAGTTTTCTACCTTGAATAAAGAAATATAAAAATTATCTAAACAGAGAAACTCACACATCACTGTTGGAGGTATACACGCTGTAGTTTAAAGATTCAATTGCCATCCATCGCACCGGAAGCCTTCCCTAGAACAACAAAATTAACGTGCTAGGTGATAAGTGTTTCCTTAAGCACAGGATCAATTAACAAGAACAGTTTATTAGACATCCACATTCTTTCCAACAGCATTCATGTTACAGGGACACTGATGTCTGGACAACAGAAATGCATTATCTGTGCCCACCTTACAGCTAAGAGGACAATCCTTCAACATTGGAAAGATAACTTTGATTGAAGACTTGATATTACTTGAAAATTAAAGTTGTTACAGACATAGATCAGTAGAGATAATAGCAATGAAATACAGTCATTCTTTTTTTAAAACTGTTGTGTATGATTTTATATACATGCATAATACGCCTATGTAATATAATATATAATTTTATTGTTGTACTGTTTTTATTATTTATTTATTATCCTGAACGCCATCACTCTGCTAAACAAATAATTCCCTCAACACTGTCAAACTTGTTACTAAATCTGCATTACTATTAATCTTCTCATTGTTCCTATCACCCATCTCCTCCCACTTATGACTGTATGACTGTAACCTTGTTGCTGGTATCCTTAAGATTTATATTGACTGTTTCCCTATGACTATTATTAAGTGTTGTACCTTATGATTCTTGATGAAGGTATCTCTTCTTTTATGTACACCGAGACCGTATGCACCAAGACAAATTCCTTGTGTGTCCAGTCACACTTGGCCAATAAAGAATTCTATTCTATTCTATTCTATTCTATTCTATTCTATTCTATTCTATTCTATTCTATTCTATTCTATTCTATTCTATTCTATTCTATTCTATTCTATTCTATTCTATTTTTTTTATTAAATAAGCAAAAGGAAAAAAAACTATAATAGTTTCCTTACCCTTTTTAAAAGAGGGAACATCTGTTGTATGCACACTACTGATTTTATTTATTCATGCCATTTCTAATCTGCATATTCATGATTAAAAACAACTCTATAACGAGGATATTATCTCTTTCCCATTATAAATAGGAAAGCAGGTATGCAATCACAGTGTCACTTATCAAACTTGTAGACATCCACAATATAAGTGACAAAAGCCATCCAAAGTCCCACTACAAGCGTATGTGTGTCACAGGTAGTAAAAGAGGCGGAGCATTGACTGTATCTATCATGTTGACTTTTTTTTTGAAGCCTGCAGTTCTCCCTGCACCTAATTTTCACATCTATATAAAGTTAATTATTATAAACTCTCTTTATCTTTGTTCCTTAAGAGTCTATAAAACATCACGTCATCTAAATTCTCAATAGGAAAAATGGACTAATATCTAACTTTCTTATGGTACCAATGAAGTTTCCAAACACGAGAAATCTAGTTTTATGAATAGTCGTGCTTCAATTCTGTCTGGTCCTTCCTGAGCAGGTATTCTTTGCAAGGAAAATGATGAAAGAAATGGATGAAAGATGGGAGGGAACAAAGCCAGTTCACTCAATAATTCCAGGAGCGAATTCTAACTTTCTAGCCTGGATAGTTTTGATCAGATATAGGTTTAATCTAGGAAGCTTTAGTAAAAGCTTTAAGTTCTAAAGACAATTTTCATTTTTTTAAAATAACATTGAGACAAACTATACCCTTCTGCACGAAAGATGTAGTTAAAATGTTCTTCTTTCCTTACCATGGTCTTTTTAACATAAACTTCTTGACCTCTAGATAAACCAAAATCAGCTATTTTTGCGACGTAATTTTCTCCGACCAAAATGTTCCTGGCTGCTAGATCCCGATGGATAAACTAAAGAGAGAAAAGATTCTCATTGTAAATTTGAATCTTAGATTATATCTAATAACATCTTTTGTGTGTGAAAACAACTAGAGAAATATGCAAGATTTGTTTTCTACCGGGACTGGAGCAACAATTTTATTGCTCATATTTTTACACAATAGATACCAGCATTGATCCAAGAAATGCCAAGCATAAGGAATGGTGTGTGACCGGGTTCAAATTAACCCCAGCCTATTTCAAGGGCTTTGAGGAGGTGTTCACTAAATCACATGATACAGCCATACTTTCAATTGGGGAAAAAATAAAATAAAAGCTCACCTGTTTTTGGCTCAAGTAATCCATCCCTCTGGCCACATCAGCTGCAAAGTGTAGAAGTTGCTGAGATGAAAGAGTGGAGGCTGTACTATTAGCTATGGCAAATGCGGGATCGGTCTCAAGAACCCGACTTTTTCTCAAAAAATCAAGTAAATTTCCATGGGGTGCATATTCAATAGCAAGGTAAAGATAGCCTGGTATTTAAAAACAAAAACAAATATTGTATACAGGTAGTCCCCCACTTACAACTGTTCATTTAGTGACCATTCAAAGTTACAACAGCGTTGAAAAAAGTTACTTATCTCATTTCCATATTTTTTTATCTAGCCATTGATAAAAATATGGAAATGAAATAGGATAGAGATTTTTACAATACAAGAATTGTAGAACTATGTGAAATATAACATATAGATGTATGATTATTGGATAGATTCAGGAGGTGGAAATGAATGTCATAAATAAAAATTAAATCTTAGAATACTTTGAATGAAAATGAGGGAAGAAATAGTCATATTCAAATAAATGATTAATGAGGATAACAATATATAGATATATATCAGGTCGATGATATGAGAATCTAGGTAAACTGTAAATTGTAAGCTATGAATTTGATGAATGATGCACAAAAGACTTGTAACCAACCGACATGTGGTTTGCAATTGAAGTTGGTTTTATGTATGTTTGTTTAAAAATAAAAAACTTTTTTTCAAAAAAAAAAAAGAAAAAAGTTACTTATGACCGTTTTTCACACTTGTGACCTTTGTGGCATTCCCAAGATCATATGATCAAAATTCAGATGCTTGGCAACTGATTCATGCTTATGACCTGTGTCCCAAGATCATGTGATCACCTTTTGCAACCTTTTTGCAACTTTTTTGACAAGCAAAGTCAATGAGGGAGCCAGATTCACTTAATAACTGTGGCAAGAAAGATTGTAAAACGGGGCAAAGCTCACTTAACAAATGTCTCATTTAATAACATAAATTTTGGGCTCAATTCTGGTCGTAAGTTGAGGGCTACCTGCAATTGCATAAAATGAATGAATAATGATTTTTTTCCCCTGTAGGAGAGATCCTATGAGGTGAGTCTCTAAAATAGAGTTTTTCAAACTTGGCAGATTTAAGATGTGTGGACTTCAACTCCCAGAATTCCCCAGTCATTATATTGACTGGGGAATTCTGGAAGTTGAACGCCACATATCTTAAAGTTGCCAAGTTTGAAAATCACTGTTCTAGAAGCATTTATTCACCCAGATCAGTTTTCTGGTTTCTTATCCAGGCTGCCAAACATTTTTGAATAATACCCATCTTTTCTTGAGAAAATTCTTATTATGTGCCTCTCACCCAGATCTTCCAAAGTTTTACCCAGTGGGATAAATACAACATGATGTTCTTAAGCTAGTAGTTATATCAGGGAAGGGGATATGATTAGTCTAAACTTTGGTGTCCAAATTTGGGGGAGAGATACCTGGACATACTGTACATAGTAAGAAAATGAACTTGCATCAGAATATTTTCATGCAGTTTAGCTACTACTGCAAATATTATTTTCCTTAATATGATTTTAAAAGAAACCCACTGAAAAGAAATGTACCTCGATGTTCACAGGCTCCTAAAAGGTTTATGATGTTAGGATGATGTCCAAGTTTACAAAGTACTTCCAGTTCTCCGGCAAAATCTCTGTGATCGTCTTTGGAAGCATATTCTGCAAATAATTGTTTGTTTTTATTGGCTTTAGTTATTAATCTCCGCAGCACTCAATTAATACAATACTGTTCATATTATGAATAGCATCTGTTTTTTTTTGTTTTGTCCAGTAATAGATGTATTAAAACTTAAAAAAAATAAAATAAAGACAATTTTCAATAGTCATAAGTGCATTGGTATACTTGCTTGCTTTCTGTTTTGTAAGTTGCTGAATGAGTTTCTGCAACACAGCAGCCAAAGCATAGTTAAAAAAAAATAATAAAAGACAAAAATGTGACCGATTATATTCAATGGGGATCATTAGACCTTGGTGGTTGGTTGCTCATGATTTCAACTTTAAATATTAACACAATCATGTGATATTTCACTCCTTATCTCTATATCTTTTATCTCCTATCTCTAAGAGCCGTAGTGGTGCAGTAGTTAGAATGCAGTACTGCAGGCTACTTCTGATGACCGGCTGCCAGCAGTTCGAGCCTCCCGGCTCAGGATTGACTCAGCCTTCCATCCTTCTGAGGTCGGTAAAATGAGGACCCAGATTGTTGTGGGCAATATGCTGACACTGTAAACCTCTTAGAGAGGGCTGTAAACAGTGGTGGGATTCAGCCAGTTCGCACCACTTCGGGAGAACCGGTTGTTAACTTTCTGAGCAGTTTGGCACACTGGTTGTTGGAAGAAATCATTAGGGCAGAGAACCGGTTGTTAAATTACCTGAATCCCACCACTGGCTGTAAAGCACTGTAAAGCGGTATATAAGTCTAAGTGCTATTGCTATTACTATAATCCAGGCCATTTTGGGAAGGAGGAGGCAGATGAATAGGTGCCAGGTGCTGCATATGGTTTCTTGTGCTACAGAAGTCACTTGCTCTTGGGGTAGAAAATCCTGAGAAAGTACCATTAAAATCCCAGGTATACAGTATACAACACCAGCTAAAGAACTGGCAGCTGTATTTTCACATGTTCATGCATATAATAGTAATTTTAAATGGAACACAATGTTGTTTCGATGCCTGAAATTCCTCCATAAGGAATCACTGTAAGGCACTTTTTTGCTTTGTTGTTAAGCAGTGTGTGATTCCGGCATGTTGAACAACTTGCAACCACAGCTGGTAAGAGTTTGCAGTTGACATGTGCCTTGATTAACAAACTGAGGTTAAAAACAAATCATAGTTTGTGCAAAGTCCATGGGCCCAGCCTATGTTTTGGGTTACTTTTGGAGCCTACCAAGGAAAAAGCACTGATAGCAATTCCCAGTAGAAAAATGTAACACAGCAAATCCAGTAAGAATTCTCTTCCTGCCTTTCAAACACCTTTCCCTTTTCTTTCTTTTAAAGAGCTTTTCGGCTCTCTTTATATGATTTTGAACATAATAGGATTCTTTCCTAAATACACATTCAAATCACAGGCTAAGTCCACATCAGACAGATAAAGCCAACAGTTGCATTCCTAGAGATTTTCTGCCTTCTGCAAGACGTCCCTTCTTGTTCTAAGATAGATGCTCACCCTTCATCCTTTTGATAGCGGCATCCATTCGCAAACCGTCTTTTTTAATTCGGGCTTTCAGAACTTGGCCAAAATTGCCTTCTCCAATCACATCTTGAAATTTGATGTCGTTCCATTCCAAAACTGGGTAGATTGTAGGCTCAGTGCTATTTTTGGCTTTCCGACTTAGAGTCAGAGTTCCCGAATTGAACTGTACAGCTGGTTCATCCCTCTGAGTAAAAAAATCGAGCAAGCATCACATGATAAATTGTTAAATGGATCGCTTAAAGCCACATTAATTGAACTTCTTGGGAGATATGTTTTACGTCTATGAATTTTTTTTAAGTTTCTTTTTTTTTAAAGGAAAGGTTTGCAAAAGCAGGATAGATTCAGTATTTGGTATTAATTGATTTTCCCTTGCTTTCAAAGCACACTTAAAATACAGATTTCCATGATTTTGTGTCATTGGCTATGTTATGCTGCAACTGGCTCCAGTGCCTGCCTGCCAGTATAAGTTATACTATCTTAGCAACCATTGGGAAGGAGAGAAATGGAATTGCAATACAACCTCCATGGAGCTTTCAGTTAGAGAGATAGGTCTTTGCTAAACCAAGAGGAACATGCAAGAGTCTATGCATTACAATAGATCTTTCAGAATACAGAATAACAGAGTTGGAAGGGACCTTGGAGGTCTTCTAGTCCAACCCCCTGATCAGGCAGTAAACCCTATACCCGTGATGGTGAACCTATGGCACGTGTGCCCAAAGTGGCACGCGGAGCCATGTCGCCTGGCATGCACGGCTTCGCCCATTCCTCTTCCAGGTTTCTGGCACATGATGATCAGCTGACCTTTTTGCATGTGGCAGTGCCAGAAACTGGAAGAGCTGATCTTCCATTTTCCTGTGTGAGCATGCGTGCCAGCCAGCTGATTGTCAAGCGTGCATGCGTGTCAGAAACCCGGAAGAGTAGCTGGCTGAAACCGGAAGTGTAGTAACTGAAACCAGAAGTTCATTTTCAGGCGTGCACATGCGCCCTGGGCAGGTCCTCTTCCGGCCCAGATGCGTGCACCTCCCTTTTTGGCACTCGGTGCCGAAAAGGTTCGCCATCACTGCCCTATACCATTTCAGACAAACGGTTGTCCGATCTCTTCTTTGAAAAAAGGCTCACACTATTTCTTCTAACAACGATACCACCATTCCTTTACTAAAAAGGAAACTTGGCCATCTCTTTGCTTCAAGCAGACAAGCATCTCCTTCTAGCACGAGGGACTCACCACCACATTTTGGAAAGCCTGGGCCATGCGCTGCTGGAAATTTGCCCGCTTCAACTGTAGCATAATGAAAAAGGCCAGTAGTATGGTCAGGCAAGTCATCCCTGCTGAGCCCAGGATTGCAATCAGCAACATTTGACCTCCTTTGGACTCACTTGAATCTGTGGGAAGCAGATGGACATGAATCATTTATTGTTAAGAATTTATTGTTAAGAATCGTGCTCAACTGAACGTCTTCGGAAGTGATTCCACAAACTTATTCAATCTTTGGTTTCTTAAGTTACTAGCCAGAAGATATAGATCTCCATATTGCAGGCATGATACATGAGTAATTCAAGTGATATGAAAAACAATAGGATATCCTCTAAAACTAAGCCACTCTAGATCTTTTTTTTTTTCATTATTCTCTCTCCTTAAGTACTCTTAAGGATTCTGGTTTATTTGCCATAAACCAGATTTTCAAATATAGGCCCTAGCAGTAGGTTCACAATAACAGGAAATATTACTTATATTTCCATTTTCAACATTCCATTGCCTTATCGGAACATATCTACTATAATAAGATCCCAAATTGCATGGATCTCTCTGTAAAGCTTCATTCTCAGAAACTATATAGGGGATGTAATTCTGATTATTTTCTTTAGATTCTTGGGTTCCCATGACTTCCTCAGTATGGACAAACCTGCTTGGGGAAAAAAAATTAAGGAAATCTTAATTTAAAATCTTCAGGAGAACAAGGACCACTTCTAAACATTCAGTGTGGTTTTCGAGACATTTCCCAATTTGATTTATTCATGGGTCTAGAGAAAATAAGAAAAATCTCACATCACCTAGTTTTAAACTAATAATGGATATTTTATAGATAACATATATGATTGATATTGTATTTTTGGATGTTAAAGTTTGATAAATAGTATTATGTTTTTGGTACATTTTCTCCATAATCCTTGGGAACAAATTTAGAAAGTTTGCTTAAATATTTAAATGAAATTTTAAAAAATTTCAACATTAGTTTTATATGTATTTATAATTTATGGTATGGTGTGAATAAATAATCTGCACTGCCTCTGAATGATTCTTGATAAGGAAGATAAAAAATATATTTTAGGTAGATATTTAGATGGTTACTCTCTGAAATCTTTAAATTCTAGATTTAAAAATGATATCTCACATTACAGTCCACATCAGATTGCTAAGGATAAATAGCACTACAAATTATCATTAATACTGCAAAAGATGACAAAAAAGATCTGATGATTTTTTAAAAAATATTAAATTTCATATCACAGAGATCACACAGATGTTTCTGTGTGTTTCTAAATCCAGAGAATTATTTAGGGTAAAAGATGGAAACATTTTTAGACCTAGTACATGAGATAATGCAATGTATAATAAATAGTCTGATACTGTATTTGCAACTTAATATCATTATTTCTGATTATTTTTATAGCAATTTTTTAAATAAAACCATTCTTATATTTAAAATATAAAATAAAAAACAGAATTATAGAAATAAAGAAAACAATATATGTGAATAAATAATAAATTCAGAAATTATGGACTAAAGTCAGGGGTGAAATCCAGCAGGTTCTGACAGATTCTGAAGAACCGGCAGCGGAAATCTTGAGTAGTTTGGAGAACCAGCAAATACCACCTCTGGCTGGCCCCAGAGTGGGGTGGGAATGGGGATTTTGCAGTATCCTTCCCCTGCCACGCCCACCAAGCCACGCCCACAGAACCGGTAGTAAAAAAATTTGGATTTCACCACTGACTAAAGTAATGTTAAAGAAGAAAACAAGAAATAGGTGACTTTAAAGGTCTTCCGTAAAATAATGCTATAGTAAAGTAATATGAATTTGAGAACACTGGAAGAGTTTCAAATGATAAAAATAACTGTTATAGAATTATTCTGAATTTAGCACCGCTCCTGGAGTTAGGCATAGTGTCAATTAAAGCTCATTCTTGGCTGCATCATGTCAATTTTCATTTCAAATTAATTCTCACTCTATGGGAAATAAGTGCCTCTAACCTCCTGAAATAGTTTTCAGTCCTCAGGACAGAAATTGTTATATTGCTTGATGTTCCTTTTTGTAATTTGATTTTATATTATTTCTGGTTATGACTTATGACAGTTTCAGGAAATACCTATTCTAGAATTAAAATGTTGTTTTCTTAGGAAAGGGATTTACACCCAAGCTGCAAACTAGTAGCAGAATGTTTGCCTTTTTAGCTTACAGGCAAACAAACACAATTTATCCCAAGGTTAAGACATAATCCTGTTTGACAGGATTATGTCAGGATCTGCGTTGACAGGGGAGGCCTGTAGGTGGCAGAAGAGACCTATTGCTAGAGAGCATTACTTTGTGCAAAAGAGTTGAACTGAAGGAATAATAAATACTGTAACAGCATTGCTTGAAGATCCTGGAAGTCTTTACCTCCACCAGATCAAACATCCTCTTTCTCTTGATGCTCGTTCAACAGAGCACGGGGAGGAATATGTCAGCCCTGGAGGCTGGCTTGGAAGCAATGTGAAATAAGACTTTTAAGAAAGCTAAACAGGGAAGAGGAGAGTGGGAAAACAACGAGATGTCACTATCAGATATATCTTCTGCACTGGCTGTGAAAGGCTAGGGATAACTGTTCCAACAAATTTATACCTCTGACTTTTAAATTTTAGACATTTTTTTTTAAAATCTCTATTTCCTTTTTTTAAAATCAAAATCAAACATTGGGCGATTTATAAATATAAATAGTGGTATAGAATTTTAGTTGCCATATCAGGAGTGAGATTCAGTCGGTTCAGACTGGTTGGACGAATCGGATGTTCTGGTTCGCCAAACCGGTAGTTGCAAGGACTGGTTGACCCTGCCCATACCACCTCGCCCCTCCCAGGAGTCTCCATGTGGCCCATTTTGGATGTCAGGTAAGTACAGGGCCTGCGCCTCCAGAGGGTCTCTGGAGCCTGGGGGAGGCCATTTTTGCCCTCCCAGAGGCTCAAGGAAAGCCCCCAGAGCCTGTGGAGGGCGAAAAACGGGCCTACCGGAAGATCCAGAAGTCTGGAAATGGACTCATTTCTGGCCTCTGGAGGGCCTCCGGAGCCTGGGGGAGGCCGTTTTCACCCTCCCAGAGGCTCGAGGAAAGCCTCCGGAGCCTGGGGAGGGCAAAAACACCCCCCCTGGTGGTGCAGGAAGCCAAGTAGGCCACGCCCACCATGGCCACGCCCACCCATCAACCGGGCAGAGAACCAGTTGCTAAAATTTCTGAATCCCACCCCTGCATATGCTGACTCTGTAAACTGCTTAGAGAGGCTGTAAAGCACTGTGAAGCAGTATATATGTGTAAGTGCTGTTGCTACTATATATGCAGAAGGGATTCTGCTTAGATTAAAGGACACTGCTTATTGTGAAGCCACAACTTCCAGAAAGCCTAATCATTCACCATGGTGACCAGATTTATGTTGGAGAGTGTTGGAAGGTCATGTTCTCTCTTCCTGGCATGCAAGATTCTCCTAATGGAGAGGGATATTTTACACAATTCCCTTTTTCTCAGCAGCCCCGGCTCCATTCTGAAGGCACAGGGATGGGGTGAACGAGGGAAGAGAACTTGGCAAAATTAAATTTACCTCCCACCCAATCAATGAGAATATCCTGCATGAAAAGAATTTTGCATTCACACCCTAAATCTCAACAAATATAAACACAAAAGAACAACAGTAACTGACATGAAAGCATCATTTCAATAATTGATGACAATTAAAAGCTGGACAATTTAAACAGTGTGTTATGATACTTTTATTACTTTTGTTAAATAACAGAAATGAGGAAGGTGGGAAAAACCAGAATAATTCCCATTATTACGGTTCAGTTGTGACTGACTAGTAGTGACTTGACAGCTATAATTTCATCAATGCTGTTTGTCTAAGTTTTGGGGGTTCTCTTAAGTTTAGCTGGGAGCTGGAATAGTATCTAGCTTTCTTGTCAGCTTTGGTCTCTTTTTAAATTACCTCTGATTTATCCAGGCATCAGAATCTTGCCTTTGTATTGTGCATTTAAGATTTAGGTTCATTTTTAGTGCTTCTGGTGTACTTTATTTAGTACTGAATTGTTTGTTTTCTTGTGGTGTTCTCCACAATTTTCTTCAGAACCACAATTCAAAGGAATCCCTCTTTGTTCAGCCTTTCTGATTTTATTTTCAGCCTTTCTGATTTTATTTTATTTTATTTTTTTATTAAAGTGTCTTTTTAAATTACCTTTACTGTTGGAATGCAACTGGCAAAGCCATGGTTTTGTCTCTGCACTTTATATTTTGTCAAGACCTATTATAGTCTTTCTCCTATGCAGCAAATATCTATTTCACGATTTCAATCATCACCCCTGTTTTTGAGCTTGAGAAGCTAAAACCAATTACTAGTTCAACATCTCAACTTAATATTTCTATTGAGTTGACGCTGCCCATTGCCCTATTTTTAATTTTTCTTTAATACTGAACATAAAATTGGCTTTGACACTTATTTCTTTCATTTTCAACAAGATGTTCTTTAAATCTTTTTTTGCTTCTAAGCTAATTCAGTACATCTAAGATTCTTTTATATTTCTCCCAGCGACTTTAATTCCAATTTCTGTTTCTTCTAATCCAGCATTTTTTCAGGATATATTCTATCTGCCAGTGAAATAAATAAGGAAACAGCACGCAACCTTGCCACACCAATTTTCTAATTTTGAACCTTTGGTGCTCCATATTCCATTCTAACTGTTGCTTTCTGGTTTCATACACACTGTTTAGTAGTACACCATGCTTTGAACGTCTATCCATAATTAGTTAGCCTATAAGGTCAAACCCTTTTTTATAATCAATAAAGCAAAAACAGATGTCTTCTTGGAACCCCCTTGTCTTTTCCATTATCCATCGGATGTTAGTAATGCAAAGTTGGGTGTGTTCCTGCTTCTTCTGATTCCAGCATGGACATCTGGTAGTTCTCCTGCCATGTATTCTTGAAGTCTGAACTATAAACTCTTGAGCATTATCCTACCAGCATGGGAGATAACTGCAGTTGTTCCTTAGCACTCCCTTTTCCAGTCATCTGGAATATACATTGATGTTTTCCAATCCCTTGGCCACAGCAGTGTTTTCCAGACATGCTTATAAAGTACATTTAGTACTTTAGCTGCATCCTCTTGTAAAATTTTAAATAGTTCTGCCTTAACTTCTATAAGGTAAAGATAAAGGTTCCCCTCGCAGATATGTGCTAGTCGTTCCTGACTCTAGGGGGCGGTGCTCATCTCCATTTTAAAGCCAAAGAGCCAGCACTGTCCGAAGACGACTCTATTGTCATGTGGCCGGCATGACTAAATGCCAAAGGCGCACGGAACGCTGTTACCTTCCTACCAATGGTGGTCCCTATTTTTCTATTTGCATTTTTTACGTGCTTTCAAACTGCTAGGTTGGCAGAAGCTGGGACAAGTAATGGGAGCTCATTCTGTTATGCGGTACTAGGGATTCGAACCGCTGAACTGCCGACGTTTCGATCGACAAGCTCAGTGTCTTAGCCACTGAGCCACCGTGTCCCTTACCAACTTCTATAGATTGTTATAATAATGGTTTCTAGAACCCTGTCAACTTCACTTTCAAGAATGTACGGCTCTAGTTCAATGATTAAACTTTTACATATATAATTGATACAGGAAACATGACTGTATAGTTCTAATTTTTTTTTATTTGTATCATTTTTGTACAGTTTACATCTTCTTTCTCTGGTGGATTTTTTTCCTTCTTTGTCAGGAGTCTGGTATCACCTTTCCTGATCAGTTTTATTAAAAAACATAAACTTTTGAGAGCTGCAGCTCACTTCATTGGCAATATTGAGAAGGTGCTAAAGACACTTTCTGATTTTTTGCCGTTATAGATTAACACAGCGTGGTGATCTAGAGGTGAAGACACTTTCCTGCCACTTGGAAGGTTGAGAGTTCAATCCTAGGCAGTGGCAGATGTTTCTCTGTCAGGGTGCAAAGACAAAATATCTGCTGCAAACTCCATGTAGGTATCAGGAAGGGTAGCCAGCCAGTAAACGCTCAGTTCCATTCGGTCATCCCAACTGAATAAAGGGATTAAAACTGACATAAAAAAGAAAAAAAAAAATAGTCTAGAACACCTCTCTTCCTTTGTCATTGGTGATAAAATTTCTCCTGATTTCCAAAATAGGTCTTTTATCCTTTCTCATTGGTAGAACCTAAAGAATTGTGTGGATCCTGTTGAGTATTCCTGAAAGTGGTTTTCTGACCTGAGCAACAATTAGTGAAATCAGGTTTTTTTTAATAAGAGAAAGGACATTGATTTACAGGAAATGCAAAGCCTGTCACCTAACTAGTGACATCATAGCAGGAGGAGAGTCAAAGAACATGTATTTTGAGTATATGTGCATGCCTGGGAACCAAGGCAGAAGGAAGTGACCTGAGATTAGCAATCTATTGTACAAAGCACAAGCAGAATGAAAGAGGAACTCCTCTTAACTCTCTGTTATAATCCATAGATAGCTCTTTTGTAGTCAAGTGTCAATGCCACTGAATTTCCACTTTCAATTCTCACTTGGTTATTATTTTCAGTTACACCTTATTTAAGCACAACTCCTCGTTTCTTCTGGCTGTTCCCTGGAATGCTATGTTGTCGGGCGAATTTCCTGTTTCCTTTTATTTATTTATTTTATTTATTAATTTAATTTGTATACTGCCCTTCTCCCGGAAGGGACTCAGGGTGGTGAACAGCCAAAATTAAAAAACATACAAATGCAAAAGTTAAGATAATTAAAAGAATTAAATCACTGGCTACCCAATTTAAAACCCCAAATCCATAAAATTTAAAATCCCAATTAAAACCATTTAGGCTAGGCCGGCTTGATGAAATAAAAACGTCT
Source organism: Pituophis catenifer annectens (assembly GCF_029215685.1). Lineage (NCBI taxonomy): Eukaryota > Metazoa > Chordata > Lepidosauria > Squamata > Colubridae > Pituophis > Pituophis catenifer. The sequence goes on from NW_027256882.1 coordinate 213,970,461, forward strand.
TCAGGGCTTTTGCTTCTGGCCTTTCTTCAGCATGTCAGCATTTAGCTTTCTTCATTTTAGGATCCATTACTTTAGGTCATGTTTAGGATTAAGGTAACTTTTATTAGTGCATTTTCAGGTAGTTCTCGACTTACAACCACAATTGAGCCCGAAATTTATGTTGCTGAACAAGAGATCCGTTAAGTGAGTTTTGCCCCATTTTATGACCTTCCTTGCCATAGTTGTTAAGTGAATCATGGCGGTTGTTAAGTTACTTACAGGGTTGCTAAATGAAACTGGTTTCCCCTTTCTTGTCAGAAGGCCGTGAAAGGTGATCGCATGATCCCGGGACACTGTAACAGTCATAAATGTGAGTCAGTTGTCAACTGTCTGGATTTTGATCACGTGACCCTGGCAATGCTGCAACAGTTGTGTGAAAAATGGTCATGAGTTACTTTTTTCAGTGATGTTGTAACTTTAAATGGTCACTACATGAACTGTTGTAAATTGAGGACTACTTGTACTTCATTTCATCATTTTACTTGCAATTTTAGGCCTCCGTCTGCTGTTCTTAGTAAATTAGACAATCACCGTTTAACCTCTATTTGTTCTCTTTCTGCAATGTAGACCTGGATCACTGTAACATCAGTTGATTAAAATTGAGATTATTCTATCTTCTTTGTTTGTTTGAATCCAAGCACTGATATTAACACATTTTTGTTAGTAATGATGGCTACTCTATTTCTTTTGTCATTTTCTTATCTGCATTGGAAGATCTGCTGTTCTCGTGAAATAACATGACCTATTCCCATCCATTTCAGTTTGTTGATTCCCAGGATGTCAATGTTCAGCCTTGACATTTTGGCCTTAATATCCAGTATGCCTTGATTAACATTTCTGACATTCCACATGTATACATATTTTTGCAGCTACTGTTCTTCGTGGTTTAATCCAGCCACATTCATAAACACCAATACTAATTGTCTTGCGCTTTCTCCCCAGTAGCTCTTGGGATAAAGATTCATCTCCTCTTTATATGTTGGCATTGTCCTAGTTTCTTGGCAGAATATTGGAGTGAGCTGTCATGTACGTCTACTATAGATTAAGATAGTTTCAGCCTTCATGAGGGATTTTCATTGGGATTTCTGAGCAATTTTCTCTGCTATTTACATTATTTGTGATTCTTAAATTTTCTTTCACTTCTGATCATTGCCAGCCTAATCTCTGACAAAATATTAGGAAAAGTGATCAGACATTGGATTTAGAATAAATTAATTTAAAATTATACAGGAAATTGCTTAGAATCAGAGGTTTTGGTAGCCTTAATACAAACAAACAAGCAAGCATCTGTGTATATGAGTGTGTGCACGCATGTGTGTAGGCATAATGATCAGAAGATGTAACAAAATAAACCAAAAATGTAACAGTGCTAATAATATCTGGAAAATATAGGATGATGAATGAATGAATGACAGCAAGAATTAGTGAAGGATAGAATATACTGTGGTTGATATATTTACAAAGGACAAGATTAGAATTTAGGAAGGAAGGAAGGAAGGAAGGAAGGAAGGAAGGAAGGAAGGAAGGAAGGAAGGAAGGAAGGAAGGAAGGAAGGACATTAACAAATATTATGCCTTGAGTCAAGTGAAAGTAGTCTAAAAGTCTGAAAGTCTATGCAACATGCTTACTCTTCCTGGTGTCTTCCAAAAGAGTTGGAATTACGATTTTCAGAAATCTCATTCAGGCTGCTATAACCAGTTTACCCTAACCTGGGACCTCCATATATATTGGGTGATAATTTCCAACCACTGCACAAATTAGTCATGAATTCTGGGGATTTTAGGTGCTAGATACAACTAGACAGCAAGAGGTTATAATAGCGACATCTACAATTTCATTTACTATAATGAAATTTATTATGAGTAAATATGCCTAGAGTTTTTCAAAAAAATAATTGAAGATTGTTGATTCAGCTGACACTAACCTTTTGATTCTGGCAGAGTTCTCAGCTCATAAAGATTATTTTCACTTTTTCCAACATTATTCTGGGCTGTAATCTGAACCAAATATAGGGTGTCTGGCTCAAGACCCTTGAGGTTGTACTGGGTGATGGTGGCATTTTTGATGGTAACATCGATTTGGTTGTATTCAGTTTTGCCAAATTTTTTATAGCTGAGAATGATGGAGGAGATGGAATGCCCTTCCACAGCTGACCAAGAGATAACAGCAGAAGAATCTGTGATGTTCATGATTTTGATATTATCAGGGGGAGGAGGGGATCCTAGTTAAGAAATAAATAACACATGTTGTATTTCACATAAATCTTTGGTCCCTGGAACATCACAAAGTTCTATTTTAATATTTCAAACTAACTTTGAATTTCATCTACATCATGGGTGTCAAACCCGATCACATCACATGACGTATCATGACATATTGCAATGTTTTTTGCCTTTGCAGAGTCAGGTTGGGCGTGGCCTGTGCGTGATGCATCTGGCTCGCGGGCCACCAGTTTGATAGGCCTGATCTACATGCTCAATGGTATCTTAAAACCATGAACCAATAAATAACCATTAAAATAATGTATATATAAATAACATATGTTACAAAGCAGTTTCCAAGAGACAGCAGCCTCTGACCCTTATGACGATGTTGGAATATTAAAAACAATCATCCTTAATCACTGACTATGTATGCTGGGGCTGATGCAGTTACACCCAGGGGTAGGCTGCTGGGGGTTCGCAAGGGTTCAGGAGAACATCTAGCTCAGTTTCTGTGCAGTTCAGAGAACCCTCAAATCCCGGATGGCCCCGCTCACCTCGCTCCTCCCCTCCCAGGAGTCCCCACACGGCCCGTTTTGGATGCAGGTAATGTGCAGGGCATGTACGGAGGCTCAGGGAGGGCAAAAAATGGGCCTACCGGAAGTTCGGGACTGTTTCCAGCCTCCTGAGGTCCTCTGGAGCCTGAGGAGGACATTTTCGGCCTCCTGTAGACTCGAGGAAAGCCTCCGGAGCCCAGGGAGGGCAAAAACACCCTCCCCCATCATGGTGCAGGAGGCCGACTAGGCCATGCCCACCATGGCCATGCCCACCTAGCAACCGGGCAGAGAACTCCTTGCTAAAATTTTTGAAGCCCACCCCTGGTTACACCTGCAGCTTCAATTCTGGCTGCCTCTTCCAGTGTCAGATCATTTAAAGCAGATATATTCAGCTAATCATTAAAACAAATCATGTTTCCCCCCTCCCTTTCACCTAAAATAAAAATATACTTACTGTCACTGAAGGTCCACGCTGAGAGATAGTCACTCCATTCTCCTTTGGACTTACTATTTATACGGACTCGGCACATGTACTTATGCCTGGGTTCTAGCCTGTCAATAACCAAACTGGTCTGATTTCCTAGGAGTTGTATAGTGGTAGTATGCTCCCTATTCATATCCACCACACTTTTATTTTCTACTTCAATGAAGATCTCTTCCTCCAAATGCTGGTTGATTGGCTGCCATGACAGTTTTAGAGCTGTTGTACTATTAGGAACAAGGAGCAGACCTCTTGGTGGGGAAAGACCTTTAGGAATTACAAGAAAGAACATTAATATGGCTGGAACATCTATTAACCTAAGAAGATTCTTGTTGAACCATAGTAAAGAATCAAAACTTCATAGTGAGCAATCAAAATTCTAGCCAGACACAAACCATACAGGCCTTTTCTTTCATCAGATTTCCACAATTAAATAGTCAGAGATATTATAATTTGGAGCAAGTATTCCCTAACATACAGTAGTTCTCCATATGATGAATTGGGGACAATATTTTATTATTCAATTAGCCCTCCCAGTGAACCAATTGGAGCTTGAGTACTATCTTCTGTCCTCATCCTAGAGTTCCTGAGAAGAGGAGATCACAGCACCTATAAGTTGTGTCCTCAGAGATACTAAGATCTCTCCCAACGTTTTACTCATGTGATTTCAATGACTGGCAATAGTAGACATTAAACTGAACAATCACTTAAGGATCACTGTTTTTAACAATTGAGTTTCAGTGGCTCATCAATAGTAACTTGGCTTTTAATGGTATTTGCAATAGAAAATGGGATGATAAGTGCAAAACGTTCATCTCTCTCTTCCCCTACAAGTGGTGGTGGAGAGACAGGCAGCAAAGGGTACTATGTGAATAAAGCACAAAAAGGCATATCTGCTAGAATTTAGCACGTCTGCAAGAAATACTACGGACCAGATGTTGACTTTAAAATATGTGGACTTCAACTTCCAGAATTCTGGAAGTTGAAGTTCATATATCTTAAAGTCACCAAGGTTGAGAAACACCGCTACGGACTCTAGGGAAAGTCATGCTGAGATGCTGAACTGAGGAAACACATAATGAGAAACAGGAGTCTATGGGAGTAAATGTTTTGAAACTTCATTTATTCACAGCTTGAAATACCATATTTTTCAGAGTATAAGATGCTCCGGACTATAAGACACACCTTTTTAGGTAAGGAAAACAAGAAAAAGAAATCTGCCTCTGCCTCCCAGCCACGTTGCAGCAAACAGAAAATAGCCTGCTTTACTTTCATTTTTGTTTTCAGCATAGCCTGATTAGCACAAGAAAAAAAAAATCTGCTCCCAGCAATTTATCTCCTTGCAGCAAGCAGCAGAGGCCCATGCAAAACAGCTAAGAGTTGGGAGGCATCCAATGGACAATCAACTTGTGCTAATTAGGCTGTGCTGAAGCTGAAACGAGGTGTTTCTTCTTGCTGCTTGCTGCAAGGAGGTAAATTCCTAGGAGGCAGAGGCCAAAGGGTGGGGGCCAGTGGGTGGGCAAGGCTACATTTGGTGTATAAGACGCACCCAAATTTTCACCCCCTTTTAGGGGGGGGAAAGGTGTGTCTTATACTCCGAAAAATACGGTAGTCCTTACATCTCAGAAACATCATTAGTCTTCAGTAACTTCTATCCAAGGAAACTTGTTAAATAGTAGTACTCCAGAAATTCAAATGACTATACACTATGTGTACAAAGTGTACATTATGTGTACAAAGCAACTACTGACTGACAAATATCCCCTTTACAGAAGTCCAAAGATTTGCATACCAACAGCAGCTGTAACGAAGTCGGTTGGTGGACCAGGGTGTCCTGCTCCCCCCTCTCCTCTGCGAGTGAGACGAACACATACAGAGTACAGCGTTTTTGGTTCTAGATTGTTCAGTCGCCAGATGTCTGCTGTGACTGAGTTCCAAAAATACCAAAAATAATAAGGGAAGATTTAGACGTAGATAAACATATTTATTTTGTTCTATTGTCAAATACATTCCCTCCCCCTCCCCCCACATGAAATAATGAAGAAAACAGTGCAATCTAATGAATGCAAACAGAACTGGGATAAGAGTGTGTATCACAAACATCATCCTTTGTCACCCCAGGAAGCTTTCTGAAATGGTGAAAAAAAAAATAGTGGCAAAGCCAAACTGGTTGACGTATGTTAAAATTTTATCTTTCAACTTGGGCGACCCAATATTAAAGCTGAGGGAAGAAATTGAATCAGAAGGTTATGTTTATAGACGTAGCAATCCTAGGCCATTCATTAAACCAAGCATCCTCTCTTTTAGGGAGTTCCATGAAAAATAGGATACACAGACATTGCCTAATCTCTATCAAATATTTTAGCCTCAGATGTGAGTAGGAATTACCAGTCAAATGAACTCAAGTAGAAATAACTAATCTGGAGCATAAAATTACTATGCACTTCATTGTTAAGGCGTTGAAGTGTTTTTAACATGTAATCAATCTTTGTTAAAGAGTATAATGAAACTCCCTATCTCTAACCCGGGAAATGAATATCAGTATGATACTGATAAATACCAGAAGTAACACTGATGTACAATACTGTATTTATTTTTAGTTCACCAACCTAGGAATTAAACAGGACCAATTCTATAGGTTTAGCTGTACTGTAAACCTATATCAGCTGTATGTCACTATAACTATCATAGATCCCCCCAATTGTCTTGAAAACTATAATAGTTGAAGTGCTGAAAGGTCTCTGCTAAAGCAGATTGATTGATTGATTGATTGATTGATTGATTGATTGATTGATTCATTCATTCTACCAGTTTGTATACTGCCTACATGTTGGCCTCTAGGCAGTTTATAAACTTAGTTTGAAGAATCCTGGACGCATAGAACAAGCGCAACATAGATATGATATGACTTGCTGTGTAAGTGGAATGTTTTTGGAGAGCGATTTTGATTGATTTGTTTGACTCTTACCTTGCTCTGTCATCCATTGAGAGTTGGCACGTTTGTATAGAATCTGAGTGGATACAATTGGTCCATCACCAAAATACGATCCAGCATTTGTTGCAATAATGAGAAAATTATGGCCTGTTTCTATCAATGTTGGAGCATTCTGAGGCACAGGAAGAACTGGTCAAGAAGGGGAATAATAACACATCTGTTAGAAAAGTCTTTTTTGGATGGAAAAAAAAAACTCAGTAGAAATGAGTTTTGTCTGTCTGTGGAATTAAGGCTGAGGGATTGTTAAAGACGATTGAATGACATATCTAGCCTATTGCCTTGTCTTTGTAGAGGGGATCTGCAAATTAAATTCGGTGACCTGAAAATGACAGTTGTCAGAATTCTTCTTTCACATTCTCTTTTATTGCAGCAATTTAGCCTTCTACAACCAGATTGTCAGATCTGCAACCCACAACATCCTACTCATTCCTCATTAGCTCCATTTTTTTTCTCTCCCAGTGGTAGATGACTCAGAAGGTCAGATCGAGTCCTAGGATGTCTTCCATTTCCTGTTCTCATTCATTTTTCTTCTGCCACTCTCCCCATATTTCTCCTGTTTGCTCATTCTCAGATGTCATTTCCTTCAAGTTGAACTAAGTTGACAAGTTTTCCTAAATTGCATGTGACTTGCTGACAATAGTCCCAGTATGCATTGATTCAAAACTGTTGCTTTCTTCAAAGGCCCTTCCATAACTGAAGACTGTCTGAAACAGTTTGCACAGTAACAGAGTTGGAAGGGACCTTGGAGGTCATCTAGTCCAACCCCCTGCTCACGCAGGAGACCTGTACTAGGGATTCAAACTGCCGAACTGCCAACCTTTCTGATCGACAAGCTCAGTGTCTTAGCCACTAGCCACTAACCTAGTCAGTACTTTGATGCCTTATTTTTCTTCTCATTAACGTGCCTCCTTTTTTTGGCTTCTGATAACAGAGGCAAACTCATAAGGTCCTTGATACAGCTATAGCTCTTACGATTAGCCAATAACTCCTTTACTATTCTTAAGTTTCCAGGCCTGCTACTGAAATTATTTCTAAAGGCAAATATTTGGGTATTAGCCTAAGAAACCAAGTACTAAAATCATATTTATAACACTGAATTTTGGACCTGCCTCTCTCTTTTTTTAAAGCCCTAGAGAAAATACTGCATTCTCTGATGGTCATATCAATTGCTCACAGATGATAAAGAAGCATCAACAGAGATACTCAATCAATTCAGGAACAACCTAACCATTAGACAGTGTGGAAACTGCCTTTGACATCAGAGCTTTCATATTATGACATGTAATAGTAGCAAATTGGTAATTACTTAATTTATAGTACTTTTATTGCAAGCTCAAGTAAGAATGGAAAGCCAATTTAGTAGAGTGATTAAGAGTGCTGAGCTAGAAACTGGGAAACTGGGAAACCTAATCCTGCCTGAGGCATAAAACCACCTGAGGCACTGGGCCTCAGGCACAAAGCCAATCACTCTCTCTTAGCTCTAGAAAGAAGAAGATGGCAAACTTCTTTTGAAAAATATTGCCATAAATCCGCATGGACTTGTAGTTGCAGGAATCAAGACTGTCTTGAAACACAAAAACACAAAGAAAGGGAGGTGGGGGGGATGTCAAAATCACTTGGCTGTCCCTGCACATACTTCATGGGTGAGAGAGACAGTGACATGTGTTGGTCTGTCTTAGATAGCAACATTTCTTTGAATAATCCTTTGACCATTCTTTGATCTAATCGCAGTGACTTGTAACAGAGGTGGGATTCACTTACCTTTCCTACCAGTTTGCAAATGTGAGTGCACGTGCCACCCCTGCGCATGTGCACGGCCTTCTGTGCATGTGCAGTAGTTGCATATTACGTTTGGGCAGGTGGGCGGAGCCTCCAACAGTTGCTACTACCGGTTCGTGTGATCCAGACAGAACCAGTTGAACCCCACCACTGATTTACAAGTATGGCATCGAAGTGCAGTTAAGAAAATGCTTATTGGAATTTAATAGATCCCTCTTCTATCTTTCCAAGAAAATTAATCTAGGAAACATTCTCAGTTGCTGAAAGAAAAAGGCTGAACTTTTCATTCTGATTGGTAAATCTCCTGCGTTCTACTTTACAATTAAAAGGCATTTGGAAAAAATCCATTTACAGGTAGTCCTCAGCTTACAACCGCAATTGAGCCCAACATTTATTTTGCAAAATCAGACAGCTGTTAAATGAGTTTTCCCCCATATTATGACCTTTGTTGCCACAGTTGTTAAGTGAGTTGCTGCAGTTGTTAAATTAGTAACACAGTTGTTAAGTGAATCTATATTCCCCCTTGACTTTACTTGTCAGAAGGTCACAAAAGTGGATCACATGACCCCGGAAGACTGCAACGGTCATAAATATGAGTCAGTTGCCAAGTGTCTGAATTTTGATCATGTGATCGAGGGGAAGTTTCAATGGTTGTAAGTATGAAAAATAAGTGACTTTTTTCAATGGTTAGCTGACAAAAACAGGAACTAGAAACAAGGAAATATATGGAAAGGATCAGTGATATAAGGAAGATACGTTAAATTGGTTAAGCAAACATATTGTTATTGTTATTATTAATATTATTATAACCAGTACTAATGTGATGAATATTGTTGTAAACATTTTGATTATTATCATTTCCTAAAATTATTTGTATCCAGACAACACACTGTTTAATTGAAATTGGAATTTTTATATGTTATAAAAGAAAAAAAAGAAAAAAAAGTGACTTTTCAGTGCCATTGTAACTTCAAACGGTCACTACTTGATTGGTTATAAGGATTACCAAGGACTATCTGTACATTGGATACGGATGTTGATACTATTTGCAGCTTGCTTCTTTCTGGTCATGTTTGCAATGTCCAGGGCATCAAGCCACTGACGCTTAGCTAACAGTTACTGAAATCACTTGAATCTAAATGCACCGAAATTGCTATGATGTAGGGGTGAAATCCAGCAGATTCTGGAGAACTGGTAGCGGAAATTTTGAGCAGTTCGGAGAACCGGCAAATACCACCTCTGGCTGGCCCCAGAGTGGGGTGGGAATGGAGATTTTGCAATTTCCTTCCCCCAGGAGTGGGGAGGGAATGGGGATTTTGCAGTATCCTTCCCCTGGAGTGGGGTGGGAATGGAGATTTTGCAGTATCCTTCCCCTGCCATGCCCACCAAGCTACACCATGCCCACCAAGCCACGCCCACAAAACCGGTAGTAAAAAAATTTGGATTTTAGCACTGCTATGATGACACTGGAATCTGGATGATAAACAATGGCAGAAGTTTCTCATTTACCTTTAACTGCAACTTGAAAAGCTTTTTCGGCCATGCCAACTCTTGTCTCGGCAACATAGACCCACGTTCCAGAATCAGTAGGCTGGACACTTTTAATAAGAAATGCAGCTTCTAAAGCTTCTGATGCGTTGCTTTTTTTCGTTATTGTGACAGGCTAGGCAACAAAAAAATAAAATAAAATAAAATAAAATAAAATAAAATTAGATGTCTACCACAATACAAAAAATAATCTATTTTTAAATGTTTTTTGCCTTTTTTAAAAAAAACAAAGCAGAAAAATCAACATTCAGGTAAAACTTCACCAGAGAGAAGGCAATGAAAATTATACACTGATTTCAGGTTAAAAATATCACTGTAATATCAACGGAGTATGACGCTGAGCTTGCCGATTGAAAGGTCGGCAGTTCAGCAGTTCGAATCCCTAGTGCCACGTAACAGGGTGAGCTCCTGTGACTTGTCCCAGCTTCTGCCAACCTAGCAGTTCGAAAGCACGTAAGAAATGCAAGTAGAAAAATAGGGACCACCTTTGGTGGGAAAGTAACAGGCGTTCCGTGTGCCTTTGGCGTTTAGTCATGCCGGCCACATGACCATGGAGACATCTTCGGACAGCGCTGGTTCTTCGGCTTTCAAACAGAAGTCAACACCGCCACTTAGAGTCGGAAACAACTAGTACATATGTGCGAGGGGAACCTTTACTGTTACCTTTTATGTTTTAATATCTAAAATGGACCTTGAATATTTGATGAGACAATGCTAAAAGTTTGTGCCTTCATAGTACCATCCTACTTCCTGTTTTATTGCTGAGATTTTAACTGCTTTATTATTTGCTTTAGCATATAACCCCAGAACAGAGGATGGGTTCTTGAAATTTAAGGCTTACTGCAAGTAGAGATGGGAAGAAGCAAGAAAATGAGGCAAAAGAGATTCAGTGAATAAGTACAATTGTCTCCATTAACGTATCCTTCCTACAAAAGCAGAAGATGATGAGGAACTTACTAGAAGGATAGCTCCATCTTTTTTAATCAATTTAATGTCTTCCTTTGTAGGAGGTGGTTTGCCAGTAATTGTGCAGATCGACTTGAACTCTGAGCCAACATTGAGTTCAATTTCATCAAGCAAGGTCTCTATCTTGGGGGATTCATCCGCTGTACCTGCACACATATGTAATGAACCATGTTTGTTTGTCATTTAATTAGCCCAGATTAAATCACTTTAATTAGTCAGCAACTCCACTAGATACACATCTTCAATCAGACTTGAACACGAGTCTTGCTCTTCCTAGACCAACATCTTAACCACCACATTGTGTCAGGGAATTGCACAGCAGGTGTCCAAAGGGAGCCAGAGACGCTGACACGAACTTGTAGTTTTATGTAAATAGATATATTTTACATCTATATATACAGCAAACAAGATAGTCAGGCAAACAGCAGCATCATGAGGTAAATCACAGATATATACACACAGGCTGCAGTATGATTTGCTGACTTGTAGCTTCTGACCAGTCACATCCACAGATATCTATCTGCTTGGCCTTTAAGAGTTTGAAAGTTGGAGGCTTACTTATTTATTTAGCATATGGCAAATGAAGAAGGTAAAGATACTCCTCAACGTACGACCACAATTGTGATCATGGCGATGGTTGTGAGGATTGTGCTTGCCAGACATTGGAAAGAAAAAGAGATTCCGACTGTTGAATTATTATTATTATTATTATTATTATTATTATTATTATTATTATTATTATTATTATTAAAGAATGGATTTTGAAACTGACTGAATTAGTAGAGATGGCGGAATTAACTGCCTTGATTAGAGATAATGGACTAGACACAGTGGTGGGATTCAGCCAATTTGCACCAGTTTGGGTGAACCGGTTGTTAAATAACACCTCCCCCCCACTATCAAAGTGGATCCTGGGCACTGCACTGCATTGCAATGGAGAAACGGGTAATGGAGTGGCTGGCGTGAGGGAAGAAGAAGGCCGTTTTTCCTCTTTCTTCTCCCTGCCCCCCCTCCTTCCCTCATTTCTACATTGCAGCACAGCGCAGGATCCATTTTGATAGTGAGGGGGAGGTAATTTAACAATCAGTTTGCCCAGGGTCAGGTTGGCTGTCGTGGGAGGGTTGTCCCACATGTGTGGCGAAGCTGGAGGAAGGGGATGGGCCATGCCTCCCATGAAGGCCAACCTGATCCTGGGCAAACCGGTTGTTAAATTATTTGAATCCCACCCCTGACTAGACAGCTTGATAAGAGACTGGAAACCGTTTTTGGACTTTCTATGTGCTAAATAACAGATGGTTAACAGGGAGATTTGAAGATTAGTGTAATGTTTAGCTCAACCTGTTGGCTGCTTTTTCTTTATATACTGTATATAAAGTCGTTAAGGAAATATGGCTTCCCCCATTGGCTTTGCTTGTTGGAAACCAACAGGGAAGGTGGCAAATGATGATCACATGACTCCAAGATATTGCAACTGTTGAGAATACATACTGGTTGCCAGGCACCCAAATTTTGATCATGTGACCAAGGGGATGTTGTGGCGATATATGAATGGTTGTAAATCGAGGATTACCTATACTGCAGATAAAATCTTTGTGATCATATGATATGTTCATTTTAGATAGCTAAAAATCCCAAAAGCAAATGGAAGAAATAATTACGGGATTCACATAATTGTTTGGCAGTAATATAAGAAACAGACAATGAATGATGTGCCCAGGTTCAATCATTTCTCTTCCCCTTTCTCTTTTTAATTTAACTAATGAGCAGATTTAGTGAGATGGCAGCTGTAAAATTGAACTGCTGCCATCATCATCTTTAAAAAATGTAAATAGGAAAAGCATCATAACTTCCAATCAGAGTCAGACTGGCCTCCTGCCAATCTACTTGTCAGTGACAATCCTACACGTTAAATTTATCCTACTTCTTAAATTGGGGGTATCAATATTTCATTAACCTGTCATTGAGCTTTCGCAAGTGGTAACTAAACAATGGCATTCCTGATTTAAGAACCAAAATAAATTTAATTGATTGACAAAATTCATAACCTCCGTTCATGTATGTGCATACCCATGAACATTGGTGTATGTCATATATTGCAACAGTTGGCCCAAATGTTGGTTTAATCTCTATGGCCTGAGCTTGAAGAATGATATATAAATGAATTTAGGCTCTCCTTTTTTCCCCTTTTGATGCAGCAAATTATGACAGCGCATAGCCAACTTTGTCTGATTTTGAAGAAGCTTAGCAGGCTTGGATTTGAACAGTTCTTGGTTAGTGAATTCAGGAAATCCCAGGATAGTAGACTAGATTGGGAAGTTGCAAAAGCATTGTGGAGGAAGCACCAGGCTAGAAACCAGGAGACACTGTCTTTAGTCCTTTTCTTAGGGATGAAAGCCTGCTGATGATTTTGAGCCAGTCACTCTTTCTCAGCCCAATTCACCTCACAAGATTATTGTTGTGGGGAAAATAGGGGGAGGAAGGAATAATAGGTAAGTTTTCTGTCTTCAGTTATTTATATAAAAAAAATAAAGGCAGGATTTTAAAAAATCTAAAATAATTATTGTTGTGGGGAAAATAGGGGGAGGAAGGAATAATAGGTAAGTTTTCTGTCTTCAGTTATTTATATAAAAAAAATAAAGGCAGGATTTTAAAAAATCTAAAATAATTATTGTTGTGGGGAAAATAGGGGGAGGAAGGAATAATAGGTAAGTTTTCTGTCTTCAGTTATTTATATAAAAAAAATAAAGGCAGGATTTTAAAAAATTTAAAATAATTATTGTTGTGGGGAAAATAGGGGGAGGAAGGAATAATAGGTAAGTTTTCTGTCTTCAGTTATTTATATAAAAAAAAATAAAGGCAGGATTTTAAAAAATCTAAAATAATTATTCTCTTTAAAACAGTCTGGCTTTGTGGATCAGGGGTGGGGAGAAGGGATAGATCCCTGTAGCAGTTGGCAAGTGTGCGCACGCAGCTCCATTTGCGTGAGCGGTGAGTGTGCCTGCCACTCACTTAAACAGAGTGTGTGCACCAGGGGTGGGTTCTACTTACCTTTACTACTGGTTTGCAGAGGGGGCTGCATGTGCTCTTCTGCGCATGTGCAGAAGCTTCTGTGCATGCGCAGAAGCGTTTTGGTGACGTCGGAGTGGATGGGCGGGGCCTCCCGCCGGTTTTACTACCGGTTCTCTCTCACCCGCTGCTCACACAAGTGAGGATGCACATCAGTGGTGGGTTTCAAATTTTTTTACTACCGGTTCTGTGGGCATGGCTTGGTGGGCATGGCATGACTTGGTGGGTGTGGCTTGGTGGGCATGGCAGGGGAAGGATATTGTAAAATATCCATTCCCTCCCCAATCCAGGGGAAGGTTCAGCTTCCGATCAGCTGGCACTTGGGAGGCAGAGAATAGATGGGGGCGGGGCCAGTCAGAATTTTTACTACTGGTTCTCTGAACTACTCAAAATTTCCACTACCTGTTCTCCAGAACTGGTCAGAACCTGCTGAAACCCATCTCTGATGCACATGCATTGCATGCGCTCGCTGGCTGTTTCCGTGACCCGTTTGCAAACCTCTCAGGGCCCATTAGTGGCCTGTAGCCCACAGGTTGGGGACCCCTGCTTTAAAATGTGGGTAACCAACCTTTTGGCTTGCTTGGGCCTTCACTCATTGAGTGAAGAGGAATTATCTTGGGCCACATATAAAATATATAATATAGTTAATGTATATAAACCGCATAATAATGTTAAACCTTTAAAATCTTGTGGGGCTGTATTTTAGCTGTCCAGGGTTGCGTGCAGCCTTCAAGACACAAGCTGAACACACCTGCTCTAAAACAAGATGGACAGGTCTAAGTGGCTTTGTGTATCAAGCGTAGCTCAAGGGACCGGTGTTAATATTATTTTAAAACTTTCTTGAATATTTTGATCCAATATTTTAAGGAAAGTATATATAACAATTGAATGTATCAAGGCAATTGTCATTTTTATGAAAATTATCATAGTTACAAAACATTCTTACTGCTCAACTTAAAATCCAACAGCTTCTAGTTACTGAGGAAGTTGTACACTGTACTGTAATACTGTTCTACCAGAATGTTACTATATATATATATATATATATATATATCTATCTATCTATCTATCTATCTATCTATCTATCTATCTATCTATCTATCTATCTCTCTTTGGTTATTCGGGTTTTCTCCCGCGTAAAATTGGAAGTGTCTTGGCGACGTTTCAACGAAGTCTCATTCGTCATCTTCAGGCTGCTGTTTTCGGCTTCGTGCTTCTAGGAGCAAAGCACAAAGCCGAAAACATCAGCCTGAAGATGACGAATGAGACTTCGTCGAAACGTCGCCAAGACACTTCCAAATTTACACGGGAGAAAACCTGAATAACCAAAGACCTACATACAAATACCCGCGAAAACCTCAGAATATATATATATATATATATATATATATATATATATATATATATATATATATATATATATATATATATATATATATATAATTAATAACAGAAGCTATGAGTATTAATTGTAAAGCAATATACAGTATCATGTACAGCGATGCTAATTATGTCATGCTACCTGGGATGTGTATGTTGGATGTGTATGTGTATGTTGGTATAGCCTGACTGGTGGCTCAGTGGCTAAGACACTGAGTTTGTCAATCACAAAGATCGGCAGTTCGGCGGTTCAAATCCCTAGTATAGGTCTCCTGCGTGAGCAGGAGGTTGGACTAGATGACCTCCAAGGTCCCTTCCAACTCTGTTACTGTTACTGATGGGAAGGCTGTATTTTCTCTTTCAGAGAAAACGAGAATATAAAAACTGTTTTTGAGAGGAGGACTTACTGGAAGGAAGACTTAAATACCTTTTTGTGTTGCTGTTTTTCTAATAGCATGCTTGCTTTATTAAAAAAAGAAAATAGCTCTGGAACTGCTGGATGATGGGTCATGAATCCTCCATAAATTCTTTAGTGTAGTTTTCTTTCATGCTGATTTGTCTTCGAATACAAGCGAAGAAGGTACCCATCTTTGGGTGCCAAAATTACGCGAAACATGCAAACTGGTGTGGTATTACAGGGTTACCTTTGCTTTACCTTCTTTTTCACATTGCAGACCATGCCACCCAAACTGGCAGATGCAGCCCTTAAAGCTGTCACATGCTCCTCGATTACTGCAGTGGTTACACTTCAATTTACAGTCCGGCCCATAAAAATCAGGCTCACAACCTGCCAAAATGAATGGTACCAGTATAACTGTTAGGTTGCACACATAGCAAATGGCCCTGAATATCATTATTCAAAAGATCACCATCCTTTTAGACCAGGGGTGTCAAACTCAAGGCCCCTGGGTCAGATCCGGCCCACGGGGTGCTTAGAACTGGCCTTCAGGGCCGCCCTGGAAACAGCGAGGGACTGGCCCATGGTGTCTCTGCCAGCAAAAACAGAGATCGGAAGGGCCGCACGCACCCCTCCTGAGCTCCGTTTTCGCTGGCAGAGGGTTGCAGGAGGCTGTCACACTGAAAACAGCTCAGGAGCCCATTGTGAAGTTTCCGAAAGATGCCCTGATTAATTCATGAGCCACGAGCCAAACTTCAAAAGAAATACAGTCATTTATTAGGAGCACCATTTTGGAAATGTTCGGATGTAGTTAGAACTAATCCCATGTAGATTTACGTTCCCCTATGACCCCGTCTCTCCCCTCCTCTCTGGCCATGTCATAAATCACATTCTCCAATTAACCACTTTGGCTTGCTGTGAAACCCAAAACTCTCCTACTGATTGCGGTAGAAAAGCATCTGTGGAATGTAGTTTCAGTTAGGGAAATCAATCAGCTCCATCAGTTCTCCCTCCCTCCTGCTCATGACAACTTGAAAGCTTTGTAAGTTAATACCTGTTTTCTCTGGCAGAGCGCTCGGGCCACCACAGGCGCCCCCAACACAAGTGACGTTGAGCTGGCCACACCCACCCTGGCCACACCATCTCCACCCCCCTGAGGTCAAACACAACCCTGATGCGGCCCTCAATGAAATCGAGTTTGACACCCCTGTTTTAGACCACGCTATATTTGACTGACATCATACTCTCTCACATTGGTAGGGAGTTGCTGAAGTCCAGACCCCAGCAGAATATATTCCAAAGGGTGCGTTTTACCCTTGGAATTCATATATTTTTGAGCAAAACTGAACTTTACAGCTGTCTAAATGTTGCGTTCTTCCCATATGTAGCTAGCCCTCGTTTAATGACTGTTTCTGGTTACAACAACGATGAAAAAAGTAGCTTTGTGATCAATGCTCACATTTTCAATGTTTACAAATCTGTATCACAAAGAAAAGCTTAAAGTAAGATCATAAGCACAGTCTTAGTTTCAGTTAGCAAATGCTTCACTTAATGACCAATTTACCGGTCCCAGTTGCAGTCATTAAAGGAGGATTACCTACATATCATTTCTTGGCAGAAAAATATGTATCGACTTCCTTAAGCACTTGTGCAATATTCAGCCGAGATGCTGACTAGAATATATGGCTTTAAAAAGCATAGAAGGAATGAGTTTAATCCAGAGATTGGATTAAAAAATGACCAAACTATCCCACTGTACTTTTTTTCTAGAATTAAAATATATTCTTAGCAAAAGAATACATTTTATATAAGCTGAGTTATCCCTTGCTCCCTCCACAAATACATATATTGTCCTAACTACACAGTTAATTTTCATATTTCATTTTACCTTCATCACACAGGAGTCCCTTCCATCCAGAGGCACATGAACATCCGTATGGATCAGGCAAGCAGAACACCAAAGATTTGCATCCTGATTTTTCTTTACATTTTTCTTGGCAGGCCTTCCCAAATGTGTTTTCTTCACAAGCTTTGTTTGTTTGTTTGTTTGGTAAAAAAAAAAAAAAGGACAATATTTAAAGTGAGGTGAAATAATATTTATTGGATGCATGAAAATTGTGATAAGGAAACTTTATTTTCAAAGTGTAAAAGTAATAGCATGTATAACAAAAGCAGAATCCTCCAGAAAGAAAGCATGGTGTTAAATATTCACTCAACAAAGCTCTTTTTTTCTGTCTGACACACAGAGAAGAGGGTAACTTCTAGCTGGGAGCTCATTTTTTTACTTTACCTTGGAAGTCAACAGCTACAGTGTAGTAAGTGAAGCACAATCGCTAGACATCCCTGCTTAGATCATACATTAAACTTTTATGTCTCCAAGTGCTGGGAAACCAGGCTTTATTTATTTACTTGGACATGACTTCCCAGATTTGGGCAGTTGATAAATGATATGATGATGGATAGATTGAGAAGATTGAGAAAGAAAAAAAGAAAGAAAGAAAGAAAGAAAGAGAGAGAGAGAGAGAGAGAGAGAGAGAGAGAGAGAGAGAGGAGGGAGGGAGGGAGGGAGGGAGGGAGGGAAGGGAGGGAGGGAGGGAGGCAGGGAGGGAGAGAGGAGGAAGGAAGGAAGGAAGGAGGAAGGAAGAAAGGAAGGAAGGAATGAAGGAATGAAGGAAAGAAGGAAGGAAAGAAAGAAAGAAAGAAAGAAAGAAAGGAGGGAGGGAGGGAGGGAGGGAGGAAGAAGGAAGGAGGAACGAAGGAAAGAAAGAAAGAAAGAAAGAAAGAAAGAAGGAAAGGAGGGAGGGCGGGAGGGAGGGAGGAAGAAGGAAGGAAGGAAGGAAGAAAGAAAGGAAGGAGGGAGGGAGGGAGGGCGGGAGGGAGGAAGGAGGAAGGAAAGAAGGAGGAAGGAAGGAAAGAAAGAAAGAAGGGAGGGAGGGAGGAAGGAGGAAGGAAGGAATGAGGAAGGAAGGAAAGAAAGAAAGAAAAAGATAGATAGATAGATAGATAGATAGATAGATAGATAGATAGATAGATAGATAGATTCAGTATAATTCCTCCTTAAAAGCAAGGAAACCTTTATAGGTTTGAGCTGTCCTAAATTATACTATGAAGGGAGAGGGAATAATTTTTTGCTTTTCACCACCAGTATCTTTATAAATACTACTTTTTTGGTAGCTTCTAAACCATAAAACCTCAAATGTGGTTAATATATCCGATATATTGATCCACTGTTTTAGTGGAAATTGTTCATTGACACACGATTTCCCCCCCCCTTTTACCTTTCTCACATGTTTTCCCCATAAAGCCTGGTGGGCAAATGCATTCTCCAGTATCTTCATGACAGATGCCATTATTCTTGCAGTCTGGACAAGGAAAAGAACACTCAGGTCCCCATTTCTGAGCTTCACACCCTTTACATAAAAACATAAGAAGAGTTGGTAAGGTAAATAGTAAAACGGATCTCAGATAGAATAGGCTTGGGTTAGTAAATCTTCACTGGAGTACCTCTCAGTGTCAAGGGGAGCACAGCGTAGTAAGGGAATGAGCAGCCTTTCTTATTTGTATCATCTTAAAAGAAATCTCTTGAGGAAGAATGGTTTTGTCTCTCTTTGAAATAATTTTTGCTCTCTCTTTCCCTGTTTCCTCTCCTTTTCCTTCCCTCCCTCCAGAAGAGACTACAGGAAAAGTACAGGTAAGCAGTTGTTAAACTGGATTCCTTATAGAGGGCCCCACTTTAATATGATTGTCAATAAAACCAAAAGGATTGTAGCCGTGAAATCACCAGGACTTGAACTGGACTTCAAGGAGTCTATCTTGACAGGATTTTTGACAATTGCCTGATAGTCACATGTGAGCCTGGATAATTCATCCTTGGTGACAAAATGATAAAACACTACAAGATTGTTACAATCACCAAAGTGCCTTCCAATCAATGGCAAGCTGTTGCCCCGAGCTCATAAGACATGCTGGCAACTGAAAGACTAACAATAATCAAGATTAAAGAACAAAAACAGGAAGCCAAATACAGGGGATGACAAATATTTGGAAGAACATAATGTATGCTATCTCAATGAATTCATTTAGCCCGGTCAATCATTGCTGGGTGTGGTCTTCAAAACACAATTTTCATAACTCAGATTGCATAATTTCCTCTTAACTCAAGAAATTTGATGTGTGTACCAGGTCTAAATTACCCAGAATAACACAATCTGTGAGGGTGGCCTGAAATCTACTGCCCTACTTCACTCCTGTATCTCTTTATTGGGCAATAAAATGAGAGGCTTATTAAGCTTCTTTTGGGTAACCAAGTTTGACCGAATAGGCTAAGGTTGAGTTTATTGGCTGCAAAGTCCACACATCCGGTTTATGTTGATGTTGGATGGACAAACTACCCACATCAAAATATCACTTTTCAGAAGTTCTTCCGAAGCTTCACCTATTAATACTCAGCTTAAGGAAGCTTCAGGGTTCCAACTGAGAAGACAGTTTTGAGTGTTAACAGTGGAACTGCAGGATTGGCTGTTTCCCCACTGATGGGAAGGTTTGCCTTCCGGCTTCCTGACTGTCCTTCTTCCCCACCAAAAGCAAGGCATTGTGGCAACTTGCTGCGTTTCAGACGTGCAGCACTATTTTCTTCCCACAAAAATCAAATGGAATGAGGAAAACATGAGACGTCAAGCACTGACTAGTTGCCAATTTTTGCAGGCCCACCAGTTAGTTGGAGGGGACCCTGGTAGGCTTGTGGGTAATACAGGTAGTGCTTGACTTATGATTGGTTGCTTAGCAACCATTTAAAGTTACAACAGACCTCCCCAAAAGTTGCTTACAAACTGTATTCAAAATTCTGACAGCCCATCTCCCGGCCATGCTTGCCAGGTAATGCTCAACAAGCTACTTGCATTTGGCGCATTCTGCAGTGACATAACTGCAATTTATGACTTTTTTTTTTGCCAGAAGCCAGTGTTTACTTCTTGTTTCCAGCAAAAAACACCCATTACAGACAAAAGGTTTGCTTAACAATTGCAGAGTCATTGAACAATTGCTGCACAAAAAAATCATAAAATCAGGTCAGCCATGTGATGGACCCACTTAATGACTGGTATGATTTACAGTTGTAATTCTGGGCTCAGTTCTGGTCATAAATGGAGGATTATCTGTCCTGGGGCTTTTGAGAATGGTAAAAGTGAGGAAGTTGGATAGCCTGAAAGTAATTCTGAGGGTTTGGTAAGTAAAACCAGTGGGTGGGTAAAAATATATTTAGCTGAAAGTGAATAAAACTGCAAGTTAACTGGTTTTTACTTTGGAGGGAAATCAGATTTAAACTAGACATTTTTGTTTGGGAAAAAAAATCTTGATGTGTCTCTTTCCTTAGCTATACCAGAGCTCTCTAAACCTCTCCAGAGCTATGCTGTAAAAAGCCAGATGTGCAAGAAATAGCTTGCTCAAGACCTCAAAAGAATGAGGATGAGAATGTGATTAAGAAAATATTAGAATGTGCAGAAATGAATAGATTAACACTTGCAATTAAAGGAAAGGAAGAATCTGACTATTATAGTATATGGGAGTTATTTTATCAATAATATGGTTAGAGATTAAATATGAAAATTAGAAATAATAGCAGAGGAGTGAAATATGGAAACGTATTATAAAATTAAATAAGCTAAAAAGACAAATGCTATAAATAGGAGGTAGGTTATATATTAATATAAATCTAAGAATAGATATAAATAATGAACATGGTTGTAAACTTTAATTGTTATTGCACAAAATATTTGTACTCAGACGACACACTGTTTAATGAAAGATGAAATGTTTGTACTAAAAGAAAATAATTTTTTAAAAAAAGACCTCAAAAGAATGATAGAGTGAGATATGGAGAAGCAGTTTTCAGACGTAAGGTGGCCTGGCACCTTGATCCAAATTAGCAGCATGTTTCAGACTGGCATTTTATGATGTATTTTCTTCCAAATGAAACTACCAGCTTAAGCATACTTTTTAAGTTTAAAAAAAAAAAGTTGGCAGTATTTCAGCTTGCTTGTAGCAGAACCCCAGAGGCAGATAATATCTCTACCCGTGACTCAGTGTTAAAAGAACATCCTATGAGTAAAGGCCAAAGGATTCCTGTTTTAGCTTTCTGTTTAAGGAGTTGATCAAATCTTACTTCGTACGATCAATCGAGTGTAGGCTGAAGTGAAATGGCTTCCTCCTATGTATCTGGCTGAGTAAACTCCTGCATTATCAAGGTGAACTGAAGACAGGGGTATTGTTAGCAGTTCTGGAACTCGCTTGAGAACAGAATATATAAACGTACCTGCAATAGAAAGAAAAATCCAAAGGCATATAATTGAAGATGTGGATCAATCAATGAGGCTGCCTTCTGAGAACAATGGGAACACGTCTTCAACTGATTTTCCATAGCACACATTCATCACTTGACATCTAAAAGCTTTACTAATATTTTGAATGTATGAAACAATGAGCACGGATAAAATGGAACATTTGTGATTTTTCTTATTTCCTTTCGCATGCAGATAGGGGAGCTACTATATCTAATTGTTGCTACTGCTCAGGTTAAAACACTTCTTGGTTTATGTGCAGATCAATTAACATTTGAAGTACAAAATAAAACCCTTTGCAACTTGGATCTTTTTCTTCTAATACGTCTGGTTAGGTGGTATCCAGTTATCCAATCTGAGATTTCCAGATTGTCACCTTAATCATTTTAATTAGCTACTATATCATTCTTCCACCATGAAGATTGTACATTTTAATTTAGAATTAGAATTAGAATTCTTTATTGGCCAAGTGTGATTGGACACAAACAAGGAATTTGTCTCCGGTGCATAAGCTCGCAATGTGCATACAAGCAACAAGTGATAATCATAATCATAAAATACAATCACCATAAATCATAGATTCAACACTAATTTGACCCAATTGCTGCTTTTTTGATAGGATGTAGCTGGAGTGGGATGTAAAGACATGTTGGTTTGTTTTAGATCAAGGTTCTGGTTCAATGTGGAGAGTTGGTGAAGCTTATGAACCTCTTTTCAGAAAAATGCATCTAAATGCATAAAATGAAACACACAGATTACAAAACAAAACTATTATTTTAAAATACAGTTATCAATGTATTAAAAAAATACAATAAGTAGTAATGTATGTGCTTCTTTATCAGCCATTAAATAAATAACCTTTTAAGGGTATAATAACTTTAGATAATAAGATATATTGAAGTTAATAGTTCTGGAACCCTGAGGTCATAGATTATTTTGTTGCCTATATACATTATGGAATGAAAACCTAAATTTCACTAGAGATGAGTGAATATAGAAGTTGTACTTTCTCCCCATCTGGTGTCATACACTCTCTGAACTCTATCTATGGTCTCCCAAATTTTAGATACATATTTGGCAAAGGTGTACAGTTAAGTGGCTGCCTCTCCTTTCCCACAATATGTTCACAACAAGACTAAGGAATGTGTGAGATATGTACTCTATGAAGAGGCTTGTCATCATCATAAGGATTTATTTCACCCCACTTCATCCCCACATGTAGTTAATAATGGTGATGAGTTTTCCCATAGCACAGAATAAACATTGCAGGCTTCTAATTGGTCAGGTACACGGTAGTTCTTGACTTATGACTGTAATGCCCCTTATATTTGTAAGCAGTGACAGCCATTAAGTGACACAGCCTTGCTTAATGACTCCCACCCCCTGTTCTCCCTGATGCAGTCATTAAACAAAAGCACAGGTTGTTAAGCAGAAGACAGGGTGCGTCAGGGGTGAGGGAAGACTTGGGAGGTATAGTTCAAGCCTAGGCCCAACTGCCTTGGGCCTCCGAAGGTTTTCTTCACCTCCCAAGGCATCCTGTACTTTGCTCCATGCCATTTAGGACTCTGGCATGACTTATTCTGCTTCTAATCGGGCCACTCAGCCACCCAAAGGAGTTGAAAGCTGGACAGCAGGAGCCACTGTATTGTGAGCAGGGGTGGGATTCAGCCAATTTGGACCGGTTCGGGCGATCTGGATGTTAATTTTAATCTAGCCTTGGTGGCGCAGCAGACTAAAGCACTGTTAAGTAGCACCAGCTGCCTGCAATTATTGCAAGTTCAAATCTCACCAGGCTCAAGGTTGACTCAGCCTTCCATCCTTTTGAGGTAGGTAAAATGAGGACCCGGTTTGTGGGGGCAATAAGCTGACTTTGTATAAAAAAGAACACCGCTTAGGGGGGCCCCCGAAAGCCCTAATAAGCAGGTATATACAAAAGTGTGAAGGCTATTGCTTAACACATTGTAAGCCACCCTGAGTCTCCGGAAAAGGGCGGCATATAAATCGAACCAATAAATAAGTAAATAAATCTGGTTTGCCGAACCGGTTGTTTCAAGGACTGGCTGACCCCACCCACCCCACCCTGCCCCTCCTAGGAGTCTCCATGCAGCCTGTTTTGGATGCCAGGTAAGTGCAGGGCCCACCTGGAGGCTCTGGGAGGGCGAAAAACGTGCCTACTGGAAGTTCCAGAAGTCCGAAAATGGGCCCATTTCTGGCCTCCGGAGGGCCTCCGGAGCCCAGGGGAGGCTGTTTTCACCCTCCCGGAGGCTTGAGGAAAGCCTCCGGAGTCTGGAGAGGGTAAAAATGCCCCCACCATGGTGCAGGAGGCCAAGTAGGCCACGCCCACCACACCCACACCCAGCAACCGGACAGAGCAACCGGTTGGTAAAATTTCTGAATCCCGCCCCTGATTGTGAGGTTCAGTTTTTCTACAGAGGTTGCCTCAAGACAACCACAAATTGTTCTACAACATGTACTATTCTTTGTAAGCCTGAAGGGGGCTCCGTTTTTTTAAGGAGGCTCCTCAAACTCCATCGACAAAAGAAGCCCCCTAGGCTCTTAACAATAGTACAGGTAGTTACAACAGTTACAACGGTTCATTTAGTGACCATTCAAAGTTACGACGGCACTGAAAAATGTGACTTATGAGCGTTTTTCATAGTTATGACCTTTGCATTATCCCCATGGTCATGTGATCAAAATTCAGATGCTTGGCAACTAGTTCGTATTTGTGACCGTTGCTGTGTCCTAAGGTCATGTGATCCCCTTTTGCGACTTTTTCACAACCAAAGTCAATGGGGGAGCCAGATTCGCTTAACAACCGGATTACTAACTTATCAACTGCAGTGATTCATTTAACAACTGTGGCAAGAAAAGTCGTAAAATGGGACAAAACTCACTTAACAAATGTCTCACTTAACAACAGAGATTTGGGGATCAATGGTTGTGGTAAACCGAGGACTACTCATACCTTCTTGCACAATAGCATGAATGTCCCAAAGGTGCTTTTTCAGGAGGCAACTGGACTTTCTTGTTTTTTTCTTTGAAGACATTTCACTTCTCATCCAAGAAGCTTCTTCAGCTCTGATGGGATGGTGAGGAATGGAAGGACTTATATCTCAGGCAGACAGCTGGTCATTTGCATCCTTTTAGAGAGACGTTGAGGCCATTTGGAGGTTTATCTGTGTCCTCAAAGCAAAAACACCAGGAAGTCCAATTGCCTCCTGAAAAAGCACCTTTGGGACAACCATGACCTGGATGACTGAGACAGTCCAAAGACTTTTAACAATAGCACGAGGTTGCCACGAGATGGGCCTCTGTAGGAAAGCTGAGCCTTGCATGGCATGGCACTGCATTGCATCACATTGCATCACATTGTATGGTATCGCATTGCATCATGTCAGCTGGGCACCTCTGCAAAAAATAGAAAGGTAGATTTGGGTGCTGCTGGGCCCTGGAGCTGGCTGAGGAGCAGGTTGGGTTCTGCAAGTCCCTGGGTGGCTGTGTGGGAAGAAGGCCTTGCCCTACAAGCTCTTAACAACTTCCCGTGCACTGATAGCTTCTGCTGCACAGCTCCCTTAAGTTGCTGAATGGCCGAATTGGGACCAGGCCCAAGGCCTCCATGGGGAGATAATGAGGGAGGCGGGAAGGGATGGAGCATCCCTGCGGTTGGTCGTAATGATGAACAACAGCAGGAACACTGCAATGGCTCTAACCAGGTCTTAAGTAGCTTTGGGGGAGTCTGTCGTAACTTAAAATAGTCACTAAATGACCAACCTAAATTGAAGACTACTTGTACAGTATTATCCAGAAAGGAAAGAAAAAAACACAAATACCATTTTTGTAGATTACTGCGTCTTCTTCATTAAAAACCTTTCTGATGAAAGAAATGTTGACAACTTCGCCCTTGTTTGCTGTAATGGTTAAGGCGACTGGTAGGAACGAAGCTAAAATAAAAATAAAACAAAATAGATTATGGATCTGTTCTTTCTTAGTAAATCCTCCACCATGGAAATTAGAATAATGACATACTGTAATAGGGGGGGAAACTGTGTAACACAATATCTGAATATATTCAGAGATGGTTGATTCATGAAAAAGAATGTAGTAATGTTCTATTTGAAAAATGATCCCCAAAGGGGACAAATGAATTCTACAAGCCAACCTTGCAGATTTTAGCTATAAATCTTTTTCCCAAATGAAGGTGAATATACCTGTCCCAGG
This sequence comes from Pituophis catenifer annectens, assembly GCF_029215685.1. Classification (NCBI taxonomy): domain Eukaryota; kingdom Metazoa; phylum Chordata; class Lepidosauria; order Squamata; family Colubridae; genus Pituophis; species Pituophis catenifer. The sequence goes on from NW_027256882.1 coordinate 213,996,426, forward strand.
ATAATGTTGCAAGATCCAATCTGGATCGGCCACTGGGACCAGAGGTTTCAAGCTTTCGGACTCATGCTGGAGCCTCATTCTCATGCAACGTCTCTCTAGCAAAGTATGTGTAAATCTTTTTGATTGATTCTGTATGGGTAACCGATATATACAGTGGTGGGTTGCCCCCGGTTCGGACCAATTCGCAAGAACCGGTAGTAAAACCAGCGGGAGGCTCCACCCACTGACCCGGATGTTATCATAGGTGATCTGCACATGCGCAGAAGAGCATGTGTGGGTGCAAGTGAAGTGAGCACGCGCAGGCACGATGCGAACCGGTAGTAAAGGTAAGTAGAACCCACCTCTGGATATATGTGTGTAAATGTTAAATAAATGCTTAACATAGATATGCATATATGCACACAAACACATATGCATACTTTATTTCCAAAGAAGATCTTCCTGGGGTCTCTTCTCTTCTCTTCTCTTCTCTTCTCTTCTCTTCTCTTCTCTTCTCTTCTCTTCTCTTCTCTTCTCTTCTCTTCTCTTCTTTTTTTTTTTTTTGGATCTCCCTCCCACTTTGGAGCTTTATTCCTTTTGTATCACTAGTTTAATTTATCAATCGGCTCTTTGCCTCACTGCATTGTTAGAAGGCAGAGGAATCCACATTCGTCCATGGGCTCCATTCCAATGTATTTTTAGTCTGTGGCCTATATTTGAGTAATTCTTTTGTTTACAAATGGCTTGGATTCCTCATTCAGGAAAGAACAATAACCAGGCTTTGTAGCAGGAGCAGCTTGCTTGACATCTTAAACCGGGAACCAAAGTTTGCTGAGGGGTTTCTGACATTTTACTAGGTTTGGTTTTTTCCAACCATAGTCCACTGCCTTGAAGCCTGCACCATTCCATTTTCAAAAATAACTTAACAAATATTTATTGGGATACTACTTGATGCCAGGATCTAAACCTCAATCAAGATATCTTATCTAAACCTCAATCAAGATATCCACCATGAACACTGGGGGCACCTCTGACAAGGAGTTCTGACATTACAAACCTCATATGAAGGCCACCCACTTAAAAAAAGCTGAATTATTACAGAATTGTGCACTTTGACATAGAAGGATTGTCCATCACAACAATTTTGAAGGAACTGAGAGGAAACTGCATTAAGAAACTTCAGGGTGTCAAGTATTTATGATATCACAGGACAGTAGTACTAGCACTTAAGACTTATATACCACTTCATAGTGCTTTAAGTGGTTTACAGAGTTGGCATATTGCCCCCAACAATCTGGATCCTCAGACTGACCTCGGAAGGATGGAAGGCTGAGTCAACCTTGAGCCAGTGAGAATCGAACTGCCGGCAGTCAGCAGAATTAGCCTGCAATACTGCATTCTAACCACTGTGCCACCACGTCTCTTTAATACTGTATTATTTAATAATAATAAAGTGTTAGTATTTCTTATCATATAAGGAATCATAGGGATGGAAAAGACCTTAGAGGCAGTGATAGGATTCAAAAAATTTAACAACCGGTTCTCTGCCCTAATGATTTCTTCCAACAACCAGTTCACCAAACTGCTCAGAAAATTAACAACCGGTTCTCCCGAAGTGGCGCGAACTGGCTGAATCCCACCACTGCTTGGAAGTCTTCTAGTCCAACCTCCTGCCCAAGAGGTCTTTGCCTCCTTACAATATATATTGTAAGTTTTCACTGTCAGGAAATTCCTCATTATTTCATAAGAAGGCCTGTTGCTGTATACTGTTCAGTAGCCTCCGTTTGGACTTCTGTAGTAATAATAATAAAAAAAATCTTGCTAGAAAAAGGAAATTGAACTGAGGCTCCCAGTTTGGCATTCTCCTAATAAGCCTGAGGGTGATTTTATCATTGAGAGTGATAAACCATGAATTCAATTTGGTTTATAATCCCCAGCTAGGTCCATTTCAGAGGTGGGTTTCAGCAGGTTCTAACCAGTTCTGGAGAACCGGTAGTGGAAATTTTGAGTAGTTTGGAGAACTGGTAGTAAAAATTCTGACTGGTCCTGCCCCCATCTATTCTCTGCCTCCCAAGTCCCAGCTGATTGGGAGGAAATGGGGATTTTGCGGTTTGGGGAGGGAATGGATATTTTACAGTATCCTTCCCCTGGAGTGGGGAGGGAATGGAGAGTTTACAGTATCCTTCCCAAGCCACGCCCACCAAGCCACACCCACAGAACCGGTAGTAAAAAAATTTGAAACCCACCGCTGGTCCATTTCCACTGAAATGCAATGGGAATAACTGACAGTAGGAAAACCAGCTTTTTCTTATGGAGAATAACTGTGTAGCCCAGGACTCTATTATAATTTATACACTTAGAACTGAGGAATTCATACTGGATAGAATTTTAATCAAATATATTACATTTCTTGGACAAATTTTGAAGTACATCAAGGAGTCAAACATCTATAAACACGTTTCAAAATATACTACAAACGGATATGCAACAAAATTCCAGAAATCGCTACAGGAAAGGGCGAGAGGTTTATGAGACTATTTTGGTCCTAGACAGTCAGATATTTAACTACACACACAAAGAATCCCTTGCATGTTTTAACAAAGAAAGCCTTGATGTTTTGGATGATTAGAAAGAACTCTATTTTTAGAATTTTATTACCATAAACACAATATTTAATTCATGATCCAACATGCAAAAACCATATAAAAGAGTTTTGAAGCAACATTATATATATATATATATATATATATATATATATATATATATATATATATATATATATATATATATCTACAGGATTATCCACTATTCAGTTATCCAGTCGAAAATTTCTATTTCCATTGAAATTGAAATTGGTTTAGATTTGGATGTTTATGGACATTTGAAAAATTATCTTGTTTTGTCTCATACTGGATTCTTCCCCATGGTTCAGTGGTGGGTTTCAAATTATTTTACTACTGGTTCTGTGGCCGTGGCTTGGTGGGCGTGGCAGGGGAAGGATACTGTAAAATCTCCATTCCTACCCCACTCCAGGGGAAAGTTACTGCAAAATTCCCATTTCCTCCCAATCAGCTGGGACTCGGGAGGCAGAGAATAGATGGGGGCGGGGCCAGTCAAAATTTTTGCTACCAGTTCTCCGAATTACTCAAAATATCCGCTACCGGTTCTGCAAAACTGGTCAGAACCTGCTGAAACCCACCTCTGCCATGGTTGCATTAATGTGTTTTCTGCCTGTCCATGAGTTAGCACAAAAGAATATCAGCAACAAGGCCAATCACTAATTTTAACATGCTGGGCCCTCTCAGATTTAATGTGACAGGGTTTAAGGTGGTGGAGTCCCTTGTCATCACCTGGCAATTAAAAAAAAAAGTGATCACCAATTCTTCTCCTCAAGGGAGGAGGCAATATTTGACAGATGGCTAGACCCATAGGTGTAGCCATCTGTCAAAACCTGATCTTGAGATGGCTGATCCATTGCTTATTGGATAGTACTCACATGAATCAAGAGGACATATAACGGGGAGGGAGAAACAAGAGAGGCTCAAAGAATTGATGCTAAAGAGGTACCGGTACTCCCCATTCTGCTGCCTCTATGCATCAGAGCCATGGTGGCACAGTGGTTAGAATGCAGTATTGCAGGCTAATTCTGCCCACTGTCAGCAGTTTCACCAGCTCAAAGTTGACTCAGCCTTTCATCCTTCTGAGGTCAGCAAAATGAGAACCCAGACTGTTGGGGGAAATATGCTGACTCTGTAAACTGTTTAGAGAATGTTGTAAATCACTGTGAAGTATATAAGTCTAAGTGCTATATTGCTATTCCCCCACCACTTTTCTTGTCAATTCTGACATTACCTGCAGATTGAGATAAACTTGACCTCTTATTTCATTACTCAAAATAATGATTAATCTTGTAGCCCAAATAGTCCAGTTTGGAACTTGTGACAATTGTAAAGGATATTCATATCTGCACCTACAATATGTCCCCCTATGGAACTTTATTATTTGTCTCCAACAGCCAAAACCCTAAAGAGGATCTATCTGAATGGTCACTAAGAGTCAATACTGACTTGATGACAACCAATCAATCAATTAATTAATTATCTGGTTACTAAAATCCATTTTCAAACATGTATTTGCAGTGGGACTTGGCACAGCTCTGCTTATAATAGCACAAAGTACCTGTTCGTTGCATCTTCATCGTATATATCATCTTTGTGTTATCTTTGAATTTTCCTTCACAAAAGTATGCTCCAATGCTTTCCCCAGACTTTTCCCTTTGCCATATCACTTTTTTTGCTATCCCTCTCGTTTCATCCTCAGCCACCGCCAAGGGATTTCGATTCTGGCTCATTAAGGCATCATAATCTCGCCCAATTTTAACAGAGTCCAGGGAACACCATCGAGATGCAATACAAATTAGTGATGTCTCTGAATCGGCCACAGTAGGGAGTGAGTTGATCAATATCAAATCAAATGCTGTCTCTGCATTGCCTGCAACAAAAGAAAAAAACAATTTGAAGGATCCATTTAATTTTACTTCTGTTCTGCTCCAGCTCCGTATTTCCGAGGATATTGACACACACCAATGGTTCTTATCAAATTTATTAAGTAGCAAGAATAAACAAGACCGGCAAAGGTTGGCAACCAGCCCAGAAAACAAGATATGATAAACCAAAATACTCTGATAATAATACGAGTTGTTTCCAGCAAGAACGCACTAGCTGCGTGCGACTTAAATAGGCTAAGGGAGTGGCCAATTATCCTCAAGCCCTACTCTCGAGTAGACCTCCTCCTCCTGAGCAGCCGCTCCTGCTTGTTGGCAGCCCTGCATGCTCGAGCATTGAGGAGAGGCTCCTCCACTTCACTCTCTCCACTTGAAGGAGCCTCTGGAGGTTCTGAAGGCCCTGGCTGAGTCTCTGCCTCTGGCACCACATCCTCTTCAGCCTCCTCACTGTCCAACGCGAGCGCCGGCTGTGCAGGCTGCTGGCGCAACCCCACACCAGCCTCCTTGTCATCGGGATCAGCCATGATCCGCGCAGGCCGCTGGTGGGCCACAACAACTTCTTTATGTTGGTCTTTTATCCTCAGTGGACCCATAAAAAGCCAAGTAGAATTGAGCTTAGTCAGGATTTAGATGGAGAGTGCTTAGAAATCCCAGAACTTCTAAGGCTGCAAAAGCCAACCTGCAAAGTTGAAAATGGAGAACTACTTCTACTGTTTTGTCAAAAAAACCTACATGTACAACTCCACAAAATCATCAGAAGTCAAATTAAGTTGAGCAAAAGCTTAATAAAGGGGAGAAAGTTCTGAGTAAAAGTGTTCCTTGTGGCTCAACTCACACGATTCAAATATGTTTTTGTTTTCTTAATTTTATTCACCTCACATTAAACCAAAGCCTAGAAATAGCAGAGTCCTGTAGCCAGACCCTGTTACTAATGGCAGTGCCGTGATTAATGGCATCCACATTTAACCAAGTGGATGGTGATGTCTAAAAGAAGGAAGACAGCAAAGCTGAAGGAATCACCGTTGCTTTGTTATCATAAGCTGCTAGCATGTGCCTAGTTGAGGCAACATCAAATGGTAATATATCTCAATAGATACAGTAAAGCAAGATGGGGCAGCGGATTTCAAATCTAGAGTTTTCTGCCAATTCATTGGCAAAGAATACTTTAACTCAGCAGTGGAGAAAGGCTGCAGGAGGTATCAAATTAGCAAGGAGCTTCCTGAAATTGAATGAGGTTAGGTAAAGAGAGCTTTGTGTTTTCTTTCTTTTTTTTTTGATAAACCATATTTTATTCCTACAATTCTTCTGTTATCAGTGATGATTAACCAATAATCATCATACTTAACAAACAGAAACTGGAGTCATTAGACAAATGGCACAGGCTGATGGCATGACATGGAGAAAGTTTTGCTTTTGCTTAATTTTGAAATAATTAATGAAGCAACATAGATGCAGTCTTTTAAAATATAACATTTTTTATTCCTAGTCTCAACAAGATTGGGGTTTACTACAGACATTTAGTTGTGGGCTCTCATCCAAGCGTGGAGGCAGCTTTTATATGTCAATATTTTTGCCTTTAAAGCAGGGGTGAAATTCAGCAGGTTCTGACAGGTTCTGGAGAACCGGTAGTGGAAATTTTGAGTAGTTCAGAGAACCGGCAAATACCACCTCTGGCTAGCCCCAGAGTGGGGTGGGAATGAAGATTTTGCAATATCCTTCCCCCAAGAGTGGGGAGGGAATGGGGATTTTGCAGTATCCTTTCCCTGGAGTGGGGTGGGAATGGAGATTTTGCAGTATCCTTTCCCCTGCCACGCCTACCAAGCCACGCCCACCAAGTCACACAACACACGCTACGCCCACAGAACTGGTAGTAAAAAAATTTGAATTTCACCACTGCTTTAAAGCCTGAGGGGAATTAATTACATTGAAACAAATTTATAGTTGCTACTCCTACTGACCCAAAGGCACTTAATCCCAACCAAGATAATTTGCATTGTCTAACAGAGGTGGAACATTTTCTGAGAAGAGCAGGCCAAGCATTACTGTAAACACTTTAGACAGAATTGTCCACTGAAAGAAAATCACATATAAATGCTCTGGCTGCAGTTATCACAGCCATTATGGTTGTTGTTTTTTTTTAACATTAATGCCTTGGCATGTCAGTTTCTAGTATGTATTAATTATGGGTTGAATTCAGAGCAAAGCACATTCGTAGAAGTTTCTCACAAGCATTGGCTTCTGCCACTAGTTTCTATCTCCTTTATCTCTTTCTTCTCTCAGAAGAAAGTTATGTAGAAATGGTGCCAAGAGACTTGCTTGGGAATTTAAGATTATTCTGATGCCTAGAATAATTCTGTGGAAAAAGATTTCCTTCGCATCAATCTTCATTTTTCTCCTGTTCTCCTGGTGCTTTCCTTTTGCTAAATAATTTTAGCATCAGAGGACCTCATGAAAGTCATGATCATTCAATACCTTATCAAAGAAGAAGACATGCATTCTCCGCATTGTTTATTTATTTTATGACATCTTTATCCCACCTTTATTACTTTATAAGTAACTGAAGGTGGGTGAACTTACCAAATATTCCTTCCTACCCCCTATCCTCCGCACACCAACAACCTTGTGTAGGGAATTGGGCTGAGAGAGAGTGACTGGCCCAAAGTCACTCAGCCGGCTTCACAGGCCTAATATCTTTACAAAAGGGAAAATGTTTCTAATTAAAAATAGGAGGAAAAACATACTCCGGTTGGTTAACTATTTATAGATCTGATGTAAAGTTCCTCACGATTAGCAGCTTTATGCTGCTTTAATTTATATTTCTTTTTGTTTTCAGGGGATGGGAAAGAATACCCTCCTAGCATCTAAACAAAAAGAAATTTTACAAAATCTGGATTAAAAAAAAAAAGTTTATACCATATACAGCTAGGTAGCAAAACTACCTAAAATCTTTGTTGGGGACTATTTCCTGACTGCATCAATTCACAACCATTTATGTTCTGCAGACCTGCATTACTGTACTCATCTCATTACATTTGCTTCTTATCCTTTCTTAAAATCCTGACATGATCCAGACAGCAAATCTAGTAAAACAGAAATGGATGCCTGCATACTTTGCGTTGCCTTTACTGATGATGTTCATTCTGCCTCAGGAATGAGGCTAGCAAAAGGTACAGGCCTTACAAATTTAGGAAAGTGATTGGTAGTTCCCCCTTTTTGTTATTCCTCCTCCTTGTTGGTAGAAAAAGCACCTGCTAATCATATTCCTTAATATATGATGATACGGGGACAGGATGTGGAGGTAGATACACAGGTAGTCCACAACTTACAATCACAATTGACCCCAGGATTTCTTGTTAATGTCTCCCTTTCTTTGTTAAGTGAGACATTTGTTAAGTGGGTTTTGCCCCATTTTAAAACCTTTCTTGCCTCAGTTGTTAAGTGAATCACTGCAGCTGATAAGTTAGTAACCCGGTTGTTAAGTGAATCTGGCTTCCCCATTGACTTTGCTTCTCAGAAAGTCGCAAAAGGGGAACATGTGACCTTGGGACACCGCATCGGTCATAAATACAAACCAGTGTTTTGTATCACATGATTGTGGGAATGCTGCAAAGGTCATAACTGTGAAAACTGGTCATGTCACTTTTTTCAGTGCCGCTGTAACTTTGAATGGTCACTAAATGAATTGTTCTAAGTGGAGGATTATCTCTACTGAATGTGACTGATTTAGCCTTCTTCAAACAGGGCTGCAGGTACAGAAATGCTCTGTGCCTCTTACTTGTCAGTTGATGTCAACTTTACGTGATTGACGAGATAGGAAACACGACTAGATGAGCTAATTCTACTTTATTGTAAGTTTACATTAACAAAATCTTGCAAGTCTAAAAGTACAGGTAATCTTTGACTTACAACCTACGCTTAGGTTAGGGACTGTTTGAAATTATAGCTGACCTCCCAAAAAGTATTTATGACATAGTTTCAAAGATCCAGTTTCCCTTTCCCGAGCACATTTTGGGTGCTCAACAATCAGCCCACATTTGTGACTGTTTTCAGCACTCTGTAGTCAGAGGACTGCCATTTACAATGTTTTTTTCTGAAAACTGGAGCTTAATTCCAATTTCTGGCAAAACCTGCCCCTTAGCGAACAATTGGTTCACTTTGTTTAGCGACTGCCACAAAAAAGGTCATAAAATCATGTCAAGTCACATGGCGACCTGCTTTATGACTGTCACAACTTATGTGGGGCTCAATTATGGTCGTAACTTGAGGATTACCTGTACTTCTTTCCCAGATCCCCTTTCCAGCCCCCAAAACTAGTTAGAGTCCCTTCTGAACTGCTGGCCCTGCCCTGCCCATGTCTTTCATCTGCCCATTCAGTTCCCTTGGCTGTGACTCATTGTCCTACTCCCAAGGTCAGACTACATACCATTGCAGTTGGGCTATTCTGAAATAAAACTAAGGCAGCAGATCATAGACTAGTGATGTGGAGAGAATCAGGAGTGAGCAACAGGGAACAAGCAAGCTCCATCCTTAATGAGTACCACAATGATGGTTGTGCAGGCAGCAGGAGAAGATGGCTGATGGCACCTTGAAGTCTTTGAGTCAGCAAAGTAGCGTCGGGGGTAGGCAAAACAATGCACCTTTCAAAGTAATGACCACAGAGATATGGCTACACAAAACCCCTTGTCAGCAGAAGTACAACAATTCAAAGCAGGGAGGATCTACTTGCAACCATCTAAAGTGGCCAACAGGAAATGGGCAGATCCCAGCTTCTGAGCAGAACTCCAAGCTCATCAACAATGAAGTAGCCAAGATCACATCCATGGAAAAAAATAGTCAGGAAGACAGGGGGGGAAAAATATCCTACTTTGAAACTAGAATAGCTAAGGAAACTTTAGACCACGGGTCCCCAAACTTGGCAGCTTTAAGACCTGTGAACTTCAACTCCCAGAATTCTCCAGCCAGCATAGCTTGTGAACATCAACTCCCAGAATTCTCCAGCCAGAGAATTCTGAGAGTTGAAGTCCACAAGTCTTAAAGCTGCCAAGTTTGAAGACCTCTGCTTTAGACTGTCTCAGTTGCTGGAGTTATGAAGAAGCCAGAGACATGACATATGAAAACAATTATTGGGGTATGTTTATGTAGATGTAAAGATGAGCTCATAGTTTTTCAGATAAATTTTTTCTTAGTGCAAGGAGTATGTAGCAAAACAAGTCCAATGGATTAATTTGTCTTCATCAGATGGCTGCTGAAGATGAAGATACAAACCCAGAGCAAAATGTAAGATATTTGCTGCTCTCTGGGCTGAAGAACAAAACAGCACATCATCCGTTCCAAGTACAATGACTTACTGGACTGGCAACTAATTTCAACGTTGAGGATGAGAAAAAGAAAACACCTTTCAGTTTTCTTCTTGATCAAAGATTTACTGAAAGCAATCGTTTAAAATGGACGGAGAAATTTAGCTATTATGTTGACTTTTGGAAAATGCAGGATAGTTCTAGAACTGCCAGATACACTTTTCCAAAATGTCCATATACAGAAGTTAATATCTATAGATTGCTCGTGCCATAGAATCTTCCACCCCAATTAAATACTTAAGTGATACCACAGAGGTTGCGGGACATGGATAGTTTTGTCTTTCAGTACCTGACTGTTGCCTACCAACCTAGGACTACCAGCACAAATCCAGACAAGCAGCAGATGGTAGCAAAAAGCGTTTCAGCTCAATCAGGATATATATATATATATATATATATATATATATATATATATATATATATATATATATATATTCTCAGGTTTTCGCAGGTGTCTGTATGTAGGTCTTTGGTTATTCGGGTCTTCTCCCACGTAAAATTGGAAGTGTCTTGGCGACGTTTCGACGAAGTCTCATTCGTCATCTTCAGGCTGGTGTTTTCGGCTTCGTGCTTCCAGGAGCAATGGAAGCACGAAGCCGAGAACACCAGCCTGAAGATGACGAATGAGACTTCGTCGAAATGTCGCCAAGACACTTCCAATTTTACGTGGGAGAAGACCCGAATAACCAAAGACCTACATATATATATATTTTCTACTGTATCTGCATCTGAACAGCAACAAACCTTGCTCAGCAATGATCTCTTAAAAATGGTGGAATCTGTTGGTATCCACCCTTGTATATATAGCAAGAACCTGTGGTGGCATTTTTTTTGCCAAATTAAATCACCACTTTTTATCCATGAGGGAAGCAATTGCAAAGACACATGTAAGCAGGAAACAGAATTCTCAGAAAATTTAGCACAATTGGACATCAATTTAACAAACGTCAGGATAATCTCTAGATGGATATGTCACAGCAAATACCAATTTGTAAATGCCTTCCTTCCTTCCTTCCTTCCTTTCTTTCCTTCCCTTTCCTTTCCCTCTATTTTCCCTTCCCTTCCCTGCCCTTCCTACAAGACCAGTATACTTATATGTATCTGATGAAGTGATGACTATGATTCAGAAAAGTGTATGCATTTTTAAAAATACTACAAGGCATTGTTTTATTTTGTTTTGTTTTGTTTTTTGTTTTGTTTCTAAAGACTAGCACAGCAACCTCTCTCTCAGTTCAGGATCTTGCTTTTGGGAGTATATTTATTTCTGAGTTGCCCCAGTTAATTGAAAACTGCAGTCAAAGGTGATTTACTTTTCTTTTGAATTAGACAGAAAGGTTTTGTTGTCGTTGTGCAGCTCTTATGAACAGTCTGACTCCCTAGTGGAATTATTCTTGCTTCCTATCATTCCATCTCTTGGTACCCAATTTCAGGTCAGCCATAATCCTGCAAGATTCAGCAGTCCATCTGCATTTAAAAAGACCAAGGCCACTTTTTGAAAACAAAAAAAGGATCTCTGGTTTGAAAGAGGAGTCAAAGAGGCCATCTATGTCAAAATTGAACAGCCCTCTCTCAACAGAGGGGAAGGGATATGACATCATCTATCTCCGGTTTACAACACAGTCTTTTCAATAGTTCTAAGAAGGTTCTACACCCATTTGTACCACTCAGATGACTCTGATGATACAGATAAACCTCCATGTGGCCTAGGCTACTCCCTAAAAGACTGCAAATGACCAGCTGTCTGCAAGGAATATAAATCCTTCCATTCCCCACCATCCAGTCAGAGCTGAAAAAGCTTCTTGGATGAGAAGCGAAATGTCTTCAAAGAAAAAACATAAAGTCCAGTTGCCCCTTGAAAAAGCACCTTTGGGAAGATCAGCCCAAGCTTCTTTTATACAATGATAGGTGGGATTTAAGAAATGAAAGGTTGAGAATCTCTGGAAGAGGAAGTCTCCAGAATCTCTGGTTATGGGTAGAAATTGCTGCAGCTGTGGGATTGTTGTTGACCTGAAACTGGGTCCTGAGAGATGGAATGAATCTGCAAATAACAAAGGCAATTCTGCCTAGGTTTCAAACTGCTTTATGAGTAATAGGGAGGTGAAAACAATGATTTGTTGGAAATAAAGCTGTTATGAGCCATGGTGGTGCAGTGATTAGAATACAGTACTGCAGGCTATTTCTGCTGACTGCCGGCTGCCTGCAATTTGGCAGTTCAAATTTCACCAGGCTCAAGGTTGACTCAGCTTCTATCCTTCTGAGGTGGGTAAAATGAAGACCCAAATTGTGGGGGGCAATAGGCTGACTTTGTAAACCGCTTAGAGAGGGCTGTAAAAGCACTGTGAAGCGGTATATAAGCCTAAGTGCTATTGCTATTATTTATCAAGTTGTTATTATTATTTACTCTCATTATGTTGAGATCAGGACAAATGAAGCCCTCTCATTGAAAACCCGTGGATTTCTGCTGTTTTATCAATCTCAGCTTTAGAATGTAAGTATAGCAGTTGTCACGGGAATGACATCATCATCATAATTACTTACAGGCCAGAGGTGGGTTCTACTTACTTTTACTACCGGTTTGCAACCGGCTGTGTGTGCTTCTGCGCATGCACAGATCATCATTTATGATGTCCAGTGGAGTCTCCCGCTGATTTTACTACCAGTTCTATAGAACAGGACAGAACCGGGAGCAACCCACCACTGTTACAGGCCCTATTCAAGTCATACATTTGTTCATATAAAGCTCTATATAGCTTGGTATTTGGATCATCTCTCCTTCCCAGTCTCAACTAATCCTGCAAATTTCATCTCAAGGACAGCTGCTGAGGTTTAGGAAACTGCATCTGGTTCACAATTTGTAAAACTGTACAAAATATACAGCAATCTGCTATATTTATTTTGATCAACTGGGTTGTAATTTTTGCTACGTGTTGTCAATGGCTCTATTGTTGTTGTATTGCAAATCCTCTTAGTCTTTGAAAGCAGGGTGAGTACAAAAATTTAGAAACAATTAGTAAATTCACAGTGCTGTATATAGATTCAAAGCTACTATAATACTACTGACTGGAGAACAGGCTTATGTTTGCTTTGCATTACCGTTACATTAACGGACACTTTTATCCCAAATTCAATAGCACTTTTTTTACATTACGATAGAAAGGACAAAATATTTCTTTCTGTGTCCCCTTGGCATTCATCTTCTGGGGAGGTGGGGTAGTTGGCAGTGAACACGGCCCCGTAGGTCACACGAGGAAAAAGGAGGCGAGCAACATTTAATGCTTTTGGCAGTAAAACCCAGAGGCCTGTTCTCCACCTTGGGTGGAGTAATTTTTGCCCTCCTAAGCAGCAACACCCACAACAAACCTCACCCCCTTCCTTCCCCCTCCCACCCCACTTGGGGCGAGGCTAAGCCAGTTTTTAAAGCCTGCCAATGGGCAATCACTCTTAATACCTTCCCCGTTCGGGGAATGTCAATACTGCTTTCCTGGACTCCGCCTGTTGTATCTAGAGGAAGGCGTGTTCGCATTGTCTTCCCCGCTTGCCCCAGGAAACATGATATCACACTTGAACAAAAGCGGGAAAGCTGTCAGATCTATTGAGATGGGTGTGACCCCAATACACACCTAAAGCAGGCAAAGCCAGGGGGTCAGCAGCTCTTTAGTATACGAGGATAAATATGCATCTCCTGACTCGCCAAGAGGATTTTAGTCCTGCAGAATTAGTATCCAGGACAGCGGTTACCGTCAGGAACACAGTACTCCTCGTTTTTCACTACTTCATGTAGTGACTGTTCAAAACAGCACTCAAAAAAGGTGACTTCTGACCGTTTTTCACCCTTCTGACCACTGCAGCATCTGCACAATCATGTGTTCAAAATTCAGAGCCTTGGCAACTGGTTCATATTTATGACAGTTGCCGTGTCCCTGGGTCATGCGATCCCCTTTTGCGACCTTCTCATAAGCAAAGCCAATGGGGAAGCCAGATTCACTTAACAGCCGTGTTACTAACTTAATAACTGCAGTGATTCACTTAACAACTGTGGCAAGAAAGGTAGTAAAATGAGACAAAACTCACTTAACAAATGTCTCGCTTAGCAACAGAAATTTTGGGCTCAATTGTGGTTGTAAATCCACAATATCTACCTGGAAGACAAGTGGATAATGGACCAGCAAGGACAGAATTTTTTTTTCTTTCATTTAATAAAGTAGTATATGATGAATGTTCAATGTGGAAAAATAATTTTTACATACATTCATCCTTCTTTTAAAGAAATCAGAATGATATGATAATATGCATTGTTCCCCCTTCCTCCCCTCCTCCCTAATTTTGGAAAATAAAATAAGTTGAGGATAAAAAATAATTTGTTCAAAGTCATAGAATTTTCAAAGGACTTAAATCCATCTCTCTCTCTCCCTTCCTCTCTCCTTCCCTCTCTCTCTCTAAAATCCAGCATTTGCATTCTACATTTTGCATTCTAAATTTTTATACAAATTTGTATACAACTCTTGAAAAATGTATTCCCATTGTTTTGTACTTGTCTCTATTTATGGAACATACAGTAAAGATTGAATGCTATTTTCTGCTTATTGATGGCAAGCCCTCCTTAAAAACATTCCGTTGGGATTTTATAATTAAAACTAACAAAGAAATCTATGATCTCTATTTCTTTTTCTCAGTGTATATTAACAACGGACCAGGAATTGTTTTAGCTTATAGAAAGGACAGAGCCCTTTAGATACCGGCTTTCCCTTCCCCTCTGCTAAACCTTCTGCAACAATTTAAAGTGAAAATGCTGCATTGCTAAGCCTACGGATATTCGTGGAATTAAAGTAGTTAATTTTGTCTTGTGTAGATAGTGGCACACACATTTTTTAAAAACTTAATATTGGAATATAAAGGGAATCAATATTTGTTGTCCGAATGACTGAAACATGTTTTAATTTCACCAGATATAGATTGTTTAGTACTTTATTTATTTAATTTATGTTCCACCTTTCTTCAGGGGCTCCTAAAGGATAAAAGGATTTCCAGAGTGAATGAACTTAATTATAGACCTTAATAACCTTTAACACATTTTACTTTTTCTTTCCAAGAATTTTTGGACCGAAACATAAAAGAAATAGAGGTGCTTTTTTAAAAATAAACTGACGAGTGTTAATAGTACTGAAATATTATACCTAAGATTTTGTGATACTTTGGACAAAATGCTTTCTGCTTTTTTTCCCTCATTTCATCCTTACAAACACCTTCAAAAATAGGTCCGTATTATTCTAATAATATAAATGGAAGTGTAATGAGGAACTGTGCAAAGTCCTGAAAAATTTGAATCCATGTCACCTGCATAGTAGATATTTCATATTTATTTGTTTAACTATGTGCTTTCTTTTCTTCCATTCCTATCATTTTTTTGGTTGCAACATTACTTTTTTTTTGGAAAATAAAAGCAGGCTGGCCAGAGATAAGCTATTGAATGAACGATACTTGGGATATAGTCATTAATTAAAGGCAGGGGAAGAAGGAAAATAACACTTTTTAAAAACATGTGAATGTCACAATTAAAATGGGAAATGATTCTAAGTTGAGTTTAGTATGTTAGCATGAATTCTAATTCTAAGAAATGTTATATGGCTGCTGGTCAACATGTAAACAAAGGAAGCTAATTTTGTCATCAATGCGTATTTATGCAAGACTTGGTTTCCACAGAACTAAAGTAGTGATATCATAATCAAAAGAGAGACAGCATCAAACCACTAATAGCACAACTGTTTAAATTGTGCCCAAAAACAAAGTGCAAATATTCCAAATATTTGTCAGACAATTATTTGGTAGAACAAATCTTACTAAAAGTAAATCTAAACATCTGACTTATAAATATTTGTCTCCCACAGTCTTCTTTTAAATTACTTACAAACATCCCAACGATCAAAAGATGGCTAACGAAGAACATGCTTTTTATCGTCACGTATCAAGTTAAGTGAATAGACAATTAGAGAACAATTTTAATGCAAGGATTTTGAGATCTTCACTATGAAGTTGCAAAGAACTAAAAAAAACCCCACCACTCCTACCTGAAAGCATAAGTCTGAATCCACAGAAAAGAAGAAGTGCTAAAAATGTCCACGCTTTTCCAAGTATATCCATCCAGTTTATACTTTAGTTCATGAAATACCAGAGGTCCTTTCAGTGGGATAAGCCTCAATCTTCGCTCTTTCTTCGCATCGCACAGCAAACTTGCTTACCGGGGAGCGACAGATTCACTGAAATACTGGGGTGGACTAGAGCAAGCTCTTAGCTGTCTCAGCAATGGGAGTTTTAAGTTCCTTTTTCCTGTTTCCTCTTGTAGATTAGGATGGGGAAAGCAGGATCTTAAAGTCATTCTTCATCAGCAGGATTTGTGAGATTGTCTGAGCTGCGTCTATTACATCTAAAAACTTTGCTTCTCCTGTAGGAGGGGGAATGGGTCGTAAGCTCTCCCTCCCCAGGTCATGGCCAGTGCTGTCAGAAACAATAGAACATCCTCCGGGAGGGAGAATTATGAAAATAACAAACCCCTCCACCTAGACATGGTATGTGAAAATATGCTACTCCACCTCCTCTTCCATCTCACCATCTGCTAATTATTCCCAGGGTTCCTGTTTGGAATCAAAAGTTTTTGAATTCTTGATTTACCTGTAAGTACATAGCTAGTCCTTGAATTTTCAGGAAACATCCCCCTTCCCCCCATTTTACACCATCCTTCGTCAGGGATGGAATCACCCTGGTCCCCATTCCTGGCCAAATTCTGTGCAGGGTGAGAATCTATAGTTCTCAACAGCTCCATCCATCTCCTTACATCTCTGGGTTAGAGATGCAAGCAGTTCAATTGTTTTCCACAGTGGTGAAATTCAATTTTTTTTTTACTACCGGTTCTGTGGGCGTGGCTTGGTGGATGTGATGTGGCTTGGTGGGCATGGCAGGGGAAGGATATTGCAAAATCTCCATTCCCATCCCACTCTAGGGCTAGCCAGAGGTGGTATTTGCCAGTTTTCTGAACTACTCAAAATTTCTGCTACCGGTTCTCCAGAACCTGTTAGAACCTGCTAAATTTCACCCCTGGTTTTCCACCAAACTGAAAGAAGAGATTCCCATAACTTGCTACACCTTATTTTTTAAAGTACAATGCAACTGTTTACAACATCAACACCAAACACTTTGCATCGTGGCATAGTACAGGATGAGAGCCCAGTCCAGGCTTGGTATACTGCACTAAACTATGTTTTGACTATAGTTTATTGGACAAACCATTGTGGTTCCATTCATCTATAATACTAAGTGACAAATCACCATGCACCATGCTGAGCCAAACCCAAATACAGGGAGTCCTTGCCTTATGACCATAATCGAGCCCAACATTTCTGTTGCTAAGTGAGACAGTTGTTAAGTGAGTTTTGCCCCATTGGTAAGTTGTTAAGTGAACCACTGCAGTTGTTGAGTGAATTTGGCTTTCCCATTGACTTTGCTTGTCAGAAGGCTGCAAAAAGTCACCGCATGGCCCTGGGACACTCCAACCATCATAAATATGAGCCAGTTGCCAAGTATCTAAATTTTGATTCTGTGACCAAAGGGATGTTGCAAAGGTCGTAAGTGTAAAAACAGTCATAAATCACTTTTTTTTCAGTGCCGTTGTAACTTTGAAAGATCACTAAGTGAGCTGTTGTAAGTCAAGGACTACCTGTAAAACATTATATAGAAGAGAATATATAGCCCGGGACTGAACTTTGGAATCCTTGGCGCTCTCTGAGCTTGGTTGTTTGCATGCAGATATTTCATAAACCAATTAGACAACATCAGTGCTGATAATGTTACCTAGTTGATTAATGAGCTGATGATATTGCCTAGTTGGGTAATGAAATGTCTGCAAGCAAACAAGCAAACAAACTCAGAGAACACCAAGGACTCCACAAAGCCTGACTAGGTGGCTCAGTGGCTAGGACACTGAGCTTGTTGATCAGAAAGGTTAGCAGTTCGGTGGTTCGAATCCCTAGTACAGGTCTCCTGCGTGAGCAGGGGGCTGGACTAGATGACCTCCAAGGTCCCTTCCAACTCTGTTACTGTTACATCAGAAGCAGAACGTGAAGTTGGTATGCATTAGAGGTCTTTGGATGATAGGAGCTCATTACTCTTTTCAAGAATGAGAACAAAGAAATGTAACTAGTCTTCTGCATAATTTACCTGCATGTACACTTCACCAAATCCAATGGGACTTGGGTAGATGTGCATATAATTCTGGTTTGAGTGTGCATCTCAAAGGTTGCAGTTGCAAAGCAAGTCATATGAGAAAGCTTGTAGCAAAATTTATATGAAAAAATACATGGAGGTCGGTTTACTCATTGTGGAATTTATTGCACTATTTGGCTTGTTTATTCATGCCAAAATAAATATCCTGACTTTCTAAGTAAAGGCCATCTTGAAGAAACATACAACATATTAAAATAAAATGAACATAGAAAGCAAATGACTATATTGCCAAACTGACAAAATTATAATTAATTAGGAAGTGTAGTTACTGTAGAAGATCAATCAGACTATAAACAAACAAACAAACAAATAAAATCCTGTTGATGTGATTTGCTTTTTAAGAGATATTTAAAACAAAGCTGGATTCCATGGCTGATGCTCTTTGAAATTTGGAGCCCCTCCAAACTTTGCCCTAAGCGTGGCTCTAACTAATCATCCTTGATGGACATCCTGATGACTAAGCCTTTCTTTCATTCTCCTTAGAGGAGTGTAGAGGTCATCTTGATGAAGGAATGCAAGAGTGGTTACACAAGCATTCAGGCTAGCTCTGAAATAGAGAAGATCGGGGGGGGGGGGGAAGTCAAGTTGCACCTGCCTTGATTCTCTTATCACAAAGAGAATCAAGACAGGTCAATCTTGAGTTTCTTTCTGATCTCTTCCTCTCTTTCAGAGAAGAGAGAGAAAAGCCTTGTCAGGCTCTCAAGATTCATTATTATACCTTGCAACAATAATCATGAGTTCCAGGAGACCTTGTGGAGTCTGTTTCCTGAGCTGGCTTACCTTGAAGGGGGTGGCATCTCCATTCTATAGTTGAGGCTGCCTAATCCAGCATTTGCCTTTATACTTAAATTGTCCCATATTAGAAATGGGAGGGCCCCACTTGATGGCCTTGTTACTGAACTAGACAAGAACTCAGTTGTTTGGGGCAGATCCAATGATGTTGGTACTTTTGTGTCGATTCCGGAATCAGAAGAAAGCAAATTTAAATTGTTGTCTGGGTGAGTCTTCTGCCATTGATGGAAATGGGTTGCAGAATAAAAGAAGTTGAGCTCAGAAACAAAGTTTTTAACAAGGAGGAGTTGATTTCTCAACTCATCTGGCCTCAAGATGTTTAATGATAATACCTTATTATGGCTCAAAGTGATTATCAAATAATGGATAGTAGAATAGTAATAAATTCCCAATACAACGCTTCCTCCCCAAACCCATTTGATGTGTCTTGAACTAGAGCTATTATATCTGCTGTAAAAAATTAAAATCTGTGGTCCACTAGATATTACTCCTAGCACTCATTGACCATGCTGGCTGGGCTAATGGGAGTCATATTTAGCAGCATAGTTTAAGACAGGAATATCTCCCACTTCTATCTGCATGCAGTTTTGGGTTTTTTGTTGATGGAAATTGTCTGATTCAAGAAAGGATGCAATATTGTGGGAAACAGTCTAGAAGATTTCCTCTTCCAACTGGAATGTAGGAAAATGTATTTATTCACTTTCTTTATTTCTATAATGAAAATTATAGAGTGGCTAACAATCCTAACCATCACAAAATAAAATTAAAAAACCTCTCAAAAACAATAGATCCATGCATAAAATAAACCAGAATAATAAACAGTATCAAAATTATACCAAAAAAAATCAAAATACAAAACCATGAGTCCATTAGAGCCAAATCTCCAGTCACCCTATGTCATCTACTTGCAGGTCATAACTGCCCCACTGAAACCCAAGAGAAAAAGAATGAACCAGATCTCTTACAGAGGGAATTCTAGACTATGATGATGAGGATTGGAAATGGCCACTTTCAAGGTCCCATCAGATGCCATTCTCATATGGATGAGACCTGGAGGAAATCCATCCATCCATTCATCCATCCATCCATTCATTCATTCATTCATTCATTCATTCGTGGGGTACCACAAAGTTCCATCTTAGGTCCAGTACTCTTCAATATCTTTGTAAATGATTTAGATGAGGGAATAGAAGGGAACTCATCAAATTTGCAGATGACACTAAGCTGGCAGAAATAGCCAACACCCCAGAGCACAAACTCATGATCCAAAAAGATCTTGACAGACTTGAACAATGGGCCCTCTCCAACAACATGAAATTTAATGTGGAGAACAGCAAGGTTTTACACCTGGGCAGGAAAAACCAAAGGCACAACTACAGATTAGGCAAAAGCTGGCTCAAAAACAATAACTGTGAGAGGGACCTTGGAGTCTTAGTGGACGATCATTTAAACATGAGCCAGCAGTGTGCGGCAGCAACCACAAAAGCTAATACAATCCTTGGTTGTATAAACAGAGGCATAGAATCAAAATCACATGAAGTATTAGTACTGCTTTGTAAAGCCTTAGTAAGACCACACCTGGTATACTGCATCCAGTTTTGGTCACCACATTACAAAAAAGATGTTGAGACTTTGGAAAAAGTACAAAGAAGAGAAACTAAGACGATTAGAGGCCTGGGGACAAAAACATATGAAAAATGTTTGCAGGAATCGGGTATGGCCAGTCTAGAGAAAAGAAGGACTAGAGGTGACACGATAGCAGTTTTCTAGTATTTGAGGGGCTGCCACAAAGAAGAGGAGGTCAACTTGTTTTCCAAAGCACAAGAAGGCAAGACAGGAAACAATGGATTGAAACTAATCAAGGAGAGAATTAAGGAGAAAATTCCGAACAGTGAGAGCAATTAACCAGTGGAAAAGCTTGCCTTCAGAAGTTGTAGCTGCTTCGTCACTGGAGGTTTTTAAGAACAGACTGGACTGTCACCTTTCTGAAATGGTATAAGGTCTCCTGCTTGAGCAGGGGGTGGGACTAGAAGACCTCTAAGGTCCCTTCCAGCTGTATTCTGACTGATGGATGCTCACCTGCCCAGAGAAACAGAGGAGGTAATTTCATTGGGGAAGAGGCTAGGAGGTAAAAGGTAACACCCAATTAATCTTTCAGTTACAATGGCACTGAAAAAAGTGACTTACATAAATCCTCACACTTACATAAGTCCTCGCACTTATCACCTTTGCAGCATCCCCATGGTCACATGATCAAAATTTGGGCGCTTGGCAACTGGCATGTATTTACAATGTCTGCCGTGCAGGGGTGGGTTCTACTTACCGTTACTACTGTTTTGCAACAGGCTTGCCCGCGCGCCTTGCTTCTGCGCATGCACAGATTTTTTTTTTAAATTTGATTTATATGCCGCCCTTCTCCGAAGACTCAGGGCGGCTTACAATGTGCTCAGCAATAGCCTTCATCCTTTTGTATATTTATACAAAGTCAGCTTACTGCCCCCACAACTGGGTCCTCAATTTACCTACCTTAGAAAGGATAGAAGGCTGAGTCAACCTTGAGCCTTGGCGAGATTTGAACCCTGCAGTAATTGCAGGCAGCTGGTCTTAATAACCAGCTTAATAACAGGGTGCCTTAAACCCCTGTACTACCAAGGCTCTTATTGCCGATGACGACATCCGGGGGAAGTGTGCAAAGCCTTCTGCTGGTTTTAGTACCAGTTCTTGCAAACCGGTCCGAACCAGGGGCAACCCACCACTGCTGCAGTGTCCTGGGGTCATGTGACCACCATTTCTGTGCTTCTCAGCTAGTTTCCAGCAAAGTTAATGGGGAAAGCCACATTTGGTTAACAACTATGTGATTCACTTAACACTGTAGTGCTTTGCTTACAACCGTGGCAAAAAAG
Organism: Pituophis catenifer annectens; assembly: GCF_029215685.1. Lineage (NCBI taxonomy): Eukaryota > Metazoa > Chordata > Lepidosauria > Squamata > Colubridae > Pituophis > Pituophis catenifer. The sequence goes on from NW_027256882.1 coordinate 214,018,235, forward strand.
TCATAAAATTAGCCATGACTCACTTAACAGCCACCTTGCTTAGTAATGGAACTTCTGGTCCCAATTGTAGTTGTAAATCAAAGATTACCTGTGTATATATTATTTGAAAGCCAGCTGTATATTTAAGAGAGAGGACAATATATTGAATCAGACATTAGACAAACAGTCCTTTGGGAGCTGTACATTACAACAGTGTATTTTATGTGTAGTCAGAACCCAAATATTACATACAATATGGTATTTTATCTGAATAGAAATGTACAATTGAAAACTGCATATGGATCCGATTGGGGTAAACTGTTGGAGAGATATAAAAATAAGATTTCATTTTAGTTTTATCTTTATTTTGTTACGTACGGTCTTATTAGCCAGCAAGATGGTTGTATGAGATCAAGTCATGTTTCTTTCACTTCATACTTGGTTTTATACATTTATGTTATACGTTTATGTTATTTGTTGTTAGTTTCGAAGTCGTGTCCAACCCATCGCAACCCCATGGACAACATTTCTCCAGGCCTTCCTGTCCTCTACCATCCTCTGGAGTCCATTTAAGCTCATGCCTACTGTTTCAGTGACTCCATCCAGCCACCTCATTCTCTGCCGGTTTCTTCTTCTTTTGCCCTCAATCGTTCCCAGCATTAGGCTCTTCTCCAGTGAATCCTTCCTTCTCATGAGGTGGCTAAAGTATCTGAGTTTCATCTTCAGGATCTGGCAATACATTTATTTTATTTATGTATGATTTGTTTGGAGACTGTTATTGATTGTCACTCGATTTCACTCAGCAAGTAATATTCTCTATGAGAAGAATTTTCACTCTCAAAAAAGCTGAGATGAAGCAATATTTAAAAAAAGGATTGAAAAGCTGCATATAGCATCAAAAGTTAGCTGAGCCAGTGATTCACCTCAAAAAGATTGTCTTGGATAATATTTTAGATGATATATTTGCATTCAGGTAGTTGTATAGAAGGATATCTGAAGAACGTACGCCAAGGACCGGGCTCACAATAGAGTTTTAGTAAAGTTTGACTGGATAGCTTCTAGATGTGACATTCAGAGTAAGCTAAGTATCACAGAAACAGAACTGCAAATGTTTGCAAAAAATAGCATGATTGCAGTAACTAAAATATTTCCATTGCAAATCAAACTTTCTTTGAAATAATCCAATTCCCCCCTTCCTTTTTAATCTTTGGATGAAATGAATGAGTCGATGAATGAGTCAATCCCATTTAAAATGACTTCCCGAGTCCCAAATCAGAGAGTAACTTGGGAATCAGCACCAGTGAAAAGACTTGGAAATCGACAAGGCCAGAATGTACTGCTTGAAATTCATGGGATACTTTTAAAAAACAGCAGTATAGAAAATTGATGTGGATCAGTGATCTATTTGCTTCTGGACATCCATGCAATGGCATAATTCACATCCAAGAGTTTAATCTCAGCTCATTTCCTTCTATTTCTATCTCTTCTGAAAAGTTAAAAGAAGCTAAGTTTGGTTCAGCGTTGTGTATATCCTGCTTTGGAAACAGCAAGGAATGCCAAAAATCATAGAAGAACAAAAGGCAGGCTTAAAAAAAAAAATGCTTAGCACTAGTGTTGCAAGACAAGATTCCCCAGGCATCACTATAGCAAGCAAACCATTCTCTGAGTTTTTCAGATTTAAAAAAAATTGGAAATTTCTAGGGTAATATATATGATTGTTCTTAGCCCAGGAGCTAAGAGACAAAAAAACCCTGCATGATGCCCATCAAATACAGGTAGTCCACGTTTTACAACAATTCATTTAGTGACTGTTTGAAGTTACAATGGCACTGAAAAAAAGTGACTAACGACCATTTTTCACATGACCATTGCAGCCTTCCCAAGGTCACATGATCAAAATTCAGATGCTCGGCAATTGACTTGTATTTATGATAGTTCAAGTGTCCCAGGGTCATGTGACAACCTTTTGCAATCTTCGGACAGAGTCAAGGGGAAGCCAGATTCACTTAATCACTGTGTTACTAACTTCACTACTATAGTGGTTCGCTTAACAACAGTGGCAAGAAAGGTTGTAAAATGGGGCAAAGCCCAGTTAACAAATGTCTCACTTAGCAACAGAAATGTTGGGCTCAATTGTGGTCGTAAGTTGAGGACTACCTGTATTGGTTTATTAGTTTATTCAAGTAGCATGGTAGGATTCACATTAATATGCGGTCCTCAGGTGGGACATTTTAGTGGGACATTTAGAGAGCAGATCCTATTTAAGAGTTTGGTGATTGAAACAGGTGCCAAAATCTTTTTCATTCTAGTTCAGTTACATACAGGATTCGACTAGCAGCACAATTTGCAGCAACTAAAAATATCATACAGCAACATTTTCCATTCTACCAATATTTTCTGGCTGAATTGCCAAATGATTAAAAAAAATAAAAATCCAGAAAATAGAGGAGAAACCAGAAAGAGCTGAGGAGAGAATAGAGGAGATAATTCCAAAAATGATACAAGCAGACAAAGAGATGGAAGAGATGGCAATAATTTCTAACACGGAACAAATAGAATATTTTTTTAAAAATCAAAAGAGAAAAGAGAATAAAGAGAAAGATCTCCTAAAAATGGGGGAACTGCAGATGGGTTCTCTAGAGATTCAACAGCAAGAGAGATGCTGTGGCAGAGGAACTATTTAGATTAAATAAACATGATAAAATGAGTTACAAGATAACCAGAGGAGAAGCAGGAAAGATTCACCAAAAAGTTAATAAGAGTTGAAATTCCAAAAAGGTGGTTATTTTATTAAGTATTAGAAAAAAGAAGTAGGAAATAGAAATTGGAAAATAGTATTATGTATACTGAAATATAATAGAACATATTATAATTACTATATATACACAAATGTTAGAAGTTGAAAAATTACGATTATGTATACTTAAATGGTAATATTATTATCAGAATTGTGTGCAAAGTATATTGACCTAGATAATACACTGTTCACCAAGCACTTATGGATGTTAAAGAAAAAATCATAAAAAAAATATATTAAAAAAAATCCATCTAAGGCATCGATATCAAACTTGCCACATCACGTTGCCATCATGTGACATTTCATGACATTTTCCCCATTTGCTGAGCTGGGGTGGGTGTGGCCTGCACGTGACGCATCTGGCCCGCGGGCCACCAGTTTGATGCCCCTGATCTAACGAGATCTTCATTTTCACTCATTTTAGTTTTCTAGCTCATTTGGCAACTAAACCCTAACCCTACAGGTGCTAGGCTATCACAACGTACCTGTAAAAATGTGTCAACAGAGAGACAAATTAGCATGGGTGCGTCATGAATTTGAAATTTGTAACAAACATACTAGCATGATTGAGTTTTTTAGCTCCTGTCTTCATTGTTCAGGCTGGTGGGGGTTTCCGGAAGCAGTGGTAGGTTCCTCCCGGTTCCGCCGAGCCGGTAGCAGTGACAATATGATGTTCTGCCCCCCTGCTCTCCCGTGTTATTCTTACCTTTTATTTGGCCCCACCCCCAATCTATTGCTGCCTTCTGAGTCCCAGCTGATCAGCTAGAAGGAAAAAAACTGTTTAAACTCTTGCCGCAGGGCTTCAAAGGGCCGCCCTACAGCTGATCAGTGTTAAAAGGCAGTGTGGTGGTAGACCAGTGCCTCTAAAAACAAATGAGTAGACCGGTGCCTGCAAAAATAAATGGGTAGACCAGTGCCTCTAAAAACGAATGAGTAGACCGGTACAGCTCTGCAAGCAATTAAAAGCCTGGTAGACCAGTACCTCTGCTAAATCCTAAAGAATTGTCACATGACCATCAAGCCACGCCCACAAAATAAGCCATGCCCACAGAACCGGTAGTAAAAAAATTTAGAACCCACCCCTGGCTGGAAGATACGTTTAGCAACATCTGGTGGGCCACAAGTTGTTCCAGTTTGGGATACAGCAGGTTGAAGAATAGGCTTGGTCAGAATTTCAGTGGGACATCTTCCTTTAGGGTATTCTATGGCTGGCTGAACCTATTCAAGTAAAACTAGTAATACGAAAAATATTGTGATCCATTTCTGGAACATTTCAGAAGTTCCTTTTTTCCCCTGGAGCTCTCCACCAAGTGATTGGGGGATGGGGTGGGGTGTTCATTCCATAAATGAATCTTCAAGAACAAGAAGTGGGTGGCAGTGTTCCACACTTTGAGTTGTCAACCTAATAAACCCTCCCAGGACATTTCGTGAATGAAATATTTAGGTTTGCAGACACGCTATGGGTTTTTAAAAAGCGCAATAATATAGCTTGTCTGAACACTTGTGACAAATTATGGTTTAACCTGATGACCTGAATCACATAACGCATTCATTTAATAGCTAGATTTCTACCATTTCATAGGCTGCCCAAGTTTTTTGAAATCCATTTGGCCCAGCCTAACATGAGCCCGGTCATTATATATCAATGTGATGTCCAGAGAAGAAAGAAAAAAGGAAAACAGACCTGATATATAATTATGGTAGATGTCTAAACAAGTCAGACTCCAAGGTGTCATATAACTATGACGTGTTTGATATGTCCTCAATGTCTGAAATAAAAGGAACTGAATAAACCCGAATCAGCTGTGTAGCACCTACGAACTATCAGCCAGATAAAAGGACAATTAGAGCTTAGACAAATGCAGGATTTCAAGCCATTGTCCGAGCATCCTTTCAAGTAAAAATATTGTTGACCGTTCCATAATGGTCTTCCAGGTCTCCCCAGCATTTTATGGAGTTCTATTCTCTACGGCTTGCTACAGGGCATGGTATGCCAAGTCAACCAAAGGAACTTCTTGGAAGTCATCAATATCAGGGGTCCCCAAATCCCGGGATATGGATCAGTACTCATCCGTGGCCTGTTAGGAACCGGGCTGCACAGCTGGAGATGAATGGTGGGTGGTGGGCAGGGTAGTCGCTTCCCAGCTCTTGTATCACTGCCTCAGATCTGTCTCAGATCATCAGGCATTAGATTCTCATAGGAGTGTGAACCCTACTGTAAATCATTCATTCATTCATTCATTCATTCATTCATTCATTCATTCATTCATTCTGTCTGTCTGTCTGTCTCTATCTATCTATCTATCTATCTATCTATCTATCTATCTATCTATCTATCTCCAATCTATCAATTAACCTAACCTAACCTAACCTAACCTAACCTAACCTAACCTAACCTAACCTAACCTAACCTAATCCAATCCATCTAACTTTTGTAGGTTGAAAGAAATCATGGTTTAGAAATCAGAGCGGATAGATTTGCAGTTATGCCAAGACCAAACATGAAACTACTATTTGGTTTAGCACTGTGTATCACATTGTACACATGTTGGTGCGCTATGGCTCTGTAGAGTGAAAAAGGGTACAATTATGTATTAGGTGTTATTAAATCATTAGAAGTTTTTCAATAAAATAGGTAAAATCTTGAGTTTCCAAGAACTCTTCATCAAACAAGGTGTTTAAAAACCAAGGCAAAAACGATTTTAAAAACAACAACAATCCAGGCAATTATTTTATATTTCAGACACAGATTATTTCATCACTGTCAATCCAGGCAGGACATTGCTTAATTTTAGGAAAATACTCCAGGAAGTTTCAAGGTTGGAATTTGAACTCAGTTCCGTAAATCATCAAAACAATAATACAATCTTATACAAGTCTGTTCGAAAGTATGCAATTGCAGGCCAGTGTGTAAAGGACGGCAGTCTTGGCCTTCCTTCCTAACCCATTCTTCCTCCTTGGTTGTTTTAGCCTCTTTAGTACAAAAATAAGAACTGTTTAGATTGGAGATGGTTCATTTCTGCTCTCCGGGCATTTTAATGAAAGTCTCAAAGTTGTGCTGGATGGAATGGCTATCTTTGTACAGAGTTTACTTTCCGATACAAAAGGTTCTTACGCCATGTCCAGTTTGCCATTCAAAATATTGTCCTGTGGTTTCATTTATAGAAAAAGGTAATATGGAAGGAGCATAAGTTCCATCATTTTCTTTGCAGTAATATATCTGTCTTATACAACTATTAAAATATCTCAAGATCTGTACTTCATCAAATCCTAGAACAGATACTTAACTTCTATCAGTCAAGAGTAACACACTTCTTAGAAGTTAGATTTTCAAAATGATATAGCAAGTGCAAGGGTGAGTTCTACTTACCTTTACTACCGGTTCGCAGTGGGGCTGGGTGTGCAGCTCACTTCACTCTTGTGTGTGCTCTTCTGCGCATGCGCAGAAGCATTTTGGTGACGTCGGGGCGGTGGGCGGAGCCTCCCACCAGTTTTACTACCGGTTCTATAGAACCAGTGCGAACCGGGGGCAACCCACCACTGAGCAGGTGTAGAAAGATCACAACAACTAAGTTTCCAAAGTCATGTTTGAACTGAAGATGGATTCCTATTCCAAACATTGAAGACAAAGTCCCGCCTATATCTCATTTTAAAAGCAGAGTTATATAGTAATTGTGGACAAAATTATGGTTGATTAAATATATAATAGTGTGTGTGTGTGTGTGTAACTTTTGATACATAAAGTCTGTCATTTTGTGCCATCCGTAGCATATTGGATTATTGCTATTACTTCTTGATTAGCATCTTGTAGAGTTGGAATTAGAATCATAATAGAGGTGGAATGGACTTTGGAGGTCTTCTAGTCCAGCCCCCTGCTCAAGCAGGAGATCCTATACCATTTCAGAAAAGTGACTGTCCAGTCTTTTCTTAAAAACCTCCGGTGATGAAGCACCCACAACTTCTGAAGGCCAGCTGTTCCACTGGTTAATTGTCCTCACTGTTAGGGAGAGTCTCCTTAATTCCAGGTTGCTTCTCTCCTTGATTAGTTTCCATCCATTGTTTCTTGTCCTGCCCTCTGGTGCTTTGGAAAATAATCCTTTTTGTGGCAACCTCTCAAATACTGGAATCAAGTTACAATAAAACAAGCCAATAGAAAAACCTACTTCTGATTCAAATGATCAGTAGAAAGACATAACACAACTGTACATAGCTCATGCAAGTGAGAATTCTCAGATAGTGAGAATTCTCTAATTCTCACCGAAACTGTTGTGCTAGAATTGGATTAGTGCAAAATACTTGCTTTTCCAGGTTTGGTCACTGCAGTATCATTTCATACAGCTGTGTCTTTTGTATTACAACCTAGGCCTTATTTTTTTTAAAAAAAGCAAATTGAAGAATATATTCAGCTTCCGAGGCAGAAAATGTTTGTAGCGTTAAATATCAAAGCAGTGGGATACAGATTAAAAAATGATTGAGATGTCTATAGGTAAGAAATAAGCTTTGCAAGAGAGAACATCAGGGGTTGTATCTTTAGAATCAAGATTTTATTACTGTAGATACCCCACGAAGTAGAGACACAAGGCTGGGGAACTTTCCCATGCTGTTTTGCAAAATCAGTGCCATGTCACAACTGACCCCATATGAAGAGCACAATGAAATTTCATTTAGTGTGTTTACTCAGAGAGTGACTTCTGTCCACTGTACATCAAAATATGTTATTGTAGCATGGGGGATTTCAATGGATAAACCAAGTGACTGACAAAAAGACTCCAGTGAAGTTATTAGAGACCAACTTTTATCTTAATAATAAAAAAGAAAGTCTCACTGGAATAACTGAAAGCTTTCCCCAAAAGGAAGGAAGAGATATTAGTGGGAATTTCCCCTAGATAATAGGCTTGGGTCTATAGAAATCCTGTTTTGTCTTAGTTAGATATTACGATATGAAAAACAGAATGAAGCAGATTTATTGGGTTGAAGCAGGAAATTGGCAATTCTGCAAGGATACCCCTAAACTTGCCATTTTAATAAACAGCATCTTTTTTTTGTTTTCTCTTCAGATGGAGCAAAAAATGGAACCAGATGCTAGAAAATGGATGAAGCTAAGACAAAGCTTTTATAAAGTTGTTCAGAAGAACAAATTCAGCTCCTTTAATAGTTTCCAAAGCTATGGGTGTGCTATCTTGTTCTGCATCTTACCTACACTGCTGAGTGAAGTGTTGGTGACTTCTGGCTATCAACAAATGCACAATGTCAAATAGGTAGTGGTCTATTGTGTTCCATTATTCTAAAATGAAAGAAAATTCTCCTCCAGGCAAAGCTGAAAACTCATTTCTTTTGAAGTGTAACTCTAATCATCAGAAGAGATTAAATTAACTGGTTCTGTAAGCATTGTATAAATCCAAGAAGGTTCAGATCCTGGAGAATTAACCTCACTTTCTGATGATATGAGCAGTCGTTTAAAGACTGAGATCTCTTCAACATGTTGCCCTGTCTGTAGCGGAACATGCACCAACTATTTCTAAGGTCACATCTTCATAATGCAGTCTTCATTTCATCTTCAGCCCATAGCCGAGTCTACCTAACTATCCAATATGATGTTAATGTGTTATTTTCCATCTTCCTGACTAGTAGTGGTTGAAGCATGAGAATCTACTCACTACAGTGGTGAAATCTTCCCCAGTTTGCTACCAGTTTGCTGCTTGTGCATGCCCGGTGAGTGCCAAGCACGCATTGTGCATGCGCATTGCGCACAAAACACATGCTGCACATGCGCTTGCACAATACGTGCCAAACGCATACTTCGTGCAGAAAAAGGAGGCTTGGGAAGGTAAGTAGAACAGTGGGGGGGAGGAACAGCTGTGTCACGCAATTTAGATTCACTAGAAAGCAGAATTTCCTGCTTTCTAGCAATTTTAAATTGCACAGCAAGGCTGATCATCGGAAATACCGGTTTGGAGGAACCTGTAGCTTTTATCACTACCGGTTCGCCTGAACCGGTGCGAACCGGTAGGATTTCACCCCTGACTCACTGGTATCTGTTAATAGTACCCCCAAATACCTACTTTTGAAACACAGAATGAGAGAAGACAACACAGATAAGTAAATGAAAAGCAGAAGAGTAAGAGAGAAAGGTGAGAGCAAAAAATATATGAATCGCATAGGTGTAGAAACACACACACAAAAAACCCCACCCAAATCATAGTGCAGATAATAATGCACTTATGATAAATGTTTATAATAGATAAAAAGAGATGGCAGGGAAGTCAGTGATGGAACCAGTGGAGTTGCTCCTAGAGGTGATAGAACCAGCAATAGAGCCAACAACTAGTCAAAAACAGATCTGACAAGGTGGCATTAGTGATGGAGCCAGTAATAGAGATGAAATGATGGAGCTATGATGGACCTGCAATAGAGCCAATTATAGAGCTGTTATAATAGTTGATGTTGGAATTGGTGATGGAGACCAGTAATTGAGATGGTGGCACTGATGATGGAGCGAGTGTTAGAATGGTAGAGCTAACAACAGAGAATGATGCAGAGGAGCAGGTGATGGTTGAGAGAATGAGCGATGAAACAAGAGAAGATAAACAACCCAGCAATGTGAAACAGGAAGAGAGTGATCATCCATGCAATGGACACCATACATACTGTAATTCTAATTCATAGGGCAAATGGGGACTTCCTGGTAAGGCAGGAGAGGAAAACAGCTGGTTAAATCTGCCAGTCAAAACACATCTGTTCCCTTGCTGCAAACCATGTTCAGGAGAACTGGCAGGATATCTATCCATCAACCACTTTGCTTAACTTGTTCCACTTTAAAAGCTGTCAGGGCAAGATCTCCCACTAGCCTCTTTTCTGAGGCCGAATAAAAATCAGCTGTTGGGACAGAGGAAATTCTGCCATTTACTTAGGGTTGCTGCAAATCTCTGATAAAGACATTTGTTTGTTTGTTTGTTTGCTTGTTTAGCCACCCAGATACCTGACTAGTTAAGAAATTATCTTAATCTGCCAAAATATAGGCAAAACTAGATAAACCAACTTCTTCAATCCATCTTCCAGATTTATACAATCTATCAAGTCTATTGCAAGTCAGTTTAGCATGTCTGATAAACATCACTAATTTTTGTACATTTTTACACTTAAAAACTCCCCCCTCATTAAATATAGCACAAGCATGAAATAATGTAGTGCCACAGTCAAATTCTAGTCTAAGGAAACTCATTTGAAAGATTTTGGGCAAACACTGACATAATGTTAAATCATTAGGTGGTTTCTTTTGGGCTTAGTATAATATGTGATATATCCATGATGGTGAAGCCATTGGCTTGTTTGACTAACCATTTGGAAATGAGCTACAGGATGCCTGTCATAACATTTCTACTGCAGAGACAAAATGGAGACTTCTGAGTGTGCCATCCTGAGAACTTGGATGAAAGTCAGGAAATAAATGAAATAATAAAAATAAATATTTCATGCAAAGGTCTTTGGTTCAGGATGCAAAGGTTCAATATAATAATAATGCAACCATCCAACAAGAACAAAAAGCCAAAATCTGTTAGAAATACAGTTCCAAATACTTCGATTTTTAAAAAAATTGGATTACATTCTTTTTATTTTGCATTAGCCAATCTGTGTAATTGTTCTTTAGTCATTCCTGCATTCCTCAGAAATTACCAGGTTACTGACCAGCCATTGGAAAGATAAAGCAGCATGAAAAAGTTATTATAACTGTGAGGAAAGGGAGTCATCTGGCCTGTTGGTATCAATCAAAAAAACTAGTTACACATTTTTGCTCCGTTTGCTTTTCTTATTCGGGCTTATCAATGGGGTTTTACAAACAGACCATTACTCACAGAAGGATCCCTTAGGAATAAGGGAGATGGGTCAACAAGAAGAGCTGATTTGGTTTTTGCTCATTCACGATGACTCCCTTTTCAACACAGTACTTCTGGTTTGCTGTTTTCTTGATCCCATTGGGAGTTTTATCCTCCTAGAGCAAGAATGTAACTCCATAAGAACCTTGTATGCTTCAGATAGAAAGAATGCTCTGAATTTTTCAAGTCAACCAGCTTATTTCAAGCTGGAGTCCCTGGATTCCTCAGATACTGAGGCTAAAAAGAAGTTACTTAGATATTCATTTTGCTACATATGACCTTTACTACATAATTTTTTGGGGAGAAAAATACAGGCTCACTTTTTAAATTTCTTTATTTTAATATCCTTATGCTTCTTAAACACAATTCAATGTAGAACAATTCTGATATATCAAGATAAATAGAAATATAGAATAATAACATTTTATTATAGAATAATAACATTTTCTGCTTTTGCAGTTTAAGAAGAAACTTAAGCACTACAGTGTACTTACCATCACACTGCTTTGTAAAATGATGTAAATCAAACTATATTGCTTATTTAACAAAGCAAAACAAATATAAATTAAAGAATATTAATTGAACAATTGTTTTACAATACAGAATTAATTCAAAGGAAAACAAACAAATGTCCCTGGCATGGGTCTATCATACTCCCTAGAATACAGGAAAAAAAGGCACATAGGTTATACTAACGTGAACTGGAGTGCCTTCAAATGTCAACATTCTTCAAAATAACTGTATGTAAATCCTTAATTTGGTCCATCCAGGATAGGCAGATGTAGGATCAATTCTTGCTGCTCTGTAAAGCTTCTATTATAGTTTTGTTATATTCTTCAACTTCCTTCATGACATCGTTCATTATGGGCCGGTAGTCACTTTCCTGGCTTTTTGTAGCTATAACTTGATTATATCAATTAAGGAAAAAGTTATCCAATTAATATAAAAACTACCAATAAGAAACGCCATCAACTCCTAATGCCTAAAGAACTGAGGCCATACTGGGGGAAAAATTCCTACTCAGGGTAATTTTTTCAACAAGATGCGCTCTCATTAACCATGAATTAAGCCAACTTTGCCACTGACAATATGGCAGCAGGTTAAGCTGTTTCAATCATTCTCGATTTCAGGTTAAACCTCACATGATTCGATTAGCAAAATCCATTCTTTTCTAAAAACAATCAATAACCACTTCTGAACCAATCCAAACTCTTTGGAGGGAAAAGGAATATTTGCAGAACATCCATACATGTCGTAATAACTTATAAAGGGTGAATTGGTTTCCATTGTATAAAGAGCCTGCTTCTCTCCCCCCCCCATCATACTCCTGGGTCAAGAAGTTGAAAATAAGTCTGATCCTCCTAATAGGTACATTCACACAATACAGAAAGGCATGCCTAAAAATCCCAGACAGTAAGGTTCTTTTTTCCTGTAGTAATTTAGTGTGTTCACACCTGGATTTACTACTGATGCCAGATGTAAGAATAAGATAGGACAGATGTTAAATTCCATCATGTCCCTGTGTACAGGATTTTACTACCATCTCTCTGCTTTGTGTACTGTGTATAACCAATGGTGAATTCTACTGATGCTAAGCACCCTAAAGGCCCTTATTACACTGAAAATTGGTACAGCTTCGCCTTACTGTGACCTCACTGACTCTTTTTGGCCAAGGAACTCTAAAAAGTCTATAGGTATGATCACAGAGAAATTACTGTTACACAAAGTGCCACTCAGCAGTGAGAAGGAACAATGGAAACACATGCTTGCTGTGGTTATCTGGAATTTCATCCTAGAAAATGGCTGAATGGAAAGAATATTCAGTTGTGCAACTACTTTTGTTACCCATCTCAAAATCTTGGCGGAACTTCTATTGGTCAAATCAACCCAATAAACTACATATAAACCCTGTAGCAAAGAAGCAACCATCAACCACTCTAAACTAATTGCTGTATTTAACCAGATGACTACTGTATTTAATCAAATAACATATTTGCATATTACTTTACACAAAAAGTAGATTATATTTTTAGTTCACTGTGATCTGAGAAGGTAGACAATATTTAAGAAGCCTCAATTTTTGCATCTGATTTACTTTCTTATTAAACTCAGTACAATTTGTAAGTGTTTGATGTGTGCCCTCGTTGTATTCAGAAAAAAATATATATCTGCACCAAATTTATTCAGAATAAATGTCAGAAGGGCTTAATAAAGACTGGTGCTTTGAAGGAAGTAATAGTAATAATTTGCAGTATTTGACAACAGTAATGCTATTTATGAAAACAAAAAGGATACATTCTTTCATAACAAAATTATTTTGTTCATGGTGTTGCCACTTCCGTTCCAGATTTGTAAGCTGAAGGTAGAAAACAAAAAATATGGTAACAACAGGAATGAATACTGAAATTCCACTTTTTAACACAAGACTGACCTCTCTTCTATTCAACTGTTTAGCTACGTTGCTTTCTATTAAGCATTCTGATTAACACTAATTGCGGTATAATCTTCTCTTTCTCTATGTACATGTGTGTGTGTATGTATGCATGTGTGTTTGTGCGCGCGCGCACACACACACAGGTTTAATGGTTAGGGTGCTAACCATTAGGTTTCTAATGGTTAGAAACTGGGAGACTGCAAGTTCTAGTCCTGCTTTAGATGAACTTGGACTAAGTCATTCTCTCTCAGCCCAACCCACCTCACAGGGTTGTCAATGTGAGGAAAATAGAAGGAGGAAAGAGTATCATGTATGTTCACCACTTTGAATTATTTATTTTTAAATAATTCAAATAATTCTTTAAAAATAATAAAGATAGAATAAAAGTCAAATAAATAAATAAACAAACACAAACTTATTTTTATAGTGACAAACTATTGAAATAACAATCCATCACAGTGAAGATTTGCTTTAGATAAGGCACAGAATTCTCCTAGTCTGTTTTTTTTGGGGGGGGGGGAGGAGTCAACAATTGCTTCCAAAATATTTAAACTATAGTATACTCTGCACTAAGAGGGAGAAACTTCCTCACTTCCATAGCTGAATTTCCTGTCTGATGGCAGAATGTGTGATTAAGAACCGGGTCTGTGCTGAGAATAGTCTAACACAATAAGTTAAACAGTGGAATTTTAGCCATTCGCTGAGCATAAATAACAAGGTTATATGGCTATTATATTTATGGCTGCTTCCTAAAAATACTAGCAGCAGTTTGCTTGCCTAATATTGCTGTTCAAACCTTTGGAATCAAAACATGTCGGCTCCTTACAATGAAACTTTCAAAAACATTCTGTGGAAGTCAACATGTTTACTTCAAGAACACACACATTTACAACACTGTAAATGGAAAATTAGAATATAAACCATTGTACACATTAAAATAACAATTGTCCATTAGTATTTGAGTTGGAAAAATACTTTAAATTTTATTTACCAATACATTTTGAGATATAAAATACTAAACCACAAGCATCATGTTTTATAATTAATCGTTTTCTGTGACATACTCAGCATCGAAAGTTATCAGTTCATATTATAAAATTTTATACAGCTTTCACATACCCTATATCAGTGATGGCTAACCTTTTTGCTGTCATGTGCCAAAAGCGGGGGGAGAACGGGGGCGGGTGTCACACACACGTGTGCTCACACCCATAATTCTATTCCCCCTGCGCCCCCCCGCACATGTGCGTATGACCCCCGCTTCGCGCTCCCCCCGCTTTTGGCACGCAATGGCAAAAAGATTATCAATGGGCCTGGTAGGCCGTTTTTTCGCCCTCCCCAGGCTCCAGAGGCTTTCTTGGAGCCTGGAGAAGGCAAAAACAGCCTTCCCCACTCCCCCAGAGGCCCTCCTGGAGGCCAGAAACGGACCATTTCCCGACTTCCAGTGAGCCCAGAAGGCCCAAAAATTAGCTGGCTGGCATGCGCATGCGCGCTGGAGCTAAGCTAGGGCAACGCTTGCGTGCCCACAGATATGGCTCCGTGTGCCACCTGTGGCACGCGTGCCATAGGTTCGCCATCACGGCCCTATATTATTGCAAAACAGTAGCCTCTATGTTCATTTCAGAAAGCTGAGTTCCATCCTCCTTTTTAATTCAAATCTGCCATCAGAGGTATTTACTATAAAATACATCCTGTATGCCCACGTTAAAACATTTGTCTCGAGAACTTTTGAAGCAATTTAGTGTATCCTTAACAATTTACCTGTGCATGTGTTTCATTCTCCTGGAGCTGCAACTTTAGGCCTTCATATTCTCTATTCAAATGTTCCATAATTTTCTTGAATGCATCCCGATGTTTGGTCAATCTTTCTTTCTCTTCTTGCAGTTTCTTAGCATGAGGAAATAATACAAAGTCAAACCACTCAAGAAGAGAAAAAGTATTTATATTTATAATTAAGTTTGCAGCACAGCATTTACCATAAAGAGCACGTAAAATAAGATAGAATTGATTTTTCAGAGTAGAATTGAAGTGGCCAGCCTTCAGTTTTAAGTTATTCTAATTTTTAGCAATGGGAAAAATAAAAACCTGAAGATTTGCATGAATCCAGACTTCTAATTTCTTTAGAAATTCATATCTTTTATGTGAATCATTTCTTTCTCTTTCGCTGTGCTCATGCACTCATTGTAGATTTAATTTTGATTCCCAGCCAGTGTTTATGAACACATTGGCTTCTGCTATTTTTTCTTAGCTTTTACTTTCTAACACATTTCCTCTTCTCATAAAATCTTTTGTTCACAGTAATAAATGGTACTTAAATGCTGAAACACTTGATATAAATAATGCACAATTAGAATAAAGGATCTAAGGGATTATAGGATTGTAAAAAGGGAGGTTCTATTCCAGATCTATCAGAAAGATATATAGTAGGATAAAATTGGAATGGTTAATAACATATTGAAGGAGGACACAACAAACTCCAATCCTCAAGACTCAAATTAAGCAGTAAGAACATATCCAAAAAAGCTTTACCTGGGGAACAGCTCTTAGTATAAAGAAGAAACAGAAGGGATTTAAATCTAGACTGCATTTATCAGTTACAAAATATTAAAAGAAAATTGCTGAAGTGAATCTGCAATTTTTTTTCTCATGGGGAAAGTGTGGCACAAAACTATCACAGCTATATGTACTTTTTATCTGTTAAAGCTAAGAACAAAAGGAGCAATCAGAAAATAGGAATCATTGCTGTTGTATAGGTTAAGAAAAACACACAAAAAAGGATGAACAGTGGTTCAGAAACAGATTCTAGTGCAAAAAGTATAGGCATGGTTGCTTATCTAGTACACTGGGCTATTGTCACAGAATACTGTTTGTTGAAAGAATTGCACTAGCTGCTGATTTAACTGAGTTTAAAGCTTTAGCCTTAATGTATCTATAAAATTTATAAATGTCATATTATGGATCCAAGGAAATGCATCTTTTCTATCACAGCTCCTGTCTTTTATTCCCCCAGATATATGTATGGTTCCCACGTTTCCAGTCTTTTCTAAGTCCCTTAAGACCTGGTTCTGCTCCTGGAACTGGGTTTAGGGTGATTGTAGAGTCCCTGCCATGATTTTTTTTCAGCTTTTCTGAATGTTATTGTTCTTGAATTATCCAGGAAATTATATTTCATTACGCTATGTTTTTAACTGTGTTTTAATTACACATTTGATAGCCTGAAAGCTACTAAGAGTTTTCTTGGAATTTGGGTTAGGATTATGTCCACTTCATATCAGAGTCCTTCCTGCTTATATCTATCAGAAACCTTCTTAGTTGTGTCACATCCTTCAGATATTTGCCTAGCAGGAATAGGATTTTTTGCATTGTGTCTTCATTTTGGCATTCCAACATTTTATATTTATTTTATATACCATTATTTTATATTGTACCTTATCTTATTTACCCAATTATCAAATGTGTTATTTACTGTTTATTACAATCATAATACCAGGTAGGAATACCATAAAAATAGAATTTGAATTCACCATATAATTTAGTACTATAAATTATGGTAACATATTTAAGCTAAGAAAACAGTAAATACAAGCACTAGTGAAGGTGAATAAAAGCTGGATGAATTCCATACCAAATACTATTAGCATTTAACATAACCTCAATCTTGTATTTTATATTTTAAATTTGATATCAGAATATGCCTTATTTTAACTGTGATCCTTCTGACAAGAATAAACAATAAACAAACATAACATCAAGCTGTTTTGCATTACTGGCAGCATATGAACACTTTAAATCATCATTTATACCAACACCACCTTCTCCTTGCAGGCACTTTTAGTTCTGTAAGGTAAGGAAACATAGGTGGGATAGCCTGAAAATGCACCTTCTTACAAAAAGAACAAAGCAATGGGAGAGTGATGTGGAAACAACTGATCCCACAAGAAAAGAAGGAGAGCCTGTTTTGCTTGGGTTTATTTATCGCCTATTCTAAACATCCATTCCTACAAGGAAGCATCACTAATTTTCACAGTATTTCTTTCAAGACTGTTGGCTGTATACGGAAAAAGTTAAATATTATTTTTTAAAGAAATTTTTTTAATGACTTTTCGATTTTAGGCATAAAATGATTTCTAAGCATTCTCTGATATTTTTTTAAATTTTTTTTAACCAGTCTGATTATTAACCTTCTACCGGGAAGAATGGGAAGCCATTTGAAGCAGCTGGCTTGTATCTTAGGTTGCAGCAGTAAATATGTGAGTATTGCAACTATTTTGAGTTATTACTGACACATCAAATGGCTCTGCCATACTCAGTTGAGATAAGATAGAGGGAAATAGCCCTGCATTATTTCATTGTGCTGTTAACAGTGCAAGCCCTATTGGGTGCAAGCGGTGGAGCATAATCCTACAAAAGCAGGGGTGGGCAAATATGGCCCCTTTATGACCTGTGGACTTCAACTCCCAGAATTCCTGAGCCAGCTTGGCTGTCTCAGGAATTCTGGGAGTTGAAGTCCACAGGTTGTAAAAGGGCCACAGTTGCCCACCCCTGTACAAAAGTGATTACCGTATTTTTCAGACTATAAAATGCTCCGAAGTATAAGACGCACCTAGCTTTTGGGGAGGAAAACAAGGAAAAAAAATCTGCCTCTGGCTCCCAGCAATTTCCCTCCTTGCAGCAAACAGCATGCTCAGCTTCAGCACAGTCTGATTTAGCACAAGCAGCTGCTTGGCGGTTGGATCAGCCTCCTGTAATACCGCCTATCAGCTGTTCCAGGCTGTGGGGATTGCACTGCCCGTCTCCACCATCGCCGCTCATTGCTGCTGCTGCTTATCGCTGCCTCTGCGCATCCCATTTTTGGCCTCTGTGCATCCCATTTTTGGCCTCCGTGCACCCCATTTTCGGCCTCTGTGTGCCCCGTTTTTGGCCTCTACACGGTCCATTTTTGGCCCATTCCAGGTGGCAGAGATAGCTGCCACTGCTGCCTATCCCCACCGTCTTGAATAGGCCAAAAACAGGACGCGTGGAGGCTGAAAATGGGGTGCACAGAAGCAGGGCTAGGCGGCAGCAGCGATGGGTGGTGTCAGCAGCGACGATCCCTGCAGTCTGAAACAACTGATAGGCGGTATTCTGGGAAGCCGATCCAACCACCAATCAGCTGCTTGTGCTAAATCAGGTTGTGCTGAAGCTGACCAGGCTGTTTGCTGCAAGGAGGTAAATTATTGGGAGGCAGAGGCTAAAGGGTGGGGGCTGGCAGCTGGGTGGGGCTTCGGCAACATTTGCTGTATAAGACGCACAGACATTTCCACCCACTTTTTTTTGGGGGGGGGGAAGTGCGACTTATACACTGAAAAATACGGTATATAGTAAGAGCAGTTTTTATATATATGTTTTAGCAGGCCAAAGACAATTTAATGTCAAATATTTTAGTCTGCATTTTGAAGAACTGGTTCTCAAGCATATTTCCTAATTGCTTTTTAAAAAGTTGTCACACAAAAAAGAGAAAGTGCCCTAGCAAGCAGTATCGGAATCAGTGTTTAAAACTATAGGTAATCCTCATTTACAGGTAGTCCTTGACTTACAACAGTTTGTTTAGTGACCATTCGAAGTTACAGGCACTGAAAAAAGTGACATATGACAGTTTTTCATATTTACAACCATTGCAGCCTCCCTATGGTCAGATGATCAACATTTCGATGCTTGACAGCTGACTCATATTTATGATGGCTACAGGGTCACGGGGTCATGTGATCCCCTTTTGTGACCTTGGGGAAGTCAGATTCACTTAACAACCAGATTACTAACTTCACGACTGCAGTGATTGACTTAACAACTGTGGCAAGAAAGGTTGTAAAATGAGGCAAAATTCACCTAACAAATGTTTCGCTCAGCAACAAAAAAATTGAGGCTCAATTGTGGTCATAAGTCAAGGACTACCTGTATCAACCACAACTGGAACTGGCAATTTGGCCTTTAAGCAGGATGATCACTAAGTGAAACTGTGGCTGCACTTATGTTTTTTATTTCAGTTTTCTTTTGGTTTACAAATCTGCGGAGGTCATAAATGTGAGAATTGTTTGCAAAGCAACTTTTTCATCTCTACTGTAACTGAAAATAGTAGCTAAACAAGGCTGTTGCTAAATAAGGCCTACTTATATAAGAAAACTAGACAACAGGAGGAATTTCCTGACTGTATCATCCAGTGGAATAGGCTACCGCACAAAGTGCCAAGTTCTCCTTTGCTAGATGTCTTCAAAGAGAGGCTTGGTAAGCATCTGTCAGAGATACTCTATTAGTAGATGCAGCACTGAGCAGGAATTGGATTAGATGACTCCCAATATCCCTTGTAACTCTATGGTTTTAGGACTTGGACTGCTGATTACCTTTTTCTTTTCTTCTCCTGCTGTTTTCAGAGCAGGCAGATTGTTATATACTTCCAGGTCCTTGGTCATCTGTTCAATTTTTTCTTTGAGTGAACTTAGTTCATCAACCATCTTTCCCTCCAATAAGCCCATCTTCTGGAGGTCCATTTGGAGTCTCTGACTATCTATAACAAAGGAAAACGGACTAGTATGAATTACTGACATACATATTTTCCATCACAGAACACATTTACTTATCCAACAAGACAACCAAGTCCTGCTTGCCTTATTCACCTTGGCATTGATCCAGCAAAGCTCTCAAAAATGTTATCTTTTGCATACAAATATCCATTATCTGATGAACTAGCAATATGGCAGACTGGTGCTGAAATAGTTTACTGCTTGCAGCAAAAGCTGCCAAACTGAAATTAAGACTGTTATTCTTCATTTATATTTGTGACTAAAATGAAGAACAATGAAAATAATTCCATTGCCTTCCTTAGCTTTAAACGATCCAAAATGTTATAAACTTCTAGAGATTGTGCTGGTAATTTAGAAGGAAAAGAAAGCAGATTACTATGATTAAAATAAAAACCCATCCTTTGTATACCAATTTTGTTGACCCACAATACAGTCCATCTGGTATAGAGCTTTGAGGCCATATTTTAAAAATGTTTTTAAATACTGAACTTGCATCCAGCTGCTACACAGTGCATTCTGTGATCTGACCATTTTTATTGTAAAATAGACTGATACCTGTCCAGTTTTAAAAACGCCAAATCCTTAGATACTCCAAAAATAATAACTGAATCTCAGTTTATATGAATACTCATTTCCTCTTGTGCATGGTCTCATCTGGGAATTTCAGGCAGACATATTGACATCTCAGAATTACTTGACTGTATACTGTAGACTGAAATATTTTTTTAGGCTTCCATGCAAGATACGGAGGTATAAAATTAGCATAGTGGGATAAAGGCGTGCATATCATCACAATTTAAAATCCTTATGGTGTATTGTTAATTCCTTTCTTAGGATATGGCTTAAGTCCTTGTCTCAGAGTTGGTCAACCTGTTCTCCTGGCTGGCCTTCTGCTTTGAGGATACATGGATTAGTGCTCCAAAATAATGATTCAAGGATTCAAATTCCTGCACTGTGGAATGTTTGGGAACTGAAAAAGGTACAGTCACAGTTATTTTAAATTAAAATGTTTAAATTTTAAAAATCTATTATGGATGGTCACATAGTCAGCCAGATGTTCATATAGGATTTGGCATTTTTGGGCACATGTGGAGTCCTTCCCAAGGACCTGGGATAGGTAGGTAGGTAGGTAGGTAGATACTACATTGTTTCAGGATGTAAATTGTTCCAAGCAAAGCTACCTTTTGCAATTAACCAATAGTGATTTTGTCAATGCCGATGATCAATGCTGATGGTGTTCAAGCGGTACTCTTAAATATTTTGGAATTGCACCCAAAGAATCTATTACAAATAGTACTATATTTACTATTTCTTGTCTGCTGAACACTTGTTCACACTTGGTGAAGAACATCCAAATTCCAGATTCCTATCTAAAACCATAGAAAGCTGCTGCTAAACAGTATAAGCAATATCAAAAGAGCAACAATTTTGGGATAAGACAGGCTGCTTTGCTGAACAATCTGGAGAAGGTACTAATTTTCTTCATCTAAATACCTCCTACAGTAAAAAAAGGAAAGGAAAAGGGGGGAAAAAACAAGCCTTCTCTCTGGGAAGAGACAGGAAGAGGATGCAGTCCAGTTCCTTCTGATATGCCACTAAGTCACAGACTTCAGCAAGCAGTGTGTACATAGTAGCAAATTCTGAGACAAAATTGCTTTTGTGCTTTGACCTAGGGAAACGTTAGTGGGAAATGCTGCCATCAGCAAATCTGTTTACTCACAGAAGTTTCCTTTAAGGAGGGAAAGGCAGACTACTCTGTAGTGGTATTTTACACAAGGAGGTAACTTGTAGCCTTGAAAAACTTTTCTAAAATATGGAAGATTTGTTACTAAGCAAACAGCAATGTGTAGATTGTAAAATACATGATTTCAAGACCAGCAGAGTCTCATCTTCCTTTTATAGCTGGTTAAACAAATCAGCAACCACAATAATAGAGTAAGCAGTTTAAGAGAACTAAAACAGAATAAAAAATTGCCTTGTTTGCCTGCCTTTTTCACCTTCCCTTTAAATTGCACCTCATATATTTGTTTACAGTGCAATTCTGGTTTTAAGACCTGGCTAAGAAAGAGAGAATAACCACAGATTCACAATTCAGATATAACAAATCTATGATCTAATCAACTCCACAAATGTTCCCATGCAGGATGCACACAAAGTATACAGAATGTGTCAAGATCTGACTCTCAAAATGGTTTGTTTCTAAATTAATATTTCTTAAAACTGATGGTGCTTTTATTTTTATTCACAATCCATAAAATCTCAATGCCTTGTAATGTTATTTGGTGCTCAATGGCTTCTGAAAGATGTAAATAAAACTCCTACTTGAAATTTTTTTTGAAACATTATATCCATATATCCATACGTTTGGGGAAATCAGCAGTATTTGCCTGATTCTATACCAGTTTCAAAAATTTTATTTAAATATATATGGTAAATACGTTTCTATTTATATAATGCAAGGAAAATTCATACAAAAGCATAACTCTAATCATTCAACCCACAGAAAAAGGGAAAGCAAATATAATTTTAATAGGCAATCTGAGCATTTTATTGTTTTTTATCACTTTCCGCTTATACCATCAAACAAAATTCAATAAAGAGAGCTAGACAATTAGTCAACTTGAGATATTACGATAATTTGCTTGAATCATAGTTCATCAGACAAATTCACCGTGTAGTTATGGAGCAGGGAAAAACAAAGACACTGTTTCTAAAAGATCTATGGAGAACTTTACTATAAGCATTTTTTTTTCTTTTCCAAATATAACATTCCACAAATAGCTTCTTATTTTTTTTCATGAATCTTCCCTCTCAATACTCCCTAATAGAATTTGTTAAGTTTAGCTATTCGTCCAATTAAAAATCTTTCCCAATGCTAAAACCTTAATGATGAATAGAGAGCATGAACTATGAAACAGCTGAGTCCTTGAGATATAAAAGAGGAAGAGTTGTTTTTTGTAATGGAATAAATACATCTCTTACCTGTACCCAGATTTTTAGCTGTACTCTGTGATTTTTGCATTTCACTTGATTTGAAAGTGAGATCTTCCTGCATGATCTTCAATTCTTGGTTTGTTACAGAAGATATCTGCTTCATACGACTTACATTCTGCACATTACAACAAAAAACAAAATTTTTTTCCCAAATGTGTTGCCATGCCTAGAGGCAGATCAATAAAAAAACCTTTTTCCATAATAATTTTATCAGTCATGGAAAATAGCCTTAAGAAATGTAAATATTAGTGAATATATCTCAAATAAAGCATTGCTGTGTTATCCATACAAATAGCTTTATTACTATATTTTACATAATGAATAAAGGCTAAAGGTAAACAAAATATTAAAGGCTTACAATAATTTGAGGAAATTTAACCAAGGGATACAGGTAGTCCTCGACATACAACCACAATTGAGCCTGAAATTTTCGTTGCTAGGTGAGACAATTGTTAAGTGAATTTTGCCTCATTTTATGATCTTTCTTGCCACAATTGTTAAGTGAATGACTACAGTTGTTAAATTAGTAACAAGATTGTTAAGTGAGCTGGCTTCCTCATTGACTTTGCTTATCAGAAGATTTCAAAAGGTGATCACATGACCCCAGGACAGTGCAACTGTCATAAATATGAGTCAAGTGCCAAGTGTCTGAATTTTGCTCATGTGACCTTGGGGATGCTGCAAAGGTCGTAAATGTGAAAAATGGTCATGTCACTTTTTTCAGTGCAGTTATAACTTTGAATGGCCACTAATTAAACTGTTGTAAGACTACCCGTAGTTGTTTCTTGCAAAAATAACCCTAACCCTTATGCTCTGAAAAACATCTTCACAGGCAATGTATCCTAAAGGAAAACTGTTTCTGAAATGTTAATGGGACAATCAGATTCTACTTTTGAAATTGAGACAGCCAATTCTAAAGGAAGCTATTTTCACTACGACATGGTACCTTAAGATGTTTCCAGTGAATTGATTTATATCTGCAAAAGACTTAATAAAACATTGACAAATTTGGTGTAAGGGCAGTTTTTAGGCAAATATATAAAATGTAATTACTACACAGTTTAAGTTGTGCTAGGATGCTTTGGAAACATAAAAAGCATATCTGACAATCACTGTTCTGTATCACATCATATGCGATTAGTTGCAATTTGAGATCATTTTTCTTTTTTGAGGCCTAAGCCTAAGGTATCAAAGGAAGAAACAAAAGTGATGGGGGAAAAGAAAAGAGCAGAAGCAAGATCAATTCTATGGAACCCATTGACTTCCTATGAACTATGTTTTAAAAACCCCTAAAAATGTAACCCTACCTTAATTAAGTGCTAACACTAATGTTAAACAAACCAAAGTAGTATTCTGCTATTCTAGTGGCTAAGATCTCAAAGAGGCTTAAAATGTGTTTCAGAAAGATCTTATTGTAAAAATAGAAGTCACCAGTTCAGGAAGAAAAAGGCTAAAGCAAGGCTAGATTCTTCATTTGTTAACCGTGTTTACTTGAAAATCTATATTAGGAAGAAAGAAATCTCAGTGCCTTCTTTTGACTTCTCCAACTGTAATTCACATCCCTTAAGGAACTCTGATAAAAATGTAAGGGAGTCTGCACTCACTCCTACGCTGCCTAGACATGGAGCTTGTTGGTACCAGACCAAGCCATATGCAGGATCCAGCTGCTGGGACATTCTTCAATAGTCTTTGTGCTCACTATAATGACTTCTATGAAATCCCCTACTCACTCCTGAGTACTCTCTATAACACAAGGGTCATTTTCCTTCTATGCCAAGGTGACTCTTCCTGAGGGAATAACCCTGAGCATGGATGCCCATTCCAGGCAGTGAAATATTGCTTCTCCTTTCCTTTTTGTGACAGGAGACTGACATGCCCTGGCTGCTTGCCTTTCTGGAGCATATCCTCAAGTGCTATACTTTCTTAAGGTGTCTGCTCTCAGGATAGGAAGACAGACATCTCCTTGGTAGCAGTTGCTAATGAGGACTTTCCTTTCCCTCCTGTATATTGATTGATTGATTGATTGAATTTGTATACCACCCTACTCCCGAAGGACTCAGTGCGGCGAACAGCCAAAAGATAAAATACATATAATACAAATGTTAAAAAACCATTAAAATACAATTAAATAATTTGGCCCAGAAAACAAAATTTAAAACACCCCAAATTTATAAGACAAATATAAAATTTAAAAAATTTAAAACAGTTTAAAAGAGAGCTTAGGCCAAGCCGGCCTGCTGGAATAGGAATGTTTTGAGGGCACGGAGGAAAGCGCACAGATCCGGGATCCTCCGTATCTCCGGGGGGAGCTCATTCCAGATGACGGGTGCCCCCACAGAGAAGGCTCTCCCCCTGGGGGCCGCCAGTCGACACTGTTTGACCGACGGCACCCTAAGAAGCCCCTCTCTATGGGAGCATACTGGTCGGTGAGAGGCTACTGGTGGCAAAAGGCGGTCGCGTAGATACCCCGGTCCTAAGCCATGGAGTGCTTTAAAGACCTTGAAGAGCACCCAGAAGACCACCAGGAGCCAGTGCAGCTCGCGCAGGAGGAGGATCACATGGGAGCGCCATGTCACTCTCATAACCACCTGCGCGGCCGCATTCTGGACCAGCTGGAGCCTCCTGGTGCTCCTCAAGGGGAGCCCCATGTAGACAGCATTGCAGTAGTCCAGGCAGGAAGTGACGAGGGCATGAGTGACTGTATTTAACAAGTCCCGATCCAGAAAGGGACGCAACTGGCGAATCAGGCGAACCTGATAAAATGCCCTCCCGGCCACAGCCGTCAAATGCTCTTCTAAAGACAGCTGTGAGTCCAGGAGGACACCCAAGTTGTGAACCCTCTCCGTGGGGGCCAACGACTCGCCCCCAATAGTCAGTGATGGCACCAACTGACTCTATCGGGATGTTGGGAACCACAGCCACTCGGTCTTGGATGGGGTGAGCCTGAGTCTGTTTCTCCCCATCCAGATCCGTACAGCCTCCAGGCACCGGGACATCACTTCAAGGGCATCATTGGGGTGGTCTGGGGTGGAGATGTACAGCTGTGTATCATCAGCGTACTGGTGGTACTTCACCCCGAATGATCTCACCCAGCGGCTTCACATAAATGTTGAACAGAAGGGGCAAGAGGACTGACCCTTGTGGCACCCCACATACAAGGGGCCTCGGGGTCAACCTCTGCCCCCCTGCCAACACAGACTGTGAGCAGTCGGAGAGAAAGGAGGAGAACCACCGCAACACGGTGTCCCCCACCCCTAACTCTTCCAGCCGGTGCAGCATGATACCATGGTCGTTGGTATGAAAAGTCACTGAGACTGAGAGAAGCAACCCCTGTCCCGAGCACTCCAGAGATCATCAACCAATGCGACCAATGCCGTTTCCGTGCTGTACCCAGGCCTGAAGCCCAACTGGAATGGATCCAGATAAACTGATTCATCCAGGTACTGAGGGAGCTGCCGTGCTACCACACTCTCAACAACCTTCGCAACACAGCGAAGGTTGGATACTGGACAGTAATTAGCCAACACTGCCGGGTCCAGGGAAGGCTTCTTGAGGAGAGGTCTCACCACCGCCTCTTTCAAGGCAGCGGGAAAGACATCCTCACTCAAGGAAGCATTTATAATCTCCTGGAGCCAGCCTCGTGTAACCTCCCGAGAGGCCAGCACCAGCCAGGAGGGACACGGGTCCAATAAACATGTGGCAGCATTCAGTCTGCTCAGTATCCTGTCCACGTCTTCAGGAGTCACACAATCAAACTCTTCCCAGATAATATCCTCAAGACCTGCCTCCATCCTCCCTCCTGAATCTACCCCGTCAGAGTCCAGGTGTTCCCGAATCTGAGTGATTTTATCATACAGATACTGTACAAAATCCTCGGCTCTACCCTCCAAGGGGTCCTCCCGTGCTTCCTGAAGGAGCAGGGAGTGGGTCACCCTAAACAGGGCAGCTGGACGATTATCTGATGACGCAATAAGAGCGGAAAAATAGTTACATTTTGCTGCTTTTATCGCCACTAGGTAAGTCTTAATATGAGACCTTACCAGTGTTCGGTCAGATTCAGGCCGGCTGGCCCTCCAACCGCTCTCCAGGCATCTTTTCTGGCCCTTCATCTCCCTCAGCTTCTCGGTAAACCAGGGAGCCAAGCGAGATCGGTGCCGGGTCAGAGGCCGCAAAGGCACAACACGGTCCAAAGCACCAGCGGCCGCCTTATCCCAGGCGGCCACTAGGTCTCCAGTTGAGGCGTGAGCCAGAGCCTCAGGGAATGGCCCAAGCTTTGTCTGGAACCTATCAGGTTCCATCAGGCGCTTGGGGCGGAACCATCTCATTTGTTCCGCCTCCCTGCGGCGGGGTGTGGCGGTTCGAAGGTCAAGGTGAAGGAGGGAGTGATCTGACCATGACAAGGGCTCAATCGGTATATCCCCTATCTCAAGATCACTCAACCACTGTCCAGAGACAAAAACTAGATCCAGCGTGTTTCCCCCCGTGTGAGTAGGGCCATGACTGGGTCAGTCCATAGCTGTCATGGAAGCCATGAACTCCCGAGCCATCTCAGACGTCTCACTTGCGGATGGCAAGTTAAAATCCCCCATGACCATAAACCTGGGGGTGTTAACTGCCACCGCGGCTATCACGTTGAGTAGCTCAGGCAGGGCTGCTGCCATGTGGCAGGGAGCCAGGTACGTGATCAGCAAGCCCATCTGTACCCCATGACCCCACTTCACAAGGAGGGACTCACAACCGGCGGTCTGAGGAACAGTGGCCTCCCTCGGCCCAAGACCTTCTTTAATAACAACCGCCACCCCTCCGCCCCTCCCGTGACCTCAGCTGATGAAATGTGCGGAAACCAGGTGGGCACATTTCAACGAGGGGGAACCCCCCTGGCCCAACCAGGTCTCCGTAATACCCGCCAAGACCGAGTGGCTGTGGTTTCCGACATCCCGATATAGTCAGTTGGTGCCATCGCTGACTATTGGGGGCGAGACACTGGCCCCCACGGAGAGGGTTCGCAACTTGGGTGTCCTCCTGGACTCATGGCTGTCTTTAGAAGAGCACATGACGGCCGTGGCCAGGGGGACTTTTTATCAGGTCCGCCTGATTCGCCAGTTGCATCCCTTTCTGGATCGGGACTCGTTAAATACGGTCACTCATGCCCTCGTCACTTCCCGCTTGGACTACTGCAATGCTCTCTACATGGGGCTCCCCTTGAGGAGCACCCGGAGGCTCCAGCTGGTCCAGAATGCGGCCGCGCGGGTGGTTATGGGAGCGACGTGGCGCTCCCATCTGACCCCCCTCCTGCGCGAGCTGCACTGGCTCCCGGTGGTCTTCCGGGTGCGCTTCAAGGTTTTGGTTACCACATTTAGAGCGCTCCATGGCATCGGACCGGAGTATCTACGAGACCGCCTTCTGCTACCAATAGCCTCTCACCGACCAGTACGCTCCCATAGAGAGGGGCTTCTCAGGGTGCCGTCGGCCAAACAGTGTCGACTGGCGGCCCCCAGGGGGAGAGCCTTCTCTGTGGGGGCACCTACCATCTGGAACGAGCTCCCCCCAGAGATACGGAAGATCCCGGACCTGCGCACGTTTCGCCATGCTCTCAAAACTTTTCTATTTCAGCAAGCTGGCCTGGCCTAACTCCCATCTTTTAAATTTTTTAAATTTTTTAATTTGTGATTTTATAAATTGGGTGTTTTAATCTGTGTTTCGGCCGAAATATTTAATAATTTTAAGGGACTTTTTTAATATTTGGATTATCTGTATTTTATCTTGGCTGTTCACCACCCTGAGTCCTTTGGGAGTAGGGCGGTATAGAAATTTGATTAATAAATAAATAAAATAAATAAATTAAAACCCATTCACACCATTCATGGCCGGATCTCACAAGATCGCAACAGCGAGATCAACAGCCCCAGGCCTGCCAGAAAAGCCAGGTCTTCACTGCTTTTCGGAAGGCCAATAGGGTGGGGGTGGTCCGGACCTCAGGAGGTAACTGGTTCCAGAGAGCTGGGGCAGCCACAGATAAGGCCCTTCCCCGCGGGCCCGCCAGCCGGCATTGTTTAGCTGACGGGACCTGGAGGAGATCAACTCTATGGGATCTTACCGGTCGCTGGGAGCTATGTGGTAGAAGGCGGTCTCGAAAATAACCTGGCCCTGAGCCATGTAGGGCTTTCAAGGTAATCAACAACACCTTGAATTGTGCCCTGAGACCAATAGGGAGCCAGTGCAACTCACGGAGAATTGGTGTAATGTGGGTGTATCTAGGTGCGCCCACGATAGCTCGCGCCGCTGCATTCTGGAACTGTAGTCTCCGAACACTTTTCAAGGGTAGCCCCATGTAGAGCGCGTTGCAATAATCTAACCGTGAGGTGACAAAGACATGAGTGACTGTGAGGAGAGTCTCCCGATCCAAGTAGGGTCGCAGGCGAACTTGTGCAAAGGTCCCCCTAGCCACAGCTGTCAGATGTTGCTCTAATCTTAGCTGTGAGTCTAGGAGGACACCCAAATTGCGAGCCCGTTCTGAGGGGGACAATTCCCCCCCCCCAGAACCAAGGATGGACAATCAACATAGTCTCTCGGTCTTGTCTGGGTTAAGTCTGAGCCTCTTGACTCCCATCCAGACCCTCACAGCCTCCAGGCACTGGCACATCACATCCACTGCATCACTGAATTGATGCGGGGTAGAGATATACAGCTGGGTATCATCAACATACTGCTGATATCTCACCCCGTATCTCAGATGATCTCACCCAGCGGCTTCATGTAGATGTTAAATAGGAGGGGAGAGAGGACCGAGCCCTAAGGCACCCCACGAACGAGGGGCCTAGGGGTCGACCTCTGTCCTCCTACCAACACTGACTGTGATCGATCAGAGAGATAGGAGGAGAACCACCGTAACACTGTACCTCCAACTCCCAACTCCCTTAGTCGTCCCAGAAGGATACCATGGTCAATGGTATCGAAAGCCGCTGAGAGATCAAGTAGACCAAGATGGAGGAATGACCCCCATCTCAGGCTTGCCAGAGATCATCCATCAGTGTGACGAAAGCAGTTTCCGTGCTGTAGCCAGGCCTGAAGCCAGACTGAAAAGGGTCCAGATAATCCGTTTCATCCAATGACCGCAGGAACTGAAATGCCACCACTTTATCTATAACCTTTCCCACAAAGGGTAGGTTGGAGACTGGCCAAAAGTTCTTTAATTCTGCTGGATCCAGGGAAGACTTCTTGAGGAGGGGCCTTACGACCGCTTCTTTCAATGGTTGCGGGAAGGACCCCTCCCTCAAGGACGCATTAACTAAAGCCTGGAGCCAGCCTCGTGTCACCTCCCTGCTGGCTGAGACCTGCCAGGAGGGGCACGGGTCCAACAAACAAGTGGAGGAACTCATTGCCCCTGCAGCCTTGTCCACTTCCTCAGGAGTCACAGGCTCAAACTCATCCCACACAATAGGACTAAGACCTGCCCCCGTCATCTCGGTCGGAATTGCCCAATCAGAGTCCAGGTCCGTCCAAATCTGAGTGACTTTATCCGACAGAAACTGCACAAACTCCTCAGCTCTACCCTGCAAGGGCTCCTCCACTCCCCCTACATATACTCCCCCTAGATTTACTCTTATTTGAATTCTGAAGAAATACAAATACAAAGAAATAAAAAACCCATGTTATTATCAAATAGCTTTATTATTTAACAGGGCGATTTTTAACTTTATTTAAAATTAAATAATTGTCTGGGTTTCATTTGTTTGAGAAAGAGATATTTCCCTAATAGTAAATTAGGATTTCAAGGGGGATTACTTACCCGACTTGAATGCTCTAAAAGCGCCACAATATTGGCCTCTATCTCTGATTTCCGTTCCAGTTCCTGGTTCTTTGTCTCTTCAAAAGATTCGAGAAAGTCTAAAGGTTTTAAAAAAAAAGATAGAGGAAGCTATTGTTTACAATAGGAACAGCAGAGAAGTCCAGCAGCATTGCTTACAATTGCACTTTGAATGTTAAAGAGTTTAAAAATATATAAACAGGGAGTTTAAAATCAGAAAATAATTCAACGAAAAAATAGTTTATATGAAAAAGTATAATGAGAATCAGTTATTCAATTGTTATTCAATTGATACTTGAGCTCTATATGGCAAACTAGCAAATAATAATTAAAGATATTTCTAAAATATTCAATGCCTCAATTACATTCCATCTGGACTCCTGTAACCCAATCTATTTATCTATTGTAACATAATCTCTGAAGAATATTCAAAAATTTAAGCAGAATGCTACACCTTATTACTGATTTTTTTTCTAACAATAGCTTCACTGGCTATAATACTGTTTCCAAATCCAACTGGAAATGTTGATGATGATCCATATAACCATATATACCGACTGTATGAAAAACCCTGAACCTTAAGATTGCCTAGGGGATACCAATGTTCAAACAGAGGAACTCTTTACTAGCTGCTTCCAGACTCTGGAAATTCTTCCAGCAAATGTGGCAATTCAAGTAAAAATTAGGAGAGTTGAGGTCATCCACACCACCATCCAAGATTGGGCAACAGCTCTCAACATTTACAAATACTGTGTGACTGTTTGTTTAAATAGAAGAAATCTTCCTATCCTGAGTTTTTAACTAAGTCTCACTTTGCCCGAAAACTCCATAAACCTCCCTGATATCTGGAGAGCTTTCGGAAGCAAAGGTTCAACATGGAAGGTAGCTGTGGGAGTGCAACTGTAATATGACCACAGAACTTTAGCAATATTGAATTCAGTAGGAAGCTTTGGTTCATATAGGGCTCCAAAATGTGTATCAGAGTTCCTATATGTGTTGAGCAATTCCTTACATAAAAGGGTTCTGTTAAAATAGACCAAATGCTTCCTTATCAATTTCTCTTGGCAAAGTAAAAATCTATAGAATTCTTGAAAGGAAATTAACGTAAGAAATTACTATTCATTAGCCACAGTCTTGCCAAATGTCTGTTTTCTTTTATTTTTCAACACATAAGAAGTATTTCAATTTACTTCTAGTTTCCAATAATTTGTCTGAAATTATAAGGACCCAAATGGGAACCAATTTTTACTCTGTGTTGCCATAAATCCAGTTATCATGTGGGAAACTTAAAGGATTGGACTTACTAATGAGATTAGCATACATACCAAGTGACTGATGAGGCAGTCTTGTTCTCACTTACCTGAGACTAAAGGATAAAACCCTGATAAGATTTTTTTCTGAATAGACAGAACAACAGAGTAACAGAATTGTAAGGACCTTAGAGGTCTTCTAGTCCAACCCCCTGCTTAGGCAGGAAACCCTATACCATTCCAGACAAATGGCTGTCCAATCTCTTCTTAAAAACTTCTAGTGTTGGAGCATTCACAACTGCTGGAGGCAAGTTGTTCCTCTGATTAATTGGTCTAACTGTCAAGAAATTTCTCCTTAGTTCTAGGTTGCTTCTCTCCTTAAATGAATATTAAAATGAATGTTTTCAGGGCACTAAATGCAAAATGTGCATTTTATATATGTTTATGAATCTTACTTACTATCCATGCTTTCCTCTCTCTTCTTCAATTCTTTATATTTCAGATTTTTTTCACCTAAAAAACCAATTTAAAATAAAACAATTAATACTGCAGTTATTTTGTATTGACAGATTAGGGTACAGGTAACCTTGGTTAATGATGGTAAGTGGGACCAGAATTTCCATTACTAAATGATGCAGTCAGAGTGTAATGTCACGTTACCTTATTACTTAGCAATAGAAATCCAGCCAGTTCCCATTGCCATCATTAACTAAATTCCACTGGTTGTTAGGCAAGGGCCCACCCTGATTCAAATCATTCCCGACTTGGTCCCTCCTGTTTAGCCTCACCTCTAAATTACTTTCAGAAATTGTTTTTTGACTGCTTTTTAGTTACTAGGTATTTTTATAATGACAAGTTAATTCAGAGTACCGGGAGAATCTCCTTCAGTCCTTACCAAAACAAATAAATAAATACAAATAAAAATACAAATTTAAGAATTCAGAAAAAATATTATTAATTTGGAATAAAAAGCAAAAGGATAATTAGAATTTTGGTTTTGGACAGTTATAAATGGACTATAGATGGACTAAGAGGTGAGATGGATTGAAATAAGATTTTAAAATTAATTATAAGAATTCTTTACATGGGAAAATACTCTTCAAGTCTTAAAAAATTATAGGATGAGACTTTGAAGGTTGGACACTAGAGGGAACCAGAAGGTACTAAAGATTACAATTAAAGGAAAATAATACATACATTTGAATTACGAATATAGGATGGAGCAAAATAGTTAACAGTGAAAGTACTAAGGGATATTTGTGAACAATAGGCCCAGAATTATAAATAAGCCGTGTTTCAAAAATGTTATGGAATAGGAAAAAGTTTTACTGGACAAACCTGAGATTGAGTGGCTTTAAAAATTACAGGCTACAAAAATGATAATTAAAAAAGATGCTGTATACAAATGGATGTAGGAATGAATCTGGCTGATGTCATAATAATTAAAGGGGATAAACAAATAACAAATCAAGAGAACTATCTTGATAACTTTCCTATATTGAATTTACAAAAGAGTCTTGTTAAAGTTTTGAAGGTTTTTGTGAGAAGGAAAAGAAAGACAAAAAAATGGAAAGAAATCAAATTTTAGGATAGTATTTGAAGGGATAAAGGTCCAGACTATTAAAACTAAAAGGAAGGAATGCAAAGTGAGTTAATGATCAAAGTTAAAGTAGATATTGTTATCTCTGCAAATCCTTAATAGACTTTTGTGACCAAGACTGAACAAGGTTTTAAAGATTTGTTTATAGATAAGAGATGAGAGATAGGGAGAAGAAACCATGTTATATTTTAAGGAAAGGCAAGTTCCTAAAATTGTCTATATTTGTTCCAATGAAGGGAGAAGTAATTTCTTTATATATTTTCTTTTTTGCTGCAATATTCTTATTTTTCCTTTCCTTTCTATTTGTTTTTGTCTTTTTTCTTCTACTTTTTCCTTTTTGCACTTTCTTTTTCTTTTAGTTTAATTTGTAATAATTTTTAAATAGGTTATTCAAATTACTATTAAACAAACAAACAATTTTTAATGGCCACACTTGCAACATTGAGCAGCCTCCCTGTTGATATCAGATTGAGCTCTATATTATTGGCCTTCTAAGAACTGTTAAAAATGGAATCATGTTGAAGGACAAATGGTGAAAGAAATGATGCTGATCTATGATGTATGATTTTAGTATTTTGTATTAAATGCCTTTAGGAAGGCATTTAAGACCCGGCTCTTCCTGCAGGCTCTATGTTACATTGGTGTGTGGCCACTAATCACTAGCACTGCTGTAGTATATTTGAATCTATTTCCTCCCTTCATTCTTTTCAATGTCTGTATTTTCACTGTTTTTAACCCATTATAAGTGATCTAGTCACGGAGTGGGTGACCTTAAAAATTGATCAAATAAATCATTGTATATTTAGGACTCTTTTTTTTTTTTACCACAGATGTTTTACTATATCATTGAACATTATTGTAAAGCACTAAGAGTCCTGTTGAATGCATTGGGGACAAATTGAAAGATAAATAAGATGCATTTGAATTAATACATGATATATATCTTCCATAATATACTCCTATGATACCCACACTTTATTTATGATAACTGTAATATTTGTTGACTTATAAAAATGGCAGATTCAAAAATTTAAAATAAAGCATATAATACAAGTAGATAACAGCTTCAAAACCTAAAGAAAAAATGGAAAGCATAGGCTAAAAATAAATCATATTAGAACTGACACTTCTGCCTTCTCTTTTCCCTGCTATATTGTTTGACATTCCCACTGCTTGCATTTATAAATTATAAATATGTGCACTATCCTAAGAGGACATTTTTAAAAACATCCTGGTAGCTAGGGTCCTATTTCTTGTCAATACTCCCTTTCATGATGGGAAAAAAATACTGAATTTAATTTTGAAATTAAAATTAAATATTGAATTTAATTTGCTTTTCAGAGGACCATGAACAGAGATGTAGACTGAGGCTTAAACAAAAAAAATATTTGAAAAATATTTTATGAAAAATAGCTTCAGTTATCAAGCTATAAATAGTAAAACAATTTCTTACCATCTACAGTCATCCAAGCAATATAGGAAAACGATGCAAAAAGTGTATGAAAATAAAACAGATAAAAGCAGAATGATGGAATTACTATGGAAAGGCTAAAATCAAATACTAATTATATGATCAAACTTAAGAATCAAGAAAGAAAAACAATACTGTTTAAATCACACTTCTAATGAGATAGCATTAAGATAATTAGTTCCTTTTAGATATTAAATCAAAACATACATCTACATGTACTTATTTTATTGATCTAAGGGCATTTAAATGACTGCCCAACTCAAATAACATGACTCTGGGCAGCATATAAAAAGAAAAGGAAAAAAGAAAGGAAAAATAATCAACCAATAAACATAAAAAACTTCAAAAGTCATTAAATCATGAAAGCTGATTTTACTGTAGCTCCTCAAATTGGGAATTCGATTCAACTGACCCAAACATTTGAGGAAAGAGCCAGATCCCAACTGCTGCCATTGAGAAGGCATGGCTTTTGGGTTCCATAAAATGGCACTGTTTTAGTGAAGCAACCTAGAGTATACCCTCTGTTTAGAATAGAAGCATCATTGGGTGTCACTGGATTACAACTCCCATAATAATCTGTTCAGATTTGGGAAGCACTAAATTGGAAAAGGTTACATTATTAGTTGAAATGCTTTCTCCCCCCTACATATGCAGAGAATTACCCATATTCACATTCTTCCAAATAATCTTGTTTACCCAAAGCAAATCAGAAGACCACCCATATATGTTGAAAGGATTAATTTATATTGAAGTTTTTATGCATGATCGTAGAATTTGAACAACTCTCATTAGAGTTAGAGTCAGGGAGGATTAATTTTTTGCTTATTTTGCCACACCATCATTTTTTTTTCATTCACAGTGAAGCACATTCTTTAAAGTCTTTTGAGAAAAAGGATATTTCCAGAAAGCTAACAAGCCATCAGGTGCAATGCACTATGAAGCAGTGTTAGACTATAAACATCTTTTATAGATGTTTTAGCAGTAAGAAAACAGATAGAAATGGAAAGAAACTATAGGAAGGTAACAAATGGAAATTATTATCATCTTTGCGTATGGAATAAAAATATTGTACAGAATCATGCAGTTTGCATGTATGAGAACATTTTTATATCTATTCACAATTCATAGACTCTACCTTAATATAAATAATCCCCATTTCTGAATCAACTATAATAGAACATTTAAATACAGTTTTGAAGAGTCAGGTCTTAAAGCCTTCTTTCACCTTGGTGTTCCTCTAAATCCATGTCAAGCTGCCGGATTCCTTCATTGAGATGGTTGATCTTTTCTTTTATCTCTGTTAGCCTAAAACAATGTGTAAAGGGCATGGTGATAACTATAAATATGCCGCTTTAGACACTAGCTTTTTGCAAAAAGTACTGAATAAATAGCTTTCAGACTAACAATCAAACAGCAATGTCTTTTTCTCCTAGCATGTTTTTGCTTCTGCATATTCTTTAATTGAGTTTACATAATTTTACCTAAACGAGTTCAATTTTGTAGAGAATGAGGAACATAAGAATTTCTTATGTTAAATAATGGGTCCCCCTGCTGGTTAAAAAAAAATTCATTACAATAATGTTACAACAGAGTAGTGCTTCTTTACCTCACTTTCTCAAAATAAGAATTTTTCAAAATTCTGAGACAAATGTAGATAAAACATTAATTAAAGTAACCCAGTTAACGTATGTAAACTTAAATGCAATAATGTAAGAGATTTAAAATCTCTTCCCTTTATTTTTTCTTTGAACAATATGAATAACCATATGATAATGATGCATGTCTCATAAGCAATCAAAATGTCACAGGACAAATATTTGTTTTAGATTTTCTCCTGTTGCATTACTTATTACTATTGTCTTATTACTATACAGTAGTATTACCTAATTAAGTCATCAGATACTTTAATTCCAACTCCATTTTCATATATGGTTCTTCAGAATATTTCAACAAGCAGGTCATAAAAACAGCCCTGCTTCTTTTTAGTCAACGGGTATAATTCACATGACTGACAAATCTTCCAAAATATGTGGATGTAAATGAAACTGATTTTATAGCAGACAGTAAAATATACAAAAACACTCACTGCCTCTCCATGCTTGCTATTTCTTGATTGTCTTCCTTCACCTTAGAAAGATAACATTAACATAACATATTTCTTAGTGACCCAAATAAATTACTCAGTTATGGAAAGAATGGTAAGTATGCTGGCTAAAGTATAGAAACAGACTGATATTACTTGTATTGTCTAAAATTTACTGAATAAAATACTGTCATCTTACCTTTCAGTAGCATAAATATGTGTATATTAGAAAAAGTGATATACAAATACTGGTAGTCCTTGACTTAAAACTAAAATTAAGCCCAGAATTATAGTCGTTAAGTTATTGCGGTCATAAATCAAGGCATCATGTGACTGGGCTTAATTTTTTGACATTTTTTGTGATAGTCATTAAGAGAATGCAATGATCATTAAGCAAACATGTCAGTTGTTAAGTGAATCCATTTTCCAATCATTACATTTGCTGGCCTAGAGTCATGATGGTGAAAGTAAGTGTGGCTTTTCTACATTAAACATGATATGTAAGTACTCTAGGCCTTTATTTCTACCTGTTAATTGAGCTTTACAAATATTATGAAATATTTTTCTACCTGTTTTAATAGTCTTTCTCTTTCCTCCTGCGGAGATCCCATGTTCTTGTCCTCTGCAATCATTTGATCTCGATGTTCCTCAAGACCATGGAGTTTTTCATACAGCTGTAAGGCCTCTTGTTTAATTTGGGAGTGGGTAATTTCCTAGAGACAGAATACATGCATATGGTATTTTATATTTATACAACTGAAACAGAAAGTAAAGACCAGGGACAATGAATCGGTTTTGGCTGGCGAATCACATTATTTTATGGCTAACCAGCAACTAGAGAGTAGCATAGGAAGGTTCCTGCTAAAACTGAGCACTCTACCCATACATTCTTTATATTATATATGTTCATTGATTCATAGATTATCACTCCTAAATACTTCTAAACGAATGGATAAAACAAAGCCATTATCTATCTTCACATGCAGAGATATACACTGCTAATTAATATCTGGATTCATTTTCTTATTTCACATCTATTTCTGAGCCTTCTTAATCATTCTTGATTTAAGAACATATGTATTATCCAAATTATAATAAAGTAAGGAAATTGAAGTATTATCAAAGTTATAACCTTTAAAGTACCACATAGTAACTTTCTAATAGAGCATCAAATGGAAAAATTCATAGAACAGTTGATACATACCGGTACATATAAAATTGTAGGAGTGATTAAACTGAGGATAACAAGTATTTAGAAAGTTACACAGAAGATCTGTTGGTTAGTATAATACTGTGGTTTAACATTATAAATCAAATTCTGTGTTTCCCTGAAAATAAGACCCTGTCTTATATTTTTTTGAATCCCAAAATAAGTGCTTGGCCTTATTTTCGGGGAGCTCTTATTATTTTGGGGTGCGTGGAGCAAGATGGGGCTCCTCTTGTTGTCTTACCTGATTTCC
The DNA here is from genome assembly GCF_029215685.1 of Pituophis catenifer annectens. Lineage (NCBI taxonomy): Eukaryota > Metazoa > Chordata > Lepidosauria > Squamata > Colubridae > Pituophis > Pituophis catenifer. The sequence continues at coordinate 214,056,541 of NW_027256882.1, forward strand.
AGATCTGCGTTTTAATATTTTTCGGGAGGGCTTATTTTTTTTGGGAGGCTTATTTTAGCGCAAAATTTGAGCAAATTGTGCTTAAAAGCCCAATTTTGCTTATTATCAGGGGATGTTTTTCAGGAAAACAGGGTAGTAGGAGCCCACATTAAAAGTTCCCACATTATAGTTTGCTTAACTTTTATTTATTGAATAAAACACAACCGCACGGATTTGCAAGTACCAATGGCTAACTTCACTCATTATGCTATGTAATATGTGAAACTGGCCATATGGTTTACTGTAGTATGTTACATGACAGAGGAAGCAAACAGTGTTTCCTTCAAGAAACAATTATGTTTTCCAGTATTTTATGTTAAAATTTACTGAGAGTTGAACATAATAATAGGATTAATAATTAAATACTATCTACTTATTCCCGGTTCTTCAGAAGGATTTGATAGATAAATAAAAATGCTAAATCCATTCAAAATACCTTGCTGACCGTGTGACAAATCATAATAATACAACAGAGTAAAAGAGAAAGAACTGGAGAAAATCAACAAAATATAAAGACCTTCAAACAGCAATGGATGACTGTGGCAAAAGAAAGCAGGAATAGTACCAATAGTAATAGGTGCTTTGGGTGCCTAAAAATCCCTAAACATCTGGAGCCCCCATGAACACCGATGGCATTTACAAAATCAACTTCAGTCAATGGCAAAAGGCAGCTTTACTTGGAACAGCTTACATCTTTGGGCAATACTTTAAAACCATCGAACAACAATATCCATCTTTGTAATCCATCTATCCACAAGCAATCAGGTGTTTAAACTGGATTTCACTTTGTTTATCCACCTATCTAGTCCTTCCCATGGACCAGATAATGTCCTGAAGATAAGAAACAGCTAAAATGATACTAGACAGGGATTTTGACTTTATTTGTAATTGTATGTAAGACACTTATGAATTAAGTGTAAGACACTTTATGAATTATCGCATTTTAACTTATCCTTCCATTATGTAATGAATTTGAGAATAGGAAAATACATACTGCTTCCAGAGCTTGTTCTTTCATATTCACAGCATCCATTTCTTGTTGTAAAGAAGACAATTCCTATGAGAGGAAGTAAGTTTTCATACAATAAAAGACTGTTAAAGAGATTTAGTGCTTGAAAGAAACTTTGAAAATTAAGGCTTCACGGGCAGCCCCAGCTATGGCCATATCCTATATAAATGTACATTCGTACTCAGATTCAACCTCAAGTCATCCAATCTTATACTTGATAAATATATCACCCATTTCTTTGAAGAATTTAATCACTGGACTAAATCCATCATCAACATGATCATCATCATTCTTAAATCCTCAGTTTGGACTTGAATTTTTTAAGTTTCCACCAGTTTTAGACTATGACTCTAAATGTAGATCTCTCACACATAATAATTCCACAAATAATTGGAATTATTTTCTCTGCATTTGTAGATAATAAATAATGGAAATCAGTTTCCCTTTGAAACAGATGAACTCAAAACCTGAGTGGGAAGCTTTACAGATTTCAGGATTTTTATTTTATAGTCAAAATTAATTTACTCGGTTCCTGCACAGCTAAAATGAGATTCTTATAGAAACAAATATAAAAATGTAAGAAATAATAGCTGTAATCCAGTAACTAAGTAAAGCAAAGTTAGATTATAACTCATGCTTCAAAATGTGATAAGATTGTAAATGTTCTGATGTTAAAGAGATACGTTTTCTCCTTTAAACCTTAGATTCATTTATCTTGTTCTGAACAATTTTTTTTCTTCAATGGGATCAATCTAATCTTTCATTCCTACATGGAGTTTTTCTACAAAGAAAAACATTAAACTAAACAATCATGCATGCTTAATGTGCACATTAATCTTGCAATGGCTGGTTCCTCCAGTGTGAGAGACAGCTACCAAGTCACACATCTATAGTTTCTTTAAAATTAAGAAATCATGCGTCTGGCAAGAAACTGAAGAACTAAAGGTATAAGAAAGAAAAAGAGGTTGGTAGATTCTGTAACATGATTTTTGTGGTAAAGAGTTAATCACACCCATTCACCCTTTAAAAGACTAAAATCTTAGATTTGGCTGGAAGATATTTCCCTTGATATGTTGACTGGCTTCTGGATTTTTTTAAAAAAATTCCTTGGTCTGAAACTATTCTGGCACACTTCAAACTGTAAATTACGAAAATATCGAAGACTACCTGCAAGAGCTTTTCATTTGCCATTTTCATTTCTATGTACTTGGTTTGATCTTCTTCCGACATATTTTTTATTATATTTTCTGCCGCTTGTTTTTCCTGCCGGATGTCATCTTCCACAGCTTGAATTAGTTTTTCTTTGCTGCATCACAAAAAATAAATATTTTGTAAACCTGATTCACTTTTTTTTTTGCATTCTAATTATTTTTAAATGTAGAACAGCAGTAAATTTTATTTACTGCTGTTCCAAATGAATCCACATATGAATGCGCATACAGACAGGAGGTTGAACAACTAGCCTCGTAGTGTGACCGGAACAATCTGGAACTGAACACACTCAAAACCAGAGAAATGATGGTAGACTTTAGGAGAAACCCTTCCCTACTTCCATCTCTCACAATACTAGACAACACAGTATCAACAGTAGAGACCTTCAAATTTCTAGGTTCTACCATATCGCAAGATCTAAAATGGACAGCTAACATCAAAAACATCATCAAAAAAGCACAACAAAGAATGTTCTTTCTGCGCCAACTCAGAAAGCTCAAACTGCCCAAGGAGCTGCTGATCCAGTTCTACAGAGGAATTATTGAGTCTGTCATCTGCACCAGTGGTGGGTTTCAAATTTTTTTACTACCGGTTCTGTGGATGTGGCTTGGTGGGCGTGGTGTGGCTTGGTGGGTGTGGCTTGGTGGGCATGGCAGGGGAAGGATACTGTAAAATCTCCATTCCCACCCCACTCCAGGGGAAGGATACTGTAAAATCTCCATTCCTTCTCCAATCCAGGGGAAGGATACTGCAAAATCCCCATTTCCTCCCAATCAGCTGGGACTTGGGAGGCACAGAATAGATGGGGGCGGGGCCAGTCAGAATTTTTACTACCGGTTCTCCGAACTATTCAAAATTTCCGCTACCAGTTCTGCTGGAACCCACCTCTGATCTGCACCTCTCTATAACTGTCTGGTTTGCTCTGCAACCCAACAAGACAGACACTGACTTCAGACGATAATTAGAACTGCAGAAAAAAACAATTGCTACCAGCCTGCCTTCCATTGAGGACCTGTATACTGCACGAGTCAAAAAGAGGGCTGTGTAAAATACAGACCACTCGCATCCTGGACATAAACTGTTTCAACTCCTACCTTCAAAACGACGCTATAGAGCACTGCACATCAGAACAACTAGGCACAAGAACAGTTTTTTCCTGAATGCCATCACTCTGCTAAACAAATAATTCCCGCAACACTGTCAAACTATTTACTAAGTCTGCACTACTATTAATCTTCTCATCGTTCCCACCACCCATTTCCTTCCACTTATGACTGTATGACTGTAATTTTGTTGCTTGTTCATTTGTCCCCCCATGACTATCATTAAGTGTTGTACCTTATGATTCTTGATGAACGTATCTTTTCTTTTATGTACACTGAGAGCATATGCACCAAGACAAATTCCTTGTGTGTCCAATCACACTTGGCTAATAAAAAATTCTATTCTATTCTATTCTATTCTATTCTATTCTATTCTATTCTATTCTATTCTATTCTATTCTATTCTATTCTATTCTATTCTATTCCATTCCATTCCATTCCATTCCATTCCATTCCATTCCATTCCATTCCATTCCATTCCATTCCATTCTCACTAAAGAGAGTGAAAGCAAAAACAAAGCAATAACAACAAAAAGTAAAGTTTTCTGTGACTTCTAGTGATTTCATGGATATATTCATACAGTTTACTAAAGAACATATAGAAATGCCATTGTCAATTACGGGGATTTTTTGGTTTCAAGCTGTTCTTTAAAAAAAATATTTTAAACAATATTATGCCTATTTTTAGCTAATATTTCATATTTTGTCCTTCGTACCACAAAAAATGGCAGGAAATTAAAATTAAACAATGTATTTGGAGGATTCTTGAGACCACAAAAAAAGGGTCATGAAAGCCACAATTTGCTTATACTAACTAAAACACTGAAACTGCTGAGGTGGATTGGGAAGAAAACCTGACTATTAAAGAAAGTATGATAGAAACAGCACTTTCTCACATTGTTCAGACCCTTATTATGAAGCTCAGCTAGTATTTGTTAGCTCTTTTTTCCTGACCTTTGATCTAAAATCAAGTATATGCCTGCTTCCTTTTAAAAACAAAATTTATAGACAGGCTATGCTGTGTGCCAGGAATGATTTTTTTTACTGCTAATGGCAATCACCATCCCCATTAAAAAATGAAGTCTACCTTTCTAGCCTTAGCTCTTTGTATCCAATACAAACGTGTTTTATTGCAAACTCTAGATTACTCCGCCCTCACCTTGCAATTTAATGTCACAAAACTGCACATATCATATTCAAAAATCTTCTTGATTGGTTGCAAGCCTCTAACTCATAGATGAACACAAATAGTCAATCTTTTGCTAAAGGTGTCCTGCACTTTATTTTAAACTTCCTCCCTGCTAATTGGGTACAAAGGTTGCAGCCAAGTGCAGAAACATTGCAACTTTCCTCTTGTCTTTTTCAATCACAGGAAAATACCGGTATGCAAGTATGATATTCTGGAGAAAAATTAAGAAGGTATGATATATACAAATAAATTATGGTACAATTGTGTGATACCAAAGTTTGCTTCATAATCCAAGAGAGTAGAATATATATATATATACAGTCTGTTTCTGATTTTTTATGAAATTCAGAAAAGATACTGATTTATGTTTTGTGACACGTCATATTTAACTCTATACTGTTACCTTGAAGCTGTACTTTGTTTTTAAACCACCTAAAACGTAACAAAGATTGCTTTGGCAATAAATAGGAAACCTTGAGATATACTTGCTTTTTTTTAAAAAAAAATATGGCTGAAGATAAGATTGAGAGATGCTTTCACCACGAAACTTTACCACAACCTTGGTTTTGTTTCTCAGGCTACTGCACTGTATAAAATAAACATCTTATTAACTGTATTTTTTATCAATCCTTGAGAGATTTATGCAGTTTTCTTTATAAAGAATGGTCACATAAATTGCATTACGACAATGAGAGATGACACTCTGCCTTGTGCTACCCTTTAAAGTGGAACCATTTTAGAGCTCAGTTGGAGCAATGTTTTTAAATTATTGAAGTTGCATTTAGAGAATATTTGTTATTTTTGTACTTTATAAAAATCTATAAAAATATTAATTAGCTGAAGCAATACATTTTAATGAAGTGAAGAGCTTGTGCTTTTAGCAAGCGGACTTGGCATGTAACCTTTGAATTTTTTTTTTAAAAAATTGCTCTTTGGTTTGCCAGCTAGAGAGGCTTTAGAGAGAAAATCATATCTACTTTGAAACATAGAGGGAGCACATTTTACAGGCTTTCTCCTACCTAGTCACATTTTCTATAAGAAACAACACTCTGAAATTGGGGAGATGACTTAGAAAGTTCTACATTATTGAGACATAAAGGCCAGGATTCTGCCTCCTACATATGCATTCTGCATGGGGTTGATTTGTCAAACACCTTAGCAAAAGTTTCCATGTATCATTATTCCAAACAAAAAGCAGAATTTGGGAATATGGGAGTATAAAAGATTACTGTGTGCATCTCTCTGTGTAGGTATCTGGGTACATGTGTGTTTTTGCCTACATCATGCACAGTAATCTATCTTTTATAAAGTCAGAATAAAAGTTTCTTCCATACATAGGTCATCAGATGGTTGAATGGATGATTTAGGGATGAAAACAATATTACTTCAATTTCAATGTTCCAGTTCAACTCCAAGAATTCTATTCATTTATTTTGCTCTGCAATTGACTTTCATACATGTTATGGCCACAAATCATGACCCAAAGTACAAATAATAGCTCCTTAGTTTCCTATGTTAAATCTTCAGTTCTTGTTATTATTTGAATTATATCAAAAATTAACAGATTTTGAACATGAAGCTTGTTTGGCTCCTAATACTGGTTGCAGTTCTCTTTCTTCATCCTGTCAATACTGAATGCAGTGATACTTCTCAAACTGTAAGTTATCAATTTTAGCCACTTGTTAAAGAAGCTGTTAGCTCCCAATTTATAATCAGATGAGAATGAGATTTAGATCCAATAGAGCATTTTTTCATGATGCCATGCAGTTTTTTTAAAAAAATATGTTTTAGAACATGTATAAATTTGTGATATTTATAAAATACAATGATCACATATTTCTATTAATACTATCAGTCATTCCACCACTCATGAACATATATATGCCCAGAGCATGTCACACAATCCATGCCAAAAATAAGGAATGCTTCTTCAGGATGTTAAGATTAAAACCTTGTTAGAGAATATTTATTCTGTATGAGATTAGAGATTCAATATAGCACTGTAATATTCAGATTCAATTCCTTCAAGTATCTTATTGTGCTGCATATATAGTATCCATTACAAATCACAATGACATCATAAAGAGATCTGGGTCATGATATATTTATTACAGAAGATGCTATTACATACCACATTTGACCTTCGCAAGGTCAAATGAGCCCAAAAAGCGAAGAAGCATTCCTGTAGTTTATGTAATTTGCAATAGTTGCATCATGATATCTGATGCAAATAATTAATAATTTAAAATGGTCACATTGGCATGTCAGTATGATGCATATGTCAACACATGGTGTCCCTTGCATCCTTTGGCAGCTCTAGAGATTTTTAGAATGAAACAGCTCCTTATGCCAAAAGATAATTTTCGGTCTAGGTTATATGGAAATGTCACATGCATTATGCTTCCTACTCCATTACAGAAAGATTTCTAAAGACTGGGAGTAAGGACATGTTAAAGTATCTGGAATCAACATTAATGATCAACTTCTTTCTTGTATACAATATACTTGGAATGAAAATATTCCTAACTAGAAGCAGCATATAGATGTCATTGCTTTGTTTCTGGTTTAGATAGTGCTTATTTTGCTGTTCTCTGTTGCTCCTTTTCTAATCTTATGGGATTTTGTTGTCACATGGTTCTTTATTTTATTATCTAAACTATGTGAATTTCTGTTTGAGTTGTCAGTTACTTTTTAAACAACAAATATTATAAAGATTTGTAAAAGATTTTTGTAAGTAATTTGTTATGATATTTCCGTAACTGTTTTTTCTCTCTATTTAACAGGTAAACTGTCAGGAAGTGGCAAAAATCCATTCTTCTGTTCCTTCTAACCTAAACAAAGACATTTCTGTGTTATATCTTAGTTGTAACCATATTACTTTAGACAAGAATGACACAGTAATACTTTGCCAGTACAATAATCTCTCAGAACTGTATTTGAACAACAACTCTATTGTTGTTGTTTCTAATTACAGCTTTGGAAAACTTTCACAGTTAAAAATTCTTGATGTCAGTAATAATTATATCAAAACAGTTGAAAAAGCAGCATTTGCTGGTCTGAATGAATTGCAGATTCTGAATCTACAAAATAACAAAATAACAACATTAAATTCTAATGTATTTGCAGAGCTAAACAAGTTAAAAGTCCTAAACTTACAAAACAATTTTCTAAAAGATTTTGATGTTAAGGTAAAATTTAATTCAATATGTATTAAATTAGATGGAAATGTGTGGACTTGTTCATGTGACCTTTTTAGTTTACAACATTGGCTGAATAGCTCTACTGTGATAACGGGTAGGTCAATATATATTTAGTCTTGATTATTTTTCCATTTCTAAAAGTAATTTCAGAATTGCTTTCTGAAATTTCTAATTTGGGAGCCAAAAACTGTAAAAGAAAACTGTATATTGGAACAGCCTAAGAGACTTGGCTTATATACAACATTAATGTGATTTCCAAACAGGATTGTGAAATTAGCTTATATAACTGAGGTTTTTTTTATTTTTATCATGAACTAATTTATGCACCATGCTAGTATCCTTGAAACCAAATATTGGCAAGGTTCTTTGTCTAATACTGCAGGACCTGGTTTGGGCTCATTCCAATCAATATGAAGCATTTAGGCATAGTTTAATACACTTGTTAACATCCCCATATGAAACTAAATATAGTCCTCATATTTTAAAGTATACAAAATAGCAATTTCAAAAGTTATCTGTTTAGCCAAGTGAGTTAGAAAAAAAGATTTGCACAGCAAACCAGAAAAGTATTCAGAATAATGTATTTCAGTAAAATAACTGCATACTTCAAATAAGGGTATCTACCAGATTTGAGCTGAAAAAAAATCAGGGGGACCACTAGATGATAGCATACAGAGAACTTCAACTGCTGTAATCTTGTAGTTGTTCAGAGTTTTCCAACACAGATCTGATAATCCTACATTTAGGTATCTGCTTATAAGTGAGTCACTTTGGGTTCTAAAGAATATCCTTCTAGGAAAGCAATTAATGAAATTTAAACAGATAACTAACAAAATAATATATGTCATTCAGTTTTATAATGATACAGTTAAAACAGCATATTCATACATTTTTACTCAGAAATTGTTTTCCTTGGATGTCCAGTTTTTAGGATATACTGTACATTACTAGAATTTATTTTCTACAGTAACATCTTCCAGATGACTATCTAATGAATTATTCCATTACTGAGGCTGACAGTGATGGAATATATCTTTGAATTAGCTATTTACTAAACTTGGCGCTAAGAAAGTGACATTTCATTACGAAATTCTATGCAAACCAGTTATTAATGACTAAGATCAGTAAACCTGGACAGCATTTCTTGAAGTTCTCAAATGAAGTTTGCTTTCTGCGCATAAATGCTAAATATTTTCTGTCAATATGTTTAGCTGGTTAACTGTCCTAAAAACCAATGGTTTTGTTTGTTTGTTCTGCTGGTTTTCTTTTCTGTTACATTAAAATGAATATAAATTAATTTTGCTTTATTATGTTACATACTATTTATTTTGCTTCATTCTGTCAACCATATTGTGCTACCTCATCCATTTTTTAAATTTATAAACTAAACAATATTTTTAATATAAAAAGTTTATCTTTGTACAAGAGTGCAAGCCAAACATTTTAATGCTGATACTGAATATATTTACAGAAAATGAGAACAATACTACGTGCCCTATTCCAGTTACTTTGAAAGAATATCCTATCAAGGACACAAATACATTAAATTGTAAACAAATGGGAATATCTGGAACACCTGTCTCATCTTTTACTTCTATGAATACTACCTATGGCACTACATATAATTATACAAATGGACCAGCATATTCAGGTACATTTCAGTTTAAACAAACAATTAAGTGTATATTGGGGTATATTGTTTCAGAAAAAAATGTCAAAAATAATATAATTCATTCTGATTTTGAAGCACTGAATATTTTTATACATAAACAATATCTGTAGGTCTGCTAACTGGAGAGAAAAAAAGAATGTGCATAGATTTGAGTACTTACCAATAGTCATTGAGGAAATCAACTTAGATTTATTTAAATATTCCACTAACTGTTCTGCATTCATACAAATTAAAACCTTTATAACATATTGCTTTCCATTTAAAAATAGCCTTTGTCAAAGTTGCCCTCAAATGCCTGCAATATTCTATCTGAAACTTGGTACATTCATAAAAATCTAGTAGTCCACTTGAATAAATGAAGCTCCAAGCCACCTAATTGAGACAAAGAGCAACTTCTACAAACTAAAATTCAGATCGATGGGCAGATGCATTCATGCGGGGTCCAATTCTGTTTTATTTTTTATTTTATTTTTTTCTTGTTCTTGTAAAGGACTGGTAGCTGCCTTTTTCTCTGGTGTATCTGGGACGGCAACTACATAGTGTTTTCATAAAAGGCTGTTTTACTCTCAACCTTCCCTCTTCCCAACTTGGTTATTTCAGTCATGCTTTAAATTTTAAACCAGAAAATATATTGAAATAATTTTATGGCCACCACTTAACCGAAACTATCTTTTTCCTAGCAGAACATAAATGAACATGAATTGAAAATGAATTGCAAGATGTACTGAGTATCTTTACATGCATATTGGCAAACTACAGTTAATCAGATAATCCAGATAGTTCAACATTCCAATTATTTGTTATATGTCCGTTTGAGCATAAAAGATTGGCTCTGGCTATCTGATATGGCAACAATTTCCTCTCATGAAAGTCAAATAGATTCCAGTTGAAGTTGTACGATTGGCACTATACTCATATCAAAGGGCAAACTAGATGAGCCATTAGTCTTGAATAAATTAGACCATGACTTAGGCAGGTACCAGAGATCAATGTAGAAAGTCAAGATTATTCATCGATCTATTATTAATTCAGTTGAAATTCCATATGTGATATATAAAAGTATCATACAAGTTTAATAAATAACAATTACAATATAATAGTCACTTAAAATTATTTTAAACGTCTACAGCATTTATCATATCTTTTTTAAATAATTCAATAGGCAGATAACCTAAAGCCCATATTTCTCCTAAGGAAGAGGACAGTTTGTTTAAACAGATCAATAGACATTAATAAATGGCCTCTGGAAATCAAGCAAGTTCTCAGAAAGTTTGTGTAGAAAAGACAGATATGGAGGATAACTACACATTATAAATGTTATATTCCAACCTGCAGGTATTCGGCGCATTGGCAAAAGCTGGACTTTTTTGATGGGTGTCCTAGCAGTTATCCTTAGCACTACAGCACTGATTATTGCTGCTATCAAGTTTCCAACGTGGTACCGTTATTTAAAAAGCTACAATCACAGACATCTCCAAGAAAAAGAAGAATCTGAGCTGTTTGAAGAAACGTTCACACCTCAATTATGCATGCCCTCACATGCATCAGAGACTAATGAAGAAGAGTCTATAGTTGTTTTTGAACAATTCCGTCCATATGTTCCAGAAGATGATGGATTTATTGAAGACAAATATATTGATCCATAAATGTTTATCATATATATTATAGACTGAAACTGTTATTAGCACAGAATTGTGCCCTTCATTGTCCTATATATAGGACAAAAATACATACATACAATTTGTGTTGTTTGTCATTGATCAATTTCATGTGATCTAAACTTATTAAGAAAAACATTACAATTTTGATTTAGCAGCTATTGATATGATGGATTTCTAATGCAATGAATTAAATTTCTGCAGTAATTTATGTCATTTGTTTTATGATGTCTGTTATTTGCATTTATTTACATAATTAATCTCTGAGTTAAGAAATAGGAAATATAAATAAAAATTTGTGTACATGGGAATGTGGTTGTGATCGTGGAGCACTGCTTTTGTCAATCTGCTCTCTTCTACTGTATATCTCTCCCTTCAGAGGCGACTGACTGCTCTGAATTACTCCACACTTAATAAGAACTGCTTCACAATATTTATGCCAATTCTTGTGACTACGATTGTTTTTTAGTGTGGTAAATATGCAAATTGTGAAAGACTTCTTCAAATAATTGAAAATATACATATATATCTCTCCGAAAGGAGAGATAGATTGTATATTTTCTTTTTTGTTTTGGAAAACTCAATAAAGTATTTAAAAAAAAAGAAAAAGAAAATATACATTGGGCAAAATGGAACGCATATGAAAATTCCATTCTACATTTTTTAAAAAATGCATTTAGGTACTTACCTCTGTCTTTCTGTAAAAATAATGTCTATGCTCTGAGCTTCACGGTCATTTTGAGCTTTTAACTATTAAAAATGACAAAATAATTGGTAACATCATCATATGTGCAATAAATAATACCAATACCAATACTGAAATGAAACATCAGTTTTATGCTTACCAGATTATAGTCACTCATTACTTCCTCCATATCAGTATTTGTGTTAAGTTTATCTACCAACTAAATCAACAAAGAAAAGTTAATTAAGCCTTTATGTAATCTCATATAGGAACAAAATCAAAGGCATTATTGCTTTGAATAGTTACTGTCAAATATGCATTGGTTTGAACTAGATTAGAGAAACAATAGTTGGAAAGGTATTTACAAATGCAATTCAAAATTGACTCTAAATAATTCAATCTAAATATTAAAAATTACCTATGAAACAATAACATACCATATTGTAGTCTGCCAACTGTCCTTGAAATTCTTTGATTTCACTAGCTAAAGATTCTGCTCTAAGAGCACAAGAAAACACAAGATTATTACAAAGTCTAGCAATGAATGGAATTTAAAACAAGTTCAGTTCTACACGTCCAACCCAAAAGTTATTCATAAATATGAATCCACTAAGAACAAGTGTACTTATAGATTTTGATGTGCAGTTTACCTTTTTTCGTAGGACAGATAGACAGAATTCTCCTGGTTATACATATCAACTTCTTTCTGAAGCTTATTGATTTCTGCGGTAAGCTCGTTTATTTTGCCTCTATAAGAAAAGAAATAGATGATCATATTAAGATGTATACTTTAATCTTTGGTATTGCTGAAATTTCATATAATTTAAGTTGAGGTGGTACTTGAGAGAACCAAATGTACTACAAATACTACTACATCTTTTTCATTTTGACAATAAAGGACTAAATAGGATGTGCACTAAATTGGATTTGTTCAGGGACCTGCAGTCTTGATTTTAATTTTAAAATAGTTAGGATTTTTAATAGGGCCTTTTAAAATTTCCACGTGAGTGTTCTGAAATATGAATTTAATATACAAGAGGATATGTTTATCACTGACCAATTTGACAATATTGTATTATTTTAGGGTCAGCTAGTTTTTCCTAGGGTAAGAACTATTACAGTTTTGTATAGATGTCTTTATTAAAAAATGTTTTTATAGTTATCAATTTTTCCATTACAATGGTAGAATGAAAATCCTTAAATTAAACATAGCTAAGGGTGTTTAATTAGACTGACTCTGCTACCAAGAGCATATGGACAGAAAGAAGAAATATGAGTCAAATTCATACATACTAGGAAGGTAAACTGTAGGTTTCTTCACTTCTAATCTATCTGTGAATCTACTCAATATGATTGTAGCTAAGCTGGATCTATTTAATCATAGTTTGGAAAACAGTATCGTTTTCACAACTATGGTTAAATAGATCCAGTTTAGCTACAATCTTACTTTATGACAATCCAAAGTTTGGGAGTTTCATGTAAATATGTGATATGCAAATCCAAAAAAGCTTGCTAATAATACCATAATATTACCTTTGCTTATTTTATTCTCTTAGGCTTACTGTATTATCTGAGCCAAATATAGTTATCTATAATTTGGATTTGTGGAAAAGCAAATGTTCACAAGTTGCATACACATTAAACTCATTATATTCAATCAAAATTTATGGCCAACCATAAGCATACATAACCATGGAAAAGAAATACAAAGGTGCCTTGAAGGAAATCTGCTTTAGCCTCAAAAATATGCAAGGAGATCAGGTATGGAGTATAGCCACCTCACTATTTATGTAGTAAGAAAGTGATGGCAATTTAAAATGAGCTAAAGAACTAGCTTTAAGCAAATGGAAGGCAAATCATATAGTACAGAAAAGAAGCAAATAAAGTATAGCTGCTATTAGGATGGTAAGAACCTCTTTCATTTCATGAGAAAATGAATATATTTTCATATATTGAGAGAGTACTGTAATCCTACATCCTCCTCATTAAGATATTAAGAATGTCCCGCTTGATACTGCAATTCTTTCAAATATGGACTTCTATACAACATTTGAACCAACCCCATCTCATCTAACTAGTGATAAATTCTTTCACATACCTAAGCACTCCAAGGTAATAGGATTTATCCATAATTTGTCTCTGTGGACCTAAGGAAAAAAAATATTATTCTGATATGACAAAAAGATTTGATTAAAAATAGCAAAACGATTCTCACAAAACAACAAAATTATTATATAGAGAAAATATTTATTTACTAATGATAAAAATGTAGCATTTCCCCCCTAAAATATTAATGATAATATATTATCTATAAAATTAGAAAACTACTGAGTTTCCCCAAAAATAAGATCCGGTCTTATATTTTTTGGGGCTCCAAAATAAACACTGGGGCTTATTTTGGGGTAAACATGGTATAGGCCCTGGATATATTTCTGTTCTGGCTAACAGAATCCAGACTCATTCTAGCATTGAAGGTACTGCTTATTCTATATTAAAATCTAAACTATTTTAGTCTTTGTTATGGTCAACTAAATACATTGTACACTGCCCCTGGGTATCCACCGCTGGCCTGCAGCTGCCAGCCTGTAACTGCTGGCTCATCCCAGCCAGCTCACCGTGGCTAGCTTGCCCCGAATGATTCACTGTGGGACAACTTACCCTGCGGGACAACTAACCATGGGTGAGATAATTGTACTGGAGCGCTGGGGTCTCATTGCGGGTCTGGCTGGGGCCAGCAACCCCTCTGTCTCCTTGTCCTTGTAGAGTGAGTTGTCCTGCAACAAGTTGTTTGGGGCGAGCTGCCTGGAACAAGCTATTGGTGGTGACCCATGGTGGTGAGCCAGTGGCAGTGATCTGGCAGCGGCAAAATGTTCTATTCCATCCTCTGGAACATGAATGTATAAATATTCATAATAGTGAAAGAACCTAATCTTGTGACTAAGAAGTAATTACAAACAGTCTAGCCTCCCAAGAGGGAAGGAGCCAATAAAAAAGGGGGAGGACACTTCTAGAGGAATGGGTAGCATTCTGATCCACTGTCTTCTGGACCTAGCAGACTTCTCCTCTGAAGTAACTAGGAAGGTTGCTAAATTTACCTTGTAATGGTTTTAACCTTTGAATGGAAATAAAAAGATAAATGAGGTTAATGTTCTTGTACTTTCATATCTCAAAATACCTTTCATTCCTGTTTTCATTCCACTCAGTCCTTGCTGTGTCACTGGACGGTCTGCAACTTTAATCTGAGAGGACAAAACCACACCAGTTCCTATGGATCCACCACGTGTACCGGGCCTGGATGTACCTGGGGGCATCTGATACAGAAATCAAAATAAATAGGAAAACATAATTAAAATAGCACTCCCAAAGAACAGGATGGTCAGTTTGTTCCAATTGGTAACCTATGAATAAACAGGCTAAGGCACTGAAATTTTAAAAAAGTGCATAGCTTTTAATGTTATATAAAACAGATTATTTAAAGAAAGAGCAGTTATAGGCAGGTAGAGATTGTGTAAATGCAAAGATGTATATTAGCTTTTACACTGTGTGAAATAGCTAGTGATATGATATGCATAAACAAGTAATGAATTGAAAAGAATCTAAGATCCTACTGTTCATATGATTAAAATGATTTCTTTTAGAACCTCTTCAAGATAGTGTGTTAACCCATTAAACTAAGCCATTTGTTTGTTAAACTATGGTTACTGAATATACCATAATTTGTAGATCATGATTCACAAATATTGGCAGGATTCACATAAACACCCAACCAAAGACAAAAAACATACTTATTCCTTACAATTCTCAAGGTACTATTTTAGACCTTTATGTATACAGTATAGAGTACTATGCTAGCTGGAATTAAAAAGGGGATCGTGGTAGCCAAAGAAAGGTGTGACACCAGAGAAGTAAAGCTGTTATCTCATCCAAGCTCTAACCAGGCATGGAAGATTCCCATAATACTGGCACACAGAGAGGGTAGTAATCTCCTTGACACAAATAAATATGTAGAACTGCCTTAATATCATTTGCCTAGCAAAACATATCAGTGACTACCATATATCTAAATTGGAAAGGGGGAACTCTGATTCCTTGGTTTTTCAATATATTAACTTACCCCTCCACCAAGTAATGCTGCGGATGGAGGTCGTAATGAGGATGAAGGTGGCCTGGCACTCAGGCCTATTCGTGAAGAAGGACGTGCTGTAGGAGGTTTATGATTACTCGCCATTTCTAGTCTTTTCTTCAAATTTCTTTCTAGAAAAAGACAATCGCATTTTATCCAGAATCCTCCTTAATGAATAGATAACTCTGATTTGTCTAATAAGCCAATTATTTTTTAAGAAAATAATAACATGCTCTCCATATTTTAAATAAGAATCACAAATCTTGTGTATGTGCAATAAAGAACAATCTTTAGGAAAAGAAATAGTTTATCTCAATTGCATTGAGAGCAATTACTGAAAGGGACAAAGTTAAAAATAAATTAAAAATGGCACGGAATGATAAAATGATGCACATTAATGCTGATATTTGGGTACTTGTATAGTGATAATTATAAATCATGGGGGCTGTCAAAATGACAAAACATGGTTTATTAAAGAAGGAGTATATTGAGTGAACATTTTTTAAATTATAAGTTAATGAATAAGTGGTTATTTTACATATTGTATAATTCAGTATACCTGGCACTTAAGTTTACCATAGTGATAATGGTTTGCATTATTTCTTTGCTGTTTGCTAATTTTCAGGAGGGGAATTTGACATTATATCTCCCTTCCTGGAAGGATTTATTAATGGATTTATTAAATCCTTCCATTCCCCCACCCTTCAATCAGAACTAAAGAAATTTCTTGGATGAGAAATGTCTTCAAGGAAAAAACAAAGAAAGTCCAGTTCCCTTTCGAAAAGCATCTTTGGGACAACCAGAATAACATTTAAGAACATTAATAGATTTGTCCCAGTCAGAACCAACCAAGAGAGAGCAGGGTCAACAGACCAGTGGTAGCCCAAGCTTATCTAAGCACCTTGTTTACATCTTCAAGGGGAACAAATGAAATGATTTCATATCATTTGGTCTTCACAGTAGGAGAATCAGGGCTCTCCTGCTTCTCTTATTAATTCTGCTGTGGCTGGTCGCAGACTTCAAAACTTGAAGGGATGGCAAGACAAGTATGTATCTACTGGGATGGGGTGCAGTGGGAAGTGGCTCTTTAACTTCCAATTCTCCTATCCCATAGAAAAATACATCCATGGGACCAGATAACCGTTGAGGAAGAGAAATGTGTGAGGGGAACTTCCCTTCCCTTCTGTTAACCTCAGCTATCTACCTAGACCTGTGACAGACCAACACCTAACCCGTGGGTCTGCTATATACTTTTTGACAACATGTAGCTTTCTGTAAACTCACTGAGCACATGTCAAAAAGCATTCCAATGGATTAAGCACTGCAGAGATTTATCCCCTATGTAAAGGCAGTTTTGGTGTGTGAGGGAATAGATTGGGGTGTGTGTGTGTCCAGCTAAAGAGCCATTTCCCCCCTTATCCCTTCCTGTCAGCAATGCTTGCAATAAAGAAAAATAAAATCTGCTCCCTCTCAAGTGTGGCAAGAGAAGACGGGGTAGAAGCGTGGCAGAAAATAACTCCTTTGGTGAGAGTTCCTCAATCCAACAGAATGATCAGATAACCGACAGAAAACCTATAAGTCTTCTACTGCCAGTAGCTGACACTAAAGGTGTTTATTACTGAGCTTCTCATTTGGTAGAGAATTATTCTGCTTCATTGCCACGGCAAAAGAGAGCTTAGAAATTTGGTCACAAGTTATTTAAGCTTGCAGACATTCATGCCAGCTTCCATACTGGATAATTTGTATGCTATTGCAGAAAACGCCACAGTTTCAGGTTTATGAAAGTGTGGTCTGAGGATCCCTGGGGGTCCTCCAAGACCCCTTCCAAAGGTCCATGAAATCAAAATTATTTGCCACCTTATGGAGAAAAATAATACAATATTAAAATCCCATCAAACACTTGTGAGAAGGGGCAGTGGTAGTGAATCCATTGATCTTAATTTTCAATAGTAAATACAGGTAGTCCTCAACTCATGTCCACAACTGAGTCCAACATTTCTGTTGCTAAGTGAGACAATTGTTAAGTGAATTTTGCCCCATTTTGCAACCTTTCTTGCCACAGTTGTTAGCTGAATGGCTGCAGTTGTTAAGATAGTAACACGGTTGGTAAGTGAATCTGGCTTCCACATTGACATTGCTTGTCAGAATGTCACAAATTGTGATCACATGACCTTGGAACACTGCAACCGTCATAAATGAGTCCGTTGCCAAATGTCTGAATGTTGATCATGTGACCATTGGGATGCTGAAACGGTTGTAAGTGTGAAAAATGGTCATAACATAACTTTTCTCAGAGCTGTTGTAACTTTTAACCGTCACTAAATGAACTGTTTTAAGTCAAAGGCTACCTGTATTGATAAATATATCCTATACAAACAAAGCTCTTTGGGAGTTTTCCATTGCTTTTTAAAGTGAGAGAAAAGTTTAAGAAACACTGGCAGAGCTTATTTTGGCTTAAGATCTGCAATCAATCTGCTTTGCCATCTGTAATTTACATTTGGCACTTTGTAAGCCTCTAGTGGTTTGTCGAATAACTATCCAGACAAATGACCTGATTTATGGTGATGGGACTTCACTTCACCTCAAGGCTTTCCCATCTGATTCCATTACACACCGGTCTATGCCGAAGAAAAGTCAGAGCGGAAAACCGGGGCGATGCTGAAGCGGATTTGCGGTGGGGCAGCCGGGGGCGTCTGTGACTGTCCGATTAGTCCCACCCTCCCCGAAGAGAGTCAGGCAGACGAATCTAAAGACGCCCCTTTTGCTCCGCGCTTCGACTTTCGGCTTCTTACCTGACACTCAGCACGCGAGAAACGCCAAGGCAGCGGTTGCTGCCAGCGAACTCCTTCAAGCGCGTGGCGCCCGTATCATAGCAACGGGAGGCAGATCAGTTAAAGTGCCGTTTTCCTTTCATCATTCCGGAACTTAAGACAACACGCGTTCCTTCACGTATTTTATCGCGAGATTCCATCCCTCCCCCACCCATAATACATGTTTATTACTTTATTAGATTTATGTGCTCCCCATCTCACTGAGGCGACTCTAGTTAAAATATAATATAATATACTATATAGTATAACATTCTATTTTAATTAGAGTCACCTCTAAGTGAGATGGGGAGCACATAAATCTAATAAAGTAATAAACACATGTTGTATTACACTATACTATACTATTATATTATATACTACTATATTATTATATATTACACATATATTGTATTATGTGGTTATGTTATGTTACATTGTTACATGTAAACCACTTAGAGAAGGCTGTAAAGCACCATGAAGCAGTATATAAGTCAAAGTGCTATTGCTATTTATTATATATTATTATTTATAACAATATTACATATTGGATAACATAAATATTCACAGGACTAGTATCTTCCGGCTCATGTAATTATCACTTTTCATATGAGTAGAAATGTGTCTGTTTCTTCATATACACAATTCCATTTTTTAATGACGGCCTGTTTATTTATATAGCACAGTCTGGTACCCTAATGATGCTGCTGTTGCTATATTGTCAGAGCTATTGCTCTGAAAATAAACTCACTACTCATGTTAAAAAGATGATGCATCACACAAGAAAGTTGTAGCAAACCTAAATCTAGTGAAAGGAAGTTAAGATCCATTCATTGCAAAACAATTGGGAGGTGCGTATGACTTCAAGTCAGTTGTGGACTCCTGGCGACCGCCTGAATAAAGTCTCTATAGTTTTTCCAGCAAGATTTCAGAAGTGGTTTGCCGTCACCTGCTTCCACCAAACCACCAGCACGCACTACCCTTCCCCGTTGCCTAAATCCTACATTGGGTTTGTTATGGTAGTGCTTATTGACTTATATACAAGGAATGTCTGTAGAGATTCTCAGGCATCCAGGTCATGGTTGTCCCAAAGGTGCATTTTTAGGAGGCAACTGGACTTTCGTGTTTTTTCTTTGAAGACATTTCTTATCCAAGAAGTTTGTTTAGTTCTGATTGAAGGGTGGGGGAATGGAAGGATTTAATAAATCCATTAATAAATCCATAAATCCTTTCAGGAAGGGAGCTTCAAAGAAAAAACAAGAAAGTCCAGTTGCCTCCTGAAAAAAACGTTTTAAACTTTTAGCTATACAATTTGAGATGAACACCCTTTGAATGGTGTAGGAATAGGAATGGATTTCCAGTGGGGAGGAAAAATGCAGATTACAGGAACCAGGAGCATTACTCAGGTGACCCTGAGGACACAGATAAACCTCCAAGTGCTTCAAGGACCCTCTAAAAAGGGTGCAAATGACCAGCTGTCTGCAAGGAATAGAAATCCTTCCATTCCCCACCATCCTGTCACAGTTGAAGAAGCTCCTCAGATGAGAAGCGAAAAGTCTTCAAAGGAAAAAAACAACAACAAGAAAGTCCAGTTGCCTTTGGAAAAAGCACCTTTGGGATATACAACGAATGTTAAACACAAGACCGCCCCACCCCGCCCCGTTAATAAGAAAACTAGGGGCCCTCACTCCCCCCCTCCCTAGTTCTAGGTAGATCTCCTTCCGTCCTTATTGATTTCTAAGGCACCTTGGGATATGTAGTCCTCCTCTGTTTCTCGCCGCGGAGAACTGTGGTTCGTCGTCGTTTTCCGGCGCTTGGCGCTGACGTCGTACGGGGAGGGGGGAGAGGGAAGCAGAAAGTGGGTGGGAAGAGGAAGGGAAGCGGGTGTGGTGACGGCTGCCGGTGGTGCCGCTGCTGGTGCTGTGTCAGTGTAAATAATACCTGAGTGCGGGCGGGATGGCCACCCCGGTAGGTGTTTACCGGCTCCGCTGCTCCCTGGTTGGGCACGAGCTGGACGTCCGGGGCCTCAGTTGCTGCCTCTTCCCGACAGGGTCGTTCGTGTCCGTATCCCGAGACCGGACGGCGCGTGTCTGGGCTCCGAACAGGTTAGTACGGTAGTAACTGAGAAAGGGAAAGCCTAAGAAGGTGCCGGGGTGTGGGGGGGTGTGGGGATAAAGACGTCCTATAGGGGTTGGGGGCGCTCTTTGCCTTGCCAGCGTGCAATGTGAGATCTGATGGGCTTTCCCCCCCCCTACCATCTTCTGAAATGGCACAGCCGTGATTCGATCCATTGGGAAAGAAATCGGAAGGGAGTTGGAACAATTGGCCAAGTTAGAATAGAGGTCCTCAAACTTGGCAGCTTTAAAACTTGTGGACTTGTGGATTGGGAGTTGAAGTCCACAAGTCTTAAAGCTGCCAAGTTTGGGGACCTCAACTGTTAGGACAATATTTATTTTTTTATTGATTGATTGATTGATTGCGATTTATATGCCGCCTTTCTCCCTAGGGACTCAAGGCGGCTTACAAAATGACAACATCAATACAAATCACAATACAATACCAAATTAAAATCAGTAACCCAATTAAAAAAACGATTTAAAATTATACCAATATGCGAGGGTCTTGGCTGAAAATCTGTCCAAATTACTACTTTTTTCCTGTTTTTTTACTATATCAGAGGTTGATGGTCCCAGATAGTTTGAACTACAGCTCTCATCAGACGTAGCCAG
This sequence comes from Pituophis catenifer annectens, assembly GCF_029215685.1. NCBI lineage: Eukaryota > Metazoa > Chordata > Lepidosauria > Squamata > Colubridae > Pituophis > Pituophis catenifer. The sequence goes on from NW_027256882.1 coordinate 214,077,967, forward strand.
CGTAATAATTGGTAGGTGCTTCTGAGAATTTGAGGTCCAGAAACCAGGAGGGATAGTGCTTTACTTGTCTTCGTAAAGGGGCCGTAGTGTTTAAAAAAAAAAAAAGCAAAAAAAAAAAAGTTGTCTAGATGCTCATCCGTGTGCATATCTAGATAGTCCCAGCAAATATGCATCATCGATGCCTTTATGGAAATAGAAACCAATGTTTTCAGTCGCCTTATGAACACACCAAAAGAAATTGACCGATGTTTGATTTCAACCAGAAGCAGCACCAGATCTGGCTTTTGTAGTGGAAGACAGAACTTTTATATGTTGTAATATAAAAGCCCAGTTTTCTGAAATTTATAATGACAGTCTCAGGATTTCTTACAAACCTACAACAAAAATACAGTGCTTGTGTTACATGCACCGTCAGTATAAATTCATTATTAGAAATTATTCTCAGGTTTGCTTCTCAAATATTTTCCCAAACTATTTGCTTAAATATATTATTGCTGTTGTTACCTAACTTCTGTAAGCTTTGAATCTGTTTTTTTTTTAAAGAATAGTGATTTTCAGAATTATACTGTAAATGTAATTCATTTACATTTGACTAGATATACATATGAAAAACCTGAGTAGAAGTTATTTGATGTATTCATTGGAGAAATAGAAACCATTGTGCCATTGGAGAAATGAAAAACATTCTGACTAAGGAAGTGAGAAGAAGAAAAGGAAGATGTTTCAGCTTATAAAGTTTAAATTAGGTCCCTGTGGTTTGTGTCATAATAGTTCCCCTGAAAAATAAGTTCTTCAAGACGTTAATCACAGAATTATTTGCAATATATTGAATTATAACTGAATTATTTGCAATAAAGTACATGTATCCTTTTTCTTCACATCTCCTTGGTCTGGTGCATTTTTTTCTCTTTGCCTTCCAGTGAATGGGATAATGCTTTCAGCTTAAACGAATATATTGAACAATTACAAATCAAACCTGTTGTACAGTTAGTCCTTGACTTACAGCCATTCATTTAGTGACTGTTCGAAGTTACAAAAAAAGTGACATGACTGTTTTTCACACTTATGACCATTGCAACATCCCCATGATCACATGATCAAAATTCAGACACTTGGCAACTGGCGTGTATTTATGACAGTTGCAGTGTCCCTGGTGATGTAAACACCGTTAGGACCTTCTGACAAAGTAAATGAAGTCAGATTCACTTAATAACCATGTTACTAACTTAATAATTGTAGTGATACACTTAACTATGGCAAGAAAGGTAGTAAAACTCACTTAACTGTCTTGCTTAGTAGAGGAAATATTGGGCTTAATTGTGGTTGTAAGTCAAGGACTACCTTTATTTATACCTCTAGCTGGAACTCAATTGAAAATCCTGGGGGATTCCATAGCTCATTTAAAAAACAACAAATTAAATCCAATGTTCATCTGTTTATAATCGGGTGTCAAACTGGCGGCCTGCAGGCCAGATGCATCACGCGCAGGCCATGCCTATCCCAGCTCCGTAAAGGGGAAAACCGTTGTGAAATGTCACGTGACAGCAACGTGACGCCATGCGTTTTACACCCGTGTTTTAGATTGTTTCCATTTCAAATGTATTCCAAAAGCGTTAGGATTTACAAAGAAAATTGTATTCTTGGATTGCAGAGAAAATAGGAACTATGACACGTTAATAAAGTATACTGTATTTTAATTTTCTGTCTCAAAAGGTTTCTCTAATCTCTTCAATATATTAATACCTAGAAGTTTTATTTGATTTGTTGATCTGATTTTGGTTGTAAATTTGGTATTTATTTTTAGTCCAAACAGAGGATTTCATGAAATGCACTGCTTGAGCGGCCATTCCAATTTCGTTTCTTGTGTGTGTGTCATCCCTCCAAGTGACCTTTACCCCCGTGGATTAATTGCTACTGGTGGTAATGACAGCAATATTTGTATCTTCACTTTGGACAAGCCTACACCACTGTATATCCTTAAAGGTCATAAAGATACTGGTAAGAAAAATCTGTTTTAACCATACAATTAAGCAATTTATATGTGATTTCCAGTAAAAGGGCATAAGTTGTCTTAGCAGCTGTTATATACAGATAAACATATTTTGTTAGAAATATTTAAATTTACGTTGCTTTGTCTTATTCTGAATTAATAATTCATTTGGCAGGGAATTATTATGAATGTGCCAGTCACATTTTATGATGCTCTGAGTTGAACAAAGCTAAATATTTATACAAGTCAATATTAATTTGTACTTTATACAAAATTTTATATTACTATCTATAGTTTTATAAAGGATTTTACATTTGTCAGTTTAGCCTTGTAAATAGGGCAAATACTTAGGGAATGGCTAAGCTAACAATGTTATAATGATACTTCATTTTGCCTATGACCATAAGTTCCATCACTATGTAGTGCATCTTTACATTTACATTTCTACTTAGAAAAATCCAGAGCAACATGTTTAAGGAAGGGGAAAAGGCAGTTTGAATTCAGTAATTTGTAGGAATGAGAGAAAGAGTGATAACAAATATTGAGGCCAGAGGAAACTAACACAGAGTGTTAATAGCTGTATGGAAAGGATGTTGCTTGTTTACGTATTTAATTTGGCTGTAGTTTCCATGATGGTTTAGCATAATTTTTATTGCTACTTCATAAATGAAATAATTATGAAAATCAGAATATGGGATTTTGTTCCAGTGTATCTTTAGGATTGCAGTAGTTATCTGAAAAGCTGCATCTAAGCTGTTCCTGATTGCTAGCATATCAACACTATTTCTAAGTTCGACAATGCTGATTTTGTTTTCTTTTCTAGTTTGCAGCCTCTCCTCTGGAAAATTTGGCACCCTTCTTAGTGGCTCATGGGACACTACAGCTAAAGTCTGGTTAAATGATAAATGCATGATGATGTTACAGGTATGGAAGCTGCCATTAGTGAACCAACAGATAATGTGTGTGTGTATGTGCACGCTTCAGAAAACACAGATGGGCTCTGGCAGAGAAAATATCCTTTTTTTATAGGGCCACACTGCAGCAGTCTGGGCTGTGAAGATACTACCTGAACAAGGTTTGATGTTGACTGGTTCAGCTGATAAAACTATTAAACTGTGGAAGGCAGGTAGATGCGAGAGAACATTTACTGGTAGGTAATCGCCTGTACAGTTTCTAAATACAAAATTGTGAGAAACTTCTTTTTGTATGCAAAAATGGATACTCTTCCCTACCCTGAATGTTGAGATACAGAAAGGAAAAAAAATCTTGTTTTGTTAATAAATACAAGCATCAGAATATTTTATTTTGCTAGTCTGGTTCAGCTTTTGTTTATTCTTGAGAAATACTGTATTTCAGTTGAGACTTTGGTCTACTGGTCATATCAATGTTTGATTTTTACAGTACAAGCACTGTAAACAATCTTGATTGGGTTATCAAAAAAGCTTTTTACATTTAATGAATAAGGCGCAAGAAAATAATTGGGTCCATTTGATTGATGAGTGAATTGATAGCACTGAGTTACATTTACAGAAAAAAAGTCTAACAAAGTTTAGAGTTTAACAAAGTATCTTCTCACATAAGTGAGTTTAACCCAAGAATTCACTTCTGAGTCCTTTCATATGAGGATAATATTTCCATTGAATGTAGTTAGCCTACTGCCCGAATAAGCTTATTTGCAATTCATGTATTGTTTGTTAATACACTGTTAGAACAGAGAATAGAAAAATGTTAAAATAGGTGACTGGCACTAGAAAAATGTTTTTCCTTGGGATAACTAGCTTATCTTAAATATTGTGAGCTATGGTAAAATTAAATTGTATTTAGCCGAAGTCTGTATGCACATTTGGGAAAAATTATTTTTAAAAAAGTTTGGAGTTTTATTGAAAATGAATAAACAGCTTTGGTTAAAATCTAAAGATGTCTAAAGAAATCTAAAGATTTCTAGCCCTTTCTACTATTGTGGAAGGATATTCTGTGTTTGACTTTGCCACTAGAATGACAATTATTCATCTCTGAAGTCTCTGTTTTGTAAAGGGTCTGGGCCTGACATCCCAGCAACAGGCAAATTTATTCTATTAGCTAATTATTCTATCAGCAAAGTTTCCTATGAATGATGCTCCATTATGGAAAAGTCTCAGATATTAGAAGTTAACACCTTCCTTTCTAAAATTGATCAATTTAAGCTGTCTTTCCATATTGGGAGGGGAGGCAGTTGGTATCATACAGGATGTTTCTAACAGAAAGAAATGAAAGTAAGTACATGGTGGAGAAAGCAATTTATTTAAAAAATTGATATGGCTGTTTATGTTACCAATCAACTCTGGTTGGTTCATAGCAGCAATAAAACTAGTGACTATAAATCATAAAGCAGTAAAATGATTTTAAAAAACCCAAAACTCTGCATCTTAATGTCTATGGAGAGTCTTAGTCATCCAGGTCATGGTTGTCCCAAAGGTACTTTTTCAAGAGGCAACTGGACTTTCTGGTTTTCATTTGAAGACGTTTCACTTTTCACCCAAGAAGCTTCTTCAGCACTTGGATTCAGAGCTGGATTCTTCACCTCATCTGCAGTTTAATCACCCCCTTAGGATGCCTCACAGCAAAATTCAATTATCCTTAGTTTATTCTTCCCATTCCATCCCATCGCCTGAGTAAAAAGACAGGTCTGGATGGTCTTCCAAAAGGCTAAAAGAATGGGCTGCCAAATTGCAGGACAATTGCTGTTCCATAAAGTAGGGGCAACCACGGAAAAAGCATGCTTCCAAGGTACCAGGTGGTAGGATTTTCTGGTAAGGTATCTGAATAATCTTAGGGAAAGTTAATAGGGATAAGAAGAAATGAAAGTTACTTGACCAGTTAAACCAGATATTTGGCTCTAATACAAGTAGTCCTTGATTTACAAGTGTTTATTTAGTGACCGATTAAAGTTACAACAGCGCTGAAAGAAAAAGGGATTTACAACCAGTCCTCCCACTTAACGATTGTTGCAGTATCCCCACAACCACATGATTAAAATTTGGGTGCTTAGCAACCAGCATCTGTTTATGACAGTTGCAGTGTCCCAGGGTCAGGTGGCTGCCATTTGCAACTTTCTCAACCAGCTTCTAACAAGCAAAGTCAATGGGGATAGCAGGATTCACTTAATGAGCACATGATTCACATAACAACTACAGCGATTTGCTTAAGAACCATGGCCAAAAAAAAAAAAAGATCATAAAATCAGGCACAACTCACTTAACAACCGTCTTGCTTAACAACAGAAATTCTGGTCCCAATTCTGGTTGTAAATAAAGGACTACCTTGTATAGAACTTCAATCAATGGGACACACCAGTTGTTTCTGTTATTTTATATCCTGTGTTTTTGGGCAGGCTTATTAGGGGAAGATGACTGTTCCTTTCTGTATTTTGCATTAGATTGCTGGCGAAAGCTATTAATTCTCACTTTTTTATATGACCACAGGAGGAAAAGAAGAACTATTGTTTTTCCTTGCAGGGTTTTTTTTTGTTGTTGTTGTTATTGATGTCCGAAGCATCACAATTAACATATGAGGAGTGGTATATGACATAAAATTTAAAAGATAAATTTAAAATACTTCCTTGCAGTGATGCATAGAAGGTCCTTTAACCGCTCTATTGTGAGTTAGTTTACATTCAGTTTCTGTAGTTTAAAATTCTGATTTGCCTTTTGTGTAGCTTAATCAATATCTCTATCAATGTAATCAGGGTTCTGACAAGGAATGCTGAGAAAAACTATTTTTAAACTGTTCCATTTTTTAAAAAAAATCACCAAGAATACTTCTTGGTGGTTTATTCACCTTGATTACTTGTTATTTAGTCTGTTTGGTTCAAGCTGTTGTTGCTGCTTTAGAAGCTCCCTAGTGGCCGGCAAAAAATCTCCCTAAGGCAGTAATGCCTTTTATAGGAAGCTGGAAAAAGTTGATGATAATAATTAGTTATTGCAACCTGTCAAATATTGAGTTTGACCTACCCTGGTAGACTAGTTAACAAGTTATTTTAAATAACATGAAAATAGTTTTCTACTATCATATATTAGATTACCATGCAAAGATCTTAAAAAAAAAAAAAATTCTATGAGAACTCAAATGCACAGGTACAGGATATGTGGTACCTTGCTCAGTAGTAGTAACTGTGAGAGGGATCTTGGAGTCCTAGTGGACAACCATTTAAATATGAGCCAGTAGTGAGCAGCAGCTGCCAAAAAAGCCAATACAGTTTTAGGCTGCATAAACGGGGATAGAATCAAGATCACGTGAAGTGTTAATACCATTTTATAATGCCTTGGTAAGGCCACACTTGGAATACTGCATCCAGTTTTGGACACCATGATGTAAACAAGATGTTGAGACTCTAGAAAGAGTGCAGAGAAGAACAACAAAGATAAGGGGACTGGAGGCTCAAATATATGAAGAATGGTTGCAGGAACTGGGTATGTCTAGTTTAATGAAAAGAAGGACTTAGGGGAAACATGATAGCAGTGTTCCAATATCTCAGAGGCTGCCACAAGGTAGTCAAGCTATTCTCCAAAGCACATGAGGGCAGGACAAGAAGCAATGGGTGGAAACTAATCAAGGAGAGAAGCAACTTAGAACTAAGGAGAAATTTCCTGACAGAACAATTAATCAGTGGAACAACTTGCTTTCAGAAGTTGTGAATGCTCCAACATTGGAAGTTTTTAAGAAGATGTTGGATAACCCTTTGTCTGAAGTGGTGTAGAAGACCTCCAAGGTCCCTTCCAACTCTGTTATTCTATTCTATTCTATTCTATTCTATTCTATTCTATTCTATTCTATTCTATTCTATTCTATTCTATTCTATTCTATTCTATTCTATTCTATTCTACTCTACTCTACTCTACTCTACTCTACTCTACTCTACTCTACTCTACTCTATGATTGATAATGGTTAAGGACTGTTGACTTTCTGTTGGAGATGCCAATTATAGTTTGGGCATGTTCTGTTATTCTGTTATTGCCACATTTTGGATAGAAAGCTGCAGGGATGGATTGAACTTAATGCTGTGTGTTAAGAAGCATATGTTCTTCTTGACTATGCTTAATACTTGGAATCTATCAAAATATCAAAAATTGTGAATTATTCTGAGGAGGGAGTCATAATCACCATACAATAATAGAAGTTTACATCTGATTTTCAGCATTGATTCTTAATATGAGTTATTGGTCAACTTTTAAACTAGTTTTTCTTGCCAAAAGAAAGAAGCAAGAAAACTTCTTCCTCTGTGTTCATTTATAATAAAAAGTTGTACAGTATTGCTATTTACAACTTAATGCAAGTCTTCTTTAAGTTTTAGAAATAGTCCAATGTTGTTGATATTTTCATGAGCCAGTGTGGCTTTAGCTGGGTATTTTGAGTATGAAGAGACTCCAATCTATATTAATATATGGAAAAAATATATACCGTAAATGCCCATGTTGAAAGGACTGCTGTAATTTTTGTATCAGTAAAAATACTTTTCCATGTATTAAATTGCATCATAGATGCATGTAGTATACATAATACATTAGTATATGGTTCTCCATTTAACTGCAGCTTATGTGCCAACTTAGCTTCTAGTGTCAGAGAAAACTCAGGTAGAATAGCAATATTGATTTTATATACCATATATTATGGATATTGTCTGTATTTAAAAGACTGATCTCACCAAATGATCAGGAAAGCAAGAACACTGATGGCAATTACTGTAAACCGGGTTACAAAGCTTGCTTACTGTCGTTTAAAAGAGTCACGCCTTCTTTGTAGGGCTGAACACAGGGGCATGGCTCTTTTATAGGGAGAATATATACTTTTGAACAAGTTATCAAAGAAATGGATTTCTAATCTATCAAATCTTTTTTTCCCCTCAAAGGACATGAAGACTGTGTAAGAGGCCTAGCTATTTTAAGTGAAACAGAATTTCTTTCCTGTGCAAACGATGCCAGCATTCGAAGATGGCATACATCTGGTGAATGTCTTCAAGTTTATTATGGCCACACCAATTATATATATTGTATTTCTGTCTTCCCTGAAAGTAAAGGTAAGACATGGGCTGCAAAATAACTCTCTCCACCTTTTTTTTTCCTTTTACAAATGGCGACATCATTATTTTATTTTCTAGATTATTGTCACCGTTAGGATAGAATTACTATTGAATAAAATCTCGGTTCTTTCCCTAGCATTAGAATAATAGTTCAAGTTTATTACTTAATATAATATGAATTCTTCCATCTGCCGGGACATTCCTGGCCACCTGTCACAAACTCTGAAGCAGCAAGAGTTGTAGTGGGAGAGTTTGAGGAATGAATACATAATGCCAAGTAATAATGCGGTTTGATTTTAATTTAGCAGTTTGGGAGCACAGTGATTATGATTTAATGTTGTGTGAACTATGTCATCATGATTTATTCAACCAGTTGTGCTACAGATAAATAAATAGATCATAAATCAGTTTAACGTGTGAGCCCTAGCAGTGTTCACAGTGTGCTGTCTGGGTTTGTCTAGTCCTTTCATTTACCTCTTCTGAGCTAATAATTCACCTTTTGTTTGACTCACCTGAGCTAATAATTCACAAAGGACTGCTATATATTTATAAATAAAAACAGTTAATGATGACTGTTAGACATCTTCTTTCATACTATACTATACTATACTATACTATACTATACTATACTATACTATACTATACTATACTATACTAATACTAATACTAATACTAATACTAATACTATATGTATAGTATGTTAATGATGACTGTTGACAGACATCTTTCATTCCTTCTTGATAAGATTGATAAAATTCTATACTATAGAATTACAGGTAATCCTCGATTTACAACAGTTCCTTTAGTGACCGTTCAAAGTTACAATGGCATTGAAAAAGAGACATGACCATTTTTTCACACTTAACAATGATTGCAACATCCCCATGGTCACGTGATCAAAATTCGGACGCTTGGCAATTGATTCATATTTATGACCGTTGCAATGGGTGATGTGATCCCCTTTTGCGATCTTCTGACAAGCAAATGGGGAAGTCAGTTTCACTTAACATCACCATACTGACTTAACCACTACAGTGATTCACTTAACAACTGTGGCAGCAAAGGTTGTAAAATGGGGCAAAATTCACTTAACAAACGTTTCGTTAGCAACAGAAATGTTGGGCTCATACTAATGTTAATGTGTATAGCATAGCATAGCATAGCATAGCACAGTCCTTGAAGGTTTCTCTAAGCAGGCATTTAAGTTAGAGGCCTAATAATTGATGCTATACTTCATTCTCATGCAATACGATACCAACAAATTTCGTTTTAGCTAAGCAAGCTTGGTGTGGTTTAATTATCAGATTTCTTGGTAGTTTTCCCTGAATTTGTTCAGGTTAATAGCTTGGCTCCAAAGAACTTCTTTTGTGCAGTGCTGCTTCAATTGTGGTGAATTTTGTTCCTAATACTTTGCTGCAGAGAACCTCTTCTAATATGTGTAGTACAGCAGTTGCTGCTAGGTGAAGGGATTTGGTCATGCTTTCAAACACATTATACCCACTATGTAAATCTAACTGTAAGAGAACAAATGCTCCTGATTGTATAATGGTGTTGTGGTATGTACGCCATTGTACACAGTGTAGGAAATCACAGCTTCAAATGAGAAAATATTAAGGTGGGATTATCGTACATCTGCAATATGTTAATGTTCATATGGACATAATGCAACTGTTAAATTGAGTTATTTTATATAGTCATGCTTTGTTGCCTCGTTACAGATTTTGTTACAAGTGGTGAAGATCGATCACTCAGAATTTGGAGAAAAGGAGATTGTGTACAAACAATCAGGCTTCCAGCTCAGTCTGTTTGGTGTTGCTGTATTTTAGACAATGGAGATCTTGTGGTTGGAACAAGGTATCTGGCCACCCAAATAGATAAATTAGTAACAGCACTAGGCAAGAACAAGATTTATCAGTTTTATACAATGTAATTAAATAATTTGCTGTATTTACTAATACTGGCTGCAGTTATGTATCACTTCATGATCCTTAGCATAGTTAGGTTTACACTCTGTCCTCTTAGTTAGTTTGGCTGTGAGAAGTGTTTGGAAGCTTCTGTTTCCATTTTTGATTAATGAGATCAACTAAACTGGCTTCAAGAAGCCATAAATAAGAAGAGTCACAATTTGTCAGAGTTCAGTCACTATGGTCACTATTTCAGCTACTATGGTAAGCTTCCAATATTCTAAAACTGAAGTTTCGAGCTTCAGTCGTATTGCAGCAGGAATAAGTGAAACTTACAATATGAAAATAAGTACAGTATCACATTAAGTGAGAGTTTAAAATACATTGGGGAGCGTGTGAGTTTTAAACAGCAAGGCGAAGTTTAGCAGCAAAGTATCACGTGAAACAGAAGACATCACATCATTTTTTTCCAGAACCACATTCACTCCCTTCCTCTCCCATCACTTGGACAGCAACCTGCTTGACTTTGAGGCAGGGGTTTCATAGCTGGTAATTAAGTACCAGCTAGAGGGCCCTTCCCTGGGAGTGGTGTTATCCAGCTATTGGCTGTTTCAAGGCAGTAATTAAGGGTGTTGGGGGCCCTTTTGTGTAATCACTGAATGGGTGACATGAGGGTAAGGACCAGAGGTAGTATACAGCAGGTTCTGACCAGTTCTGAAATATTGAATAGCTCGGCGAACCGGTAAATACCACCTGTGGCTGGCCCCGCCCCCATCTATTCTCTGCTTCCCGAGTCCCAGGTGATTGGGAGGAAATGGGGATTTTGCAGTATCCTTCCCCTGGAATGGGGTGGGAATGGAGATTTTACAGTATCCTTCCCCTGCCACGCCCACCAAACCAAGCCACGCCCACCAAGCCAAGCCCACAGAATCGGTAGTAAAAAATTTTGAATCCCACACTGGTAAGGATCATACCTTCAGCGGGGCTCCATGATAAAATGTACAGATGAGGTGTTTGATGCTGTTCCTAGAGAAGATTATCAGGAAGTTTGGAAGTAGATGCCACCAATAGACCAGGGGTCTCTAACCTTGGGAACTTTAAGACTTGTGGACTTCAACTCCCAGAGTTCCTCAGCTGGCTCGCTGGTTGAGGAACTCTGGGAGTTGAAGTCCACAAATCTTAAAGTTCCCAAGGTTAGAGACCCCTGCAATAGACTACTGACGTCCCAGTTTTTTTCAATAACATCTTCAGGAAATGGTGTGGCTCTCAATAATGTGCTGAATGAAGAATAGCATAAATTGAAACTGAATCCAAACAAGATGGAGATGCTCATTGTGAGGGACCATAATTCCAGAGAGGTGTAAATATGTCTGTTCTGAATGGAATTATCCTCTCCCAGAAAGAGCTGGTACGCAGTCTGGAGGTGCTTCTAGACCCAAATTTCTCTGGTTTCCCAGTTTGATGCAACCGCCAGGAATGCCTTTGATCAATTTCAGTTGATATCAGATTTTTCTGGAAAAAAATGATGTCAAAACTGTGATGTGTGTGCTGGCAGCCACCAGGCTTGATAATGGTAATGCACTCTGTATGGGGCTACCTCTATATCTAATCTGGAAACTTCCTCCGGTACAAAGCTCAGCAGCCAGGTTGGTCTGGAACGAAACAGAGAGGCCATATTATGCACGGGCTTTAAAGCACTCCACAGACTGTCAGTTTGGTTCTGGCCAAAACCCAAAGTGTTGAAAGCCTTCAAGCCATTGGAAAGAATGTCCCTTTTCTGCGAACTTTTCACTTTTGCAGGGATCATCTGGGGAGGTTCACCTATAGTCGCCATGAGAATTTCTGGCAATAGATTGGCACTGGGCCTTCTCTGTTGCTACCATAGTTCTTTTGAATATGCCCCAACCCATATTGAGGGCCCCAATATCTTTATTTTTTTTAATTTTTTTAAAAAAATTGGTGATTGTTACATCTAATTATTTTATGTACTTTGCCTGTTTTTATTAGGTTTATTTTAATTACTTTGTTTGATTTTAAATTAAGTTTTAATTGTAAACTGCTGAGAAAGTTCAGTGGCCAGCAGAATGGACAGTAATTCCTAAAGAGCAAATTAGTAGTAGGCACTGCCTGCTGATATTTTGTATTTGAAAAATGCACCATGCCTTAGCCTTCTTCCTTTTTTCCCTAAGTAATTAATAACTCTATAATAGCCATTGATCATCCCAATTTAAAACAGAAACTCAATATTCAAAGGTAGTGAACTCTAAATACTGGAGAAAATTTTTCTATAGTTGAACCAGCAAAGTTCTTAGAGATATTCTACCAGCTATTCTGAATTCATTCTAGTTCAAACTATATTAATCAAAGAAGTCATTGAACACAGGGGTTTTTTTTTAATGATTTTTTTGTTTTGTGACTTTAGGACACATCGTTGGGTTCATGGAATCTAATGTTTCCATGTTTTTAAAAAGTAGACTGAAATGTTAAAATAAGCCAGTCTCTATGATATTTCATTGCCTTATTTTGAATTCATTGGGGAAAAAAAATCTTAAGATTGCGTTCTTTGTGAGCTGGACCTTTTAGACACAAACATAGCAGTAAATGGAAAACTAATGATGGAAACTACTTTGTTGGATAACCAGAACAATTTTGACTCTTCCTTCAGTGATGGAATTATCAGAGTGTTCACAGAATCTTTGGAGCGCACAGCCAGCCTGGAGGAGATTCGTGCTTTCGAAAATGAGCTTTCTCAAGCAACCATTGAGTCTAAAACTGGTGACCTAGGGGACATCAATGCTGATGAGCTTCCTGGTAGAGAACATCTGGATGAACCTGGTATGGCACTGTTGTATGCTATAGTGAAGTGCTGAATGATGGAATAAAAAATAAATAGAAATGTGATCAACTGAATGCATTTAGAGGTAACTTTCACATGCTGAGTTCAAAATTTAGGGAATAGCCCCTTAGTTTAAGAAAGGTCAGATAACAAAATAGCTTTCGATCCTTGAAATAAAATCTCTGAATTCATTTAAGTCTGGATTTGTCATTATTATTTGTCAACACTATTACAAGATAATGAGATCAAGGCTTTATTATTATTTTTATTATTTTTTGCCTAGCTATGGTAATACCATTCTCTCCATTATGTGTACACAGCTAGTTGGAAGAGAGCTTCTTTGTAATCCAGCATATACAGAGTTACAGCAGACTGGAAACTTAAGCATGTTTATAGAAAAATAAAACAAGGATAGCAAGGTTGCTATTCTTGAAATTTAGTTTTGTTTAGTCTTTCTGATTTGTTCTGTTCTTCTTTCTTATCTTTAGTTTTGATGGAACCAATTTAACTCTAGTAAAGTATTCAGTCTTAAATATATTTTATTTAAAAATGGGAACTTAACTTTTTATTTCTTTACTGCCTTGTTGGTTTCTTTGCTGCTGCTGCATGATTGCCTACTATTTAAGCAATTGTTTAGTAAGTTAGAGTTATTATTCAGCTAATGTTTAAAAGATGCTGCAACCAGTCTCAATAGAAACAATTAAATCTTTATTCTTTGGAGTCTATATCTCAGTTCACAGATTGTGGCAAACCCACAATTTGTTTTGAGTTGTGGCATGTTGAACAACCTATTGGAACACAATTTACATATAAAGCTAAATTGTAAAGCATGTCTTATACACTTTAATGGTTTTAATTTCTATAACTGGCTGCTATTTTTTTAGTTTACAGAAATGGAATAGATGGTCTCCTCCTCCCTCCCCATGTAGACCGATCCAAGATGATTTGTGCATTTGCATACATACATTTTTGAAGTAGGAAGTATTTTGTGATACATGTCAGTTGTGTAGGATTAGAGACATGTGGAAACTTATACTCCTGAGAGTCTCTTACACAAGTTCCAATTTGTGACAAGAGAATGTGCCACAAATTCCAATTTGATTTCAAATCAGTCATGTTCAGTTACATTTTCACAAACTTAATATTATATATGCATGCATTATATTTGGCTAATTGTGTAGCACTTTGTACATACGTATTTATTTGCTTTTAAAGCTGCCTTTAGTTGATGAATAATCAAGGGTTTGTCATAAACATTACATCAAATGTTTGCATTAAGCATGCTACTTTATATTAGAAGCCTTAAAGCCTTAAACTCTGGGAAGATGAATCAGTGAATTTTATTGGAACTCCTTATGACAGAATTCTTACAGACATCTGAATACGATCACAGGAGTGTTTTGTTTTGATATAAGCAACATGCAGAATGCAAAAAAAAAAAGGAGTAAGAAATAGTCAAGGAAATCAAAAGGCATGAATACAGGTAGTCCTCTACTTACAACTGGCCGCTAAGCGAGTTAGTGAGTTATGACATGGTTTGCTGTGGGCCAGTTTTGCCGAGTTATTAAATTATGCTCTTTGCCGGTTATTTATTTGTTATCTGTTGCAGTCAACAGTGGTATTGGTGTGCCTTTTACATTCAAAAAGAAAACTGTAACCAATCTATGGTTTCCTCCCTCCCCATATGCATCCACAACAACATATATGGCACTTCAGTATGGGCCCATAGGCACTGAGAACTATTTGGTCTTTGGTCAATCAGGGCTTTCGTATAATGGTTTCTTCTAAAGAGGGTATAGAGTAAGTTACAAGGCTTAGTTGTACATTAACAGCATTCTCTACAGTACAAATGGTACAAAATCACATTTATTGGCGGGTATACCAGAGGCATAACCAACACTTTACCCTGAAACATGTTCACACTATACTGTGCAAGATAAATTTTAATTTAGGGCAGGTTTTCTCAGCTTTTTTTTTACTCCAGAGGAACCCTTGAAATAATCTTTAGACCTCAAGAGAGCTCCTCCATAATACTGGAAATTTTTTTACAAAAATGTCACTATACAATTAACTTCTAATCCACATTTTACAATGTTTATAACAATAACAGGTAAGAATTTCCACCAATGCAAGTGGTGGCATTCTGCAAAGTTCAAAAAGTATACATTTTTTTTATCTTGACATCTTGTGGAATCACTAGTAACCTCAACCCTAATGGAGAAAGGCTGATTTAGACCAATTTGTAAGCCAAGCTAGGAGGTATACATAGTAGGAAGATATGAATGAGTAGAGTCTAAGGCAAATTATACATGTTACTATATTTTAGGGTAAGACAAACCTTCCAGAATTATCACATTTTAATGCAGGAAAACATGTTGGTTCTTAAATTATTTTCTATGGTCATACAGTGAATGTTCTTTTCTATACATTTTAAGGTACAAGAGATGGGCAAACGAGACTTATTAAAGACGATGGAAAAGTTGAAGCCTACCAATGGAGCAGTAGTGAAGGCAAGTGGATCAAAATTGGAGATGTTGTTGGCTCATCTGGAGCTACCCAGGAGACATCTGGAAAAGTTTTGTTTGAAGGAAAGGTAAATCATTTTTCCTAAATGACTAATTGTTCAGTGTACTCATCTGTGTGCTTTGAAGGAAAATATAGGAAAATCATTGTTTCTATTTTGACTTCCGTTGAAAGGAATACGACTATGTTTTCACTATTGACGTAAATGAAGGTGGCCCCTCTTATAAGCTGCCATATAGTATTACTGACGATCCATGGCTGACAGCATACAACTTCCTGCAAAAGAATGATCTGAATCCCATGTTCCTGGATCAAGTGGCCAAGTTCATAATAGATAACACCAAAGGGCAAACGCTGGGACACACAGAGGCTAACTTTTCAGATCCTTTCACAGGTAAGGAAAAAATTGAACTGCTGGAAAAAGCATGACAGAGTTATAACTCTGACTCGTTTTTATATATGCAATGCAGATCTTGGCATTCTTTTGCTTCAGCCATGTTCAGCCAGCACTAATTTGTTCAAATTTCAATCCAGACCTGACCAAGCAGCGATTTCCTGAAAATAAAATGATGCCTCAAACTTTATAAAATAATATGGGCTTAAACCTATACTTCTTGGTCTTAATCAAAAATATTAACCATTTCACTGTCTGTGTAGCCCTAAATATGTGCCTGCTGGAGACTCTACAAAGTGTGTAGTCAGAATTTAGCAGCCAAAAAATTCAATTACCTTGATTTTCATAACAAGGGACAAACAAAAAGAAAACTAGTATAACACTTTTTATTATAAATTACCCTGTTCTAGATTGAACCAATCAAGCCATACCACCTCTGATGATAAAATATTGCAAAAGAAAGTGCACTAATGTAAAATATGTCTTTTATGAAATATATAGTGCCCTGGCTAATTAAAACAATCAGATAATAGAACATACAAGACACCAATGAAGATAATATTTTGGACATATTGTGCATGAAGATCCTGCTCTCATATGTAGTTTATGATGCGGGCATGAGAAAAAGTTGATGACCAGCAGCAAGAGGAATTAAGGGAGAGATAAGATGCTTCATTGGAAGACCTGAAGGATTATGTTGAAGATAGACTATCTCAAAATAGTTCATAATTTGTGGCCATTAAGAATTGATGCTAGCATAGAAATTATAAATTAACAATGTCTACTGCATACAAAGAAAATATTCATAAAATGCTTTATAGATGGCATTTTCTGCCCTCAAGTTTAGCAAGGATGTTGAAGGATAAATCTGCAGAATGTTGGAAATGCCACCAGACACGTGGTTTGTACTATCCTATGTGGTGGACATGTAAAAAAGTGAAAAAATATTGGACAAAAATACATCTATGGCTGGAAAAAATGATAAAACAACATATAGATTTGAAACCAGAGACATTTTTGTTGGGCATTTTACCAGACAAGTACAACAAAGGGAGTGTATATTTGATTTTACATGTATTGACTGCAGCTAGAATAGTATTTGCACAACAATGGAAAAGTGAAAAGATCCCAATAGATGAAGATCTGATTAGAAAAATGTTAGAATGTGAAGAAATGGATAAGTAAAACTGACAATTAAGGAAAAAACCTGAATATTTCTTGACTTTGGACTTATTTTATCAATGGTTAGCTGATAAAAACAGGAGCTAGAAACAGGGAAGGATTATGGAAGGATTAGTGATATAAGGAAGGTATACTAACTTGGTTAAACAAATATGGTGATTATTACTAATATTATAATTGATATTAATGCAATGAATATTGTTGTAAACACTTTATTATTTCCTAAAATGACTTGCACCCAGACAACACACTGTCCAATTGAAATTGGAATTTTTGTATGTTATAAAATAAAATAAAAACTTATTACAAAAAAAGAAAAAAAGAATTGATGCTAGCTTGGTAGTACATGATCAATCATTCAATATGATAATGACCTCTTTCTTCGGTTGGGTACATCTTTTCACAGGCAGTGGTCGCTATGTTCCAGGTTCTTCCTCAGAATCTAATGAAAGACTTGCCACAGATCCATTTACAGGTATGGTTCTATTCCAAGTCACTAAAAAAAATGGCTCACAATATGAAAAATACAGTGTTGACTCCATGCATTTGGAGTCAGACAAACGTTCCTGACAAAAAAGGAAGAGACTATACTGCTAAATGTGTGCATGAATGTATACAATTTGAGCAGCTGAAACCCATCCTAATAAAGCAGTGTTTTATACCTTCAGATGCAAATTAATGTAACTGAAGTCAGAAAAGATAATGGATTATATTTCGTCCTCATATTTATGAATAACACTATTATCCTATATTCAGCTTAAAAATGTAGATAGAAATGTGCCAGGAATCGGTGTTTTCAGACACATGTACAATTACACATGGTACATCAGGTATAATGTTTAGATATTTATTATGTATTTATTGATTATTTCAATTTCATTACAACTTCATTACTCAAATACATTACTCTGGGCAGCTCACAAATAAAAAAACAATCTAAAAGACCAAAACAATATAAGAAAAATAAAAACAATACAAAAAACCATGCAACCAAATTCATAGCTGTAGTAGTCTTAACATCCATCAATAATAATCAACACAGCACAAGCTTTACCACATTCCTGAGTCCCCATGCCTGTGGCAGAACCAGGGGTGGGTTTCTACTGGCTCACCCCAGTTCAGGCGAACCAGTGGCGGCAGGAGGCTCCACCCACCCACCCAGACGTCATCAAAAACGCTCTGCGCATGTGCAGAAGGGCCGCACGCTCGTGTGTTACCAGTAGCGCCGGGATTTGAATCCCATTTCTGGGCAGAACTATATTTTCAGGGCCAGAAACCAATCTGATTTTCAGGGGATGATGTTCCAAAGGGCGGGAGCCACAAGCTTTTGTAAATAGCTCAAACCTTATGAGGTCTTCTGTAGATCCTGCAAGATTTTAGTAAATTCTTGGCCGTTTTTTTAGCTTTTAAATTTAATTAGGTTCTTGACTGCCATCTAGTGGCGTTATTGTAATTGTGCCTATCAATAGGTGTACTAGGCTATAAATACAGTATTAACCAAGGGAATGAGAATTGTTTGCTGCTGTTCTCTTTTTTGTTGTTGCTTGCTTTGTTTTCACTTCATACCTCTTTCATTTATATCAGTCAATAGGCTGTTCCTTATATTATTCAGAAGTTACTGCCAGTTGGTGGTGTTATTTGTTTTATTTTTATCCCGTCTTAATTATTTTTATAAATAAGGCGGTGATTATACCTAGTACCTAGTGGATACCGGCGTCCCGATATAGCCAGCTGGTGCCATTGCTGGCTATTGGCGAGTCACTGACCCCCACAGAGTGGGCTCGCAACTTGGGTATCCTGGACACACGGCTGTCTTTAGAAGAGCATATGACGGCCGTGGCCAGGGGGGCTTTTTATCAGGTTCGCCTGATACGCCAGTTGCGCCCCTTTCTGGATCGGGACTCCTTGTGCACGGTCACTCATGCCCTGGTCATGTCACGCTTGGACTACTGCAACGCTCTCTACATGGGGCTCCCTGAGGAGCACCCGGAGGCTCCAGCTGGTGCAGAATGCGGCCGCGCGGGTGATTATGGGAGCGACATGGCGCTTCCACGTAACACCTCTCCTGTGTGAGCTGCATTGGCTCCCGGTGGTCTTCCGGGTGCGCTTTAAGGTTTTGGTTCTCATCTTTAAAGCGCTCCATGGCTTAGGGCCAGGATATTTGCGAGACCGCCTGCTGCTACCGATAACCTCCCACCGGCCAATACGCTCTCACAGAGAGGGCCTCCTCAGGGTGCCGTCGGTCAGGCAATGTCGGCTGGTGGCCCCCAGGGGGAGAGCCTTCTCTGTGGGGGCACCCGCCCTGTGGAATGAGCTGCCTCCTGGAATACGATTGATCCCGGACGTCCGTACCTTCCGTAAAGCCCTGAAGACGTTTTTATTCCACCAAGCCGGCCTAACCTAAATGGTTTTTAATTGGGATTTTAAATTTTATGAATTTGGGGATTTTAAATTGGGAAGCTAATGATTTAATTCTTTTTTAATTATCTTAACTTTTGTATTTGTATATTTTTTAATTTTGGCTGTTCACCGCCCTGAGTCCCCTCTGGGAGAAGGGTGGTATACAAATTAAATTAATAAATAAATAAAAAATAAATACTCCTTCCTGTTCCTATTTTCCTGACCGCAACAACCCTGTGAGGTGAGTTGGGCTGAGAGATGGACTAGAACTCATAGTCTAGAAAGTACAACAAACTTAGATGACTGTATTAAGAATGAAATATGGATTTGATTTTTTGGGGGGTCAAAATTGAATGTCTCTGTCTCTGTCTCTCCCTCCCCTCCCTCCCTCCCTCCCTCCCTCCCTCCCTCCCTCCCTCCCTCCCTCTCTCTCTCTCTCTCTCTCTCTCTCTCTCTCTCTCTCTATATATATATATATATATATATATATATATATATATATATATATATATATATATATAAAGCTTCTATTATAAATGTCTATGTAAGCTTTGTGAATATACCTTTATTTGTTACTGTTTTGTTTTTAAGGTACTGGTCGTTATGTCCCAGGTGCTACATCTGATCTTTCAACTCCTCAAAGTGGAATTCATCCATTTTCAGGTAAGTGGACAGGTTTTCACAGTTAAGAGATTAACTTGTATTCATTATTCTCTTCCTTATTTGTCACAGTCAACAAATACAATCCCTTTGTTGCCATTTACCTATTTGGCTACCTTTTTTATAGCTAGAACCACTGCTAAGCTATCATTGAATAATCTTATTTTATATAAATCATGTTTTATTTTACAGTTTCTCCGGGCTTTGAAATATTATTGGTCTTTTAAAAATATATATTGAGAAGGGTAGCTATATTATGGTGCAACTGGCTTCATTCATTGTTATAAATGATGGTTTACAAACCACAGCAATCGGATTTATATTACATGTTAAACCTGAACTCGAGAAACCACATTGCTTTCAGCAGTGTGGGGATCATATCAAAGAATTTGGGATATTATTATTATCTGTTCACAGCAGTGGAAGTCACAGCTCTCAGTTCTTCAGCTGATATTAGCTTTCATATGCATCAAGTTCTTCCCAAGAAGCTCAGATGTTATGTATCAGTGTATTATTGTTTATTTATATCCCACCTTTGATATTCTTATAAATTTCAAGGGGTGAACATACCTCATACCCTTTTCTTCTATATTCTCCACAATAACCACAAAGTGAGGTGGGTTGGAGTGATAAAGAGTGACTGGCCCAGCTGGCTTTTCAGCCTAAGGCGGAACTAGAACTCAGTCTATTGCAATAGGTAAACGAGGTTTATAACAAATGTAGTAGGCAGATCAGGGTATGACGAGCAGAGGTGGTAGGCAATGGCAAATAAAGCAAATTATAAAAATAAACTTAATGGACTTACTTTTGACATTTGTAGGCTACATCAATAACAATGGTATATGTGTTTATGTGCACATGGATTCACTCATGCTAATCTTCTAAATATTACATTTCAAGTATATAACTTTTATGTGGGATTTATAAAGCTTACTGCCTAGAATTTTTTAAAGCTATAATTTTGTTGTCGTTTTTATATTGTTCATACAGTGGTCCTTAAAGTTTGTGAGCCCTTTTGAATTTTTGTTCTTTCTGGATAAATATGATCTAAATGTAATCTGTTCCCTATACAAGCCTTGAAACTAGATAAACAGAACCCAATTAAACAAATGAGTCAAACACATACTTGTTCATTGATTTATAGTTGATTGTCCAAAACAACATACTGTATTTTCGGAGTATAAGACACGCCTACCTTTTTTGGTGGTTCTTTTTTTAAATTTTTTTTTATTTTTTTAGACAAACATACATACAAACATACAGTGTATTTTCTTTGAACAGAGTATTTGGCTGGTTCACAAATTTAAAGTGTTTAGTCATTTCAATTAAATTTACAATTTCTATATTTCCTTTTTGCCATATTTATTCCTCATCTATTTTTTTTTAAAAAAACCAATATTACCCTTCATTCTCATCTCTAATTTTAATCAAATTCAATTTTTCCCTTCTATTGTATATTATACCCCTTCCCATTGTCATCTATTTTTATATCCATCCTCACATTGGTTAATTATTTAATATTACAATTGTTTAATACAAATTCAACATTTTTATATAAATCAATTAGTTATATAACTATCTTTTTTGTATATTAGTCAATATGAACATGAATATTCCAATTATTTCCATGGAACCCAATTTCTTACAAATCAATTAATTATATTTACCAATAATAATAAACCAAATAATTTTCCCCATATATTCCTCCAAACCACAACTTAACCATTTCTGCTTTCAACACAATATACAATTAATAGTATCTCAATTATTACAATTCCCTAGTTAAATAGAGCTTTTTTTCTTTTGTGTTTTAAAATCTTGAACTCTGCTCTTTTGCCCTAAATTTCCCATTGTTTGCACCTACCTTTTTTGGTGAGCAAAAAGAAAAAGAAATCTCTCCCTGCCTCATTTTGTCACGTTGCAGCAAAGAGCCTGCTTTACTTTCAGTTTCGTTTTTTCTGCATAGCTAGCGGGAAAAAAAATCTGCTCCTCTCTTTGCAGCTAGCAACAGAGCCCTCCGCAAAACAGCTGAGAGCAAATCAGCTGAGAGTGGGGAGGCCGATCTAATCAACTTCTGCTAATTAACCTATGCTGAAGCTGAAAGGGGCTGTTTTTTCTTGCTGTTTGCTTGCAAGGCGGTAACTGCTGCGAGGCACAGGCCAAAGGGTAGGGGCCAGTGGGTGGGCAGGGCTACATTCGATGTATAAGACGCATCTAAATTTTCACCCCCTTTTGGGGGGTAAAAAGGTACGTCTCATACTCCGAAAAATACGGTATTTATGGCAGAAGTAGTTGGACATTTGCTTTCAGTAATTGGTCTCCCTCCCTTGGGCAGTAATAATTGCTACTAAATGTTTCTGTTAACTGTTGATCAGTCATTAAGTTTGGCTTGGAGGAATTGTAGTCCATTAAAAGCCCACTTCTCCTTACAGAACAGCTTCAACTCACAGATGTTGGTGGGCTTCCTGACATGAACTGCCTATACTATGTCCTTCCACAAAATTTCTATAGAATTAACACCAGGACTTTGACATGGCCAATCCAAAAACATTAACTTCCTTTTGATTTAGCCATTCTTTGGTCATACAACTTGTATCTTTTGGGTTATTGTCTTGCTGCATGAGCCACTTTCTCTTGAGCTTCAGTTCATGGACTGATAACACTGATATTTTCCTGTAGACATTCCCAAATGATGTTGCTTGTTGGAAACCAGCTGTGAAGATTGCAAATCACAACCACATGACTGCAGAATGCTGCAGCTCTGAACTGTCCAGATTGCAATCACATAACCACAGAGGTGGTACAACAGTCATAACTTCAAAGATAGGTCACAAATCTGGTCATTGTAACTTTGAAGCATATTTAAATGAACGGTTGAACACAAGGAATATTTGTAGCTTTAAATCAGGGGTGTCAAACTGGATTTTTTTGAAGGCTGGATCAGCATTGTACTTATCCTCCGTGGGCCGCAGCATGGCCCCCTGCCATGTGCGGCCCCCTGCACCCGTTTTGGCTGGCAGAGTGCTGCAAGAGGCTATCCAGGCCAAAAAAGGGGGACGGGGCCACACACGCCCCCCACCCCATTTTGGCTGCCAGAGGCACTGCAGGCTGGTCCTATGCTATTTCCAGCCAGCCCCACGGGCCAGATTTAAGCACCCTTCTGGCCCATGGGCCTTGACTTTAACCCCCCTGCTTTAGATCATTTTTCTCCATGAAGAAGTATAATATTTTTTGTCTCATTTGCTTAAATGTATTCCCTTTATCTAGTTTTAGGAGAAAAGGTGGAGAATAGATTACATTTTAGGTCATATTTACTAAAATACTGAAAATTCAAAAAAGCTCAGAAACTTTTAAGTACCCCTGTGGTTGGCAATCAAGTAATTTACTCTTCATTCAGTATATCAGCAATAAACTATTCTCTGCTAAATTGGTGGCAATCTCTCCTTCTCTTTTTACCTTTATTCTTTAGGTCCCAAATCAGTGGTAGCTAACACTGAAAATATTTACTTTCCAAAGAAAGAAGCTGTTACATTTGATCAGGCCAACCCTTCATTAATACTGGGTGAGTATATTTGTAATGACCTTCTTCAACAATTTGTGCAAAAATCTTTTTTTTTTTTTTTTTTTGCATATTAGCCTTGAAGAAAAAAAAAACTTTAATCCCTTGGTACTTATAAACTTCTTCACTTTAGTTACATGTCTGAGTATAAATATAGAAAGAGAATTTATGTTTTTAATAGAATGAAGCTGCTCTTCACGTCACATAAAGTATAGGTGTTGCAGGTCAGTTTTTTCCAAGAGTTTCTGTTTCCCCAACAATGCTCTGTTTTCTCCTATTGGAGAAAATGTTGGACTGGAGTAATACGAAATTTGTTGTGTTTACTTTTTTGTCTTTCTGATAAGGCATCAGGCATAATCTTCCCTGGGTAACCGTTTTGTTATCAGCATTAAAAGCGCTGCCTATTTTCTCCTCTCTACAAAGCTGAAGACATTGTAAGAGGAGGGCAGTGTTAATTCATGGTGGCAAAAATAAAATAAAATAAAAAATTCCAAAGGAGCAGCCTTTCTGACTACCAAGTTTTATAAAAAGAGAATACTTTGTGAGTTGCACTTACTTCATCAGATGCCTTGAGTTTTTAGGCTTATATCTCGTCTTTATTTTTTACATATAACTCAAGCCAGCAAACTTACCTAAAACTCCTCTCTGCTGATTTCCCCACAACAACAATTCTTTGAGGGCTGTTGGGCTGAAAGAGAGCGATTGGCTCAAAGTCACCCAGACAGACTTTTTGCCTTAGGCAAGACTAGAACTCACGGTCTCCCGTTGTCTAGCCTGCTGCCTTAAACACTGTACCAAACTAGCTCTCTGTGCACTCTCTGTATAAAGTGAGTGGCAATTCTTGAAAGTTTGTCCCTTTTAATAAAATCTCTTAGTTGGAAAGGTGCCACCTGACACATAGCTGAAATATTTGCTAAAGTGTGCACGCGGTGAACTACAATCAAATGAGTTCTTCTCTGACAACCAATAGAATATAAACCATTTTTGTTCTTGAAACATCAAAGTTAATTAATTTTATTTTACCACATGAATAGCATTAATTATTGCAAAAAATAGTTCAAATAGTTTTCTGAAATCCTGGATTCCAATAAATCTGAATTAGCCAGCTCATGATATCTTCTCTGTCACAACTAGTTTCTTTAGGTGGGGCACTTATTTGCTGCATCATCACAACTTAGATTGTGGTTCTGATATATCAGTTATATTCAAAAATATCAATGCTAATGGTAAAAAATTGGTTTTCAAAAGCTGTCTAGGTTTTTACTCATTACGTCCCTGATCTTATAACCATTCCTAGTTTCCAAAGTGTTCATAAGACCTTCTACATTAAGAATGGATCTAGAGTTTTGAGATAGTGGAAAGTATCTCAAGGCCACAATACCAAAGTCTGAAATCAAAGTTTTATGAAGTTATTTTCAAGGACTCAGGATTTCAGAAAGCGTTGCATTGAAAGTCATAGCTTTAGCTCAATAATCATTTTTATTTCAGTTTTTGACCAGCATAATTTATTATCCCAGTAGAGACTGCCTTGACTAGCAGTAATTTTTGCCAGATCCTTGTAAGATCCTTGCTGGTACTCGGGAACCCAAAGCCTGTTTTTCTATCAATATTTAATACAAGTTTAAAGCAATTATAAATCTTCTTCAATTACTTTTCATAATTTTTCACTTGTACTTTAATTTTAAATATATTTGTTTGAAAATATTTTCTACTGGGTCTTATTTTCCCTGGTAAGTATGCCTGGGACCAAGCATCTACATATGTAACACCTGACAATTTATAAGCTATTTTGGATTAGAAACTGTTGATAGACTGTAGATATATTACTATTCCATATCTAGAGCAAATTTATTGCTTGTGGGCAGTTTCGTAGTGTGTGGAGATTACTAAAGTTACACCTAATTTGAACATAACGATGGAAAAGCCAACAAGTCATGCATGGATGAAGTATGATGGGTTTATCTCTAGGCTATCTCAGTTTTTAAACTTTTTTTTTTTTGAAAGTTAGTAAAATGTGTTTTATAAACTGAAAATCATTAACTTATATAATCAATGCACACAGGTTGATGTTAAGGAATGCTCATACCAGATTGAATTTGATCCATTCAATAATTACAAGAAAAATAATGCAATGTTTTTATAACAAGGAATTAAATGCATTGTAGAGATAACTGGAAACTAATTTCAAATTATTTCATAACTCCCATGTAGGTAAGATGAAAGAACTAAATGGAGATGTACCTGAAGAACAACAGTTAACTGAAGATGATCTCGATGTTTTAGAAAAGATGCTATCTATAATGTGCAGTGTATCCATGGAAACACCCACACGAGAGCAGCTGAAAACTTTATGGAAAGCGATTAACTGGCCAAATGGTATGCAGTAATTGTTGAGGACAGATCTCACAAATTATATGGACTAAAAGCAGTGTCTTAATACATCCTTTTAAGTAAGCCATTTTTATCCCACACTTACCTTAGATTGGTACACTCCGTATTTAAAGTTGAGAATTTTTTGTATAGCTACATGCACATTCAATATGCTCTTTCCTTTTGGAGTAAACAACATTATGCGGAGTATTAAAAAAGGAATAAAAAATAATATGCAAAAGAAATTCAAAGCATGAGAAAGGAGAAAAGAGAATCTAGCTAAAGCTACTTTACCCTAAAGCCATTCATTTTATCCCTCCACATCTTCCTGTCCTTACAAACCATCCTTGTTTCTACTATATCATATGCTGATTCATACCTTGCTTTTTTTTTCCCTTTAAAATTCTTAGTTCTCTCTTTTGGAGGATGTGATCTCCATCCAATCATAATTGTTTTCAGTCTTCTCCTTCCTCTCAACTCTTTCTCCATTCATAATATTTACAGAAAGTCCCAAACATATACAGTTAAACTCTAAGCAGGGTAGATGTAAGGAACAATTAAAATCCACATTATATTGCATAAAATGGCCTCTCAGAATCTTCATCATGAACCAAATTTTCATTAAAAAAGAATGGATTAAAATACCTCCTAAAACATTGGAGGGATAGAAGCCATGCATGCCTCCAAGGGCTGCTGTTACATATTGTACAGATAATTACCAAAGAATGCGCCTTCTGGTCTTTCCAGAATTGGAGCCTTCAGCAAGCCCTCCATAGATGACCTGATTCGGTCATCCTTAGCAGATGACCTGCTAAATGTGACTCTACTATAATTGATGTTCCTGATTAGAAATATGGCCACTACATTCTATACAAGTCGTACCTTCCAAGTCTGTGAAGTTTCCGAAAGATGCCCTAATTAATTCATGAGCCATGAGCCAAACTTCAAAAGAATACAGTCATTTAATAGGACCACCATTTTGGCAATATTCGGATGCAGTTAGAACTAATCCCACGTAGACAAAGTCCTTGTATTTAAAGGCAGCCCCATGTAGGATGTGTTGCAGGTTCCATTCATGGTGATCAAGGCAGGAGTTACAGTTGCTGAGACTTCCTAGTCCAGGTAGGTTTGTAACTGATGTATCTGTTAGAGCTGGGCCTCCTAGCCATGATTTCCACCATTTGCTCCAGCGGGAACCACAAATCCAGGAGCCCCTCCTTCCTCAAATCACAAAAACTGGTTTCATCAGGGCCGTTCAATCCCATCCTAGAGCAACTACAGGAGAATGTTTCTGATAAGAGTTTAATCTTACTTTCAGATGATGATGAATACAAGCTACATAGAAATGTAAATTGCCTTACGAATTCTCATGAAGCGATATAAGCTTTTATAATGCATATTTTTAAAAATTTGATTATAGTTCTCAAATAAGAGTGGATGCCATAAACTTTCTTAGAAATTAAGAATGATGGTAGTTGTAGCACAGTGTTTTGCTATTCTGATAAATGGGTACTTTATTATTCATTATATTCCATAGTTGCCACTGTGTGAATATGCAGGTCTTTGCATAAATCTTTCCACTTTGTAGAATTGCTTGACAAAATTCATGGCATATCTACCAATGAAGAAAAATGGGGAATCCATGTACTAGAACCAACTAAAAGCTGGAAGTTCAGTTTAGCTACGTAGTTGACTAATTGAAAATGCACACAATGAACACACGTTTATGTTTATATAATGCTAGTATTGTTTTCCTCTAGGGAAAAAAAATGTTTGGGGCCTTTTCTTTATCTGTGATTTCTAAGGTTAGGGTAATTAAAAAAAAAAAAAAAGCAGAAAGCAGCAGTGGCATATGTCTGTATTTTTGTCAAGAAAATTATATGGCTATGTCCTTAAGGCCACTAGGATGTAGGTTTCACTTACAAGATGAATCGCTTGTGTGCTTTCCATTTCTTGCCTAATTGTGTATCCAGTTTTGCAGTTCTTCCTATCTTCTAAGAGCTTCCTGCTCATGAATAGTTTTATTTGTTTAGGAAATTCATGCAGTTGCCCATCTTCCGAAATGTGACTGTTGTTATAAACAGTTGCTTCTTGTTGCAATCAGTTGTTGGACAATTTAGAAAGCTCAAGGCATAACCCATCTTCTGTAGGCAAGAATGAGCAGATGGGTGAATTAGTTGGTGATGGGGTGACATTCTCAAATTTTCCATTGCTGATATTTATTTGAGAATATGTTTTAAGAATGGAAAGCAACAGTAAAGTTCTGAGGGTTATGATGCAATATCCATTCTGGGTTTTTTGGCTCTTATTTAAGCCATCTTTCAGAATTGTTTAATTTTCAAGTGAAGTAAGGCAAATATACGTGTCCCAGGATGTTGCAGGATCCAATCTGAGTTGGTCAACGGGACCAAAGGTTTATTTTTCCAAGCTTTTGGGCTCGTGCTGGAGCCCATCCTCAGGGAACTCAGTATACTGCTATATCATCTTACAGACAGGTTAACTTAGATTTTCATAATATCCTATATTCAGTCCATTGTTGCAAATGTTGTGACTTTGATATTAGTACAAACATATATAGATTAATTTCTGGTTAGCCAACTATCTTACTTATTAAATTCAAGTCTCCTACAAGTTGAGCTTGATTCCTGTTGACTTCATGAAGACATACCTAATTTTCTTGGCAACAGTACAGAAGTAGTTTGCCAGAGCTTTCTTATGGAATATTTCTTAATTTCCCAGCCTAGTTTAGTGTTTCCTTAATAGCTCTCCTAACCAATAAGACTTAGATTCAGAGTATGTATGGGTACTAAATAACGGAGATACTATGTGCACACCACATGTATTTCAAACCATTGCTTCCCTTTTATATCCAGATTGCGGAATAAATTTCCAGTCAGGCCTGGTGCTGCTTAGCTTCTGAGCCTAAACATGGTCATCAGCCTAGACATTCTAAATGGAGTCCCTGTGTATGAGTTCATTTTAATATCTATAATGTTTAGTTTTTCCATTTTTGCCAGTGAGAATATGAAATGTGTTCCTGAGAAAACCATTTCATTCCTAACCTTTGGGGAGTTAATTCTGCTCAGCTATTGGAATAGTGAGAGTTACTCATTTACTGACAATTCTGTATAATTTAATAGGAAAACCATTAACTGCTTCTATATTTCTGTTTTTAGACTTTGTCTTTCCAGCACTAGATATTCTTCGATTAGCAATCAGGCACCCCAACGTGAACGAAAGCTTCTGTGGCGAAAAGGATGGCCTTCAATTCTGTAGTCATCTCATCAAATTCCTGAACACTGGAGGAAAGCAAGCCAACCAGATGCTGGCTCTGCGAATTTTATGCAATTGTTTTATTCACCCAGTTGGCCAAAAGCTCATGATGGCACAGGGGGACTCCATAATGTCACAAGCAATAGAACTGAAACTGAGCAGCAATAAGAACATTCACATTGCACTGGCTACGTTGGCTTTAAATTATGCCGTTTGTCTACGTAAGAGTAACAACATTGAGGGCAAAGCTCAGTGTTTGTCAGTGATCAGCACAGTCATAGAGGTAGTGCAAGACCTTGAAGCTATTTTTAGATTGCTTGTGGCTCTTGGGACATTGATCAGTGATGATTCAAATGCTGTACAATTAGCCAAGTCCCTAGGAGTTGATTCTCAAATTAAAAAGTATTCCTCTGTATCAGAACCAGCTAAAGTAAATGAATGCTGTAGATTTGTTCTTAATTTGCTGTAAATCCCTCCCTTAAAAAAAACAAACCACTTGGGAGTCTAGGACTATATCAAAGATACCCATTTTCGTATTTTACAAATAAAAAAAGAAAAAAGAATATTGTGGACAAACTCTCTGGAAGTGAAATGATCTGAATAAATTTTTTTGCACTGATTTTAAAAGTGTTTTTCTTCGAAGCTGTTAAGTGCGTGCTTATTTTAAAGATAATTTTAGTAGCTTCTGTGGGTTAATAGTAACAAAAATTGCTAAGGAAATTTTGATTCATTGACATGTGTGACACATTTACTGCTGCTTTTCATCAGGCAGAAATCACTTGCAGAAATCACTTGCAGAATGGATTCGTGTTTCATTAAGTGCCTCCATTTTGGTAAAACCATCTAGAACTATTTGTATCTGGGATTAGATCCACAGGGCTGCAAAGAAGAGGGGACTGAAAAGTTCTCTTGAGCAAGCAGAAAATTTCTCACTATCCACTGAGAGCACTGGAAGGAAAAGTTAACTACATTTAATTTTTCTATTTTGGAAGAAATTGCAGCAATGTGTTTTGATATTAGTTCCTTGCTTATTCTGTGAGCTTTTACATTGTATGACACTACTAATAGTGGTCTTGATTCTTTAAGAAACTGGGATATAACAGAAAGTTGACTTCCCACATACAGAAAATGTCTTTTTAACCACTGTTCCAGAAAAATCTAGCACACCAGGAAATAAGTCTTTTGTATTTCCAGGTGTACTGTGCTCTTTTTCATTTTTGGTTGTCTTTCTATAGAATGTTTCTTCAGAATACATATAGTGCTATCTTTCTCTGAATTCAGTGATAACCTTCCTAGTGTTGAGTGCAGTGTTATCTTCAGCCAGCCAGATTTGCAAAAATAAAGCTGCAAAGTATGAGCTGTCTCATTCATATTGATGAAATGCTCATTCTAAAGTCTAAGCCCTTATACCTAAATGTCAGCATTATTTCTTAATTCCTTATCAGAAACATGCAGCTCCTATGCTTATCATTTCTTGTGGATTTAGAAATGCAGCTGCAATGCTAAATATTCAAATAATTATTTCCATTCGGAATGTTCTCAATTTATTTTGGGAAGTTTCCTTTATAGGAGGTGGCTTTTTATTGAAATGGAAATTATAAGTAAATTTTGTGTGAGACCTATCAAGTTTAAAAATCAAAGTCTGAATATCATATTTAACAGGGTTAATATATTATTCAAAATTTCATATATCCTGCTAAGACATAAACAGATTGCAAACTACAATGTTGGGGGTTGAGAAAATGTGTCAATTATCTACTGTAGCATAAAAAGTAGCTCCAGCCATTATGGCTTAGTGTAGGAATACAACAATTCCTATGTTGTATTTGCTTCCCTGTACTCAAACAACCCCCAAATCATTCTACCATATGAATGTGATATATTTGAAACAACCAAATTGACTAATTCTGATCACAATGAACAAGACAGTAGTTAAAAAATTATGTGAGTGGGCATCAGAGGGGTCCTTGGTGCTCCCTGAACTTGTTTGTTTTCTTATAGATGTTTCATTACCCAAACTCAGTAAACATCATCCGTGCTTATCATCACTGGGAGTCTATACACTTCCCTAAATTCCAGAAAGTTTTCTTAGACTCAGTGTGGTATAAAAGGAGTGTTCTCAAACTTTTCTGTCTTGGATTTGGTGCCTATATGCAAAACAGTCAGAATGTCATAGGTTAAGTTTGAGTAACAAATAATATCTTAGCATCAGATATTAATCTATAATTGATTTGGTTTGCATAATGCAGTTGAGAGCATTCAAAGTTATGGAAATAACAAAAATGTGAGTGGTTCATCAGGCGTATATCTTACTGCTTTAGATGGTTGTTCTTTTGCTTTATACAGTTATCAGATGATGATGAAGATGGGACCTTTGACTCTAAAAATCATAGACATTTAAGATGAACACATTACACTCACCTCTCTTCTTTTTAAGAGAGACTGCTGGTATAGCTACCTTTTTGTATCTATAGTTAAAGGTACAAATGTTTGCTTTGGATTGCTATAAAATTGGCCTATTGCCTTGCTGTCAGTTCCACATTCAAAGTGTTTCAATATTCTCTGCAAATAGTTTTAGAAAGCTACTAGGATCAAGAGAGAACATTTGTAGGCAGATGTTTTGGCTTTTCAAGCAGAATAGATTTACTCTCATTGGAGGGCCAAAGCAACTACCTGGGAACCTAGCAGATACATTCTTCCAACCCTATAAAAATATTTGAATACTGCATTCCCCTACAAGAAATGGGCAGAAAACATAACCAAGTCTCCAGGGACTTCCTAACGGCCAGCAGGCTCTGTGCTACTTTATGGGACCTTACCAAATGTATTATCAAGTCACAGAATACATCTGAGCTCATGGACTATATAGTTAAAATCATGGATATTCTGTTAAACAATATTGAAAAGGTAAAGGTTTGCCCTACCTAGTTGTATCCGACTCTAGGGAATGGTGCTCATCTCCATTTCCTAGTTCCTTCAGCCAGCATTGTTTGAAGACACTTCCATGGTCAAATGGCTGGCATTGACTATATACTGAGGCACATGGAACACCGTTACCTTCCTACCAAAATTGTACCTATTTATCTAACTAAGGAGAAATTTCCCGACAGAACAATTAAATCAGTAGAACAACTTGCCTCCAGAAGTTGTGAATGCTCCAACAGTGGAAGTTTTTAAGAAGATGTTGGATAAAGATTTGTCTGAAGTGGTGTTAGGGTTTCCTGCCTAAGCATGGGATTGGACCTCCAAGGTCCCTTCCAACTCTGTTATTCTATCTTCTTCTATCTACTTGCAATCGAATGCTTTCGAATTGCTAGGTTATTGGGAGCTGGGGCAAGAACAGGCACTCACCCAATCACATGGTACTTGGGTCTCGAAGTACCAACCTTCTGGTCAACAAGCCAACCTCTTAACTGCTGGGCCCAAAAAAAAAGAAAGAAAGAAAAGGTGCAGTCATGAATCTTTTTGAGTGTTAAGGATTTTTACAAAGATTTTTCTCAAAAATGAGCAATTTATATTGAAAGGAAATACCATTACATTTATGTTTTCAATTATAATGCAACAAGTACAAATAACAGATCTGAGCATGGTGTTCATAGATTCAAATACTGTTTAGACTGGAACCACTGAAATTTATAGATCACAATTGTGATCGACCAAATCATACAAATTGTAGAACCCTACTTTTCACAATACCAACATTGCAAAATTATAAATCAAAGCGAGGACTCTCATAAAATTTTATATTTTACAGGGGAACACACAAATGTCAGCTTTCATAATTATGTTCAAGATTAATAACTGACTTTAAAAGATCAGTTGTTAGGTGAGACAGTGGGAAAAATTAATCATCCATGATTGTTAAAGTACAGAAATCAGATTTGTCCAAGGGGAGTGTACTATAACAATCAAGGATCTATTTTTGGCTTCACTGAGCCCCAAAACCTCAGTCTGACCCACAAAATCTCTCTTTTTTCATTATTTTTACACTGCTTCCAGATGAAACTACCATCAATTCACAGAATATATTTGAATCCATGAAGTAATTCATGCTTTGTCACCATGAAATTGACCCAAGGAAGAGTATTTATTTTCATTAAATCACTTAAGTGAAATCAAATTTGATACAGGGTTTTTGTTGATTGCCCTGAACTGCACATAAACACAAGAAGATACCCATTTTAAATAAATACATGGATTCTTAAAGAATGTCAGGCTTTTATATATTTGGATGGTTCCATGAAGAGCAGAATTTATTAATTTTTGTAGGTTATCATATTACCGAAGTTGTTATTAACCTGCATATTTCTTTAGACCCTCTATCTATCCTATCTAGGCTCCCTTTTCATGGTACGACTGCTTATTTCAGATCTTCAAAAAAAGATCCCTGCTCGTTATAAAATGCTGGCATTTATTCTTTTCACTTGTATGATAACCAATGAGCCTGGGGAATTTAGGATGAATCAGAGTACTGGATGTGGGCTAGATGGGAGCAACCTGAGCAATTGTTGAAGCCAGAATAGTTTTAAGGTCAGCTTTGGACTGATAATACAGGTAGTCCTCAATTTATGACCACAATTGAGCCCAACATTTCTGTTGCTAAGTGAGATATTTATTAAGTGAGTTTTGCTCCATTTTTCTTGCCACAGTTAAGTGAATCACTGATGTTGTTAGTAACACGATTGTTAAATTAAAATGGCTTCCCCATTGACTTTGCTTGTCAGGTTGCAAAAGGGGATTACATGACCTTGGGACACAGCAACAGTCATAAATATGAGTCAGTTGTCAAGTGTCTGAATTTTGATCCCATGGCCATTGGGATGCTGAAATGATCATAAGTGTGAAAAATGTCATTTTTTCAGTGCCGTTGAAAAAGTCATGTCACTTTTTTCAGTAAACTTCGGTCACTAAATGAACTCTAAGTCGAGGACTACCTGTAACGTACCATACATGAAGGCTCAGTAACAAAAAACAAAAAACAAAACCTCTTTGCCAATTGCTTCCAAAGAAAAGATGCTTCTTTCTCTATCAGATTTCTATCTCTATGGCGAACAAGTCGCAAGAATGACGTAAGCAAACTGCGACAGGTGTCCAGCTGAGCGTAACGCTGACCCCCACCAGTCCGCGAGATGGCTGTTTGATGCGGTTATTTATTTTTCAAGACGCTTTAAAAGGAACTGCCACCGTTTCGGGGTGGCGGGCGCCATGACGGGCCGTAAATTCTCTAAAGAGAAGAAGCGACATCGCTCCCGTTTAAGCGGCCCAGAGGAAGGAGGTGGCAGCGAAAGAAAACGGCGGAGCACCGAGGCAACCCGCGGCTTCGCGGAGGTATCTTTAACAGTCCATCAGCCTTGGGAGGGGAGAGCGGCTGAATCGCGCAGGCGCGGAGTCCAGTTAGCGGAGTCACGTGACAAAGAGGCGCGGCTTCAGCCTCTCCCTTCGCGCGCCTGTTTTGGCGGGATAACGCCTGTCTCCTTTTTACCTCTTTTAAAACTCGCATCACATAAAAGGGGTGGGGGGTGGGGAGAGCAGAAAAGCCACTAAGGGAAAATCCGTATTTTAGTTCAATCAAATCAAAAGTGGGGTGGCAATCAAATAAGTGATTAGACTGTGAAGTGAGCTCACCGCATCAATTAGCATTTCTTACTCAGAAAACGTCTATGCAACCTTTCCCAATGTTTTTGCCTTATGCCTCAAATAAAACTCTTGAACATTGAATGATGGGATGTGGTGGTTTGACTTGAGCAAGGAATGCGCAAAAGGAAAATATTTAACAATTGTAAAAACACGGTCTTCCTGCAAATGTGAGGTGGTGGCTGTCTGATGTAACTGGCAGGGGTCTGCATTACTGTGTTTTTACTACAGTAGTATAATTTGAGATTAGGATATAGAGGCAGAAGTTAATATCTGGTAGAAGGCAAGTAGAGAGCTGTCTCTGCAGAATATCCTACTGTACTGCTCCAATTTACTTTGTCTTTTTTGAGTGGTGGCCACATTTGTAAACTAATCATTTGGCTCCCAATGGGGGAGTGCCACACTGGAGGTGGTTGATGAATTAAGAGACAATCCACCTCCCCACCTTGCGCATCCTGCTCCATCCTTCCCCATCTTTTAATTATAACTTTATCTTTGATTACAATTCCATTATAATTCCATTTTTACCATTTTTGAAATATTTATCCTTTATGGTTTTAATGTTGTAAGCGGCCCAGCATAACATCTAAATGAGATGGGCAGAAAATAAATCAAATAAATAAGTAAATAAATAAAAACAATCAAACAAATAAATAATACACATCTAATGGGAGGCAAATCCCTGTTCCATGTGTATTCATTCATAGTCTTATGATCTATTGGCCTTTTCTATATGTTTGAATTATGATTTTGGTCTTCCTACTTGGAAAGAATACCACTGAGCATGATGTGATGTCTAAGTAATAGCACATATAATTTGTTATTGCAAACAGTCCTCAAGTTATGACCCCAATTGAGCCCAAAATTTTTGCTGCTAAGTGAAACATTTCTTAAGTGAAATGCCTCAGTTTTGCCTTAAGTTTTGCCTCACTTTATGACTTTTTATGACTGTTGTTAAATGAATCATTGCAGTTGTTAAGTTAGTAACACGGTTGTTAAGAGAATCTGGCTTCCCCATTGACTTTACTTGTCAGAAGATCACATCACATTACCTAGGAACACTGCAACTGTCATAAATTTGAGTCAGTAGCCAAGCATCTGAATTTTGATCATGTGACCATGGGGATGCTGCAATGGTTGTAGCAGCAACTGCATGAAAAACGGTCAAGTCACTTTTTTCAGTGCCATTGTAACTGAACGGTCACTAAATGAACTGTAAGTTGAGGACTACCTGTACATCATTAAAAAAGGAATGAATATTGTTATGCAGTATGTTAATAACTCTGTGACTTTTTAATAAATTTAACTGCAAAATCTAGATTACATTTTGGAATGATATTATATCCAACAATTATATTCTAAGTATCAGTGAAAAAACATATTTTAAGCATCATAGCATTCCAAAATCTATGTATATAAAAGCGAAAACCACTCATGCCATAATCACAAAATCTCCAGAACAGTAAAGCCTACAAACTTGAAATTTGCCACATATGTTCCTCTTGGCTTCTAGGTGCTCACTAAGAAAGTATTTTTCCAAATGACCATCAGAGCATTAGTATTTCATATACAATATTATATTCATATGCTCTGATGCTAAGGAGTTAGACATTCTACTCCCCCTCCCCACCTGAAAGGAACTCTGTCCCAACTGCCAGATGCCTTATATTAACACCCTCTGATGCTACCCCATCGCTAAACCGGGCATGGGCGTGGCCAGAGCGTGACTCATCCGGCCTGCGGGCTAGGACATTCTACTCCCCCTCCCATTCTGTTCCAACTGCCTTATATTAACATGCTCTGATGCTATGGAGTTACATATTCTACATTAAGTTTCAGGCTTTAAGTGTCAATTTATCAAGCCCGATCACATAGTTTCGTAGCGAAGCACGGGTGTCCAGCTAGTAAGTTATAAAACACATTGCTCCAAATGACTTCATCATATCTTATGGATCTCAGTATTGATATATTGAAAATACTGTACCTGAGAACTTCAAGTGGTAATTACTTCCAGTCCTACATTTTATGCTACCCTCTGCTATTTTTGCTTGTGTGAGCTACTATTGTTTTGAGGTCAACTCACCCTATTTCAATGCTTGTTAAAATGTATCCTTGGCTTTTCTTTTAGTGGCTTGCTTGCTTTGTCCTGCATGTTCAGTCCTTTGCTAAATTATGGAGCTAAAATGGTTATTAGTTTGTGACTTTTTTCTGACCTCTAGTAATGGATCTTTGGATCTTTTTATCCTGGTCATCTTCAAGTTTTATAATCTTCTCTAATCTTACATTCATTGCCTTATCTTTCTGTATGGAGCATTTCTCTGCAGAAAATCTTTCACTTTGTGATAATCAAAATAATTAGTAAACAAATAATATAATAGTTCTCCTTAATTTTCTCCAGTTCCTCTTTTTTCCAATATCTGGTTCAATTTTTCTTCCTCTCTCAGGGAACTTTGAAAGAGTTTGATTTTTTTTGAGACATAGGTCTGATTTTTTGTGACTCTCTACATCTCCTTAGATGTTCAAAAATATTGTGTCTCCCTTAAATGACCCAATACTTTATCCTTCATTTATTTCTTAAAACATATAAATTGTTCCTTGGAGTATATGCAACAATATAACAAAACTATATATAAAACATTATTGGTTTCTATTATTGCTTTTTTATTCTGCCAATTAGTCTTATATAATGATAACCTTATTCTATTAGTCTTCCTTTCCAACATTCATTTGTAAACTCCTTTGCTGGCCTTATGATCTGTCAAATAATGTTGACATGCAAAATTGAGCAGCTTAATGAACCATATTAAAATATTGTCACTGAATGTGTCATAACTTAGAGAGTGTTATGATGTTTAGACTATACAACAGTAGGAAGCAATTTTAGAAGCTTCATTGATTCAAACTGCAATTCTATATGGATTCACTTGTGAGTAATCTATACTGAACTCCATGAGACTGAACTGTCAGTTCTTTGTCATAGTTTATTTGCTGAGAATACCATATAGTCAATCAAGTATATATTGGTTATTTTTGTGTGTGTCATATTTTAGGAAACCAAGTGTATTGCTCAGGTTCCAGAAAAGAAAGATGTGGTAGAAGAGCCCAGCGACATAGAAGAAGGTGGACTAGATCTGACTGTGCAATTAAAGCCTGTCAGTTTCTATATTACGGACAAGAAGGAAATGCTTCAGCAATGCTTTTATATCATAGGGGAGAAGAAATTGCAGAAGATGTTGCCTGATGTTTTAAAGGTATTGAAGTATATCAATGAGAGCTGTGCAAATTCTTTTAAAAAACGGTGCCTCACAATACATTGGAACACATGAAATACTTTTTAAAAAAATGATTAAAAAGCAAATATGTTTTTATCCATGAAGTGTACTAGTTGTGCATACCCATGCCAAGAATAACTTCTGAAATTAGCCTCAGGAGCCTAGAAAAAGATGTAGCTTTTAAAATTGTTCTTAAAAAAGTACTTCATGTGAATATCTATGTTATCACATTTAAGAGAAGACTGAGTATATGCATGTATGTATGTGTGAATATTCAAACACATGAATGAGATATGACAAGTTAATAAAAATTTAAATACAGTTTGATTTTAAATGTAATAATTTAAAACTCTTACTATATCGTTTTATCACAATGATGAAATTACAGTGCTTATGGCATTGCTACAAAAAAAATTAAAGAAGAAGAGTAGAAATGAAATGGTATCAGTTTACTATGACTAAACTGCAAATCTGGGACCGGGCAGGTAATCTGTGGTCTGTAGGATATGTTGGTTTTCATCCTTTGGTGATGGGTGGGTAAAAGAAATTCCCACATCAAATTCTATGTATGATTCTTTTAATGAGTCATAACCATGACATAATCAGAGCAAAAATGTTACTTATATGATCATATAATAATTGTGTTTGTAGGATATTCTGGAAAAATATCCATAGATATCCATTTCATAGTAAATATGAATAGCAAAATGTTCAGTATGAGAACTATGTGCAATGCAATATAAGTATCTTTATTTGATACTTATTTGGTTACTGTTCAGATGTGCATCCATTTTGTTAGCACTTCAGTGTAGGGACCTTTTTGAAATATGGTAAATTGGGTAAAATAACATAGTTTAGTAAGCCAGAATTTAAGAGTATAGAATGTAAGATTTGCCAATTTGATTTAAATCAGTTTTAAACCTCCATCATCATCTGGAAAGACTACCTTTAAATTATTGCATTTTTCATATTCAAAAAGTAGCTTTTTGCATTCTCTGCCTGTGAGTGACATTCCTTTTTTCAGTTGAAGTCAGGTGCGGCTTCAGTTTATTTTCCTCCAAATTGTTTCCCAACTCTGCACATTTTAGAAAAGGTTTTACCTACCATATATTTTTGAAAGGAAATTAATGTTTTCTGTTTGTTTTCTATTCCTTATTGCAATATCACACCAACATTTGAATATCTTTAGAACAAGACATCTGTATCTCAGTCTTACAACCCTACCAATTATAGTGGGCCTTTTTTTTTACTGATTAAAGAAGTTCTCACTGATTCATCAAGAAAGCTGTAATTGATTAACCTGCCAATTAAACTCTGCACCGTTATTTGGTGTGTATATTATATAATTGTAAGATGGTTGAGTAGTAGTTTATATGGATTAAATAGTTCAGCTATTAAGACTGCTGTAAAGGCAGCTAATGTTTATATATTTGTATATGGATGTATATTAATAAATTCTGTGGTATAAATGCTGATATACAGTCCTTGGGATAAATCAGACTGAAAATGTAAATAATGTTAATTACTGTGGCATATGGAATAATGTAATATATAATTACAGCTTTTCCAAGGGGATATTGAAATTTTTCTTTAATTGGACATAACACCAGATAAGAATGTGGCAACCTGGCAGTTTATAAATAAGTCATTTATAATTAAAGAACATACTACTCCCAAAGGATTTTTGACATCTTTGCCTGGAAATAACTAACTAGAAATCAGAAGCAAGCAGGATTTAAAAATAAAACGGAAACAACATTACTATTCAGTGCTTCTTAAGAATATTGATGAAGCTTTCAGTAGGTGAGAAAGGCACTGATATTCAGTTGTGATTTCCTAAATCTATCTCTGTTTTTCTTTAAAATAATTACTTTTGTAAAATTGTTTTTAAAAAATAAAAAATATTTTTAAATTATTTTTTTTTTAAAGGGACAGATCAGTAATTGTAATTTTTTTCAGCATACCCCAAAACAAGGGGAATGCCTGTTTAGAAGACTGAAATAGAGATAGTCTTCCTAGAAGACTACTAGGAAAAAGTTGAGATGGTTGGCATGGTTTCAATGAGTGAAACTGCTGGACATTTGTGGGATTTCTTGACCCCTTAACTGTTCACACAATTAAAAAAAGCTACACCTCTAATATTGGAGATGCTTTGGGGCCAGGAAACACAATGGAATATCCAGAATGGCTGACCTATGATGTCCATTCATAAAATGGCTATGGTGATGACTGCAAGTTCCAAATCTATTTCAGGCAAGGGCAAATTACTAGGGCTGAAAAAATAGTAACTTGACCACAAAACAGTTTAACTGAACATAATTTATAGTTCATTTTTGTAGTTAGCCAAGAACATTTTTTCTCTTTAATCAACGATTGATATATAAGATACATCCCAACATGTATCTTTTGCATCAAATGTGGATCCCAACACATTCTCTCTGTTTTGTATATTAAGGTAAAGGTAAAGGTTCCCCTCGCACATATGTTCTAGACTCTAGGGGGTGGTGCTTATCTTTGTTTCAAAGCTGAAGAGCCAGCGCTGTCTGAAGACGTCTCTGTGGTCATGTGGCCGGCATGACTAAATGACAAAGGCGCACGGAACGCTGTTAACTTCCCACCAAAGGTGGTCCCTATTTTTCTACTTGCATTTTTTACATTCTTTCGAACTGCTAGGTTGGCAGAAGCTGGGACAAGTAACGGGACCTCACCCTGTTATGCGGCACTAGGGATTCAAACCGCTGAACTGCCGACCTTTCGATTGACAAGCTCAGTGTCTTAGCCACTGAGCCACCGCATCCCTGTTTTGTATATTACTGATACATAAACTGCCAATTTTTCCATATAACTCCACATGATCATTCTGTTTTCAGTGAAAACAATTAGTCAATAGAACAGCTTGCATTCCAGAGTTGTGGCTACTCCATTGTTGGTGGTTTTCAAGAAAAAATGGACAACCATTTGTCTGAGATGGAATAAGGACTCCTGCCTAAGGCAGGGGGTTGGACTAGAAGACCTCCAAGGGCCCTTCCAGCCTTATGATTCTATTGGATTGTTTATGTAAAATGTGTTTAATCCATAATGCTAATTACTTATGCCAATAAATATAAATTATTGACTATATTTTTTAAAAAATTAGCCACTTTAGAAAACTCTTTAAAATCATCTAAAAACAGCAGAACAAGTGGAGTTCCAGTATACTGAGCATAGTTCACTATATTTTATAGTTTTCTAATTTAATCCAATATATGTATTTTAGATTGATAAAAATAATATATAATTACTTAAATATATGTTTAACTTTTTGGTCAATAGTTTAATGAATATTTATCATGATTTAATAATGTATTAGGTTTGTATGTTATCATTTTAATTGTACTCCTTCTATTCAAAACATAATATTCATGTTCCAAATCATTCATATCTGGATTTCTATTATTTTTACATTGTTTTATACACTATTTCATTTTAATACTACTATTCAAAGTCAACTTTTCAGTTCCTTGTTTTAGTTTAGTTTGAGTTTAGATTTAATTAGTAATTAATTATGAGATTTTAGTTTGTTTCAAGCATGTTTAAATTTAGCTTATCTAAAGTATCTCTTGTTTTAATTATTGTATAGAAACATTTCTTTTTTATTTAATTTCCTTAGAACTGTTCTATAGAAGAAATTAAAAGGCTTTGTCTTGAACAATTGGACCTTATGTCTGAAAAGAAGTTACTGAAAATTCTTGAAGGTAAATAACATATATACTGAACTAACATTTGGATTGCTTATTCTAAAATTTGAGAGTAACAACTATTGAAGACTAAATGAGGACATAGCTTTGTTTCAATTAAGAAAATTAGAAATATTTTTGTAGTAAAGAACTAAATACTATATAAATGTATGTTTACTAAGATGTAACTTTTACTGACTTCAGCAGGATTTCTTTGCAGATCATATATATTGTCTGGAAATATACATATATGATTAAAACCTATGTGTCTGTCTAGACATCAATTATAGCTACTAAAATCAGAATTTAAATATCTGAATTAGAGACAACAAGAGTTTAAAGCCCTCTATTTTATGTGGTGCCATTAGATTAATTATTGCGCTTCAAACTATGGAGTAATTCATACCAAAAGGAATCAGTAACCTTACAAAGTTTGATCATTTTAACTCTATGAGTATTTAGGTACATTTGCATCATCTGAAAAAAGAAACATCTTTAGTTTTTGTCAAGTCATAGGTAGGATCATATAAACTTCCTTTCCTGCAGAAGAAGAACAAAAAGATTTAGGAGGAACTAGAAGAGAATTGGAGACTGATGGTACCGCAAAATAGAACAGCAGCAGGAAAAGTGAGAAAGAAGTGGCTCCTATTGCTGGGTTATCTTTTGATCTCGCTTAGGGCTCCTCCAAGCACTTTCCAAGTCCATGTGAGCCATGGCAAGAGTGAGACTGAAAGGCATAGGCAGGTGAAGGAGCAGATAAGTTTTCTTTGGAATTTAGGGGTCTATTTATTAAAAAAGTTATTTCAAATACTGAGTTACTTCCA
This sequence comes from Pituophis catenifer annectens, assembly GCF_029215685.1. Classification (NCBI taxonomy): domain Eukaryota; kingdom Metazoa; phylum Chordata; class Lepidosauria; order Squamata; family Colubridae; genus Pituophis; species Pituophis catenifer. Next base: position 214,120,560 of record NW_027256882.1, read on the forward strand.
ATTCAAATCTCTTTCCTAAATCAGATGGTACATATTGGCTCATGTCACAATCCCAGTTCAGCTGGGAACAAGAGGGGGGTCTAGAACAACTTGGTGTGGCCAACCCGCCATGGCCAGTTCATGGCGGGATGACTTGCCGTGGCCAACTCACCCTGGGCCAACTTGCTGCGGGACAATTCAACAATTCAATTTTAAATATTTAAAATATTTAAAAAAGATTTTAATATCTGACATTCACATTTCATTTTGTCCCTCCATTTGCATCCATTTTTTAATGATTCTATTCCACCATTTCTTCAATATTAGTGTAACTCTTGTCTCACAGCAAGTTTTCCTGCGGCAAGCTGACTGTGGCAAATTGTCCTGCAGCAAGTTGGCCACAGCAAGTTGGCCATGCCGAGTTGCCCACACCGAGTTGTCCTAGACCCCACTGTTGTTCCCAGCTGAACTGGGTCTGTGACATGAGCCAATATGTACCATCTGATTTAGGAAAGAGACTTGAATTGGAAGTAACTTAGTGTTTGAAATAATTTCTTTTCTTGACCAAGTTACCAGAACCTTTGCCTCATTTTCTAAGACTGATTACTTGGACCTGTAATGTAGTTTGTATACTAATCTTGTTCTTTTCTGCTGAGTTATTTTGCTGCTTGATGATAAATCCTGTCTCTGCTTCATCATTGTTCTTGCTTGGCTATATGAAAAACCTAGCAAATCCTATCTGCCTGCCCAAAAGTTCAGTTATCCTATGTAGGAGCTTAGCACTTTGGATAGAAAGAACAAATGTCACATGGCAGGGGATATAAGTGAAATTAGAGAAATGGAGGCCAGGAGACAATGTTTTTCTGTCACTGTTATTGGAATAGTCTTTCTGAGGTTTGTTTCATATTTGTAACAATCCAGAAACTAAATAAAATGGAACTCTTATGAAGACTGATTGGTAAATAGTTCTCTATTGTCATTTTTAGTTTATCTTCAAATTATTTAAGTTGATTAATTATGTTATTTTAGTATTGATTTTGTTATTACCCTGTTTCCTCCAAAATAAGACATCCCCTGATAATAAGCCCAATTGGGCTTTTGAGTGCATGGCAATAAGACCAAGCGCTTATTTCAGGGTTCAAAAAAATATAAGACAAGGTCTTATTTTTGGGGCAATGCGGTAGTTTATTCATTTTTATGATTAGTATTATTTTAATTGTGCATTTTTATTGATAATTAGTTGTTTTTTATTTATTTTATCTTTTATGTAAGTTTAGGAAACTGCCATGGTCTCTTGATTTGGTGAAATGGAAGTAGAACTATTTATGCTGTATTGGAGAAAAGTAGAATGAACGAACTATCAAATAAGTCATTTGTTTTTTAATTACAGAAAATTTTAAAGATGGGACCCTAGAGCATTGCCTTGTCCTATGAGCTAAGCCTCTACTTTATCTATCTTAGTGGTGTTTATTCCACCATGAATGCCCTCCATATTTATAGTGTTTAATCCCCAGAATTATCTGGACATCTTAGTCATTGGGAGTTGAAGTTGTTCATACATCTAACGGGCGAGAACTTGTTGCTAAGTGAGACAAGTAAGTTAAGGGAATTTTGCCCCATTTTACGACCTTTCTTACCACAGGTTATCGAAGGTTGTTAAGTGAATCACTGCAGTTGTTAAGTTAGTAGTACGGTTGTTAAGTGAATCTGGCTTCCCCATTAACTTAGCTTGTCAGAAGGTCGCAAAAGGTGATCACATAACCTTGGAACACTGCAACTGTCATAAATATGAACCAGTTGCCAAGTGTCTGAATTTTTATCATGTGACCATGTGGATTCTGCAACGATCGTAAGTCTGAAAAACAATCATAAGTCACTTTTTTCAGTGCCGTTGTAACATTGAACAGTCACTAAACAAAGTGTAGCAAGTCGAGGACTACCTGTACTGACATGTAATAACTATCCCTACAATTTCTAATTCAAGATTTGGCAACTGATCATTTCAGGGATTGAAACCTAGGACTTTTTTTCATGCAAAGTATGCAGAAAGCACTGAATTTTCACGCAAAGTGTCTTCTCCCTTATTCCTGTGTCTTACAGAAAGAAGAGCAACTCCCATTTTTTTATATCTTCCAACTGTTCATCAACATTGTCTGTCTATGAAAATAGCCTTTCAGTTCATTCCTCAAGTATATAAACCAGCTCAATCTTCTGCCAGACCTACAGATAAAGACAAGGAAATTGTATTGCAGGAGAGAATGAGAAACCAGTGCTGGGATTTGAGGAAGATATTATATGATTTGGATGAAATAAAGCCAAAGTCTGAATAGAAGTGAAGTGATGACAGGTGTTGATAGAGAAGGTCAGTTATTTTAGGGAAAGCAAGATAGGACTAGAATATAAACATCAAACATCCATTTTCTTTGTCCTTATGAAGGAAGCATAAATTCTATTTTGTAATTGCAGTATGAATAGAGATTTGCCAGTGCCCTTACTTGGCATCAAGGGCAGCTCCTCCCACTAATGGTAGATGTGATTACTGAGACATTGTTTGGATATTGAATAGCTCAGTAGTCCCAAATGTATAGATATGGGCATTTAAAGAAGCACATGCATTAATTATACTATGCTTTTGTTGTGTGATACATTTATATATTCCTAAAGCAGTGGAGTCTTTTTTGAAATTGTGGATCCCCAATGAACACTAAGCAAAAAAGTGTGTTTGCATATGCAGCAGACAAATACAGCAATTGTCTATAATATAACTAAAATAAGACACTTCTAGCAAGTGTAGGGAAATGTAGCTGGAATCTCTCTAAATATGGGGATATTTAAGATTAATATTTTCAGAATCAGAGTTGCTCACAAATGTAATTCTTTTTTTTTACTTTGCAAATTAAAAATTGGAAGTTGTTTTGCGGGTATCTTTTATGTTCATCTTAATGAGGATTGGTTTTGTTTATTCAAATTACATGGTTGCACAGTTTAAAATACCAGGGCAGTTTAAGAGCAAATTTAGAACCAAGTGCAGTATCAAATCTTAAAAACAAGAAGGGACAATCACTCAGTGCCATAAAACATACTCTAAAGATGTCTCAGATTTTGTCTCACTTGGTGTCCTGGCCCAATTTTTATGGGAATAGCCAGCTCTTCAATGCTTTCTGAAAGGCCAACAGGATTTCCATTTGTATTTTGGGAGATAAGCTGTTCCCTATTGGGTGGGGTGGGGTGGGGTGAGGAGGTAAGCAGGCGCCATGGCAGGGAAAACATTCTTTCTGAGTCCATCATATAGCATTGCTTGATGGAAAGGACTTGGTATCTGCCAACTCTATTGGATTTGTTGGGTTGGACTTCCCAGGTAAACCATACATGAAACACAACTAGATGAGTAAGTCTACTTTATTGTAAGGCTACATTAACAGAATCTTGCAAGTCTAAAAATGCAGACTTCCTGCCTGCCACGTTTAACTGCTAGACCTGTTAGGGCAAGTCTTTTCTAAGTTTCTTTCTTTGACCATTCAATGATTGTGGGCTTCTGTCTTTCTTGTCTGATTGTTTCCCAGGCAGCATCTCTTCTCCCCTTTTCTCAAGAATGCATTCCATTATATGATGGGACAGACAGAATTAATAAGAGACAGGTGGTTTTCATATAACTCAACCTTGTGCTATGAAGAGGTTTACAGATGGCATCATTTTTAATTGAACCTGGAAGCTTATTGTATATATATATATGGCTTTTATTGTCATTGTACATTATGTATACAACGAAATTGGTTATTGGAAGCCAATGCAGCTCATAGAGAGGTGGATTAACATGGGCATGTCAAGGTATGCCCATAACTTCCCATGATGCCACATTCTGGACCAGCTGCAGGTTTTGAGTGTTAGATGATAGCTTACACAAAGATAAAACTTTGCCTGTGCTAATTAGCAATGGTTCTGCAGGGTTCCACATTGAAGATAATAGAGCTGTTGTGCATGATGAATAGCGATAGCACTTAGACTTATATATCGCTTCACAGTGCTTTACAGCCCTTGCTAAGCAGTTTACAGAGTCAGCATATTTTCCCCAACAGGATCGAACTGCTGGCAGTTGGCAGAATTAACCTGCAGTACTGCATTCTAACCACAGCACCACCAGGGCTCCTAACATAAATGTGGAGTATTTTTTTTTCTTGTATGTAAATATGGAGCAACTTCTAGACAGACGATGCTTATCTTAAAACAGCCTGCTACTCTTCTAGGAAAGAATACCCCTTTGGAGCTTGCAGTGCCTTTTATTGCCAATTGTCTATAAAATGCAGATATTTTCTTTACTGACTACAATTAGAGATTGCTTATTTCAAGCTCCCTTCTGAAACTGTAGAAACAATTTTTCTTCCTTGACAGTAATAACAGTATATATTGGTGAATAACATTGGTGAAAAATGCTACCAAAACATAACATCTCATATTGACATTTTATTTTAAGGTGAGAGTGGGGTGGATTCTGACAGTGATGATGAGACCAATGGTGCTGAAGAAAAGACAATAGTCGAATCAGCCAGTCAGTAAGTAATTTCCATAAATTAATTATATTTGTTCTTAGATAGCTTGTTTTAATTTTGTCTTGTACTAAAACTTCAGTTGGAAATACTTGTAAAATGTCAGCAAAATTCCAGCTAAAACTTTGTCAAAACATTGGATGAACTGTAGAAATGTTGGTGAAAATGTATGAAATCTTGCTGCAATATGACAAATGAACAACTGTTGTGGATATTGCAAAAATCAAATAATGAAAGCCTGCAAAATTCCATAAAAAGCCTCAGTGGGCTCTATGGGATGTGCAAATAAACACAATATTGCATGACAAAATATTGTGAAACCCAGATGAAAATATAAAAGACTGCAATGATGGTTAATTCTATACAGTAATTTTTTTTCTGTTATTTTCTAAAATGTGATAAATAGTAAAAGTTTGAGAGTATTTGCTGTGATTCAGTTAAAATAGTACTTTTAAAAATATTGATCTTGCACAATGGAGCCCTACCTACTAATAACATTTTGCATATTTTTTATTTTTATGGTATTTCCAATAGTGATTTTTAATTGAACTTTGAGCAGATACTATTAAATCAAGAAATAAAATTGCCTATCTACTAGATTCAAATATTAGAATTCAGATTTTCCTCATGGGTATTTTAATCAGCTGTCCAGAATTGTTAGGAATTAGGCCGCATTCAAATATGATAAATACATCAATCACCTCTTCATGTATGCCGTATGCTTTTCCTTTAAGAACAACTTTTTTTTCTTGATTGCACATGTGTACAATGAACTTATTTATTTCAAAGTAAATCCTAATCTTTAATATTGTTTCTCTGAACATACGTAGAATTGCAGGCTTCAATTGAGAGTCATTGCATTCTGAACTGCATTCATAGGAGGGAATGGCATTATAAGTATTGAACTTGATCTTGAATTGTAACCTGCTTTGATACACCTGGGAGGCAGAAAGGTGTACATTCCAACAGTATCCCTTGTAAAGAGATTGTGTTACTTCTCAGATGGTAATCATTTTGAGTTATCTGAGGTCCTTGCTAAAATACATTTTTTTGTAGATCTGATATCTCTTTCTGCCCCCCCCCCAAATTTAATATAAACTTATAGTTGACTTGTTTAGTGGGAGTTATAAAACTTCAAAAGATACAGACATATGCTAATAGGACAATTATAGTGCTATTGTAAAATCATAGCAGGAAAGGAAGAAAAATCAACCTAATCGAGGGCATTTTACTTTCATTGGCTTTTCCATAAGTGACTTCGAAATGATCTGTTTTTTTATTTTTATTTTTTAAAAAAAAAAAAAAGCGACCAGGCAATATTTAATAAAGTCTTTTGATAGTAAATAGGTAATGGGGGATAATATTTTTATAATATTGTAGGTTGTGAGAAAGTAACGTTTTCCCAGAAATAAATATATGTAATGAATCTCTATCTTCTATCAGTTAGAAATGAATTGTGCGATATGACCTTTAAATCTCGAACAATCTTCATTTATGTAAAAAGGTATGCTGTAATAATGACTTTATCAGTTGGCGTAGTTTGGTTAAAATAAAAATTAAATGGGAAATGTGGTCCCTAAAATTTATACTATTTAGCCACAAGATGGCAGAAAATGCATGCATATTAAAAGACCAATTGCAGCCCTACATCAGAAATTCTGTATGTGACAGCAAAGAATTGCTCAGCGTTAGTGTTTTGGACAACACATTGTCTTATTAGTATATGTACAGTTCTGTTCTGCTGAAGTGGTTGATAGAAACCAGGTACTACATTTTTCTTCCAGATGGTTTTGTATCAGACTCTTCAGTTGTCAGAAAAATGACAGAGCTAAATAGGTTGGCTGTAACCATTTCCATGACCTCTACTACAAGCCATGTTATTAGAACTAAAGAAGTTACTGTGTAGCTCCTGCCGAACAAACAATTTTGAGTCCCAAATGAAATTTGCCAGCAAGTTTCAAGGAAGAAAAAATTGTATTATTTTGAAACCTATACCCTTGGGTAGTTTCTTCCTCAATAAAAGTAGATTTTGGCCAACCATCCTTTTAGTTTGCTGATGAGGAGTGCTTGATTATAGGATTACCATCTAATTCAGGAACTGAAGTCTTTATCCTATGTTCAGTTAGAAAAAAGGATATAAAAAACTAGGGGTATAATTGTCAAGTACCCTTCTCCTGTTTGCCAGCATGTATGAAAAATCTATTTTTAGTCTGATTGTAATATACTTTGAAAAGCTGGTATTTACCTTTGTATTGGAAGGCTATTGCAATTTTAAGGACATTGCAATTTGAATTTAATTCTAATGAACTGTTTGCATGTCCAGCTGTGGGATAATTTCAACGTTGTATGTACCATTGATGTTTTGCATAGTTAAAATAGGTAGACATAGGTAAAAGTCCTGTGAATTGTATGGTATTGTGTATGATATTGTTATTTTACAAACAAGGAATCCTATGACATCTAAAACATTGCCAGAAATATTATGGTACAAGATTATTTCATGATAAAGTTGTTTGAAGAGCAGAAGACTCTTTGCTGTTTTTGTTTAACTCTGACCTGCAGTGTCATTGAGTGTTTTGATTGTGTATGTATATTAACATAATATGTACTTTGCAATTGTTAGACAAAATAATTCAGGTGTGAAATTACTTATATAAATATAAAATAATTTTATGACTAAATGCTCATTAAGCTCAGCAACTGGATTAGTCTGCCTTGATTTCAAAATCCTGTGGAGAGCTGTATCCTGTTTTCTCAAGTGAGTTTTATAGTCTTTCTTTTCCATTACTGCTTTGTATAAAGACAATTAAACAACAGATAAGGTGCCTCCATTTAGCAGTTTCCCCTCAATGTACAGTAGACATTTTCACATGAAGGTGAAAGCATGTAAAAATCTCTTAAATTGGCCTCTCATCAACTCTTCAGAAAATGTGTTATTTTTCTTTCAGTTCTGTATAAACTGTCAAATGTATACGGCTATTTTAAAGAGATGTCCTTGCCACAGTTTTGAGCTAGGCTATTCCTTGTTGCAGATTGTATAGTTGTCTTTCCTGAAATCATTTTTCAGTTTTGAGAATATAGGCTAAATTACTGTTAAAATATATTTCTTATCATCACTGTGATGGTAGCAATGATTTTAGCAATTGCAAATGTAGCATTGAGCAGCACTGCATAGATTTGAATTTGGTTCTTTATGCAGCAGTTCTCTGAGAATAAACCCTCAAGTGTGTTTTACATTTAGTTCTTATCCAACACTGTGGGCTTATTTTGAGGCATCCTAGTTTGATCCTAAAACTGCTTGCTGGGGAACCTTTTAATCCTATCTAATGTAGAAAGAATTAACTTTCAGATTCTGCTTCTGAAGGTAGTAACACTAGACAGATTCACTGCTGGAGGCTTTGTGGGCCTGCCATTCATAAAGGTAATTGTTTTCAGATGTTTTGTAGGTTATTAGTCCTTCTGAGTTCTTCAGTCAGACTTCTTTAGGACTTAAAATGCTGAAGGCCATTCTGGGAAGATGGAGCTGGGAAAGCATTTTATTAAGAAGTCAGAGATGGATTTTTTTTTCTAGAAAGGGTCATAACCCATTCAGAGAATCAACAATAGGTGTAGTACATATCTTTGGGGTGAGGCCAATGATCAATATATCACATATTACTCTATGCAGAAAATACTGAAAGTATTGATTGTCATCCCTTGCAGGGAGTATGGACAACCAGGCAATACTCCGAGTTGTAAATAAGCTTACTATGTTCCTGGACTCATTAGGTTGTGTAGTTGCAAAGAAAGGCGAACTTTCCTCTCTTTTAACTGTTATCTGAAATAAAGATTTTGAGTGGAAGCCACACTTCCTTCTTTTTCATATTTATTAAAAAAAAAAAACAAGAACCTGTCCTTCTTAACAGATTTTGGGTTATTTTGGGCTTTACAAATTTGGGCTATTTTATAATATAGTTCATATAGTGCACTTTCAATGACATAGGGTCTTCTTCTTATGCCCAAATAATATCAAAATATATTATGCCTTCAAAAACCTCTAAAATAATTCTTTAGATTCATTGCATCAAGTTTAGCTTTATCCAGCTTGGTTCCCTCCAGGTATTTTGGGACCATAAATTCCTAATTCTCAAGCTGGCTTGGAATTCTGAAAGTACTTGCCCTATCAGATCTAGAGGGAAAAGTAGCAGGCTAGGGAAACTAATGTAATTTTTTCTGAAAACTGTCAATATACCGTATATGCTTCATTGTATTACTATTATTTATGATTATGTCATTACATAAATCAAGCAATAAAATAGAGTGCTAAGCAGGTATTGATATATTTGAAGTGCTTATTTTATAATTATAAAAGACAAACTAATTTAAATGTGTTCTTGTTCTCAGGCAAGACAATAGCATAGATTCTACGTCGTCTTTGAAGGAAGAAAACAAATTGGAAGGGCTGGATTCAAAACAAGGTAGGGATTGGAGAAAATCGAACTGTTTTGTGTTAAGTATCCTGATGTGATGTGACTGAAAATTGGGTGGGTGGGGAATTTTCATCCGTGTATATAAATATATTGTAAAGACCCATTAGCACTACATATTTATTTGGAAAAATATATTTATATGATATAAAACTTTGAATTAGTTTTTAGTTGTCAGGTAAGGAGAAGAACAGGCATAGATGGGTTGCACATTCCCATCAGGTAAACTCAATATTCATAATGTCAATTCTTTAACCATGATTTTGACTATGAGTTCATACAGTTGTCGGTTTATATTAATGAATGGTTTTCATTCAACATACAGGAAAAGGAAAATGGTGTTCCTAAACTCACAGTTGTGATAAAGATAAACTCCATCCTTTACTACTTTATAGACATAGGTCCGACTTTATTCTGTCCCTCAGTTGTGTGGATTTCAGCACCCAGAATTTTCATCAGATGACCTATCTTATCTCCTGTAGAAATTTTAAAATTGAAGCCTACGTATTTGATACCTCTGATTTGTAGAAGGCTGACCTAGAGTTTGGAAAGTTGACAGGAACAATGTGCGTTAGAAATTGTAGGGAACAGGATAACTTATTTGTTGGTGGCAATTGGTGGAGCCCTGGTAGCGCAGCAGACTAAAGCACTGTTATTAACATCAGCTGCCTGCAATTACTGCAAGTTCAAATCTCACCAGGCTCAAGGTTGACTCAGCCTTCCATCCTTTCTAAGGTAGGTAAAATGAGCACCCAGATTGTGGGGCAATAAGCTGACTTTGTATAAATATACAAAAGTATGAAGGCTATTGCTTAACGCATTGTAAGCCGCCCTGAGTCTTTGGAGAAGGGCGGCATATAAATCAAACTTTTTAAAAAAATTGGCTATGAATTCAATGAAAAATTCCATCTATGGGTCTGTTTGAATTTCAACAGTTCCCCATCTATTCTGTGATGATGATAGGTATGTGCAACAAACTATAGGATTTGATCAAATAAGATCTTATTAGGATACATATTCCCACTAATTATTTCTTCAGAAACAAATGCTTTGTTTTTCTGTACTAGCCAATAAAGAAAATTTGACTTGAATAGAATAGAATTATGAGGCAATCAAGCTTTCGTAAAATGCTGTGACATTCTAAGGAATAGTTTAAATACTGCTTTTTTGCACTCTGGTATGACCTTTGAATTGACGTGTTTCCTGCAGATTTGCTCCCTTTCTTTTCTGCTATCAGGGGGAATTGATGACTTCTTGCAGATGATTACTTCTTTGTCCTTTTTATGACTTTATCAGCCACCGTTTCATGATGGCTTTAGGCAATGACAACAGTGCTAGTCAGGATGTTAGGTTTTAAGGAGCTTTGGAGAATGTGCAAGCATAAAATGGCAGAACTTAGTAACTGTTCTTATTCTACACTGTGATGCTGAAGATGAAAATTACAAAATCTAAGAAAAAGTGATTCAGAGAGAGAAATTAAGAACCCGGAAATAAATTTCACCATTTTAGTTGAAAGTATAAATGCAAAAGATAATGAGAGAAATACCACCAGAGACTTTTATTACTATATAAAATTACGGATGCAAAAAAGGAGAATAAAGCAGCTCAACTAATTAAACATTTCTTAAGCCATTATAGTCGCGTCATTATTGTGTAGCATACATCTGTGGAGATTTCAAGCACTGAAGAAAAAACCCAGGCTGATAACACTTCTTTTCAGAGTCAGATAACTTCCGATTCTTGAGGAAAAGGATGATTTCTCTAAAAAATACTTTTGCCTCAGTCCCTCAGGTCAGTTCTTCTTTCACTTGGAACAGTTGGCCTTTGACAAAAAGAGATGAGTATGCCAGAACATAACTTCTGATCTTTGACCTAGGCTTATTCAGTGGGGAACGTGATTTCTCACTGAAGAGTTTCTGATTAGTTGAACAATATATTAAGTAAATATGGACTATTACCCTGTAACAAGGCAAAAGAATTTCCATTCCTTAATCCTATTGATTCCCATTTCATTTGGTCTTTCACACTTCTCATTTGTTTCTGGCAGTATGATATTTGGTTGCTTTTCTTAGGTAGAAAATTAAATACTGCATCTCGTAGGTACAAGTTGAATATTTGATTATTATGTTGACAACTATTTCTCAGAAGGCAATATCGATGGCTAGATTTTTCAGAGGTTCCAAATTACTGATTTTGAACTTTTGCTTTATAACTGTAGTAGTTATAATTCACCCTACACTCTGCCTATCCTGCTGCACTGCTCTATGGTGTCAGTTCATGAATGAGCAAAGCATGTTGGGAATATACACCAAGAGTATATAATCACAACACGGTCATCAGAGCATGAAGGTCATTCCAGCTGCCCAGTTAAAGCATGTAGGCAGCTATATTGGGCAGCAGTAATATAGGAGGATATCTGATGATCCCTTTAGTGACAGTGGCAAAGGCTGTGCAGGAGAAGGCAATGGAAAATGACTCCTGCATTTTACCAAAACTCCCTGCTCCACATATGCACATGATGCGTAAGATAAAGTGATTGATGATACAGCACCAGATGATGAGCCCTTAAGGCCAGATGCACTTAATGTGCTATTGAGGAAGAGCTCAGTGGTGTTTATGACATGGTTAGATTAAAGCCTTCAGGATGTCTAGTTGCTGATGTTGCCATGCAGACAAAAAAAAAAAAAAATCCAAAACAGCAAAAATAGAATTACAGTGGGAATATAGAATGTAAAAAATATGAACACAGGAAAACCAACACCATGAAAGGTAAAATGAAATGACTACAAATTGACATCTTAGGCATCTGCAAATGGAAATGGATTGGGACTGAATACTTTTAGTCAGAGCATCATACTATTTACTACTCAAGATATGAAAAATAAGGAACAACATTGCTTTCATAGTTAGGAATGGCTAACAGTTCACTTAGCCATTCCTAACCATAGCGTGACTACAGTTCAACAAGCGACCTAAAGGTAAAGGTAAAGGTTCCCCCCAGACATATGTGCTAGTCGTTCCTGACTCTAGGGGGAGTGCTCATCTCCGTTTCAAAGCCGAAGAGCTGTCCGAAGATGTCTCTGTGGTCATGTGGCCGGCATGACTAAACACCAAAGGCACACGAAACGCTGTTACCTTCCCACCAAAGGTGGTCCCTATTTTTCTACTTGCATTTTTTACGTGCTTTCAAACGTAGGTTGGCAGAATCTGGGACAAGTAACTGGAGCTCACCCCATTACGTGGCACTAGGGATTCGAACCGTTGAACTGCCAACCTTTCGATCAACAAGCTCAGTGTCTTAGCCACTGAGCCCCCGCGTCCCCAACAAGCGACCTAGTACTATGAATTAGACTTTATGGAAAACACTTTAATATGGCAGTTTTAAAGTTTATGCTCCAATCACTCATGTAGAAGAGAAGGAGGTTGGTGAGTTTTTATGATCACATTCAATTTCAAATTGCCCAAACAGATTAGTAGTGTATCAATGAAGACCTTGAAAAAGATAGCAAGATGCTGGGCTTTATATGCCCACAAGAATCATACAAGCAGTGACTTTACATGTGATACTGTAGGGAAGTGAAAGTTGGACTTTGAAGAAACAGAATAGAAAGAGTATTCATGGTTTTCAATTTTGGAGTATTCACAGTTTTGAACTTTGGAAAAGATTCTTGAGAATACTGTAGATCATGGGTATCAAACTCGTCATGTGATATATCACATTTTTTGCCTTTGCGGAGCCGGGGTGGGAGCAGTCTGTGTGTGATGCATTCAGTCCAGGGGCCGCCAGTTTGACACCCCTGCTGTAAATAGTCAAGAAAACTGACAAATAGATCATCAAAAATACCAACCCACAATTATCCCTCAAGATGCAAGGGACCAGGCTCAAATGATCAAACTAGACCCATTATGTGAAGCTTTTCTCTAGAAAAGTCTATAATGCTGTTAATGGTAAAACGAAAGAGAAGAAGTGGATATCTATCAGCAAGGCAGATAAACAATAGGTTGACCTTTGGAGGATTTGACGGGCCAGATTGGGAAGGATCCCTTTGGAGCATATCTATTTGTGTGGTCGCTAAGGTTCCATGACTATTTGATGGCACATAATCAGATGTAACTAAGAAATAGAAAATCACAATCATAGCTATATTTCCTACACTTCAAGTGTTGTTCTATGCCCAGTTTCCATATGATGCATTTAATATAGTAACCTAATGTCTTCTTCATCTGATTTTCCTGGTTCTGCTAAACCTGATACACACACACACACGCACACACAAAATAAATATATCAGAAAGGTATATAGTTTGACAAAAAAATAGTCTTAAAGTAACATTTTCTGAAATCAGAACTTGCAAATAGAGCTCTGTGCAGTTGAATAGGCATAACTGATTATTTTGGTTTTGCCATTTTGATATTACTGATGAAATCATAATATTTATATACTACAGCTGTCTATTTATCTATATTTCTAATATCTGTAAAATTACTTGTGCAATGCTTTACTTTCTAGGGTCTTTTTTTAAAAGAAAAGCTACTTCCTACTTTATGGGCAAGAGCATTTATTATACATTTCTCTTAGTGTTCAGTATTGATTTTTTTCTCCCTCCAGATACCAGTTATATCATAAAAAGTCAAAGAAAGTATGTTTTTCTAAAGATTTTCTTCCTAGCTCATAAACACAAGACCCAACGCACATACGCACACAATGAAAGTTATGGCATTCCTTTCAGAAAAGATTTAAAACCAGAATAGTTTTTTTAAAGGCTTTTTCACTCTACTTTTGACTTGAGAGAAAAAAAAAGTAGTCTTGCTTTAAGTTGTTTGGAACTGCTGTAGATTAATTTCAGTAATATGTATTCTGCTGCTCAGTCTTCGGACAGACTTTGATGTGAATGGAAAGTAATTGGTATAAAGATCAAATGCAGAATATTAAGTTTTTTTGTATGTGTATAAAAGTTTTTATTTCTCTATCCCATTTTCCAAAAGAAGTATTCATGTTGCCAACTCATATATTATTATTGCCAAACAGTGGAATAGTTAGGGTAGCAACTCTCTTATAGAAGCTTTGGTTTCTGAAACCTTCTCAATGAACAGAGATTAGCACACGTGGGAAAAGAGCAAGTGCTTAGCAGGCCTTTTTTTATTATGTAAAAATGACAAGCAACCTTCAAATTGCAGTATCTGGGTAATTTGAGAAGGGCCCAGTAATAGCAATAGCACTTATATACCGCTTCACAGTGCTTTCCAGCCCTCTCTAAGCGGTTTACACAGTCAGCATATTGTCACCAATAATCTGGGTCCTCATTTTACCGACCTTGGAAGGATGGAAGGCTGAGTCAACCTTGAGCCGGTCATGATCGAATTCCAGGCTTTGGGCAGTGAGTTAGCCCTGCAGTACTGTATTTTAACCACTGTACCACCACATATAATGCCAACCATTTACTGTATTTTTCGGAGTATCAGACGCTCCGGACTATAAGATGCACCTACCTTTTTGGGGGAGGAAAACAAGGGGAAAAAAATCTGCCTTTGCCTCCCAGCATCCATTCGGTATTCATCTGGCCCGTTCACTGTGGCTCATATGGCGCTGCTGTGGCCCATTCTCCGCTGCCCATTTGCAGCCACCCATTTGCCACTGCTGCGGCCCATTCACTGCCACCTGTTTGCCACCGCTGTGGCCCATTCAGCAAGGCCCGTTCGCCACTGCTGTTCCCTGCCACCTGGAACCGGCTGAAAATGCGATGTACAGAAGCCGAAAACAGCTGAAGGGTGGGGGCTGTTGGGTGGGTGGGGCTTCAGCAACATTCAGTGTATAAGACGCACCGCAATTTTCACCCACTTTTGGGGGGGTGGGGAAGTGTGTCTTATACTCCAAAAAGTATGGTAATTCTATTCTAGAATTAATGTACCTGTCCCAATAAAGTCTGATTAGATAGACATATCTGGGATTTTCATTCTGATTATTGAGATTGGGATTGTTAATGCCCCAATGTGCTTTTTCAAAAAGCAATTGGACTTTTTTTGTTTTTTCTTGAAGACGTTTCATTTCTCATCCAAGAAGCTTCTTCAATTCTGACTGAATGATGGAGAAGAGAAGGATTTATACTTCTTGCAGTCATCTGGTTGTTAGCAGTCTCCAAGTGGCCTCAGGATGGGTTGAAACTATCCAAATTGCCTCAATCCAGAGAGAGGATTAATGACCAGATAACTGCAAGGAATATAAATCCTTCCATTCTCCATCATTCAGGCAGAACTGAAGAAACTTCTTGTATGAGAAGCAAAACATCTTCAAGAGAAAAAAGAAAGACAAGTTGCCTTTTGAAAAAGCACCTTTGGGACAACCATGACCTGGATGATTTAGAATCTCCATACATGGCCAAGTGCATCCATTCACATGCACTTTTTTTCTTTTCTTTTTCTCACCTCTCTGTCTCATCTTGCTATATTTTTCTTTAAAAGTTCCTCCCTCCATCTTACAAAATATGTCTGTATGCTGCTTGTGGGAATGTTTTTGAAGTGCTTAGATATGTGCTGATACCCAAGATGAAATTCCTTCAGTGTGTGGTACTAAAGTTAAATCTGTGTTGTCTGCATCATTCACTCAAAATGCCTTGAAGAGTTGCTTCGCTGGATTGATGCAGGACAAAGCCCATTTCTACTACTACCTTAGTTAGGATTTCCCATATTTTCTTACAATTTAATCTGCAAATAGGGTCAGGAATAAATTGGTTAAAGAATGGTCAAGGAATTAAATTTTAAGGTATTGTTGCTTTAATGATTATCAATAACTTTACAATCATTGTTAGTTACATAGCAATTATGTTACTTTGTAGAAGAGTAAAATTAATTTTCAGATTACTAGATCAGAGTCCAGATTGTCACAGCAATTTTACAATCATTCTAGAGAATTGGCAACATGGTGCCCTGGTGTACCCCATACAGATCTACATTCCCCAAGGTACATAAAAGTCCTGCTACTTCCTTGATAAGTAATAGCAGCCTCTAATTTGGGGAAGTAGGTCAATGGAGGTACATTGACCCTGACATGATTATTTTGCCAGTTCTTTTAAGTATTAACAATTAAGTATTGCAATTCATTATTTGTTCTTTGACCAAGTCGAACAGCCAGTCAGAGGTGTTGCATTGAGAAAAGATAAGCCAGCTTGGATCCTTGAGTGGAAAGTCATCAGGAAACTTCTGTGCCGGAAAAAAATCAGAAAAGAATAATTTAAAAGTGATTAAGACAAAAAGGTAGAAAGCGTATAACATTTATAGCAAGGTTATAGAAGTGTTTATACACATCATAAAACTGTTTAAACCTGCTGAAGTTCATTGTAAGTAAAAAAAAAGTTTCATATAATGCCTAATTATATCAGAAAGGGTGAAAATAACTTCTAAAAGTGTTTAAATAACTTTGTTTTAACAAATGCACAGCAGAAACTATGATGTTTAACCATAATAGCTATGAACAGAATCATGAGACCTTGAAAGTATCTTCATTAGTAGCTTCAAAAGGACATTTGGCTTTCTGTAGATGGTACTGTTAATGCTGAACTAATCGGGGCTTTGACCTGATCCAGCAAAAGATATTCTTTCTTTGTCTCTGTATTTTACTGCTTACAAAATCTGTCATTGTACTGTTTTGTAGTATTAAATTGCTCTGTTAATAGTTAATAGCAATAACAGTAGCAATAGCACTTAGACTTATATACAGCTTCACAGTGCTTTTATAGCCCTCTCTAAGTGATTTACAGAGTCAGCCTATTGCCCCCAACAATTTGGGTCCTCATTTTACCCACCTTGGAAGGATGGAAAGCTGAGTCAACCTTGAGCCTGGAGAGATTCGAACTGCCAAATTGCAATCAGCCTGCAGTCAGCAGAAGTGGCCTGCAGTAATTGCACTCTAACCACTGTGCCACCACTAATAGACAGCTTCAAAGTATAAATGACTCTACATTCGTAGTACCTGATGACTGAATATCATATAAATATATATTTTCTTTTAGTATCAAAGCATAGTAATGTCAGAATACGTACTTCTTGTATTGTACATATCCTGTTCAACTTTCTTAAAATCCACATTCTAGATCAATGTTTTTCAACCTTGGCAACTTTTAAGACATGTGAATTTCAACTGCTGACTGGGGAATTCCAGGAGTTGAAATCCAAACATTTTAACCTTGCCGATGTTGAGAACATCAGTTTCTCTGGATTAAAAGATCCTCACAGCTGGTTTTGAGCATCCAAGAGAATTTGGGATTTACATTTTTAGTACCTCAGTTATCTTGTTGCATTATTCTTAAACCTAGTGGAAATGTCAAAGGTGGTATAACTTAAACAGATTTGCCCAAACAGGTGTCCTCAATTAGTATCAGAAGTCCTATGTAACAGAAAGTACTATACTGGAGAAGGTTGAATTATAAAATGGGACTCTAGTATTTATAGAAATCACTTCTAAAATTTCTGAGCCTTAGTGCATGCTCAGATTGGACTAAGCCCACCCTGCAGTTGTTTACATTTGTGTATCAGTCACAAGGCAGTTTATAACAATTAAAATACGAACTGAAAACATTAATATATTAAAACTATAGAACAGAATCAGGAACATATGCAGTCACTGTCAGCACCACAGGAAAACTGTCACTGTAAATCTTAATAAGATGATATATCAGAGGAGAGAGGCTTTCCAACAAATTATTTGGCACTATGCTGTTTAGGGTTTTGTAAATCCATACCAATAACTGACTAATACAAGTAACCAAGAATAGATATAACATAGTTCCATATTACCTAATGCTTTTGGACTATCCAAAACAATCCCATTTTACAATAATATAGACATTATCAAACCATGGATCACTACATACAGGTTAACTAAAGATTAGGAAGTGAAAATAGACATTTGTAGGAGCAAGGTGTAATGGCCTTATGAATATCTGGGGTAAAATTTTAGTGTACTTCATTTATTTATTTATTTAAGAAAATGTATATGGCCTCCCAACTCACTCTCAGTGACCTCAGTGGCTTACAAGGATAAAAGACCAATACAAAACCAAAAAAAAAGCAATAAGCCCCCTTCTGGTGGCAACAATCAAATGAACTGTTTGATGGCTCTGTCCCATTCTGGGATCCCCAGGCCCATTGGCAAAACCGGATCTTCAGGATCTTGCAAAAGAGTATCAAAGTGGGGACCGATCTTATGCCATGGGGATGATGTTCCACGGGGAGGGAGCGGCTATGGAGAAGGCCCTTCTTTTTGGTTCTGCTAAATGGACCTCCTTATTAAATGGGATCTGTAACATTCCCTGCTGTGATGGGTTGGGTCGATGTGGCTGGGAAAAGATGGTCCTTAAGATCAGAGCTGTGGAGTCGGGAGATAAATGTTCCGACTCCGACTCTGACTCCGACTCCTCAGTTTTTTGTACTTCCGACTCCGACTCCGACTCCGACTCCCCGACTCCGACTCCTCTGTATTAATATGCGAATGTATTTTATACATTCCTTGAAGGAAAGAAAGGCAACATACATGTCATTACCACAGGACTACTGGCTGGGAAGCCAACAGTCTACTGTATTGAACAGTTTAAGCAAAAGACAAACACAATGAAAACAACAAAGTTTTATTAATTTTTTTTTATTAATTTAATTAATCAAGTTGCTGGATAGTAGCAGCAGGCATAAACATCAGGAACAGGAACTTTACCAGTTCAAAAATACAAACCACATTATTTGGTTGTTTTAGAACAAAAACAAAGCTTATCTATATGAACCAAAAACAAAATCTGTAAAACCTAGAAATGGTTTATATTAATCTTGAAATGTAGTTATAGGCTTAGCAAATGCAAATCAATTCACCTTTTTTGGTGAGGAAAAAGAAAAGAAATCTGCCTGCCTAATTTTCTAACATGCAAAACCAACAGCCTGCTTTACTTTCTCTTTCGTTTTTCAGTATAGCTAGGGGGGGAAAAATCTGCAGTCTTTCCAAGCAAGCAAAAGAGCACTGAGCAAAACAGCTCAGAGCAAATCAGCTGGGGGTCGGGAGCCGATCTAATCAAGGGCTAATTAGCCTATGCTGAAGCTCCGTGGGCCAATAAAATTACAAAAAAACCACCGAACCATTTGTTAAATTGCTGGGTCGCCCGCCCCTCGCCCACCACTATTTATTGGCAATAAATGGTTTACAGCTTCAGTCTTGAACTATTGACCCTCCATTCCCTTCACTTATGCAAGTGTCTCTAGTCCTGCAAAAAACATATTTACTTAATCCCTTATCAGTGAGAGGCTAGGTTACCCATGGGCGCTGCGTTCCCTGTAACAGCAGAACACAACACTATGGAAAGTATAAGTATTGCCACTCCTAATTGTGCGTTGCGTGCCTTATAGTGAAGCACATGAAAAGCATGCTTCTTCACGGTCACTTAACGTGTTCATTTTGCGGTTACGTGAGGCACTGCATGCATTGGTCTTTATTCTTACAGTAGAGAAGTCATTAATTATAACTTTTTGTGAATTGGGACATTTAAACTTGCTTTTTTTAAAATTCCAATCTAAATTTAGTAGGAGTCGGAGTCGGTGCATTGTTTGCCGACTCCGACTCCGACTCCAGGTACCCAAAATTTCCTCCGACTCCGACTCCTCGACTCCGACTCCGACTCCACAGCACTGCTTAAGATAACCTGGTCCCAAGCCATATGGGGCTTTGAATGTGACAACCAGTACCTTGAATTGGACCCAGAAACAAATCAGTAGCCAATGCAGCTCCCTCAGAAGTGATGACACATGTGCATATCTAGGTCTGCACAAAACCATGTGGGCTGCTGCATTTTGAACCAACTGAAGCTTCTGGATTCTTTTCAAGGGCAGTCCCATGTAGAATGTGCTGTAATAGTCCAGATGGGAGGTGACTAGGCCATGGGTGGCTATGAGCAGAGATTGTTGGTCCAAGAAAGGACGTAACAGGAGTACAACTAGCCATTGCACAAAAGCCCTCCTGACTATTTTTGTATTTTTGTTACAGTACATAAAGTAATTTTAAGAGTACTTTTAAACTGCACTTTAGGAATTAAATTTACTTCTAAAATAATAAACAGTAGTCAGTCCCAGAGGCTTCCCACATCAACTTTCATTTTGAAATGCAGACGCGTCCTTATGATATAAAACCTTATGACATTTTAATTAGGAAAATAGATCATGCAATTCCATACGATGGAATAAATTTTCCAAGCACTGCTGCTTTGGACTACTGCATGTTCTTGTAAATTGGAATAAAAATGCATTAAACTCGTCTAAATTAAATCAGTCTTAAGGTAGGAAGAGGGCCGGAAAGAGAGAAACTTGTTTTTAATTTATAGATGACCTTTCTTATACTTTAAATCTGGGCAAGGGAATATTTGTGTGCAGAAGCAACTGCAAGGTGGTGAAAAGCAGCTCATCCTTTTTTTGATGAGCCTTCTGAATTTGTTCATTTTATGCTGCAGGCAAAGGAGAAGATAGTGATATTCTCAGCATCAATGCAGATGCATATGACAGCGACATCGAAGGACCATGCAACGAAGAAGATAATCCAGATGTGCCAGAACGGACGGTTGGAAGCGGAGACGGTCAGATAGATGACCTTCAGAAAGACATTGAGAAAAGCGTCAATGAAATCCTGGGACTTGTTGAATCCTCCCCAAAGGATTCCAAGGCAGCAGCTTTAGCAGTTCCTCCAACAGATGATGTTCAGCCATCAGCACAGCAGCTGGAACTCCTGGAGCTTGAGATGCGAGCGAGGGCTATTAAGGCCCTTATGAAAGCTGGAGATGTAAAAAAATAGCCACAGGGCTGTTTCATTTGTTAGATAGTTGGATTTGCTCTGATGAGTGTAGGGTCAGCTTCTTTCCACTCTACGGTCTATTTGGACTAGTTTTGACATTCCTCATTCAAGCCCTTTGGGTATTCTAGCTCATAGCTGAAATAGTTGGCAGCGGTTTATCAGGGCCGTCAGTCTGCTTGTGTGACTTATGTAAATGGATTGGTTTGATGCTGTTTTTTTTTTTTTTCCAGCTGTCCTTTTTTTCCAGTCCAGGTTAGATTATTTCCCAAAGTGAATTGGAAACCAGAGTCAGAGGCAGTATGGATGTAGCTAAGCCCTGTTGCTTTACAGATCATAATAATCCCAGGGTTAGCTCTAGCTTTTGAGAAGTTGAAGCTTTGGTTGCTTTTAGGTAGTAGCTATAACTGCAGGGAAGTTAAACGTAGAAGCACCACACTTTTAAGAGAGAACAGACCACAAGAATATCTTGCATCATCATCATTTATGATGCTTTGTGATTGCTTTGGTACCAGCAACCAATGTTCATAATTCTATGTTTTGAAATTAAATTTAATTCATGTCCCTCTTAATGGTGACTTTGGAAATCTGTGTGTTATCTTAAATTCTATACAGGCGGTCCTTGAATAATGACCACTTGCTCGGTGACTGTTCGAAATTACAATGGTGCTGAATGAGGGGGACTTATGACCAGTCCATGAAATTACAGTCATTGCAGCATCCCTGTGGTCATGTGATCATGATGTGGGTGCTCAAGAACCTGGGCGAGCTGCAGTCACACATGATCGCCATTAGCAACCTTTCCTGCCAGCTTCCCACAAGCAAAGTCAACAGGGAAGCCGACAGGGAAGGTCACAAATAATTTTGCAAGTTGCTCTTGCTGCTTTTTCTCCTGAGGAACCCCACTAGGGAGTATGAGATATCAGGGATTTTGTACTCCATAGCATTCCCCCAACCACCCTCTCCAGTGCCTACTCCTAGCTCCTGCTAGGCGGCCCATTTACTTTCTGGTGCCCACCTGCAGTACCCTCCATGCTCCTTACCTGGGACTCCTGCCTCTTCCCACTGAATGACCTGCATAGTCATTAAAGGTTACATAGGGTTACAAGGGCAACTGGGATTACTAGGATTGTCATCCTAAATGATGTCACATGATGTCACACATTTAGTGATGGCAATACCAGTCCCAATTGCTGTCATAACCCTATAAAGCAGCTTTTGGTGGCTGAGAATAGATAACTCTGTAAATTGTAGAATATAAATTGATAGTTAAATATAAACCTTTCAGCATGGCTTAGATTGCATAATCAATATGATGAAAGTAAAATTTGAAACTCAAAGGATGCTACAGAGGCACCTGACTGTTAGAACAAGTGATACAGAAGTACTTAATTTCTTGACCTGTAAGGTTCTTTTCTGTTCTTTATCAGTAATGTTTTGGAACTTCTCTTTGGCAAAGCGAAATTATATTTACACTTAGTTTAGAGGGAGTTGTGTTTCTTTCTTAAATATTTGGCTATTGTGAACTATAGAGAAGAGTAAGGCTAGATGTGAAATATTAAAAAAAAAAGAAGTGATTTTGTTTGAACATGCAAATGCTTTGTAATTCTTTGTTCAGGGTATGAAGCACAACAGTTTGAAAACACAGGTGGAAAATCAACATGTACAAATGACTGGCAATAAATTGATTTCTTAAGTGCAGATTCGGGACTTTTTTTCCCAATAAAAATGTTTGGGTCTAGCTGCTCTGTGTTACTGCAAAACAGAGAAGGAATGAAGACAGACTGGTCAGGAAATACCCATTTTATATTACCCTGTATTCTCCCATCTTCTTAAGCCTGGTTATTTTGCTTACAGGGGAAAAATGAAGATAATGGAATCAGGTAAACATCATAAACTGGAGTAAAGAGACAAAGATGGGTCGAAAAGAAGGAAATAGGTTTATTTCTCTCCTAAAGTGTGTAGGGCAGTTGACCGAGGGAGAAATCTAGGAGAGGAATGAATAGAAATTGACCCGCTGGTGTTTCAGCAAATCCTGCCTTTAGTTTGCAGAAATGATCAGGGAGCCAAACATATCAGGGGCATTTAGAAGCCATGTTTATGGACTATAGTTTTAGGTAACGTTGGTTTCAACATTTGAAATTTAAAAAGTAGAAACCTCTGACGAGTGAATTTCAGCTAGTCCTTGTGAACAATGGAAGGAATCACATAAGCATATGTGATTGGAATGGTTTCATAGAGATTAGGTAAAAGGTAAAGGTTTCCCTCGCACATATGCGCTAGTCGTTCCTGACTCTAGGGGGTGGTGCTCATCTCCGTTTCAAAGCCAAAGAGCCAATGCTGTCCGAAGACGTCTCCGTGGTCATGCGGCTGGCATGACTCAGCGCCAAAGACGCACAGAATGCTGTTACCTTCCCACCAAAGGTGGTCCCTATTTTTCTACTTGCATTTTTTACGTGCTTTCGAACTGCTAGGTTGGCAGAAGCTGGGACAAGTAACAGGAGCTCACTCCGTTATGCGGCACTAGGGATTTGAACCGCTGAACTGTCGACCTTTCGATCAACAAGCTCAGCATCTTAGCCACTGAGCCACCGTGTCCCTACTCATAGAGATTAGAATTACGTTTTTTTATTAGTTTTGGAAATATAAAATTAGTTTATATTTGTTTTCATGTAAGACTTGTTTGGAAAACAATGCATTCATTAAAAACGAAACCTACACAATTCAAACAATTCGCTTCTCAGAAATATGTAGTAGGAGCTTAGGACTATTTAATTTTGTATTTGCTCAGTGTTAACATTATTTTGGTACTTAATCACCTGATTCGTGAAAGTTTTTTTTAATGAACCATCTAAATAATATTTAAGCCTTAAAGCTCGTTATTGTTAAGTACTTTTATTGCAGCATCTTCTTTTATGCAACTGTATATTAAACAGTTCATGACTTTGTTTTTTCAAAAAGTCAGGTTTAGACTCACTGATGTCTAAAAGAATACAATGAGTGGGTAACCTTTTCCTCCTAGCTCACAGTGCTTCCTACTTTTACATTTACATTTACATTTTGTTTCTATATCACTGGAGAAAGCAATTTTGCTTGGAAGAGTTAGTTGTAAAAGAAAACTAGGCCATCAAAGAACACGGTGGCTGGACTCCATCAAAGCTGACACCAGCCAGAGTATAAAAAATTGAAAGAACTCAAGATTGGAAGATGTGGAGAGTTTTGGCCCATAGAATCACCAAGAGTTGGACACAACTGAATGGATAACACCATCATCATTTGTTCCTATGAGGAAACAAATCGCTTTTTCCATCCCATAACCACCATCATTATGTGTAGTAGTATTATAAAGAGTATTGGAACCAGATTGGCTCCTATTTAATTAAAGAAAAATTACACGCAGTGCATCTTATCTATTTTACAGTGTATCACATAGCAGAAGATACAGCTATGGATCTTGACCTGGGAAAACAGAACTGACTAAGTTTGCAGACGATACTAAACTATTCAAGATCGCAAAAACCAAACGTGTGAGAAGAGTTTTAGAACAATCTTATTTAAATTGAAGAATGGTTAATCGAATGCGAATACAGTTAAATTTAAGTAAGTGTGAAAAATGATCGATGAAATAAAATGCCCTAATGGTATACACACATGTGACAGGGTCCAAGCTCTCTTTTTGTCATCCTGGAGAAAGCTCTTAGGGTTACAATGGATGGCACAACATATCAACTCAATATCTGGCAGCTGTGAAAAAGGCAAATTCTATGGTAGGAGTCTTTAGAACGGGCATCAAACTCAAGGCCCAGGGACCGGATCCAGCCCACAGGATGCTTAAATCTGGCCCATGGGGCTGCCATGGAAACAGCAAAGGACCGGGCCGTGGTGCCTCTGTCAGCAAAAATGGAGCTTGGGAGGGCTGCAAGCTCCATTTTCACTGGCAGAGGGTTGCAGGAGGCCGTTGCAGCTGAAAACGTTTTCGTTGGCAGAGTGCCTGGGCCATCACAGGTGCCCCCAACATGAGTGACATTGTGTTGGCCACACCCACATTGCCCCCCTGCCCCCCCAGGTCAAACACAACCCATATGTAGCCCTCAATGAAATCGTGTTTGACACCCCTGCTCTAGAAAATTGTCAAAATTGTCATGCCTTTTCAAAAAGAGATGATACATTGCACCCAGAATTCTGTATGCTGTTCTCAGATACCACATTTGGGTGTGTGTGTGTGTGTGTGTGTGAAATAAAGTACAGAAGAGGGCAAGCAAAGTGACTGAAGGCTCAATACTCTTCTGTGAGAAAAAGCTAGAATGTTTGGGACTCTAATTTAGGAAACAGCCAAGTGAGGGGGAATATGGTTGAGATGCATAATATAATACATGCTGTGGTGAAAATGGACAGTTTTGCCTCCTCTTGTTGGAAGAAACATCCTTCTAGGTTCTGCTCCAAGTGGGGAAAAAGACACTGGAAACATGGAGACTGCTTGGAAAGATGGTTTAATGGTGGACAGGATCACATGGCTTGAGTTCCTGAACAGAAAAGGGGCAGATACAGTAAATCCTTGGGTTTTTATGCTCTCTCTGGCTCTGCATTTCTTGGGGCTCCAAAAGAGTATCCTGATTGGTTGTCAGACTCCCAGGGGGTGGGGGCCTTGCTGGATGATGGTCACATGTGCTTCCCAGGTCACATGTGGTGAGTTTCTGCTGCTATTGTGTAGAGGGCTAATCCTATCTTTGGCAATTCCTACTATGGCTCTGCCTGAAGGAGGTAGATCTTTGTTATGTAGAATAGACTGGCCCAGGCCTTAATGGCCCATTGACAAAGGGTGGGGGGCAGGAAGGTGGGAGCTGCTTTGTCTGTAAAATATGCTTCTCCATTTCTCATCCAGGGAAATATAATATTCTGCCTTTTTCATATTTCCTAAAATATTTCACTCTTCCAGGAAAGGGGTGGGTGCTAACTTCCTACACTCTCTAAACATGATCCATGGAGTAATTTGGAGGGAGGTTGAGAGCAGACAAAAGAAAGTATTTCTTCGCTCAGGGCAAAATTAATTTATGAAATTCACCATCACAAAACTTGATAAATAACCATTAAGTTGGGTCGCTCTAAGATCAATAAATTCATGGAGAGCATGTCTATCAAGGACTACTAGTTTTGAGATTCAGGTTTACTTTGTGGTTGAGAGCAGTGGGCCTCCCAATATTAGTTGCAGGGTGCCTCCCAATATCAGTAGGATATCCATCTCTTATTTATCACCAGTTGAGACACATCTGCTTAGCCATTGTGAAAAATGAAATTCTGGACTGCAACGGATATTGGGCTGGTTCAGCAGGCCTGCTCTTCATTTCTTTCTCAAATATGGAATTGCAATAATATAGAGCCAATTTGTTAAGATACCAGGCTAGAAACTTGGAGACTGTGAGTTTTAATCTTACCTTAGCCATGAAAACCAGCTGAGTAACCTTGGGCCAGTCACTCTTAGCCAAACTCATTTTAATTAATATAGCAGATTTCTTCTCTAAAGGTGCTGTAATGTCCATGAGGACATGCTAGTAAATCAAAACGGTTCCATCAGAAGAATTTGTTTTGTTGGACTTACAAAAGAGGCTGTTTAAAATATTGGAGAAATTCGTAACAAGGATAAACCATCTGAATGGAATTATAGACCAAGACCGTTGTTGTAAAAAGAAGGAACACAACATTGGTTTATTTAACCAGAATTAAAGTGGGACATGTTCTATTTTGGGCTGTTCTTTTTGGATTTGCTGATATCTGGGCTACAAATATGTTGTGTACTAGATTTGCTTACATTTAATATGGTGTTTAACATTTTCCCTTACAGTTACTTTATATATCTTAATTTGATTGCATTTAAACTGGCTGTGCATTTAAAAAGTAAAGAAGTTTGGAGAACTTGCTCTTTCTAAAGGAAAAATTATCCTTCTTTGTTACGTTAAATGTTAGGGTTTTTGTTCATATTAGGGCACTGGGATTACTTTTACCTTTGCTAGATGTGTTTATAATTAGGAACCCAGACATGGAATGATGACCTGAACGGGATATGTTGCTATCTGGAGGGATTCTTTTCCAAAACTGTTGGCATTTGGAATGAAAAAGATGTGTACTGAGTTTGTTTACAGTTAACATGGTGTTTTCCCTACAGTTGCCCTAGAAGAAAAGGATGTTTGTGAGATTTTTTAAAAGGAAAAATGGTCCCTCTTTGTCATTTTTAACTGTAGGAGTTTGTTTGTTTGTTTGTTTACAATAGGATTACAGGACCACTTTATGCCTTTTAAATGTGATTTTGCTTACATTTAAGAGTTCAGATGTGGAATGTTGAGTTTTATATATGTTTATTAAAATTAATATTTTAGAGGTCTGTTTGGATTTTGGGGCTTTGGAGTTTTTTTGCTGGCACCTGGATTGGAGAAGATGTTGGATTTGCCTACAGTTAAGAGATGAGTGATGGAATGAAGAAATTTATATTTGTTAATTAAGAGCCGGTGAAGAGATTATGAAATTGTTTATATTCAATGTGATGAGGGTGGGAAGTTGATTCCTTGGAGGGGGTTCCTTTTCCTTTTTTAGTTTGCTATTATCTCTTACTGTTGTAACTAAAACCCTTAATAAAAATTATTTTAAAAAAAGTGCACCACACACACAGAGAGATTTGTACATGTGCTGTGGATACCAGCCTACATTAACAATTCTTCAAACTGCCAGCCTCATGCCAGCTAGTTATTCAACCTTCAGTGAGTCAGGGATGTCATTTGGTCATTTGCTGAGACAAATTACCCAAGCCTTTCTTTCTTTGCTGGAAATAGAAAAATGTGACGTCTTTTTAAACAAGAACAGCAGCTACAGATAGGGCAAAAAAATGCTGTCTATCTTTTCAGCAGTCTCAGTACTAATTTATAAGAATTCTCAGGAAATGGGAAGCCCAGGAATAATTAAGGCAGACAGAATATTTGTTTCGTGAAACCGTTATCTCTGGAAAAAAAATAGGTAAAAACATATCACTAGGAACCTTGTGCTAAGTTTATTTTTAATTGTCTGTGCTAAAGTCTAACATTTTTATTCCTCTGTACAAATTAGAAAATTGAGTGTATTCCAGCCTTGCCTTCTATCCTTCAGGCTGACTTTAACTTTAGTTATAATCCTCTGGTCATGTGTATATTAATTTGCAATTCATATGTGGAAAGCTACCATCTAGTCCAGGAATGGGTTTCAAAACCCATTGCTGCTGGTTCACTTGTGGGCGCGTGTGACGCTTCTGTGCAGAAGCGTCTGAGTGGGTGGGCGGAGCCTCCCGCCGCCGCCACTACCAGTTTGCCCGATTCGGGATGAAGCGGTAGCAACCCACCACTAATCTAGTCGTCTACCTGGAACTGCATAAGTTACCTTTTGTACAGATAGTCCTCGACATAACAAGCATTCATTTAATTACGACAACCCTGAAAAAACTGACTTAATGATCAGTTTTGCACATTTATGACTGTTGTAGCATCCCCACAATCATGTGATCAATCTTTGGCAACCATCATGTATTTACAATGGTTGCAGCGTTCCAAGATTGTCATTTGCAACCTTACTAGGGAGTTTTCTGACAAGCAAAGTCAATGGGAGAATTTATTTATTATTCGTTTAGTGTATGGCAATGGGGAAGCGAGATTCGCTTAACAACCACCTGATTCACTTAAAAATGTCAGTAATCTGCTTAAAAACCATGGTAAAAATTATCATATAGTGGGGCATAATTCACGTAACAATTGTCTTGCTTAGCAATGGAAATTTTGGCCTCTATTGTAGTCATAAGTCAAAGACTACATACCTGTACTGCACCATTTTTTTTAAAAGAAAGTTTGATGTTTCTCACCAGTTAGATTGTTCTGCCTACCAAGGAGGAAAAGAAGAACTGAAAACTCTAATGAATGCTTCTAGGTCAAGGGTCTCCAACGTTGGCAACTTTAAGAATTGTGGACTTCAACTCCCAGAGTTCCTCAGCCACGTGGTGGCTGCAGGAACTACCATACCAATAACTCAAAGCAGGAATCAGGACAAGTATGTGACAGGATCCAATCTGTCACCGGAACCAGAGGTTTAGTTTTCTGAGCTTTTGAACCGTGCTAGAGTCCATCCTCAGGGAACTTCTCTCTCACCAGAAGGATGAGACCCACCATGCTTTTTCCATGCTTTTTGAGAGGAGATGTGAGATTGCCAGTTTTCTAATCTACAAGCTTCAATGTTCCACTACAACCTGTCTATTAAACAGAAGCTGAACAGGATAAATGTCAGTAAACCAAACCAACCAACCAACCAACCAACCAACCAACCAACCAACCAACCAACCAACCGAGAATTCAAATAAGAATAGAGTAGAATAGAATATAAACTTTATTATGGTCATCGACCAGCAATAGACATACAATAAATTAAAAATAATACTGACATTAATTATGAATAATAACATTCCAGTCCAGTCCAGTCCAGTCCAGTCCAGTCCAGTCCAGTCCAGTCCACTCCACTCTACTCTACTCTATTCAAATAAGAAATCGGCAACATCACTTTTCATTGTTCCAGTCCTGAAAAACTCAAAATATGAAGACGTGATTAAATATGAAAGCAGTATTTGCAAACTTCTTCCCTGCTAGTATTTTTGCCATTGGATCAATCTCAGAGTTGGGATTTTTCCTCTGGATTATTTTTAGTTCAGATTATACAGCAATTCAATATTGATAGTTACCATATTTTTCAGAAAATAAGACACACTTTTTCCCTCCTAAAAGAGGGTGGAAATGTTGGTGCGTCTTCTATACCGAATACAGCCCCACACATCTCATTTTTGCCAAAAACAGACCCGTTTTTCACAAAACCGGGGCCTGCAGAGGGTTTGGGAGGCCTGCAGAGTGCTCCTGGAGGCTGGGGAGGGCAAAAACATGATGCATGGGGGGTTTGGGAGGTCAAAAACGGGCAGTTTTTTTCAAACGGGGATGTTTTTGCCCTCCCCAGTCCCCAGGAACACTCTGCAAGCCTCCCAAACCCTCTGCAGGCCCTGTTTTTGCAAAAAAATGGGACGCACAGAGGGTTTGGGAGGCCTGCAGAGTGCTCCTGGGGGCCAGGGAAGGGCAAAAAAAAATTTTTTTTTTTGGTTTACCTCTTCGAAATCTTGGTGTGTCTTATAGTCCGAAAAATACGGTACATTAAATTTTTTTTAAAAAAAAATCCAAGTATTTGTAAGTTGTTTTAAAGACCCATTTCATATAAATGTATACAGTGATTTTTTTGTGAGGGGGAATGCAGGAGGTTAAGGCATTTATGCAGTCCAGAGCCAATAAAGGGATTACCATTGCAATTCCCTTTTGAAAATGTTGGCAGGGCATTGAGCTCAGATGCGTCTTTTACTTCTTGGCATCTTTCCGATGTGTTGGAACTACAATTCCCAGAATTCCAAGGCCAGCAGCAAAGCTGAAGTTGATTTTCTGTTGTTGGCATTTGGCATTTAATAAACTAAAGTCAATGACATCTCACCTGCAGTAATCTAAAACTAGCAAAGCCTACTAAAAAGAGGTGTAGGCTTCCTTCATATTGTGTGTGTGTGTGTGTGTGTGTGTGTGTATGACTGACAAATTGATTGTGCAAACAAAATAAATTACCTTCAGGGCAATAAAGACATTTATCAAAGAATAAATTAACTGATTCTGCTTTGTGCTTGAGGCTTTGCCAGCAACCACTTGTTTAGTAGCAACACTGCTGAGGCTTTTATCCATCATCATTCTGCAAGCTTCTGCATCAGTTCCCCTCCTCTTCCAGATAGTTTTTCATTGCTTTCAGTTCTGGATGTCTCTCAGAGGTGGGCTTCACATAATTTAGCAACTGGTTCACCCAGCACCGAAAATATGAGCATGCATGCGCTTTGCTCGCGCACGGGACTTGCACGCATGCACACGTCTTAGAAAATGTGGCTAAATAAGATGGCATAGCGCCGGGGCGGATGAGCGCGAGTGGGCAGGCCCACCTGCATGTCACTACTACCAGTTCACCCGAACCAGTTTGAACCGGCTGAATCCCACCGATGTCTCTTCAACTTACCCTTTCTATATTTGAGTCACCACTCATCCCTAGACTATATGGCCAATGGTTAGGAGCAGTGGTGGGATTCAGCCAGTTCGCACCACTTCGGGAGAACCGGTTGTTAACTTTCTGAGCAGTTTGGCAAAGTGGTTGTTGGAAGAAATCATTAGGGCAGAGAACCGGTTGTTAAATTACTTGAATCCCACCACTGGTTAGGACTAACAGGAATTCTGCATGTAGGCCACCAGAAACATTTAGGATTTCAAAGTCATACATCACTGCTTTCCATCACAACCAGCAAGACTTGGACTAACTCCCACCAGCTCAGGCCAAGCAT
The DNA here is from genome assembly GCF_029215685.1 of Pituophis catenifer annectens. Lineage (NCBI taxonomy): Eukaryota > Metazoa > Chordata > Lepidosauria > Squamata > Colubridae > Pituophis > Pituophis catenifer. The sequence goes on from NW_027256882.1 coordinate 214,151,766, forward strand.
GGACAAAGGCGAATCATTGTTGAAAAAACAACTCCAAGCCACATGGAAGTATGATCTTGCCTAAGGGTTGTCCTCCACAGTGGTGGGTTTCAAATTTTTTTACTACCAGTTCTGTGGATGTGGCTTGGTGGGCATGGCTTGGTGGGTGTGGCAGGGAAAGGATACTGTAAAATCTCCATTCCGTCCCCACTCCAGGGGAAGGTTACTGCAAAATCCCCAGTTCCTCCCGATCAGCTGGGACTTGGGAGGCAGAGAATAGATGGGGGCGGAGCCAGTCAGAGGTGGTATTTACTGGTTCTCCGAACTACTCAAAATTTCCGCTACCGTTTCTCCAGAACTGGTCAGAACCTGCTGAAACCCACCTCTGGTCCTCCACTTATGACCACAATTGAGCTGAAATTTCTGTTCCTAAGCGAGACAGTTGTTAAGTACGTTTTGCCCCATTTTATGACCTTTCTCGCCACAGGTGTTAAGTGATTGACTGCAGTTGTTAAGTGAATCTGGCTTCCCCATGCTCGTCGGAAGGTTGCAAAAGGTGATCACATGACCCCAGGACAATGCAACCGTCATAAATATGAACGAGTTGCCAAGCATCTGAATTTTGATTGACTGACCATGGGGATGGTACAACAGTCGTAAATGTGAATAATGTTCATAAGTCATTTTTTTCAGTGCTGTTGTAATTTTGAATGGTCACTAAACGAATGGTTGTAATAGCAATAGCATTTAGACTTATATACCACTTCAGTAAAAGTAACAGAGTTGGAAAGGACCTAGGAGGTCATCTAGTCCATCCCCCTGCTCACGCAGGAGACCTGTACTAGGGATTTGAACCCCTGAACTGCTTCACAATGCTTTACAGCCCTTTCTAAGCAGTTTACAGAGTCAGCCTCTTGCCCCCAACAATCTGGGTCCTCATTATACTGACCTTGGAAGGATGGAAGGCTGAGTCAACCTGGAGCTGGTCAGGATCGAACGGCCGTCAGTGGGCAGAATTAGCCTGCGGTACTGCCTTATAACCACTGCTCCACCATGGCTCTTAAAGCCGAAGATTACCTGTGTTTTGTTTCAGTTCGTTCTTCTATTTAATGAGTGGCAGGCCCAGGTATTAAGGATAGGGTTGGGCCCATAGAAGTTGATAGTTTCCATTGATGTTTGCTTTGAGTGGCCACGTGAGAGGCTCGGGACCAGGGGGAAAAAAATTCCAGCAGAGTTTAATGCAGTCAGTTTCAAAGCGGCATGACTCAATTGATATGCATGTATACCCCCCCCCCCCACCAAAAGTGAAATAAATCATGTGTAGGATCAGATTAAAGTCACTCTATTTCTGCAGAACCTGACCAGATGCTAAGCTCAGCCCATAAACTGGAATTGGGAGACGCGCTGCCTCTGATTTTGCAGATGAAAACAGGGATCTGCTTCGAAAGCACATCATCCCGTATCAGAGATCAGTGCTCCGTTTTCAATCTTCCCCGAGGAACCATTCACCCTGTGCAAGGCTCCGCTCCATCTGCTGCCTTATTTACTCTTCATTGTAATAGGTTCTTCGGCTCTCTTCTGAAGCCAAGGTTTTTGTCCCTCCTTTCTAGAAAAAGATAGGCTAGAGTAACTTAATTAGCCTATCATGAATTGTTCAAAACGGGTCCCACCAGCACACGCGGAGTGGCAAGCGGTGCATAACCTTGGCCTGTGCGTTTCAGTGGAGGTATGCAAATGGCAAGATGCATCCGTTATCTATTTGGGGATTTAAATGGCGGCAATGCTTAATGAGCCTCTGGACCTCGCTAAATGGGCTGTTTCTCCCGTGGCTCGGACAGTTCTATTATTAGGCAGAACAAGACAGCTGCCTCAAGCATAAGGTGCTCAGGGACAGATTGCAGATCGTGTGCCAGACAACTTGCTCTGGGCTCCCCATAGCCTACTGTTCTCACACACAGTGGGGGATTCTGCCCTTTCATTAGCGCTGAAGTCAAAATTGACACTCTGGACACTACCATAAGCTCGATAAAGCAGTTTGGAAGGGTCTTTCTGAATGCCTTTTTACTCCTGCTGATCTCGGAAACCTGGGAGCAATATGAGCCAATCCAAGACAGCTGGGAAGAGCTTGCCAAAAAAAAAAAAAAAAAAGTTATCTGCAATGGTATATGAGAATGACCTTGGGAGATTAGAGGAAGAACCACAGCCAGGGGAAAGGTCAGATAAAAGCAAAGCTGGCTGAAGAATTCTGGGAGTTGAAGTCCACATATCTTAAAGTTGCCAAGGTTGGAGACCCCTGGCTTAGCCAGTAGCAGGAATGGGAGCACGGCAAACATCTAGGAAGGATCCTTTCATAGTGTCTTGGGCTATAGCTCATCCTTTTTTTTTTTTTTAATTTGATTTATATGCCGCCCTTCTCCGGAGACTCAGGGCGGCTTACAATGCATTAAGCAATAGCCTTCATTCTTTTGTATATTTTATACAAAGTCAGCTTATTGCCCCCACAAACTGGGTCCTCATTTCACCTACCTTAGAAAGGATGGAAGGCTGAGTCAACCTTGAGCCTTGGAGAGATTCGAACCAGCAGAAATTGCAGGCAGCTGTGTTAATGACAGGGTGCGTAGACCACTGTACTATCAAGGCTCCTTGATTTACAACCATTCATTTAGTGATTGTTTGAAGTTACAACAGCACTAAAAAAAGAACTGAAGGAGCTTCTTAGATGAGAAGCGAAATGTCTTTAAAAAAACAACATCAGAAAGTCCAGTTGCCTCTTGCAAAAGCACCTTTGGGACAACCATGACTTGGATGACTGAGAATCTCCACAGACATTTAGGGAAAAAAGTGACTGTTCTCATGTTGCTTAATTATGGTTGTTGGCTGTAGTGGAAGAAGAAAGAGAGTGGAGGGTGATAAGTTCTATACAATTTATCTGTACCAGTGGTTCTCAACTTTTTCTTCACCATGGACCCCCTTTAAATACCTTTTGTGGCCACCAACCCCCAAGACTTAACTCAAAATTTAAATCATAACATTTCTTCAAGCCTTCTGAGACTCTCCCTGTGTGGCCCCACCAGAGATCCATGGACCACAGGTTGAGAAGCACTGATCTATACAATTGTATAGGAATTCTATTCACTTCTACACAATCATAGTTCTAGAAGTGCTTTTTCTAGGAACTACAATTCATGGCTAAAACCCAACTGCATTGTCATCGTTTACTCACTGGAAAAACCCAAATCCCTCTCCCCAATACACCCACACCCACATACACACACCCACACACAGACATTCCACGTGAAAGAAATGAAAAAAAAAAAATCTAAGCAAACTGGTGCTTTGCAAATCTTCTGGTCCCCATCCCAGGAGGCAGAACCCAACAGAACCCTGTCATCTTCTAAAGCTCAGAAGGTAAATGGAGAGTTTCCCCTGGTAGAAACAAATGACTCATGAGCTTTGTAGAACTACAGTACATCCTTGTCATAATAATAATAATAATAATAATAATAATAATAATAATAATAATAATGGGGTGGTGATGCAACAATTTGGTTTACACCACGTCTGAACCAAAAGATATTGATTGAGCTGCTGAAATCAATCAACTGAATGGGTTCTAGAAATTTAGGGCTGCTTAGAGTCCTCTTGTGCAGGTATTTTCAGTCTAGAGTGACATAGCTTTTCACTGTCTTGCTTGTCCTTTCCTCTAGATCAGTGTTTCTCAATCTTGGCGATGCTCAGTGCTGGCTAGAGAATTCTGGGAGTTCAAGTCTGTATATCTTAAAGTTGCTGAGGTTGAAAAACACTGCTCCATACCATGAAAAGTTTGGGATTGGTTGATATTATTTATTTAACACTAAGACAAATTTCTTGTGTGTCCAATCACACTTGGCCAATAAAAATTCTATTCTATTCTATTCTATTCTATTCTATTCTATTCTATTCTATTCTATTCTATTCTATTCTACTCTACTCTACTCTACTCTACTCTACTCTACTCTACTCTACTCTACTCTAGTCTACTCTAGTCTACTCTATTCTTTGTAATATGTTGTCCCATCTAAAAAATTGAGCCACCTTGGCTTTTGTTCTCTGCACTAATTATTTTTATAACACCTTCATTTATCTTACAAATATTATAAATGCGTACAGAAAGGAAAGATGAGAAGAAAATAAGCACAAAGAAAGGAAAATAAGTGCTGTATTCTGTCCTGATGATCCTCATTCCCAACGTTTCTAAGCGATGACCAGTTTTTGTATTAATTCCTGTAACGAAAGGAATTAATTTGCTAACAATGCTAATTCCTACTTTCCATGCAACAATCTATAAAATGTAGGCATTTCTATTGCTTTCCAATCTCGTGCAGTGTTTATTTAAATTGCTGTTTGTGAGCTTAATTGTAAATCCACAGGACCACTTTACCCCTCTTAATTATATTTAGCCTCTTATTTTAGGAATAATCTAAGGATTCATTGGTAATTGGCTGAATATTATCAGTTGAATATTAGGTATTTTTGCTTATACTGTTTTAAAACCAACAGCTGAAGAGTTAGAATATTTACCATCCACTCTTTTTGGTTATTTGTATGGTTATTCTTTTCACCATTTCTGCATCCGACGGGATGAAAACTGGTACATAAAAAAAAAAAAAACTTAATGAAAATAATGTCATTAAACAGGTATTAAAATAATCTGGGGTTAAGGAAATACAAGTTAAAATTTGATTCAGTTGGATTCCATAACATATATCCAATGTTTAAAAGCTGAGCTGTGCCTTTTCTTTTTAATACATCGGATTGTGAGCAAAAATATTATTTAATAAATCAAGCAAAAATATGCCAATATCCCTGTATTGTAGGTATTATTGTGTAAATTAGATTCTGTCAATCAAACAGTCTGGACATTTCATTTCCGTTTGGTAAAGAAAAACGAGCAAATTAGAATAGCTTTTGAAAAGTTCCAAACATCGTATGAATAAAATAGCCAGTCACATTTTTTAAAATTTTACAAAGCTCCCCCACGCAGAAGTATCTGCTAATGGAAAAGAAATAGGAGCAGGTTCCCCTATACTACTACTTAAATTTCTGTAACTAGAAACAAGTATGTTTAATTTTGATAGCAATCAGTTAGTGCGCTTACTTGTTCCAAGAATATACAGTAATAACAAAACTGGAGATGCAAATTAGAGAGCTAGATTTAAATTGCTTCTTTGCCTGCCACAAATAACTCTTTATAATTTTTGGGTTCACATGGCAATTTTTCCTTGGAGAACAGACTTGACTTTTTCTGAGCTGCAGATAGGGACATTTTTATGGTTGGTTACACAGTCAGCCAGATGTTTAGACTGGACTGGGCATTTTTATCTACCCATCGAGTCCTTTCCAAGGACTGGGATAAGCAGATGCTGTTTGGTGGCGTTCTAGATTGCAGGATGTAGCTGTTCCAAATAAAGCTACCATTTGCAATTGACTGGTGGTGAGTTTGTCAATGCCAAGGGTGTTCAAGTGGTGCTCCAGATGTTTTGTGATTGCACCCAAGTCGCCTATTATTATTGGTACTATCTTTGCTTTCTTTTGTCACTGTCGTTCTACTTCTATTTCAGGTCTTTATATTTTGTGATTTTCTCCAAATTGATAGGCAGGGCTCGATAGGTAGATAAAAATGCCCAATCCAGTTTAAACATCTGGCTGACAGTGTAATCAACTATAAAAACTAACCTATATGCAGGTTTTTTCCCCCCTTCTCTTCTCCTATTTTCAGGTACTGCCACCTCTGCTATCCAAACTTAGTCTCCCAGGTTCAAGTCAGCACCTCTCTGACTACATAGGTTCTTGGAGTTATAATTAAAGCTTTGAGATAGCCCCAATGTGGCTATCACATTGGGTATCTCTGATCTGGAAGTATAAACATGAATTTGGTTACATAACAGATGGATGCAGTTGGAAGCGAATTCTGTTGCTGCTGTGGTTGCTTTTAGTTGATAGCATCCCATTAATTTTCTTTTTTTTCCCCATGGGACATTATAAGCTATACAGGTAGTCTTCGACTTACAACAGTTTGTTTAGTGACTGTTCAAAGTTATAATGGCCCTGAAAAAAGTGGCTAATGACCATTTTTTGCACTTGCAGTATCCCCATGGTCATGTGATTTACTGTATAAGACACACCTTTTCCTCCCCAAAAGAGGGTGAAAATCTGGGTGCGTCTTATACTCTGAATGTAGCCCGCCCAGCCTCGCAAACGGATATTTCAGAGGCTGAAAGAAGCCTCTGAAAGACGCTTCAGAAAAAAAGCCTCAGAAAAAAAGCTTCAGAAAAAAGCCTCCAAACAGAGCTTCAGAAAAAAAAGCCTCTGAAAGAAGCTTCAGAAAAAAAGCCTCCGAAACAGAGCTTCAGAAAAAAAGCCTCTGAAAGGCTTTTATCTAAAATAATATGGCAAGCAACAAAAGAAGAATCAGTAAAGGTTCTAACCAAACTATGTTAACAAATCTGGAGAATGACACAATAACCAACAGATCTGAAGACGTTAATCTACATACCAATACCAAAGAAAGGAGATTGAACAGAGTACAGATAGTCCTTCAGAATAAAAGCCTCTGAAAGAAGCTTCAGAAAAAAAGCCTCCCCCCCCCCCCGGCTTTCAGAGGCAGAAAAAAAAGTTTTTTCTGAAACAGAGTTTCAGAAGTTTCAGAGGCAGAAAAAAAAGCAAGGCACAGAGCTCAGAACCAACGAACCTGTTGCTAAAATTCACCTCTGGAAACAGTTGATTGGGGGTATTCCGAGAGGCCGATCCACTCACCAATCAGCATTTTTCTTATTTTCCTCCCCAAAAACTAAAGTGCATTTTATACTCTGGTGTGTTTTATACTCTGAAAAATACAGTACATTCGGATGCTTGAAAACTGACTCACATTTATCACCATTGCAGCGTCCCGTGGTCGTGTTATCCCCTTTTGCGACCTTCAGATGAGCAAAGACAACGGGGAAGCCAGATTCACTTAACAACTATGTTACTTATTTAACAACTTCAGTGATTCGCTTAACAAATGTGGCAACAAAAGTTGTAAAGTAGGACAAAACTCACTTATTCTATTTCTCACTTAACGGCATAAATTTTGGGCTCAATTATGGTCATAAGTTGAGGACTACCCGTAGTTTAGCAAGAAAGGCTGCTTGCCCATAAACTAAAGCTGACCAAAAGGGATGGCATTAAGGTCACCTTTTTTTCTGGTCTTTTTTTTCTCAGTTGATGTGCATTTCTGGTAAGTCCTTTCTACATTAGTGACTTATAGAGTCTCTGTGGCATCAGTAATTGAAAGCTTTTCTCATTACTGCTATTTTGAAAAATCCCCAGAAAACTCTGGATAATGCTGTAACCAATTCTAACAAGAATGAAACCACTCACATAGCGCCTTCTAGTGGCCAGTAATGAATACAATTGCTGTAATATAAACTACAGGTAGTTCTCAACTTACAACAATTCATTTAGTGATCGTCCAAAGTTACAATGGCACTGAAAAAAATATGACTTGTAATTATTTTTCACACTTATGACCACTGCAGCATCCTTGTGATCAAAATTCAGATGCTTGGCAACTGATCCACATTTATGACGGTTCGGGGATCATGTGATCCCGTTTTGTGACCTTCTAACAAGCAAGGTCAATGAGGAAGCCAGATTCACATGACAAACAGGTCATTAATTTAACAACTGCAATGACTCACTTAACAACTATAGCAAGAAATGGGGCAAAACTCAATAATAGACCTAGAAACATTTAATTATTGATTTGTTAATAAAGGTAGTCCTCAACTTACAATCACTTGTTTAGTGACTGTTCAAAGTTACCACAGTACTGAAAAAAGTGATTTATGACCGATTTTCAAACTTAACGATTGTTGCATTTATTTTGATGTCAGACTTTGTCAGCTTTCGGGAATGTGGCACAATAGTGATTGGGTTCAGATGCTGTGAAGAACCATGGTTTATTTAGCAGGAGTTTAATGAATAAAGTGCAATTGTCTATTTCAACTCCCAGAATTAAGAATTAATTAAAATATTAATTAAAATTAAAATAATTAAGAATTATTTCAACCTGGAATTCAGGAGAAACTTCCTAACAGTGAGGACAATTAACCAGTGGAACAGTTTGCCTTCAGACGTTGTGGGTGCGTCATCTCTGGAGATTTTTAAGAAGAGACTGGGCAGTCACTTATCAGAAGTGGTATAAGGTCTCCTGCTTGATCAGAGGGTGGACTAGAAGACCTCCAAGGTCCCTTCCAGCTCTATTCTGATTCTGAATTCCTATGTCACGTGATCAAAATTTGGGTGCTTGGCAAATGGCATGTATTTATGACAGTTGTACTGTCCCAGGGTCATGTGATCACATATTGAGACCTTCCCAGCTGGCTTCCTACAAGCAAAGTCAATGGGATAAGCTTAACAACCACATGATTAATTTAAGAGCTGCAGTGATTCGCTTAATAACTGTAGCTAAAACAATCATAAAATGGGGGAAAACTCACTTAACAACTGCACTGCTTAGCAATAGAAATTTTGGGCTCAATTGTAGTTGTAAGTCAAGGACTACCTGTATAGAACTCCCAATCCCATTGGGAGACCATGAGGCATCTAGTATAAAGTCCAGATAAATTCATACCTAGATCTGTCTACTTGGAGAGTTCAGCTCAGATTACTATAATCCTTCTTTCTTCCTTATTTTATCTTCTCCCCACCCCAATTTTATCCAAACACCAGTCCAGTAGTTGGTTAGGATCAGAATAGCAAATGGCCTAAAGTAGTGTTTCTCAACGTTGACCACTCTTAAGACATGTGGACTCCAACTCCCAGAATTCCCCAGCTGGGATTGCTGGCTGGAGAATTCTCCCAGAATTCTCCAGCCAGCAATCCCAGCTGGGGAATTCTGGGAGTTGAAGTCCACATATTTTAAGAGTAGTCAAAGTTGAAAAAAACACTGGCCTAAGGAATGAGCAGCCTAAGTACTGATCAAGTGACAAGGAAAATCATCCCATATCATCTAGCACAGGGATGTCAAACTTGCGGCGTCACGTTGCCGTCACATGACTAAGTTTCCCTTCCCTTTGCTAAACGGGGTGGGCGTGGCCAGCTTGTGACGCATCTGTCCCGCAGGCCGTGAGTTGACACCTCTCATATAGCAGAGGAATACCAATCCATGAAATGGTTGGGGTTTGTTTTTGGTTTTTTTTGCTGTTTCATTATTGGCATGATTGCTGCTGAAATTATTGAAATAAAATGGTGTGACACCCTGCGAACTGAAAGTACCAATTATTGCTGGCAAGAGGCTTTAATGCTGTTTTTATGGTGATTTGATGAGAATAATAATTAAACATCAGAATGTTACTTTAAAAGACAAATTATAGGCATCTCTTCCATACACTTCAGGTTGTTTCGAACACTTCCCCCTCCGCCCCCCCCCCCCATTATAGTATTGCTTTCTCAAAAAAAAAAAAGTTTTGCCCAAATTGTTTTAGGAAACTAGAGACCTGGTTGACTTTCTTCCAAATACATTTGAGATTTTTGCCATCTCTGCGGTTTTTGAGGTATTTAGTCACTGCAAAGGTGGCAAAGAATACACATGAACAAGGAATTAGATGAAGTTTCTTAAAGACTGCATAATAAAAATATTACCAACAGTTAAAAAAATGCAAATACTTTTGAACCAAATCTGCAAATTCTTTTGTCTTCAAATTCCATACAAAACTATTCAGTTATGAAGCTGGGTAATATTGATGACAATGGCTAGTCTGAAATAATTTCTAGGCATTTCCACAGAACCATTGAGCCGACTCCCTTATCCTCTAAAGTAGTCCTCTAAAGTAGTTTTATGTTGTCACATCAGTGGTGGGATTCAAATTTTTTTTACTACCGGTTCTGTGGGTGTGGCTTGGTGGGCGTGGTAGGGTAAGGATCAGTGGTGAAATGTAAAATTTGTTACTACCGGTTCTGTGGGCAGGGCTTGGTGTTGGGGGTAATGTGACTGGGTGGGCGTGGCCAACTTTTTTTTTTTTTACTTTTAAAAGCTGCTGACGATCAGGCAAGCTGGGATCGTCAGAGGCTTTTAAAAGCATTTTTTTCCTACAACCGAAAAGGTTGATCCCAGCTGAGCCACGCAATCATCAGAGGCTTTTTTTTTTTTTTTACTTTTAAAAGCATTTTTTCGGCCAAAGAGGTTGTAGAAAAAATGTTTTTAAAAGTAAAAAAAAAGCCTCTGATGATCGCGCGGCTCAGCTGGGCATGGGGGGGGGAGCAGGGATTTTTGCTACCGGTTCTCTGAACCACCTGCCGTCATCACTACCGGATCGGTTGATCTGGTCCGAACTGGGAGCATTTCACCCTGGTAAGGATACTGTAAAATCTCCATTCCCACCCCACTCCAGGGGAAGGTTACTGCAAAATCCCTATTTCCTCCCAATCAGCTGGGACTCTGGAGGAAGAGAATAGATGGGGGCGGGGCAAGTCAGAGGTGGTATTTACTGGTTCTCTGAATTGCTCAAAATTTCCACTACTGGTTCTCCAGAACTGGTCAGAACCTGCTGAATACCACCTCTGTGTCACATGTCTTCACTAATATTCTTGGAGGCTGGCTGGCTGGCTGGCGTGAACAATGAGAAGGATGGGTTAAAAAGTTAGTCAGATTATCAATGGTAGACTATGTTCAAAAGAAAGGGAAGGTGGTGGCGAACTCTTGGCTTCATGAGGAAAGAGACAATCCCAAGAGCTGGGAGCAGGATGAGATGGGAGGTAATTGCTAATGGGAAGCCTGGTCAGAGAACTGGAGGCAGTCCTCGACTTATGACCAATTGAGCCCAACATTTATGTTGCTAAGTGAGACATTTGCTAAGTAAGCTTTGCCTCATGTTACAGCCTGTCTTGTCACATTTGTTAAGTAAATCACTGAAGTTGTTAAGTTAGTAGCATCTTTATTAAGGGAATCTGGCTTCCCCATGGACTTTGCTTGTCAGAAGGTCATAAAAGGGAATCACATACATGATCCCTGCAAAGGTCATAAATGTGAGTCAGTGGCCAAGTGTCTGAATTTTGATCCCATGACCATGGGGATGCTGCAACGGTCATAAGTGGGAACAATGGTCATAAGTCACTTTTTTCAGTGCTGCTGTAACTCTGAATGGTCATCTAAATGAAATGTTGTAAGTCAAGGACTACCTGTAGAAAAAAGCTAGGACATCCCTGAGAGGGTAACAACATTCTACCACCTCCCCATCACAGTGTCTCCAGAAAATTAAGGACCTAAAAATAGAAGGTGAAATGGTGGTTTCATTCAATGTCAGAACACTGTTTGGGTCCCTAGATCCAGAACTAACAAAAGAATCTATGGCAGCCATACCACATTACACCAGACCCAGCTAAATGCACTAAAATCATGGGTCCTTGGTGCTCTCTGAGCTTGCTTGTTTTCTTGCAGAAGTTTCATTACCCTAACTAGGTAACATCATTAGTGCACTGTATTTCAGACTGTCAGATGTAAATGCCTTATTCTCTAATGTGTAAATAGTATATGAACGGGGTATCAGGGGTTAATTTATTCTTCACTTCTTAATGTATTCATAATTCACCACTCCCATATCTAGCTCCACCCATTGTATATATAAGGAGCTGTATGCACCCATTTTCCTTGCTTCTATCTGTGAATATTCAGTGAATATAGAATGCCTAATGTAAATAAAAGGAGAAATATTTAAACCTTTAACTCTTACTAAATTTATTGAGTCTGATCCTGAAAATATTGCAACAATATGGTAGCAGAGGATGGTTAATTGACTCAATAAAAAATTTAAAAATGTCTAAGAGAGATAGGCCCAACACCAGGGCATACAGCAAAGAAATGGAAACGGACCAAGAAATAATCGACGAATCCACAAACGCGATTTCGAGAGAATCCGAAGAATATACCACTGAAGACGAAGAAATAATAGATGAAAATGATGATCGGGAGGAAATCGAAATAGAAAACAACGAACTCAGGTCAGAGATATTAAAACTATTAAAGAGTCAGAAGAATGATGAAAGCCTCATCGCGAACCTCCAAGACATGCTGAAGAACAGCGGAGCAGCGAGAGAGAAGCATATCACTAATGAAAAACCAAAAGACCCAAAAATAGTGAGTGATATGACTGCAGAAAAAAATACTGTGAAGAAGAAAAACGGTGATCCCGCGCGAAATTTTGAATGGCAGCCATCTTGGTTTCAACAGACCTCCAGGGTGAGCGAAGCAGAGCCAATCAGAAAACTCAATTCAAAATTTCTGGCGCGAAAAACATTATCAGACAACGAAAACGAAAAAGAAGACTCAAACACCTCAGAAGAATCAGAATCGGAAAGTGAAGGTGATTCAACAAATAATCAGATAAAATCAGCAATGAAAACGCTTTTTACTGCATTTGGGCCAAAACTAAAAATTACCAAAAAGTTAACTAAGAAGCGAGCGAGCAAGCCAGTGCCTCAAGACCTAACCGCTCCCATCCTGACTACAAGAGCGCCGACGCCCGAACCCAGAGAGCCCTGCCGATACCGCCCCACGCCACAGACCGAAGCAAGCACCAACGCTCTCAAAAGAAGAGGAAGAGCAGCCACCATCGTCAGGACTCCCAAGATCGAGCCAGAGACCGATTCGTCTGAGGAGGAGCAGAACGAGCGAGCCGCAACGACGAGAACCTCTCACGACGACTCCAGGGATGAAATGGACAACGCGCATGCGCAAGACTACGCAGACGGTCCGGGAAGACATGAATTGCTGAGAAGACCATGCAGGCTCGTTGCGAGCATCCCCACGCCGTTTTGTAACTTTCAGCATTTACGAGACCATGGACTACCTCAGGTTGTAAGTAATGGACCTAATAATGTCGGAAATTTACCCAGTGACTTCCCAAAGCTGAGGATAGATGGCATTAATTTACAAAAATGGTATCAGCAGCTCCAGGTTGTCTTTATGAAAGAAAACTTACTGTTTTTTATCACTAGTCCCCCAAAAAGACCTTGGACTCTAAAATTAGACTGTTTACATCATAGAGCATTTTTCTTATTAATTTCTAGTGTATCTCCTGCAATGTATCACAGCATTAAGCAAAATCTGACTGTTTCAGAAATTATTCAATGCATGTTCAATTTGTTTCACAGTGACAGTGTAGCTACTACCACAAGGATGTCTAAAGATTTCTTTTCATCTAGGATAAAACCAGGGGTTTCCATAAGTGAGCACTTAATATCTTTAAACAAAATAAGAGCTGAACTGCATTTAAGGGGGGAGGTGATTTCAGACCAAACAATGAAAAGTGTTATCATCAACTCACTTGACCCATCATGGGATAATTATATGTCACACTTAGACACAATCAATCTAGGATACTTATCCATAGAAAGTCTATCCAATAAGTTAATAGCAGAAGACAATTCAAGAAGGAATCGTTCTAACAATCACATAGAACACAAACCATATAGAAAAGTAGCTTTTCAAGAAAAATATAATGAGACTTTTAGATGTCACAACTGCGGATCCAGGGAACACAATAGAAGAGATTGCCCCAAAATTTCAAAAGAAAGACATAGGTCAGAATATAGAAACAAATACAATTATAGACAGTCTTCCATGGATAGACATAGATATAGAAGCCCACCAAATTACAAAGAGAATAGAGGGGGCAGAGATAATTCAAAGGATAGAAAATCTGGTTCACTGAATGGGTTAAATAAACAAGACAACATTAACATACAGCAGAATGAGAACAATAATTGGCTTATTGATTCTGGAGCAACTAATCACACCACTAATAACAAAAATATATTATCTTCATTTGTAGAAGATAAATTTGTAATAAAGGTAGCTAACCAAGAAAAGGTTCAAGTATTAGGTAGAGGGAATGTAACCTTACCTGGCCTAGGAAAAATAGAGGGGGTATTACTAATACCTGAAATACCTCATAACATACTAAGTGCCATAAAACTAAGCAGGGATTCTGATATTAACATTGTTTTTTCTAAAGGAAAAGCGACTTTGGAGAAAAATAAAATAGATATAGGCACTGTGATGATTAAAGGAGGCCTACCTTATCTAATAACAAAGGAAAAATGGTTGCACAACATTGATTCAAATATGGAAGATTGTATTGAAGTAGATGATGAAAACATTAGCAACAGTGACAATGATGAATGTAAAATATCTCATGATCACAAAGATGCACATAATGAAAAAAAACCAAAAATAGGCAAGCCAATTCATGATGAGTGTGCTCACATCTTACATAGGAAGTTAGGACATGCCAGTTTTCCTGTAGTACAAAAAATGACTGAACACGCAGAAGGTGTTAAAATAAAAAATTGTGAAAACTATTTGGAATGCTCAGTATGTAAATCTACAAAACTAAAAACTAGCCCCAGGCCAAGAAAATCTACTAGGTCAACCAACAAAATTTTTGATTTAGTACACATGGACTTAGTTGGTCCACTAACTCCATCAATCACTTATAGAAAACGTTACTTCTTGACCATAGTGGACGATTATAGTCGCTATGGATTTGTTTATACATTAAAACACAAAGATGAAACCTTTCAGAAATTTAAAGAATTTTATAAACGCATAGAAACACAACACAATATCAAAATAAAACAAATCATGACAGATAGGGGATGTGAATTCATGTCTAAAGAATTCTCCCAATGGTTGAAGGACAAAGGAATGTTACATTACACATCTAGTCCATTTTCTGCGTTTCAGAACGGAATTGCAGAGAGGAAGAACTCAACATTACAAACCATGATTAGATGCACATTGGAAGATGCTGGCTTAAGCAAACAATTCTGGTCAGAAGCCCTACATTATTCCAATTACACACAGAATAGAACCTGGTCCAGCATTATAAATAAGACACCATATGAAGTGATGTATAATAGGAAACCAAAATTGGCACACATGCACATATTTGGAGTCACTGCAGACGTACACATACCTAAGCAATTAAGAAGAAAGGGAGAAAACGTGTCCAGAAGACTCAGATTTATGGGATATGAGACAGGCACTAAAGGGTACAGATTCATTGATAATAATAACAAATTTATAGTTTCCAGAACAGCTGTGTTCCATGAGCAGGCCAACTGGTCTAAAATACATCTTAATGAAATATTTCCAAGTAACAACAAAGATACAAAATCTCAAGAGAAAGGGACTATAGAAAAGCAAAACATCAACAAACATAGAAACAAAACCAAAACATGGACAAATAGCCAACACAAAATAAAGACAGATACACTAACAAAAAAGGAAGCAAGATATTTGCATGATAATAATAGTAAACCTGAAAAAACAATTAGAAACACCAGAAATCAGATGCCAAATAAATACAAAGATTACATAATGCATATGGATGGTGAGTCAACTACACCTAATACATATGAGGAAGTGTTAAAACTTCCTCGTAAAGAAAAAGAAAAATGGGAATTAGCAATGAAAAAAGAGATGGAAAGTTTACAAGGATTAAACGTATTTACACCTGCAATTGCACCAAAAGATAAAACAATTATTGGTACTAGGTGGATATATAAAATTAAAAACTTAGAGGGAGGCAATACCCTATACAAAGCTAGACTAGTTGCACAAGGTTATGCACAGAAATATCCGGAGGACTATACTGACACATATTCACCCACAGTAAGAACTGAGAGTGTCAAAACAGCTCTAGTAGTAGCATCAGCACTCAATCTCGATGTATTCCAATATGACATACAGACTGCGTATCTACACGCAAAACTAGATAAGGAAATATATGTAAGAGCACCTCACAGTCAATACACAAACAAGAATGAGACTTGGTTGTTAAACAAGAGTTTATACGGGTTAAAACAATCTGGTAAACGATGGTATGATTGCTTAGTAAAAGTACTTAAAACTATGGACTTCAATGCTACCACCGCTGATAACTGTTTCTTTGTCAAAAAGGGTGATGATTACATAAGAGTTTGTATTGATCTATGTGGATGACATTTTATACATAGGAAAACATAAAGAGAGAAGAGAAACATTTGTAACCAAGCTAAATGAACATTTCTCATTGAAATCTTTAGGTAAAGTAAATAAGTATCTTGGTGTTCAAATTAATAAGACTAAAAGAGGATTCAAACTTACTCAGAGAGATAAGATCATAGAGCTCTTAAACAAATGCAATCTAAGTGATGCCAAACCTTGTGATACTCCTATGCAGACTGACTTTCTAAGAAATGCTGATGAATCATCCCCTGAATTCAAAGATAACACGTTTTATAGATCAGTCATAGGTTCACTTCTTTATATCTCCAATTGGACAAGACCTGATATCGCTTTACCCCTCAATTTATTATCCAGACATGTCAGCAAGCCAACAATGTACCACTGGGAAGCTGTTAAAAGAATATTAAGATATCTGAAAAATACATTAGACTTTTGTTTAATGTTAGAACCTAACAATAATAGAGAACCAAAGCTCACATGTTACGCAGATGCGGATTGGGCTGGAGACACCTCATGTAGAAAAAGTACATCTGGTTATATATTCCTCTTAAATGACTGTCCAGTTTACTGGTACACTGGTAAACAAGAATTAGTGGCCACTTCAACGACAGAAGCAGAATATGTTTGTTTATCTAAAGCTGCGAATAACCTTGTATGGTTTAATGATTTAATTTCAGATGTTTGGAAAAAACCTGCTTTACCTTTTGTTATGCATGAAGACAATAAAGCAGCTATTGAAATATCTAGATCTGACGCCATTGGACAAAGGTCCAGACACATAGATATAAAATTTAAACATGTGAGACAATTATCTCAGGATGGATTTATTAAAGCAGTGCATTGTGAAACTTCAGAACAATTAGCTGACATATTGACAAAGCCTTTACCTTCTAAGCAGCATAAATACTTGACTTCTAAGTTATATGTTTTGTACTGTCCTGAATCTGAATGTAATTGGTGTAGCGTAACGAATCGGCATTTAGAGGGGGATTTGTCAGATGTAAATGCCTTATTCTCTAATGTGTAAATAGTATATGAACGGGGTATCAGGGGTTAATTTATTCTTCACTTCTTAATGTATTCATAATTCACCACTCCCATATCTAGCTCCACCCATTGTATATATAAGGAGCTGTATGCACCCATTTTCCTTGCTTCTATCTGTGAATATTCAGTGAATATAGAATGCCTAATGTAAATAAAAGGAGAAATATTTAAACCTTTAACTCTTACTAAATTTATTGAGTCTGATCCTGAAAATATTGCAACACAGACATTAACATGAATGGGTTCAGGGGTATTTCACGAGAAGAGTACTCCACTCCTCTACTCACAATAGAATCCCTTATCCCTTTAAGCCACCAGGCTTAAAATTTTGGGCTTGGACAATATGGAATTGTGCTGCCTGCGGTCCGATTTAAGCATAGTACACAAAATTGTCTGCTACAACGTCTTGCCTGTCAACGACTTCTTCGGTTTCAACCACAATAGTACACGGGCAAACAATCGATATAAACTCAAGGTAAATCGCTTCAAACTCGATTGCAGGAAATACGATTTCAGCAACAGAGTGGTCAACGCCTGGAATGCTCTACCTGATTCCGTTGTTACAGCCTCAAATCCTCACAGTTTAAACCTAAAACTGTTTACCGTGGACCTCACTCCATTCTTAAGAGGTCCATAAAGGGGGCGTGTATAAGCGCACCAGCGTGCCTACTATTCCTGTTGTACTGTCCCCATTTATTTTTACTTCCTTTGTTTATGTTCATACCTATACTTGTTATCTTGTACATGTTTGACAAACAAACAAATAAATAAATGAATGAATGAATTAATAAATAAGAAAGCAAGCAAGCTCAGAGAACACCAAGGACTCCCCATTTCAGGGGTGGGTTCTACTTACCTTTACTACCAGTTCGCAATGGAGCCACGTGCACGCTCTTGCTTCGCTCGCACGTGCACTCTTCTGCGCATGCGCTGAAGCATTCTGATGATGTCGGGGTCGGTGGGCGGAGTCTCCTGCCGGTTTTACTACTGGTTCTATAGAACCGGTGCAACCCACCACTGCCCCATTTCAACTCTGAGCTACAAATATTCTCCTTTACTGACACTAAGATCAGCCAAATATACTAAGATCAGTATACCTAGAATCATGGCTGTCACCAATCTTTGCCTTACTACCTACTTTCAGTTTGATTAACATTGCCAGTCGACATATTTGAACCCGTCGGTCCATTCTTTTTCCTGGGTGGATTCTTTTCTTCTTCTTTTCTCCAGGAAAGAAAAGAAAGATGGGAGAAGTTGTAGGAGAAATCAGGAAGGAGGGAGGGAGGGAGGAGGATTGCAGATAGCAGCTGGACTCTGAGGCAGGAACTTGCACAGAAGATTAGTTGGGACTTGAAGCCTCCCGAACTGGCTGCAAGGGGGCATGAGGTGTTGACAATGGGGGGAAAAAACATAGATAACTTTAGGAATGCAGGTCCCAAATTAAAATCTGATTATTAAACCCTGCAGTTTAGTCATGATAATATAAAGCTTCGTGTTTATGGCTAACTCAATCTGCAATATGTGTAGAGAGGGGAAAAAAAAAAACCCCACCAACCACCCCTGTTTATTATGTTTACCTTATTTATGGCCAAATTTAAATGTTAAAATACTGCCATTTTTTTTGTCAAGACTCGTGTTTTATGGTTGCTTCTTTCCATTAATATTAAAATATGTAAACAGGATACATAAAAGGTGAAGAAAAAGTCTGAAGCCCGTAAAAAGGTTTTTGCTGCATACCAGTTAATCAAAGTGACTCTCTAGGCAGAAGGGGAAGGAACCAGAGAGCGTAACTATAAATATTGCATGGTTATTAAACTGTAGAGGACAAGTTATCATCTCTAGTTTTAAATGCATCGTCATATGGTCCAACAACCCTGTCTACAAATGCACGGTCCAATTTGGCCCATACTCAATTTTTTTTTTATGGCTAATCCCTGAAAAATGGCAAGCTTTGAGAAATCTTTAAATGCTTCCTGCTCTTTGAAAGATACAACTGTCACATCTATCTCAACTTCCTTTCTCTAATTTCATTCATTTGTACTTAAATGTAAGGACTTTGAAATAAAGATTAAAGACTTCATTGCTCTAATCTGGTGCAAACCTTCAGTGAATTGGCATATGTGGCCAGTCAAAGTCAGGCAGTCGAACAGATTCCAGGCATTGATTTAAACAGGGAAGTTAAGAAGGTGCTTGACGCAAACTTATAGTTCTAAGTATTTATTGTTAAGCATTGAAATACTTTTCATTAAATAAATTAGTGGGCTTAGATCAGTGGTGGGTTGCCCCCGGTTCGCACCGGTTCTATAGAACCGGTAGTAAAACCGGCGGGACGCTCTGCCCACCGACCCCAACGTCATCAGAAGGCTTCTGCACATGCGCGCGGTCCCATTGCGAACCGGTAGTAAAGGTAAGTAGAACCCACCCCTGGTTTAGATGTAGATAATGCTTAGTCTATTTAATCTGGATAGTCAAATGAAAAAAAAATAAAACCTTAAATTCTAATGTTTTCCTAACTGGCAGCTTTTCTAAATTTAAAAAGCAAAACCGTTTTGGAAAAAAACTCCAAGATTTTTCCAAACAGGGAACAACTACATCCTTTTCTGGAACATTTCTTGCAATGTCAAAAGCTCCCAAACTATTTGTTTGAAAATTGACCCTATCGCAAAAGGCAACTATGATTGCAAATGTCTTCCAATTTTGCTAAATAAACTTAAAGGGGTATTTATAACACAAACGTTTTTCACTTGATCGCCAGTAGTTTATCAAGGCTTTATTGACCAAATGGAATAAATAAATAAAAAAAAAATGATGGCCATTTGTTAATTTCCAATTCTAGCCAAGTTGGACTGGGCAGCCTCTGAATCAATCCAAAGCAAAACTGGTTGCTTTCCAGATTGGGCTCCAAACTGCATTTTGTAAACACCATGTATCCGTCTTCCGTTCTTATTCTGGAAGCATGTTGCTAGATTTTTTAAATTGGAATGACGCGGTTGATATGGGCGATCTGTTTGTTTGCCCACAATCCACAGGAACTGTTAACAACTGATGTGTAAATGGCATCTCACCCATAAGGTGGAAATGGTGGAAAAACAGTCCTCATAAAATTGTGTTTTACCACCAGTTGCCAAATTGACTTTGCTCAAATTTGGCTGATTCCCTTTATTTGTAGTTCAGAGATGGCCCACTAATTGCTTCTCAAAAAACAGGAAGGTGACAGAATGCTACTCAGTTAAAAGGCCTAGATCAGAGGTGGGGAACTATGGCCCCTTCATGACTTGTGGACTTCAACTCCCAGAATTCCTGAGTCAGCCATTCTGGGAGTTGAAGTCCACAAATCATAAAAGGGGCCATAGTGCCCACGGTCCTAGATAATTAACACTGAGAGTGTTATGTTTAGCCTGAAAAATCTAGGAATTACTAAATTAACTCCTCACTGTCAGTTACCTCTCCCCATCACATCCTGATGCTTGATGACATCTCCGATCAAAATGCAAGCTTAGCAAAACTTAATGAGAAGGGGGTTACTCTAGCATTCCATATCAGTTATCATCTTATAGTATAGGTGGTCCTTGACTTACAACCATTCATTTAGCAACTGTTTGACGTCACAGCGGCACTGAAACAGTGACTTACAACTGGATCCTTGCACTTAAAACTGGTGTAAGTCACGTGATCAAAATTTGAGCGCTAGGCAACCAGCATGTATTTATGATGTTTACAGCATCCCGAGGTCATGTGATTACCATTTGCAACTTTCCCAGCCATCTCTGACAAGCAAAGTTGATGTGGGAAACATGATTTGCTTAATGACTGCATGATTCACTTAACAAAGTGCAGTGGTTTCTTTACCAACCGTAGCAAAAAAGATTGTAAAAATTGGGCATGACTCATTTAACAATTGCCTTGCTTAGCAATGGAAATTCTGATCTCAATTGTGGCTACCTGCGAGTGGTTTGATGGCCTAGAGGTGGAGCTCTTGCCTCACAATCAGGAGGCTGTGAGTTTGATCCTAGGTAAAGGCAGATATTTTTCTCTCTGGGCAGGATGAGAATATATCTACTGAATATAACTCCGCATTGGTTACAGGAAAGGCATCCGGCCAGTAAACACTCAGCTCTTTTTAGTTGCCCAGACTCCACCCCGGGGTCATTAAAAAAAGATGATGATGATTTGTGGCTACCTACATTACTCCCATATACCCACTGGGGCCCCATTAGGAAAGGAGTGAGTAAGGCTGCCTTGCCTCCATCCAACTGGATCATAACACAATGCTAGAGGAAGTGACAAATTCTAGAGAGAGAAAAATGGTCTCAATGTCCTAGGCCAGCTAGTAAAATATCTCCTGACTGATTCACTGCTGATGCGATGAGTTTATTCAACAGGTGTAGAGGCTTTGCCACGTCAGATGAACTTGACCATTGCTTGCCTGCTCTCCTCAGCTTTCCTTTGTTTTTGCAAAAGAACAAAACCCAGTAAACTTAATAAGGAGGCAGTCTTCTCTCTCTGCAAGAAAACCACCCTCTAAAAGGCTGCTGTAGGAATTTCCTAAAGCTTGGAGACAGAGAAGCCTGTAATAGCATTTACTTCCAATTAACGGCCTTGTACAAGAGCATCTAATGAAATCTATAATTTACTCACTGAGCCCTCTGCTCCACAATTACCAGCCCTGTTGTCTGAACAAGCTTTGAAAGGGAAAGCTCCAAACCTTACTTTTTCCTCATGGAGGATTTATAGGTAAGGACTCTCTGAAAACCTGGCCACGGTCCAATCCTGTCCTCTTCTTTTAAGGAAAGGAGAAGGAGAGGGGAGAACTGAGCAGCCATTAGAGGCCTTTCTGTTCCCGTTTTGCTGCCAAGGCCGATAACGTTGTCACTCCTGTTCATTAAATATCAATAGGCCGAAGGGGAGGAACCTGATGCAAGTCAGATCTATAGTCGATGAAGAGCTGTCTCATAAAGCTGTTTGGAGAATGGCTTTGGAAGATATAATCTATATTTCTCTCTGAATGCCGTAATCAGCCTGAAAAATCAGCAGGCTTGAGTTTGATACATTGGATATATAAAGATGATAACAATTTTAATTTAAAATTATTTTTTTTTTTAAAAAAAGTGGACAAATGCAGACCAGACAGGGAGGGTGGCTGTGTCTATTCTACCCTTTTCCTGCTCCTGTAATACATGTAAATGCAGACAAATTTTCTAGGATCTTTTCTCATTTAGTGTAACTAAACGGCTCCATGTGAACAGTGAATACTTTCTGCAAGCCATAAATTGTGTTGGAATTTTTATTCAGGCAAGTTTGCGTGTGCACGAATAATCACAGCAAGCGTCTTTGTCCTGATCTGCAGCCGACCCCCTTCTGTATAAGCCTTAAGTCTGAAAATCATTTTTTTTAAATGTAAAGAGTGTTGCTTTCCTCCTAACATACAGTTTGGTACATTACAAGAGACCAAGTCTAAATTCCAAGTTGTAAATTCTTTGCAAAAAATCTGACGGTGATTCGTACATGTAAATGCACATTTGACGACTGTGGTATTTCTTCTACAGTACTTGCTTATTTTTAATTTCTGTTTGTAGCCCTGCCTCTCCCACCCTCCTACACACACACACACACACACACACACACACACACACACACACACACAGAAAAGAAAAAGGAGACCTGGATTATGCGTTGTAGCTAAATGCAACTCCTTGTATAGATGCATTCTATCTCCGAATTTCAGATGTTGGAATTAAACTCTGAAGAGAGAATGGCCTCTCCACTTATTAGCTAATGTAAGTAATATACAGAGCATAAATCATTGCTTGATATTTACCACTTTCTAGCATTGTTCATTCAGCAGTGGTTCCTGTCAGCTAGAGTAGACTGTAGGTTACATAAGCCTTCATCAGCATGGCTTATGTAAAATATAACACATACTTTGCGATGCTTCTGGAAAAAGCTGAGGGAGATTCATCTCTGGCCTCTCCCACCTCCATAGTGTTGGAAGAAACACTATCTGGGTTCAGTTCCAAGTGGTGAGAAAGACACTGGAGACATGGAGGCTGCTTGGAAGGATGGTTTAATGGTGAACAGGACCACATGGGTTTGAAGTCCTGGGTAGCTGACCACATGGAGTGGAGAGTGAGTGTTATTTATACCCACTCTTGAGCTTTCTGTTCCTGTGGCAAGGACATGTATTCTATTGGTTGCAGACTCCCATGTGGAGCCATGTTTGTCTGAATTAAGGTTGGTTGAACCTTGGACTGATGTAATATCCCCAGGTGCCATGTGGTGAATTCTGTTGCTAGATGGGTAGTAGAGGGCTAATCCTATTATGTCCTGAGGGTCATGTCTTAATCTCATCAGCCTGGATCTGAGGTCTTTTGTTTTGTAGATAGGCTAGCCCAGTCCTCAATGGGCACAAAATATCTGCTGGAGGCAGGGAGCTGCTTTGTCTTTAAAAACATGTTTCTCCTTTTCTCATCCGGGGAAATATAATATTCTGCCTTTTTAATATTTCCTAGAATATTTCATTCTTCTAGGAGGGGTGGGTGCTAACTTCCTTCAATAGTAAAGCCAGTTTGGTGTAGCAGTTAAGGCACCAGACCAGAAACCAGTAACTGTAAATTTAGTCCTGCCAGGTGGATGATCTTGGGCCAGTCATTCCCTCTCAGCCTTAAAAAGCAGATAAGGGCAAACCACTTCCGAAAATATTGCCAAGAAAACTGCTGGGACTAGTCCAGGAGTCAATACTGATTCAAAGGCACCAGCAAACAAAACATACACACACAAAAACACACGGTCAAGCAGTTCTCCAGAAATCTCCCTTTTCACTAGCACTTCCTGGAGAGCCCAGGTATAATAATCATCCAATTGTGTGTATCATAAGAACTGTCAAAACAGCAATGCTCTATAACAGGACTGTCAAACTGCCGGCCCGTGGGCCGGATACATCACACGCTGGCCACACTCATGCCTGGTTTAGTGAAGGGGGAAAAAAGTCCTGATATGCCACATGAGGCCGCCATGACGACGTGAGTTTGACACTCCTGCTCTATAAAGAAATGACTTATATCAGAGAATTGTAGGGTCACAACACTTGCCGTAGTGGACTTTCAGCTGGCTTCTGAGTTGTTAAGAAGGGGGGAAAAGACCACCATAGGGTAGGTAAGGTAAAGGTTCCTCTCACACATACGTGCTAGCTATTTCCGACTCTAGGGGGCGGTACTCATTTCTGTTTCAAAGCCAAAGAGTCAGCACTATCCGAAGACGTCTCCGTGGTCATGTGGCCTGCATGACTAAACGACAAAGGCTCACGGAACGCTGTTACCTTCCCACCAAAGGTGGTCCCTATTTTTTCTACTTGCATTTTTTACCTGCTTTCGAACTGCTAGGTTGGCAGAAGCTGGGACAAGTAATGGGAACTCACCCCGTTATGCGGCACTAGGGATTTGAACCACTGAACTGCCAACCTTTCGAGCCACCGCATCCCAAGGACCATAGGGTAGATATCTAAGTAATTAATTGTGTATTGTTATCTATGATTACTCAGAGATAAACTCACTTTATTTCAATAGGACTTACTGCCAGCTAAATATATCTAGGCTGGAAGACGCTTTTAGTCCTGCCTGTCTTTCTTCCTTCATATGTGACACACGTGCCCTTATCTACACACATGGATGTACACAGCCAACATAAAGCAAAATCGAATAATCCCTCTCCCTCACTGTGTCTCTCTCAATTCCCCAAGATGCTGTATACCTAAAGCAATAGAAATATTTTACTGTGGCAGTTTGCTCTTTGTGGCTTCTCATGTTGGTATTGATAAAATGTTATAATCAACACTTTGTCTTGCTACCTCATTTTAATTTTTTCCCCCTGTGTTTATCTCAGTGGGGAACTCTAAACTATATTTTTATAATGTCCTTTTCCCCTGCAAACTTTTATCTTCAGCTGGTGAAAAAGATTAATAATCCTCTTACCTTTGCTGCAAAAGGTTTAATAAACAATGCTTAATTAAAACAAGAGAAGCACAATAAACCCAAAAGGTTTTTGTTTTAGTGTTGCATATTTCTGTCATTTTTCTTCTTTGTTGTGGGGGCTTTCAAAAAATAAGGGGGTTGTGGAGGGAGAAGGGAAGGGCCAGAAGAGAACATCAGAGTTTTATATTTAATTGAACTAACAGCATGTGCTGACAAGTAATAAATAACAGCAGAACGGAGTGACTAAATAAATTGGTTTCCTGGAGCAATGATTCATTCTCTGTCTTTCATTGCCATCAGGTTAAGAGAGAGCTTTTTGTCAGCTACTAGGAGAAATATTTAATAGTATAACCATCTTTTTGTTTTCCACTGAAGCTGCCACAGACTTTTAAAGTTGCTGGGATTACTAGCAAGAAATTAAAAAGGAAATAAAGAAGAGCGTTCCAAGTTTGCATATTTGTTTTATGGAAGCCAAATGATCACAATAGGTGGTGACGCCATCCTGCTTACATTAAAAAAAAAAATTAATGGGCAAATTTACATCTATCCATTTGGCAGCTCACCACAGGAACTTCCCCCGTTGCGTATTCCTCTTTTGGAGATTTTCCCCCCCCTTCTCTAAACTGGAATTTTGTAGTTGTTTAGTTCACCCATTGTGTTAAAATATCTTATGGTTAACCGTAGACTAACCCCAGATCCACCCAAAATAAACTTTTGAGATCTCTATAAGACTTCCTCAGACAAGATGTTACTAAAAATATAGCATGGAGAAAGAAGAAAAAAGAAAGCTCAGCTACAGGTGGTCCTCGATTTACAACAGTTCATTTAATGACCATTCAAAGTTACAATGTCACTGAAAAAAAGTGACTTATGACCATTTTTCACAATTACAACCTTTGTCGCATCCCCATCAGCGGTGGGTTTTCAATATTCTTACTACCGGTTCACCCCGCACGCCTTCCGTCATGTGCCTGGGCTTCCGTGCATGCACTTTACTCGCTCACGCGCCTTCCGTGCATGTGCCCAGCCTTGAAACGTGCCTAAATAGGACGGCATAGAGGCCCACCCCCGAACTCCGCTACCGGTTAGCCCGAACCAGTATGAACCAGCTGAATACCACCTCTGATCCCCATGATCATAATTCACATGGTTGGCAACTGGTTCATACTTGTGACTATTGCAATGTTCCAAGGTCATGTGATCATCTTTTGCAAGCTTTTGACAAGCAAAGTCAATGGGGAAGCCAGATTCACTTAGCAACCAGTTAATAACTTATCAACTGCAAAATGGGGTAAAACTCACTTAAATGTCTCACTTAACAACAGAAATGTTGGGCTCAGTTGTGGTCGTAAATCAAGGACTACTTGTATTAAGTTACCTATTGATATCTCATAGCCATAGCATTCAGTACATCCAGTACAAATTACTTGATTAAGCTGGGGGATCCTGTTTCCATGTGACTGTATGAAGTTAGTGATCGGGCTGAACAGACATTCATCATCACCATTTATGCCTGTGACATATTGTTTATTTGGGTACATTTTCTAGGTGCTTCCTGATTTGCCCAAGTCTAATTCTCCCTTTGCAAGCAGACTTAAATCTGATTTACTTAAAAGTGGTGATTCTCTCTGTTCCTTTGAGTTTTTGTGAAAGATTGGGATTTTATTAATTAATCTGGATTTCTGGGCTCAGTCAATGGAATCAATCAAATGTAATTTCCTCATTTAACATTTTCTGAGATCACATAGAATAAGATCCATAAATATTACCTTTTTAGTAGATGTTTCTCAAGTATAACTGTAACCTAACGATAGTCCTAATTATACTAGAAAAAAAGAATAGAAGTCGAACTAGCTGGTAAAGGGCTATCAGTTTCTGAACGTTGAGAGGATTAGCTATAAATGCAGGATCAATTTCAATAAAGAAAATTATGCCTTGACTCTGCACCAAACCGAGTTCGAGTTGTAATATTGGAAGACATAATTGGTCATCTAAAAATTGGAACACCACAATTTTCTGTAGGTTGCAAAACCTCCATTAAAAAAAACCCCACTTTAACTATATATCGTAAAACCTGTGTGCGTCCTCCGATCTAATAATCTTATTTTCTGAAGATTGAATTTTTGGTTTTCTGCTGGTTCAGGATAGAAGGCAAAATCAAAACAAATCCATCAACTGTTGCTTTTAAAAGTGTCCGTCAGTCTAATGTGTGATTCACAACAGTATTCAGGATGGCGTTTGAAAAGGCCACCTGCTCTTTTCAGAGAAACACGGCAGCTAAATTATTCACCATCGCTCCGTTCGCAAGATACTCAGCCATTTATGAGCTTTTGAGAGAAGGAATAGCAAGGGTGATTGTGTTCCTTTGCTCTCCTTCTTACTCCATGTGGCAGGGCGGCAATTATAAAAAGTAAGATGCACTTTTAAATTTTGGAGGATTCCCCAGGCGATGAAATATGCTGATCTTTTGAGAGTTCCAGGTGATATGGGAAACCTCTACAGAGAGAGAATGTTTCTGCATGGGAAAAAGTGATGGAAGGATGGCAGAACTGATGAGCTGGTTCCCATTGATTTTCTTGGGTGAAAAAGACTAAAGGAAATTCCCTTCCCTCCCCATGGAAAACAATTAAATTGGTTGAAAATCAGGCTTTTGATTTTGCAATAAAAAATCATTGTTCTCCAAAATGGCCGGACAGTGATTAAATATCAGCCAGCTTGTTTAATCATTACTCCAGCTCTGGAAGATCGTTTCCCTCATTTCAGAAGCATGTAGGGGTTGAATGGGAGTGAGGGCTTGCATATAAATCGAATCCAAATCATGTTCTTCTACAGAGATCAGCCTTTTCAGTCTCAAAGCCTGCAGGAGAGTTACAGCCATGTCTTCAGAAGCTTCAAGGTGTGGCTTTTGTACATGCCCTGATTCGTACACCCTCTTAGATAGGATTGGAAAACTGGATTCAATTCGAGGGATGGACTCTTTCTCAGAAACCCCTGGAAAAGAGGAAGGGAGATCACAAAATGCTGCTTTGTGGGGAGGAAAGAAGCAGATGTCACAATTCCCTGATATTCTTCTTCAGGCAGCATTTTTCCTTCCTGCATTGATTACAGTATTAGTGGTGTGTATTGTTTTAAACTTATATGCTTGACCATCCATTCCAATACAGAATAAATGTCTTATGAACAGAATTTAAACCATTTCTTTTGCAATGTCACACAGCTGATGTCCAGCTGTAATTTAATTTGATTTAATTATTTAATTTAATTTAATTTAATTTAAGGTTTTATATCCTTCATATTATATTATCATATTGGATTTAAGATATTATGCAACATACTGTATCCAGTGGTGGGATTCAAGTAATTTAACAACTGGTTCTCTGCCCTAATGATTTCTTCCAACAACCAGTTTGCCAAACTGCTCAGAAAGTTAACAACTGGTTCTCCCAAAGTGGTACGAACTGGCTGAATCCCACCACTGAACATATCCACTTAAAAACCAAAACAGACAACACTTATATCCAACAGTTATTCTAATCATTTACTTACTGGAGACTTTTTGTTTCAGGAGACAACTACTTACTTGTTAGAGGAAAATATTTGTAGCTTGAGGTTGAAATAAGGGGTCCTTGGTGCTCTCTGAGCTTGATTGTTTTCTTTCAGATCAGTGGTGGGTTGTCCCCGGTTTGGACCGGTTCGCAAGAACCGGTAGTAAAACCGGTGGGAGGCTCCGCCCACTGCCCCAGATGTCATCATAGGCGATCTGCGCATGCGCAGAATCTCGGTGTGCGTGCAATCCCATTGTGAACCAGTAGTAAAGGTAAGTAGAACCGACCTCTGTTTCAGATGTTTCTTTACCCAAATTAGGTATATTAGGTATTATCTCAACTTAGTTGGGATAATGAAACATCTGCAATAAAGCAACCAAGCTCAGAGAGCACCAAGGACCCCTCAACTATTTCTTCCTTTATTTATTGACCTTTATTTACTACTAAAGACAATAACAACAATTCAGAATACTGATAATTCATTGGTGTGGGAGTTTGATGATGATCTTGACAGGCAACTATGACTGCTGAAATACTGTTGGCATATTAACGATTCTGAACCCTGGCCACACTTCACCTTACCACTTTTTGAAATGCAGACCCCAACCTGATTCACGAGGCAAATATGGCTGCAATTCAAAATAGATTGCTCATCCCAATCTATCTGTGTACAGCAATATGATCAATAAGGCCATACATTTTTTTTTAAAAAAAATAATGCCTTGGGAGGCAGATTATTTCTTTTTCTAAATTTTAAGTATAATTCACCTACAGCCTGTTTTATATAAAGTGCACTGGTTTAGATAAACCGTTTAGTGCAATGCATTATACAGCTGGTAGAATTCATTCAATCATAATGGCGGAGCCATCAAATGACTGGGTAAAATTTGGTCAAAGCCATTCTATTTAACTATCAACTGCTGGCATTATTTGCAAGCAGCAATCCTTATTTCCTGTGATATTTCAGAAAGCAAGAGGTCATTAAATAATTCAGGTAGCAAGCTTGATAATGAAATTATAAAAGCTGTCTCTTATATTATGACATTTGAACTACGTTCGAAACTTTCTGCTTATATCACTAACTAATGATAGCATCTGATTTGTTGTAGAAGCGTAATAATGTAAGTATTATTGTTTCAGTGAATGTTTGCTTGGTCACGCCATCTGATTTCCTTGTGAGCTCACTTCATGAGCATCCCACTTCATGGCTGACAATGAAAAAAAATAAATGTATTTACAATATATTTTGAAGGACATTAGCATATAAATAAACACAGATAATGGAGTTAAAAGGTGCAGATATTTCGGTAGCTAATGTAATTTCCTCCAATGAAGTAAAGTTAGATATTTGTCAATGCCTTACTAAAAATGGTGTTGTAAGGACTATAGGTGAAAAAGTAAGGTTTTATTTCTAATATGAATTTAAAATAGGTTACTCAGCCATATGTTTTTGAAAACACATTTCTTAGCAGTGCTTACTGAAAAATGGCATTCACTCCAGTTAATAATCCTCTTATACATTTGATGTCCACACAATGGAACACAATAATGGCATTTTAAGATCACATATCAGTTCTTGGAAAAACAGTGCATAAAAGCCTGGCCCATTTAAACAAGTAGCGCTTCCTTGCTTCAATCTCTTGATACATTCATCTGGATTTTTAAACCAATGTGTTAGTGAACATTTTTACAAGATAAACTCAGTTTGAAACGAATCCTCTTCTAACATTTAAAATTCTGACTGGCCCCGCCCCCATCTATTCTCTGCCTCCCAAGTCCCAGCTGATTAGGAGGAAATGGGGCTTTTGCAGTAACTTTCCCCTGGAGTGGGGATGGAATGGAGATTTTACAGTATCCTTCCCCTGCCACACCCACCAAGCCACATCCACTAAGCCACACCCACAGAACCGGTAGTAAAAAAATTTGAAACCCACCACTGTTGGAATGGTATAATGAATTCCCCAAGCCCTATATACACTGCTCAAAAAAATAAAGGAAACACAAGCAGAAGACTTCCGAGATCTGAATGAATGAAACAGCCTTATTAAATACTTCGTTTGTTACATACAGTAGTTTTGTGTTCCCTTTAGTTGTTTGAGCAGTGTATAAACTACTGTATGTAAAGAACAAAGTATTTAAAAAGGCTATTTCATTCATTCAGATCTCGGATGTCTTCTGCTTGTGTTCTCTTTATTTTTTTGAGCAGTATATTAAGTTACATAACACCCAGGGCTAGCCAAACCATTTTATCCCTGGAGAAATTAAATCTCCACCTTCTTGATAAAGAAGATATTGATAAATAAAGATATTGATAAATAAAATCATAATAAAACAATTTGATGATCCAAAAAATATGGTCTTAGAAAGATCTGAAGCTGGAGCTTTTATATTATGCCATACTGATGATAACTTAATATGGTAAAAATGAGGATTAAGGGATATGAATTGTTTGCCTTTTCCTCATTCTGTATGGACATTTGTTCAACTTCCATTGCCTGTAACTTTCCATGTGGGCATGGTGGAAATATCCTCATCCATCCATTCCACTTTCTGCATGAACCTCTCTATGTTCCCTTTCCGATGGAGTTTCTGAAAACTGCTATGAGGAATATGGAAAGGGAATCCAAGTAAGGATTTTCATCTCCCAAGATGGAGTCTTTCACTGACTTTGGAAGAGGAAATCTCACCAATCCCCTGTCTCTTGGCTTACTGTTCCAGGAGTCATAGAACTGTAGCTTAAATCAGGGGCCTTCAACCATGGCAATTTTAAGACTTGTGGACTTCAACTCGCATAGCTTTGCTGGCTGAGGAATTCTGGGAGTTGAAGTCGACAAATCTTAAAGTTGCCAAGGTTGGAGACCCCTGGCTTAAATAGTAGAATAAACAATCTTTTATCCTATTATGTAGTGGTGGTGGGGGCCTCCGGGGGGGGGGGGAGGCCATTTTCACCCTTCCCAGATCCAAGAAAGCTGCTGACATCTGGGGAGGGTGAAAAACAGGCCTACTGGGCCCACTGGTAACCTTTTTGCAGTCATGTGCCAAAAGCGGAGGGAGTACAAGGGGGTCACACGCACATGCGTGGGGCTTGGGGGGACATTGAATTATGGGTGGAAAATAAAATAAATAAAATAAAATAAAAAACTGCCGCACTCCCCCCGCTTTCGGCACATGATGGCAAAAAGGTTAGCCATCACTGATATATATATATATATATATATATATATATATATATAGGTCTTTGGTTATTCGGGTCTTCTCCCATGTAAAATTGGAAGTGTCTTGGCGACGTTTCGACGAAGTCTCATTCGTCATCTTCAGGCTGGTGTTCTCGGCTTCGTGCTTCCAGGAGCAATGTGAGATCGCAGCTGTCTCTTCCTTTTAACTGCTAGTGGGGGTGTGAGCTGATTGGGTGGGAACTTGGCTGTGCTCTGATTGGATGGGGGGTTGGTTGTGCTCTGATTGGCTGGGGGTGTGTTCTGTTTGGGTGGGGGCTTGGTTGTGCTCAGCTTAGTCTGAGTTGCAGAGGGATTTGAGCTGGTGAGCTGCGTTGTTGTTGTTTGGCTTCGTGTTTGTGGCCGTGCGAGCTCTTCATGGTGGGTGTCAGTCTGCTTCATATATGGATTGGAGGGGTTTAAAGTGGCTAATGATGCAGCTGCGGTCTGGCTTCTGGTCCTTGGTCGTGGCTCATTATCGGTGTGGGTTTGAGTCTGCTTTCTGCGTGGATGTGTGGTGGTGACATCCTGTGTGGCTCTCGTGAGTGTGGGTCTGGTGTCATTCGTCGTGTTAGGGACTCGTTTGTCAATAAGGGCAGGTTTCCAAAGTGTTTAACACTTTAACAACAGAATAATCAGAGAAGCCATCGAGATAGAAAAACGCCCACACAGCATGAACAAACGAGACGATACCTCCCGCCTACCAGCCATTTGGAAACCTGCCCTTATTGACAAACGAGTCCCTAACACGACGAATGACACCAGACCCACACTCACGAGAGCCACACAGGATGTCACCACCACACATCCACGCAGAAAGCAGACTCAAACCCACACCGATAATGAGCCACGACCAAGGACCAGAAGCCAGACCGCAGCTGCATCATTAGCCACTTTAAACCCCTCCAATCCATACATGAAGCAGACTGACACCCACCATGAAGAGCTCGCACGGCCACAAACACAAAGCCAAACAACAACAACGCAGCTCACCAGCTCAAATCCCTCTGCAACTCAGACTAAGCTGAGCACAACCAAGCCCCCACCCAAACAGAACACACCCCCAGCCAATCAGAGCACAACCAACCCCCCATCCAATCAGAGCACAGCCAAGTTCCCACCCAATCAGCTCACACCCCCACTAGCAGTTAAAAGGAAGAGACAGCTGCGATCTCACATTGCTCCTGGAAGCACGAAGCCGAGAACACCAGCCTGAAGATGACGAATGAGACTTCGTCGAAACGTCGCCAAGACATTTCCAATTTTACGTGGGAGAAGACCCGAATAACCAAAGACCTACATACAAACACCCGCGAAAACCTGAGAAAACATATATATATATATATATATATATATATATATATATATATATATATATATATATATATATATATATATATGTATGTATGTATATATATTCTTACTTCTTCGTAGGGTTTATGTGTGTTTTTCCTCTAGCCAGGTTTTCCCTATGTAACCAAGCCTGTAGGTTAGACAAGTGATCCAAACCACAGAAGGCATACATAAGAATTTTTTAATAACTTCTATACCTTATCTTCTGTGTGCTGGCTTCATCTTATATAACTAAGTAAAAATGAGAAATCTATGTATGCTTGCTTCAAACTGCACTCAAGGTTCTTCCAATCTTACTGGGAGGACCCATCTTTGTTCAGCTGAATAAGCGCGTCCATTTATCAAGCGAGATCTGAACTCTGTCTCTCTGTACGCACCAAGCCACACCTGATTCCTGCTTAACAGTGTAGTCTAGCATAGGGCAGGAGGATTCCAAGTAGCTGAGGTCCACATTCTGGGTAAGAAGAACTGCCCTATTTTATATTCTTGCCATCCCCTTATTCAGCTGGAAAAGCCACTTGACGTTCTACCAAGACTGACTTTTCTTCAGTCATCTGGTTGATAACATTCTGTTCGCACCACCTTTGCCAAGAGATGTTTAATGAACTTTGAAAAAAAAGAGAAGAAAAAGGTTCTGAATAGAAAAGGTTCTATTATCAACAAATAGTAGCTGGAAAGAACTAAATAGGATTATGAAGATTATCCTTCTTTAACAATGCCTTAAATTTTTATCTCCTTATCTTTTCCTCATTGCTTTCTCTCTCAAGACATTATGGTTTATTGTGTCTCTGCAAGCTACCTTGGATGTGATTTACACACTGAACGGCCTGGCTTTCAGAGCAAGTTAATGATATAATATCCCCATTTATATTCAGAGCAGTCAACACTTTCTAGCTCTCGGAATAATAAAACCACCTGCATTTAATATACATGGAAAAATGGGAAGGCAAATAGCAGATATGGCACAATCAGATAAGTGTAATCAGATAAAATATCACAATATTATAGCAGATCAGCAGCTGGTAATGACTTGAATTTTAAAAGACTGACAAACAGCATGGCCCAAAGCAATCAGGCATACCTCATTCGGAGCTACTTATCCCAGATATGATTGCTCTTCTCATATGTTTCTGGCAGATTAAACATTCAGGCTTTCTTAGTTTAACACTTTTAGTGCTGGATGTCTGGCAGGAAAACACTCGCTGCTCCCCCTCTTCTCCCCAACAATAGGACCCAATGAACGGGGGAACAAGGATTCCCTTCCATTGTGGCTGCTCACTGAGCCATCACGTTCCCAGCATTTCTCTTTTTTTATATACCTGCAGAGGGATTGGTGTTATCTTTGCATTCCCCGCAGTGCGTTCTTATTTTGCTTCAGCTTTTTGGGTCAAAGATGAAGAAACATAGACTGAGCTGATGCCTCCTGTAGCCAGCTGTATGAGCATCTCGGAAGTGTGCAAGATTGACATAGAATCCACTGTTAGGAGCCCTTCCTTTGTTGAACTAACATTTCTGCTTGGAAGAACGATTGAATTCATACAACAGCAGCAATTCGAAATTGTTGAGAAGAACACAGACATGAAAACAGTGAGATGTTGCTTCTTGCAGGGCATGCGTGTGTGGGTGGGTGTGATATATTGGTTTCCACATGGGAAGCAGGAGTCATTCCAAGTACGCTTCAGTGTTTAAAATTACCATATGAATTGTTTAGGGATAATGTATTTGGCTGCGGAAAATCACAAGATGGTAGCAAAGAGAGAATTGTCATCCTTAGGCTCTGATTGCCTCCTAAGGGTTGTGCCCAGAATTGTCTTTTAAGATAGGTGGTCATACAAATCTTGTAAATGAAAAAAATTGCTAATTAAGGTGTTCTCTGCCCAGTGACTGGAGAGTTGGCTTATGGTGAGCTAGGCCGCAAACAAATTTAATAATAAATAAATAGCAAAATGCAGAAATAATACTGGTCCTATGCCTGGAATCATTCATGGTGAGCAGCAGGCAAGGAAGTTGTTAGCTCTTACCTTATTAGGAAAAAGACTGACAGTGAATTAAAAAAAAAAAGATCTGTGCAACTAAAAGCACCTGAAGGCCAGACAAGGAATAATGGATAGAAACTGACCAAGGAGAGATTCAACCTAGAAATGAGGAAGAACTTTTTGACAGTGAGAACAATCAACCAATGGTGTCTTGTCTTCGGAAGTTGTGGGAGCTTCATCACTTGAGACTTTCAAGGAAAGATTGGACTGCCATTTGTCAGAAATGGTCTCCTGCTTGAGCAGAGGGTTGGATTAGATGACCTATGAGGTCCCTTCCAACTCTGTTAATCTGTTAAATCTGTTAAAACGAGCATTGAATATTTCACGGTTTTATTAGCATTGAAGTCCTGTGAGACTGTACTTATTTGGGGAAACTTGTCCCTAGTAAATATAAGATCCATTAGAGATTTAATGCATTTACAATGTGGGCTGTCATTTTATTTCTCATAGGAAGTAAAATAAGGGAGGAAGTCATTTACAGAGGCAAATGTATGTCTCTGAATCGACTTAATCAATGCAAAATCAGTCTTTGGGAAGAATGAGAGGGCTTCTAAAGGTGCCATTGATAGAAATAAGAGGAGGGGGAATATTAGTGTATACATTTTTATATCATAAAATGAAAGTAATAACAAGAGAAAACATGGACTAATTGAACAATGATAGACTATAAGTTAATACAAGCGTGTATTATTATTAGAAATACATAAGCGGATTGAATGTAATGATTATTATTAACCTGATTAGTTTTATTTGTATTAGAATGTATGACACCCAGGTGCCACACTGTTCACGCATTGATTTGATACCTTTATAAAAAATAAAAATAAAAAATAAAAACTTGGAAAAAAAATAAAGGTGCCATTGAGGAGCATAAGCTACAAAAATGATCAGATGAAGCTTGTTTGCAGAAATATAACATTGAGTGTTAGGTTTAAGCTTTCGTGAGCTACAGCGTGCCTTGATGAAGTCAGCCTTAGTTCACAAAAGTCTAGGCCTTTTAATAAAATGTGTCAGTGTGAAAACATGCTAGAGACTCCTTCTGATTTTTGGCTGCTATAGGCCAATGCAGCTCTCCTGCAGTGTTGTGCTTGTAATACCTACATTTTAGGTATTAAAACTAAGCTACTGGCTAACAACTACAGGGTTAACATATCCAGGCTGCAGGTATCCATATGACCATTGGCAGCAGAGATATTGAAGATTAACTTCTTATTCTCATTCTAACAGTCATCAAGGTTTTTTGCAGCCTAGATTTGGAACCCTAGCAAAAGCTTCTTTAAGAATTACCTGGGGAGTGGGAAATGTCAGCAATAAAATCTTGCAAAACATCTCTGAAGTAGGTGTGTTTGGCTGCAAAAAACCCACGTTCCTGAGATCGTTGAAAAAAAAAAGATAAAAGTTGCTGCTGTAACTTCATCTTTATTTTTTTGTTTAGTCTTTTTAACATTGACAAATGCAACTGGTCTGCATATAAATCAATGGAGTATGATGCCTCTGTGTGTAGCTACTTGCTTGATTTGTCTCAGGAGGAACTGTTTGGAGGCAAATAAATAGATGCATTATATAACTTTTTTATCTTAAGTCCCACCAATCACTTTATGAAAGAACTTGGGTATCATCAAGAGAGAAGCAAAAAATCCACTCTTTTCAAAGAGAGAGAGAGAGAGAGAGAGAGAGAGAGGGAGGGAGGGAGGGAGGGAGGGAGGGAGGGAGAGAGAGAGAGAGAGAGAGAGAAGTAGGTATAGAGATAGAGATAGGGATGGATAGCTAACTAGCTAGATTTCCTAAATCTAATTAAAATGCATTTAAACAATGAGTATAAATAATGAATCAATAAATAATGATTCAAATAACTTGGGATGATGCAATGCTGGCGATTGTCAGAGCAGTTTTCCCCTAAGTCCAAACCAAAAGTACAATAAAGTAATGAAAGAAAGCTCATTGGTAGAAAAAAAATACTGGTACGATTCTTTTTGCTTCTAAGTCCCAGCTGTTCAGATGCCACTCTAGTCCCAGATATGGGTGTGTGTGTGTCTCAGCTTATTTGAAATGGGTAGTTCTGGTTGTCTTCTCTGCTTCCCTCTACTTTTTGTGGACTCTGTCCCAATTTGTGGAGTGAATTTCATTATTCTTAGACTACTGCAGACCACAAGTCAGACCACAACACTGGTTGACATAATCTATCTGTCAGGCCCAGCCCAAGCATGACATAAAACAATCCAGTCAAAGTTCAGTTCTTTATTTGCTTGTACACAGTAGACAGAGTCTTGCCAGGCTAAATTCTTACTACTCTCCCCCTAATGGAGATACCCAGGAGATTCTAGGCAGTAGCTATCCTAACTCTTGTCCACTGTCTCTTATTCAGCTCTGGGCTGTGTTGCCTCTTGTCTTATCCTCCCTCCTTGGAATATGCTCCTTCTTTCATGAGGAACTACTGCTTAAATGTACTCCATCACACTACCTCACCCTTTGTAGGCATCATTCTTCACATTACCCTACATTTCAGGAAAAAGTGTATTCTAAAAATTATCAACACAACCCTCCAAATTACAATGGTATTTGAATTACCAGTTGGAATAAAGGAATGTAGAGACAGGGGAGAATTAGCTGAGTTAATTTTTTAAGGCAAGGTTTTTTTTTTTTTTTAATTTTGCATTTTTAATCAATGTACAAAACAATGTTTAATTTTTAGGCACAGTTTGTCAAAGTTTCCCAATAAAAATATAAGCTCCTGAAAACAATTATGCAGCCCTAGTTCA
The DNA here is from genome assembly GCF_029215685.1 of Pituophis catenifer annectens. Lineage (NCBI taxonomy): Eukaryota > Metazoa > Chordata > Lepidosauria > Squamata > Colubridae > Pituophis > Pituophis catenifer. The sequence continues at coordinate 214,189,697 of NW_027256882.1, forward strand.
GTGAAATCACAATTCACTAGTTTCTGGGCTATATATGTGTGTGTGTGTGTAAATACAAATCAGTACTGAGGGGAAATCATTTTCAGAAAGTATCTCCATTCTGAACAAAAATGCACAATATGGTTGCAGAAATGCATATCAAAATACTTAAACTTTTACTGGAAATTTTAGAAAAAAAATCAAGTCTGACAAACTGAATTTGAGAGAATCACAAAAACGAAACAGAAAAAAACTCCAAGAAGCTTTGCCTAGTTCTACTACTTTGCCTAGCTCTACTACGCTCACTCCCTATTTCTATCCTTAAACATGACACCAAACTGATTCTATTTTACTATAGTGTGGGAATAAAAGTAATATATTACAATCTAAATAAAACTTCTCTGTTTTAGATCAGTTCCCAACTTGTAATGGGAAGTGTGTAGAGCAGGGCTGTCAAACTCGCGGCCTGCAGGCTGGATGCATCACGTGCTGGCCATGCCCATGCCTGGTTTAGCAAAGGGGGAAAAATTCCCAATATATCATGTGACGACACCACGACGCCACAAGTTTGACACTGCTGGTGTAGAGTATAATGTGTTCAGAACCTGTGCTGTGTTAGTTAATATGAACTCCCTTGTAGGACTGTTGTAAGTCACTCTGTCCCAGCCACAGCTAACAACCCTTTCTATCCAGAAATATGGTGAATAACAAATGGCATTCCTTTTGAAATTTTCATTAGCAGAGTTATTTCTAGAAAATGCTTTATATCGTGTATAAGAACTGAATTAGGGAAGGAACGGAGGGTGTTGGGATCCTATAATGGCTATGTTTAAAGTTAGGTTTCACATTGATTTGAACTGATAGAGCTCCCTTCTGTCCCTAGGAATCTTTAAAAATAGTTGCTCATTGTAAATCAAGAAACGGTCTAGACCAGGCATGTCAAACTCAAGACCCGTGGGCCAGATCCGGCCTACAGGGTGCTTAGATCTGGCCCGCGAGGCCACCCAGGAAACAGCGAAGTACCTGCCTCTGGTGCCTCTGCCAGCAAAAACAGAGCTCGTGAGGGAAATAACAGAGCTCCATTTTTGCTGTCAGAGGGCTGCAGGAGGCCATTGCAGCCAAAAACAGAGCCCAGGAAGTCCGTGTGTGGCCCTCACAAGCTCCATTTTTGCGGGTTGCTAGCAAAACAAACTACTAGCAAAAGTGGCATTTGATCACACAAGTGACATTCAGTCCAGCCTGGCCACGCCCACCCTTGCCCCCCAAGGTCAAATACAATCCTGATGCGGCCCTCAATGAAATCGAGTTTGACATACCTGGTCTAGACCAGTGAATCTCAACTCCCAGAATTCCCCACCCAGCCTATAATTCTGGATGCCACTTCAATGTATGTGCAGAGCATATTTGTTGACATCCGGGCATGTGGGTAGAGCCTCCTGCCACCGCTACTACTGGTTCGCCTGAACCGGGGCGAACTGGTAGCAACCCACCACTGGGAAAGTATCTTCAGACAATGCTGGTTCCCTTGGCCAAAAAACAGAGTTGAGTACTGTGCCCATGACTGGACAGGGAAACCTTTACCTTTATTCTTTTTGGTTGGGAATGTATGCTGGGGCTATGCATGCTTTCAAATGAATCAGATGTGCTTTAGATCTCATATGAGTGCAAGCACAAGACCTCTCTGCTGTTTATTAAAGCAGCCATCTTTTTTTCAAGCTTCTGCTGAAAGCCAAGAAAAGGTGCGGCTGCTTTAAGGTACAGAGGCTATATCACTCCAAAAAATCCTCTTTCTCCCCTTAATTTGTTTGGAAGGCTGAAAAAAGACAGGCTGCTTTAATGATCAGGAAGAAGGTGCTGTGCTTATGTGAGTTCCAAGCCCAGGTTCCAAATCATTTTTGACATCTGCATAACATTTGCATTTACTAAGACATCTGCTTTTACTAAGAAGCCATTTTAATTGCTGTTTGCATATGCATTATGACCTCTCAGGTAGTAGCTACCAGAAAAATGAATCAATTTTCTCACGTTTTAGTTCTAGGAATTCTATTAAAGCAATTTCTTTTTCATTCCTAGGGCTAAAATGTGAAGGGCTCTGGATTTTCTATCAGAGGCAGGTAAGCAGGATCATCAAAGACACAAACTTCCTTGCAACAAGCAAAATCTGCTAAATGTAATTACTAATAATAGATAATTTGTAATTTGGAGGAGATTATTTCATGCTTGAGGAATTTATTCATTTGACTATACCAAATCTTGAATGGTCTTTAACTGGATTTTATTAATTAGATTAATATATTGTATAACATTCAGAAACATTTCTAAATATTATGCAGTATATTCTCTATTTTTGCAGCAACTTATTTGCTTATGTTAACATAACATTTTAGAGCAGTGCACACCAATTTTATTTTTAGGGGTTGGTGGCCTGTGAGCTATATATATTCTCTACTCTGAAAATATTTTTTTTTTCAGATTAATCAGCTGGGCATACCTTTTATTTCATATTTTCAATAATGAGTATCTGCCTGCAGATCCAAATAAATGCCCTTGAAACCACTGCACATGTCAATGTTTTATAGGAGATGACCACATAGAGCCTGAGGGCGGGGTCAAATGCATCGTCAGTTTGGAGTCTCTACGCTTCTGTAAAAGACCTAAATCCAGCCCGCTTTGAAGTCCTTTGGCTTGTATCTGGCACCAAATTGCCTTGATAGTTAGTAGATCAGATTCTTGTGAATAGGTTACATGGAATAAACTTGTGGTGCCTTTTGAACTCTATCCTAACTCTTGATTCCTTGCGCCTGGCATGTTTACATCATCAGTCTTCATGTGTCCTATGCATTTGTTTCTGTAATTCCTTATGAAAATTATTATGAAATCTGAAAAAGAAAAGTCCACATAAAGGATCCCCATTTGGGGTCCCTGTTGGGAATTCTGGGAGTTATAAGTCCTCGATTTACAACTTGGCTTAGTAACCGATCGAAGTTACAATGGCACTGAAAAAAAGTGACTTATGACCATTTTTCACACTTACAACCATTGCAGCATCCCCACGGTCATGTGATTTACATTCAGATGCTTGACAACTGACTCACATTTATGATGTGTCCCGTGGTCATGTGATCATCTTTTGCGACCTTCTGAGAAGCAAAGTCGATAGGGAAGCCAGATTCGCTTAACAACCATGTTACTAATTTAACAACGGCAGTGATTCACTTGAGAAATGTGGCAAGAAAAGTCATAAAATGGGAGAAAACTCACTTAACAAATTTCTCACTTAGCAACATAAATTGTGGTTATAAATTGAGGATTATCTGTAGTAGGCAGTACTTAATCTGGAAGGGCTTCTCTGAACATTTATTGGTTTTTTTGCTGAACTATCCAGCAGGTTCTTCACATATCTTCACCAGGCAATTTCTTTCACAGATTACAGTACATGAGGGAGGATAAAGAAAAAAATGAGATGATGACATCTGTGATTCTTAGTGTTCATCCTCACTAGAGACTTATAACATTTTATAGCATTACCCACCCATCATTAAGGCAATATAAAGCCTGTCTCTATTACTCTTATATCAGCACAATGATTGGAGGCCACCAGACTTATAAATCAATGGTGAAAACAAAATATCAGTGAAGAATTGAAGGAACGTATCCATGGATCATTATTCTGAAAGGTTCAAAAATTCCTTTTTTAAAAAAATTAAAGCCAAATTTTAACATCAATACGAATCATTTTAATGAAATAATTTCACCAACTCCCTGCCGAATTAATGTCTGATGCTTGTCCATAGAAAAAAACAGAAGTTGGTAATACAAGTGACAATTTGGACAAAGAAGAAGTCCAAGTTACACATGTGAAAGGTCTCTAATGAATCTTGGAACAGCTGATCCTTGGCTCTACAATCAATAGTTAAATAAAATAACCAATTTATCTAGCTAAAGTAGCTAAGGCCTGGATAAATTGCTGTTGGAAGAAATGTCCATCTGGGCTCAGTTCCAAGTGGGAAGAAAAACACTGGAAACATGGAGACTGCTTGGAAAGATGGTTTAATGGTGGACAGGACCACATCATTTGAGATCCTGGGCAAAAAGAGCACATGGGTGAGAAAGTGAGATTGATTTATACCTTCTCTTGGGCCCCGCCTTGGAGCTTCCTGTTCCTGTGTAAGAAATGTATTTTGATTGGTTGTCAGACTCCCATGGGGCCATGTGATGAGATGGGTAAAGGGCTAATCCTATTATGTCCTAAGGGTGAAGGTCTTTTGTGTTGTAGTAAGCTGGCCCAGCCTTTTGTCTTGTAAATAACCAAAGTATCTGCTAGGGGTAGGGAGCTGGGGCTGAGTTTGTATCTTAAGATTTCTATTTCTCTTTTAGGGGAAATATTCTGCCTTTTTTATATATTTCCTAGAATATTTCATTTTTCTAGGAGAGGGGTGGGTGTTAACTTCCTACACTGCTATGTGATCTACAGAATGTAGTTGGATCCAAAACTCTCTAGTTTCAACAGCAAAGGGAATATTACATTTTGGCTGATTTGTTAAAGTAAAACCAGGCTTTCTCAGATTAGATAAGTGTTTAATTAATTAATTAAACAATTAATTGTTTATCCTGATTGATGATTCCTATTATATTGGCTGCTGCTGCTAATGAGTGATTATTAATTTGAACTTGACAATGGTTTTGAAGTGCTGAATTGAAATAAGGTCACTGTTATATGCAGCGCTAATCTAATTTTATTTGAAATTTCTCAGTTTTATACAGCTTGTACAACTTTTTTTAGATCTTCTCTTTTCTTCCTTTTCTCCCTCTTTTTCATGGTTTCACTTTTAAATATCTGTTAACGCTTAAAGTGAAAGGAAAGAGTGCTTTAGGGATTACATCTTGGATTTGACAGGTTGGAAATTACAAAACCTTATGACTGAAATCAAGCAAAGTCATTACAGAAAAAAATCTGGTTCTTGCCGTTCATACAAGTGAATGCCTTTTAATAAAACTTCTTCTACAGCCGCTTATTATAATGTTACTTCCTTTATCTAAAGCCTGTTTATGTAAATGTGTTATGCCGATTATTCTGTAGTCTAATATAGAAGTAGAAATACAGACCCAGTGCTTCTCAAACTTGCCAACTTGAGGACACATTGATTTCAATCCCCAGAATTCCCTTGCTGATTGCCAAATTTAAGAAACACTGAAGAGATCAATGCCTCCAAGGATTAATCAACCACTTGCATTTTGTGTATCAAGGGCAGAGTAAGAGATTCGGGTCAGTCATGTAAACTGAATCCCAAGTGTCATAATACAGCCAACATTACCAATAAAGGAAAATATCTGTAGCTCAGGGTTGAAATGAGGATTCCTGAGTGCTCTCTGAGCTTGCTTGTTTTCTTGAAGATGTTTTATTACCAAAACTAGGTAACATCATCAGTGTTAGCACTGATTGGATAATAAAATGTCTGCAAGAAATCAAGCAAGCTCAGAGAGCACTAAGAATCCCTCACTGCCAATATTATTAGACCTTTTTTGGGGAGGGTGGGAAGGAGGGACAGACTGAGGGAAGGAGAGAAGAAAAGATGCATCCCAGGTTTGTTTCTGCTTTGATTTTGTTTTCAGATTAAGCAGATTTCTTACCATTATAAAAAGAGCCATGTTTCTGCCATTGTGTTTTTCTCCACGGGCCTCTATATTCTTCCTCCTCTTGATAAGTGCAGGAGATTCGTGAGCAAATTTATTAGGCATGCATGATGCCAAAGAACTGTGATAGCACAGTGGTTAGAATGCAGTATTGTACGCTAATTCTGCCGACTGCCAACAGTTTGATCCTGACTGGTTCAAGGTTGATTCAGTCTTCCATCCTTCCGAGGTTGAACCCAGATTGTTGGGGGCAATATGCTGACTCTGTAAACCGCTTAGAGAAGACCGTAAAGCTTGTGACTTTCTTTTGTCTGCTACACTCCTCATCTTTTCTACCTGTAGCAGTTTGGCTCAAGATTGTAGCAGATGGCTTGCCCACATGATAAGCTGCAACTCTGATATCTCTGTGAACTGCACCCATTGGTACCATACTGAAAGATTTTTTTTTTTTAATGAATAAATGACACTTAACAAAGAAAGCAAATACAGGTTGAGAAAGGTATGGGGATGCCAAGAGTCAGAGTATGACACCTGGTTTCCCCAGAGCTGCTGTAGGCAAATTTTGAATTGACAAAGGCTTCTGCAAATTGGCTTTTTGCTACAGCTGTGCATTTGTGGCATTTAATCGTTGTTTTCTGGTACATTTTCATAGACCCATGAGGAAAATAATGGGGGCGGAGAGAAAGGAATAGCAGGAGGACTGATGGCTTCTTGAAATGAAGCAGCACTTCTCAATTTAAATTTCGAAAGGCCAATTCAATTGGCTTGCCATTGTAGCTGTGACCCCAGTCGAAGCCTGAGAAAAGCCCTCATCTAACTGCAAGAGTTTTACTAGTTTGCAAATGTGTATTTTGTGGAGTTGGTAGCCTACCAGACAAACGGGGTGATAAAATTTCACTTTCAGTTGTCTTTCTTTGTACCTCTTGAAATTGTAATCAAAGAGTTATAAAAATTGATACAGCGATGTGCTTTGTTGAAGCAGAAAACAATGCAATCTGTAATAGGTAACAAGTAGGGTTTGAAGTCCGTATGTCAAGACACCCAAGAAACCAACATATATATGATCCTGTAATCACAATAGAGACTGATAGTCTACATCTGTGATGGCGAACCTATGGCACGCGTGCCACAAGTGGCATGCATAGCCATATCAGTGGGCACGCCAGCTCAGCTCTGGCGTGCATGCCCGCACCAGCCAGCTGATTTTCGGGCCTTCTGGGCTTACCAGAAGTAGGGAAACAGGCTGTTTCCTGCCTCCGGAGTGCCAGGTGGGGAGGGGAGGCCTGTTTTTCTTTCTTACCCGGCTCCAGATCCTCTCTATGCATCTCCAGAGGGCAAAAACAGCCTTTCCCACTCCCTCGAAAGCCCTCCGGAGGCCTGAAAGTGCCCATTTCCCAACTCCCGGTGGGACAGGAAGTGACGTTTTCTGGTGTACCCAGCCTCCAGAGATTCCTAGAGAGGCTCTGGAGGCTGAGAGCAGCAAAAAACGTCACTTCCTGTCCCACGGGGAGTTGGGAAATGGGCACTTTCAGGCCTCCGAGGGAGTGGAAAGGCTGTTTTCGCCCTTCCCAGATGCATAGAGAGGATGTGGAGCCAGGTAAGAAAGAAAAATGGGCCTACCAGGCCATCGCGTGCCAGGAGCACGCGGGGAAGGGGGGGTTGCGTGCGCATGTGCAGGGCAGAACACATAGAATTATGGGTGTGGGCACACATGCGCGCGAACCTCCCCCCCTCCTGGCACGCGGTGGCAAAAAGGTTAGCCATCACTGGTCTATATACTACAAAATCACTTTGTGTTTATCTGTTTGTCTGTATGTACCCTCAAGCTAACCCAGAGAATGCATTATATCACAATCCCAAATCCACTCATTTAAAGAATGCATAAAAAAATCTGGGACTCATTATTCCAATTGAACTAAAATTTCCAGGGTGTTCAGATGAGTTTTATTCACAAATTTATGGCCATTGCAGTGTCTCCGTGGTTATGTGATCATGATTTCTAACACCCTTACCAGCTTCCCCCAAGCAAAGTCAATGGGGAAGTATGCAGGAAGTGAAAAATCATGATCATGTGGCCGTGGGAGGGCTATTCCTCAAGTTAAGTATCTTTGTTCTTCAATACACTGACATTTTCTTTAATTTTCAAAGCAAACGGATAGCAATATCATTCAGGAAAATTTAATGCTCATTTTTGTCTCATGGGACTACATGACCTTTCTCTCATGGGTCACAGGGTTGTCTTGTTTGTCATAATAGTGGGATGATTAAGAGGCCATGCTCAATGAAAATTGTGGTCACACTGGCTAGGGACAATGGATGCTGTCCCGAAGACCTGAGAAAGAAGAAATAGTGCAATTCTTGGTGCAGCTAGAGGGTAATCCAAAGAAATATAAGAATGCAGCTTGGATAAAGAAAATGGAGTCAGCAGAAACATCAGACGTTTTGTGGAAAGACCAATGGCACAGTGGAAGGCACAGTTGCTAGTCAACGGTGACAAACTGAGAGAGGTTAACAACAAGAGAGGAGTCTTTCAAGAGCCCACCATCACAGTGAAAGGACAAAAACTGCAAGCAGTGGACCAATTTACATACCTTGGCAGCACCCTCTCCTGTGCAGTGTCAATTGACATTGAGGTCAACTGCAGAATTGCCAACAATTGCATTTGGCAGACTATTGACCAACGTATGGGACTGCGATGGAATAAGCCTTGCTACAAAGCTCAAAGTTTACCGAGCAGTAGTGCTGACAACCCTGACGTACGCCAGTGAGACTTGGACTGTATACAGGAGGCATGCTAGGCAATTGAATCACGTCCACACGACCTGCCTCCGTAGAATTCTGAGGATCTGGTGGCAGTACAAGGTGCCAGACACAGAAGTCCTCTCCAGAGCAGGCCTGCCATCAGTTCACACCCTGCAAATGAAAGCCCAGACATGCTGGGTAGTGTCATGTTGCAAGGATGCCAGACCATCGCATCCCCAAACAGCTCCTCTATGGTGAGCTGTCTCAAGGAAAGCGATCGCACGGGGGACAAAGGAAGTGATACAAAGACATGTTGAAAGCCTCCTTCAAGTCCCTGGATATCAACACCACCTCCTGGGAAACCCTGGCACAAGATCGATCGACATGGTGCATGCCAATCCACCAAGGCTGCCAGACATCTGAAGACAGAAGAACAACTATAGCACAAGAGAAGCAAGCACTCCGCAAAACCAGAGTTGAAAATGCTGCAACAATGGTGCCCGCACATGTCTGCCCGACATGTGGCAGAACAGTTCGTGCCCGTATAGGCCTTACCAGCCACCTGTGGACACATCGTGGACAGCCGACAACTTGTTAGATGTCAAGGTCCTCTTTGAACACAATGGACGAACGTCATCAGGGGGTAATCCAAAGAAATACAAGAATGCAGCTTGGATAAAGAAAATGGAGTCAGCAGAAACATCAGACATTTTGTGGAAAGACTAATGGTACAGTGGAAGGCACAGTTGCTAGTCAATGGTGACAAATGCAGAGAGGTTAACAACAAGAGAGGAGTCTTTCAAGGAGACTCTTACACTACAGTTTGTCATTACATCAGTTAATATTGAACCAATCAGACCATGGCTATCAAACATCAAAAAATATATATTTGCCAGGTCATCCCGTCTCCTTTACATGGACAATCTGAATCTGCATAGAAAAACATCTGAAATAGAATAGTTGCTAACCACTGTTTGAAAATACAGTCAAGATATTTGGCCTGGACAAATGTGCCACCCTTACCATCAACAGGGGAAAAAATAATAAAAATGGAAGGAATCAAGAGATCTTATGGAAATAATATAAAGAATAGAATAGAGTAGAGTAGAGTAGAGTAGAGTAGAGTAGAGTAGAGTAGAGTAGAATAGAATAGAATAGAATAGAATAGAATAGAATAGAATAGAATAGAATAGAATAGAATAGAATAGAATAGAATAGAATAGAATTCTTTTTGGCCAAGTGTGATTGGACATACAAGGAATTTGTCTTGGTGCATACGCTCTTGGAGTACATAAAAGATACATTCGTCAAGAATCATAAAGTACAACACTTAATGATAGTCATAGAGAAACAGTCAATATAAATCTTAAGGATACCAGCAACATGTAACAGTCATACAGTCATAAGTTGGGAGGAGATGTATGATAGGAACGATGAGAAGATTAATAGTAATGCAGACTTAGTAACTAGTTTGACAGTGTTGAGATAATTATTTGTTGGATGAATCTGGATGAAGAAGATCCCTACAAATACCTGGGCATCCTTCAGGCTGACAGCATCAAGCACACTGAAGTGAATAATAAGGTCAGTAGTGAATACATCAGAAAAGTTAAGTCCACATTTAGTGGCAGAGTAACACCGGAGCAATTCCAGTTATTAGATATATAGCTCGACTAGTGGACTGAACTCAAACTGAAGTAGAAGCCCTGGATAGGAAGACCAGAAAAATAATGACAATGAATCTTGCTCTTGATCCACGTGGCAATGTTGACAGACACTATTTACCAAGGAGAATCGGTAGCTGTGGAATGTTGCAAGTATACCAGACAGTTGAAGAAAAATGGACATTGGAAGAATATCTGAAGGACAGTGAAGAAGATGCAGTGAAACTAATACACCATGAAGGTTTACTGAATACCAAAGAGACCAAACTGGCCTACAAGAAAGATCAAATGAAAAATAGAAAAGAGACAAGGCAAGGCAGTTACATGGCTGGTACATAAAATAAAATAGCAGGTCAAGTAGATAACGACCTGGAAATGGCTAAAAGCAGGAAATTTGAAGATGGAGACAGAGAGGGTAATTCTGCCTGCACAAGACCAAGCCTTAAGAACAAATACAGGTAGTCCTTGACTTACAACCACAATTGAGCCCAAAATTTCTGTTGTTAATATTTGTTAACTGACTTTTGCCTCATTTTACAATGTTTTCTGCCTCTGTTGTTAAGTGAATCAATGCAGTGGATAAGTTAGTAACCTGGTTGTTAAGTGAATCTGGCCTCCCCATTGACTTTGCTTGTCAGAAGGTTGCAAAAAGAGATCACATGACCTTGGGACACAGCAATGGTCATAAATATGAACCAGTTGCCAAACATTTGAATTTTGATCACATGACCATGGGGATGCTGCAAAGATCATAACTGTGAAAAACGGTCAAAAGTCACATTTTTCAATACTATTGTAACTTTGAACGGTCACTAAATGAACTGTGGTAAGTTGAGGACTACCTGTACATACAAAGCCAAAATTGAGAAAACAGCAGCAGACAACAAATGCTGCCTCTGCAAAGAAGCTGAAGAAATAGTGGAACACCTAGTTATCTGTTGCCAAAGGATTATATAGATTGAGTACCAACAATGGCATGACAGAATAGCAACAAAGATTCATTGGAATATCTTCGAGAAACGTCATTTCTCTGCAAGCAAGGACTGATGGGATCACAATATAGACAAAGTTATAGAAAATGAAGAAGCTAAAGCGATCCGGGACTTTAGAATTCAAACAGAAAATCATCTGTCATTGTGGATAAAAAAAAGGGGGAAAAAAATTCTGGATAGTGGATATTGCAATACTTGGACACAGTAGAATAGAAAAGGAAAAAAAAAACTAGAGAAAATCATAAAATATAAAGACCTGCAAATAGAAATACAATGACTATAGCAAAGGAAAGCAGGGATAGTACCAACTGTAATAAGTGCCTTGGGTGTAATTCCAGACTATCTGGACTACCACTTGAATACCGTCGGTATTGACAATATCACCACCAGTCAATTTCAAAAGGCAATTTTGGTTGGACCAGTTTACATCCTGTAATGGTACCTTTAACACTTCCAAGAAACATCTCCCTATAGTATCCCAGGTCCTAGGTCAGTGATGGCTAACCTTTTTGCTGTTGCGTGCCAAAAGTAGAAGGAGTGTGGGGTGGTCGCGCGTGTGGGTGCCCACACCCATAATTCAATGTCCCCTGCTCTCCGTGCATGCGAATGTGACCCCCCCATGCTCCCCCGCTTTTGGCACGTGATGGCAAAAAGGTTAGCAGTGGGCCCAGTAAGCCTGTTTTTGCGCCCTCCCCAGACACCAGAGGCTTTCTTGGAGCCTGGGGAGGGCAAAAACAGCTTTCCCAAACACCCCTGGAGGCCGGAAACAGCCTGTTTCCCAACTTCCGGTGGACCCAGAAGGCCCTTTTTTTTGCCCTCCCCAGGCTCCAGAGGCTTTTTTGGAGCCTGGAGAGGGTGAAAACGGCCTTCCCCAACTTCCGGTGGGCCCCGAAGGCCCGAAAATCAGCTGGCCAGCACGGGCATGAACGCTGGAGCTGAGCTAGGGCAACTCTTGCATGCCCACAGACGTGCCATAGGTTCACATCACAGTCCTAGGTGGACAAAAATGCCAAATCCAGTCTGAACATCTGGCTGACTGTGCACTCAACCATAACAACATGGCTTACTTTAGGACTTGCTTTAAAAAGTGAAAATGAAGATCTTTCTCTCATTCCAACATTAGCCCCTTTCTGTTTTTCAATAGACCAGAAATGAAACATATTCTGAATTATTGCCTTGAAAGAATGCCATCTTTCTTTATCATTTGAAAGGAGCCTCTCTTTTTTGTTTTGTTTTGTTTAAACAGATAAGATCTCTCACAGCCTGAATGATATTTCAGCTACCAAATGAAATATCAGAATGGAGGAACTTGATATCTGAATGTCACTGAGGTAATATTTCCATTTCAAAGGTGGGGGGAAAAAAGTACAAGTTATTTTCTTTACCCAGAGACTTCAGTTAAGAAAACCAGATGGAGAAAGGGACAAAAACGAATATCATTTTGTCGATTCGGTTGATGGAGTAGGAGGTATCTCTTGGCTTCACTGAAGTCTGAAGTACCTTCTTCATGGCCTCCCACATGGTCTTTTTTGCTTCACAACAGCTAAAGAACAAAGCCACTGAGAAACTTGTTATCAGCAATGAAAGTGAGATGAATTATGCACCTCAAAGAAAACTACAAAAAGAAAGAAACTTGTACTACCTTAGAAGTTAACAAACTTATCTTTACAGAAGCTTTCATGGCTCAGGCACCACAAGCAAGGATCCCACGCAATACCATTCTGAGAAAAAAATAATTAGATTTCTAGCTGGCTAGAGGAGAGAACAATGCAGCTCAGATATATGGAAGATAACTGGGGCAAAAATGTAATCTTATTATGACCCGTGTTCTATCCTCTAACTATTTTAATAATTTTGAAGGGAAAAAATCAGGAGAAAAAATTCAGAAGAACTTTGTTCAATTAGCAGAAACTACCCTGGCATTTCACAGGCATTCTGCTTTGATTGATAAAATGTTGAAATGTCTCACGTACCGGAAAATACTTTTTGAAAAGAGCTCACTAGATGTGAATTAACATTCTACAAATATCTCAATTTTATGGCTGGGCATATCTTTGGTCCTGTACAAAATTAGTAATGCTAAATACTAAGACCCTGTTAATGTCTTAATAGGCTGATGACCCAACCAAGCATGCACAGAAGGATAATTTAAACCAGCAATCGGTTCCTAACAGCAGCTACATGTCTTGTGTTTTTCTCTGTGTCATCTTCCAAGGAACCAAATCATCCCTGCAGCTTGATTTTATGCCTTGACGGTACCGTAGAACAGTTTTGTGCAAAGAGAGGTTATTGTGTGCATATACAACATGTACTATAAAGGAATTCAATGTATCTGTATCTATGCTGCTACACCAATAGATCGTAGTCAGTTGTCACAAAGCTAATTAATGAAAAATGTAGGTTTCTTTCATGTAGAAAACCATTTGCATATCTTTGCCATAGGACTGAAGTAGTGGTGGGTTGCTCCCGGTTCAGTCCGGTTCTATATAACTTGTAGTAAAACTGGTGGGAGCCTCTGCCCACCCACCACAATGTCATGGGTGATCTGCGCATGCGTAGAAGCGTGCATGCTCCCACTGCAAACTGGTAGTAAAGGTAAGTGGAACCCACCCCTGGACTGAAGGTTGGTATCCATTGTGGTACTATTGTGGTCTAGTTTAGTGAAAAGAAGGACTAGGGGAGTCATGATAGCAGTCTTCCAATATTTGAGGGGCTGCCCCAAAGAAAAAGAGGTCAACCGATTCTCCAAAGCACCAGAAGGCAAGACAAGAAGCTATGGATGGAAACTGAACAAAGAGAGAAGAAACCTAGAACTGAGGAGAAACTTGTTGTCAGTAAGAACAATCAACCAGTGGAACAACTTGCCTTCAGAAGTTGTGGGTGCTCCAACACGGGAGGCTTTTAAAATTTGTCGAAAATGATTGTCCAGCATGGCTGGCTCAGGAATTCTGGGAGTTGAAGTTCACAAGTCATAAAAGGACCATAGTTCCCCACCCCTGCATTAGAACATGGGTTCTGATTGCCTGTTAAAAAGTGGGCCGCACAAGCAGCAGGAGTGCGAGCAAAGCTTCATCTGTGTATGTGCAGGATCTTCATCTGCGCATGCGAAAAAACCCACACCAGTCTGTGGAAAAGTTGTCTTCCATGAAATTGGTCCCTGCTGCCAAAATGTTTGGGGCCTGCTACTTTAAAGCATCACTGACAGATAACCAACCTATGACCAGCGTTCCTCAAATGAAGGTTTTCCATAATTACTGTCAAATAACGATCGAATAAATCACTCCTATGCTTCCTCCAAAGCAAGGGTCTCCAAACTTGGCAACTTTGTCTTGTGGGCTTTAACTCCTAGAATTCTGGAAGTTGAAGTCCACAAGTCTTAAAGTTGCCAAGTTTGGAGACCTTTGCTCCAAAGAATTTGGTGCAGCATAGTCCCATATCATCAGGAGACAGGAGTTGCCCCATTGTGTCTCTGGGAGAGATGTAAGGCTCAGAAATTAATGTTTGCCATGTCCGCCCTGTGAGCTTCATTGTTCAGGAGGGATTTGCGACTTTTCCCACCAATCATTACAATGTTCAAGATTTGTAGAGGTCAGTTGGAACTGTTCCTTCCTTAGAGTATATGAAAAACAAGAAAGAAATAGTTTATCCAGTCAGGAAGAAAGAATTAAAGCAGGCACAATGAATCCATCGCAATAAAAAACTCAATCCATTACTTGTGACTGAAACATTTTTTTATTAAAAGAATGTTAAGAAAGAATGAAAGAAGGCTTAGCCTCCCATAGAGCTAAAAAGAATGAAAGCAAAATTGAATATATTTGTATTATGAATCTTTTGATCTCAGATGTAGCCTTTTAATTGAAGAAATGAAAACAAGAGAGAGTTTTGTCTTTCATTTGTCTTTCTTAAAACCACAAGATGAATAGAGATCAAGGCAGCCACAGATGTGCAGATAAATCATAAGTCTTTTATAAGAATCAAAACAGGCCCATCTGAGTTGCAGGGAAGAAACCATGTCTTTAAATTTGCAGAGGAAGCTGATGCAAAAGTCCCTTTTTATTTCAATGCCATCAGATTAATGCCCTGTTATTGACAGTTCTTTGTTATTCTTTCCAAGATTCCAATAAAAGATGCGAAATATTGGCATATTTTGATTAATAGAGAGACAGTTCAGGCATCAGGCTAGAAACCGGGAAACTGTGAGTACTAGTCCCACCATAGGCATGAAAGCTAGATGGGTGTCTTTGGGTCAGTTACCCTCTTTTAGTCCACACCAACCCATAGCACTACCACTAGCACTAACACTTAGACTTATATACCGCTTTACATTCCTCTCTAAGTGGTTTACAAAGTCAGCCTATTGCCCCCAACAATCTGGGTCCTCATTTTACCCACCTTGGAAGGATGGAAGGCTGAGTCAACCTTGAGCCGGTGAGATTTGAACTGCTGAACTGCAGCTAGCAGTCAGCTGAAGTAGCCTGCAGTGCTGCACTCTAACCACTGCGCCACGTCGTCTCAACAACTCCATAGAGTTGTTGTTGGGGAGAAAATAGGAGGAGGACTGTGTATTAGGTATGTTTATCAGCTTGAGTTACTGGTAGTCCTTGACTTACAACCACAATTAAGCCCAAAATTTCTCTTGCTAAGCGAGACAGTTGTTAAATGAGTTTTGTCCTATTTTGTAACCTTTCTTGCCACCGTTATTAAGTGAATCACTGCAGTTGTTAAGTTAAATAACATGGTTGTACACTCAGTGAATCTAGTTTCTCCATGGACTTTGCTTATCAGAAGGTCACAAAAGGTGATCACATGACACCAGTCATATTTATGACTGCAACCGTCATAAATAGGAGCCAGTTGCCAAGCGTACGGATTTTGATCACGTGACCCTGAAATGCTGCAATGATTGTAAGTGTGAGAAAAGGTCATAAGTAACTTTTTTTCAGAGATGTTGTAACTTTGAATAGCCACTAAACAAATGGTTATAAATCGAGGACTACCTGTATTTATTTATATATATATATAAAAATAAAGGTGAGATATAAACAAACAAACCAAATAAATAAAGTTGTGTAAAGGGGGTCAGATTCAATCTCTCAGTGACTGAGCATCATGTCTCACAAAATTGAAAAGGACCAAATCTGGTGTGGGTAGAGAAACTGACAAACGTTTGAAAATAGACTGGATTAATCTGGGAGCTATGGAGAAATAAAATCTTGAAAAGTTTCCCCAAATGGACAACTATTTGGTTTTCTTCAGCTTTGGGAGCTGAAGTCCACATATCTTCACTTTTGGGAGCTGAAGTCTACATATCTTCAGCTTTGGGAGCTGAAGTCCACATATCTTCACTTTTGGGAGCTGAAGTCTACATATCTTCAGTTTTGGGAGCTGAAGTCCGCATATCTTCAGTTTTGGGAGCTGAAGTCCACGTATCTTCAATGAAAAACATAGCAAAACGCAGTCACATGATCTTGCGGTATTGTAAATAGTCATAAATGTGGCCTAGTTGCTGAGCATATAAAGTTGGCCATGTGGCTATGGGGTGGGGGGGGGGGCGACTCTCTGACCATCAGATCTTCAAATCAGGTTGTAGTTACACACACACCCAGTAGGTCTGTTGGAACTTTGAATAGTCACTGAGCAACTGATGATAAGTGGAGAACTACCTTTATTGATCACCAGGGTCAAGGTTGACTCAGCCTTCCATCCTTCGAGGTCAGTAAAATGAGGACCCAGATTGTTGGGGGCAATATGCTAATTCTGTAAACCTGGAAAGCACTGTGAAGCAGTATGTAAGTCTAAGTGCTATTGCTATTGCAAACTTCAATCTGTTTTCAAAGCACTTCTTAGCTTCTCTTGACTCCCAAGAACAGTGTTTCAACTCTCCAAACTGAAGATATGTGGACTTCAGCTTCCAAAACAGAATATATGTGGGATGAATGAGGAACAACTAGTGAAGAAATTATCTAGGGTCTCTGCCGTGAAGTAAAAGATTTTGGCAAGGATTCGTGTTTGGATTTTTATCTTCAGGCATGCCTGTCTGATATTTGGCAAGTGTCTGGTAAAATTCTCAAGAAATTTGCCTCTCGATTTTCCCCTCAGAACTCTTGGATGTTGTTGTTCTATCTAACTACATCAGATCCTGCCTTTCTGGATCTGGGCCCATCTTTTCATTGCATGCTGAGGAAGATGGATGCTTGAGATACTACTTATACTTTTACCAGTGCTAAAGACCGTATTTTTCCATCCAATCGTAATTCTTTCCTCTTAACAAAAGCCCAAATAAAGTTTTACTCCTTTGTTTCTTGAGGTTTTTTTTTTTTTTCAATAAACATGATGTTTAAATCTTATGATTGATGGTTTTGTTTTCGTCTCCTGAAGAGGAGACAGGGATGCTGTTCTCTGGCCACACGCCTCAAAGCTATGAAAGACAGGGCTGTAGATGATGGTACAGAGCTTAATTTTCCTTGTTTATTATTATTGTTGTTTTTGTTATCATCATAATTATCGCTCTAATTGTGATGAGGTTGAGTTTATGGGCAAGTAGGTTGCTCAGGCTGGACAATCCTTTTGTTCTCACAAACTTCTATTACAAAGGAGGAATGGGCGGATGATGGCAATAGGAAAGTATTACATAATCCGTAGCTAGAAATTGTATGAAGGCAGGAAGGTTAGGGCGAGGTGGACAGGGGTGGGGTGAGATCCATCTCACACCTATCTTCTAGCTTACAACTATTCTATATTACAATTACAATTATTAAATATTATTGGATCTCATGGCCTGTCACATTTGCTCCTCCATGAATATTTCCCACAGAATGGGGGCAATTCCCTTCTACTTCAGGAGGTCTGTTGAACTATTCTGCCACGGGTGCAATAAATCATTATTTCCCCCAGAAACGAAGGAAAAATGAATCAGAGCTATAAGCATATCTAGAAAAACAATCAGTTCCAACCAAATGCATGTTTAAAATAAATTTAGACGTATCATTGCAAAGATATTTAGTTTTGCCTGCTTGTTTTCCTCCGTTTTCAAAACTGTTCACCTTTGGGCTCACTTTTTGTTTTAAATTAACCTCAGTTGTATTTATTTGTGTTCCTGCAAAATG
The DNA here is from genome assembly GCF_029215685.1 of Pituophis catenifer annectens. Classification (NCBI taxonomy): domain Eukaryota; kingdom Metazoa; phylum Chordata; class Lepidosauria; order Squamata; family Colubridae; genus Pituophis; species Pituophis catenifer. Next base: position 214,207,814 of record NW_027256882.1, read on the forward strand.
CCCAGAGCCTGAAAAAAGTGGATTCAGAGAAAATGGTCTCCTTACCCATAGTTATAGAATTGCTGCTGCAGCGCTTTCGAACCAATACAGATTGGCTGTTGACCACAAACACAAAACTTTTCCGGCATATTACATTTTATTTCTTTTCTGGGGCTTTTGGCAATAAGCAGGATGGGGAAACCTTTATTGTTTTTTTTAAAAGGGCATGGGGTGGGGAAAAGAAAAAAAAAACACGAAAGAAGAAACTGTCCCTTTTGAAATACAAGCTGGTATTATTTATTGTATCACTTTGTAGAAAAGTCCCATTGGGGGTCTACCTTTCACATCACCGGCTGCACCAAAGGCCATTTTCGGTTCTAATTACCAGGGTAAACAGGGATGCTTCTCTCAGTTTTACACAGGTATGACTGAGAGTAGTATATGCCCCTGGGTTTTCGTATGAGAAGGTGAAGAAAATCAATTTCAATATTGAATAAGATGCCTGTGGAGAAGGTCACTAAACTCTGTAGGACTGGAATGTTAATGAAGGAGTCTAACAACATAGGAGATCAAGGAAAACTTTAATTTCTGCTCTGCAGAGATGTATATGAAGAGGGGGGTCGGGTGCCTGTGTGGATATCATGTTGTGAATTGAATAAAGGGGGTAAGCTTTGAAAAAAATTCCTGTAGTTGTTCATATAGAACAAGGGTGTCAAACTTGATTTCATTGAGGGCCGCATCAGGGTTGTGTTTGACCTCGGGTGGGGGGGCTGGGGGGGCGTGGCTGGGGTAGGCGTTGCCAGAGTGGGTGTGGTCAGGGTGGGTGTGGCCAGTTCAACATCACTCATGTTGGGGGCACCTGTGGTGACCAAGTGCTAAGGCAAGTGCTTCCCTCAGACCCTCCCTCACTCTCATAATTTCCTTCCTTCCTTCCTTCCTTCCTTCCTTCCTTCCTTCCTTCCTTCCTTCCTTCCTTCCTTCCTTCTTCTTCTTCCTTCCCTCTTCATTCCCTTTTCTTTTTCCTTCCCCTCTTTCCTTATTTCCCCCCCAAGTTTCCTTCCCCCTGAGCTCCGTTTTCGCTGGCAAAGGGTTGCAGGAGGCTGTTGTGGCCCAAAATGGAGCCTGGGAGGCCTCCTGAGCTCCATTTTCACTGGCACAGGCACAGGCACCACAGGCTGGTCCTTTGCTGTTTCCAGGGCGGCCCCGCGGACCAGATCTAAGCACCCTATGGGCCGTATTCGGCCCACAAGCCTTGAGTTTGACACCCCTGATATAGAACCAGAGCAGTTTTGTGATTTACATCCCTGTTACATGGCTAGACTTTCTTTTGGGCAAAAATATTTCTCTCCACTATCCAGATTCTTGACCCCAAATGCTTATAATTTAACAACTATGCTTGCAAAGTTTCTTGATTTAATATTTAGTAATTTTTCTCTCTCTGTCTCCCTCCCTCTCTCTCTCAATCTAAGTCTGTTTCTGTTTCTGTTTGTATGCAGGTTCGTCAATTCTTATTTCAATTCTTTACTTTCATTTGTAGACCTTTGCTTGCTTCACTAAAATTCTCAGATTGGCTCACAAAATTTCAGTGTGAACGTGATGTCTCAGTTAAGTGAAGTGTCTTTTGCTGAGGATGACACAGAGCGCTCCCTATTGTTTTCTCGGTAGCTGTATGGTTTGGTCTTGCCTTCCTTCAGATTTTTTTTTTTCAATTTCCAATTTTATATTTACAGTTCTGGGGTTCCTGGGGTTCACCCATCCAAATATTAATCAGGTCTCCATTTTGGCTTTTTCATTTTGGCCAAAGATGGCTTCGGTGCTGCCCTGTGCTCAAATAGAGATATTAAAAAGATACAAAGATACTCTCCATACATCAAAATTAATGGTACTAATGACTAAAAAAAAAAAATCCTAAGAAATTATTTTAAGTCAGTGTTTTTTAAATTTGGCAATTTTAAGATGAATAGACTTCAACTCCTAGAATTCCCCAGCCAGCATGCTGGCTGGGGAATTCTGGGAGTTGAAGTTGACCCATTTTAAAGCTGCCAAGTTTGAAAAACACTGCCTTAAAATGCAAGGATGCCAGCCCAGAGACTTTTCTCAACAGAAGTTCCCACAGACTCTCTGTACTTCGCAGTGCAAGAACTAGAAAAGGATCTCTTCATGAAGAGATAGGCAGACTTCTGCTTTCAACCTTATGGTTGCTTGAAATGTCCATATTTATTTATTCTATTTCTATGCCACCTTTAGTTTTTACAACCCAAGGCAGTGTACATCCTAGTCCCTCTTCTATTTTCCCCACAACAACAACCTTGTGAATTAATTGGGCTGAGAGAGCTTGACTGGCCCAGAGTCACCCAGACAGCTTTCATGCCTAAGCAGAACTAAAATTCACAGTCTCCTGGTTTGTAGGCCAGCACCTTAGTCCCTACACCTAACTAGTTTGGCAGATTAAATCTTCTACACAGTGGTGGGATCCTTCCGGTTTAACAACCTGTTCGGTGATCGCATGCTTCGCTGCGTGTGCGTGCGTGGGCAGTTCAGAGAAAAATCACCTACTGCGTTAGCGTTAGGGAATTAAATCAGCTGAGACACGGCAATGCGCTCTGTCGCATTAATCAGCTGTGAAGATAAAGGTAAGTAAAGCGTAGGGGCGGGTGAGCAGGCCCAGCTGATCGTCGGAGCAAACCAGTTCGCTCCCAGCTGATCGTTGGAACTACCAATTTACTTGAACCGGTCTGAACTGGTAGAATCCCACCCCTGCTTCTATGTGCGCCAAATGGTGTAAGGTTGAAAGCAAAGCAGGCAAAGAAGGTGCACTTCATGGCTGTACCTCCTATCTGTTTTTATCACCATCTTTCTTGCCTCGAGAGCAGAGGCCTAAAAGGGAATTGTACCAGCGTTCACTTGAACATATGCTTAGCTCTGTGCACACAAGGCTGATCCTCAGTAAAGTAGAGGCTTAGAAAAGATCTGCACTACGTCTTTTAGCTGCTCCCGACCTGTGTTGTTGCTGGCTTCAAACTGGCTTAAGAAAAACCCGCCTGGACTGAGATGCTCGGGCAACAACTTGAAGGGATTTTAGTCCAGATGGGCTGAACGACTTTATGGCTCTTCACTAAAATTCTCCTTGCTGCTGTCCTCAATTTTTTTTATTGCAGGAGAGCAACTAGCAAGCACTTTTTATGGGCAGGTCTCACTGGGCATATCTACTCACATACACACATACATAAAGATAAATGTATACCTAGTTAAATTTAATTTTTACATTCAAATGAAAAGGGTCGATAAGTATGTAGGCAGAACAACCTGTTTTAAAGTGAAAATCACATCCTTGCATCTTCCCAGCTTTTTTTCAGGAATACCTGCTTGAGCTACTGATACAGGTATTTCTCAGGGGCCTAGTACAGGTAGTCATCAACGTACGACCACAATTGAGTTCAGAATTTATGTTACTAAGTGAGAAATTTGTTAAGTGAGCTATGTCCCATTTTATCACATTTGTTAAGTGAATCACTGCAGTTGTTAAATTAATGACACAGTTGTTAAGTGAATTTGGCTTCCCCATTGATTTTGCTTGCCAAAAGATGGTCACATGACCTCAGGATGCTGCGACCGTCATAAATATGAATCAGTTGTTAGGCATCTGAATGTATCATGAATCACGTAACCATGGGGATGCTGCAACAGTCATAAGTGTGAAAAATGGTCATAAGTTATTTTTTTCAGTGCCATTGTAACTTGGATTGGTCACTAAATGAACTGTTGTAAGTCAAGGACTATCTGTAGTTAAAATACTTGCTTTACCATACAGAAGGTAAGCAGTTTGAAACCTGGTTGAAATTTGCCTTTTTTCATTACTGCTTTTGTTTTCTTGAGTTAGCCCCCGCAAATGACTAAGATGATAAAATGGTGCACCAGGGATCTTTTAGTTTTTTTAAAGTCCCCTTCCAGGTTCACTTATTGGCTGCCTCATTCAGTGATCATTCAAAGTTATGATGTCACTGAAAAAGTAGGCTTACAAGCATTTAGAATAACAGAGTTGGAAGGGACCTTGGAGGTCTTCTAGTCCAACCCCCTACTCAGACAAGAAACATTTCAGACAAATTCTTCAAACGTGCACCCATTATGGCATCTCCAAGTCGTTAAGATCACGATTTGGGCGCTGGCCGACATTTACGACAGTCACAGTGTTCTTGCAGTCACATAATTGCCATTTACAACTTTCACAGCTGGTTTCCAACAAAGAAAGCCAATGGGGACGACGGTAGCAAATTGTAAGCTGTAGTCATGTGATATTTCGGTTAACAACCAATGGCGATTTGCTTAACAATTGCAGTGGAACTGGCATGGTAAGTCCAGCACAGTCATAGGACACTGCACTTTATGACTGTTGCTTAGCAATGGAGTTGCCAATGCCAGTTGAAGTTGGTAAGTGAGGATTACTTGTATTCATATCAAGGCAATTTGGCAGTGGTAATGTGCCCTTAGCTTACTGGGTGAGCTGAATTTACATTTGTTAAGGCATGGACAACTCCTTCTTAGATGCCCCATCCCAACTCGGAGGTCAGGAGAAGTGAATCCTGAGGCTGTTGTAGAATTCAGGTGTATTATGACTAAGATGTAGAACTTAGATGTAGGGCCAGTTTGTTGGGCAGGTGGTCCTCGACTTACAATCAGAGGTGGATTTCAGCAGGTTCTGACCAGTTCTGGAGAACCGGTAGCGGAAATTTTGAGTAGTTGGGAGAACTGGTAGTAAAAATTCTGACTGGCCCAGCCCCCATCTATTCTCTGCCTCCCAAGTCCCAGCTGATTGGGAGGAAATCAGGATTGGGAAGGGAATGGAGATTTTACAGTATTCTTCCCCTGCCCTGCCTACCAAGCCCTGCCCACCAAGCCCTGCCCTGTCCCACCCACCAAGCCCCGCCCTGCCCACCAGTCCACACCCACAGAACCGGTAGTAAAAAAATTTGAAACTCACCACTGCTTACAACAGCAGTGAAAAAAGTGACTTATGACCATTTTTCACACTTAATGACTGTTGCAGCATCCCGTGGTCATGTGATTAAAAATCAGATGCTTGGCAACCGGCTCATATGTTTTGGGGTTATGTGATCACCTTTTGAGCCCTTCTGGCAAGCAATGCCAATGGGGAAGCCAGATCTACTTAACAACCCATGTTACCAACTTTAACAACTGCAGTGATTCACTTAACAATTGTGTCAAGAAAGATTGTAAAATGGGACAAAATTCACATAATAACTGTCTTGCTTAGCAAATCTTGGGCTCAGTTCAGGGGTGGATTCTACTTACATTTACTACCAGTTCGCAACGGGATCGTGCCCGCGCACTCGCTTTTACGCATGTGCAGATTGCCGATGACGACATCCGGGGCGGTGGATGGGGCCTCCCACCGGTTTTACTACTGGTTCTTGTGAACCTGTCTGAACCTGGGGCCAACCCACCACTGGATCAATTGTGGTCGTAAGTCAAGGACTACCTGTACTATATCTAAGATGTGGAACTTGGATGTGTGGCCAGTTTGATGTAATGGTGAAGCTGCTGGCCTAGAAAGCAGGAGACCATGAGTTCTAGTCCTGCTTTAGATATGAAAGCTGGCTGGATGACCAGTCACTCTCTCTCAGCCCAACCCACCTCACAGGGTTGTTGTGAGGAAAAGAGAAGGCAGAAATCTTAGAAGAATTTGCTGCCTTGAATTATATATGAAAAGGATGATAACAACAATAACAACTTGGGGGGCAGTGTATATGCCTCCAATTTTGGCTCTATATTAAACCCTCACACAATTGTCTGGTTTGATGGAAATCTACAATGATAAGCTCCACTGAAGGTTCTTATACATAGATCTTCCCTGTCTGAGACGGAAGCTAAATAAAAAGGTATTCTAGCCGTCACTGCACAGTGGAGAGTGAATAATTAATGAATAAATGTGTCGCCGAACACACTATGAATAAGTATTAATTTTGAAGAGAATAATGGTGGAAAGAATTGCATAATGCCATTGAATAATGGCAGGAAAATGGACTTCAAAGCGCTGTGAGGGAATTAAAAAAAAAACAAAAAACCCAGAAGCTGTGGAGATTTACTAGCATTTCAATTCTGCTGTAAAAAGAGAGCTAATTAAAGGAATTGAATTGAGAGTAAATGAAAGCCGATAAGGAGAGGATGGTCAGAGTACACTGAAATGCCATATTGTTATTACCATATTGTTACCATATTGTTAATGAAGAAATATTTACATTTTAGAATGTTTGCTGTAGTGAATTTTTAAATGCTATCTGGTTGTTTTTATGTCATTTTCCTTCTTATTTTGAAGATAAACAATTTTAACTAGCGTTTCTTAGCCTTCTTTCCACCTTTGTACCTTCAGACATTTTTCGTTAAATCTTATATTACCTTGGATTAGCCATGCTAGGTGATATTATGAAATTATAATCCATAATTATTTCATGGAATGGGACAGGTTAGCTGGTTTTTCTTCCCAATATATGGTTCCTTTTAGGCGCAGCACGGTTTGGATAACCATTTTCTGGTTGTTGATTTATCGCATTTTAATAGGTCCATTCATAAGAGAGCTCAAGATGGGATACAAGCTTCTTCTTTCTCGATTTTGTCTTCACAACAACCATGTGGATGTATATTATGTTGAGCGATGGAGACTGGTCTATGAAGTAACAGCTTCATGGTGATAGTAGGTTTAAACTTAGGTTTTCCTGAGCCTAGATCAACACTTCAAGAAATTCATATCTACCTTTCTATTGAGGATGATGATGATGACGTTATCCGTTCAGTCATATCCAACTCTGTCTGATTCTATGGGCCAGGTCTCTCCACATCTTCCGATCTTGCACTATTTCTTTGAGTTTTTTCTATGCTTTGACTGCTGTCAGCTTTGATGGTGTCCAGCCACTGTGTTCTTTGATGGGCTGGTTTCCTTTTATCACTAACTCTGCCCAGCATAATTGCTTTATCTGGTGAATTTCTCCACACAACATGGCCAAAATAAGAGAGACACAATTCTGTGATGTTGCCTTCCAGTGACATGACTAGTGTTTTATGTGCTCCTGTAATTGCTTGTTGGTGAGCTTTGTTATCCAAGGAATACACAGGAGCCTTCTCCAATACCATTTTCTATCTATACCACTGTATTAAATTTCCTAAAACAATACAGGTAGTCTTTGACTTACAACAGCTCATTTAGCGACCGTTGGAAGTTACAATGGCACTTGTGACCGGTTTTCACACTTATGACTCACTTATGTGAGCATAGCACCCCCTATGCTCACATGATCAAAATGCTTGGCAACTGGTTCACATTTATGATGGCTGTAGCGTCCCCAGGTCACGTGATCCCTTTTTGCGACCTTCTGACAAGCAAAGTCAATGGGGAATCGAGATTCACTTAACATCCATGTTACTAACTTAACAAATGCAAGGATTCACTTAACAACTGTGGCAAGAAAAGTTGTGAAATGGGGCAAAACTCACTTAAGTGTTTCACTTAGCAACATAAATTTGGGGCTCCGTTGTGGTCATAACTTGAGGACCGCCTGTAGTAGAAATCTTGGCTATTAACCATATGAGAATATGTAGCAAAAATGAACTCCCATCTAGAAGCCAGGTTGGCCTGGAATACTACAAATTGATATGTAGAAACATTTTTTTTTTTTTTTTTGGATTTGATTTATATGCCGCCCTTCTCCGGAGACTCAGGGCGGCTTACAATGTGTTAAGCAATAGCCTTCATACTTTTGTATATTTATACAAAGCCAGCTTATTGCCCCCACAATCCAGGTCCTCATTTTACCTACCTTAGAAAGGATGGAAGGCTGAGTCAACCTTGAGCCTGGTGAGAATTGAACTCGCAGTAATTGCAGGCAGCTGATGTTAATGTTAACATTGAAGTTGGAGAGCGTTGATTGTTGGTGGAGGGTATGGACTTCATACCAAAAGCTGTTTCCTATAGATATCTGCTGCTTAAAACCATGGGATTTGGTAGCTTTTGGTACAGATGATCCAACCCTTAAGATTGGTATTTTCTATATGTTCTAACTAAGAATTTTAAAACTCTATCAAGAAGACATCGATCTCCCCTCTTATGGAGCTGATGCTATTGGTTATTTCTTTAGCAAGTAGTTAATGGAAGATATATTTTGCACAGTAGCCAGAATAAATTGCATTGCATTAGAATGCTGTTTTTTGGCTGGAGGAATAAATTAGATGAGGGATATCATTTAGGGGGCTTTTCCTACTGGGCATAATACCCAATTTATTTTCATTTACATTAATTTTTCTACATCAGTGGCTGCAAGATGCATTAAACTATTAAACGCAGGCAATTCCCAGGTCAGGAGCTACAAAAATTGAAAGGTGTAATGAATATAGATTTTTAATGCCCATAAACCCCACATTGACGGGATGATTCTGATATGCAAAATGGCAGAACTCGGTTTAATCAATCTGACAACTGGATTTCATAGAGAACTGTAAATTTTCTGGGGATTCCTGTAGCAAGGCAAAAGAAACACATTTAAACAAGACCTAATCTGATGATACAGTAATGACACCTTGAGGGAAATGCTCAGAAGGGGAAAAAAATCTACATTTAGGAAGACATGCAAGAAGATTGGGTCAATAGTAGCGAACTGCTTCCAGGATATTACTGTTTTAGAAAAGAAAGTTTACACAAGAGAACTTAAAAAAAAAATCATGCCATCTCTTTGAAAATTACTGTATTTTTCTGAGTATAAGACGCACTGGAGTATAAGACGTACCTACCTTTTTTGGTGAGGAAAAAAAGAAAAAGAAATCTCCCTCTGCCTCTGTCTCTGAGAAATTTTGCCTCGTTGCAGCAAACAGCAAACAGCCTGCTTTACTTTCAGTTTCATTTTCAGCATAGCTTGATTAGCACAAGGAAAAAAAAAAATCTGCTCCAGCAATTTACCTCCTTGCAGCAAGCACAGAGCCCTGCGCAAAACAGCTGAGAGCAAATCAGCTGAGAGTCGGGAGGCCGATCCAATCAACTTGTGCTAATTAGGCTGTGCTGAAGCTGAAAGGAGCTGTTTTTTCTTGCTGTTTGCTTGCAAGGAGGTAACTGCTGCAAGGCAGAGGCCAAAGGGTGGGGGCCAGTGGGTGGGCGGGGCTACATTCGGTGTATAAGACGCACCTAAATTTTCATCCCCTTTTAGGGGGGAAAAAGGTGCGTCTTATACTCCGAAAAATATGGTAATTCATCCACTTCTCCCATAGCTATCAAAACAAACATATTTGTCAGCAACTGAAAAAAAGGTTCAAATTGGATAAAAAGTGCTATGGATTTGACTTTGTTTGACTTTGGAGTACTGAAAAATACGGTACTCCACCTTAAAAATTATTCTCCTAAATCGTAGCGCAGTTACAGTGGGAACAATTGGAGGCAATTGCAGTTGGGGGCAATATGCTATTTAGTATACTGTCTTTGGTGTAAGCCACCCAGAGTCCTCAGAGAGTGGGCGGCATAGAAATATGAATAATAAAAATAAAAATAAATAAATAAACTGATACTCTCTGGTACTTCATACGCCACAGTGATAATACAAGTAGTCCTTGGTTTACGACAATTCATTTAATGATTGTTCATTTACAACGGCACTGAAAAAAGTGACCTATGAGTGTTTTTCACACTTACAATATTGCAGCATCTCCATGGTCACATGATCAAAATTTGGATGCTTGGCAATTGGGTCACATTTATGACAGTTGCATTGTCCCAGAGTCATGTGATCACCTTTTGTGACCTTCTGACAAGTAAAGTCAATGGAGAAACCAGATTCACTTAACAGCCGTGTTACTAATTTAAGAACTGCAATGATTCATTTAACAACTGTGGCAAGAAAAGTTATAAAATGGGGCAAAAAATATATATCACTTTACCACTGTCTCCCTTAGCAAAGGAAATTTGGGGCTCAATTGTAAGTCAAGGACTATCTGTACTTAATAATTCAGAACTAAGTCCCAAAGGTGCTTTTTTCAAGAGGCAACTGGACTTTCTGGTTTTTCTTTGAAGATGTTTCGCTTCTCATCCAAGAAGCTTCTTCAGCTCTGACTGGATGGTGGGGAATGGAAGGATGTATACTCCTTGCAGACAGCTGGACATTTGCATTCTTTTAGCGGGTTGGTAAGGTCACCTGTAGGTTTATCTGTATCATCAGGGACACCTGAGTGGTGCAAATTGGTGTGGAGTCTTCTCTGAATTATTGAAAGGACTGTGTTGTAGATTGGAGATAGATGATGTCATATCCCTCCCCCTTTCTGTTAAGACAGGCCTGTTCAGTTTTGACAAAGATGGCCTCTTTAACCACTCTTTCAAACCAGCAATCCTCTCTGTCCAAAATATGGACTTTGTTGTCTTCAAAAGAGTGGCCTGTGTCTTTTAAATGCAGATGGCCTGCTGATTCAGAGCTCACCACATTGATAAGGTCACTCATAAAGCTTGTAGGGACCAAGATGGCGACTGAGTGGGAAACACTTGCAGAATTCATTTCACTATCCTCCTTCCAGCTTTGAAATGTGAGAATAATTCAAGGGAAAGTTGCTTCTTTTAACTGAAGAAGCATATTGTGAGGGAAAACGGCATATTGTGATCACCCAGTTTTAGCAGATGTTTGCTTTCTAACATTTAATCTGTAGTGTTACTTCCACAATGGTATTTCTGATGTGTGAAAAACAAATCTGAAAAGCTTAATTTTTTCTTTTTAACCATTCATAGTGGCTAACGTTTGAAATATGTTATCCTGAATCTGCCACTGTGGTGCATATATGTGTATGTTTTTCATTGGCAACCTTGTTGAGACATTTCTTTCATTTGTTTAAAGTACTCTAGAAATGTCTATGCATATTTTGCTCAACTTGTGTGTGTGTGTGTGTGTGTGTGTGTGTGTGTGTGTGTGTGTGTGTGAGAGAGAGAGAGAGAGAGAGAGAGAGAGAGAGAGAGAGAGAGAGAGAGAGAACACTATCTAATGGGTTTGATGTCTCCAAAGCTGGCAGGAAGCCACGGTTTATTTTGGCCTTAATTATTAGGTGAAACCTTCATCTGACAAATGTATTTATCTACAAACAGTGTCTTGGGATTGAATCTGAGTAATAGACCTTATAGTTAGACTATCTAGTCTCATTTTTGTTTTTTCTCCCTTGTCTGTTTTTTGGGGGGGAATATTTTTTTGATGAAGTGTTATGTAAAACTCAAAAGCCTGAACATTTGTTTCTATCATTCATAGGTCATTTGCAATGGGGAAAGCAAAGAGGCAAGTGACAAAATGTAAGATGTGACATTGTGATGCAAACCACATGATTTAAATACTCACATCAGGTGTGAGTAGAAAAGAGTGCAATTGGTATTATGATATCACAACACACGTTTTGTCATTTTGCTTTTCCATAATTATAGTTTGTACCAAACACAGTGGCATTTTTGCTGAGCCCTTCTAAAGGGATTATCAAAACAGATTTGGAATTGTTTAGTGAAATAGTTTACTTTTCTTTTTCCAAAATTCTGAGAGAAATTGAGTATTTATCTGGAATCTCTAACAAGTCTAAGGTATCACAACTGAAAAGTTGTGTAAGTTAAATGAGTCTTTCCCTCTTTCCTTTTTAGATCAATTTTTTCCTATTTTGATCTATTGTAATGTATTTTTAGAGAGTTTAATAGTGTGCCTTTACTTCAGGAGCTCAAGATGGTTTATATGGGAATTGATAACCAATCTAAATATGAAACAAACTGGGGTAAGAAAAAATGCCTGGTCTAAAGTCACCAGTTTTGTCCCACTCTTAATCCAATACTTGAACCAATACACTACATTTGAATTAATATCAGTAGCCATATTCAAGGATTTAAAGAATTCTGACTCTGAAAGCAAATTTATCTATCATTCCTAGAAGGATTTCTTTTTTTTAAGGATTTTATCTCACCTTTATTAATTATTATAAATCAAGGCAATGAACATACCTAACACAATTTCCTCCTCCTATTTTATTTACAACAACAAATCTGTAAGGGCTGGGCTGGCTCAAAGTAGAGTGACTGGCTCAAGTCACCCAGCCAGCTTTCATGCTTAAAAGCAGGACTAGAACTCACAAACTCCTGGTTTCTGGGCCAGCACCTTAACCACTATACCACAGTGGCTCATTCATTGTGCCATGAACACTAGAAAAAGCAAATTCCAGGTTATGTTAACTTTATCCTAAAAATGAAAACAAACAGGAGAGGCTGCACTTACCATTAAAATATGCAAGATGGCTGAAATGGTTATTCTGTCATAGATTTCATCCAGAGGTGGGTTCTACTTACCTTTACTACTGGTTCGCAACATGGCCGCACTCTTGCGCTTACTTTGATCGTGCGTGTGCGCACTTCTGCGCATGCGCAGTAGCTTTCTGATGATGTTGGGGTCGGTGGGCGGAGCTTCCCGCCAGTTTTACTACCGGTTCTTGTGAACCGGTCCGAACCGGGGGCAATCCACCACTGATTTCATCCCTCTTTTAGCGTTTCATGAAAATACTTTGCACCCACCCAAAGTTATGTTATCTCAAGTCTATCTTTTTGTCTGCCTGCTTGCCTGTTTATCTTTCTGTCTGTCTGCCTGTTTATCTGAAAAATGTGATTAGGTGAAAAATGGATAAAACATATCTATCTATCATGATTTTTTCCCAATGTTTCTTAAAGAAAAAATAGCCAATTTGAAAAATTGTATTGTCATAGCAAATAGTAAAACAAACCAATACTTAACGATATGCAGATTCCTACCAACAGTTGAAATGAATGGCCCTATATTTGGCCTGATTCACACACACATATATATATTTGTCAGTGGATTTCTTAGAAAGTTGAAATGGTGGCTTCTGGGTTGAAAAAGCAGAATGCAGAAGTTTCATAACATTTCACATGTGCATTAGTTTATCTTTATTATATTTTTTGTGAAGTCAGTTGCTAATCTTTAAGACTTTGTTCATATGTATATGTTTAGCGTATAATAGCTTCAATTTCATTAAAATAGTTGCATACTGAATAAGTCTGAAAACCTTCAAGGGGATACTTTGCTTCAATGAACGTTTAACATAATGAGGAAGAAGGATTTGCTGAAGTTAATCCTTTCAAAAAAGAGTAAGCTGATTCAATAAAGAATGTCATGGCTTTCATTCTGTATATCGGGGTTACCAAATTAACAGGAGTGCTTGATAAATGGCAAAAGGAAAACCAAAAAGGAGAATTGAATAATTTGAAAAAAAGTTTCTCGGATGACTGTTTCATCAGCTCAAAACACTACGAACACAGCATAACAAACAAACGAACAAATAAATAAATAAACTAAAAAACAAAAGATTAGCAACAGCACCACAATTTTGTTTCCAGAAAACATTCAACATTCATGTCAACATTTTAATTTTGCATCTAACTTCAGTGTTTCTCAACCTTGGTGGGTTGAAGAGGGTTGGACTTCAACTCCCAGAATTCCCCAGCCAGCACAGCTGGCTGGGGAATTCTGGGAGTTGAAGTCCAACTCTCTTCAACCCACCAAGGTTGAGAAACATGGCAGCTTCCATTAATTCTTCTACTTCAACTAGATTTCCAATCCGTCTTTTCTGCTCAAGAAGGGATGCTCATTTCTCCCATGAGAGACAAGTGTAGAAGATAGACAAAATGAAACTGTTCCATCCATTTGAAGGAAGAATTTTCCTGCTCCTGATTGGTTCCTCATAGCTGGATTCTCCTGGTCTTTGATGGTTTCAGCCCACTATCTAAACTGGCAGATTTAGGTTTAAATGCTGCTTTAGCTCTTCTGATAGGAGCAGGAGTGAAGGTCCTCTTTGAATAACTATCTTCAGTAACTGGGAATGTCTTTGATTAATGTTTCCATTTCTTTGAAGTAACAAGCACAAATGTGAAATTCTGATAAGAAACAACTCAGACTGGCCAGAGACGAGAATTGCCCAAAGACCTGAAGTTTTAGTAGCCTGAAAATTCATTATAACGTGGCAAACACACGTCCGGAATATGCAATTGGGCATTAACAAGATCATGCTAAGAATATTAGGGGATAATAAGAAATGTTACATAGTACAGGTAATCCTTGATTTACAACTGTTCATTTAGTGACCATTTGAAGTTTACAATGGCACTGAAAAAAGTGACTGATGAACTTATGACCATTGCAACATCCCCATGGTCACATGTTCAAAATTCAAACTCTTGGCAACTGACTCATATTTTGCAGTGTCCCTGGGGTGATCATCTTTTGTGACCTTCTGACAAGCAGTCAATGGGGAAGCCAGATTCACTTAACAACTTATGTTACTAACTTATCAACTACAGGTTGGGGCAAAATTCACTTAACAAATGTCTCACTTAGCAACAGAAATGTTGGGCTCAATTGTGGTCATAAGCCAAGGACTACCTGTACATATAGGGCTCCTGAGCGAGCTTACTAGATCACAGAGGATTAAATGATACTAACAAATGAAAGAACATATTCCAAATCCAATATCTTTGAATTGCATATAAAGTGATTCCCAATCTTTCTCATCGGTCTCTCACTTGTCCCCCTTGTTTATGCATAAATAAAGATATATGGATCTACCTTTCCAGCTTAGATCCTATTTTCCGTTGCGCTGCTTAGTCAATTCATGTGTGGGATTTCCTCGCCTGCTTGTCAGGGACTGAGTGTAATATTTCTTTAAATTTGCATAGGCCATGCCTCCTCTGCCTCCTAGATCCCCAGTTGTTTTCTCTCAGTCTTCTTGTGGGGACCTATTTCAAACTGCTCTGGCAGTTAGTTAGATAGGTGTTAGAGGGGCTTTATTATTTTATTATTTTCTTTATTTGTTATTTTATTGTGTTTGACCTTGGGGGGCCAGGGTGGGTGTGGCCAGGATGGGCATGGCCACCTTGACGTCACTGATGTTGGGGGCGCCTGTGGAGGCCCAAGTACTCTGCCAGCAAAAAGAGGCTCCCAAACTCTGTTTTTGGCTGGGATTGTCAGATCCGTGTATTTGCCATTTTTCGTGGAAGAAGGGGTGGGGGGATTTGGAGTTGTCACATTTAGTTCTTTTCCTATGTGTCCTAAGTAATTTCTTGCCTGATCCTCTTTGTATAAACTTTACCCTGATTTATAATTGTTGCCTGGCACCAGGAATGCCTGGAGAATTCTCACACCTCGGGAAATGAAAGAGAAGTTGGGGGAAGGAGTGGGTTGTAAGATGACCCTGAGAAGCTCTTCATATCCGTTTCTCAGAGAGGCTGGTGCAATTCGCATTCACACCGACGGATTGGTCGGAATCCACATCGGAAGGTGGGGAGGGGGTTCCTAATTTCCTTTATCCTGAACTGCATGCCCTGAGGGACGCCAAAGCCTGCTTTGAGTTTTGACTTGCTTTCATCCCTTTCAATAAATGGTTCCTTTTGAAATATAAAGATCTCAAGAGTTTGTACTTTCTTGGAAGTGAGGAGGGAGGAAAGCTGGCCTCCTGCAACCCTCTGCCTGTGAAAACGGAGCTCGGGAGGGCCACATGCAGCCCTCCCGAGCTCCATTTTTGCTGGCAGAAGCACTGTGAGCTGGTCCTTTGCTGTTTCTAGGTGGCCCTGTAGGCCAGATCTAACCACCCCATGGGCCAGATCCCCTCCCCCCGGGCCTTGAGTTTGACATCCCTGGTCTAATGCACACCAGGCCAAAAATATTGCTGTCATTTAGGGCTAACTCTTTCATATTTGAACCTCTTGGAATGGGATTTTTCTCTATTTTTCATATAAAGAAGATTTTAACATCTGGAAGGGACTTGGTAGCAGAATCATAAAGACTGAGTGAATCCAACGACTTGCTTGAAGCAAAAAATATATAGAATGAATACATCACTCACCATCACTCACCATTTTAAAAGTCAGCTGGGCCTGGCTATTTAGATCTATAAAATTTAAAACTAGCCCTCTTGAAATCTAATTTTGTTTTCTGAACCTTTTTTCTTTTAATAAGCCATCCACCTCTGACTTGGTAAATATTTTTTTTCCTCTCTGTTCTGATGAAAGGCAAAGTCCATGCTTGTAAAAAAAAAAACCCTATGAAATATAGCATGAAATTTCCTAAACTTGAAAAAAATATATAAATATAATCCGGAAATAGCTTTCTTTGCTACGTTAAAGTCGAAGTCGTATTTCATTCTTGTAGGGTAGATAAATAGATGCTAATGCTCTTGAGTTTAGCAATCTCTGTAAACATGACTTTTATAAAGCTTTTGTTTGGCAAATTTAATGCATCATCAGGAAGAAAGCGTTTTCATGGTTTCTAACCAATCTTTGGAATATGACAGCAGAACCGAGGGAGGGCTAGGTAGAGAGAAAGAATGAATTGGATTACAGATAGATGTAGAGAGCTGGTGCCAGGTTCAAGTCTTGTCACATCCAGGGAAGACTGTTAGAACTCTTGCTTCTAATCCTGGAGAAATGTTGACAGTAAATGTCTATGGGGATTCTCAGTCATCCAGATCATATAAATGGAGATGAATCAGTGGTCTAAATCTCTTTACAGCAGCTTCGTATGTGCTTATGACATAATATCTCTTGTGGAGAATGTGCAGAATGGCTAAAATGAAACATGTCCATAACAAAATAGTGCAGGGACCTTAAGGTACAGGTACCCCCCAACTTACAACCATTCGTTTAGTGACCATTTGAAGTTGCAATGGTATTGAGAAAAGTGATTTATGACCATTTCTCACACAGCATCCCCAAGGTCACATGATCAAAATTTGGACGCTTGGCAACTGGCATGTACTTGCCAGTTGCAGTGTCCTGGGTCACACAATCACCTTCTGCAACCTTCTGACAAGCAAAATCAATGGGGGGGAAGCCAGATTCATTTAACAACCAAGTCAAGAAAGGTCCTAAAATGGGACAAATCTTACTTAACAATGGTCTTGCTTAGCAACAGAAATTTTGGCTCAATTGAGGTCATACGTCAAGGACTACGTGTATAGAGAGCGGGTCCAACTTTTGTCATGTCCAGGGAAGACTGGTAAAACTCTTACTACTAATCCTGGAGAAATGTTGACAATTAATGTTGAGAAGGCTCAGTGATCTAATCCCTTTATGGCAGCTTCCTAGGCACTTATAATATAATAACTATAGCAAAATAGTGCAGGATCCTTGAAATAATTTTAGGCAGGATCAGAGATGGGTTTTCTGCTTACATTTCTGATTTAACTTGTAGTGGCTTTCAGTCCTTGATGTTTCGTGAAAAATGGAGATACTTTGGGGGGAAAAAAGCTGCTCCTTTTAATGGGAACTAATCCATTTTGAAGGAGCCTCCCATATAATTTGGTGCAATTGAACTTCTTCTTTAACATTTTGCTATGATTCATGTGATTAAGTCATCAGGTACAGTAAATTTTTGAAAGCATGATTAGCCACTCTAAGGAAATTGTGCCTAGCTTCAAGTTTTTTGTGTAACTGTATTTCTTTGAGTGTTTGTCCTTCAATATAATCTTCGAGTAGGGTAGGCTGCGGTAAGAACCATGGAAATATTTTGTTGCAAAGTATCACCTTATAATTAAGTGTACTGAAGCTCTCTCTACTGGAAAATATTTGCATAGATGTGATTTCAGCAGTACAAGTATAAGAATCGGGATGGAGAGCTCACTCTTTGTTTAAGCCATAAGATTTTTTTCACATATTCACAGGCTTGTCCACAAGTTAAAAAAGTCAAGATGGCAAGTGCAACAATGAGATTGAAGCATAAAAAAGAAAAGAAGTTTGAAACCACCATCATGAGCTGTGGTGGTACAGTGATTGTTGTTGTTGTTAGTTGCGAAGTCATGTCCCACCCATCACAACCCCATGGACAACATTCCTTCAGGTCTTCCTGTCCTCTACTATCCTCTGGAGTCCATTTAAGCTCACGCCGACTGCTTCCTGGACTCCATCCAGCCACCGCATTCTCTGCCGTCCTCTTCTTCTTTTGCCCTCAATCTTTCCCAGCATTAGGTTCTTCTCCAGTGAGTCCTTCCTTCTCATTAGGTGGTCAAAGTATTTGAGTTTCATCTTCAGGATCTGGCCTTCTAAAGAGCAGTCAGGGTTGATCTCCTCTAGGACTGACCGGTTTGATTGCCTTGCAGTCCAAGGGACTCGCAGGAGTCTTCTCCAGTACCATAGTTCAAAGGCCTCAATTCTTTGGCGCTCAGCCTTTCTTATGGTCCAACTTTCACAGCCATACATTGCAACTGGGAAAACCATGGCCTTGACTGTCAGATGTAAATGCCTTATTCTCTATTGTGTAAATAATGTATATATGGGACATCAGGGGTTAACTTATTCTTTGGATTTTAATGTATTCATAATTTACCACTCCCATTCCTGGCTCCACCCCTTGTATATATAAGGAGCCACCCTCACCATTTTCCTTGCTTCTATCTTGAATATTCAGCGAATATAGAATGCCTATTATTATTAAAGAGAAATATATTTAAATCTCTAATTCTTATTATCTTTATTGAGTCTGATCCTGAAAATATTGCAACAAGCTGGTAGCAGAGGATGGTTAATTGACTCAATAAATAATTAAAAATGTCTAAGAAAGATAGGCCCAACACCAGGGCCTACAGCAAGGAAATAGAAACTGAACAAGAGATGATCAACGAATCCACTAACGCGATTTCGAGAGAATCCGAAGAATACACCACTGAAGAAGAAGAACTGATAAATGAAAATAATGACCAGGAAGAAATCGAAATAGAAAATAACGAACTCAGGTCAGAGATATTGAAGATACTAAAAAGCCAGAAGAACGATGAAAGCCTCATCGCGAACCTCCAAGAAATGCTGAAGAACAACGGAGCAGCGAGAGAGAAAAACGTCGTTAAAGAAAAACCCAAAGATCAAAAAACTGTGAGTGAAATGAATACTGAGAAAGTCGTTGTAAAAAAGAAAAGATGTGATCCCGCGCGAAATTTTGAATGGCAGCCATCTTGGTTTCAACGAACTTCAAAAGAGAATGGAGCAGAGCCAATCAAAACGCTCAGTTCAAAATTTCTGGCGCGAAAAACGCTATCAGACGACGAAAGTGAAAAAGAAGACTCAAACTCTTCAGAAGAACCAGAATCAGAAAGTGAAGACGATTTAACAAAGTCTCAAGTAAAGTCAGCAATGAAAACGCTTTTTGCTGCTTTTGGGCCAAGATTGAAAATTTCCAAGGCACCAACGAAGAAGCAAGAGATCAAACCGACAACTCGAGACCTGCACGATCCCAACCTGACTTCGAAGGCAACGACACCTGAGCCCAGAGAGCCATGCCGATTCCGTCCTACACCGCAGACCGGATCAAGTGCCAACGCACACGAAAGAAAGAGAAGAGCTGTCGTCACCACCAGAACCCCTAAAACCGAACCAGAGACCGACTCATCTGAAGAGGAGCGGAACGAGAGAGCTGAAATGGAGAGAACCTTCCACGACGACGCCAAGGAAGAAATGAGCAACGCGCATGTGCAAAGCTACGTAGACGGCCCCGAAAGACTTGAACTGGCCAGAGAACCGCGCAGACTCGTTGCGAGCATCCCCATGCCGTTCTGTAATTTCCTGCACTTGCGAGACCACGGACTGCCTCAGGTTGTAAGTAATGGAAAAAATAATGTGGGGAACTTACCCAGTGACTTCCCAAAACTTAGAATTGATGGCATTAATTTACAAGAGTGGTATCAACAGCTTCAGGTTGTCTTTATGAAAGAAAATTTACTATTCTTTATAACTAGTCCTCCAAGAAGACCTTGGACTTTAAAAATAGATTGTTTACATCATAGAGCATTTTTCATAATAATATCTAGCGTATCTCCTGCAATGTATCATAGCATCAAATCAAACCTAACTGTGTCAGAAATAATTCAATGCATGTTTAATCTATTTCACAGCGATAGCGTAGCTACAACTACAAGAATGTCTAAGGATTTCTTTTCTTCTAGAGTGAAACCAGGGGTTTCTATAAGTGAGCATTTGATATCTCTAAACAAAATAAGAGCTGAGCTGCAATTGAGGGGGGAAGTGATTTCAGATCAAACAATGAAAAGTGTTATTATCAATTCACTTGATCCATCATGGGATAGCTTTATGTCACACTTAGATACTATTAATTTAGGATATTTAACCATAGAAAGTCTATCTAACAAATTGATAGCAGAAGACAATTCAAGAAAAAATCGTTCCAGTAATCAAACAGAACACAAATCTTTTAGGAAAGTAGCTTTCCAAGAAAAATATAATGAAGCCTTTAGATGCCACAATTGTGGGTCCAGGGAACACAGTAGAAGAGACTGTCCCAAAGTCTCAAGGGAGAGACATAGGCCAGAATATAGGAGCAAATACAATTATAGACAGTCTTCCACAGATAGACACAAATATAGAAGCCCACCAAATTACAGAGAAAGTAGAGGGGGTAGAGAAAATTCAAAAGAGAGAAAATCTGGGTCACTAAATGGACTAAACAAACAAGAAAACACCAAAACACAACAAAATGAGAACAATAATTGGCTTATTGATTCTGGTGCAACCAATCACACCACTAACAACAAAAGTATATTATCTTCATTTACAGAAGATAAGTTTGTGATAAAGGTAGCTAATCAAGAAAAGGTTCAAGTATTAGGCAGAGGAAATGTGACCTTGCCTGGTTTAGGTAAAATAGAGGGGGTATTATTAATCCCAGAAATACCTCATAACATACTAAGTGCTATAAAACTAAGCAGAGATTCTGACATCAATATAGTTTTCTCAAAGGGGAAAGCAACTTTAGAGAAGGACAAAACAAATATAGGCACTGTGATGATAAAAGGAGGTCTACCCTATCTGATAACGAAAGAAAGATGGTTACATAACATTGATTCAAATATGGAAGATTGTATTGAAGCAGATGATGAAAATGTTAGTAACAGTGACAATGATGAATGTAAAATATCTCATGATCACAAAAATACACATAATGAGAAGAAACCAAAAATAGGTAAACCAATTCATGATGAGTGTGCTCACATCTTACATAGGAAGTTAGGACATGCAAGCTTTCCTGTAGTTCAAAAAATGACTGAACACGCAGAAGGTGTCAAAATAAAAAATTGTGAAAATTATTTGGAATGCTCAGTATGTAAATCCACCAAACTAAAAACCAGT
Source organism: Pituophis catenifer annectens (assembly GCF_029215685.1). Lineage (NCBI taxonomy): Eukaryota > Metazoa > Chordata > Lepidosauria > Squamata > Colubridae > Pituophis > Pituophis catenifer. Next base: position 214,228,986 of record NW_027256882.1, read on the forward strand.
CCCAGACCAAAAAAATCTAACAGATCAACTAACAATATTTTTGACTTAGTACATATGGATTTAGTTGGTCCATTAACTCCATCAATTACCTATAGAAAACGTTACTTTCTAACAATAGTGGATGATTATAGTCGCTATGGTTTTGTTTACACATTAAAGCACAAGGATGAAACCTTTCAGAAATTTAAGGAATTCTACAAACGCATAGAAACACAACATAATATCAGAATAAAACAAATTATGACAGATAGGGGATGTGAATTCATGTCTAAAGAATTCTCCCAATGGTTAAAGGATAGGGGAATGCTACATTTCACGTCAAATCCATTTTCTGCGTTTCAAAACGGGATTGCAGAGAGAAAGAATTCCACACTACAAACCATGATTAGATGCACATTAGAGGATGCTGGTTTAGGCAAACAATTCTGGTCAGAAGCCCTACATTATTCAAATTACACTCAAAATAGAACCTGGTCCAGTATTGTGAATAAGACACCGTATGAGGTGATGTACAATAGGAAACCTAAATTAGCACACATGCACATATTTGGAGTCACTGCAGATGTGCACATACCTAAGCAGTTGAGGAGAAAGGGAGAAAACGTATCCAGAAGATTAAGATTTATGGGATATGAAACTGGAACCAAAGGGTACAGATTCATTGATAATAATAACAAATTTATAGTCTCCAGAACAGCTGTGTTTCATGAGCAGGCCAATTGGTCTAAACTGCACCTTAATGAAATATTTCCAAATAAATGCAAAGATGCGATATCTTGCGAGGAAGGGACAATAGAAAATCAAAACATTAACAAAAATAAGAACAAAACCAAAACTTGGACAAATAGTCAGCATAAAATAAAGACTGACACATTAACAAAAAAGGAAGCTAGATATTTGCACGACAACCATAGCAAACCTGAAAGAGCTATTAGAAACAATAGAAATCAAATACCAAGTAAATACAAAGATTACATAATGCACATGAATGGAGAACAAATAACACCTAATACATATGAGGAAGTATTAAAACTCCCTCGTGAAGAAAGAGAAAAATGGGAACTAGCTATGAAAAAAGAGATGGAAAGTTTGCAAGGATTAAATGTATTCACTCCTGCGATCGCACCTAAGGATAAAACAATTATAGGTACCAGGTGGATTTATAAAATTAAGAACCTAGAAGGTGGCAATACTTTATACAAGGCTAGACTAGTTGCACAAGGTTATGCACAAAAATATCCAGAAGATTATACTGACACATACTCCCCCACGGTGAGGACAGAGAGTGTTAAAACTGCTCTAGTAGTAGCATCTGCACTCAATCTGGACGTATTTCAATATGACATACAGACTGCGTATTTACACGCAAAACTAGATAAGGAAATATATGTAAGAGCACCACATAGTCAATACACTAATAAGAATGAAATTTGGTTATTAAACAAGAGTCTGTACGGATTAAAGCAATCTGGCAAGAGATGGTACGATTGCTTGGTAAAAGTACTAAAGACCATGGATTTCAACGCTACCACTGCTGATAACTGTTTCTTTGTAAAAAAGAGTGATGATCACATTGAATTTGTATTAATTTATGTGGATGATATTTTATATATAGGAAAACACAAAGAGAGCAGAGAAATCTTTGTAAATAAGTTAAACGAACATTTCTCGTTGAAATCTCTAGGTAAAGTGAATAAATACCTTGGTGTACAAATTAACAAAACTAGAAGGGGATTCAAACTTACTCAAAAAGATAAGATCATTGAACTTCTAAACAAATGTAATTTAAACAATGCCAAAACCTGTGACACTCCTATGCAAACTGATTTCCTTAGAAACACTGATGAGTCTTCCCCTGAATTTAAAGATAATACATTTTACAGATCAGTTATAGGCTCACTCCTTTATATATCTAATTGGACCAGACCAGATATTGCATTACCTCTCAATTTATTGTCAAGATATGTTAGCAAACCAACCATGTATCATTGGGAAGCTGTCAAAAGAATTCTAAGATATTTGAAAAGTACATTAGATTTTTGTTTAGTATTAGAACCTAATAATGACAAAGAACCAAAAATTACCTGTTATGCGGATGCAGATTGGGCTGGTGATACATCATGCAGAAAGAGTACTTCTGGTTATATTTTTCTATTGAATGATTGTCCAGTTTACTGGTACACTGGTAAACAAGAACTGGTAGCCACTTCAACCACAGAAGCGGAATATGTTTGTTTATCCAAAGCTGCAAATAACCTTGTATGGTTCAATGACTTGATCTCAGATGTTTGGAAAAAACCTGCATTACCTTTTGTTGTGCATGAAGATAATAAAGCAGCCATTGAAATATCCAGATCCGATGCCATTGGACAAAGGTCCAGGCATATTGATATAAAATTTAAGCACGTGAGACAATTATCTCAAGATGGATTCATCAAAGCAATACATTGTGATACTTCTGAACAATTAGCTGACATATTAACGAAGCCTTTACCTTCTAAACAGCACAAATATTTAACTTCTAAATTGTATGTATTATATTGTCCTGAATCTGAATGTAATTGGTGTTGTATAGCGAACCGGCATTTAGAGGGGGATTTGTCAGATGTAAATGCCTTATTCTCTATTGTGTAAATAATGTATATATGGGACATCAGGGGTTAACTTATTCTTTGGATTTTAATGTATTCATAATTTACCACTCCCATTCCTGGCTCCACCCCTTGTATATATAAGGAGCCACCCTCACCATTTTCCTTGCTTCTATCTTGAATATTCAGCGAATATAGAATGCCTATTATTATTAAAGAGAAATATATTTAAATCTCTAATTCTTATTATCTTTATTGAGTCTGATCCTGAAAATATTGCAACATTGACTTTATGTACTTTTGTTGGCAGGGTGATGTCTCTGCTTTTTAGAATGCTGTCTAGATTTGCCATAGCTTTCCCCTCCAGGAGCAAGCATCTTTTAATTTCTTGACTGCAGTCCCCATGTGCGGTGATCTTGGAGCCCAGGAAAATAAAATCTGCCACTAGCTCCATTTCTTCCCCATCTATTTACCAGGAATTGAGAGGGCTGGATGCCATGATCTCAGTTTTCTTAATATTGAGTTTCCAGTTCTCACTGTTGCTTCTTGACCCGCATTTAGGTTTCTCAAAAGACAGATAAGATGGTCTGATACTCCCATCTCTTTAAGAACTTGCCACAATTTGTTGTGATCACACAATCAAAGGCTTTAGCATAGTCAATGAAGCAGAAGTAGATGTTTTTCTGGAACTCCCTAGCTTTCTCCATGATCCAGTGTAGGTTGGCAATTTGATCTCTAGTTCCTCTGCCTCTTCAAAATCCTGGCTGTACTTCTGGTAGTTCTCGATCCACATACTGCTGGAGCCTAGCTTGTAGGATTTTAAGCATAACCTTACTAGCATGTGAAAGGAATTCAATGGTGCGATAGTTTGAACATTCTTTGGCATTGCCTTTCTTTGGAATTGGAATGTAAATTGACCTTTTCCAATCCTGTGGCCACTTTTGAGTTTTCAAAATTTGCTGGCAAATTGAGTGTAGCACTTTTACTGCATCGTCTTTTAAGATTTTGAATAGCTCAGGTGGAATACTGTCTCCTTCACTAGCTTTGTTGTTGCTCGGATTTCCTAAGGCCCATTTGACTTCACATTCTAGGATGTCTGGCTCAAGGTCAGTGACAACCCCACTGTGGTTATCAGGGATGTTAAGCTCGTCTTTGTATAGTTCTTCTGTGTAATTTTGCCACCTCTTCTTAATTTCTTCTGCCTCTGTTAGGTCCCTGCCATTTTGGTTCTTTATCATGCCCATCTTAGCATGAAATGCTCCCTTCATATCTCCAATTTTCTTGAAGAGATCTCTGGTCCTCCCTATTCTATTGTTTTCTTCTATTTCTTTGCACTGTTCATTTAAAAATGCATTGTACAGTGATTATAATGCAGTATTGCAGGCTACTTCTGCTGATTGCCGGCTGCCAGCAATTTAGGAGTTTGATCCTACTGGAAGGTTGATTCTGCCTTCCATCCTTTCCAGATCAGTAAAATGAGGACCCAGATGGTTGGGGGCAATATGCTGACTCTGTAAACTGCTTAGAAAGGGCTAAAAAGCACTATGGAGCGATATATAAGTCTAGGTGCTACTGCTATTGCTATTTTTGCCCTACTCTTTGGAAATCCATGTTAGGGTCCCTTAGAAAACCCATTCCATTCATTAAAAAAAATCGTCAGATTCACCCTCTTGACTATGAAATCCACGGTGTGACAATACTGTTAACAAACCATCTCAAAAGTCTAATGCAGATATTATCATCTCCTGCAAACTAGTTCCACTTCCAAGAAAACTATTGGCAATGGAAGATGTCGAATAGGGCTTTTTTAGTAAGGTTAGACCAGCCTCAGGGGAAATCCTAGGCTCTTAGTGGGATTAGACATTGTTCACTTCTAATTGTTGTTAATTTTTTAGTTAATTAGCACTTAATAGCTAATTAATGAGTATATTAATTTTTGTCAGCCCCACAATTTTTTTGGTGATGCTTTAATTATAATGCCCACTGGAAAAAAAATATTAGCGTCCTCTGTTAGGGTGGAATGGGTGAAGATGAGAACTGAGTATTCCTTATATGAAAACTGAACCACAAACTCACAGAGAAACTCATATCCTTTTTGGCCTTATTCTTCCTATCTATCTGGGCATAATTAATATTGACCTATTTCGAAAAACACTGAAGAATTACAGGTAGTCCTCAACTTAAAACAGTTCATTTCGTGACCAGTCGAAGTTACAATGGCACTGAAAAAAGTGACTTATGACACAGTTATGCCCATTGCAGCATCCCCAAGGTCACGTGATCAAAATTCGGGTGCTTGGCAACTGACTCGTGTTTATGACGGTTGCAGTGTCTCATGGTCATGTGATCACTTTTTGTGACCTTCTGACATGCAAAGTCAACGGGGAGGCCAGATTCATTTAACAACCATATTATTCACTTAACAGCTGCAGTGATTCATTTAACAACTGTGTCAAGAAAAGTCAGAAAGGCAAAATTCACTTAACAAATGTCTCACTTAGCAACAGAAATTTTGGGCTCAATCGTGGTCGAAAGTCGAGGACTACCTGTACTTTGGTCCCTAGGTATGGGGTTTAATTTTTTTTTTTTTATTAAAAAAGTCAGTTCATTTCCATTTGTGATTCATTGAGTACCTAAAGGCAAGTTCATACTCAGCTGTGAAAGTTTTTGGAAATTCTTTCATTCTCTCAACTGCCTTGATGTTTTTGAAGGATTTTATTTATTTAGCGTATGGCTGAGGTAATTATAAAAGGTGTATGCGTGTCGTGCATATATCTTAATACATATTTTTCACTCCTAACTTTTTTCACTTATCTGAACTTTTGCTTCTGCGAAAACCAAAAATATTATTTGTCCATCAGTATAATTTCATTTTAATATTTTACTGTCAGAAAAATAACAAATTTCACATGACTTCTTAGATCTTACATTTTATTCTTCCTTCTGATCATAGCCAAGCCCCAATACTAAATCACTACTGGAACAACCTGTTATATATGTTCGTTATAATCAAAGATAGTTTTCTTCGTTTTCTCTATGGTGCTTCCAGTAGATCATGAAAAACATAGATATTAGTAAACAAGAGAATATATATTTGGAAACAGCAACTGGGAATAGTCTGGTGTTGAATACGAATAAGCTCAGCTTTGATCTACAACCTTATTTCTGGAAATTTATTTTCTATTAAAAACTAATACTTATGATCTAAAAATATCCTATTTTAACCCTCCCTCCCTCCCTTCCTTCCTTCCTTCTTTCCTTCCTTCCCTCCCTCCCTCCCTCCTTCCCTCCTTCCTTCCCTCCCTCCTCCTTCCTTCCCTCCCTCCCTCCTTCCTTCCCTCTCTCCCTCTTTCCCTCTCTCCTCCCTCCCTCCCTCCCTCCCTCCTTCCTTCCTTCCTTCCTTCCTTCCTTCCTTCCTTCCTTCCTTCCTTCCTTCCTTCCTTCCTTCCTTCCTGATAGAATCCACTCCACATACTATTCTGTTTCGCTGTGGTCACAAAGTACCAGTTGAAACCTGAAAGATACAAACTCTTCCTATCACAGGCAGGTTGTGACCCATCAAAATTCCCTAGCTGCCTGAACAGTGATTAACATTTAAAGCATATGCAAGCTGCATTCCTAATTAAAGTTCAGTAATGTAAGACTTTGAACCTGTTCATTGCCTTTGGAAATAATCAGAAAGCAGCCTGCTTAGCACCAAAAGTCATTATCATAAAGTTTGGAGACTCCCCCCCCTCCTTCCCACTCATCAATTCCAATCATTTTTTTTCAGATTTTGAAAGGGTGCATCAGAAATCAAGGTGCCATATGGTGAGCATGGGATAGAGTGGTTAAGATCCTGGCCTGAGATAAGTCTAAGCCTGATGGAAATAGATTGAGTTACTTTGGGGCAGTCACTGTTTGTCAACACAACCTCCTTGCAGTCTTGGCATTATAAGAAATAAAATGGGATGAGCCCCCAAAGTGCAAGATAATTAATAAGAAATGTTGCTTTCTTGTTCCCTTTCCTTGAATCTTACATGGGGGGTGGCACTCTTAGACAGAAAGCATATGCTTGATAGCTCAAGTCAGGGGTGGGCTTCAAAAATTTTAGCAAGGGGTTCTCTGCCCGGTTGCTGGATGGGTGTGGCCATGATGGGCATGGCCTAGTTGGCCTCCTGCACCATGGCGGGGGAGGGGGCTTTTTGCCCTCCCCAGGCTCCAAAGGCTTTCCTTGAGCCTCCAGGAGGGCAAAAATAGCCTCCCCAGGTTCTGGAGGCCCCATTTCTGGCCTTCCTGAACTTCCAGTATGCCCATTTTTCACCATCTCCAGCCTCCGTGCACGCCCTGCACTTACCTCCATCCAAAATGGGCAGCGTGGGAACTCCCGGGAGGGGCGGGGCGGGGTGGGTGGGGCCAGTCAGGAGTGGGATTTGGGGGTTCTCCGAACTGCATAGAATCTTAGCTAGAGGTTCTCCCAAACCCCTGCGAACCCCCAGCAGCCCACCCCTGGTTCAAGTCTATGTACAATGGGCAATCTTGAAGATACTGAGGCGCTAAGCTACATAGGGTTTTTTAGGTGAGAATCTTAGACTTAGACTTAACAATAGCAATAGTAACAGCACTTAGACTTATATACCGCTTTACAGTGCTCTACAGCCCTCTCTAAGCAGTTTACAGAGTCAGCATATTGCCCCCAGCAATTTGGTCCTCATTTTACCCAACTCAGAAGGATGGAAGGCTGAGTCAACCTTGAGCCTGGTGAGATTTGAACTGCCAAATTGCAGGCAACCAGTAGTCAGCAGAAGTAGCCTGGAGTACTGCACTCTAACCACTGCACCACCGTGGCTTAGAGTAACTTTATTGTCACTTTGAATGTACACTTATTGGCATACATTAAAATGAAATTTTAATTGCGTGCAGCTCTCAAAGGGTCACCACCTCCAATATACACTACATAAAACATGACAAAATAAATAAATACAAAATTATGCATATATATATATAACCACATATATTATGTGACACAGAAAAACAACACAATCTAATTCAGATGTAAACATGTACATGGCGAGAAAAACAAATCTTGCAAGTTTACCAGACGGATGGCATAGGGAATAAAGCAAATCAGCACATGGAATAGTACATTGAAACAATCAGCACAGTGCCAGCCACATTTCAGGTAGTCCTCGACTTACGACCACAATTGATCCCGAAATTTCCATTGCTAAGTAAGATAGCCGTTCAGTGAATTTTGTCCCATTTTATGACCTTTCTTGGCAGAATTAAATGAATCACAGCAGTTGTTAAGTTAGCAACTTGGCTGTTAAGTGAATCTGGCTTCCCCATTGACTTTACTTGTCAGAAGGTCGCAAAAAGTGATCACATGACTCCAAGACACTGCAACCATCACAAGTACATGCCAGTTGCCACGGGGTCTGAATTATGGTCACGTGTACCATGGGAAATGCTGCAGTGGTTGGAAGGGTGAAAAACGGTCATAAGCAGGGGTGAAATCTACTTACCTTCCCAACTGGTTCAGAAGTGCACGCGCTGCGTCAAGTGCACATGCCGCATCAAGTGCATGCGTGCGTGTCATGTGCGCATGCGGACCCTCTGCGCATGCACAAACCCTTCACAACCGGCGGGTGAGCGGAGCCTCACGCCGCCATCGCTACCAGTTCTCTGAACCACCGGCTGCCATCGCTACCGGTTTGTTCGAACCGGTCCGAACCAGGAGCATTTCACCCCTGGTCATAAGTCACTTTTTACAGTGCCATTGTAACTTCGAATGGTCATTAAATGAATGTTTATAAGTTGAGGACTATCTGTACTTTGTTATGATTCTGCCTGCCCTGGCCCACCAGAGAAATGCATTCTGTATCATTCTGGGTAGACCACGTATCCTTATCTAGAATGTGTGGCAGCTGTCATTTACTCTCCTTTACTCTTGTCGGGTATCATTTTAGAGCAAAAAATAGGTCCATGTCTTGCTTTTAAAGGAGCTGCTAGATATACCGACATGTATTTATTAAGTATATATAGACCAATCAGAATGTGACAGCTTCATGCCTTCTAGCTATAAAAACAGTATCTGCTAAATCCAAGGGTTTTCTTTACTTAGATACAAGCATTTTTTTATAAGAGCACTCAAGGAAAAAAAGAGGAAGACTTTCCTTTTCATTTCTGTTGATAGATTCATTTAGAGGATTGGAAAGACCCAGTAAAGGCAACTCAATAAAGGCAAGGAAAGATATAGGGTCAGTGACCTAATATTGCTTCAGTTGCTTAATATAAATGCCGAAGGGACCGAAATTGATAGCAGTCTGGTTGTTGTCACAAAAGGATTGCTGTTTTTCTTTGCCTGTCAGGGGCCTTCAGAGAAATAATGCATTGCCTCATAAGCTTCAGCAGAATATTAAATGTTATATATCAGAAGCTTTCATAAAGTAAACATTTTATTATTGGGATTGAAATAAAGGGAAGAGTGGAGGAAAAGTAGAAAAGCTAATGTTGCCAAGGGTTCCATACAAGACCTGGGACAAACAACGAATTAAAAGAAGGAACAGATTGTAGATTTTATTTTCCATCTTTTTCCAACTTCTTTGATTTCCAGCAAAATCAAATCTAAAAAGAGGAAATAGCACTGAAAATGATGCATAGATAGTCATACATGCATTAAAAATGAAATCTACAGTAAGGACATACACTTTAGAAAGGCTGATCCAGTGGTGGGTTTCAATTTTTTTTTACTACCAGTTCTGTGGGTGTGGCTTGGTGGGAGTGGCATGGCTTGGTGGGCGTGGCTTGGTGAGCATGGCAGGGGAAGGATACCGTAAAATCTTCATTCCCACCACACTCCAGGGGAAGGATACTGCAAAATCCCCATTTCCTCCCAATCATCTGGGACTCTCTGAACTACTCAAAATTTCCGCTACCGGTTTGGTCAGAACTTGCTGAAACCCACCTCTGGTCTGGTCAAAGAAGGAAAGCAAAAAAATTAGCATCTAAAAAAGTATTAAGATACAATTTAAATTAATTGCTACCTAAATTAGGGGAAGATATATACAAACCTTTCATATATTAAAAGTCTATATAAATGTAGATGGTCAGAAATGATTCTTTGAAAAAAGGGTTATAATAGTGAATAGTAAGAGAAAGAGTAAATTGGAGCTGGTGTTTTACTGATTCAAACAGTCTTATCGAGACTTCCCTGAAATGTCATATGGAGAAGAAGTAAGTACAGGTGGTCCTTGACTTAAACCAGTTCGTTTAGTGACTGTTCAAAGTTACAATGGTAGCCCAGTGGTTAGAATGCAGTATTACAGGCTAACTCAGCTCACTGCCAGCAGTTCGATTCTGACTGGCTCAGGGTTGACTCAGCCTTCAATCCTTCCGAGGTTGGTAAAATGAGGACCCAGATTGTTGAGGACAATAGGCTGACTCTGTCAAACTGCTTAGAGCAGGCTGTAAAGCACTTTGAAGCGATATATAAGTTTTAAGTGCTCTTGCTCCAGCGGCATCTAAAAAAGTGACTTATGACTGTTTTTCACACTTATGATGGTTGTAGCATCCCCAAGGTCACCTGATCAAAATTCAGCTGCTTGGGATCTGGCTCATATTTATGATGGTTGCAGTGTCCTGGGATCACATGATCCCCTGTTGTGACCTTCTGACAAGCAAAGTCAATGGGGAAGCGAGATTCATTTAACAACTGTGTCACTACCCTAACAACTGCAGTGATTCACTTAACAACTGTGGCATGAAGGGTTGTAAAATGGGGCAAAATTCACTTAACAAATGTCTCAGCAACATAAATGTTGGGCTCAACTGTGGTTGTAAATTGAGGACTGCCTGTACGTGATTCAGATACAAGTAATTTCCTTTTGTCTTCAGGAATAACTTCAAGAATAATTTATCCTCTAAGGATATACCAGTAATGTTCTCAATCCTATCTGTCAGATTGCCCGATCTGAACTCAGCAAAAGCTTCCCAAACGGCTGATATAATATGGCATACCTACATAAGAATCTTCTTATTAGGATGTAGCTACCTTAATAGGTGATTTCCCCCTGTCAACATGAATTAGAGATTTCTCTTAAACAAGTTTAAGTTTCATTTTAATAATCCTTTTTCCTGCTTATTCCTGTGCCTTCATGGAGATTTTGCTTTGGGCTTTTCACTCTTGAAAACAGAAGTTGTTGTTTGATAAAACACCTGGTTTCTGCTCTTACAAATGTTTTCTCCAATATTACTCTTACATTGCCCATCCAATTTATCCTTTAACTTTTCCTTTTTCTACTTCTCTCAGCTTCACCAAATTTAATCCTTTTTTTAGTGCATGATCCACTGACTTCACATGTCTGAAATACTGAGTTTTTGTTTGTTTGTCATTGTCCCATGGAATCAGCCAAGCTGACTTGATTCAGGACTGATAGAAGGTTCTTGATGGTTATAAGACTCTGGTTGAGTATCTCAAAGTCCATAATTGAAAAACAGATGTCTTTTTTGTCTTGCTTTTGGCCAGTGTCCAATATCTATAACCACATCTCATCTTACTTTGGTCAGTAAAAAGACCATTGTTTTAGCTGGACCATTTGCTAGGAATGATACATATATAATACACACATATACTGTGTTTCCCCGAAAATAAGACCCTGTCTTATATTTTTTTGAACTCTGAAATAAGTGCTTGGCCTTATTGCCATGCGCTCAAAAGCCCGATTGGGCTTATTATCAGGGGATGTCTTATTTTGGGGGAAACAGGGTACATACACACATACTATTATTAAATAGTATTAAGTAACTTCTAAGAATAAATGTTCTCCTTGGTTGTGATTGTTTTGTTGTTGATAAAGATGATGAACTTCAGAAAATCTGAAGCTAGTAGTTTGATCAAAAAATGGTTTTGTACTTTACATATACCTCTATGAATAAAGCTATAAAAAATTGAGTTCTTCCTTTGCAAGCTCTGTTCTAATATTTGGGTCAGGGAAGATGACCCAAAGTTTTCAGAATCTTTGAAAGAGAAAAGTCTATTTCTCGGGATAGCTGAATAGAAATATCAGGCCTTTTGGAAAATGGTCAAGAAAACTGTCCAAACTTCTTTAGAAGAACTGTAGTTTACAAACTCTTACCTGGCTTATTTCTTGAAAACTTTGGGCTTTTCTACTCTCTGAAAACTCTCCTTTTGTCAGTACAAAAATCCTGACCACCTCATGCCAACAGATACATTCTTCTTTAAAGTTGATAAGAGATTTACACTGAGGCAGCAAACTCATGCCCGAAAAACCTACATGAAAATTCACAAAATTTGCCTTTGAAAGGACAGAGAAGATTTTCCCTTCCCAATAACTACAGTTACAACTTTATTTAAATTTATGAAGTCCTGGTTTCATAAATGTGCTGGCATAGATTGGTGATGATTTTGGAAAAGAACTCAGAGTTAATCAGCCCTTCATGTTCCTCTCTGTATTCCCAACACTGTAACCAGTTTCACATATTCTTACCACCGGTTCACCCTGCGCGCGCACGCTTTCTTCGCTTTCGCATGTGCGCCTTTCACGCATGCGTCCAGCCTTCTGCATGCTCGCTGTGCGCACCTTCCATGGTTGCACCTGGACCAGTGGTGGGTTGCCCCCGGTTCGGACCGGTTCACAAGAACCAGTAGTAAAACCGGCGGGAGGCCCCGCCCACCACCCTGGATGTCATCATCAGCGATCTGCGCATGCACAGAAGCTTCTCTGCATGCACAGAAGCAAGGCACGCACATGAGCAAAGCAAGCGCATGTGCATGATCCCATTGCGAAATGGTGGTAAAGGTAAGTAGAACCCACCTCTGACCTGGACTTCCGTGCATGTGCTTTGCTCACGCATGCACCAGTGGTGGGTTGCCCCTGGTTCAGACCGGTTCTATAGAACTGGTAGTAAAACCGGAGGGAGGTTCCGCCCACCGACCCTGACATCATCAGAACGCTTCTGCGCATGTGCAGAAGAGTGCATGCATGCATGAGCAAAGCATGTGCGGCCCTGTTGCGAACCGGTAGGAAAGGTAAGTAGAACCCACCCCTGGCATGCGCCTTCCACGCAGGCGTCCAGCCTCAAAAACATGGCTAATAGGAAGGCATTACATCCGGGCAGGTGGCCGGGTCCATCCGCAGTCACCGCTACCGGTTCACTCGAACCGGTCCAAACCGGCTGAATACCACCTCTGATTGTAACACCAAAAGGCTGTGACACAATGGTTTAATTTTGGTAGTGCACTTTTCCAGGCTGGTTTTGACAGTGAGAAGGGGAGTATAAAATACTGAATATTACAGATGCTACTGAATTCTAAACATTGTTGACTATTCTTGTCGATGTTTCAACTCACTCCAAATATAGTGGTCCTCAGCCTAAGGTTATTCTTCCCATGATAGAAATGGACCTTAGTAGAAGCAGGAGCTTGAACAGTTCATCCATCTGTCTAGTGAAATAGCATTCCAAGCAATATATAGTCTAGTATAGTTGATGGTGACATAGGTGGAAAACTATAGTTCAGGAATATCTGGAGAGCCAGGTCTGTGAAGTATCTTAACTCTAATATGAAGCTTTCTGCTTGTTCACTAGCATCACTTTTCATTCATGGGATCAGATTATGTTGGTCCCAGGACTAATGTTTACAGAATGGAGAAGTCCTGGGAATATACAAATTGGTCATCTTCCATTTAAATTATAGTTTGGCCACAGCCAGATCTTAGTTTCTCAAGTGCAAAGAAGATGAGTTGTGTACCAAGCATAAGTTCTGCATCATTAAAAATTAAGTCACATAAGTATAATGACTCAAACATCAAGTCCTGACAGTATCTGCTGATGATGAACTGCTTCATGTTAAAAAATAATTTGCAAAGTAATGACAAAGGATTGTTGAGTTTTTGTTTTTTGTTTTCTTTGTCTATTTATACAGAATTTAATGGGAAAGAAAAACTAATTTCCTTCAGAGTAACCCTCCCCCCACTCTCCAATAATTGGCCAGAAATAAATAAATTTATTTATCTCAATATTAGTTTAGGAAATGTTTATCCTTCATTGTAATCCATCTCTAGGTTACTATTACTGCTATTATGATTAAGGCTGTGCAGCATTTCAGATTTAATGTCAAGTTCACACTCTCAAAAACTTTCTGGAGACTGAATTCATATCTAAATAAAATAATTCTAGTTCCACTAATGTGCCACAGCTGATGTTGGTTGATTTTCTTCAAGATTTTAGCCCTAGCCAGAGATTTTGGAAATAATAAGTCTAATTGAATGTAAAGTGCCAAACAATTCTTTGTAATTGGACTAAAAGTTGAACATTTAGACAGTACATTTTTTCTTTGCAGTATTGCATCTAGTGTCCCTATAACAGTTAGTATCAGAGTCAACTTCCTCCAAATTATTTTGTAATATTTTTCATTTTTTTTTTTTTTTTTTAATTTGATTTATATGCCGCCCTTCTCCGGAGACTCAGGGCGGCTTACAGTGCATTAAGCAATAGCCTTCATACTTTTGTCTATTTATACAAAGTCAGCTTATTGCCCCCACAAACTGGATCCTCATTTCACCTACCTTAGAAAGGATGGAAGGCTGAGTCAACCTTGAGCCTTGGAGAGATTCGAACCAGCAGAAATTGCAGGCAGCTGTGTTAATAACAGGGTGCACTAAACCCCTGTACTATCAAGGCTCTTGATTTATTTATCTTCAACATTACAGTACTAACTCTTGAAATGTCTACATCAGTCAAATATGGTTCTTTTCAATACAATGATGGCTTGTATAATATGTTCTCTCTCTCTCTCTCTCCCCCTCTCTCTCTGTATATAGATAGATAGATAGATAGATAGATAGATAGATAGATAGATAGATATAGATATAGATATAGATATAGATATAGATATAGATGTATGTATGTATGTATGTATGTATTATATATATGTGTGTGTGTGTGTACATACATACACACTATATATACATACATACACTCATATTTTCCTATCATTTCTATTGACTTTATTTGTGATTTTGTTTCAAGTTATTTGTACTGATTGTCAATCTGTACTTTTTATATAAATGTCAGTATAACATCGTTCCAACGTTATACTTTCAGTAACATTTTTTTACTTGTTTTAAACCCTTGTTTAATTCTTCTACAATTTCTTTTTTACTCATCAGTCTTTGTTTGAAGATTCATGTGTTGACATCATTATAAGGATATAAGTCATTATTTTCCAGAGTGCTGCTCCCACTGTCCATAGCTGGGAGGTTCATTCAGTTCTTGTCACTAACTGAGTGAGAGCTGATTAGACTGTCCCTGCTGAGGCACGCCTCCAATCCCATCATGCTTCAGTCTATCACTCAGTTACTGTCAAGAACTGTAGTGAATTTAGAGCTGTGGTGAATATTTGCCAATTTCTCCTATTTACCCAAATTTTTCTCTCTCCCTGCTCTTCTATTTCGCGTAGGTTTTTCTGTTATTTTTGATTACTTCCCCTTTCGTGCTTCTGAGTTGCCTTTCAACTGTTGCTGCTGCTATAGTGTGTGGCGTGTCTGGCTCGCCCGGGCCGCCCACGCTTGTGGATTCGCAGCCGCCGGATTCCGACTCTTCGGGGCGGATCCGGCTTGAATTTAATAGCCGCGAGCGTGGGCTGCGTGTGCCGGATTGCCACTACCGCCACTGCTCTTCTTCGATCAGCGGCGGCTTCGGGGCTGTGTCACCATCTCTGTGCGCTCCCCGCATCCTTAACGTCGTTCCGGACGCAACGGGGCTATTTTCGGCGCGCAGGCTTGCCGCCTCCTTATCGACCGGCTTGAGCGGCTCCGGAGCAGCGTCACGTCACAGGTGCGCTCTCCGCTGTTAATTCCGGCGTTTTCTGGCCAAATTCTTCCATTGCCGGCCTGCCTGAGGTCTGAGGGAAGATCGTACTGGCTCTGGCGCGAAGGCGACGGGCGCCATTTTGGAAGGTATTGCAAGGGCGCCATTTTAAAACGCTCACTGCTGGGGCTGTCAATCAAAGAGTCGGCTGCAATCTCTTGGCCCTCTTCATTGTTAACCCTTCAGGCTTAATTGATCTACCTGGGGCTGTGCATCAAGGAGCTAATTAAAAAAAAAAAAAGTACACTCAAACAATCAAGCAATAATTCATAAACCACTTACCTGGATTGGCTTAATATATTATTATAGTGGCCATGGCAGATCCAGCCCTGTCCTCAGACATGGAACCAGAGCAGAGCCCTGAGCGCAGACAATCCAAGCGGACTAAAAAGTCCTCAAAATCGATGTCTGCATCTTCGAGCCACAGATCCCACAAGTCTAAATCGGCTAGAGGCTTGGACCGGGATGCCCAGCGCCGCCATAACGCCTTGGAGAAGCAGTGGGACAAGGCCCGTAGGGCGGCTGTTGTAGAAGTGGGCCTTGATTCCTGTGCCCCTGACCAAGCTGCTCCCGAGTCAGTGGCCGCTCTTTCATCGTCCTCTGGTTCCTTGGCATCTTCTCCGGACCGGGACTGTCCTCATTTGACCCAGAAGTCTCAACAATTAGGCTTGTCAAAGGGGGTGTCCCTATCCTTACCAGACGTGTCAGGTGTAGGCTTAGCTGCTTCGCAGGTTCCTGCTCGTGCCAGACCAGAGGCCACTTTCACCCCGACGGCGGCAGGCCTTCGTAACTCTGATGGGGCGATTCCGGCACCCCCGGTGGATTTTCAAGCCTTTCTTTCGTCGGCCTTCTCTTCGTTCTTAGCGGCAGGCTTCAATCAGGCATCTCAGTCTGCTGTGCCTCCCTCGGTGCTGCAACCTGCCCAACAGCAACATCAGGCCACGTTTTCCCGATCGTCAACGCGTCGGTCTTCAGCTTCACGGCCGGATTCAGATCAAGGTGAAGATTGCCCTGAAGACATCGAATTTTCTGACGATGAAGGGTTAATTCCGGACGCCCCAGCCTTTACAGGATTGTTCCGCCCCTCAATGTTTAAATCCTTGCTACACAAGGCCCGTATGACAACCAATTTGAGCTCTCAGACCACAGATTCGGCGTCTGCATCAACTTCCACGGGTCCACACGACGCCTTATTCCATTCAGCTAAGCCAGACAAGGACGTCATCCCATGCCCTCGTCTATTCTTGGATGTCCTACAGTCCCCTTGGGGTCAGCCTGGGTCTTTGACATCTCCCAGCACCCTGGACAGAAAGCTGTACTGTGCTGCACCAGAACTTGAGGAGCTCTTAGCTCTGCCAACTGTAGATCCACCGGTGGCTTCTTTGGCATCCAACTCCGTGGTTTCGACTGATTCCTTAGACGGCCTGAGATCCGAGGATCGCAGAGCAGAATTGGCCTTTCGTCGATCCCACCAGGCTGTCTCCTGGGCGATCAAAACAGCGACAGCCACCTCTTTCTTCAATAGGGCCACCCTCATTTGGCTGAAGCAACTTCAACAACGGTTGCCCCCGGAGGAGACCAGATGACATCAGGACATTAATAAAATAGTAGCTGCCACCGAATATTCGGCGGACGCCTCCTTGAATTCGGTGAAGCTTGCCTCCAGAGCCCTGGTGTCCACGGTCTCCTCCAGGCGTTTGTTCTGGCTCCGCCACTGGAAAACTGACCTTAAGTCCAAATGGCGTTTGGCGTCGGCCGCCTACAAGTCACCTAATCTGTTCGGGCCGGCTTTGGACCCGATCTTAGTGGAGGACCGGGATAAGCATAAGGTCCTCCCGACTTCGTACCGTCGTGCAGAGAGGAGGTACACTCCATATAGCCAACGCCAGCCCTTTCGTCCCTTTGCCGGCACAGGTGGCTCTTCCTTCCGTAGACCCTATTACTCCGGGCCCGACCGTCTTCAGGGAAGGGACCCCTTTCGTGACTCCTTTCGTGAACGTGGCCGGTTCCAACAACAGTCTAAGCGCCCCTTTCGTGGGTCTATCTTCTGGCAATCTCGCAGGGGTAAATGACTCGCCCCTGTCGGGGTCCATCGGAGGGCGGCTTCGCCGGTTTCACCACCAATGGGCCCGTTCAACCAAGGACCTTTGGGTATTGCGTACAATTTCTTCCGGTCTCTCCATAGAATTTGTGGGGGCCCCTCCGAGTCGTTACGTTCCTTGTCCTGTTCCAGCCTCGTCGGACCGTCACGGACTAATGTTGATGGAAATCGAACATCTCCTTCGCATCAAGGCGATAGAACCTGTCCCCTTATCCCAACGGGGATCAGGGTTTTATTCGACTTTTTTTCTGGTGCCCAAAAGTTCAGGAGGTTGGAGGGGCATCCTGAACTTAAAACGGTTGAACCTGTCGGTCTTATACCGCAGGTTCAAAATGCACTCGCTTCGATCAATCCTTCTGGGTGTGCGACGAGGGGACCTGCTCCAATCAGTGGACCTCCGGGAGGCCTACTTACATGTCCCGGTACACTCCAATCACAGACAGTTTTTGAGATTCCAATACGATGGAAGACATTTCCAGTATCGAGCGATGCCGTTCGGCTTGTCCTCGGCTCCTCGCACGTTCACCAAGCTGGTAGCGGTCGTCGCAGCGACTCTCCGTCATCATCCAGTGCGAGTAATGTGCTACCTGGACGATGTCCTGATCCTGTCATCATCCCTCGATCAGGCAACACGGGACAGGGACCTCGTACTGGAGACCTTCCGCCGCCATGGGTTCTCAATAAACCTCGAAAAGAGCCATCTAGTCCCAACTTCGAGATTAATTCATCTGGGAGCAACCATAGACTCCGTCGGAGGACAGGTTTTCCTCTCTCCAGACAGGGCGCAAAGCATTTACGATCTAGTTCTCCGGGTCCGTGCGCTCGGGAAGGTGCCTCTGATTCTCCTTGCGCAGCTGCTCGGGAAGATGGTGTCGTGCTACAACATCGTTCCGTGGGCACGCAGACACTCCCGGGCTCTGCAGTGGTTCCTCCTTCCCTTCCAGAGGTCGGGTCGATCTTGCTCGAATCACCAAGTGTTCCTCCCTCCGCAGGTTCGCCTGTCACTGACCTGGTGGACGTCTCCGGCGCTGTTCCGAGGCTGCGACTTCCTGGAGTCGGAGAGACTCACCCTGACAACGGATGCCAGCCTGAAGGGCTGGGGAGCTCACCTCGGCACCATGGTGACTCAGGGCCTTTGGTCCCCTACAGAATCTCTCTGCAGCATAAATCTCCTCGAGTTGCGAGCGGTACGTCTGGCCCTCCAGCATTTCCAAAGTCTGGTGAGGAACCATCATGTCCTGGTCCTCACGGACAATACAGCAGCCAAAGCACACATCAACAAGGAAGGGGGCACAAGGTCCAGGTCGCTGATGTTCGAGGCGGAACATCTCTTCAGCTGGGCAGAACGTCACCTATTGTCCATAAAGGCGGAACACATATCGGGAGCAGACAATGTACGAGCAGACTGGCTCAGCCGGGAACAAATCGACCCGGCAGAGTGGCAACTCCACCCGCGCCTGTTCAGCGAAATCTGTCGTCGGTTCGGGACACCGTTGGTCGACCTCTTTGCTTCTCGGAGGAATGCTCATCTGCCTCGCTTTCTGTCCCGATATCCGGACCCATTAGCCGAGGACCGCGATGCTCTCACCTGTCGGTGGCCAAAAGGTCTTCTCTATGCCTTCCCCCCCATTCCTCTCCTTTACCGGGTCGTCAGAAAGCTGCTGCTAGAGAAGGCGGATCTGATCCTAGTGGCTCCCAACTGGCCACGGAGGGCCTGGTATGCCGACCTAGTCGCTCTCTCCGTAGAACCGCCTTGGATAATTCCACCGGACCAACTGTCGCTTCGCCAAGGGGCCGTTTGTCATCCGGAGCCCCAATGGCTCCACCTGGCCGCTTGGCGTTTGAACGCATCATCCTGAAGAAGGCGCAGCTGCCCGACGATATCGTGGAAACGATTCAAGCTGCTAGACATCCCTCCACGTGCCGCATTTATGAGGCTTCCTGGAAGGCCTTCTGTACCTGGGGAGCTGCAAATCATATTGACCCCACCTCTGCCGATGTGAAGGAAGTCCTAGGTTTTCTGCAGGCAGGGCTTAAGAAAGGCCTGGCTCCTGCGACCTTACGTCACCAGACAGCGGCTCTTTCCACCGTACTGAAGTGTCCGCCCTATGACACCCTCTCTCATCATCCGCTTATAAAGGGTTTCCTCCACGGCGCTACGAAGTTGTGTCCACCTCAAGTGCATCGGTACCCCACCTGGGACCTTCATCTCGTCCTGCAAGCTCTGACGTCGCCCCCCTTTGAGCCATTAGCTTCGACTTCCTTGAAACATCTGTCTCTGAAGGTAGCATTCCTCCTAGCCATCACCTCCGCTCGAAGGGTGTCTGAGCTTTCGGCCTTGTCAACTAGGGACGACCTTTGTATCTTTAAGGACAGTGTAGTGGTTTTGAGACTTGATCCCACGTTCGTCCCGAAGGTGAACTCCCTGTTCCACAGGGCGCAAGAACTTACCTTACCGGACTTCTGCCCGTCCCCGCGTAACTCCACTGAAAAACGCTGGCACAAGCTAGATGTGAAAAGAGCCCTTCCTATCTACATTCGCAGGACTGCAACCTTTCGTAGAACAGAGGCCCTGTTGGTTTCTTTCCACCCTGCATCCTTGGGACAAAAGGTTTCCGCATCTACGGTTGGCAGGTGGATCCGGGCGTGTATCTCCTTGGCATACGAACTAGCGGCAAAACCACTCCCTGGACGGGTGCTTCCACATTCCACTCGCAGCGTGGCAACTTCAGCTGCGTGGGCGACACAGGCATCCGTGGAGGATATCTGCCGAGCTGCCATGTGGTCCTCGGTGTCGCAGTTCATTCGACACTATAGGATCGACTCCTACGCTTCGTCGGATGCATCCTTCGGCCGGCGTGTCCTGCAAAGTGTTGTTTGTGTCAAGGATACGGGGGCATCCGGTCTCCCACCCTAATTATTCCAGCTTGGGTATGTCCCAGCTATGGACAGTGGGAGCAGCACTCTGGAAAACGAACGTTGTCTTACCTGAACGTTCCTTTTCGGAGTGCTGCGACCACTGTCCATTTCCCACCCTTTGTTTGTTTTAGTAACTTTTACCTTTCGCAGACTGTTTATCTCATCCGAGTTGAGGATTTCCTGGTTACTGTTGTTTCAACGTTGGATTTCACGGTTCTGCCTTGCTGTGCCTTCGTGATAGACTGAAGCATGATGGGATTGGAGGCGTGCCTCAGCAGGGACAGTCTAATCAGCTCTCACTCAGTTAGTGACAAGAACTGAATGAACCTCCCAGCTATGGACAGTGGTCGCAGCACTCCGAAAAGGAACGTTCAGGTAAGACAACGTTCGTTTCATAGTCATCAATTTTCTTGCTTGCTGGTCAGGATTATCAAGGACCTCTGAGTCCAGTTAACACTTCCTGCAATATATTGAATCATTGGTATTGGCTATGAATTGATGATACTGATTAACTGCCACCATTTGGGGTAGATTTTAGGATTTTCCTTAATCATTGCTGGTTGTGTAAAATATCTGATGTTTCCAACGTTCCCAAATATTTATAAACTTGTTTAGATACTAGACCTTTGATAATAGCTTTATTTATGAGTTAGTGGTTTTTCTTGTCTTTATTTCAATGATTACACATTTATCAAATCCACATTGCACTGAAATATTATTCCTAGATATCCGAACAGTACAGTATATAGTAATGATTCCAGATCAGCTTTTGATTTGGCATATAATTTTAGATTATCCATGAGAAAAAGATGGGTGATCTTTTTCTTTCTTTGCTTTGAAAATTGGTGACCATATTTTGTCTTATTTAGCATCTATGTCAATGGGAAAATTGCCAGATTGAATAATAAAGGTGATAATTAATCACCTTGGAAGATCCTCCTTTTTATTTGGAGTTCACCTAATTTATCACCATTAAGCATTAACTTTGTCTTCTGGGCTTTTGCAAGACTTCCACAAAACTTTAGATGTTTTGACTGATACCAAAAATGTCCACACTTTTCAGGATTTAGCCATGCCAAATATTTTCTTTTGACCAATCCAAGTCATTGATAAATTAACTTTTATTTGTTTTGATTTTTTTTAAGGATTGCTTTATCAACAAATAATGGATCTTTGGCTCAAATTAATGTTTGCATTTTCCTTGGTTGAATAAAAGAACTTTTTTTCCATGCACCGAAATTGTTGATTATTGTGAAAAGCATTTTTAACCTGGTAAATAAGCAAGGCATTGACCTGTTGTTTTCAGTTATAGATGTTTTTCATTATTAAAACGGATCTTCCAGTTGTCATCTAATCTTAATTTGTTCTGGTTTGACATTCGGACAAAATTTTATGTTATGTATCACTCCCAGAAGTACTTCAATTCCTGATTTTCTTTCACTACTCCTGAATCATTCCTTTTTCTTCGTTTCATATACCTTTTCCACTGTTTTTCCTTTTAATTAATTCTCTGCAATGTAAATTGATTCTGTCTTCTTATTACATCTTATGGATAAATCCTACACTCCCCCCAGAAATAAATTCATTGCCAATTTTCATTTTCCTCCTTTTTGGCAATATTGGAGCCAATATTCCAAGTCCAAGGATTTAATTGTTGAAATGGAGAGTCAGAAACTTATTATTATTGGTGTTGGTTTTAATTTTGTTGTATTTTGCAATATAAGTCTTTTAACTCCTCTCTCAACAGAGGGCCAGGAATATGATGCCACCTATCTCCTATTTACAACAGTCCTTTCAGCAGTTCCAAGAAGGTTCCACACCCATTTGCACTATTCAGATGACCCTGAGGGCACAAATAAACCTCTAGGTGGCCTCAATTATTCTCAGAAAGAGTGCTAATGACCAGATGACTGCAAGGAATATAAATCCTTCCATCCTCCACCTTCAGTCAAAACTGAAGAAGCTTCTTGGATGAAAAGTGAAGCCTCTTCAAGGAAAAACAAAGTTCAATTGCCTTTGGGACAACTATGACCTGGATAACTGAGAATCTCCATAGACGTAAGTCTTTTAAATAACTAAATATACGAATAAAGCTGCAGTTGATAGTGAAGTGATACTAAATTTTAAACTTTGAACATATTGACTTAAACAAGCATCATATCCCTCGATTTTCCTGATAATGTCAAAATGCTCTGTTTTGATTCTTCTTGGACTTCAGCTATGGTTTTAGTTCCAAAGTTATCCCAAAGGTGCTTTTTCAAGAGGCAACTGGACTTTCTAATTTTTCTTTGAAGACGTTTCGCTTCTCATTCAAGAAGCTTCTTCAGCTCTGAGCTGAAGAAGCTTTTTGAATGAGAAGCGAAACGTCTTCAAAGAAAAAAAAATAGAAAGTCCAGTTGCCTCTTCAAAAAGCACCTTTGGGACAACCATGATCTGGATGACTGCAAATCTCCATAATCTTCCGAAGTTATATAACTTTTTAGTCCACTTTCTGTTGTTCATTTTTTGATTTTACTAGTTTTAGGTTTTGTTTTTTTTTTAATTTGCTTAGATCCACAAGCAGTTTTTTCCCATTTTCAGTTCTAAGCTCATTTTTCCTTTAGGCTTAGCTTTTTTTTTTCTTGCTTTTGTTCCTTAATTTCATGTTCACGTTCTTTGATGACAGTGTAATCAGCACAATATATTAGCTGGAGTGTTTCACCAAGTGTTGATGTTGAAATGGTTTGCAGTATTTTGCTTATGTCCTAAAGAATTTCAGATAACACTTTCTTACTGAAGACAAGTGCTCTCATTCTTGCTGTCAAGTCAGATAACTTTTATGACTTTTGCAGTCAATTATTTTTGACTTTCAGTTAACTCTGGTTGTTGTTTCTGCAAATTGCTGCATTTTCTTACCTAAAAGAGATCTTTCCCTTGTGAATCATGACTCTCCTTTTTTATTTCTATTGACAGATTGAGAAAACCTCTATTGTGTATTTGTAGTTGTTCAGATTTTTCCAACTCCTTATACAACACACAACCCAAAGCTTCTAATTCTGCTTCAGCAAAGACTTTGGTTTGTAGTATGAATCAACATTGGTCATATAACATAGACTAATAGGGTTGGAAGGGATCTTGGAGGTCTTCTAGTCCAACCACCTGCTTGAGCAGGAGATCCTATTCCATTCTGGACAAATGTCTCTCCAGTCTCTTCTTGAAAACCTCCAGTGTTGGAGCACCCACAAGTTCTGGAGGCAAGTCATTCCACTAATTAATTGCTCTCATTGTCAGGAAATTTCTCCTTAGTTCTAGTGTGGTTCTCTCCTTGATTAGTTTCTATCCATTGTTTCTTGTTCTGTGTTCAGGTGCTTTGGAGAATATGTTGACCCCTTCTTGTCTGGGACAGCCAGTGGTGGGTTCCTCCCGGTTCGGTCCGGTTCGGCCCAGCCGGTAGCAGTGATGATATGACGTCACCGAACTGGTTCTCCGCCCCCCGCCCGCCCCCCCGTTATTCTTACCTTTTATTTGGTCCCACCCCCAATCTATTGCTGCCTCCTGAGTCCCAGCTGATGACTAGAGGAAAAAAACTGTTTAAACTCTTGCCATGGGGCTTCAAAGGGCTGTCCTACAGCTGATCAGTGTTAAAAGCAAACAAATGAGTTGGGTCGTAAGTGCGAGGACTGGTCGTAAGTGTGAGGACCTTCCAGAAATGACTCTGACCAGCTAGCCACGCCCACCTAGTCACATGACCTCCAAGCCACACCCACAAAATAAGCCACGCCCACAGAACCGGTAGTAAAAAAATTTAGAACCCACCCCTGGGGACAGCCCCTCAAATATTGAAAGACTGTTATCATGTCATCCTTAGTTTTTCTCTTCACTAGACCAGACATACCCAGTTTCCTCAATTGTTCATAGTAGGATTTAGCTTTCATTTTTATTCTTTCATCTCTGGGAAAACTCCTACCCACAATCCTGGTCAGTAATGGTTGAATCTTGATTCTTTTTTCCCCCAACTCTTGTACAGGTAGTCCTCAACTTTACAACAGTTCGTTTAGCGACCCTTCAAATTTACATCATTGAAAACAGTGACTTATGACTGTTTTTCCACACGACGGTTGCAAGATCCCCATGATCACATGATCAATATTCGGATGCTTGGCAACTGACTCATGTTTATGACCACTGCAGTATCCTGGGGTCATATGGAATTTTTTTGTGAACTTCTGCAAAGTCAATCTGGGAAATCAGATTCACTTAACAACCATATCACTAGCTTAACAACTGCAGTGATTCTCTTAACAACTGTGGTAGGAAAGGTTGTAAACTGTGGCAAAATTCAGTTAGCAAATGTCTCACTTAGCAACAGAAATTTTGGGCTCAGTTGTGGTAATAAGTCGAGGACTACCTATACATGAGTTTTGCTTCAAAATAGCATTTTATATGCATCGTGTATTCATCAGTTGACCAGAAGTTCCATTTCTATATGTCTTCTTGTCCCTTTGCAACTCTATGCCCTGTTGTCTAGTAGAGGAACTAAGGATGCTGTCCTGACTTACTTGCCATCTGATGCCCAAGAGCTATAGCATCAGAAGTGGTCCTTCCAGTGCTCCCTGCCTCCTGGAACGGGCCAAAAATGGGATGCACGGAGGCCAAAATTGGGGTGTGTGGAGGCAGCGATAGGTGGCAACGGCGATGGGCAGCGATAGGTGGCAGCAGCGATGGGCGGCGGCAATCCCCACAGTCTGGAACAGCTGATAGGTACTCCGGGAGGCAGATCCACCAATCAGCTGCTTGTGCTAAATCAGGCTGTGCTGAAGCTGACCACGCTATTTGCTGTTTGCTGCAAGAAGGCAAATTGCTGGACGGCAGAGGCAGATTTTTTTTCTTGTTTTCCTCCCCAAAAGCTAGGTGCGTCTTATACTTTGGAGCCTCTTATAATCTGAAAAATACGGGTAATTATCACTGCTTCTATTGAATCTGCTTGGATGGCTATGTGATAGTACCATACCTCTCAATGTTATTGGATCATACAAGCCCCACCATCAAAGCAAGATGGAATCCTATACCTGGGTTGTTGATTATGATTACCTTATATATATATATATATATTTTACTATTTCTACCATGGAGCAATATTGCAGCAGAAAATCTACTGCTCAAGGAACCATAATAAATCCTTTTGTGGGAATTTGGTATATAATAGTAAAATTAAATTTGTAAGTCAAGCTGCCTTTTTGATTTACTCTAAGGCCCGTTACATTCTTCAAATCTTGTAATTATTTCTTCCGTTACAGTTCTTTGAAAAGATATTCCCTCCTTTTCTGATTCTCTGAATTTTTACCTAATTTTCCATTGAATAATCAGAGCTTCATAGTTCTACTGAAAAATAAAGCCAACTCAAACAGACAAATTATGTCAAAGTTTGATGCCTGCTCCATTGGAGCCCTTGGAAGCAAGATATCTATAAGGAGGATGAGATGGATCAAAAATGTAATGATGGCAACTAGAATTATGCAATGAAGCCTTGTCCCCTTTTTTTACATGTGTAAACATACTTTAAAAAGAGGCAAGACTTCAATTCCATGGTTGTGGCCTCCAACTTGACTTTTTTTTTCTTTTTTACTATCCTCCATGTTTGTAAACCAAAAGAAGGACAAACTTTGGAGAACTCTGCAATTCCTAGTCATAAAATGGTTACCTATTTTTTTTAGGGTGATTAAATGGAGAGCCGAAACACTCATGGCAAAGTCTAAAACTGGAGACACTTTTGCTGATTTAGACTTGGTTACTTATGGTACTGTATGGCAAAAACAGGCTAAGGTGAATTAATTTTTTTAACAGGACTACAATCTATATACATAAAAATGGATGTGTGTGTGTGTGTGTGTGTGTGTGTGTGTGTGTGTGTGTGTGTGTGTATGTTCCAGTATAACTCTGGAACGCCTCGAGCAATTTCAACCAAACTTGTTACACAGATGACTTACTCTCTGGAAAGAAATACTGTGGGGATAAAACACCCCTAACACCTCTCGGGGTGTGTGTTCTGTTAAGATACAGCCTGTTGTGCCTTAAAATGGTTTCTACTGGTCTGCCTTAAAATGGCTACTACTGTACAGCACAGTGGAATTGCCATGGTAAGGCTTCACAGTACTCCACAGGGGGCTCCCTCTGGTAAGGGGCAAAATCCAACATTAGAAATTACATTTGATCTGGACATTTTCAACAAGGCTTTGATGATCAATAAAACATTACTGCAACTCGGCCTGCCTGCACCCCTACAAGACCGACACAATGTACTTCACGCAGATTACATAAGAGAAAAGAACTACAACATTGAACAGCTTAGTGTACATATCACGGACAAGAAGCCACTTCTAAATCAAGATCAGAAAAAAGCATACCAAATGATTGTGTATCAGCTAGCAAAACAACAAGGTGGTATCATTTTACTTGACGCTTCTGGGGGCACAGGGAAAACATTTTTAACTAATTTAATTCTTGCTGAAATCAGGGCTCAGGGTGAAGTTGCTCTTCCTGTCTAATGCAGGATTGGGATAAATAAATACCCGGGCAACACCGAGTTATCACTAGTTATAAATAATTGTTCAATAAGTAATACAAGATGCATAAGCAATGTGTTATTTTCTGATACCAAAATTTCTGGTCACAAATATCAATGCAGTGCAAATTATAGATAACTTGAGATGTTGATACTGGCAGAAAGGCTTTTAATATATAATAAAATAGATTTGCCAATAAACAAACACCCCTCCCCCCCCCAGTCCAATGTGAATCAACACGGCATCTGTTTTCCAAAGTCCCTTAATTGTATTCCAGCGTTGATGTCATGACCGTATTCTATTCTATTTTATTTTATTTTATTTTGGTCGTCTGGAGCTGATGTTGCAATCTGATGAAACTAAGATAACCAACTAAGTTTAAATTTTGCCAGTAAGGAGATTCACATAAATGATGTTGAACTGCTCAACATTAACCTCTATAGGGCTCTGCAGATGGATGTATTATAAGATGCCACTACTATGATCAGCATTGTGCCACCAATAAAGGGGAAGAGAACTTTGACGCTGGATAATTTTCAATCTAAAATCCTCTGACATAGCAGGGGATTGCAGTTTATGAGTCAACAGACTGCTTATATAACTCCCTTAAGAATTTTGGGGAATTTTTGCAAAATAGATAAATGGTGCCACTGAAAATGGGTCATTTGGTTGTTCAGTTTCAACAGCATGATCTCAGGTTGGCTCGAATTTGTAACCTGGCCTCTAGGATGTTGCAAGCAGCCCTCGGCTATAGTTTGGCCACCCAAACTAGTTTCTCTAACCTGTTCCTCTAAATTGCTTTCTCTAAACAATGATGTTTGCACGTTATCTGTTGTACAGGCAGTCCTCAACTTAAAACCACAACTGAGTCCAAAATTTCTGTTGCTAAGCAAAACAATAGTTAAGTTGCATGTTCGGACATTAGAGAAGACATTTATTCCATCCATCCATCCATCCATCCATCCATCCATCCATCCATCCATCCCTCTTCCTTCAAAGTAGACCATAA
Source organism: Pituophis catenifer annectens (assembly GCF_029215685.1). NCBI lineage: Eukaryota > Metazoa > Chordata > Lepidosauria > Squamata > Colubridae > Pituophis > Pituophis catenifer. The sequence continues at coordinate 214,257,018 of NW_027256882.1, forward strand.
CCTACTTTTTTGGTAAACTGGAAAAATCTGGGATAGATAGCATCACCACCAGATGGATTTGTAACTGGCTGACAAACTGTTCTCAGTGAGTAGTCCTTAATGGTACTACATCTACATGGAGGGAAGTAAGCAGTGGGGTACCACAAGGTTCCATCTTAGACCCAGTACTCTTTAGTATCTTCATAAATGACTTAGATGAGGGAATAGAAGGGGAACTCATCAAATTTGCAGATGACACTAAGCTGGCAGGAATAGCCCACACCTAGATGATAGGCTCAAGATCTAGATGGATCTCAACAGACTTGAACGTTGGGCCCTATCTAACAAAATGAAATTCAACATAGAGAAAAGTAAAGTCTTAGGCAAGAAAAACTAAAAGTACACCTACAGATTAGGTGAAACCTGGCTTAGTAGCAGTAACTGTGAGAGGAATCCTTGGAATCAACTAAAAATGAGCCAGGAGTGTCCAGCAGCACCAGCAGTAGCTAAAAAAGCCAATGTAATCCTAAATTGCATTAGAGGGATTGAATGAAGATCATGTGAGGCACTAGAACTGCTCTATAAAGCCTTAGTAAGGCCACACCTAGGATACTACATCCAGTTTTGGTCACCACACTATAAAAAAGATGTTGAGACTCTAAAAAGAGTGCAGAGAAGAACAACAAAGATGATTAGGGGCCTGGAGGCTAAAACATATGAAGAATGGTTGCAAGAATTGGGCATGGCTAGTCTAGTAAAGAGAAAGACCAGGGGTGATATGATAGCAGTGTTCTAATATTTAAGGGGCTGTCACAGAGAGGAGGAGGACAATCTATTTTCCAAAGCACCCGAAGGCCAGACAAGGAACAATGGATGGAAACTGATCAAGGAGAAATTCAACCTAGAAATGAGAAATTTTCTGACAGTTAGAACAATAACCAATGGAAAGCTTGTCTTCAGAAGTTGTGGGTGCTTCATCATTGGAGGCTTTCAAGAAGAGACTGGACAACCACTTGTCAGAAATGGTATAGGGTCTCCTGCTTGAGGAAGGGGTTGGACTAGATGACCTACAAGGTCCCTTCCAACCAGTGGTGGAATTCAAATTTTTTTACTACTGGTTCTGTGGGCGTGGCTTGGTGGGTGTGGCAGGGGAAGGATACTGCAAAATCTCCATTCCCTCCCCATTCCAGGTGGGTTGTCTCCGGTTCGGACCGGTTTGCAAGAACCGGTAGTAAAACCGGCCGGAAGCTCCGCCCACTGACCCGGACGTCATCAAAGTTGATCTGCATGTGAAAGAAGAGCGCGCGGGCGCAATGCGAACTGGTAGTAAAGTTAAGTAGAACCCACCCCTGACTTGAGTGGTTGAATAGTGACCCTTGTTTTGTTCTCAGTGAAGGGAGCTGAAGTAGGAGAAGAAAGCTGCTTTCAGCACACCGAGAGACAATTCAGAGGCAAAGTAGGCCTGAAGAGATTTCAAGGTGAACTCTGATGTTTTATTAGTACTACAGTTCAGATGCATGGACAGCATCCTTTTCTTTGCATGGTCCTTTTTGCCAGGAAAGGCAAAGCTGTTGACAATCCCCATTCTTTCTGAAAGAGGCACACACAACAACAAGAGCAGAGGTGCTGGTGGGAAGCACAATCCTGAGAGTGACAATTAGTGGCTAACTATAAAAAATGAAGGAAATAATGGAGACAGATGACCAGATTTAGTAAAAATAAACCCTGTCATTAAAAACTAATTAAATATTTGCATTTCAGCATTAAGTTTTGGCATCAAAGTTTGGGCAAACAGCAGGGCGACTCTGAAGCTTATTGACTAATTTCTTGAAGTTTTAAAAGGAGATTAGTTGCATGTAATGTATGGCTGCTCTACAGCACTCTTCCAAGCAGCTGCTTTATTATTCTTTTGAAAGTGAATCATTTGTAACTGTTCTCAAAGATCTTTTATCAGCCACTTATCTTCTTCAGTTGGACTTGTGATATGGGGAGGGGGGGGATAAAATGAATTGCCAGCTAATATTGGGGAAATTAATTCAACCAGAACAGCAGGAGAGTAATAACTTATCTGAATGGTTAAATATTTGCATTTGGCAAGAAAATGAAAGAGGAGGAGGAGGAGGAGGAGGAGGAGGAGGAGGAGGAGGAGGAGGAGGAGGAGGAGGAGGAGGAGGAGGAGATGATGAAGAAAGATGCTATATCAGTTAAGGTGGTCACCCGCCTTTCCTTGACTTAAATAGTTTGAACTGTTATATCACTGGCGGCTTTGAGCATTTATGGAATCTTCTGGTTGCTGTTAGAAGTTGAATTGCTGATAGCAAAGAGATTGTCTTATCTTTAAACATTTCTATACATCATAGGGAGGATGTACATTAAAGCCCAAGATATATTTTATATTAGCAAAATTATATTTTATTTACGCAATCTGCCAGATGGTCTTAGGAAGATCAAAACTCTCCTCTGCATTCTATTTCCTAACTCTCTCCAACTTTTCTACCATTTGAGTTTAGTTTCTAATAAACTTTTCCATCCTCCCTTCCTCTTCCAGCACTCCCCCCCCCACCTCCTCGCAACCTTAGCTCATTTGGAGGATGAACGCCTGGTTGGAGGGGGAAAAGGAGACAGAATGGCATAGCCCAATGTGTGGACCCAGGCATTGTGCACGAATGTGGGTAGCACAGATTTGATGCTAAGTCATCAAAACATAATTAGGAGGAAGCTTCCCAACTGAGCAATGCAGAAATCCAAATGAAAGCATCCTCAAGCGATAGTTATCTTGCCTCTACTTGAGTGCATGCTGATTTGTTGGGATTGGCATGAAGTGTTGTGTGAATTCAACCATTATGGTTTGCAAACCATGGCTCATTGCTTAAAACTGGACATGCAGTGGTATATGGAATGACCTTGGGGGAACAGGAAGAATAGCTGTAGACTAGACAACTACCATACAAAAAAAATCTCAGTCCTCAGATGCAGAAGGGAAGTGGAAAGCATCTCAGAAGGGACGCTCCCTAGCTTTACAGAGAGTAAAAGAAAAGGAGGGGAGAAACACTTTCCAACTTGCAAGATTCTGTTAATTTAACCTTACAATAGACTTGCAAGATTGAGGCCATCCCATTGAGGTAGTTCAGACAGGAAGCAATAACGATGAACACCAGCTCTATGTTTAATGTAAGGCATAGGTGTCAAACTTGATGTATCGTGATGTTTTTTGCGTTTGTGGAGCCGGCTTGGGCATGGTTTGTGTGTGATGCATCTGGTGGGCCGCCAGTTTGATAAGTCTGATACAGAATGTAATGAACCTCTACTTCCTGTTCCCTCAAGATCAATCCCATACCATTACAGTGTAGGGGATCAACCTGGGTGATATACTCAACAAGCTATGGCTATAACAAACCATAGTTTCATCTAGTGTGTAAACCCACGCACTGCATGTGCATTTTTGTAGTACTGCAGTGACCAATCAGAGTGCTGTGTAAGGACTAAGGCAGCTCATTTCATTGTAAAGTTCACTGAATATATAACAGTTCTGTTCCAAACAGACCTCAAATGAAATTGATTGTTAGAAGTATCCATCTTGGATTGATTCATTGCTATTTTTTCTGTTCTATTTTGTTGTAATCCATCCAGGGCTCACTTAAACCTTTCCAAGTGCATCAATTGAAAAACATTAGGTGGATTTGGAATCACATTTTCATTATTTCACCCAGATAGTTCCAGATATGTTCGTCAGTTGGTATTTTCTACAATTGGTGTTGACTGAATCCTAACCTTTGCTACTATTCACAGGTGGAGAATTGTGCTCATTTTCCAGAAACATCTTCATGTTTGTTCATGAAAACATCTCATCTCATGTTTGCTGAGAAACAAGTATGGATTCAAGCCGCTACATCTTTACATTTTTCATCAAATAAAATAAAATTGCCTTTCTGAAGAACATGTGTATCTTAAAAAGAGTAGATTCTCCTAATTTCTCTGAAATGTGACCTATAAAAAGAGCTCAGTTCATTCTCAGTTTCTGTAACAATTATGTATTTATCAGTGGTGAAATCCAAATCTTTTTACTACCGGTTCTGTGGGCATGGCTTGGTGGGCGTGGCAGGGGAAGGATATTGCAAAATCTCCATTCCCTCCCCACTCCTGGAGGAAGGATATTGCAAAATCTCCATTCCCACCCCACTCTGGGGCCAGCCAGAGGTGGTATTTGCTGGTTCTCCGAACTACTCAAAATTTCCACTACTGGTTCTCCAGAACCTGCTGGATTTCACCCCTGGTATTTATGTAATTTACAAAAATACGTGTTTATGCATTTACACTGCAACTCCAGAAATTTTTCACACAGAAGCCGCATGATTTTTGAGGCTTTTCTTCAGAACGCCCACCTTTTAAATATCCTTAAAAAAGTAAAATTGGTTGCTTTGTAGCAAGTTTCTAAAAATGTTTAACTGAAGGTGCTCTAATCCTTGTTTTTTCTTACATTGTTCATATATTGCCCTTTCCCTAGAGAAGCTTATTTGCTCTGTGTATAATTTGCCACATGGGCTCTGGATTGCCGGAGTTAGACCTGCTGAGTTACAGGTGGGTAAATGCCAAAGATGGCCTGTTTCTATGTCTTTGGGATTTGCAAATGATTTCACACCCCAGGTTAATTGGCAATAAATACAAGCCCTACATGAGAAGCGGCTCTGAAATGGGAGTAGGAAGTTAGGCTAATATATACTTAAGACTTTTTCTTCCGCCGTAAACTGCAATGCCATTCTGAAAAGATAGACTGTCACTAACCAATTACGTCTTATTTTTGTTCATTCCTTCACACTCTGCTTCTGCTTTGCTCTTGCTAAGCAATTCTTTAATATTTATTTTGGCCATTTGAGAGACCAGGGTGGTTTTTCCCTATATGTAAAAATTATCCTCCCGGCAAATTATTTTTTTTATGGATCACATTTGGTTATCTGGCAGGTTTAGATCTATAATTTCTCTGCCAGCCAGTGATAATGAGCCTGGCTGGCAATTTATACTCTTCATCTAGCCATTACCAAAATGATACAAACGCAGAAGCACCTTTCCCTGTAGCTGAACCCTTTCTGTGGAACGCTTTCTCTGGAGAGATTACATTTGTTACCTTGGCATTTGTCAGCGAGCAATAAATCACGTTCCTTTGCTTATTTATTTCATTTTAATCCTATTAAGAATGAGCCTATAATTGGAGTGGTTTTATCTGTGATCATGTCTTAAGACTTACATATCCATTTTTATTTTTATTTTTTTTTTGCTCGTGGTATTTAAATATGCTTTGTGTCAAACCCTGCCTTGAAAAAACCCATTGACTGAAAAGTGGCCAAGAAATATTTAACATTTTTTAAAAAATATCCCCTGTTGTGGCTGGCCAAGAAATCAGGCTGTGAGGCAAAGGAAAGCAAAAATTTCTTATCCCAATCCTCTTTTTCATTTTATACCCTTCCTACTATTCTTATCAATTTTAGTTTTCCTTTTATGAGAAGACATAGGAGAATGTACCAACAGGATCATTTTTCAGTGATTTACATTTGTTTTTGGTTCATTAAGTGGGCAAGAACATGTTTTGCCAAGTTGTTGGGTGAACTTTGAAGTGAGGAAAAAATCCTCAACAATTAATTGTTGATTAATTAACATCATGCTTTTAAACAAACTCAAGGAACACTAATCAATAATTACTTAGCTTTATGATGCAAAAAGGAAAAGAATCATTTCCTACGAACATATGCTTCTGGCTGTTTACATTTCATTTCCATTTTTTCCCCACCAAAATATCTCACTGAAGAACTTTTTAGAGATTAGTCGTTTAACTGTTTAAAGGGTTACCTGCAGAGGTAAAGAGATCTGCATTATTATGAAGAAGCATAAAAAGGCAGTAATTTAGGCCTGCCAGATGAAACAACAATTTTTAATGTGGTAGGACAGTTCTTAAAAGAAAGAGATTCCAGCTGGACTCTGGCTTGAGCACTGTAACAAAATCTCTTGGGTTACAGTCATGTCCATGTCTAATCAATCACACAAGCTTGTCCTCATCTTTGACCTTGGATATAATCAGATATAACTAAGGTTTAGGAAAGAAGGATGATTGTGTGTATCCATTGATATAGTAGATCAGCAGCTCACCCAATCAGGAGCAGAGAGAATATTAAGGTAAAGGTAAAGGTTCCCCTTGCACATATGTGCTAGTTGTTCCCGAATCTAGGGGGCGGTGCTCATCTCCATTTCAAAGCCAAGGAGCCAGCGCTGTCCGAAGATGTCTCTGTGATCATGTGGCCAGCATGACTAAATTCCAAAGGCATTTTTGAATGCTGTTACCTTCCCACCAAAGGTGGTCCCTATTTTTCTACTTGCATTTTTTACGTGCTTTCGAACTGCTAGGTTGGCAGAAGCTGGGACAAGTAACGGGAGCTCACCCCATTACGCGGCACTAGGGATTCGAACTGCTGAACTGCCGACCTTTCGATCAACAAGCTCAGTGTCTTAGCCACTGAGCCACCATGTCCCTGCTAAAGAGAATATTATTCTTAATATTATTAAGAATCTAGTGAATTTTGTTAAAAACAGAAAGGTAGTCACTTCTTCACATTTATAGGTGGTCCTTGACTTACAACCGTTTATTTAATGACTGTTTGAAGTTACAATGAAAAAAGTGACCTATGACCATTTTTCACACTTATGACCGTTGCAGCATCCCTGTGGTCATGTGATCAAAATTTAGACACTTGGCAACTGGCATGTATTTATAACAGTTTCAGTATCCTGGGGTCATGTGATCCCCTTTTTGTGACCTTACGACAAGCAAAGTCAGTGGGGAAGCCAGGTTCACTTTACAGCCGTGTTACTAACTTAACAGCTGCAGTGATTCACTTAATAACTGTGCAAGAAAGGTTGCAAAATGGGGCAAAACTCAAATAAAAACTGTCTCATTTAGCAAACGTAAGTTTTGGACTCAATTATGGTCATATGTTGAGGCCCACCTGTGTTTGTTTATTTTGAACATTTATATGGCTGCCCAACTCACTCACGGTGACTTGGTCAGTAAAACCCTAAATACAAAACCCAATAAACCCTCACATGCACACGCAGCAACAACAATCAAACAAGCTTTATGGGCTCTATATCACCCGGGGGTCCCCAATACTGCTGGCAAAACCAGGGCTTTTCAAAAAAGTATCAAGGTGGGGGCATTCAGGGATGATGTTCCACAAGGAGGGAGCCACCACAAAGGCCTTTCTTCTTCATTCATCTTCAGATGAATCTCCTTAATAACATGCCCTACCTCACCACTTCCCACTCAGATGGGTTGGGTAGATGCAGTGGAGGGATTCAAGTAATTTAACAACCGGTTCTCTGCCCTAATGATTTCTTCCAACAACCAGTTTGCCAAACTGCTCAGAAAGATAACAACCGGTTCTCCGGAAGTGGTGCGAACTGGCTGAATCCCACCACTGGGTAGATGTAACCTGGAAAAAGATAACCTGGCTCCAAGCCATGTAGAGCTATAAAGGTACAACCAACACCTTGAATTGGCCCTGGAAGCAAATTGGCAACCAATACAGCTCCCACAACTGAGGTAACACATGTGAAAATCTAGACTTGCACAAAACCATGTGGGCCACCACAATTTGAACCAACTGAATCTTCCAGATACTTTTCAAGAGCAACCTCATGTAAAGCGTATTGCAGTAGACAAGACAGGAAGTGATTTGATTGTGGGCGACTGTGAGCAGGGTTTGTTTTATCTTGATTGCCTTCTTCTGGTCTTCTCTGAGTAGTGGTAGTTCTCTTTAGGTGGTTAAGTAGAGACTTTTTACCTCAGGGGAATTATTTGAGTTGTTTAACTACAGGTTCAAGTACCAATTTTCTTTAGTTAGAGTACACTGTAATTGTGAAAGATGAACCACAAGGAATCACATTCCCTCTATGGTATGTGTATATGTGTGTGTGTATACACACTTACATACGTAGTTCATATTGGCATTAGCATAGTAAGTTACAGTTCATAGATTTTTATTATGTAATTTTGTAGGAACAAATGAGAACAGTTTTTTTTTTTAATCGTACTGCAATATCCACAGGTAATTTACTTTTTCTAAATACTTTTGTGGATATAGGATGGCTCAAGGGTCTGATAATGGGACGAACAACCTCTCACTTCGAAGTCATTGATCTGAATCAATCCCTTGTCAGTAGCAGCCCAAAGTCATTATGATCTGATAGCTGTGTGCAGTGATTTATGTTGCTCAATATAGTTTGTGGTAACACAGTTCCTTCTGGTAGCTTATTAAGGGACAGAATAAAATATATTGCATTGAATTCACCTTCTCATCTAAAATGAGTTTGAGGGAAGTTCAGATTGATTTTGAATCCTGACATTAATGTTAGTCATGTGTCTGAACCTGTCTAGCTTTAGCTGACTCCTTCCAAGACCCCCTATATAACCTGGCTTGTACATATGAAGAAAATATGGATAGTGCCATTTTAGCCTGCATATGGGAACACCACTTCTGAATTTCCAATCTTAACAGCTCTCTGTGTTTAAAATGTTGAAAAACGTTGAAAAAGGAATACAGGTTTCTAGCCCCAGTAGAAACTTCAAATCTGGGAGCATTCAAAAGACCTGATCTACATCTGAACAATGAACCGTTTGATTCTGCCATCTAATTTCCACTTCATGTTTTGTCTATGAAGTTCAAATCTAAATGCATATCAACTTCCTTTGTTTAAACTATCGACCAACAAAGGATAAAATCAGAGCCATTCTCTCTTGTATACAATAATTTAGATGCAACTTTGAGCAAGCAAGTACTGGAGCGCATAACACCAGACATGTCACTGGAGGGCAAAACCACAAAACTGTGTCTCAGTTATTTTGGCCAAATCATGCAGGGGAATTTGATGGAGAAAGCAATTATGCTTGGAAGAGTTAGCGGTAAATGGAAACCAGGCCGTGAAAGAACACGGTGACTGGACACTAACAAAGCTGATACCAGCCAGAGCACAGAACAGCTCAAAAAAATTAATGTAGGGTCAGAAGATGTGGAGAGACCTGGCCCATAGAATCACCAAGAGTCAGTCACGACTGAATGGAAACATCATCATCATCGTGTAGATTTGGAGATGTTCTATTGTATTTTCTTATCGCATTCATAGGCTATGGGTTATACTAAGGGATGACAGCTTTTTCTGGCCACAGGCTATATTATAACAACAACCTGAGGCTTAATTTATTGCAGCATTTTAAAAAAAAGAGTTTTGTGAATGGGCTCTTAGTTGATTTCGTTTATACCATTGTGATTGTCAGAAATCCACAACTGGCTGCAGATCCAGGTTGAATAATTTTTTAGTACTAATGTGGGTTTAGCCATAGGGCATTCAAAGTGTGAAACAAAATGGACGTTGCTGTTATTGCAGTTGTTGTTATTCAGTTTTCTGCATCGTTTAGAAAGGGAAATAAAACTAAGTCCCGGCTATGCTTCATATTCTTTTTTAAGGCTAGAAAACGCACCTTACTCCCTTTTAATATTTCAAAGTATATTGTTGTTTTAAAAAGCTGTTTTCAAAATTAGAAAGTTAATTTTTAAGGACAGGGCTGACTGCTCCTATTCCCTACAGCATACTTAAATGGTGATTTTTATCTGAAGAGCCAAATTATTTAGCCATGGATTATCTTTTATCTCTTTGGTCAAAAGTGCAGGCACAGAGATTCAATATCTGCCTTCTTAAAGTGTCAGCTCTAAAAACACAAACACAATGGTAATCAACTGCTTTGACATAAAGCAAATTAACATGCGAAACACAATTTATTCACTGCTCAGACTGGTCTCCAGATTAAGAGCTGGCGAACTGTTGCCTTTCATTACTCCAGGACCGTAAGTGAAGAAGTAACTCGTATATTCTGATCCTGTTCATTCAGTAAAACAAAAACAAGGAATCTTGGATTCAATAACTCTTTCTTCTTAATGAAGAAATGTTAATGCTAAACTACAATCTTGCAGATGGGGAAAGGTTCGCTCTGAGCTTTCTGATATAGCTCTTGGGAACTGGGTGGAAATAAATAACATTCAAGAAAAGGTTATTCCTCTTGGGTGTATTTTTGATCTTTCAGCTCTCTAAGTAGCCATTATAACAGCAGCAGCCTGGATTTCAGGCAATTGACTTTGTATGTTTGTGTATGTGTGTTTGTATGTGTGTTTATGTGTATGTATGTTCTATCATCTATCTATCTATCTATCTATCTATCTATCTATCTATCTATCTATCTATCTATCTATCTATCCATCCATCCATCTATCTAGCTATCCATCCATCCATCCATCCATCCAGTCCATCCATCCATCTATCCATCCATCTATCTATCTATCTAATTTCCAAATACCAGAAATGAATATAGATATAGACTGGATGTAGACTGGATGACACATCAAACAGGTTTGGGTTTGTGGTTCAGGATTGTATTATAGGCTAAAGAATTACTTTAGAATGACCACTAGACCATGGTGTCAAATTTGCAGCGTCATATTGCAATCACATGATGTTTTGCAAGTTTTTCGTATTCACAGAGCTGGGGTGACCATGGTGTGGGCATGATGCATCTGGCCCGTGGGCTGCCAATTCGACACCCCTGATAGACTAAATGTTAAGGTTCTCCTCCACTTTTACTTTATTTGCTTGGATGGCCAATGACTCTTTGCTAATATATTAGTGGTCCTCTGGATTTTTGAAGCTCAGATGTGGCAACAATGGTCTTATGTGATTGTTAAGAAAATAATAATATAGCTTAAGATTGTAGCCCTATTGTACCGACAGCTGGTAGGTCTGATTCCAAAATAATGGGCATGATTAGGTAGAATTTATTCATGGATTTAGTAACAGAACCTATGGGGAACAGAGAATTTGTAAAATCAGAATTAGCCATGCTAAAAGAAGAGATAGTATTTGATATGAATATACAAGTTACCTTGATCTTTATTTACACTGTGAAAAATACTGTAAATCACATTCTAGCACTATCTTAGTACACAAGGTAGAATGGTAGTAGGTGTCAAGCTTCTATCCAACATCTTGTTTGTGTTATTTACTGTATGCATGGGGACAACTGATTCTTTGGCGTTTTCCTTACTGAAGAATTACCTATATTGTCAACTAGGTTTTTGTTTTGTATCATTCTTGATGTATTGATGGGGAAAAGAAAGGGAATAATTTCAATAAACAATTTCTCAGAAAATATTTTTTTGAACTTTAGTTTTTTGGATCTTTGGAGTACTGCAAATGTTTTCTGTATCACCGATGTGTATGTCTAAATCAACATACGTGGTTTAATATAGGTAGTATGGCAACCCTCCTCACCACTTTTTTGTGAGCCTTGAAGCCTTATCTCTGCAGCCATTTTGCTACAGGGTGTATACAGTACATGCAATAAATCTCACTGACTTTCAGAATTTGTGAAAAACTGTTGCAGTTGGAGCTCCATATTCTCTGTAGTACTTTATCTGTGATTTCCTGATTGTTGTTCTATGTTACTCACACACATTTTTGATATGATTCACTGCAACTGATTCTTTGGGGTAAATCATTATAAGGAAATAAAAATATGAATAAAATAATATTATTAGCTAGTAGTTGAGATGGATTTTTTTCCAAAGGAAAAAAATAGATGCTTTTGAAATGCAGGTTATGTTAGAACTCCCAGCTCTAGGTGCAAAAATCAAGATGGCTGCTGGATATAGCAAAACAAAACAAAATAAATCTTGGGTTTTAATATAGTAGGTTTCCAGATTTTTAGACTTGATAGCCCTAGTTATATTCTGTTTCTTTCATCCATATTTTGTAACATGAGTGGATAAAGAATGAAGAAGAGACCCATAGGCCAGGAGAGGCTAGGAGAACTTGGTTTCAAGGCCGCTAAAGGCCAGATTCGACCATAGCCTTTTCAGCAAAGGAACAGAATACTATAGGGAGACAATCAAAGATGACAGGTTCCAAAGGTGTTTTTTTTTTTTTCAAAACGTAATTGGACTTTGTTTTTCCTTGAAGGCGTTTCACTTCTCATCCAAGAAGCTTCTTCAGTTCTCACTGAACGGTGGAGGATGGAAGGATTTATATTCCTTGCAGTCATCTGGTCATTAGCACTCTCTCTGAGAGTCATTGAGGCCACTGGAAGGTTTATCTGTGGCTTTGGGGTCATCTGAATAGTGCAAATAGGTATGGAACCTTTTTGGAATTGCTGAAAGGACTGTGTTTACAACACAGGAAAAACAAAATCCCTTTTGAAAGGGACAACCAAAGCCTGGATGAAGGAGAATCTCCATAGACAAGGATGGCAAGGTTGCTTCATCAGATAAAGTTACGGATGGGGCTGCTCGGAGGGAAGCCTTTGATTTATTCCAGTCTCTTTATTTCAATCCCAATGGAGGGAATGAAGGACCAAGCCTAAATGTCTTGTCTATCTATAGAATCAGAAACAATTATTTCTGTCAGTTATGCCTGACTGAAGATACTGCATTTTATTTTATGATGTATGCGTCACTTTTCATTAATTTTGAGAAGCCTCTACCTTCAGAAACTTGAGTAAACAATGGTGAGTTGGATTAGATCTTGGGCTGTAAATACATTTCTTTTTCAGCCAGGTAAAAAAAGAAAGAAAGAAAAAGAAAAGAAAGAAAAAAAGAGCAAGGCCAAAACCCCTCGGAGCAGAAAATGTCACACTGATTGCTAACACATTACTGCACAGAGAAATGCCTAATAAAACCCCTATTAGGATGTCATACCTGCTTACTGCTGAATTCTCCAGAAAGTTTATTTGATATGTCTAAGCCAATTATCAAAGTCTTAGTGATAAGAAGCAGCTCACTGGGCCCGAATATGTCAGATTAGAATGACTAAATTGTGGGAATTTGTGGGCCTCTGCTTTGAATAATTAACTTGACTTTTTCTACATGCAGATCTTTCAAAGTAATTTTCTCTTTTACAGGAAGCTTTTTGCCCTTGCGCTGCCTTTGAAAAGTAAAATGCCTGAGAGGGCACTGCTTTCATATTCCCCCCTTCCCTGCCTTTTTCTTTACATCTCTTCTTTCTTCCTCTTTGCCTTATCTTTGCTCAGGTTAGCTGCCACAAATGACCTGCTGTTTGAAGAAATCTTTGCTCCTACTACAAACTCTAAGGTCATTTCTTCATTAGTATTTTACTGTAACTACCCATCATCCCCCTCCTCCCATTGCTGGACCAAAATAATAGCAATGGGATGTTTGCAGTGGTGTAATTCAATTTTTTTTTTACTACCGGTTCTGTGGATATGGTTTGGTGGGCATGGCAGGAAAAGGATACTGCAAAATCTCCATTCCCACCCCACTCCAGGGGAAGGATACTGCAAAATCTCCATTCCCACCCCACTCTGGGACCAGCCAGGGGTGGTATTTGCCAGTTCTCTGAACTACTCAAAATTTCCGCTACCGGTTCTCCAGAAGCTGTCAGAACCTGCTGAATTTCACCGCTGGATGCTTGGTGCTTTCTAAGCTTGGTTGTTTTCTTGCAGAAGTTTCATTACCAAACTAGATAACATCATCCAGTGCATGTATGATTCACTGATGATATTATTTAATTTGGTAATGAAATATCTGCAAGATTAAAGAGCACCAAGGACCCCACAATTCAATCCTGAGCTACAAACGTTCTATTCTATCAAAATAATAGTAAAGAAGATGGACTTTAAATCACCTCAGGGTTGACTACATGATGCTATGAAAGGAGATCATTGGAGGTCATTAATGGGAAGGAGTATCTCCTTACCTCTAGCATTGTGGAGCAACCTTTTGAACGCTCCTTCCGTGCCTGTCATTTATGAATCCTGTTTTAAGTATCAAGTTTGGTTCCAAGACGGAGACAAAAAGTATTTTCCTCGAGTAACTTGCAATATCTTCTAGAGCAGGGCTGTCAAACTCGATTTCACCGAGGGCTGCATCAGGATTGTGTTTCACCTTGGGGGAGGTGGGGGGGGCGTGGCCAGTGTGGGCATGGCCAGCTCAATGTCACTTGTGTCGGGGGCACCTGTGGTAGCCTGGGTGGGGCTGGGGGGATCCTCCTACAGCCCTCTGCCAGCGAAAATGGAGCTTGGGATGGCCGCACAAGTTCCATTTTTGGCTGCGACGGCCTCCAGCCCTCTGCTAGTTTTCTGCTGTTTTCACGGCCGAAAATGGAGCCTAGGCGGGCCATGCACGGTCCTCCTTAGCTCCCTTTTTGCTGGTAGAGGGCTACAGAAGGCCTTTATGACCGAAAATAGAGCCTGGGAGGGCCTTGTGCAGCCCTCTCGAGCTCAGTTTTTGCTAGATGAGGCACCACGGGCCAGTCCTTCACTATTTCCAGGGTGGCCCCCATGGGCCAGATTTAAGCACTCCACAGGCCAAATCTAGAGTCATACAACCATTGTGGTGTCAGGATTACAGGTTTTATACAATACCTACCATTCAACAATTCCTGGGTGATGCTATGAAGGTACGGTATTTTAAGTCACTATAGACAAGTGTTTTTCAATCTCAGCAGATTTAAGATATATAGACTTCAACATGCTAGCTGGGGAAACATGCTGAGTTGAAGTCCACGTGTCTTAAAACTGCTGAGCCTGAGAAAGAGTGTTGTAGACTATATGCAATTAAAATTAACATACTGCTTTGGGCTGTTTTTGATTAACAGACTATATTTTATGTTTGTTACAGCAGCAGTGACTGATACATTCTCAATAGGTCTGGAAGGACGGTACTCCTGGCCTCATGGTCAGCTGCGAGTGATGTAAAGGCATGGAATGGTATGTGGGTGTGTTATAGTGCATTCTTTTTGAAACCATACATAAATGCAGACTCAAGAGAGATTCAAAAACCCTGGACTAGGTGGTTTTGTCTCTGCCTTGAGTCTGATTGGATGTGGTTTCAAAAAAAAAAAATCTGCAACAGACTGACTTAAGACTCAAGGAAATTAATACTGTGTATGAAAGTAGCTTCTTGGATGAGAAGCGAAACGTCTTCAAAGAAAAACCAGAAAGTCCAATTGCCTCTTGAAAAAGCACTTTTGGATATCTTTGATGGGTGGTTTAGCTGCATTCTTCCGTCAATAATATTTTAGTCTGCAGCTAGTCCTCGTCTTACAACTATCATTTAGTGACCATTTGAAGTTACAATGGCACTGAAAAAAGTAACATGACAATTTTTCACACTTATAGCGGTTGCTGTCTCCCAGGGTCATGTGATCACCTTTTGCGAACTTCTGACAAGCAATGGGGAAGTCAGAGTCACTCAATAACTGTGTTGCTACCTTAACTGCAGTGATTCACTTAACCCTGAGCCCTGGTGGCGCAGTGGTTAGAATGAAGTATAGCAGGCTAACTCACTGCCGACTGCCAGGAGTTCGATTCTGACTGACTCAAGGTTGATTCAGCCTTCCATCCTTCCGAGGTCAGTAAAATGAGGACCCCAGATTGTTGGGGGCAATATGCTGGCTCTGCAAACTGCTTAGAGGGGGCTGTAAAGCACTATCAAATGATATATATGTCAGCGTGCTTTTGATACTGCTATTAACAACCGTTGTAAGAAAAGTCAAAATATGTGGCACAATTGACTTAACAACTTCTCATGCTTAGCAGTGGAAATTTTGGGCTCCATAGCAGTCATAAATCAAAGATTACCTGTAATGTTTTGGTTTTTTATTCTGCTGAGAAGAAAGGAAATATATTTTTGCAGGTAAGTTTAGATGCTACGCAGCACTGTAGAATGCACAACAAAATTTATTAGGTCTCATAATACAAATAATGAAGCTGGCCTTGAGAAAAGATCACTTGCATATACATATACATATACATATACATATACATATACATATACATATACATATACATATACATATACATATACATATACATATATATATGTCTCGGTAGTAAAATTCTGAGCAAGAATTTTTATATTTAGTAACATTCAAAGTCAGTTTGGGCTAAGATCTGCAAATGATCTGTATCTTTGTATATGGACACAGCTCAGCATTTTTTACAGTCCAGAAGCAAGAGGCTGGACTTTCAGGACTGCTGACATGAAAGTAATTACATTTTATGAATGCCTCTATAATGGCTGTAAGATTTTTTTTTTTTTTTTGCATATATGTTAATTACATCTTAAAGCTGAAATCAGAGATGGAAAGAGATAGGCTGTATCTTTGACAGAACAAGGGAAAATAATATTTGAAATGCTGCTTATATTCAAATTGCCTGCTTTCTTTTTCTGGGATGTATTTGGACTTCTTTCATAAAGAAAATGCTACACATCTGTTCTTTGACAATTATTTCTGAGATGCAAAATGAGAAAGGAAAAATCCTTGTACTGGGATATGGTGTTTCTTGGAATCATTAAGAATAGAAGCTAATGTTGGAGGAAGAAATTTAAAATTGTTAGGCGCTGGGGAACATTTGGCGAAAGACCGTATTGTTTTGTAGAAGGTGTGGGTTCTATTCAAACCACAATTTCTGACTAAGACCTGCGTAGTTTTGCCTTCTTGCCATGGACAGAAGCAGCTTAAATGTTTCTGTAAGTGCTGGTCTGCCTTTAACTGTGTCTGTGAAATGTGTGTGCTTGGCATCTATCTCATAGATGAAAAATGGATGTTGAAAATAAAATAAAATAAAATGGAACCTTAAACTAACAAGTAAATGTGTTTCTTATAACTTATAATCTACTTCTGCCCATTTTCCTGCAAGTACAGGTAGTCCTTGATTTACAACCAATCGTTTAGTGGCTGTTCGAAGTTACAATGGCATTGAAAAAAGTGACTTATGACCATTTTTCACACTTACGACCATTGCAGCATTCCCATGGTCACATGATCAAAATTTGGATGCTTGGCAACTGGCATGTATTTATGACGGTTGCAGTATCCTGGGGTCATGTGATCACCTTTTGTGACCTTCTGACAATGGGTAAAGCCAAATTCATATAACAACCATGTTACGAAGTTAATAACTGCAATGATTCACGTAACAACTGTGGTAAGAAAGATTGTAAAATGGGGCAAAACTCATTTAACAAATATTTTGCTTAGAATCGGAAATTTTGAGTTCAATTGTGGTCGTAAGTGAAGGAATACCTGTAAATGTGTTTCTGATGACTTAAACTACTTCTATTTTCCTGCAAGTAAACCATGGACAAATGTCCTAACATATCTTGATCAAAACTGGATAATGTCTTTCAGATTATTCAGAATTGTTCCTCCTTTGCTCTTACAAATCTATTCAATATCTATTGTGTGTTGTGTTTCTAAGGCACCCTTGATGAAATATTTGATGAAACTTTATCTTTAAATATTGTTAAGATATCATTTGATAAATGTACGGTGTGTTGCCATGCAACAACAAATAATTGAACATATATTGTTCCCCAGATATGTAGTTTTAGAAGACCGCATTGGACTAGGGAAAAAGCTGTTTTCTTATGGTAGCCATTTACTGTGTTCTGGTTAGTTACAACAATTTCTGCAGATAGCGGGACTACAGAAATAATTCTTCTAAATAACTACAGCATTTTTTTAGAAGTCTTAATAATGGGAGAGCATTTTAACTGGAAAAAAAGATTTAATGTTTTATCCTTTTAAAGCTTTTTTCGCTTGCTAATTAGCTCAGGTTATATGCCTTACGTGTAGCCACTGTTACAGAAAGTAATAAATAGAAAATTATCCATAAATACGGAATGCTATTGGGGCAGCTAGTTACAAGGCACTGGAAATCTTTCTTCAAAAGAAGATATATATATTTTATTGTTATCATGCTTAGTTTCAAAGTGGTAGATTAACTATATTTCAAACTGATGTAACCAGGAAAGTAGTAATAAAATCTAGGATAAAATCTTTGTACAAGATCTGCAATATTCCAAATGATAGGCCACAGAAAGTAAGAAAAGAACTAAGAGTAATATTTGATTCATATAAAGTGCAAGCAAAGTAATGAATAGTTTCCATATAACTAACTAAATTTTACAAGTAAAAAAATGATAGAGACAACAATTCTTTCCCACATAATAAAGAAATGACTGCAAACTTAAAACAGAATATTAAAATTGTGAATGATTTTAAAATGTTATCTAATTTTGGGTTCTATTTAATTGGCCCAAACTATGTTATAATAATAATTTTAATTAGCAATTTTATCATGTTTGTGTATCTATATTTTTTCTTGACTGTACACCGCCTTGAGTCCTACGGGAGAAAGGCGGTATAGAAATATAATAAATAAATAAATAAATAAATAAAATAAAAATTCTAGCTTGCCCTTCATCATTCCATTCAGAGTTGAAAAGATATATTGTATAAGGAAGGATTCTATAATGAGATTAGCTCCCTAATTCTGAAATCAAGTCATCAGCACATTTTGTCTATCCACTGCAGGATGAAGGCCTCTTCTGCATGTTTCCAACCAATACGGTTCTGAGCTTTCTTTTGCCAATTGGGCCTGCAATACTTGCTGATGTCATCAATCCATCTTGTTTTAGGACTCTTTCATGGATGCTTTCTATCAAGTGGGATTTATTCTATGACTGCCTTGGTCCACCTGCCACCAGTTCGTCTTGCTATGTGACCAGCCCATTTCCATTTCAATTCTTTTCCTCTCTTGAGGATATCGTATACTTTCGTTTGTTCTCTAATCCATGTGTGGGTCTTTCTATCTTGTCTTGTAATGCCGAACATGTATCTTTCCATGGGTCTTTGTGCCACACGTAGCTTTTGTATAGATTGTGAGGTTTATATTTAATGGTATGGAGTTGTTCCCTTCCAACTTGTATCATTAAATGTACAGGGTTGGAAGGGACCTTGGAGGTCTTCTAGTCCAACCTCCTGCTCAAACAGGAGACCTTATATCATTCCAGACAGGTGGTTGTCCAGTCTCTTCATAAAACCCTCCAGTGATGGAGCACCAATAACTTCTGAAGGCAACCTGTAGTTAATTGTTCTTACTGTTAGGAAGTTTCTCCTTAATTCCAGGTTGTTACTCTCCTTGATTAGTTTCCATCCACTGTTTCCTGTCTTGCCTTCTGGTGCTTTGGAAAATAAATTGATCTCCCTCTTCTTTGTGACAGCTCCTCAAATATTGGAATACTGCTATCATGTCACCCCAGTCCTTCTTTTCTCTAGACTGGCCATACCTGATTCCTGCAACCGTTTTTCATGTTTTTGTCTCTAGGCCTTTAATCATCTTATTTGCTCTTCTAAGTTGGTCTAAATTCTTAGTTCTTCTAAGCTGGTCCTTTGATTGCCATTTTCTATCTTCCCAGCTGGGTTCTGAAAAGCAAAATCAATGGGAGAAGCTGGATTCGCTTAATGTCCAATGGCAAAGAAGTTCATAAAACTGGACGCAACTCATTTAACAACTGCTTTGCTTAGCAATGGAAATTCTTGTCTCAACTGTAGTTATAAGTTGAGCTTTAGCTCAGGGGTCCCCAAGCCCGATCTGTGAACTGGCACCAGTCTGTGGCATGCCAGCAACCGGGCTGTGCAAACAAGTGAAGCTCCATCTGTAGGATGTAGGCAGCATGTGAAACCATGTCTCCTTTGATCTGCGGAAAAACCTCTCTCCACAGAACCAGTCCCTGGTTCCCAAAAGGTTAGGGGCCACTGCTCTAGCTGATTGGGGTGTAGGATATCCTTCTTATATAGTCCATGTGTCTGATACGCTTCAGTCATGGTAAGATTATGGTAACATTGACTACAATATCCTGTTTCCCCTAAAATAAGACATCCCCTGATAATAAGCCCAATCGGGCTTTTGAGCGCATGCACTAAAATAAGCCCCCCCTGAAAATAAGCCCTCCCCGAAAATATTTAAATGCATGCGCAGCCGGTCCCCGCCATTTCCTCTGGTTTCCTCCACGCGCACCAAAATAATAAGACCTCCCCGAAAATAAGGCCAAGCACTTATTTTGGGGTTCAAAAAAATATAAAACAGGGTCTTATTTTCAGAGAAACATGGACATACTTAAATTAGTGATATAGCAGTCAGTGAAACTTGCTTCTCAAGTGATACCTGAAAATTTACACTGTTAAGACACAATCATTTGTAGAATCTAACTATCACACTAAGTCATTATGTATTGTTTGGCTTGACTGAGCTGACCATTGACTAAATCTAATTAACAATGGCTTTCTATAAACTATGTAATCCACTGTCAATTTCCAGTTTTGAGTTCCAAGATGCTGAATTACAAATTCCATCATCAGAAACTGATAGCTATTTCAGCCAGAGAAAATGGAATTGGTATCTAACAGGATCTGGGAAACCAAGGCTGCAAATCTTCATGTTTGGAACAAAAAAGTTCTTGCAGCATCTATTTTTAAGGAATTTAATGAACCCTGGTGGCACAGTGGTTAGAATAGAAGTACTTCAGGCAAATTCTGCCTACAGCTTGGAGTTCAATCCTGAAGGGGCTCAAGGTTGACTCAGCCTTCCATCATTCTGAGGTCAGTAAAATGCGGACACAGTTTGTTGGGGGCAATATGCTGATGTTGTACACTTCCCAGAGAGTGCTGCAAAGCACTTTGGGGTGGTATATAAATCTAAGTGCCATTGCTATTGCTATTTTTGTTGATCCTTAATAACCCGTTTCTTCTCATGTTGAAAAAGAAAGGCCAATCTCTCCATGGACTTGCTCTTCTTGTATTGCTGTTGAAGTGTTTCAACACAACTTCACTCTCTTTTCCACCTGTTGTCTTTGTCTGCTAGTTACCTATGGAGAGTACTAAGTAAGCTGTCAATAAATCAGGTCTATGTGATTTGCTGATATATCAAATGAGAAGGAGAAGCTGCCTGGCTTAATGCGCTTATGATAAGAGAATGACTTCTTTTGAAAGAAGTTGGAGGCATTCTGCAGCTCTCAGTAAAGCCTGTCCAAATTGTCTGCCAGACATTGGAGGATGAAATTGACTTTAGCATCACAACATGTACTGCTAAGTACAGACCAGTGAGTAAATATTTAAAAGATGCAGTTTAAGCTTCTCTGGCTTCCTCACCTGAATTTCTCTAGGTTAACAGGAAGTAGCTGAGTGCACACAGAGCAAGATTAGATGCTGGGAACAAGGTTGCAAAAATTAAAATGTACTTCCCAGGGAACTTGTCATGATGGTTAAATGGACATATCTCCTGAAAAAAAAAAAAAGTTCCACTCAGCTGCACGATTAAGCATTCAGAAGACTCTGTAATTGGTAATATATTTTTTTATATTCCCGCGTAAATAAAATTCTTTCTATAAATTGCAATGTCGAATACTTAAAATTTTGTCACCTAATAATTCACACGAGACAGGAAGGCATAAAAGTGTAAAAGTAAATGCTCTGTTTCTCTCACCCCCCACCAGAAAATAGTTGGTAAAAGAATTTTTTTGTGGCTGTGGAATAAAATCAGAAGAGTAAAAAAAAAAAAACCCTTTCCTTAAAAAAAGAGGTGGATTTAACATATAAGAAATATACAAATTACATAATAAAGCAATGCCATGATAACTGTGTTCCCATATGAAATGTAATTTAGCTAAATTAGTGATTATGTTTAGCCAAAGGCATCCAGGTTTATAAACTTTGGTTTATCAAGAATTAAATAGTTTTTGAATTCCATATTAGGATAGCATAGAGCTAAATCATAAAGTGGTTTGTTGATTTTGGTTTTAGTGTGACATGGGAACTCATCCATTATGGTTATAGGGGATCCAACACTATTGTTTGCTAACCACATTTAACATTGTGTATATATATTTATAGCCAATGGCCAAACACACACATTAAGTTAAATCAGTAGTTTAAACAGTGGTTGGTTAAATACGTCATTTTTATGAACAATAAACAACAACAAAGGCTGGCTACAGATATTGCAATAAATTCAATTCAATAAATTGTACTAAGGTTTAGCTTAAGTTATGTATACAGCTATAATATTAACTTTTTTGCAGTTCTATTATTTGTTGAACTTTGCTCCTATCTTTATAAATTCAGAGATGAAGGTGCTGTGCTTTTTTTATATATTATTTTTCTATTCCGTGCTTGTTCTGGTAATAATTATATTCCACACGTGGAGGTTTTTTTGTGTGCTTTCCCTTAATACAGTTTACAACATAGTTGCTCCTAGTTTTCCTCACAGTTTCAACAAAACTGAACTTTAATTTTGGATTAAAAAAAAAAACGTTGGCAAGTTTGTGTCTTGATAATAAATGAGTTTCTTTTGATGGTTATTTCTTTTGTACCTGATTCCTTGTCCTCTAAGACATCACTTTGACTATGTATTTTCTGCTGTCTTCAAAGTGAATCATTCTTCTCTTCTTCTTTTTTTTCTAACATGTCTTTCAATGAAACATTGGTCACTGCAGCAGTAGCTCTGGAAGAGAAGATGAAGAAATACATATATTAATTTACTACTTTTAAAGCAGCATGTTTGTTCCTCTTCTGTAGATGAACACTTCACTTGAATTCTCTGGCTGGCCTTCCTGATTGGCTTCATCTCTGAATTCATTTTAAGAGTAAAGTTTTCTTCATTTGTCTTAGAAAGACAGGCCATAGAGTTTCTTATATGCCCTCTATTATTATTTTTTTCCATTCCAGAAAAGTCTCCTTTTTTAGCCTTTTGGTAACTGTTTATTAAGACTGTTGGGGCAACAACCGTTTGGAAAGTGGGACTGGAGCAAAAGATTAAAAGAAATAATATGGTAGAAAGTGAAATGAAAGCAAATTATCTTTCTATTTAATAAGATAGAGTTGACTTTCCACTTAATGTAAGGACCAGATTAATATAGAAGTTAAGGTGTTTAATTAAGACAAATTCAGCCTCAGACATGGAAGCTTCTTAGATGATTTGGGGCTCCTGGCTACACTCAGCTTGTCTTATTTTGTTGTGGAGATGCCCATGGAAGAATCACCATGAGCTCCTGGAAGAAATAGTCCCAGGAACTAAGATTTGGCCAGGTATAAGGATTTTGCATCACAAATCGCAATAGCAATAGCACTTAGACTTATATACCATGTCATAGTGCTTTTACAGCCTTCTCTAAGCGGTTTACAGAGTCAGCATATTGCCCCCAACAATCTGGGTCCTCAATTTACCCACCTCGGAAGGATGGAAGGCTGAGTCAACCTTGAGACGGTGAGATTTAAACTGCCGAACTGCAGCTAGCAGTTAACTGAAGTAGTCTGCAGTGCTACACTCTAACCACTGTGTCACCTCGGCTCAAATGCTTTTCTGCCTGTTGTAGGATAGAAAATTATTAAGACATCTACTGAATTCACATATCGCACTAAACCACTATGTGAGTTTATTGGTGTTGCCTCACAATGTTGTTGTTTCTAAAACCTACTTCCCCCACCCTCTATGTTCTTGAACCAATGAAACTATAATAAACACAGAAAATGAATATCATCGTACAGGTAATCCTCAATTTAGAACCATTCATTTAGTGACCATTCGACACTTGATCATTTCCCACACTTACAACCATTGCAGCATCCCCATGTCAGGTGATCAAAATTCAGATGCTTGACAACTGGTTCACATTTATGACGGTTGCCGAATCCCTGGGTCATGTGATTCCCTTTTGCAATGAGCAAAGTCAATGGGGAAACCAGATTCACTTAACAACTATATTAATAAATGAACAACTGCCATAGTTCAATTAACTGCCATAGTTAACAACTATGGCAAAAAAGGTTGCAAAATGGGGCAAAACTCACTTAATAACTGCCTCACTTAGCAAGAGAAATTGTGGGGTCAATTGTGGTCATAAGTCAAGGACTACCTGTATAAAATCCTTCTTTTTAAAGTTAGATCCAGGGGTGCTATTCAGCAGGTTCTGACAGGTTCTGGAGAACCAGTAGCGGAAATTTTGAGTAGTTCGGAGAACTGTCAAATACCACCTCTGGCTGGCCCCAGAGTGGGGTGGGAATGGAGATTTTGCAGTAACCTTCCCCTGCCACGCCTACCAAGCCACACCCACTAAGCCACACCACGCCCACCAAGCCATGCCCACAGAACCGATAGTAAAAAAAATGGAATTCCACCACTGGTTAGATCCTATAATTTACATAAATACAAACCTGAGACAGTGAAGAAATTTGCTATGAAAATATAATCTATACTATGCTCACAAAAGTATTAGTAAAGGCATTTTTATATTAGTCTGCTAGCTACTCAACAAAACTGTTTTTAAAATATTGTGATTACATCTAGGGCTTTCTGCCTAGAGGCAATTATTACAAAGTAGTAATTTAGGGAGTCTCTATTAATTATTTCAAAATTTCTTCTGTTCTGCCTGATTCCCGCTGAGTTTCTACATTTGTTTCTATCTCTTGCTAACTTGATTCATGGTCACTTAAATTGTTAATTGGCTCCACTGATAAACACTTTTTTTTTATAAAATGTGAAACTATGGTACATAATTTGCAATAATCTTCTCAATTCAATCCACATTATTTACCTTCATATGATGAACATGAAACAGTGTCAGCGAAGAAATGGCTTGCATTAATCTGGAAAGTTAACCTGATATTAGGTATTTGCTACAAGTAGAAGGGTAGATCCTGACTAAGAACAGATTAATATTTATAGTTTGGATTATAACATGAGACTAAGCTTTAATATGGTCTCTAGGACTTGGTTGCACATGTGTTGTGAAGAGAACATGGGAGTACATATGCCAAGCAATTTTTTCAATGAACGATGTGTAGCTGGCTAATTTTGAATTTGCCGGTCAGATATTGAAGAGAGAGTATATATATGCTAGGATGATTTCAGTTCATAATAAGATGTTATTAATGAAACTCGAGTACTAACAGCATCAGAGAGATTTGGCTTGCAACTCCTTTGCTGAACCAAAGCAGTGGAGAGGAAGTTTCATGAAATTGACTCAAAAAGTTTTTAGACTCACAATTTCTCCTTCTCCTTCTCCTTCTCCTTCTCCTTCTCCTTCTCCTTCTCCTTCTCCTTCTCCTTCTCCTTCTCCCTCTCCCCCCTCCCTCTCTCCCCTCCCCTTTCTCTCTCACACACACAGGTTCCTTAGTTTAGGACTCAGCAAGAGAAAGTTGCACGTTAATGAAGATTTGGTATAGTACACTGTTAAATGCCCAGCAGAATTGGGCCCCCAGCTAAGAAAAAAAGGGGGAAATAATTATCTAACTGGAGTGAGAGTACAGAATTTATTATCTCAAGTTTTGTGAGAGTAAGTAGGAAAAGCTAGCTGGTCTAAGTCACCCTCTCTTCCGGGTGTTAATTTAAAAATGTGGGTCAATCCCAGGACACCATGTCAAGCAAACCTGGCTTTAATGTAGTGTATGATGAGCCCAGGCACCGGGAAGTGATAGATTATGCAATTTATGTGAAACTCTGAAGTAGCTACATAGAGGTTTCCTCTTCTCTTTCTTTTCAGAAGTGTAGCTTGTCACTGGAGAGTAAAGTTACTTTTTTCCATTTATGCCACCCATCATGATTAAAATATATTAAAGGGGCTGGTTCCCATACCTTGCTCCCAGAAGCCTTCATGCTGATTACACATTCCTATTGTGCATCAGGTTGAAATGCGAGAGAGAGAGAGAGAGAGAGAAGAAAGCAAGGTATCTCTGTATATAAGGTGCAAAGAAACCTGACACCAAATTTAGGGATCTTTTTTCCCATTGCATCTCAGAGACAACATTTGGGTAGGTAGGTAGATCAAGGAATACAGGTAGTCCTCGAATTACAACAGTTCATTTAGCAATAGTTTGAAGGTAGGTGGCTCAAGGAATATGGGTAGTCCCCAAATGACAACAGTTCATTTGGTGATTGTTCGAAGTTACAATGTCACTGAAAAAAGTGACTAAATGGGCATTTCCCACCCTTAGGACCAGTGGTGGGATTCAAATTTTTTTACTACCAGTTCTGTGGGCGTAGCTTGGTGGGTGTGGTGTGGCTTGGTGGGCGTGGCTTGGTGGGCGTGGCAGGGGAAGGATACTGCAAAATTTCCATTCCCACCCCACTGCTGGGGGAAGGATTTTTTTTTTTAATTTGATTTATATGCCGCCCTTCTCCGGAGACTCAGGGCGGCTTACAATGCGCTAAGCAATAGCCTTCATCCTTTTGTATATTTATACAAAGTCAGCTTATTGCCCCCACAAACTAGGTCCTCATTTCACCTACCTTAGAAAGGATGGAAGGCTGAGTCAACCTTGAGCCTTGGAGAGATTCGAACCAGCAAAATCTCCATTCCCATCCCACTCTGGGGCCAGCCAGAGGTGGTATTTGCCGGTTCTCCGAACTACTCAAAATTTCCGTTACCGGTTCTCCAGAACCTGTCAGAACCTGCTGAATAGCACTCCTGCTTATGACCATTGCACCATCCCTCTGGTCACGTGATCAGAATTCAACTTGGCAACCAACTCGTGTTTATGATGGTTGCCATGTCCTGGGGTCATGTGATCCCATTTTGCGAACCTTTGACAAGCAAAGTCAATGGGGAAGCTAGATTCACTTAACAACTGCATTACTACTTTAACAACTGCAGTGCTTCACTTAAGAACTGTGGCAAGAAAGATCGTAAAATGAGGGTGGGGGGAGAGAATCCACTTAACAACTGTGTTGCTTAACAATAAAAAAATTTGGGCTCCATTGTAATTGTAAGTCGAGGGCTACCAGTACTGGAGGTTGACTTTCCAAGTGTGAAATCTCCTGGCTGATCTCTCTAACTCAGTGGTGGGTTCTTCCTGGTTTGGCCCGGTTCGGCTGAGCCGGTAGCAGTGACATGATGTCACCGAACCGGTTCTCTTTGTTCGGGAGCTGGGCCCCCACCCCCTGCGTTATTTTTACCTTTTATTTGGCCCTACCCCCAATCTATTGCTGCGTCCCGAGTCCCAGCTGATCGGCTAGAAAAAAAATTGTTTAAACTCTTGCGGTGGGGCTTCAAAGGGCCGCCCTACAGCTGATCAGTGTTAAAAGGCAGTGTGGTGGTAGACCGGGGCCTCCAAAAACGAATGAGTAGACCAGTACAGCTCTGCAAGCAGTTAAAGCCTGGTAGACCAGTACCTCTGCTAAATCCTAAAGAATTGTCACATGACCATCAAGCCACGCCCACAGAACCGGTAGTAAAAAAATTTAGAACCCACCCCTGCTCTAACTCCTCCGATATGCAAGCTGGTTATGAAAACTTAGATTCTATCTTTTGTCATGTGTGCACCCGCCGAAGGAGGAAGTAGCTGCTTTGTTCCTCTTTCCTTGTCATACTGAAATCCATCCAGCTGAGTTGATGCCATGTGAAGCAAGAGAGAAGCATTTTAACTTCACTTGACTGATCTGAATAAGTGATAGGTTTCCTGCCCCCCACCTTATTTTTCTCTTTAAGCAGCCCTGGAACCTTGGTTAGAGAATTTCAATAAGAATGGTAATTTACTTCAGTGCTGGCATGTTTCTTGGATTAATGGCACCAAGATAGGAACCTAAGGGGAAGTTCAGAAGTCCCTGTGTCTTCTATCCATCACCCGTAACAATGCAACCACAGGGGTGTGTGGGCGTTTTAAATAGAGAAGTCTGAGTGTCTTTAACACAGATATGAGGCCTGGGAAGGTGGCTAGTCATCTCAGATGCATCTATTTATTTCAACCATTGAAACATTTGTATGGGGTTGATTTTATTATTCCTTTCAATTTTAGAAAGGAGTGTTGGGTTAAATAAAAATAAAAATCGAATTCCTCCTGGGCTGGAAAGATTCACATACAAGAAAATATTATTTACTTTTCGATATAGCACTGATGACGCCCTTGATACCGTGTAGGACTGCCTGTATGAGTTACAGAAATCATATAGGGCTTTGGGGTTTTCAGAATGCACAAAGCTAACTAGAAAATATTCTTGCTTTTACCAAAACCTCTTTGCTTGTAGATTCAGACAAACATTTTTCCTGGTTTTTTTTTTTTTCTTATTTGTTTTCCCATTTCTTTCAAGCATCTCTGGAATGTTTATGGTTCTGATGTGTGCCATAAACATGACCTTTTTATATATACAGTATAATACACACACATACAAAGACACATAGGCACACACATAAACTATATTTCCAGCCACAAAGAGTTGCAGTAAAATGATACGAAAGCAATAGCAATAGCACTAAGACTTATATACTACTTCACAGAGCTTTACAGCCCTCTCTAAGCAGTTTACAGAGTCAACGTATTGCCCCCAACAATCTGGGTCTTCATTTTACTGAACCTGGTAGGATGGAAGGCTGAGTCAAACTTCAGCCTGTGAGAATCAAACTGCTGGCAGCTGGCAGTCAGCAGAAGTAGCCTGAAGTATTGAATTTTAACCACTGCACCAACATGGCTCTAAAAGCAGCATCGAAACAAATCTTTGGGATGAGAGGTATTATTATCCATAATATTTAGTTCTTTAATTCTAGTAAATCTGCTAAATGCTTTTTATATCTGAAAGTGCAGGTGATTAGGAAAGGGAGAGTACACACAATCTCCACAGAATAGGGAGAATACATACAACCATTAGCCACCCATATCTGATTTAAATGAATATATTAATTGGATTAGTACCCTACATGGAGCTGTCTTTGAAGAGCATTTGAAAGCTTCAGCTAGTGCAGAATGTAGCTGAATGGGTAGTAGAGGTAGTTCTTCCCTTTAATCAATCCCTTTCTCAATCCCTTATACCATTTCAGACATGTGGCTGTCCAGTCTTTTCTTGAAAACCTCCAGTGATGAAGCACCCATAACTTCTGAAGGCAAGCTGTTCCCCTGGTTAATTGTTCCCATTATTAGGAAGTTTCTCCTTAATTCCAGGTTGCTTCTCTGCTTGATTAGTTTCCTTGTTTCTTGTCTTCCTTCTAGTGCTTTGGAAAATAAATTGACCGTATTAGTTCTAGCCATGACAGATGCAACACTTTTAGTAAACCTAATTCTCAAAATATTTATTAAATAGGATATTTGAATATTTATTTTTTCATTTAAAAGATTTTTAAAAATAAACATGTAACGAAAGGCAATTTATGATAAAAAAAAAAAAAGGAAAATAAGTTGACCCCCCCTCCTCTTCTTTGTGGCAGCCCCTCAAATACTGAAGTACGGCTATCATATCCCCCCTAGTCAGTGGTGAAATCTAAAATTTGTTACTACCGGTTCTGTGGTTTGGGGGTGGGGGGAGGGAAGGGTAATGTGACTGGGTGGGCGTGGCCAATTTTTTTTTTTACTTTTAAAACCATTTTTTCTACAATCTCTTCGGCCGAAGAGGTTGGAGAAAAAATGCTTTCAAAAGGCTCTGACGATCCAAGCTGAGTTGCCTGATCATCAGAGGCTTTTTAAAAAACTCAGCTTGGATCGTCAGAGGCATTTAAAAGAAAAAAGGGTTTTTTTTCTTTTAAATGCCTCTGATGATCCAAGCTGAGTTGCCTGATCAGTAGAGGCATTTTTAAGTTGCCGAAAAAAAGGGTTTTTTTTCTTTTAAAAGCCTTTGACGATCCCAGCTGAGCCACGCGATCATCAGAGGGTTTTTTTTTTACTTTTAAAAGCATTTTTTCGGCCAAAGAGGTTGTAGAAAAAATGCTTTTAAAAGTAAAAAAAAAGCCTCTGATGATTGTGCGGCTCAGCTGGGCATGGGGTGGGAGTGGGGCCAAGGATTTTTGCTACCGGTTCTCCGAACCACCCGTCTCCATCGCTACCGGATCGGGTGATCCGGTCCAAACCGGGAGCATTTTACCCCTGCCCCTAGTCCTTCTTCTCTTGACTAACCCAAACCCAAATCCTGCAACTGTTCTTCATGTGTTTTAGTCTCTAGGCATTTATTTAATCATCTTAGTTGCTCTTTTTTGCACTTTTTCCAAAGTCTCAACATCTTTTTTGTAATGTGGTGACCAAAACTGGATGCAGTATTGCAGGTGTGGCCTTACTAAGACTTTATAAAGCAGTATTAATACTTTATGTGGTTTTGATTCTATGCCTCTGTTTATACAACCAAGGATTGTATTAGCTTTTTTTGACTGCTGCCGCAGAGGTGACTTACAACCATTCATGTGGCGGTTCAAAGCTACAACGGTAGTAAAAAAGTGACTTATGATAGTTTTTCATACTTATGACCGTTGCAGCATCCCCATGGTCATGTGATCAAAATTCTGTAGCTTGGCAACTGGCATGTGTTTATGACAATTGCAGCGTCCCAGAATCATGTGATCCCCTTTTGTGACCTTCTGACAAGCAAAGTCAATGGAGAAGCCAAATTCATTTAACGACCGTGTTACTAACTGCATTGATTCACTTAACAACTGTGGCAAGAAAGGTCGTAAAATGGGGCAAAATTCACTTAACAACTGTCTCACTTAGCTAGTTGTCACTTTAAATCCTTACATGGCTTCGTACCAATTACCTGCGGAACTTTTCCAAGAAACTTTACCTGTCCAATTTTGGTCCAGCAGACTGGGAATGCAGCAGATCTCATCAGCCAAAGGCGGGGGGGACGGGGGACGGATGGACCAGAAGATGTGATTTCTCTGCTGTATCCCCTGCCCTATGGAATATTCTCCTTTTGGAGATTAGAATGGCTCCAATCCTCCCTCCCTCCTTCCTTCCTTCCTTCCTTCCTTCCTTCCTTCCTTCCTTCCTTCCTTCCTTCCTTTCTTTCTTTCTTTCTCTTTCTTCCTCTCCTCCCCTCCCCTCCATTCCTTTCCATTTTAAAAAATACTTTGTTATATTGAAAACTTTATAATTTTAAAGTTTAATGATTGTTTAGTTTAATTTTGTTATTCTAATATATCTTGCTATTTTGTTTAAGGTTTGCATTCTTCTAAAATAACTATTAAAAAAGACTTTTATCAACTCTCAGTTGATCTAGGGTAAAGAAATATAATTGGGTATCAGCATATTTATCAGAGATTAACTGAGATCAAGAGCTGATTTAAAATCTTATTATAAAAAGAAACACTCATCTTCTGATTTTAAGCCTTTGTGGGTGCTGCAGGCCTTCAAACGAGCTCCATTGTGATAGTAGTCCCTTTTGTCACTCTTTCCATTGTAACTGTTACTTATTCCATTCTATTTCCATTCTTGCTTTTCCTGCTAGAAAAGCTGCAAATGGATCATAAGAATGCAATGCAAATATTTTAATCAAAATCAGCAAGCCTGAAAAAGTGGGGGGGGGGGGAAGAAACCAAGTTCATATTTCAGCACGAGAACTGGTATATAAACAATTTAAAAAAAAAAGAAGCAAAACCAATCTCGGCCTGGATTAGACTATTATCCTGCAGATGCTGGAGGAAGAGACATGTTTTAATTGCATTTTTCTTGGACGGAATTTTCATGAATGGGACAAGAGCTCCGAGAAAGACCTGCTCCTTCCTGTGAGTCAAACCCATTAGCAGATTCACATGCTAGAATTGGCTGGAGGGTGATTTTTGCAGACAGGGGTGTTCAGGGATTCATAGACTGTGTCAACACCTTAAATTGGTAGCTGACAGGCAACCCCAGTGTAGCGTTTGCAGAAGAGCTATGTGGTCTCATCCAGTCACTCCACTTATCACTCAGAGTCTTGCATGGATGGGCAAGACCTCATGGGCTTGCTAGGCAAAGCAGATATCTGTCCTGACGTAATTATACATCATGACAACACTGCCAGGCATTGTCTGAGGCAGATTACTGAATGTCTACTAATATCAGGGGTGGGATTCAGCCGGTTCAGGCGAACTGAATATTAATTTTAATCTGGTTCGCTGAACTGGTTGTGGCAAGGACTGGTTGATGCCTCCCCTCCTGCCCCTCCCCTCCCAGGAGTCTCCAAGCAGTCTGTTTTGGATGCCAGGTAAGTGCAGGGGCCGCGCGGAGGCTTTGGGAGGGTGAAAAATGGGCCTACCGGAAGTCCCAGAAGTCTAGAAATGGGCCTGTTTCTGGCCTCCAGAGGGCCTCTGGAGCCTGGGGAGGCTGTTTTCACCCTTCCAGAGGCTCGAAGAAAGTCTTCAGAGTCTGGGGAGGGTGAAAAGCCCCCCCCCCGTGGTGCAGGGGGCTGAGTAGCCCACGCCCACCATGGCCACGTCCATCCAGCAACCGGGCAGAGAACCAATTGCTAAAATTTCTGAATCCCACCCCTGACTAATATATATGGTGTCTACTAATGTCTACTAATATACATGGTATCCCTGTATAGTGTATGGTATCCATGGCTACTTACTCTTCATGACCTTCTGTTTATTCCCCATACAGGTAGTCCTCGACTTACAAAACATAATTCTGCCCAAGATTTATGTTGTTAAACAAGACAATGAAGTGAGCTTTTGCCCCACTTTGTGACCTTTCTTGCCACAGTTGTTAAGTTAATCACTGCAGCTGTTAAGCAGCAACACAGGTTGCAGCACAGGTTGCTAAGGGAATCTGGCTTCCTCATGGACTTTGCTTGTCAGAAGATTGCCTATGGGGATCACATGGCCCCAGGACACTGCAACCGTCATAAATATTGAGTCGGTTGACCAGCATCTGAATTTTGATCACGTGACTATGAGGATGCCACAATGGTTGTAAATGTGAAAAACGGACATACGTCACATGTCCGTTCAAATGGTTACTAAACAAACTGTTGTAAATTGAGGACTGCCTGGGTTTTTCTTGGCATATCCTTCATTCTCATGGTATGTAGCAGTGGTGGTATTCACTTACCTTCGTTACCGGTTCACAAACGTGAGCGTGCGCCTCTACTTTGCTCGCACACGCTTTGCTCATGTGCAGAGCGAGAGTGATGACATCTGGGAGGGTGGGCAGAGCCTCCCACCGCTACCGGTTCGCCCAAACCGGTTAGAGCTGGCAGAATACCACCACTGGTATGTAGACTTAGTAGCTTTGGAGTGGAGAGGGTTTGTTTCTACATGTTCTGGACTTTGTGTGTGTGTGTGTGTGTGTATATATATATATATATATATATATATAGTCCTTTCCATTCATTTGGCCTCTGGTGGTTCAAAGAAGCAGACGTTGCAAAGAATAAAGTTGGTACACTTATTTTTCATGGGAAAAATATTTCTTATTGGAAATGTATTTGCAGCAGATCTGTCTAGTTGCATTTCCCTCTATCGCTTTGCTGGGTGTACTCCAGCAGACTCAACTGAGCACTAAAAACTATTGGCAGTATGGGCGAGAGAGAAGTCGCGCATCTAATGTATGCATGAATAGGTGTCTAAGTTAGAATCCTGTTATAGATAGTTGCATATCTATGTTACTTTTGTGAGCGGCTTCAGAGACAGCAATAAATCAGACTGGTGCATTCTAGGAAGATCTCTGGAATAATCTGCATACTGTTCATAAAAACCACCCTTGTTGGTGTCAAGGAGCAATCAAGCGGGTTTTAACTGATGAGGAGGATCTAGGCAGGCCATCTATATTTTTAAAATAACTTCAAAAGCTGGAGACAGGAGGAGGGGGGGGAGAGAGAGAGACCAACTCTTTATATTTTATTTCTAGCCTCTCCAAGGATACCACCGTGTAACTACCTTGTTCCATATTCCTCTTCGAAATATTTTTAAAAAGCTACCTTTCAAATTATATTGCCTTTCTTTTGCCTATAATATCCCACATTATCTTGTTTCTTGCAAATAGCTTAAATCCTACTATACTTCATCAAATAGTTGCAAAAAAATAATAATAAGTCAAACAAGCATCTGAGATGAGTATGGGAAAAACTGTTTTTAAAATTTGGTATACTATTTTGGGCAGTGGTGAAATCCAAATTTTTTTACTACCGGTTCTGTGGGTGTGGCTTGGTGGGCGTGGCGGGGAAGGATACTGCAAAATCTCCATTCCCACCCCACTCCAGGGAAGGATACTGCAAAATCTCCATTCCCACCCCACTCCAGGGGAAGGATACTGCGAAATCCCCATTCCCTCCCCACTCCTGGGGCCAGCCAGAAGGTGGTATTTGCTGGTTCTCCGAACTATTCAAAATTTCCACTACCGGTTCTCTGAACTGCTCAAAATGTCTGCTACTGGTTCTCCAGAACCTGTCAGAACCTGCTGGATTTCACCCCTGATTTTGGGGATATTAAATGGTTATATAAACCCATTTATTTACAGGAATTGGAACAATCTAGGACTCTGCATTGCATCCTGGTCATTCTGGCCCCAAATTCTGAAAATTGCAGCCCATAGCACCAAGTTAGGAAACTTTGCTTAGTTGTATCGAGAAATTTATAATCTGATCTTAAATTCGGATGTAAGACAAAACAGCACCAACCACTCCCAAAGAAGAAGTAGCAGTGAGTTTCAGAAGACTCCAAATTTGAACTAAAAAAAAATTCAGAAAAAAAAAATGTCCTATGGTAGAGAAGTATCTTCAGGGATCAGCAATGCTGACTGATGGGAGAAAGACACAGAAATCCCTGGAGGGCTCTGAAGAATAGAACAGCATGGCCTAGAACAGGACACTATTGTTTGGAGTGCAACCTATTTGGCAAATACTGCTTAATAATGCTCAAGTTCTTTTTTCCTTGCGTGATTTTTGTTTTGCTATTGAGATATCAGAGTGGAATGACTTCCTGTGTAATATGTAGATTTGAGAACACTTGGTTCCTATTCCTATTATCTCATTGCCAAAGGACATTAGTGAAATCAGTATCTCAGTTTAGATTCAGCAGCTGAATATCAATACTCTGGTTTTTTTAAGTTATTGGCATTGCAGGCATAGCTTTTTTTCTATTCTGTTACATTTGCTAAAAAAACAGAAAGTGAATTGAGTAAAACAGTTTAGAATTATGAAGGCCTCTAGAATAAGGATTGATAATAAAAAAATGGGCTATTCTTCCTTGTTGAAACTATAGAATTGTCAGTATAGGTGAGAGATAAAATTAGCAAAGAAATAAATACTGTAGGGCTGTAATACATTTAGACAATATCCTTAGTCTGTGCTGTCATTCTACTACTGCATCTGAGAGTGAAAACACAGACAAAAAGTGCTAAATATATTTATTGAGGCTATTCCCATGATGGTGCAGTGGTTAGAATGCAGTATTGCAGGCTAATTTTGCTCCTACATGTAGGAGGTAGTCAAGAAATTTGGAGATTAAGAAACATGGTTTACATTCCTGCCAGCCACATTCCTTCTTGAAGCAGATCTTGCCTCATCTTATAGAGATCTCATACAGACCTACTGGATTTCACGTAAAGTCATTTTCAAAATGAATTTAGGGAATTTATTGCTGGTGAAATATCTGAGAAACTAAGAGAAAGCAATGATTGAGATGGGGACTTGATAGGATTTATTTTCAACATGGTAATATTTTGTCCTATACTATATTTCCAGGACAATCTTCAAGGTTTAGTTGTGGAGATACAAATCTGTAGTTGGATGAGCCTCAAGAAACCCTTCTCTAAACTGTTTCATTCCTAAAATGTGTCCCTCAATAATTGTTGTTTATAAATTGTTTTCCCATTTGGACCAGAAGGTCACCAGCTTGTGTTCCTATTTATACCTAAAATGAGGCACAGTGGCCAGATGAGAAATTATTACATGTTGGTGTCCTTCATGTTAGTCATCAGTCAAAGTGTTGTTGTTGTTGTTTGGTCTAGTGGAACATTTAGAGTTGGATCTTTGTTTATTTGCAATGGAATTCAGTTGTCCTCCACCTTCCATAACATCTAGAGCAGAGATGGAAAATGATGGGCCCTTTATGACTTGGGGACTTCAACTCCCAGAATTCCTGAGCCAGCCATAGTTCCCCACTCATGATCTAGAGAATGGAAATGATGGAAGGTAGCAGCAATGAACAGGATTTGCATGAGCATCTGAGGCTGATCCTCTTTTTGTTTTCTACTCTTTGTCATGAGAGCTGCTTCAGACATATTCATGGTTAATGTGGAATAACTTAGCTTTTTGGATGAAAGGGGGTGAGATTCAGCTTATCCAAAGGAACTTCAGAGAGAGCAGACAAGTCAATCAAATGAGGTTAAATCAGCCAAGGTTACAGTTGGCTTAAATGTGTTTGACTAAATTTCCATATTCTCTGAGTCTAGCCAATATGACCCTGGTTAGCAGATGTGATGATTCCCTTAGAAACACTGAGCATTGCTTTCAGATTATGATATACAAATTATGTAATCAGTAAGTCATGTAATAAATACATAAATGTATGCTAGTCTTCTCTTTGCTCTTTAGTTGTAGTCTTGCTCTATCTCGGCTATCCAGGGACTGAAGCTTACATGCTCCAATTTTGCATTTTAGGTTATTTGAATGCATTTACTGTATCTATGAAAATGTACTGTTCTGTTCATTCCCTTGTCTCTAACTCCATACACAACCAAAAGCTTGTGAAAACTCCTGCTCCTGAGATAATTTCATCTCCTACTATTCTTTTCCGAGGGGGAAATACTTCTCAGAGTATAAATCATATCAACAAATAAATACTGAAACACTTGAGGACTAGCAACACCAATTCTTGGTGATCAAGTCCATTTTTTCCCTCCTCTTCTTTGTGTTGGAATCAATTTTCTATTTTGAAGAGCATTTTCCTTTTCATATTCATTTTGCTTTTTTTTTAAAAAAAATTGGATCTTTTATAGTTTGGGAGTGAAGTGATAACAAGATAATGAACTTAGTGGAGGAAAGATTTTTTTTAAAATTAATTAAACCCTATTTTTTAACTCCATCCTTCATTCAGCAGAAAACTCAATACCAACCTGCATTTACATATAGAGGTGACTAATGTTGTAACTGCATCTGTATTTGAATTAAAAGCCCGCAATCTGCATAGGTGCATCGATTTTGCTCTTACATAGTGATGGCACAACGTATTTTATTCATCAAAAATGATCAAGCAGTGCTAATTTCATCAATTTTTTTTTTTAAAAAATAGCCTTTATCCCACTACCTCTCACCCATATTTACAGCTCACTTCTTCTATAGATTTTATGAAAGGGTGTCTTTTTTTTTAACCTTCTCATCCCCTCCTCATTGCCATTTTCCTATCGCCTGCATTCCTGAAGGTGGGGTTATAAAAGATTTCTAGATTAAAATGCAGTTATTACCTTTTGATGTAATGGCACAGATTAAAAACACTTGAATGTAGCTGAGTTGCAACAGACACAATTGAAAAAACTTCATCACTCTTGTGCTGTCTTTAAGTGGGATGATTAATGTTCCATTGCAAGATGATATATATGCCCATAGATTACTATTTGTGTTTTATGACTTATTGTTTGCCCGAGATCTCTGAACATTTTATTTAAAGATCAGTGAGGGATTAAAGCAGCGCTTGCCTTCCATCCTTAGAAAGACTCATATAATTTTCCTTCTAAAGGGGTGGAAATGGGTAAAATGATGGCTGGTGCCAGGCTGAAATTAAGTGTCTGAAATAAGATCAATCATTTGTTGCTGAGTCTTATGAAAAGTTAAATGTACATTTAATGGTAAACAAGCCTAGAAAATAGATGGGCCTTAATGCGGATGTCTGTGTGGCTCCAACCTTCTGGAAGTGAATTGTGAACCAGTGAAGCTCTGGTGTGGTATGCAGAAATTGTAATGCAGTTGCACAAGCTTCAGCTTTGAGCTTGTTTGTCACGAAGACAAAGCCAACCTTTTCACAAAAGAATTTCTGAACTTAACAGAATAACATTTAATGGTACAGAATTGTTCCCTTCCAACTCTGTACCATTACATGTACAGGGACCTCTGAGGTCTTCTTGAAGAACTTAACAGCCTTAACAGTAACATAGTTGGAAGGGACCTTGGAGGTCATCTAGTCGAACCCCTTGCTCACACAGGAGACCTATACTAGGAATTCGAACTGCCGAATTGCTGACCTTTCTGATCAACAAGCTCAGCGTCTTAGCCACTGAGCCACCTAGCCAGGCCTAACTTTCTCCAAATATTTTGCCTCATGTTTTCCTGGGGTTGCCATTTCCCTATAGTGGCAATTGTATGACTCCCCCTGCCACTGGATTCAGGCCATTATTGCAGTTATTCCTGAAGACGGGCCTGGGTTACAATAAGGCTGATCGTTTGTAAGTACACTGATAGTATTTGTGGTTATGAAAACCTCTGGGATAAGGTACCATGGGAAGGTGGACAGGATCTTTATCAGGTTTCTTTAAAGAAGATCTGAAAGAGTAGATATAGATGACCTTGCTTTTATAGCTTCCGTGAACTGCAAAGCTGCCATTTGTAATTTGGGTAGTTTTCATTATTACATTATATAAAATGAGACAAACATCATATAACCATTCCAGTAAATGCTGAAACAGGGGGGAAATGTGGTTAGTGCATTGATCTTTTTGAAAAAAAAAAATAAGTAAGAAAAGTCTCTTAGTATATTAAAAGCAAAAGGCTAGCACGGTCTTCCAACTCTTCTCTGGTTGTTTGTGGGGCAAACCATGAGCAAAACTAGATTTCTCTTTTTGGTAGGTTTTGTTTTGCTATTTATTCCTCTGGGCAGGGGTGGGCTGCTGGAGGTTGCAGGGGTTCGGGAGAACCTCTAGCTAAGATTCTGTGCAGTTTGGAGAACTCCCAAATCCCACTGCTGGCTGGCCTTGCCCGCCCCACCCCTCACAGGAGTCTCCACACGGCCTGTTTTGGATGCAGGTAAGTGCAGGGCACGTGCGGAGGCTTGAGGAAGGCAAAAAATGAGCCTACTGGAAGTTTCGGAAGTCCAAAGTAATGTGAATAAAATAGGAATCATACAGAGTCAGCTTCATGAACTCTAAAGGACCCTCTCTATTCACATTATTATAAGAGAAAAAAGTGCTTGCTTGGAGATTATATTAAAAATCAGCTAAACCCCATTAGCGGTAATGTATCTTCTGATGAGGCCTAGCTGTCACGGAAGGACAGCCATATGGAAAACATTTGAATGGCCTCACTGTCAAAGACAAGGACATATATGTTAGAAAGAGTTACTTAATCCAATAAACTTACCTAAGGACAGCAATAAATCTCCCATTACCAACTACAGCACTTAAGGAAAAGTTGTGTAGCTAAGATAATCTTATAAACAAGAAACTAATGGTTTAGTAATTAGGAAGTGTGTCAATTATCATATAACAAGTGTATGTTAACCATATATGGAAAATGCATGACCTTATGTTAACCATATATGGAAAATGCATGAGCTCACCAAATCCTTTGTCTTGGAAACATATATAAACTGTCTATCAGAGCTCTTTCTTTGTTCAAAGTTTCAGGTACAAATCTGGCTCTGAACCTTGCGCAATAAACTGACTCTGGCTGACCCAGGAATGTTGTTCAGTCTCAATTTTTCCACAACAAGAGGGCCTCTGGAGCCTGGGGAGGCTGTTTTTGCCCTCCTGGAGACTCAAGAAAAGCCTCTAGAGCCCTTAGCACCACCATGGCCACGCCCACCCAGCAACCGGGCAGAGAACCCCTTGCTAAAATTTTTGAAGCCCACTCCTGCCTCCAGGATGTACAGTATATACCAGATGAATTTCATGTGGCATTCTATTATTTCTCTAACTATGGAACTGTAATATTTTGAAAATCATCAAATTGGTTGCAAACATAGCTTTTCTAAAGGTATGTGCAAAGATAAATAAAATGCGTATGTATAATTTTGCAAAAGCTGTATGCGTTCTGAGAGACTGAACTAAGGAGACTCCCAGGTGATTAATGTTATTTGGGACAATGCTGTCTTTGGTAATTGATGGTGTTGCACTGCCCCAAATATCCGCGGGGCACAAGTTTGGGTTCTCCTGGAAGAGAGGTGGCAGTCGTGGCTAGGAGAGCCTTTACACAGTTTTGTGTTGTGTGCAGTTATGTCTGTTCCTGGATAGGGAGGCTCTGTTCATTGTCATTCATGCCCTGATCATAAGTCAGACTACTGTAATGCACTCTTCATGGTGCTATTCTTGAACAGTATCCTAAAGCATCAACTGGTATAGAAATGGCTTCGTAGCAGTTATGTGGCACACATCACACATCTGCTCCATAAGCTGCATTGGTTGCCAGTTGTTTCCAGATCCAATGCAAAGGGCTGTTTTTGAACTTTCAAGCCCTTCATGACATGAGGCCTAGTTATTTGACAGACTGCCTCTTCCTACGATAATAACATTTGCCTGTCCCATCAGGTCTGGGAGAAGAAGCATGTTGCAGGTCTCGTCTGTTGAGGAGTTATATCTAACGAGATCCAAGAGACAAGCCTTTTCTGCTATGGCCCCCACTCTGTGGAACATTAGCTCTTCTGAGCTTAGATGGCCCCATC
This sequence comes from Pituophis catenifer annectens, assembly GCF_029215685.1. Taxonomy (NCBI): domain Eukaryota; kingdom Metazoa; phylum Chordata; class Lepidosauria; order Squamata; family Colubridae; genus Pituophis; species Pituophis catenifer. Next base: position 214,297,208 of record NW_027256882.1, read on the forward strand.
TACCAGCATGATAATTAAATTAGGAAGCTTCGTTGTTTATACTCTGATCCGTTCGCTCTCTCTCTCTCTCTCTCTCCCTCCCTCTCTCTCTCTCTCTCCCTCCCTCTCTCTCTCTCTCTCTCTGTCTCTGTCTTTTATAATAATATCATTTTTTGAGGTACTATTTGTGTTATGTATTGTATATAGTGTATAGTTGTCAGTTGAAGTCCTCATTCTGGTCCTCTGTTGGAACAGGAAAATGCTCTCTCCTAATTGGTTGTTTGGCTGATCAGTTACATATAAAAGGAGCTGTATCAGCCAAGGAGACAGTTTGCTTCACAGGAGTATTGAATAAAGAACTGTTAGAAATCACTCTGGCCTCGCCTCCATTCTTCGCCCAGAACTTAACAATTTGGATGTTTTAAAAATGCTTTTATGGTTGTTTGCACGCTGTCCAGAGTCAAGCAACCTGAGACCATATAAATATGATCAATCAATCAATCAATCAATCAATCAATCAATCAATCAATCTTACAGAGACTGAAGCTGCTGTCTTTCCAAACCCATGAGTCAAAGCCCTATGAAACATCCATTTGTAAAGAATGGCGCTTTTGTCCTATGACAGGGGTGGGCAAATGTGGCCCTTTTACAACCTGTGGACTTTAACTCCCAGAATTCCTGAGACAGCCAAGCTGGCTCAAGAATTCTGGGAGTTGAAGTCCACAGGTCATAAAGGAGCCATATTTGCCCACCCCTGTCCTATGACATTCTGATCACAGAGATTATGCTCCTTGTGAAGAAAGCATGAGTGAAAAAAGAAATAAATTAATGGGCTGATGACTATTTCACATGAAATTATACCAGTGACCTATAGTCAACGCATGCTAAATGCAAATATAAACTATGAGGACCCAGATGGTTGGAGGCAATATGCTGACTCTTTAAACTGCTTAGAGAGGGCTGTAAAGCACTGTGAAGTGGCATATAAATCTAAGTGCTATTATTGGCAATACATGATTAAAAAAAGAAAGAAAATCTACATAAAACTACCTTTAGTTTCACCAAATTCTGGACCTAGCCAAGTCTCCCATATTCTATAGGCATATGAAATTAATAGAAATTGTGCTTTTGCTGCAAGCAAATTGTCAGAAAAACTCTTGTTTCCAATGTAAGCAATCTAACTATACAGTCAGAAAGGTTTTACGGCAGTCCTCAACTTAAGACTATCATATGGACTGGAAAATTCATTGTTAAGGGGTGCAGTTGTTAGATGAAGCATCATATGACCACACTTGATTTTATGACTTTTTAAACTACAGTCGTTAAGTGAATCATCACAGTTGTTAAGCAAGAGTTCACATGACGGTGATTTGCGACATAACCTGCTGGCTTCCCCATTGTTTTTAGTTATTGGAAGCTGGTGGGAAGGTCGCAAATGGTGATCATGTGACTATGGGATGCTGCAACTGTCATAAATGCACAATGGTTGCCAAGGACAATTTCTTTACAAAAGTTGTTAGTAAGCAGCTATCAGATAACTGATGTGACCTTCTCTTACTGTAGAAACTCTTAAGGAGCACTCTAGATATGTAGAACAGATGGTCAAAAGGTAAATTTGGGTTGCACCCAGACATAAGACATAAATGTTATCAGAATAATTTTAATTTTAGTTAGTTTCTTTAAAAAAAACGTTGTCCTTTTGCTGTATATTTCATTTTGGTGTAATTTGATAGCAATTCTTTTTTCTTTTTTAAAGTAAAGGTGTTTGGTTATAGCAGCGGAAAATAACATATAACTCACATTTGATTATGTTAAAAACAAGCTGCTTATCTTTGCTGGCTTAATGAGGTAGAAAGCAGATACAAAGCCTTTAAAAATTGGTATTAAGGTGGTTTATGAAACGATGAGGATTAAACTTTGAAGCTAGAATGCATTTATATTAGATGCTTGGTTTTAGTCCTACATGGCCGATGGCTGTATGAAAGAGATTTTTGAATTGTGTAAAAAGGAAGAGTCTCGTTCATCATGGTTGGTTAGCATTCCCAGGTCTGGGCTGAAAATCTCCAGATGACCATCAGATAGCAGCAATGTTTTTTGTATCTGTCTCATATCATACTGTGGCCATCTGGATCACTGCAGCTCAACTCCTTTTGTAGGTCATCAAAAGTTCAATCAATATTCCTTTTATTTATTTATTTGCAATTTTAAGGACATCTCTCCCTCTTCCCCTCCCCTGAATCACTGCAGAATTTGGCGATAGGATTGCTAAAAATCCAAGTGGGGTTACTTACTATAATACTGTTTTGCAAGCCCTAGTAGGCACTTCACATTTAAAATATAAATTTAAAATGTTTATATTTTATAAGCGCCATATAGGTCTCCTCTTCTGAACAAAAAATAAATCCTCTTTTCCATCTGTTCACACTATTTCTATCAGGCTCATAGCATTGATTAAACTTCTGGTGACATGGATCCAAGCTGGATGCGTTGACATTTGCGCAATTGAGAATTGCACAAGTCATTTTCGAATTGCAAGTGTGCCCTCCCTTCTTCTCTGATTTGTCTGAAACAGAACTCTGAAGGAGTAGAGGAGTTTTATTCCAAATTGGGTTTCCTTTATTTGCAATTAGCATTTGAGGGGAAGGAGAAAGATTACATTAGAGTTCTTGATTGATCACAGGTTGTACAGATGTGAGTATGTACATTGAAAAGCAGCAATAGCACTTAGACTTATATACCGCTTCGTAGTGCTTTACAGCACTCTCTGGGTGGTTTATAATGTCAGCATATTGTCCCTAACAATCTGAGTGTCAACCCTAAAGTTGACCTGACCAAAGCCATCTTGGAGCTTCAGTGTTGCCACACTGGAGCTGAGGGATAGGGAGGGGAGATTAGAGATAGCTGGTGTTTTGTAGCCAAAATAAAATACTTTCTCTTGGGAACCAAGCACATTCACACATCTGGTCAGAGGAAAGAGGAGTGATGTCACCAGGCAACCAGACAGCACCTTGATTGGACCATGTGACTGATTGTTTGGGGAGGGGGAAATTTTTTTACTTTTAATTAGGTGAAAACCACGGGAACCTTCAGAGTCGGTTTTCATAAGCCTGTGCCAATATGACGTATCAAATAAAGCTATTCTTTGAGGCATCTACCTGCCTCGGAGTTTTGCTTGCTGTGGGTATGTTACCTGGAACCAGAGGTGGTATTTAGCAGGTTAGCACCAGTTCGCACGAACTGTTGGTGGAAATTTGGCCAAGGTCACTGAACCGGTAGCAATGGCTGACTGGTCATGCACCCAGTCCCCCAGTTGCCGCTTGCTTGCCCTGCCCACCATGTTAGACACTGCCATGTTCTTCGCTCATGTGCATCTCATTGCCTTGCAAGTCCAATGGGATGCGTGTGCACGAAGAATATCGCGGCGACGGCAGCAGCTTTTTCTGCGACCTCTGGTACTTTTTGGCGGCCTGTGGCCAGCCGCCACTTCTTTGCCAGCCACTTTCCAGCGAAGGGAGGGTGGGGGTAGATAGGTGGAAATTCCAAAAATTTTCCTACCTTCTCCTATGGGCGTGGCTAGGTGGGGGGGGTGTCATGTGACTGAGTGGGTGTGAGTAACATCAAGTTGGCCATGCCCACTCAGTTACATGGCCCCACTTAGCCACGGCCACCAAACCGGTAGCAAAAAATTTTGAAATCCACCACTGCTTGGAACCCTGACACTGAGTTGGATATCATCAGCATACTGATGATGTCTCACATGACCTCACCCAAAGGCCTCATGTAGATGTTATGTAAGAGTGGGGAAAGTGTCAATCCCTTAGAGATTCTACAGAGAAGGGGCCATGGGCTTGAAAAGAATATTGATATTCCAGTCAACTCTGGATGGGGAGAAACAGGCTTTGACTCAACCCTTCCAACACCGAGTGGCTGTGGCTGCCGGCGTCCTGGTTTAGCCAGCTGGTGCCATCGCTGGTTATTGGGGGTGAATCATTGGCCCCCACAGAAAGGGCTCGCAACTTGGGCATCCTCCTGGATGCACGGCTGTCTTTAAAAGAGCATATGACGGCCGTGGCCAGGGGGGCTTTCTATCAGGTTCACCTGATACGCCAGTTGTGCCCCTTTCTGGATTGGGACTCCCTACGCATGGTCACTCAAGCACTTGTCACTTCTCGTCTGGACTATTGTAACGCTCTCTACATGGGGTTCCCCTTGGGGTGCACCTGGAGGCTCCAACTGGTGCAGAATGCAGCCGCACAGGGGATTATGGGAGCGATGGGCGCTCTCATGTGACTCCTCTCCTACGCGAGCTGCATTGGCTTCCGGTGGACTTCCAGATGCGCTTCAAGGTGTTGGTGATCACCTTTAAAGTGCTCCATGGCTTAGGGCCGGGGTACTTACGGGACCGCCTTCTGCCACCAATTGCCTCCCACCGACCAGTTTGCTCCCACAGAGAGGGCCTCCTCAGGATGCCATCGGCCAGACAATGTCGGCTGGCGACCCCCAGGGGGAGAGCCTTCTCTGTGGTGGCACCTACCCTCTGGAACAATCTACCCCCAGAGATACGAGTGATCCCAGACCTCCGGACTTTTCATCGGGCCTTTAAAACCTATTTTTTTCAATTAGCCAGGCTGTCCTGATTTTATGGTTAGTTTTAAAATTTGATATTGATTTTAATTGAAATGTTTTAAATTATGGGCCAAACTTTATTTAATTATTTTAAATCTATTTTAACTTTTGTGTACAAATGTTTTATTTTGGCTGTTCACCGCCCTGAGTCCGAAAGGAGAAGGGCGGTATAGAAATCTGAAAAATAAATAATAAATAAATAAATAAAACTCTGAATGGAATCCACCCCAGACGAAGAAAACCTTGCAAAACTGTGCCTCCCACTCTTGATTGCCAAAGCTGGATCAAAGGAATTGGTGGACTTAAAAGTTCCTAATACTGCTAAGGTATTAAGGAGAACTCGGAAGGCCACACTGTTCCCGTTACGGTTCCTCCAGAAGTCATCAATGCCATTTTAGTCCTATGTCTAGGCCTGAGCCTGACCGAAAAGGGTTCAGATAATCCGCTTCCTCCTGAGGCAGCTGTGCTTTCCAAATGTCCCCTAATATGTTTAGCTTAGTTTTATTTTATGGGACATATTTATCTGCTGTCAGCGTGAAAAGCCACACTATGGGCAGATAGGCAATTGATGGGAGGCAAGGCAGTATAACAGCAACTGCACTAAAAAAGTTATTTGCTCACATACTGAATTTGTCAGCTCAGCCATTCAGCTCCTCGTGTATATATATGTTTTTCCTCTAGCCAGGTTTTTCCTACGTAACCAAGATTTTTCAGTGGAAAAATCACATCCACTCGATTCTGGGCTTTTTTCTTTCCGGCAGCCAGCAAGTTCTTGCTGCCAGGTGAGAGACTTACATAGATCTATTTCTGGCTCGTTAGCCATCATCAGTAAGCCACAGAACATAGATATTGTACCTTTACAGGGAGGATACATGAGATGTGGGTGTGGCTTACTGATGATGGCTAACGAGCCAGAAATAGATCTATATAAGTCTCTCACCTGGCAGCAAGAACTTGCTGGCTGCCGGAAAGAAAAAAGCCCAGAATCGAGTGGATGTGATTCCACTGAGCTAGGGCTGCAGAAAAACCTTGGTTACGTAGGAAAAACCTGGCTAGAGAAAACACACACACACACACACACACACACACACACACACACACACACACACACACACATATGGCCCTCAACTACTGAGAAGCAAATTGAATAGACCTTTCAGGGAGAGTTAGCAGCTCTTTTTTCGATGAGCGTGTAGAAAAGTTTTCTTAATCTTGACAACTTTAAAACAGGTGAACTTCAGCTCCCAGAATTCCCCAGCCAGCATGGAGCCAGAACACTCTTAAATAAATGAAAATATGAGTGAGCTCTTTCCCTGTCCACACACAGATGAGCGTGCACACACATGCCACATACCCACTGTGATTCGTGGCCTATCCTTTTTTCCCCCTTCCTCCTTCACTTACAGGAAAACTGCGTTAGAGATGCGGCTTGGAGGACATTTTGTCAGATAAGAGACCGTTTACCTGGCTCACGTTTTAGCTGCCAAAATAATTCAGCATTGCCATTTTCACATCAAAAACCTTCTTGGGATGTCACTTATCTGATAAGATGTCTCTCCCAAAGGCTGACTTTTATTTACTGCACCGTTTTAATGAGTAGACAAAGGCCCAGAATACGGAACACCAAATAAAGAAGCAAATTACACTGTAAAAAAGCATTGAAAAGGGAAGCCAAGATCTAATTATTAAATTACAAGGTGGACACCCCTCCACCCCAAAAAGAATGGTAAACGGAATACTTTTTTTTCTACGGAGCTGAATTTACAGTGGTAGATTATTCTCTTTGTGATGATTGAAAACCAACATGAAATGTGTCTGCTTGGAGCTTCCCCACTCTCGCGTGGCATGTGCATCGCATCTCCGTGACAACTAATTTTACTGCTGTTTTCCAATGACAGGATGCTTTATTTGCTGCATGCATCTTGATAGTAATTGCCTTGAGGTTCAGAAAAGGACACAGGATAAAATCATTAACACTTAATAAGACCCCCTCCCCTTCTCTCTCTTTTACAAACATCCGGCATTTTCTGGGAAACGAAGGCAACCTTTGCCTGTATTTATGTTTATTTTGTTCAGACTCGTGACTCCCTTTGGAGGTGATATGGCACAAATGGAAAGCACTCAGATGTTTAATAGCTTCGTAGCAATTAAAAAGTGCTTGTGATATCATCATTCCACAGGTTTCATAAAAAAACCACAGGAATTAAAAGAGCTTCTCTTATACAAAGAGAACATGAGAACTCTTAAAGCTGTGGGAAAAGTGAGGAATTCCTAACAATTTCTAGGATTTCACCATACAATCATGGTAGTATTCGGATATTTTCATTTCATATTATTATTCATATTATTTGTATTTTTGTAGAAAAAGGAAAACGTTGGTCTGTTTGTCTCTCAGAATCATAAGCCTCTATTTATCCGTGGCCTGTGGTGCTGAGTGTTTGGAGACAAATGGTTCCTGATTTAGACATAAAAATAAATGACTATGTTTTCGGAATTTATTTAGCCATTCCTGCTGGCAGGGGAGCCAAGGAGGATTGAATGAGCATCCTTTACCAGCATGTTGCTTGTTTGTGATTAAGTCAGAATTGTAGCTTACTTTCTCTTCTTACCATGTCAACATTCTAAAAAACAAAAAAACAAAAAAAAAAACTAATGTACTCTGGTTATCTAGACACATGAGATTGTGTGCGAGGAAGCTAAATGGTCATATTTTGGACACAATATGCAGAGACCTAGCTTTCTTGAGAAAGCAGGGAAAGGGACAAGGAAAGAGAAAAAGTGGGCACCCGGCAGCAAGGTATAGAAATTTATAAATAAAATAAATAAATAAGGGGAATGGACTCAATTATAGTGTCAATATATGTAAACCATTGGAAGACCTGAAGGACTGGATGCAGACTGATTGTCCTAAAGAAAATCCATCTGCATGATTGCTAAGAGTCAATATTGATTTGGTGGCACATAATCAGTCAGAGACTGCTATTAAATCAGTGCATTCTTGCAATGTGTGTGTGTGTGTGTGTGTGTGTGTGTGTGTGTGTGTGTGTGTATGTGTGTGTGTATAAAGATAATAAAGGTATAATTTGGTATAAAATGGTTTGTCGTGAATGTGACTGCTTGAGGGCTCCTGGATTGGAGCTGAAAGGCAAAAGGGATGCAGTACGCTCCCTTCCACATGTTGGGGCAGACCAGGTGTCTCGATAGAAAAACACTTTATATATATATATATATATATATATATATATATATATATATATATATTGAACTGAAAAGTATAGGTGGAATTTATTCCCCGTCAATGAGAAAAACTCAGTGTAGTGAAAAATTTCTAGAAGTGCCAGAGTTGGTTAAACAACTTTTTGTATACACAGAGGTTATTCGATCACTGCAGAGGGCTTATTAAAAGAAGAAATATGTCAACTTTGGAAACCATATTAGGCCAGAAGCTTCCATGCTGCCACCTTCTTATGTGTGGGAAAGTAGGAGGAGGGATTTAGTAGAGGGGTTAATAGCATTATTCCTTTCAGTCAAGGTCAGGGCGATCCTGCATCTGGAGAAGGAGTGGTCAGAGTGATGTCTCGAGATGGGTACCTATTTATCTACTTGCATTTGCATGCTTTCAAACTGTAGGCGAGAAGGAGCTGGAGCAAGTAATGGGAGCTCACTCTGTCTCATAGCGCTTGGTCTCAAACCTGGGCTGTTAGCTTTCTATTTGACAAGTTCAGTGTCTTTAACAGCCTCCCATAATACCTTCCTGTAATGGGGATGGAGGGGGAATCCAATTATGGGTGGACAAAATTGCTGCCTCAGTTTTGCTGATAAAAATGGGTAATTCATTGGATAGGTAGCGCACAGAAGAGAGGTCAGGCTGCTTAGCTCTAACTCCATCAGGATCATTTACTTTGAGAAAGATAGAAAAGACTGCATTGAAGATCAAAATCCCCAGTCTTATACTTGGCTTCATCCAAGATTTATGGCAGCTGCTTTCAAGGGGAACTAAAAAAAAAGTTACCAAATTGACATCTGCACCATTTTTCCCTGCTTCATTCAATATTTTATAAATGTTACCGGCAAAGTCAACCTTGGGAAACACTAAACTTATATATTCCCCCTCTCTGATGCTTTACTGAATTAATATTGATAGTCTTCCAGTTGAAGAGTGTCAGGTAAGTTCGGCCCCTTTATCTTTAAAATAGTAGCTGGGCATATTTACATTTATTTTATGTCAAATATAATTCAAATGCCTAAAATAATTTATTGACTTTTTCTCCTACATCAATTGTTCTTTCTTGCATAAAAGGTCCAGGAAGTGGTACAATGTGGGTGGCAATATCAGCTCTAAATTGCTCTCCCCTCCAAATTGTGTCACCAAATTTATGTTGCAAAACATTTTGTGTGTGCTTTTTAATCTTCCTGGTTCAGTGGACTTGATTTATTGATTGATTATGTGCCAACAAGTTGATGTTGACTCTTAATGGCCCACATACATAGATTTTCTCCAGGAGGATCTGTTTCCAACCTAGTCCTTCAGGTCTTCTAACAGACAACCATCAATGCTGTGATTGAGTCCAGCTACCTTGCTGTTGGTCATCCACTAACTTTTCTAGCACTATTTAGTCTTATCAACAGACTTAGGTCTTCAATAAAGCCAACAAAGTATAATAATTTGAGCTTGGCCATTCATGCCTTTAGTGAAAACTCTGAAATAACTTGTTTTTTAATCCATTTGCTCATTTATTTGGCTGTCCATGGTATTCTCAGAAGTCTCCTCTAACACCAATGTTCAAAAGCATCAACAATCTATCCATCCTGCTTCTTCGACGTCCAACTTTCACTTCCATAGAGAGTCATAGAGAAAAAAAATATGGCTGCACAGTTGTGATCTTTGTAGGCATAGACCAGGGGTAGGTTCTACTTACCTTTACTACCAGTTCGCAATGGGATCGCACTTCTGCACATGTGCAGATTGCCGATGACGACATCCGGGGCGGTGGGCGGAGCCTCCTGCCGATATTACTACCGGTTCTTGCAAACTGGTCTGAACCGGGGGCAACCCACCATTGGCATAGACACATCACAGCATCTTTTTCAAGGTTTTTTACTGCTAGCCTGCCAAGTGCTAATCTGAGGGCATTTCTTGACTGCTAGTTCTTATAATACTGACAGTCAATCCTAAATAGGCAGGAGCTATCCACTAGTTCAATAGCTTCATTGTTGGTTCTAAATTGGTTGCTGTACCTATTGTTATTAATTTGGAGTCTTTTACATTTAATCTTAGCGATACCTATCACTGTGCTCCTTGACTTTCATTATTGGAACTTGCAAATCATTTGCATTTTCAGTGGACTTATTTCCCTACAAAACAACCTTGGACTCCTTTAATAAAATTGCAATTGTGCTGAATGTTTCAGCTTCATCTTATTCAAGGACATCATTGGATCATTGCTATGGCCTCTGCAGATCCCTCAGCAGAAATAAAATAAGTTGAAATTCTGCCTCAAGATCAAAGAAGTTGCCCTTTCTGTCATATTGGAACAGAGAACTGGAATACAGGTAGTTTTGGATCCTGTACACATGGAGCTAATGATAACAGGCAGAAGAGCTGCTTTAAGTGCAGAAAGCAAAATATATTGTTTTTTCACTAAAAAGGGAAAAGAGGTTAAGTTAGTTTAGGAAGTGTCGATTTTATTTTATTTGGGGTCCTCAGCATTCACATCCATAAAATTCCAATCTTATTTTCAAAACATTTTTACAGGTCTCATGACAGTGGTCTATTTAGTTGTTAAAAACATTGCACAATCGTATTTACTTCTGAGTTTGAAATCAGTGATTTGGGCACACAAGGTCCCGATGCCAAATGATCATCATCCCCACTGCTATCCTACAGCACAGATTCTGTGACCACAACCTAAATCATGGTTGGATACTGTTGAATCCGTATTGAACCTTGTACTATGAGAGCCACTGCCAAACTCTGGATTGGATGCTACCAGTTCATGGGGCATGAGAAGATGGAAAAAATGGCCTCCTTGTTCTTCCGGCACAATCTGTAAATTAGGATAGGCTGAGCTCGGAAAAAGAGACAGGGATAGATAGGATTTGACCAAATAGATGGTGTCAATCACAAAATGATCTTGATATGAGACTCCTACTGAAATTTTATCTTCCAAAATCAGGAACCAGCATTGTTTCTGCAAAGTGGTGTTTAGTTTTGTTTTTGAGAAGTAAACCTTCACCCAAGATAGAATGCTGGGGGTTCACAGGGAGAACCTCGAGCTAAGATTTTGTGCAGAACCCTCAAATCCCACTCCTGGCTGGCTCCGCCCACCCCACCCCGCTCCTCCCAGGAGTCTATTTTGGATGCAGATAAGTGCAGGGCATGTGCGGAGGCTTGGGGAGGTCGAAAAACAGGCCTACTGGAAATTCGGGAAGGCCAGAAAATCCAGAAGCCCTCCGGAGCCTGGGAAGGCTGTTTTCACCCTCCCAGAGGCTCGAGGAAAGCCTCTGGAGCCTGGGGAAGGCAAAAACGTCCTCCCCGCCATGGTGCAGGAGGACGACTAGGCCACGCCCACCATGGCCACGCCCACCCAGCAACCGGGTAGAGAACCCCTTGCTAAAATTTTTGAAGCCCACCCCTGCCTTCGCCCATTCTGTTTTCATAGATGTTTTTCCAGATGAAGATCGTATTTGGTTAGAAAAAATGGAAGGAAAGAAATTTTGGGGAAACCAGAATAGTGTGTAGATTGTAAACCTACTTTTGGCCTGAAGTACATATTTTGAACAGAGAACGCTGTCAGAAAGCGAATACCTTGCCCTTTATCTTTTGTTATGTCTGTCCCAAACAGATATTACTATATGGATGTCAGTTTTAACATGTATTGTTGGATATGTTGTATACGTGCAGATGCACATAGAAAGGATGAATAAGGGAGATGAAGAACTATAAGGAGAAAAAAAAAAAGGATTTACTGTTCTTCTGAGCAAAAATTCCTGAACAAAATGACCTCTTACAGTAAAATGTAAGCCTTTGTTTATCACGGCTATTTATTTTTTGTGCATGATGTTGTAAGAAGAATAAAAGAATGGAGTCCTTTTTGACAGTTAGATCTGTTTGTGAGAAAGAACTTCAGAACACATTAGTGAAGGTGTGATACTCTTATTTGTCTTGGCTAAACCCTCAGTGATTAATTATACTATATTCTAGGCACAAACTGTGTTAAACGTAATTCTGGAAATTTGTAAAAGAAGCATATTCAGTGAATAATAGCTCAGTGCTTGTTTCTTTAAATAAAGAATGGATTATGTCCAATAGCTTTGATAAAACTCAAAAAGAAAAAGGGTAAATTGTTCAATAACTCACAAAGAGCAAAATTCAAGATGATCTATGCAGAAAACATTAATCTTCTGTTATCACATGACTATGCAACCAATCTGGCTTCAGGATCTATGATGCTACTCAATAAAATTTATCATTTTTGATAGGACACCATTAATTTACAATACTTGCACTGAATGGTATGGTTCTATGGTGTGAACTCACCTTTGATATATCTCAACTTCTTTACCCTGCTGAATCTCATTATAGATTCTCTCCCCTTTAAAAATGCAGCTCATAATTTGTAACACTATAGTTACCTCTAGACTAAAGATTAGTTTTTTATACAGACAAAATGGATGTCAACCAAGGACAAAAAGTTTACTTTATGAGAAACTTACACCCTGCTCATTCGAAAGCCTTGTATGCGATGTTAATGAGGGGATTCCCCCCCCCTTTAGGATAGAAAGAGATTAAAGGTGCCATATTTAGCCCATGGATCACATTTACTTTGCCAGCACCCCAATTTCAGGAGCCATGGTGGTGCAGTGGTTAGAATGCAGTATTGCAGGCTAATTCTGCCGACCGCCAGCAGTTCGATTCTGACCAGCTCAAGGTTGACTCAGCCTTCCATTCTTCCGAGGGTGGTAAAATGAGGACCCAGATTGTTGGGGGCAATATACAATCTGTAAACCGCTTAGAGTGGTAAGGAGCTGTGCAGCAGTATATACTTCTAAGCGCTATTGCTATTGTAGGCTTTGCAGGAAAATGCCCATAGTCTCAGCCTCTTTTTCAAGAGTGGGGTTCGTTTTAAAAGTGGAAATGGGAATTGCTGCCTTGTTAGATCTTTTGCTGTCATCCCCATCTTTCAAACTCCAAAAGGGATAGAAATGTTTTTCTAAAACCCTATTTGAGAGAATTAAAGTAGAGGTTTTTAATTTTTTTCAAGCGGCAGACCCTGTTAGTTAAAAAGAAACAAATCCCAGAATTCCTGATCAAGAGATAAAACTCTGGTAATAGAAACTTGGATGTATTTGAACAAGCTTTTGTTTTTTGGCTGATAGACATTCATAGAACCCCATTAGGTTCTTATGGAATCTTGCGTTTCTGTGGAATAGAATTTGAAAAACTCCGATTTAAAGAATGGGAATGTGATATATTTGCCTCTGGGAGAATTGCTGCTTCATCCCCATCCTTAAATCTTTTCAATACACCCATCATGGGTTGAATAATGTCAGTCAAATCCTTTAGAACTCCATCAAATGGCCTCCTAACCTACAGAAGGTAAGGTGATGAGTTATGTGTCATGACTGTTTCAACATTGATCACCCTTCCTTGAAGACAGTAGCTTTTAAACTTACTGCTTTCTCTGAAATCTTTCTCTGTTGGCTTGACTACTAAGGCATCTCTGCATTTGCTGCAAAATGTATACAGATTATAGAAAAGGATGGATTCTCATACTTACACATTCAATTTCTACAATATATGAAATAATCTTATGGTTAGTTCTCCAGTGGAGACCTTCTCATCTTCAAAGCATATTTAACAGCATATTCATTTAATTCCAAATTGTAGGTGATGGACAAAATATCTATCAGTGAAGGTTGCCATATAATTACAAATTTTCTAATTGGGGAAGTCCTAATACAGTACTAGTATGTCTCCAAGGAATTCTGAATATTTCTGGAATGCGGCTTAGAAGCTAGTACTTTAGAACAACACTTTATGAGTCTATTGGGAAGTTACTCTGTATTCTTCATTTTAGACGACAACTGTATTTACATCAGTGTATGCAAGATATACTGTAGATGGGGACTGCAGCCAAGAAATTAAAAGACGCTTGCTCCTGGGGAGGAAAGCTGTGGCAAATCTAGACAGCATACTAAAAGGCAGAGACATCACCCTGCCAACAAAAGTGTGTATAGTCAAGGCTATGGTTTTCCCAGTTGCAATGTATGGCTGTGAAAGCTGAACCATAAGAAAGCCAAAGAATTGAGGCCTTTGAACTGTGGCGCTGGAGAAGACTCCTGCGAGTCCCTTGGACTGCAAGGCGATCAAAGTGGTCAGTCCTAGAAGAGATCAACCCTGACTGCTCTTTAGAAGCAAATATTTTGGCCACCTAATGAGAAGGAAGGACTCGCTGGAGAAAAGCCTAATGCTGGGAAAGATTGAGGGCAAAAGAAGAAGGGGACGATAGAGAATGAGGTGGCTGGATGGAGTCACTGAAGCAGTTGGCATTAGCTTAAATGGACTCCAGAGGATGGTAGAGGACAGGAAGGCTTGGAGGAACGTTGTCCATGGGGTTGCGATGGGTCAGACACGACTTCGCAACTAACAACAACAACAACAACAATGCAACATATCATGAAAGACACAGTACTACCACAAATGGTCATCTCAATACATGACACCTAATTGAATCAAGTGTATGTACAGATGGTAACATCTAGCCTTGGGTAATCTCAAAAAAATAATAATAATAATAATTAAGCAGAGCCAGTCCTGGTTAGTGGATCAGGAAATCCCAGTTGTGTAGATTCATGAAAGTTCTCTGGGAGACAACAATGGTGAACCAGTTCCATTTTGTTGCCAGGAAAGCAACATGAATATGGACATCGAGTCACCAGATTCATGTTTGACCAAATGTGGCTCTATATACACAGCTCTTTGAAAACCAGTGTGCATCCTTATTGTATTGTTGGACAGTGCCAGATAACAAGCTAGATAATATGTAATCTGATTTATACAAAAGAGGGCTGTGCAGTCAGTGCCAATGCCTGTACAAGAGAGTCGGCTTCAAATCCTACTCAATTTGTAGAGTTCACTTCAGTTCATCTCCTTGCTCTTACCCCAACCTGTACATTCAAGAGGTACATTCAGGGATAAATGTAGAGAGACCCTTAGATATCCTTGAGCTCTCAAGAAAAAAAGCTGGGTGTAAATGCAACAATATCTGTGTACCTCTATACAGTACATTTTCTATATGAAATAAGTCCCCACATGGAGAAATACATACCCTGTAAAATGTATTTTATCATCTCTTGCATTCACTAATTTTCATTCCAGAAATGATTTAGCATACCAGATGCCATCATTTTAATGAACTTACAGAGACCCTTATATCAAATTACATTCCATTTAGGTTACAGTAGCATTATCGATGTTAAAATGCACCAGGCCTATGAAATTCCCACCAGAAGTTTTTTCCCCCCTCCCTCTACCCCATTACTGAAAAAACATTAACTGGGAATATTAGGGATTAAACTGAGATGTTTCGATATGCAAGGCACGTTTCCTGACTATTCAATATGAAGTCAATATGTACTTGTCTTCGTACTGCCTGCTAGAGGACAATACCCCCAATGTAACTTGAGCATGTTGAGCAAGGAAGTTTCCTCCTTGTTAAATTCTTTCTTTTAACATGATACTGAGCATCATTGGAAATTACGATCGAAACAACTATAAAATTCTGCAGCTATGCAGAATTTTCTGGAATTGTCTGCATAGCAACCTTCCCCCACCCCCCACCCCCGGGTTAAATTCAATCCTCTCTCACTTGAAGATTTGGAATTGCTTGATTCTTTATAACCAAGGTCAAAAAAAATCTTTGGAAGGGAGGAAGCCCCTATGAAACTCTACCCTAAATTCATATGGTGATCAAGGACTCCTCTTCACATCTGCGGTAATTTGCTTTTTGGAAAAGCTGTCCTCACAGTCCCCTGACTCAAAGACAGGAGGAAAACACGTAATTGCAAATGTATTACTGTCTGCATCAGTGGTGAAATCCAAATTTTTTTACTACCAGTTCTGTGGGCGTGGCTTGGTGGGCGTGGCATGGCTTGGTGGGCGTGGCTTGGTGGGTGTGGCATGTTAAGGCTACTGCAAAATCTCCATTCCCACCCCACTCTGGGGGAAGGATATTGCAAAATCTCCATTCCCACCCCACTCTGGGACCAGCCAGAGGTGGTATTTGCCAGTTCTCTGAACTGCTCAAAATTTCCGCTATCGGTTCTCCAGAACCTGTCAGAACCTGCTGGATTTCACCCCTGGTCTGCATACATTGTCAGATAAAGGGTATACTTGCTGCCCTTCCCCTTCCCGCCCTCTACCAGGAAAAGAACCACCAATTGCTGCTCCAAATATCTGATGTTCTGTTGGAGGAACTGCCTATCCTTTGTGATGAGCCTCCAGTTTTGTGAAGCACTCCGAAGCTGCAGCCCTTGAATAGAATAGAATAGAATAGAATAGAATAGAATAGAATAGAATAGAATAGAATAGAATAGAATAGAATAGAATAATACAGAGTTGGAAGGGACCTTGGAGGTCTTCTAGTCCAATCCCCTGCCTAAGCAGGAAACCCTACACCACTTCAGACAAATGGTTATCCAACATCTTCTTAAAAATATCTTCCAGTGTTGGAACATTCACAACTTCTGGAGGAAATCCTATTCTGGTACTGGTAGTCATGCAGTTTTTAAAGAAGTTTTAGAAGTTCCTAGGAAGATCATCCTCTCAATATTCCTGTGTAACTCAACCTTTTAAAAACCTCCGGGGGAAAAAATGAAGTGCTCGAACGGAGGTCTCATCTTCTGCATGATGGGAAAAGAGGTTGCCATGTGGGTTCTTGCAAGTTTTTTTTTTTTTTTTTCATTCTTGATTTTGTGACCCGGTGAGAGTAATTGACTTCCCGGAAGTCCTGCAATCGGCCTTCCACGTAGTTGATATTCTCATGCCCAAAGAAGAAGTAAAAATAATGGGAAGAAATGGACTTTCTATTTCTTCTTGCTATCGCATCAAACTGTCTTTGGCTACATGGGCCAAGTGGTTCTACAGTGGGTCAAATAAAGCCCAGCAAATCACCAACCTCTGCAGGTTGCTCCTCCATGTAATCTAGAATGTTTGTACGACATAGGGTGGAAAAGGATTTTCTGCTGGCCTAGGGTGGAAAACACTAGTTTCATGCTGGAACATTTTAGCCCAGCTTTAGTCTGTGTCATCAGCAATGTGATCTTGAAATACAGGCTTATCAGGACAAGTTCTCAACAAATGGCTAATGGGGCATCTTTATTTATTTATTTATTTAAATTTATATACCGCCCTTCTCCCGAAGGACTCAGGGCGGTGAACAGCCAAAGGTAAACACACAGAGTACAAAAATTTAAGAACAATTTAAAAACATATTAAACAGTTTTGGCCCAACAATTAAAATACCCCATTTAAAATTCAAATTAATTTGAATTTATTTGTGCCATAATAACCAGGATGTGAAGATGAGGTACAGATGGCCCCAAATTTGTTTCCCTTTCAGAAAGCCATGAAGATCTGGCTCTTCCTTTGGGCATTAGGGCCAGGCTGTTAGGTATGGAATTCCAACATGGATGTATAGAATAGAATAGAATTCTTTATTGGCCAAGTGTGATTGGGCACACAAGGAATTTGTCTTTGGTGCATATGCTCTCAGTGTACATAAACAAAAATAAAATACATTCATCAAGGATCATAAGATACAACACTTAGTGATAGTCATAGGTTACTAATAAGCAATCAAATCGTACTAGGAAACAAACAAAACAATATAAATTGTAAAGATACAAGCAACATGGTTATTATAGTCATACGTGGGAAGAGATAGATACTAGAAAGGATGAGAAGAATAATAGTAATACCGTCTTAGTAAATAATTGTATGTATGCTATATAGGCAGGGGTGAAATCCAGCAGGTTCTGACAGGTTCTGGAGAACTGGCAGCGGAAATTTTGAGTAGTTCAGACAACTGGCAAATACCACCTCTGGCTGGCCCCAGAGTGAGGTGGGAATGGAGTCTTTGCAGTATCCTTCCCCTGGAGTGGTGTGGGAATAGGGATTTTGCAGTATCCTTCCCCTGGAGTAGGATGGGAATGGAGATTTTGCAGTATCCTTCCCCTGCCATGCCCACCAAGCCACACCACACCCACCAAGCCATGCCCACAGAACCGATAGTAAAAAAAAATTGGATTTCACCACTGTATATAGGTGTCTTTGAAATTTTCTATGAGGAATCTTCAGTGGAGGTATGTGTGTGTGTTTCAATTGTTGATGTTTTATACTATATGTGTGCCACCTGGATTTTGTTGGATAGATGGGTGGCCTTACAGTTTTGATTAATAATCAACAAAGAAAGAAGCTAATTCATTTTCAGATGCTCAAACCTAGCTATGAAAGAAAAGTACACACAAAGTGTTAGCTAGTCTGTGCCAAAATTAGTTTCAGTGTTTCCTATAGTTTCTGTGTATTTCTGTACGAAAACTTGAAGCGAGCGTCAACATCTGAAGAATTTGGCAGAGCAGCCAAGATCTCAACCTTATTTATTGTTCTTGAACATCCTATAATTTATCTACAGTGCACTACTGATCATCAGTGCCTCTGTCAGTAGAGGAGGTTCATTAGTGATGCAAATATTATGCACAGGGGAAAACATTTCTTTCAGAATCAGAGATGTCATTGGGAAGATCATTTCTATTGATTGACTGATTCATCATCTGCTATCAAGTGGGAGTTGACTCATAGCAACCACACAGATAGATTTTATCTGTGATGATCTGTCTCTTAGCCAATACTTCAATCTCATTGGTGTCCCCACTGCTAATGTAATTGAGCTCATTCACCTTGCTGCTGGTTGTCCTCTTCTCTTTCTTTCCACCTTTTCCAGCATCTTATCATCTTCTCACATTTTCATAATGTAGCCAAAGTATGACAATTCCAATGTGCTCAGTTGTGCCTCAAATGAGATATAATTTCTTATATTGCATATATTATTCCATGGTCCACCAGTGCTTTTGCAGGCTTCTCTAGGCAACATATCAAGAGAAGCTGCAAGTAGGGTCAGACATCTTGAGCAGCAGAGCCTTAGTGCTTGCATTTTGTGTTTCTGGTGTGCTTGTTAGAAACACAGATGAGTCCAATCCAGTGGTGGGTTTAAAATTTTTTACTACCGGTTCTGTGGGTGTGGCATGGTTTGGTGGGCATGGCATGGTGGGCATGGCAGGGGAAGGATACTGCAAAATCCCCATTTCCTCCCAATCAGCTGGGACTCGGGAGGCAGAGAATAGATGGGGGTGGGGCCAGTCAGAGATGGTATTTACCGGTTCTCCAAACTACTCAAAATTTCCACTACCTCTTCTCCAGAACTGGTCAGAACCTACTGAAACCCATCTCTGGTCCAATCACTTCTATTGAACGATTTAAGATCCATTGCCCTTAACATTCTGGGTTGTGGATTATTGTCCAGAATGCTAAACCTCCTACATTATTTTATTCCAATAATTTGAATCTGAATTTGAAAGTGGTCTAATTCAACTACATATGACATACTAAAGCCAGAGTTCTCAAGTCTTGTACACTTGCATAAGAGAAATTACTGCCATATAATGTACGGATGCCTCCTCCCTCCCTTCCATCCATCCATCTTGATGTTTAGTGCAACTTCCTGGACAAGTCCTTGAAGTTTCTTGGCAAGATTTTGGATGTGGTTTGCAGTTGTTTGCTCCCTAGGACTGAGAGAGTGTAACTGGCTCAAAGTCAACTAGCTGGCTTTGGGCCTAAGGCAGGACTGGAACCCAGTTTCTACTCTCGTGCCTTAACCACTACAACAAATTGGCTTTCTGCCCACATCTTAAAAGGGATTTGTTGCTTCCATGGAGGAATGCTTCAATTGACCATAACCAAATGGAGCATCCATTGCTTTGATGAGTATGTAGAAACAGAATTTCTACCAAGCTAGTTTCTTATTGTTTTTCATATGCTACCATGGACTTTCATAATCGTAAGCCTTCCAGATGCAATATGATTACATTCCCTAGAATCCCATAGCCAATGGAGTGTACTATTTGGGGTCAAGCAATGCTAGGGAACCTCCCTTGTCAAGAGAAACACCAAACTATATTTTAGAAAAGTATGCTATGGGGACATTCTTCAGCATCTGTGATCTTTATTTCCAAATATGAATCCATTTGTACAGTGTTAACTTCATCAAACTGGAGTCTTCCATGGTTATCCATATTTTAAACCTGGCCTAATCCAACTTTATCCAGAGAAAGAAGACTTTGTACAAAATAACTTATGGAAGTTAAAGGGAGTATCTTCCAACTGCTACCTGCCCTTTATATCTCCATTATTCTGATGGAGGAAAATTATTCCTTTCAATAGCATCCCAATTGACTTTTGGGAAGATTAAAAGTGGAGAGGTGGCACAGTTATCTTTCAGAGCTAGTGACTTGGTACTGTCATTCTACCTTCTAGTTTTCAGGTCTAATTATTCAGGCTGCCTGTTTGCCAAAAGTCGCCACTTTTTAGAACACAGTTGCTATCATTTTGGACTAGGCACAATGAATCAAAGTGAACATAACCAGAATAATTCTTTGTACATAGATGGATGAGATCTGAACTTTTTTGTGCTGTGCCAATGAATTCCTGTTCATATTTCTTTCAGGTGAAGTAGCTTCCTCCTACTTTTTTTTTTTTTTTGGTTTGGATTTACGTTCAGCTGAGTAAGCTGTTCAGGCAAAAAATTAAAACCCCAATATAAACAACAGGCTTGGGCAGTGCTTCATTGCCCATGAACTTCATTCCTATTTTCTTGCTGCTGTTGTTCAAAGCAGTTTCTGAATTTTGTTTCTTGTCTCAAAGCTGTTCACAAAAACATCAAACAAATGATGCGTGGTGCATACTAAAAATAGTGTGGATAGGAAACTACAAATTAAAGTCGGAATAAAGAACACAATTAATCGTACTGAACTCTTCAAAACTCTGCCATAATCTTCAGTTTATCAGCTATGATAAAACTAGGCTAGCTGGACAAATGGTCTAAGATGTCATAACTTTCAGATCCATGGACTTCAACTTCCACATTCTCAGCAATGGCATATTGGCTGGGGAATTCTGAAAACTGATGTGCATTCATTGATAATGGGAAATACTGGTCTACAGCATGCTTTGTGGTTTCCAGTCTGGTCAGCAGTGCGGTGAAATCCTCTGAAGTCTGATACAGTTCTGTGAGTCTGTTACCAAGGGCGCGCTTTGTGTGCATGTGTGCCTGAGGAGCGCCCGCGCAACGCTAAAAAGAAACATTTTGAAGCCTTCCGAGTCTGCAGAGGTAAGTAGAACAGTGGAGGGGGGAATCCGCTGTGTCACACGATTTCGATTAGCTAGAAAGCAGGAAATCTGACGATGATTTATATTATCTAGAGTCACAGCTGATCATCGCCCAGCTGTTCGTCAGAAATACCAGTTTGCTCGAACTGGTAGCATTTTTTACTACTGGTTCGGGAGAACTGGTCCGAACCGGTAGCATTTAACCCCTGAGTCTGGCCTTTTTTTTATGCCACTGGAGATTTTCTTTGGAATGCAATTGCATTCAGAGAAACCATCTCTGAGAACCAGGTCAGGCTTGCAAACATACCTACCATAGAAAATGAGAACTTGAATTGCATTCACACAAACAACAACAAATGTAATTTAATTTAACTTAAAATAAACCTGTGAGTTGATGCTGTTTGATTAAATGATGTCCATCTTGGTCCTCAACTGAATTATGAAGTCCAACCCAGACTCTTGCCTTGGATTGTCATGGTGTTTTATGACTGAATTCCATCCTTTCTAAGTATGGATTTTGTAGTATTTGGATCTCATTGGGATTTTTATTGGCTGCCTATTCTACTTAGAACGTTTAATGGTCTGTATTCTTGTTCACCTTAAAGGACATGAGAATCATTGTCTGTGAATCAGTTAAATAGCAATAAAAAGAAGGGTGGCCTGAGTGACCCTATTGACGTGAATTGTCACTGATTACTTGATGTAGGTTCTACAAATAATTAGCATTTTTATAGAAAGAGTTTCTTGCTTCAAGCTCAGTTATTCCTTCAAATGAGACCATGGAATGACCTTCTAAGGTTGTTCGCTATTTCAGTTATCAGAGAACGATCAATAATCTGCACTTAGTTTTTGACTGAAGATGCCCTCTACTTGAAGGCAGTCCAAGCTGTTCAGTTTAAAGAGCAACTATCACAATGGAGAAGAGGGGTCTTGAAACTGGCCATCAACATTATATGAAGAACAGGCTGAGCAAGCCAGTTTCCCCCCAATATGATGTGTAATTTAAATTACAATCATTCTAAATATTGTTTACACAGAAGATTGCACAACAATATTGCACAAAAAAGTATTGCACAGAAGATTGCACAACAGTATTGCACAACAAAGATTATTAGGAGGACTGGAGGCTAAAACATACAAAGAATGGTTGCAGAAATTGGCATGCCTGGTAATGAAAAGAAGGACTAGGGGGTGACATGATAGCAGAGCTCCAAGATCTAAGGGGCTGCCACAAAGAAGCAAGGGTCCACGTATTCTCCAAAGCACCTGAAGGCAGGACAAGATGCAATGGATGGAAACAAATCAAGGAGAGAAGCAACCTGGAACTAAGGAGGAATTTCCTGACAGGTAGCACAATTAATCAGTGGAACAGCTTGTCTCCAGAAGCTATGGGTACTCCAACACTGGAGGTTATTAAGAAAAGATTGGAAAACGATTTGTCTGAAATGGTATAGGGTTTCCTGCCTGAGAAGGGGGTGAAATCCAGCAGGTACTGACAGGTTCTGGAGAACGGGTAGCGGAAATTTTGAGTAGTTCGTCGAACCAGTAGCGGAAATTTTGAGTAGTTTGGAGAACTGGCAAATACCACCTCTGGCTGGCTCCAGAGTGGGGTGGGAATGGAGATTTTGCAATATCCTTCCCCTGCTACGCCCACCAAGCCACACCCACAGAACTGGTAAGTAAAAAAAATGGATTTCACCACTGGATTGGACTAGAAGACTTCCAAGGCCCCTTCCAACTCTATAATTCTGTTATTATTCTGTTTGTATTCAGAGCATTTGTGGGGTACGGATTGTCAAAAAGAGTCAAGATAGCATCCACAAATTGGGCAATTATGATCTTTTTTAAAAAAAATTGACCCCCTTCCCAAGGTCACCCTTGTTATGGTGTTAACGCTCCCTGACTGTATATAGCAGAATTTACTTTTGAGTAAATATGAATGGCAGCATCCTGTTAAACATCATTGATGTTTTTATGTTCTAAGCTGCTTTTGAATCTTTACATTTGGTTTCATACTTGGAATTGGTTGATAAAAAATGAAGGAGGTTTTTGCTAACAAACTTAACATATTTAAGGTTTGTTTCTGAATAATATTGATTATGAATTTTTGCTGTGTTTATTCAGGCCAGAATGGTAGAGACATTGATTTATGTAGCAATCTTATGCAAACTCACAAAATCTGGACTTGTGACAATACTATTAAATCATAGTTATTTGCTTGATTTGGCAAGGGTTTTTTTTGGGGGGCGGAAGGGGAAGTAAAGGTTTCTTTGCTACACCTGGGATCTTCTGGTTAAATATCTATTTGTGTTGTACCTAGATTTGATCCCGCCACTTTTTTATTATTATTATTTCAGGTCTTCTACTTTTAGAAACATAAATATTCACCCCCAAATGTGTGAAAGTGGCAACATAAAAAAAAAAAAAGCGAGATGGGTGATGGTGGGGTGGGTTAAACTTATTTATTATTTAACCAAGGACATTTTTATGATGGTAATAAACTGTTTTGGAGCCCAAAGGCAAGTTGTAGAAAAAGACCCTGTTGATGGCAGATAATAAAACAAGAGACACCTTAAAACCATTAAACCAAAATAATTACCAACTCTAAATCAATGCCATAAAATTAAAGAGGGACATTTAATGGATATAAAGCAAGGAGAGAAAATAATCACAAAGGATAGAAAATTGTGTTTGAAATGATGAAGAAATACACACACATACACACAGGCACCCACCCACCCACACACACACACACAATTTTTGTTGGTTATTACATTTTTCTGCCTTTGCCAGTGCTCTGGGGACATGTGAGAAAGCATCTAACAAACACAATATCAGAAATATCAAACATTGGATACGCACATACATGTATAAAGCAAGGCTTGCAGGATATATAGGTACCAGTGGGGGTCCATTGGGGCCCCAAATCATATCTCTGAAATTATTATGTATTGGATATGGATATAACATCATACTGCTTTCAAATCAATCAATCAATCAGAATAAAGCTGGAAGGGACCTTGGAGGTCTTCTAGTCCAACCCCATTCTCAAGCAGGAGACCCTACACCATTTGAGACAAGTGGCTGTCCAGTCTCTTCTTAAAAACTTCCAGTGATGAAGCACCCACAACTTCTGAAGGCAAGCTGTTCCACTGGTTAATGTAATGTCCTCACTGTTTGGAAGTTTCTTCTTAATTCCAGGTTGCTTCTCTCTTTGATTAGGTTCCTTGATTAGTTTCCATCCATTGTTTCTTGTCTTGCCTTCTGGTGCTTTGGAAAATAAGTTGACCTTCTCTTGAAATTTTGTTGTCCTTTTAGAGT
This sequence comes from Pituophis catenifer annectens, assembly GCF_029215685.1. Classification (NCBI taxonomy): domain Eukaryota; kingdom Metazoa; phylum Chordata; class Lepidosauria; order Squamata; family Colubridae; genus Pituophis; species Pituophis catenifer. The sequence continues at coordinate 214,321,578 of NW_027256882.1, forward strand.
ACCTCTTTGGAAGGAGAGCAGTTTTTTGTGAAGTCAGGAATGGGCAACCCAAAACTTCTGAGCCATTGTTTCTATGGTAGTAGTAAGAGTACATACTTTTTTGTAGTGGAGGTAATCAGTGCTTTCAGTGATGTCACTTCCACATTTTTTTACCCGGAAGTGATATGCTGTCTTATTCCCTCCCCCAGAAATTATTCTGATTGGCCCAAGTTATAGGAAAGCATTGACTGGCAAATGGTGAATATGATATAGTTATCCTGCCTCAGAAGCACTTCTGATTGGTGCAATGCTATATGGGAGGCATTGGTTGACAGAGAATTACAGGCTTCGGAACTTCTCTGGAACTACTCAATTTTGGCAGCACATTTGCCAAAATTATGCAGTGCTTTCACAAATCACTTAACACAGCAAAACACCCCAAACCTTTATTTCCTCCTTCCCATTTCAGTTATTTCTTCCTATTAATTTCAGTGAACATTTCCAAAAATGCTGAAGTAGTTAGATTCTGAAGTCCGAATTAATTTGATTCAATCACCCAAATCAGATATCTGAATTGAATCTGATTGTTTTTAACTTTGATAAGTAAACATACTTTTCTCAAGGAGGTTAGGTCCTGGTCTCGTATTCAAAATATTGGAAGACGTCTTGACGCTTGTAGTTGACAATATGGTTCTCCACATTAAAGCTTCCCAAAGGGAATGTATTTGAACCAAGTTTCTGACACTCAACATCCATCTGTACGTGTCTTCTGGTTGCAGATGAAATGCACTCCACTATCTGCGCTGTATTTATAAATCAACGGGATTTGAATTATTTCACAAAAGAAAAAAAATGGAATTTTAAGAAGATGACAATTTCTCCCTGTTATTCTTGTTTGTGGCTTCCTTCTTCTCTAATATAGCTATGAATTGGGGGGGTTTTTTATCTCTCTTTCTGCCAAGAAGGTAATACTTGGCTATTTGATAGGAAGCAGTTAAAGAAAATGTCCAATAGTAATTCACCTTTCTGTGATTTTCATTGTCCAATCTCTCCCTGCCATTGTCAGAGGAAAAATGTGTGTCGGGACCCGTGTAACTATCTGCCTTGCAAAGGGGAGGGAAGAGTCTTGCTTAATGATCCATTTTCGTCTCTCACTCAGAGAGTTCCAGAAATAAATTCTTGTCCCCATAAAATCATAAAGACACTTAACAGTGCTGATAGTGGAAGCTCTGTGGTTTCAGGGGAAAGGAGAAAAAAAAGAAAAGAACTGTGGAGTAAACTTTTTTATATCTCTTGCAAGATACTTCAGTTTCTTTCCAATCTATCTGTTGAATCGCCCTTCTTAACTTCCTATGCTATTGGCATCTCTCAGCTTCTCCCAACCTGGAGTCCTGCAGAAGCATCAGAATCTCTAGATCTAGAATTCCTAGCTAGCAGAACAAAAAAATCAGAAGAGTTAAGATTTTAGGAACTATAGTCCTAACATCTCTAGAAGGTACTAATTTGGGGGACGTTGGTTCCCCATTTTTCCCCCCGGTGTATTAGAATGAGATGGTTGCATCTAAAGGCAGTAGTATGGATTGTACCTCTTTGTGCAACTGATAAGTGTAGGTAGGCCCCGCATGGCCATTAGAAATACAGTTTTAGTTATGTCTAGGTTGAGTTATTGCAATGAGTTCCTCGTGGACCTACCTTTAAAGACAGCTTTGAAGCTTTATATAGTCAAGACTACAACGGCAAAGACTTTGGTGAGTCCTTATTTGGAATATCACATCATCTGTTATTATTTGGCAATTGCAGTGATTTCTCCATCACTTCTGGGTAGCATGCTAAATGTTGTTACTTGGTTGCTGCTTCACAATCTTTAGCAAGACTACCACTTCCATCAGTTTGGGGCTTTGCCAGAATTCGCCTGGTTTTAAGGAAGTCTACTCCATAATGACTAAAGCCATTAAAATAATAATAATAATAATAATAATAATAATAATAATAATAATAATAATAATAATAATAATAAAATGGGTACAAAACTCGTAATCCCTTTTCAATGCAAAAAAATCTCTCAACCCCCCTCATAAATGTCAGGGGTTCTCCAAGAATTAAAAAAAGGATACTGTTAGATTGCATACAGTCAGGGCCACCCCTGGCCCTTAAACTGTAGTAAAATTTGTACATTTGTAGGAGAAAGAAACCTATTATTTTATTGATTAGAAGATAACAACCATGTTTTTATTTTTTTAATGTGTATTCATTTTCTATGTGAACTGCCAAGGGTTATTTTGATTGTGGCAGCATAGAATTATGTTTAATGAATTAATACTTAGGGTAGGAGGAGACTATTCAACCATGGGCAAAAAGGTGGCATATGGGCATTTGGAGTTCTAGTCCTGTCTTAAGCACAAAGCAAATATAGGTGTACATCTATAGTAATTAACTGGGAAAAAAACTCTGAATTCAGTTAATCTTATTTCTGACTATACACCCACAGTATCAATGTAAGAAAAATATAGGAGGCAAATACTGAAAAAGACATTATATCCAGAAAGTGAAGAAGTCTGATATAAATACTCAAATTCATCACTTACATATGCAGATGGTTCCAACTGTAGATATCACCATATATTAGCAATAGCACTTAGACTTATATATCACTTCATAGCGATTTACAGCCCTAAGTGCTTTACAGAGTCAGCATAGCCTCATTTTACTGACCTCGGAAGGATGGAAGGTCGAGTCAACCTTGAGCAAGTCAGAATCGAACTCCTGGCAGTCCACAATACCAGAAGCCTGCAATACTGCATTCTAACCACTGCGCCACCACAACTCTTAGTTGCAACCCTCCTCCTCAAGTGACTTGCTTGTCACATCTTGTTTGCTAGAATGGGAATGCTGGAGCAAAAAAAAAAAAAGAGTTGTATTTTTAAGGTTTTATGATCAGAATCTTGGATGCTGCTAATAAAGGAAAATGGATGGCATAGAATGTTGATGGTAAGAATCAATCATGTTATATTATGGCCCTGAAGCACTTCAGATTTGAAGGTCAAAAGGTGGTTTGGAGCACACCCAGAAGGGAGAACCTTCCTGCAATCCCTTAAAGCAAATGTGACTTTCTGAGATTATGCTGTTGCCCTCTGCAGCTGCAGGATGATCTCAGAACAGAGCCTATTTGGTATAAGGAGTTGCAAGATAGACCTTGGGGGCGCATCTAGTCACATGCCAGAGCAACTTTTGATCTTTGAATCCAAAGTGCTGCGTCGTATGATCGTGCACAAATTGAAATGTGTCTCTCTTCTAAACCATTGTCTCTAGCCAGGTTTATATTACAGGTTTATATGTTGATATTCCATGTCTTCGTGAACATTACTTCTGGTGCTTTTGCTTGAGCGCTTGGGAAAAGTCTTCCTTAAAAGTTTCCATTTTGTTCTGGGAAAGACTAACTGGAAAAACAAAACTGTATGATTGCTTACATTCCAAAGTCCGGCTTCTTACCTTGTATGATCTCTGCTTTATTCTGCTGGACTCCCACAAAAACCAGTGTGGATAGTGGAATAAGATCCTGGCAATGATTATGTTCTCCAAAATAAAGTCCTACTGGTATTGGTGGAATTTAGCATAAGATGATTTTGAAACAGGTTTCTGGCCAATTCTGGACCTTTCCATCTCCCTTCAGGATTCCATGAACATTCATTCAGTGGTGGGTTCCATATTTTGTTACTACTGGTTTGCCCCGTGGGCGCACACTCGCTTAGTGCATGCGTGTGTCTTCCGTGCATGCGCCCAGCCCAGGGGTGGGTTCTACTTACCTTTACTATCGGTTCGCAACGGGATTGCTTCACTCGCATGTGCACCTTGCTTCTGTGCATGCGCAGATCACTGATGATGACATCCAGGGCGATGGGCGGGGCCTCCCACTGGTTTTACTACCAGTTCTTGCGAACTGGTCTGAACCAGGGGCAACCCAACACTGGCCCAGCCTCAAAAATGTGCCTAAATAGGACGGCATGGAGCCGGGCAGGTGAGCAGGCGGGCGGATGGGCGGGTGGGTGGGCCCACCTGCAATTTCTGCTACCGGTTCCGGCGAACCAGTCCAAACCGGCTGAATATCACCTCTGAATTCATTGCACAGACTGAGGCCTTGGTTGATGAAAGCTCTTTTAAAATGCAATGGTTGTTTCTCTTTCTCTGGCCATGTATTCATGATTGATTTGCCTGTCGCCATCATGGCATCCATCATGCTGCTTCTCCTTGAAACATTGTCCAACAAATTAATCAGTCAAGACTTCAATATCCTCATTGAAAGTATCACTGGCTCGGTTCCTATTTTCTTCTCCTTTCTTCCAACCTGTCAGATTTTTCTGCACTAGCCTTACCAATAATATTGATTTAAAAATCGGAATGGATTCATGCCTTTGCTCATCTCCCATATCAAGAAAACTGTCTTTTCTTTTCCATCTGATCTCATAAACTCCCAATAACCTTTTCGGGGTACGCAATATCGAGATAGGTTGGGCATGCAGCTGCAATAATTCCTACTTTATTAGCTTGGTCTTTGACTCTTGTCAAATGTATGGTGAGAAAGAAAGTTGCAATATTTATCATTCCTTAATTGCAATCCTGGTCTTTGTGATGCACCTTTCTGTTGATAAGAATTTAAGGCATTTGAAAATAAGGATAGGTAGATGCATAGATCAATGGACAGAAATATTAATAGAGATGAAAAAAAAAAAAACTATTGCCAAGCAACACAGAATTTAAAAAAATCAAACATAAACATTTGCTTTCTATTCTGTATATTTATATACAACCCATTGTGCTATTCCTTTTTAGGTCAAGTAATACCATATAAGTAGAAAAAAAGAGCAAGAAATAATAAGCAAAGAATGAGATAACAAGTGGAAAAAAGAAGAATAGCTAAATTAATGCTTAAATTTATTTATGCACTATAGTTGCTATATCTCTCCATACCTTTTCTTCCATTACATCCATACATCACTTCAAATATTGCCTAGGTTTGTTTAAATTTTGCACCTCTGTTTTTAGAGTATCTTATCAACTTCATGCAACTAGCATCTCCTTGGTCTTCTCTTCAACCTATTCACTTTGTTATTGTCCTTACAATATTTTGTGATTTGGTCATGCATTCTTTCTATATTTATTATTATTATTATTATTATTATTATTATTATTATTATTATTATTATTTATTATTATTAAATTTATATTCCGCCCTACTCCTGAAGGACTCAGGGCAGTGAACAGCCAAGATAAAATACACATAGTACAAATGTTAAAAACCATTTAAAATATATTAAATACCATGGCCCGAAAACAAATTTAAAACACCCCAATTTATAAGACAAATTTAAAATTTAAAATGATTTAAAAAGAGGTTAGGCCAGGCCAGCCTGCTGGAAAAGGAAAGTTTTAAGGGCACGGCAGAAAGCGCGCAGATTCAGGATCCGCCATATCTCCGGGGGGAGCTCATTCCAGATGACAGGTGCCCCCACAGAGAAGGCTCTCCCCCTGGGGGCCGCCAGTCGACACTGTTTGACTGACGGCACCCTGAGGAGCCCGTCTCTGTGAGAGCGTACTGGTCTTTGAGAGGCTACTGGTGGCAGAAGGCGGTCTCATAGATACCCTGGTCCTAAGCCATGGAGCGCTCTGAAGGTGGTAACCAAAATCTTGAAGTACACCTGGAAGACCACCAGGAGCCAGTGAAGCTCACGCAGGAGGGGCGTCACATGGGAGTGCCACGTCGCTCCCATAACCACCCGTGCGGTCACATTCTGGACCAGCTGGAGCCTCTGGGTGCTTCTCAAGGGGAGCCCCATGTAGAGAGCATTGCAGTAGTCCAGGCAGGAAGTGATGAGGGCATGAGTGACCATACTTAACAAGTCCCGATCCAGAAAGGGCCGCAACTGGCGAATCAGGCGGACCTGATAAAAAGTCCTCCCAGCCACAGCCGTCAAATGCTCTTCTAAAGACAGCTGTGAGTTCAGGAGGACACCCAAGTTCCGAGCCCTCTCCGTGGGGGCCAACGACTCACCCCCCAATAGTCAGTGATGGCACCAAATGATTATACTAGGACGTTGGAAACCACAGCCACTCGGTCTTGGATGGGTTGAGCCTGAGTCTGTTTCTCCCCATCCAGATCCGCACAGCCTCCAGGCACCAAGACATCACTTCAAAGGCATCATTGAGGTGATCCAAGGTGGAGATGTACAGCTGAGTGTCATCAGCGTACTGATGGTACTTCACCCCGAAACCATGGATGATCTCACCCAGTGGCTTCACATAAATGTTGAACAGAAAGGGCGAGAGGACCAACCCCTGTGGCACCCCACATACAAGGGGCCTCGAGGCCGACCTCTGCCCCCCTGCCAACACAGACTGCGACCAGTCGGAGAGAAAGGAGGAGAACCACCACAACATGGTGCCCCCCACCCCTAACTCTTCCAGCCGGTGCAGCATGATACCATGGTTGAGGGTATCAAAAGCCGCTGAGAGGTCTAATAGGACCAGGACAGAGGAGCAACTCCTGCCCCGAGCCCTCTAGAGATCATCGACCAATGCGACCAATGCCATTTCCATGCTGTACCCAGGCCTGAAGCCCAACTGGAACAGATCCAGATAAACCACTTCATCCAGGTACTGAGGCAGCTGTTGCGCTACCACACTCTCAACAACGTTCGCAACAAAGCGAAGGTTGGAGACTGGACGAAAATTAGCCAACACTGCTGGGTCCAGGGAAGGCTTCTTGAGGAGAGGTCTCACCACTGCCTCTTTGAAGGTGGCGGGGAAGACACCCTCACTCAAGGAAGCATTTATAATCCCCTGGAGCCAGCCTCGTGTAACCTCCCGAGAGGCCAGCACCAACCAGGAGGGACACGGGTCCAATAAACATGTGGCAGCGCTCAGTCTGCCCAGTATCCTGTCCACGTCTTCGGGAGTCACTGAATCAAACTCTTCCCAGATAATGTTCTCAAGACCTGCTTCCATCCTCTCCCCTGAATCTACCCAGTCAGAGTCCAGATGTTCCCGAATCTGAGCGATTTTGTCATACAGATTCTGTACAAAGTCCTTGGCTCTACCCTTCAAGGGGTCCACCAGGAAGCCGCGCTTCTTGGTGGAGCAGGGAGTGGGTCACCCTAAATAATTAGATTTTGCCGCTTTTATCACCACCAGGTAAGTCTTAATATGAGACCTTACCAGTGTTCGGTCAGATTCAGAACGGCTGGCCCTCCAACTGCTCTCCAGGCATCTTTTCGGCACTTCATCTCCCTCAGCTCCTCGGTAAACCAAGGAGCCAAGTGAGATCAGCACCGAGTCAGAGGCCGCCAAGGCACGACCCGATCCAAAGCTCCAGCAGTCGCCCTATCCTAGGCGGCCACTAGGTCTTCAGTCGAGCCGTGAGCCAGAGCCTCAGGAAATGGCCCAAGCTCCGTCTGGAACCGATCCGGGTCCATCAGGCGCCTGGGGTGGAACCACCTCATCGGTTCTGCCTCCCTGCGGCGGGGTGTAGCAGTTCGAAGGTCAAAGCGAAGGAGAGAATGATCCAACCATGACAAGGGTTCAGTTACTATATCCCCTATATCAAGATCATTCAGCCACTGACCAGAGACAAAAATGACTGGTTGCTTCAACCTATAGGTAGTCCTTGATTTATAACTTCATTTAGTGACTATTCGAAGGTACAACGGCAGTGAAAAAAGTGACTTATGGCCATTTTCCCACCCTTACAACCTTTGCAACATCCTCATGTCACATGAGCAAAATTCAGACACTTGGCAACTGACTCATATTTATAGTTGCAGTGTCCTGGGGTCATGTGATCACCTTTTGCGACCTTCTGACAAGCAAAGTCAATGGGGAAGCCAGATTCACTTAACAACCGGGTTACTAACTTATCAACTGCAGTGATTCACTTATCAACAGTGGCAAGAAAGATTGTAATTTTGGGCTCAATTGTAGTCGTAAGTCAAGGACTATCTGTTCTGTTCTTTTCTTTTTTTCTTATACTGGGTTGCTGACTTGATTGAACTGATTGTAGATCTCCATTAGCTTACTTGTTTATGTATTATAGTCCGTTGACAAACTTGTTATAGTTAATGTGGGTTTGGGGTTTTTTTTGTTCCACTGCATAAGATTGGATTTAGTGGTGTCCAAATATTCTTTCTTGACCTCTAACACTAGTCAAAAACTATAATCAAGAAATTTTAATTTCCTGATCTCCGGGTCTTTCATTTTATGTAAATCTCTTTCTATCTTGGCCTCCTAGCATTCTTTCCTTTCTTGTATTCTTGATAACAATACCAGGTGAACAGCAGGCGCCTCCAAGTTTTACAGAGAGAGAGAGAGAAAAAAAGTTTTTCTTTTGTGAGCTTTAGGGAATTCATTAGCTTGAAATGACAATTCTAGGAAGGAAATCAGAGCTTTCTGTCATTGAGGCTATTAAAAAGTAGATTGTCAGTGCTGGGCTGCTGGCACGAAACGAGAATATTGTAAAAATGGGGAGAAGGATCTAGATAACTCACTATAAAACTGTTGCGGCATTTTGTCCAATATGCCATCATTTGACCAGACTGTTAAATTTAGCTGGTAAATTTCTTGTGGATTATATTCCAGCATTAAATTTGCCAGCATTATTATTATCCTTGTCATATCCCATCTACTTGTTTTTTTTTTTTAAATCATTTTGCTAACTCTTCTCTTTACCTCCTTCCTTCCTCTTTCTTCAGCAACTTCTAGAGTATAAATGAGACGTCTGAGGATTTTCCATATTTCCCTGGAATCAAGTATGATCTGAGATGTGAAGGGAGAGAAGAAAATCAAATGTGAACTGCCAAAGATGCTGTTTACATGTCTTCCTGAATTAGAGTCAGAAGCAGGGCATAAACAAACGTTATTTATCTGTAAGAAGACAACAGATTGTCACTTTATTTATTTATACAGTGTACTTTACTTTATTCCACCAGTGCTCAGTAACTTCCGCTTATGAAACATTTATTTACCTGTGGCAGATAGATAAATTGGCAACTTAATAAGCCTAGGTACAGTGAGATGAACAGGGAATACAGTACTTTCTGAAAGAAGAATAGAATAGAATAAGAATAGAATAGAATAGAATAGAATAGAATAGAATAGAATAGAATAGAATAGAATAGAATAGAATAGAATAGAAATTCTGTATTGGCCAAGTGTGATTGAACACACAAGGAATTTGTCTTGGTGCATACGCTCTCAGTATACATAAAAGAAAAGATACATTCGTCAAGAATCATAAGGTACAACACTTAACGATAGTCAAAGGAAACAAATAAGCAATCAAATCATATTAGGAAACAGTCAATATAAATCGTAAGGATACCAGCAACAAGGTTACAGTCATACAGCCGTAAGCGGGAGGAGATGGGTGATAGGAACGATGAGAAGATTAATAGTAATGCAAACTTAATAACTAATTTGACAGTGTTGAGGGAATTATTTGTTTAGCAGAGTGATGGTATTGGGGAAAAAACTGCTCTTGTGTCTAGTTGTTCTGGTGTGCAGTGCTCTATAGTGTTGCTTTCAGGGTGGGAGTTGAAACAGTTTATGTCCAGGATGCAAGGGGTCTGTAAATATTTTCACAGCCCTCTTTTTGACTCGTGCAGTATACAGATCCTCAATGGAAGGCAGGTTGGTAGCAATTGTTTTTTCTGCAGTTCTAATTATCCTCTGAAGTCTGTGTCTGTCTTGTTGGGTTGCAGAACCAAACCAGACAGTTATAGAGATGCAGATGACAGACTCAATAATTTCTCTGTAGAACTGTATCAGCAGTTCTTTGTTGTGCTTTTTTGATGACGTTTTTGATGTTAGGTGTCCATTTTAGGTCTTGGGATATGGTAGAACCTAGAAATTTGAAGGTCTCAACTGTTGATACTGTGTTGTCTAGTATTGTAAGAGGTGGTAGTATGGGAGGGTTTCTCCTAAAGATCACAGCTGAAGCTCCAGTGCTGGGACTGGATTAAGCACAAGGCTCAGCAAATTGCAAAATGGAACCTTATCTAAAATTGGTTATCCTCCAGAAGTTTCCATATTTGAAAGGCACCCATTGCCCTGCTTGGAGTAGTGTTACCTTCGCTACTGGTTTGGAACTGGGAGTACTCGTGTGTGTGCTTGCTTTGCTCATGTGCAGCACATGCACGGAACCTTCTGTGCATGCACAGAGCATCCGTGATGATGTCCGGGTAGGTGGGTGTAGCCTCCTACCACTGCCACTACCAGTTCGCCCGAACTGGAGTGAATCAGTAGAAACCCACCAGTGGTGCCCATGTCCAGATCATAGATAAAGGAGAACTGTGAGAAATAGGCTCAAGACAGATTTCCATGTAGGCAACCTCAAGAAGCCATGTCTACAGTTCTCCTTAATGGTTGTTCAGTGCATTGGTTCTTATTGTTTCCTGTGAGAGACTGAGGTTTTTCCCCTCCACTGTTTTATAGCCTCTCCACAAACATCGGAGACCTGGAAAGACCATCAGATGTATAAGTAAAGGGTGACTTCTCGCTGAATATCTCCATACTCTCAACAAACAAGTGAACAATGTTCAAATAATGTAGCTGGGAAACAGGAAAAGAATTTTCAGGCCACGTCAGCCTACGGCACGTCAAGTCACCCTTCTTTGCAAGATGAGAGACAGATTCACTGTGTTATGGTCTAAAAACTGATTTTGTTTTCCTATGCATTTTATCTGGGCAAGTGTTGTTTCATGCACTAAGACAATTGTTCCATGCACTCAGATTACAACTGTATTTTACATTGGGTGTAAAACAATCAAAATACAAAATAACAGAGTTGGAAGGGACCTAGTCCAACTCACTGCACAAGCAGGTTACTCTATACCCTTCAGGAAAAAATGGCTGTCCAATCTCTTCTTAAAAACTCCAGTGATGGACCACCTACACTTTCTGGAGGCAAGCCATTCCATTGTTCTCACTGACAGGAAATTTCTCCTTAATTCTAGGTTGGCTTTCTCTTTGATAATCAGTAACAGAGTTGAAAGGGACCTTGGAGGTCATTTAGTCCAACCCCCTGCTCACACAGGAGACCTGTCAGACTTCGATGCTATCTCAAAATAAATGAATTTCCAAACTGCCAATCTTTAAGGAAATCTTTTCTTTAATTGAGCACAGCCACTGGATCATGACTCGATGCGGACAAGACTGACCTTTTGCCCCCCAATCCCTCCCTTTCCGATCCCCAAATCTCTGCTTCTCATTGGCTATCTTCCAAGTCATTCTTCAGACTTCTTGTCTCGTCATTTCCCAGGAATGTCTCCCCCCTTCATTTCTACGACAACCGGACATCAAAGGGATTTAGCAGGCAAAAGTTCAGAGTTTATCTCTCTCTCTCTCTCTGCTCTCTATGCCAGCGTCGAAACGCTGACAAGACCTTTACTAGGGATTCGAACCGCTGAACTGCCCACCTTTCTGATCAACAAGCTCAGTTTCTTAGCCACTGAGCCACCTAATCAGGCTATCTTTCATCTCTTACTTCTTGTCCTGCCCTCAGGCATTTTGGAGAATAGGTCAACTCCCTCTTCCTTGTGACAGCCCCTCAAATATTGGAAAACTGTTAGAATGTCACCCCAGTCCTTCTCTTTGTTAGACTGACAACCTAGTTCCCGCAACCTCCAATCCTCTAATCACCTTTGTTGCTCTTCTTTGCACTCTTTCTAGAATCTCAACATCTTTTTTGTGTCATGGTGACTGGAACTGGACACAGTGTTCCAAATGTGATCTTACTAATGTTAGTAAAGTGGTACTAACACTTGTCATGATCTTGATGCTAACTCTTTGTTGATGCAGCCTAGAACTGCATTGGCTTTTTTGGCAGCTGCAGCACCCTGCTGCCTCACACTTAATGATGAAATTTATTTAATCAGTAACAATAACAGTAACAGAGTTGGAAGGGACCTTGGAGTTCAACCCCCTGCTCGCGCAAGAGACCTGTACTAGGGATTCGAACCGCTGAACTACTGACCTTTCTGATGAACAAGCTCAGTGTCTTAGCCACTGAGCCACCTAGTCACTGTCAGGTATGCTTCCTTCAAAATCCAGGAAAGAATGACCCAAACTCCATTTTTATAGAGATTAGTACTTTTACTGAAAATGAAGCGATTGCAACCCAGGTAAAGCTGGAACTAAGCAAAACGCGCGAAAGTGCATCTAGAAAGCATCTCCCCCCCCCCTTGTCCATAGTCCATCATCCAATCCAAAGGTCTCCGAAAGGTCAGATGGAATCACATCTGGCAACGTCATCCATCAGGAATGTAATGACAGTTGGTCTGACGGCTCCTTCGGAGAATCGGTTTCGTTTCTTGAAAAGACTCCTCCTGTGTCCTTCCCCCCCTCACCCCTCTAACTGGTCCCCCCCCATTTCTTATGGCAGCTGAAGCAGTCAAAGCGGAGGCTGACAGTCACGCTTAAGTGGTGCTCCATTAGGACACCTAGATTCCTCTCACAGTTACTGCTGTTGAGCCAGGTACTATCTATTCTATACCTGTGCTATACCTGTGTTATCATAGTTACTATATGAGGGCCAGTTCTCACATGGTTGTAAGCAAACAGCCTGTACCAATCCAATCTGATACCAAAAAACCGGAAAGGTGTTCCCTCTGAGGGGGATCTCTTCTGTTCAAAGAAAGAGGCTTCTAGCTTGTTGTGTAACATGCAAGCAGGTGAATGGTGCTCAGGAATGTTAATCTTGATGTCATTACTTATACAGCTTCTATCTGATACACTGCAATAACTGGAATTTTTTTTCCATAATGGCATCATTAGGTTTTCTACAGTACATCTACTTCAGTGGTGGGATTCAAAAAAATTTACTACCGGTTCTGTGGGCGTGGCTTGGTAGGCGTGGCATGGCGTGGTGTGGCTTTGTGGGTGTGGCTTGGTGGGCCTGGCAGGGAAAGGATACTGTAAAATCTCCATTCCCTCCCCACTCCAGGGGGAGGATACTGTAAAATCTCCATTCCCACCCCACTCCAGGGGAAGGATACTGAAAAAAGAGCCTTGGTAGTACAGTGGTCTAAAGCACCCTGTTATTAAGACCAGCTGCCTGCAATTACTGCAGGTTCGACTCTCGCCAGGCTCAAGGTTGACTCAGCCTTCCATCCTTTCTAAGGTAGGTAAATTGAGGACCCAGTTTGTGGGGGCAATAAGCTGACTTTGTATAAATATACAAAAGGATGAAGGCTATTGCTTAGCGCATTGTAAGCCGCCCTGAGTCTTCGGAGAAGGGCGGCATATAAATAAATAATAATAAAAAAATCTCCATTCCCACCCTACTCTGGGGCCAGTCAGAGGTGTTATTTACCAGTTCTCCGAACTACTTAAAATTTTCGCTACTAGTTCTCCAGAACTGGTCAGAACCTGCTGAATACTACCTCTGATCTACTTATCAAAGCTTTGCTGTCCTTATAAATCTATTCTTGCACTTACTTGCCTGGTTGAGAGAAGTCTTACATATTCTGTGCTATGAGAAAGTGATACTTCTTATATGTATGTATGTATGTATGTATGTATGTATGTAAGTATGTATGTATGTATGTATGTATGTATGTATGTATGTATGTATATATGGCAGGGGAATTCTGGGAGTTGACGTCTACCCATCTTCAAATGGCCAAGGTTGAGAACACTGATTTATGGCATTTAAATGCAAGACATAGCATGATATAGTTCATCTTATTGTTGCTTTAATCTACTGTAGTTTGCAGTCTCACTGAGAATATCATGTGTTCTTAACCCCCCCCCCCCTCAGTTTTTCTGGTGCAAATAAAATATAATGGGTGTCTGAACAGAAAAAAACAAGTGATCTGGCTGGACTAGCTACAAGTAAGTTTGTTGCTTGCATGTCCTATATTTATTTTTAAATTGCATTTTTTTTGGGTTAATTGGGTTAATGAATTTGGGTTACTTAAATTAATAAAATGTGGCCTGAAGTTGGCCAGATAAATCTATTATCAACAGTAATTTTGATTTTTATTACCTTAAATTTTAAATTTCCTTCCAAATAAAATGATTATTTGAAGGATGGTAGCTTACATTGTTACTGTGCTTATTTATATCCACAAGAATTGGATTAGAATTTTTGGAAAAAGTACCCGGATCTAATTTCTTACTCAATGAGCTAAATTACACAAAGTTGTATTTATCTTTGTATTTGTGTCTTGGTATTTGTGATCACTTTAAAAACAAAAACAAAAACCTGTAATGTAACTAATTGCTGTTAGAGAAGGAGCTGATAACCGGGTCTGAAGTATTGTGGAAGAGAAAATGTAATTATTTTGTCCTTGTATCACAGTTAGCTTGTGAAAAGATTCTTGCTCAGTTGCTCTTCATTGTTTATTGAGAAGAAATTCCCATTGGTATTCAGTAGCTGGGTTTGTAGAACACGCTTACCCACATTTAAACATAGCTGTTTTAAGTAACCTGTTTTTATAATTTTGGACAACACTTTGAACTCTAGCTTTTATCTGGCTGGCTCTAATATGCTAGGCTAAATGCAGCTGGCTCATTGGTGGTTCGGCATGTCATATTTGTCATAAGAATATAGGCACTGTCAGGTTCATAGAATCAGGACCATTCGTTAGACTGCAGGATAGAAGTTTTATTCAAGCCTATGCACAAGAATCTAGTCAACTAAAGTTCAACACTAAATTGGCACCAGTTAAAGGTTAATGGTATCCAGGGGACAAAGTCAAGCAGGAAGGATTGGATTTGGACCGTTTAAGGGAACACAACGACTCTAAACTAATGATGCACTTAACTCTGCCTCCAGCTCTGCCTGTTCCTCTCCTACAGGCATAGTGACATCAAGTTTGGCTCTAAGATTCAATGCTACACTTGATAGGGAGGAAAAGGAGAGAAGGAAAACAGAGAGGATAATCTGTTTTATCCCCTATAGTCATGTTTTATTACTCTCTCCCCCCACCCAAAGTAAAGCACTGCAAAGCTGAGGAAGTGTCCTAGGGTGATACTCCTGGTTCTTAATCCTCTTTTACCTCCTATCAGTATAAATTCGATTCTCTAGGTTCTTTTACCTAGAGAAGGCCTGATTAAAATGAGTGGTTTCAGCTTAATCCTATTACCCTAAATGCTTTACATCATAATGGCCATTTGTATTGTTTGTATTATCAGTTGTGTTCCAGTGTGCCTATCTTCATAGATCTCACTGTGGATAGTGAGTTACCAGTTTGGGGTGGGGGGTAGGGGAAATGAGACCATGAATACTTGTTCAAATTCTTTATTACTGCATGTTAGAGTCTACCATTGGGCAATATATGGAAAGATCTACAAATATCAAAGATTAACATTTTCTGATATTTGGGGAACTGGGTGATAACACATGATTTGATTCTACGGACACAACACAGAATTAAAGATTTCAAAATTAGACCTTTGGTATAAGAATTCAAATCCAAAACAGATAGATCTTTTTTTTACTGATATACCTTGCCAATTTGGTATTTTTCCTTGTTGATGCTGATTTATTTCATAAAATCACATGTCAAAATATGCGAGTTAATCTCCAAGCTGCAATGGAGAATTAATTTTAACATCAGAAAATCCCTCTCTACTTCAACGTAGTCATATATTTGAAGTAATATTTTCTCTAATCGTTTGGTATGGCTTTTCCTAAAAATATGCAGAGAGCAGCAATGGATACAGACATTTCAATACTTCACATTGATGGAAATATTTTAATGTTGTTCTCCAAAAATATTATAAATATATTTTTCAGGAAACTTGTAACAAATCTTATTTGAAACTAGAACAATTTATCCTAGTGTATGTATGTATGGATTTTCACCCAAATTTGGAACTATGTATGTGGTTAGACTCGTTACTGGAAAACTGATCTGAATTCCCACTTATGTATTTATCTTTATTGGCATTGGTGTCATTTTAATGAAATTAGCAGTGCATTCCCATCCTTCACACCAAGGTAATTTCTTTCATCTTTATAACACCGTAAATTTTGTCCTGAATACAAATAACATTACAGAGAAAGTAATTTTTATCTTTACATTTGAATCTTTACATTTGTTTCTGTGGATAGGCAATTAAGTGTCCGATTTTGACCCCTAGTCTGGCACTTAAAACCAATCCAAACTTTATGAAAATTGTATTAAAGAATGGGTTTTTTGAACACTGCTTTGGGCAATTGTTCTCATACTAGATTTAAAGCCATCATCTCCATCAAAACCCCTGAGATGTTTTCTATTCAGCTGCTGCTTCTCCTCTCTCTGAACTGGCTTTCTTAATTTTGCAGCAGGAGCACAGAAGCGGTCGAAGAAAAGTCACTTTGGTTGAAGTCTCTTTCTTGTTAAATGACTCTGGGAGGTGCGACGGGTACTAAAAAGGACGAGTCCCAAACAAACCCCATGAGTTACTGTTAGGATATGGTTTGAGCCTAACAAGTTGTCCAGGCAATATATGTGTACTGTAACTTTAATATGAATATGTATTGTGTGACTTTAAAGTTTTCATGCTGATTCATTATAATGCTGAGTCATGCTGTAATTAGTTGTGAACGTATTTAAGAAAGGTACTGTAAAGTATTCAGTTGCTGATAAGCTACCATAGTGTGTGGAGTTGCAACCATTGTGTTATCGTTGGATGGATCTGCTACCATCGTGGTTTGTGAACCAGAATGAGTTTGTTATTCTAACCAACTACTGTTTGTGTGGTAAGAAGATTTTGTATCACTGGACTGATTTAACTGGCAAAGACTTGGATTGATTTAAAGATTATGAGATTGTTTTTTCACTATAAAGTAAATTTTTGATAAACCAGTTTGCATATCTCTTATTCATTGCTCTCAGCAACGTTTCTCTGTGCTCTACACTCTGCTGGTTGGTAACACAACAACAATATCCTTAACAGTTACCATGTAACCCTTTGTTTTGGCTGGGAAGAACTTTCTGTCCCTTTTCATATGTTGGTGACCTTCCCAGCATGGCCGATTTCCTGTCCGTTCCCCACAGCTTTGCCCCTCTTCCTATAACAGCACATTGAGTACTAAACAAAGGCTGAGTACTGGGACAATATTTCACATCAAAATGCATCAAGTATCAAATTTATCGAGTTTTAAAGCAGTCGAGTACCGAGGTACCACTGTCGTAAGTATGCAATATGAATGTGTTCTCCACATGACCTTTGACCCCATTGATTTATCAAGTGCCCATTGATTGCAAAGAGCTGATTATATCCTATTGTAATCCCCACACTTTCCCCCAACTTGCTCATCATATCTGTTTGGGCAACAGTGTATTTGTGTCTGTTTTAATATGTGGAAATGTTCAAAACATGTTGCCATTTCACTTGATTTGGGCCAAAAAGACTCATCGTCTGATGGTAAAGAGTTTTGCTTCTTCCTTTACTGCAGAACTGAAGTTCTCGCCACTCATTCGTGAACTGGCAGCAAACAATGATGTTGTGAGGGTTCTTGTTCCATTGCCAAGATCTGCACAGTCTTTATTGATTCCGTTGCCAGTCATTGCCAGTCACTTGACTATCCTCCAAGACAATAGATGTCAATGTCTGACAGATTTTACACATCATGAATCAGTCCTTGGACAGTATCCAAATAAGGGAGAAAATACTGCATTCATACTGATATAAAGAAGATGTAAACACATCTCACTTTGGGGTTGAGGATATGGCAGATAAAAAAAAATGCCAGGGCATGTTTATGCTACGATTAGGTGCAGGTGGAGAAAGAAGGCAGTTTTAAGGAGACTCTGCTTTAAAGCTCAATCTTATGAGTGCTTTTTTTATTCAGAAAGAATCTGAACTAGTAACTATTCAAACTCCAGAATGCAACTGAACTGTATACATTCATTTTTCTGTCTCATGTAGGACTAGTCAGACCCTTAGATGAGGGGTCCCCAACCTCTGGGCCACAGTGGGCCATGAAGTGTTTACAACTGGGCCATGGAAATGGTGGGTGAGCACTTCCCTACTTGTGCGAGCAGCAGCCGAGTGCATGCATGCATGCTCCATTTGCGTGAGTGGTGGGTGCGCATGCACACTGCTTGTGCAAATGGAGCTATGTGCATTTACTGGCTGCTAGCATGGAACTATCCTCTTTCTCCCCTCCTCCACCGGTTTGCAAAGTTTAGGGAACTCCGCATTAGACAGAACAAAACACCCAACCGCCCGCACGTCATCACGGATGGTCTGCGCATGTGCAGAAGGTTCTGCGCATGCACAGAAGGGCTGCCCTCGCATTCTCACAGTTCCGAACCGGTAGCGAAGGTAAGTGAAACCTACTACTGCTGTATTTCTGATTGCTGCCCAGGGCAATTGTTTCACTGCAGACACCAGACAGTAGTTCTCAATTTAGGACCACAATTGGGATCAGAACTTTCATTGCTAAACCAGGTTCTTGTTAAGTGACTCACAACTGATTTTATGATTTTTTTTTGCCATGGGCTATTAGGCAAATCCCTGCAGTTATTGAGTGAATCACACAGCCATTAAGCAAACCCAGCTTTGTTCCTTGACCTTGCTTGTTGAAAGCCAACTGGGAAGGTCACAAATGACGATCACATGACCCCCCCCAGGACGTGGCAAAGTTGTAAATACATGCTGGTTGCTAAAAGAATTTCGATCACATGACCAAGGGAGGTTATAACGGTTGTAAGCACAAGGGCTGGTTATAAGTTACTTTGTGTAGTTCCATTGTAACTTTGGATGGTCGCTATGAAGGTTGTAAGTCGAGGAATACATGTAGTCACCTTACAATGCATCATTTGATGTGTCCTCATATTCAAGTGACTGGTTACCTACAGAATGAGTACAGTAATATCTTTGTTATCACTAAGGGGTGGGGGGGAATATGCTTGTGAAGCTGTGGCCCTGCCAAAATCTGTACTGACATATCTTCATGGTGCACCACATTTTCATGCATTATTTTGCTACTGTGGCAAAGAGAAATTTCAGGAGAAGATTTTTTAATGGAGGAGAATGGGTTTGTCTCATTTTGTACTCTGGTCCTTCTCTACCCTCTATCTCACATGAAGTTCAAGAATCGAGTGTTAATAAAATGTGCTCTGAGGTAAAAACGAACATGACTCTGTTCGATTATCTTTTTGTCTCATTTTGAGTGTGATATTATTAGATGTTATTACCGGAATCCAAGAAGATGATGATCATCTTGCATTTCAATCTGCAAGAAAACAGTCTTTAAATATTCCGAGGTTAGCACCTGAGCAGCTTTTCAACTCGTTAGAAATATTGGCAAATATCTCAAGCCATTTTCACCAGAGAGTTGGTTATCTGAAATGTCCAAGGATCTGCCTTGCATTCATTATCTGTCAGAGAGGCTTGAGTGCAAACAGCACGTTTGTCCAAATATTTGGGAATTTCTGCTTTAGTCATGAACTTTATGTTTTAAAATTACCTGCAATATCTCATGCCGAGAAGATCTAAGACAGATTACTGTAGCAGATTTTTTTTAAACGTTGCTCATTTTTTTGGTTCAACCCCAATTTCTCTGAAATTTGCGCTTGGATTTTCCTTGCACGTTGTTTTTCTTTCCGTTCTCCTTGAGCATATTTTCTTATACCATGACTGGTAGGTTTTATGTGACAACTTCCTTTGAGTTTGATAAACTTATTTTTATGGCCTGTCAGGAGCTGCAGAATAGGACAATTGTCAAGTAAGGCCACAATATTTATATCTGGCTTCTCAGACTACATGCTGTACATGTGTAAGTGGGTGTCAGATTGTTTTTTTTTTGTTTGTTTGTTTTTTGGCAATGCTCAAGAAGATTCAACTTGCGCAGTTCCAGGACTGTTCCAAGATTCAGTCACAAAGGAACTCTTGTACCAAATAAAACGAAATGAAAGCTAAGATGTTATATTAGCTAATGTAAAAAACAGACAAGGTGAGAAGTAGAATTTTATGTGGATCGTAGCTTCCAAGTCTAAGGAAGCAGTTCTAAAAGATGGGCCTTTTTTATCCAGAGGTTAGGTGGAACTATTGATGAATGAAGGATGACAGCAGATAATCTATCCAATATGATGTTCCCTTAACACCTGTGATATTGAACCTATGGCACGCATGCCACAGGTGGCACGCAGTACCCCCTCTGTGGGCACGTGAGCCATCGCCCCAGTTCAGGTCCGCCATGCATGCAGTGGGGGCCGGGGCATTGTGTGGAGCACGTGCACATGCGGGACAGGCTGCCTGCGGGGGGCTGCATGCATGGAGGGGTGGGGCACATGTGGGGGGCTTAATGTGCATTGGGGGGGCGGGGTGCATGTGTGGGGCCACAGCGCATTGCATTTTGGGGGTTCGCATGCGCTCTTTGGGCACTCGGTCCGGAAAAGGTTAGCCATCACTGCTCGATGTCAGCATTCTGATGCTGCCATAAAAAGACGAGGCTTGACTTTTCACCTACTTATTTCTTTGTAGATAATATCCCCTAGGAGATGAGATGGTGGGGGGAACATTCCTATGGGGTGAAGTCAGAAGCTGAGGAGACTGACTTGCAAGATGGCCAATGAGAAGATGAGAATTGGGGAACGGAAAGGGAAGGGTTTGGGGGTCAGAAGGTTAGTATCGGCTACGACTAAGTCGGGGCCAGATCTGTCGTACTCAATAAATGGAATACTTCAGCAAAGATTAATTGTTTGGGAGTGCAATTTATTTGAGATGACATCGAAACCTGACACTCTACACTGTATCTATATGTGTTGTTTCCACTTCACATTTTTAGTTACAAGTAGTCCTCGGCTTACAACAGTTTGTTTAGTGACCATTCAAAGTTACAACGGTATTGCAAAAAGTGACTTATGACCGTTTTTCACAGTTACGACCTTTGAAGCATCCCCACGGTCATGGGGGATGATCAAAATTCAGAGGCTTGGCAACTGGCCCATATTTATGACAGTTGCTGTGTCCCAAGGTCAGGTGATCACATTCAACGACCTTCTGACAAGCAAAGTCAATGGGGAAACCAGATTCACTTAAAAACCGGGCTGCTAACTTATCAACTGCAGTGATTTACTTAACAACTGAGGCAAGACAGGTTGTAAAATGGGGCAAAACTCACTTAACAAATGTCTCATTTAACAACAGAAATTTTGGGCACAATTATGGTCATAAGTCGAGGACTCCCTGTGTTTCTATTGCTAGTTCCAACTAAACCTATATTTTTGGTACAAAGCTGATCTGCATTACAGTGGTCAAAATTCTCTGATCTACAACCTTCCTTCTGTGTTTTGTAAACTACTAGAGATTTACTGTCCATTGGTTTTTTTATAATAATGAATCTTGCCATTCTCAAAATTCAACCTGTGTGGGTTTGTACAACATGTAAGCCATCTCTCAAAATTTGATCTGAGTAGGTTTGCACATTGCACAAGCACTATAGGATAGTTTATTTTTATACTTAGTGGGTTCTGTCAATCCGTCCATTGTGTTTTCTAAACCATGGTTTATGGCTTGAGAACCAGGCCACTACAGCTTGAGCACCAAAACTGGTTGGCTTATAAAAAAATGTTCAATCTCAATTGCTGTGATTCATACCCAAGATACCTAAAAGAACGCTCCATTAAAGAAAATAGATTTTACGTCTGAGAAATCATGCAACGGATGGTCCCAAAGATACTTTTTCCAAAAGGCAACTGGACATTCTTAGTTTTCTTTTTTTTTTTAAATGTTTTTTTTTTAATAGTTCGCTTCTCATCCAAGAAGCTTCTTCAGTCATTCTTCAGAACTGAAGAAGCTTCTTGGATGAGAAGTGAATTGTTTTCAAAGAAACCCCCCCCCCCCCCCCCAAGAAAGTCCAGTTGCATTTTGGAAAAAGCACCTTTGGGACAACCATGACCTGGATGATTGAGAATCTCTATAGACAGGCATAGGATTGCACTTTAAGATGAGAATACAAGCCAGGGATTATTCTTTGTACCCATGATGATGCAGCGTGAACTCAGACCATCTGTGCTGTTCATATCAAGTGCGTTAGAGTTTGTGTATAATTCATAGGTATCAGGTGGGTTTCACTTACCTTTGCTACCAGTTCGGTCGTGCAGAAGCTACTGCGCATGCACAGAGCATATTTGATGACGTCTGCCACCGCCGCTACTGGTTCGCCCGAACTGGGGCGAACCGGTGGCAACCCACCATTGATAGGTATGTAGGAAAGCTCAGCAGGTGCCTAATAAACCTGCTTTTGTTGCTTCCTGGGAAAATAAGAATAGTGTGTTATATTCAAGCTCCCAAGCTATACCCATATTATAGTGCTGAAGTTCCATTTGTAATTATCTTCAAGCTCAAAATTTCCCATAGATTAATGAATATTTATGGGTGGGGCAAAATCTCCATCAAATGAGTGTGTTGATTAAAACCTTAACTGGATGTGATGTAAAGCAATTAAGCTCTATATGTATGTGGGGTGGCAGAGGGGGTGTGTCTGTAGTGTTGTGTAGGTACAGTATATGTACCGTTCAAAGCTGTAACAGCACTGAAAAAAAGTGATTTATGACCGTTTTCATAGTTAACAATCTTTGCAGCATCCCCATGATCCTGTGACCAAAATTCGGACGGTTCGAAGTTAAAATGGTACTGAAAAAGTGAATTACGTTCGTTTTTCATACTTATGACCGTTGCAGCATCCTCATGGTCATGTGATCAAAATTCTGACGCTTGGCAACTGGCATGTATTTATGACAATTGCAGTGTCCCGGAATCATGGGATCCCCTTTTGCGACCGTCTGACAAGCAAAGTCAACGGAGGATCCAGATTCATTTAATGACCATGTTACTAACTTAACAACTGCAGTGATTCATTTAACAACTGTGGCTCAGAAAGTCGTAAAATGGGACAAAATTGACTTAACCAATGCTTCCCTTAGCAACGGGAATATTGGGCTCAATTGTCGTTGTAAGTCGAGGACTACTTGCGGATGAAACTCACACATCAGGAGAATTGTGGCTCTGAGGTCCCAGGCTGGATATACTTGTACATAAAACCAAAAACTTCAGAAAAGATCCGTCATGCGGAAACCCTCTCAGTAGGGTGACTTAAGAGGAAGGCAAAACAGCAGGAAAGGTTAATTTGTAGCTATTGTCCCTATAAATTATGGTAGTAGACCACAGACTAGCAGTAGCATTTTCTTGCCGGGAAGGTGGATAGGTCAAGATCTTTTGGGCATCACAATCTTTCTGAGCATTGTTTCTATAATTGAAAGGGCAGGCACGGTGCCACGTACCCACAAACTTTATTATAAATCACTATTTATGTGGCTTCAAACAGACTTTAAATATCTCCTGTCTTTTTCTTTTCTTTTTTTTGGGGGGGGGTGTCCTTTCTCTTCTGCCGAGAGGTATAAATCTAACCCGCAAGGTGGTTTGTTACTTTTTTAGACCTTTCTTCTTTTGCCTTCCCAACAACTTTTGGGCTCATCTTCCATGACCTTGTGAAGACATCCTCTGAAGGTGCCTCCATGAAGCAAACAGACCATTTCCGTTGTTGTTAACGCTGAATTGTGGCCATAAAACATCACGACCAAATAAACAAACACCGTTTCGCCTCCTCAGCAACCCCAACACAGTGTAACCAGCGACACCGTCCAAAGTGGGTTTTCTGGAGCCCTCGTTTTCTAATATCCTCTTTGTGACACTGCTGTAATGGCTCCCCAAGGTACACAGATGCTTCAAGAATTACATTGTTGTCGCTCCAAGACTGGCTTGAGACACTTCTGCCAGATGGTTTTTAACCCAATTGCTGTCAAAGCAAAGTGTATTTATGAATTATCTTTTGCTTGTGGAGGCAAACAGCAAAAGAGGTTTCGAGAGATTGAGGCACTGCGAGGGTGCCGGCTGGTGTGATTTGTGTTATTTATTTATTTTTCTGGCAAACGAAAGCTTGCAGAACCTGACAGTTCCCATTAATAGCAACCCCAAAATCTATTTCTTATGAAACCCTCTCAATTCATGTCATAGGTGACATGTTGCTGAAGGCCAAGGCAAGCATCCACCTACGCAAAGTCCGGTGAAGATGGAGACATTAATAATTTTGAGCAGAGGCCCCATCAGAGCAGAGTTTTGAAATGATCTTTCAAAAACAGCACTGTAGGGAAGGCCTATTTTCCTAAGATCTAGGAAGGCTCAAGGAAAGTAGATGGTTTAAAGAGAGAGAGAGAGGGGGGGGGGGAGAGAGAGGGATGTGTGGGGGAGATAGAGATCAAAGTAAATTGTTTGAATGGGATGAATTTATTTACAATAGGCCTTCTAACTCTGCGTGATTCTGCTTCATCATTTGAAACTCTTTGGGTCAAATTTGCTGGAGCACTCTTCTAAAAAATGCTAAGCTCCAAATGACTAGTCTGTTAAGGCAGATTATTATCGTGACTGATGCTTGCAGTCATCAAATCCCATGATTTTTTTCTGCTGAGTAGAAATGCTTGCGATTGTACCAGGCATCTCATTGACCTGGTACCTTATGCGACTTAAGGCTCATGATAGAACCTCTAATAATTTTCATTTGATATTTTTAGAAGTTTCATTATGATGGGACTCTCCCCTGCAATTCCTCCCAGAATCCCACAAACCAGGTACTTTACAATAACTGCAAGAAACATATGAGTACCCAGATATTGCTAAACTCTGACTTTCTCTCAGCAGTTTTCACCCAGGATGTCCAGGGATAAGCGATGCTTGGAAATAATGATATGGCAACTGCTGGAAGTTGCTGATTCTATATCCCTGAATTACAAGAATAATAAATAGAGGCAGGGATGAAGCTCACGGAAGCTTATGTCTTTTAGTAATATCTGTTAACCTGAAAAGGAGCTACTAGACTCCTTCTGAATTTTTGCCTACTAGAGACTAACACAGCTCTTCTGCTATAAGAATGATCAATGCAATTCTGTGCACAGCTGCTTGGAATTTAGTTCCACTAAATCTAGTGGAGCTTACTTAAGTATACATAATAACACAGCCTGAATGTCCTTTCAATCAGGGTTGTGACATTTACTTCTTCTGTGAGAGTGACATGCTAGGGCTGCTCTTCAAAAAGTTAGTAGAACTTTTAAACATGTTTAAAAACGCATGGGAGATTATGAAATTATTTCAGTTTAAAATGAGAGACGGAGAGTGGCCCTAAATAATTTTAGATGTACATAACTAGGGACAGCAGAGCAGAGGGGGCTAAAGCAAGCAGTTCCGAGGTCAGAATCAAAAATGGCCATGTGAAAAAAAATGGCCTCTTCTCTTCTTTCTCCCCCAAAGCAGTAGGTTGCAGGGAAATGTAATGGGTTGTGAGAATAACCTTGGAGACAGGAAGAAGAGCCACAATCTAGACAATGATCAGACAAAAGGTATCTCAACCGATAAAAGGATAAGGGTTGTAGGAATCATTTCAGAAGAGACCCTCCCTAGTTTCCTAGAAAGTATAAGGAGGGGGACAAATGCTTTTAGATTTGCAGGATTCTGCTTCTGTAGCCTTACAATAAAGGTAGTGTTAGTATTTATGGTTTATGCTTTTTGTCTGGACTACCTTGAAGGATGGATATGCAATGATAGGCAGTGCCCATCAGAAACCTGGTCTAATCACCTTAAAATTATCCTTATATGAAATGGGTTTGAGGTGTATGCAACCTAAGGACAACAGACTGCCTATTGCAGTCAGTTCTGACTGTAGGGGTTACTTTTTCATTGGTGATACCAGGAACTATAGTTGAAAACAATGCTTTCCTCGCTGTGCTAAATTTTCTTCGTTAGTCGTATCAGGAATCACGTTTCTGGTGGGAGTGGATAGTCTACCAAAAGGCTAGATGCCTTGAGGCTCTTCCATTTATCCTAGTAACTGTGTCTTCGGCCATGTTTTCCTCATGACGCTGCCTTCATCTCACCCTCAATCTATATCTAAGACAACGTGAAACCATCCTTAGCCAATCCAATTTTAAAGTCTTTTCCTGCTTCTTTCAGGTACAATTTGGGGTACAGATAAAATCTGATATACATCAGTGATATTGTTGCTGAAGTGATGAGGGGATGGGATCTGCCCAGCTTCCATTACCTACTTTAGGATATTGCAGGCAACTTTGGTTGCTGGGAACTGCTATGGCTTTTATGGTGGGCCACTTTGGCATGGTTGGCATGCAGGACTGGACTCACAGGTGATGCAGAGGCATCTATACTTGAGTAGCACTTGTCAGGTAATCAATCAATCAATATGATATAGTGCACTTTTGATCTGATTTGCAGATCTCTTGATCTGCATAAAAAGACAACCCAGGAATGAGAATCAGATTACGCCAGTTCTATGTTGCTCATTCTGTTACCATTATAGATTTTCCAGTGCTTAAGATGACAAGCAGTTTTGGGTGAGTTTACTTTTTAGCTTTTTATTATTGGGGGAAGGGCGTTTTTGCCTTCTCTGGTTTGGCTTTGACAACACTACACTGTTGACCATGACATCTGAACAATGATCCCGGTTATTCAATGACAATACTATCATTCCTGTGCAACATTAGTTATTGTTACTTCCTGCTTCATCATGCTCCCCGCTTTCATGCAGGTTATCTACTCACCAAACTGTTTTTGAACATGTGTCTAGTGCTTTTTCAGAACAACTCTGATTAGTTATGAGTCAGAGAAGGGATTGCACTGGGTCAAAGTATTGGGACCTTCCCTCCCACTTCACCCCATTTACCTCTCTAGGCCTTCAACCTAACTTGACAGGTGACTAAATCCTCTCATCTAAAGATATCCCATCCTGTCCTGCCCCACCCCACATTAGAGAGAGCAAATTGTGGTTATTTCCCTCCTAGCAGGTGGGAAGTGAAATGAATCTTGAAGAATCCATTTTGCCTTAAGTTGGCCTGCACCTTTGCTAGCCCATTGGTGTAGCAGATTCAGGATTGACAATGGGGGGCAGGGGGGGATGGGACAGCTCAATTTGTGCCTATGGTTTCCCCCCCCCCCCATCATGGATTGATGGGTAGAACTACAATGCAGAGATCTGAAAGATCCTTTTGGCTTTTCATCATCAAATGGCACTTATTTTTGTATGAAGATGCATCTGCATTTAGACTGCAATTCAGAGATAGATACTGCTAACTTAGAGATGTAGTTATTGTAGCTGTATCATAAGATAAACATACTGACTGTAAAAGATGTTTTAGAACAGGGGTGTCAAACTCGTGTCGTCATGGCATCGCCATGCGATGTATTGCAACTTTTCCCCCCTTTGCTAAAATGGGCATGAGCATGGCCAGCATGTGATGCATCCGGCCTACGGGCCGCGAGTTTGACAGCCCTGTTTTAGAAGCATCCATTAATGGAGAGATTAATAAGGCTCAGCTTTAGATGATATAATTGACTTCATATGCCTTTGCTTCAGCATCAACCTTGTCATTTTAACTTTGTTTAGCTGGGAATAATAAAAGACACTGAGGATCCTTTGAAGTCTAAGCTCCCTCACCCATTTTTGCTGAAATTTCGCTCCATGAAAATATAGTTAATGATTCCTTTAATTTTTTTCTCTCTCTAAATTTCTCCTTTCTCTGTTCATTAGTTTTTTTCAGCTCCTGCTACAAATTTTCATGCATTGATGTTTATTAATATTTTCTTCCCTCAAAACTTTTGTATAGGTATATTGCAAATCCTTTATCTAGAGGGGAGAAAATTGTAATGTTCATCCTACATGCCTATAAACTAACCAATCTTGTGTTCCCAAACCTGAACATTCAAAATCAGTTTTGCAGATCAACTACCCTGTTTTCCCGAAAATAAGACACCCCCTGATAATAAGCCCAATCAGGCTTTTGAGCGCATGCGCTAAAATAAGCCTCCTCCCAAAAATAAGCCCTCCCCAAAAATATTTAAACGCAGAGCTAGGAATCAGGTAAGAGGATAAGAGGAGCCCCATCTTGCTCCATGCGCCCAAAATAATAAGACCTCCCCGAAAATAAGGCCAAGCGCTTATTTCAGGATTCAAAAAATATATAAGACAGGGTGTTATTTTCAGGGAAACACGGTATTAAGCATTTATAGTTGTTTCCTTGAAAAAAAAAATTCTAATGTCTTCATTGGTGACTGATTTCCATAGACTAATATTTTCTTGCAGCTGCAAACTGGGGAAATAAAAAATTGAAAGCCCAATCTTAAATTCTCTTACTTGGGGAAAAAAAAAAAGACCTAATGAACTCCACAAGATGTATGTACTTGTTACTGCTACGGTGTTTTTGACATCACCTTTGGGATCAGATCTGTAGCAAAAAGCTGGATTAGGTATTTTATGCCTTAGTTTTAGTTAACTGCACTTTATATTGTAGATGTTAACAATTTACCTGGGGGTGACATTTTCCCAAAATGTCAGCCCCCCAAAATATTTTAACGCCAAAATGCAAATGGAATGAATAAATAAATATGAACCCAGGGAATTGACTGGGTTCAATCTGACTGAAATAGGACATTGGCAAATCCAGCTTTACATTCTATGGGGTGCCATCACACATTTGAATTCAGTTCTGCTAGGGATTTCAGACATAATTCTACCCAAGCCAATGTAGCACAATAGCAGAAACCGTGCCAAAGGGTTAAATATCTTCTTTCAGTGATACAGAGTTGTTCCATTTAGGAAATCATAATTGCATGCCATTTTTCCCTGCATGTCAAAATGTAACTATGGGTACTCTATCTTCTTGCAGAAATCAGAGCTTATAAGCCATTTTTCATCAGACTGGTATGAATGGTAGCTGATCACCGCAAATGACTTTGCCATTAGGGCGATAGCTTGGGTATTTTTCTTTCCTTCCCTCCCCCTTTCCAGGACTGAATCTGCTTTAGAAAGCAATGTAGAGAATCCTGTTATGAATCGATAAGTGATTAAACCCAAACTTGACTTGGATACACGCTTTAGCAAAGGCTCAGGCCATTGGTTCCTCTCTAACTTGAATAATTTTCAACAAGGAAAGAAACATTTATCAGGATGATAAGCATATTCCACAAGGTGTCCTTGGATAAAACTGAAGTGCACTCTGAAAATAAATAGAAGTGTTTTGGCCGGGGTGGGTGTGTGGGTGGGGAGAGAATTAAAATATAAAAAAGCCAAGATCATTAGGATTAACAAGAGCCTTGAATATTTTATGCAGCAATGAACTAAGTCAGTGGCAATCAGGATTTCAGAAGGACAGAGTGCAACCCTGAAAATAATAAGAGCCTTTGGTGCAGGTACTGAATATTTGCTTATATTTTAATCATTATTTATTTTAGCATCCTTAGTCTTCCTTTTGTAGCCCACGTTCCCCCTAAGGAACAAGATGGAAAACCAGAGTAAAAAAAAAAAAGGAAAAAAAAATGGCAGCTACAGTTACTGATCACAACAACAATCTTGGTTTAAAACAAGCAAACCCGAAGAATCCCTTTTTCCCTCATCCCTCGCAAACCTCAGTTGTGAGGTACCTGGGTGGAAGTGGAGATCCACACTAAATTGTCAATTCCCTACGAGGTAGCAAATCAGGAAACCAACTACACAGGAAAATTAGATCTATATTTTATTGAGATAGGCTACAATAATAGAATCTTGCAAGTCGGCTTGTATTTTACCCCTTCCTCTCCTCTTATTCTCACTGAGCCAGCTGGAATTTCTTCCTAATCTGATCTCCTTTTCCAGAACATAAGAAATGCTTCTTTCCTTATTGTTTCTGTAACGGCTTCTGAATATAACCATCAAGGCCATTTCATGACTCTTTATATTTCTATACTTCTAATGGTAACATGGGTGTTTCCTACCATATCACCCCCAACCCAGCACAATGAAGATACACCTCCCAATATTCTTACTCCCACACCACATAATGCAAGCCCACAAACTCAATAGGACCTCTTCCTCGCCATTTCCAACCAACCACCCCTGTTGCCAGCAAATTGGCAATGCTACTCATTTTCTCATATCTAATCACTTTATTGCCTAAACCTTCTTTCTCCACATTCATAAACCAAAAGAAAAAACTTACACTTTGGTGGCTCAGTTAGTGTTTTCACCATTCTTCCAATCCATAGAAGTAAACTGAGAAGGTAAATAAAAAAAGAATACTAGCGGTGAATGCCTTGCTTTAGAATGCTGTCAAGGGTAGAGATTTGGTTTTGAGGTTCGCTATCTGAGATAGGTGGATATATAATGGACTAATGGAGTGAGATGGGTTACCCCTCACAATAATTTGGTATTCAGCATATTTTGTTTAAATGACATTTACCAGGAGACTTTTAAATTGAGCCCTGGTGGGATTGGAGATAAAAATCCTGAAGGAAGGATCTCAAATAAAGACTGTTATCTAGCAGAAGGAAGCAGGAATCATAGAGTCATAGAAACATGGGGCTGGAAGGAAACTCTTTAAGTATTCTGTATTGAGGCTCAATTCCCACTGAATGGGAAAAAAACCCATAATGAATCATGTAATTCATGACCTCCACTGATTACAGACTAATGCTCAGAGAATAGAAAATAAACAAGATGAGTTTGAATTCTTAAACTTCTGTTTATTCTTTTTTAAAAATAGTCTGAGACTTTCAGTTTAAACAACTTATTTAAATAACAAATGTTTGCAGTCCTTAATCTCTTTATTTTTGCTGGTTTAGAACAGCGATCACCAACCTTTCGGACCTCAGGGACCACTAAATTCATAATTTTAAATCCCGCAGACCACTAATATGATCTGCCTAATGACTGGCTGGGTGGGCGTGGCTAGGTGGTCATGTGACTGGATGGGCACCTCCCCACCCAGGCTCCTTAGGGCACCAACAGGAAGCAGTTGTTGGAGCTAAGCAGCCACCTTGAGAAAGAGTTGGCAAAACAGCTCATTTCAAATTGGATCTGACCGAGAAGGAGACTCAGCAGAAGCACCTCACTGAGGACTATGAGCATAGGCTTTCCATGTAGAGGGAAGACCTGTAGGATTGCAAGGCCAGGTACAGGCACCTGGAGGCTCAGTGGGCTGAGATGGTCAGCCAGTTCCAGGCCATGATGCAGTCCCACTGGAACAAGGCCCTCCGGCTCTTTACCACCAGGAAGAACTCTTCACCACCAGGCCCTTCCCTCCAGCCTTCACCCAAAGCCATGCACCAGGAGGCCGAAGCAGACCCCAAGTTGGAATTTCTGCCCCCCTCTGCCCCACATAAAAAGACCTCAAAGGGGGAGACTCTCTGCAGCAACACAAATGTTCATTGCAAGTATCCCGCCCAGGGGCCGTAATTTGAGGACCCCTGATTTAGTGCAATATTAAAAATGCAAATATTTTTTCTGCGGACCCCTAAAGTTTTCTTGCGGACCACCAGTGGTCCACGGCCCATCAGTTGGTGACCACTGGTTTAGAAAGCCTCATTCTCCCTACTAAGTCTTCTTTTTTTCTAGGTTTTTTTTATTGCCCTCTAAGGTATTGGTTCCTCTTTCCCCTATTCACTGAATAGGATCCCATTCCACAACTTTCTTTTAAAATAAAGCAGTGCTCCTCCAGCCTTCCTTAACAGCTGCAAGAGGAAAAAAAAATAACCTGTCTGATAGTCCTTTAGAAGCTATAGTAAAGCACAGTCAGCAAGTCACCTTTATCCCTCAAGAAACATCTTTGCTTAGTGACACCAGAGCTTTGATAAGGCAGCAGCCTTGTGGATGAGAGTCTGGGAAAAAAAGGTTTGGAGCAAAGAGGCAAGTTGACTGTTTATAGACTACAAGGTGCCACTTCTGCTGCTACACTACAAAGCAGAGGACCAGGCTTTAGAAGAATTCTTCAGCCTTAACCAACGAGTCTGGAAACTAAACAGAGCATAATTCTCCATTGGATGATGTGAAGTTAATTGTGAGAAGAGGATCAAGATGGCTCAGGGGAAGACTCTGATTAGACTTCATAATCCAAGGCAAAACCCGGTGACATTGGGCAGACCTGGAAAGGAAAAGCTCTAAAAGTAAACAGGAAATAACCTCTTTGTTCAGAGCTTTTAATTCCATCTAATTCTAATTCACCATGGGCCATTCTAAGCTTGACTTTCATCTAACTGAATGTTCTTTAATTTCTTAATCGAAATTGATGGCAAGGACTTTCACAGAATATAAGAAGAAAAACCACCACCAACTTCTTTTCCTGTCCCCAGTCCTTCAGAGCCCTAGTTTCTTTCGTGTTTTGTTTTTCCCAAGAGCAAGGAGCAGAGATGAAGGATTAGTGCTTAGGATATTATATAGTTGTTGTGGTTCTTTTTGCATCTTTCCAAACTGTGTCAGACTTTGCTCATTGGGAAAATCATTTCTCTTGTGGAAGACATCTTTGGACAGGTTTATTTTAGTGCCATATGTTTGAAATAAACCCTAAGAGGGAGAGAGGGAGGCAGCCAGATGGGCAGAGCAAGAATTCAAGTTAAAAAAAACAAAGAAGAAATCCCCAAGACTTGGACATGCTACATTTAACCCCTTCATTGCGGAATTAAGACATCACTGCTGTGTTTGCCTCCATGTAACAAGAAGCCTATTTCTAAGAGAACTTTAGAAACAAATCTGAACAAAGTAATTAAGAATCTGAGAAGCAGCTTGTATAAACTGCATACTCAGTGTAACATGGGAGATAGACTTCAGACACAATAGGTCTGGCTTTTTCTTTCTTTTTTTAAAAGTTTTTTATTAGTAGTTCAAAATTAAAAACATTGGACATAGATATGACATCACTGGTCCCAACCATCTTCCAACACTTTAAGTTAATATATAATATACTAATGATATAATAATATATTCCTTACACCTTATACATTATTTAAACATAATATAATAATAGTAATTTATACCTTATTCCTATACAATTATACATATCTATACCTACATATACCTATCTATACAATTCACATACATATTTATCTATAATAACGTATATAATTCTAGTCTAACACTACACATTTGTCTCGGCTATCCTCCTTTTATCTAACCATTCATAGAATTTTGCCCAGATTTTATAGTACAATGTTTCGCTTTTATCATTGAGTTCCAAGGTGAATCTATCCATTTCTGCGCACTTGAAATTTTTTGTAGTATTTCCTCTTTGGTTGGGGTATCTTTCTCTTTCCACTTCTGTGCAAAGGCTATCTGTGCCACTGTAAGTATATGCAGTAGTAGATAATTTATGTCTTTCTTGTATTTGCCCACTGTCATTCCCAAAAGGAAAAGTTCCGGTTTGACTTCTATTGATTGCTTAATGCCTTGTAAGCCGCCCTGAGTCTCCGGAGAAGGGTGGCATATAAATTAAAAAAAAAAAAAAACACTTCTATGTTTATTAACAAAATTTCTTCCAACCAACTCTTTATCAGATTCCAGTATTTCTATGCCTTTAGGCATTCCCACCACATATGATAGAAGTTCCCCAAAGCCACCTTGCACTTAGGTCTGGCTTTTTCAACCTCTTGTTGCATGGGATTCTATCCCTAGAAATCCCAAGCAATATGGCGGTCAAATGATGCCCATGAATTCTGGATTCCTCTTCCAACTTCTTTGGAGAATACTGGATGGTAGAAACTGTCCTAATATAGGAATATAGAGATAAGTGGGATGTCATTTTTTGTCAGCATTGTCATTTCCTGGAGCTGTTCACTTTTGGAAAGATTTCACGGAATGGACAAATCACCATGGCCAAGTAGCTGTGGCCAACTCATCACTGCTAACTCTCCATGATCAACTCGCCACAGGACAATTTAACAATTAAATTTAATTATTTAAAACAATTTAACAATTATTTTAATTCTTGTCTTTCACATTTCATTTTGTCCCTCCTTTTTCTTCGTTTCTTTAATGATTCTATTCCACCATTTCTTCAATATTAATGTAATTTTTGTCCAGTGGCAAGTTGTCCTGCGGCGAGCTGTCCCACAGCGAGTTGGCCGTGGCAAATTGGCTGTGGCACATTGGCTGTGGTGAGTTGGCTTTGCTGAATTGTCATAGAACCAAGATATCATGTCTATGTGAGTGGCGTCCAGTTAGACATTCTAACCATCCTATCCAACTATCCCAAGGATTGATTTGCAAAAGAAACGAGCTGATTCTCTCTATTAGATTTTTGTAGAACTTAAGGGGTTTCATTTGATTATGATGGTGCCTACGTCTATATTGGGATTGTGGTAGAATGCTTTAATTCCTGCTGCCTCCAAGTACTGAATGCAGTGATGATCAAGGTGCTGTAGGATGACATTTTCCATTTATCTTGACATTCTTGTTCATTTGTTAAGAGCTGGGATATGCAAACTAACGTCAAGCAATAGAGTGATGGCAGAGGCGGGAAGCATAATGTTACCCTGAGCTTGCGGAATTATGAACATTGCAGTTTGCATGGTAATATTTCAAAAGGTGGGGTGGATTTGCCCTTTTTAATCAGTAGATATTGGTTAGAATACCACATCCTAACAAAAAGTTACATCTGTATTCCTCCCACCCACCCCCGCGCTTTCTCTTTCCTTTCCTTCTGTCCAGCTTTCATGAAAATGATCTGCGATCTATTCAGCTACTGACACAATGGCTATTGTTTGGTGCTCTAGCAAGTGTAACCAGGCAATTTTGAGATTATCTAAATGTTCTGTCTTAATGGAATGCATTTTTGGGTGATTTCATGTTTGGGGCAAATCAACGCCTGTTCACTGATTGGAAGAATAATAGTGTAACATAGTCTTATTCTTGGATCTCTTCATTTAAGAATGTCTTGTTTGCTCCTATCTCCTTGTAAGCAGTAATGTAATTAATGTAGTAAAATGAAAATACACGAAGATAAGATAAGGACTCTTGATGTACTGCAGGCCAGACTATTTGAGCACTAGATGGGGTCCTCTGGTAATTAACCAATCCACTAATAACCTGATCATAATTAGAGTTGCTTCACTAATTGCTCTGCTCTTGCCTCAAATGCTTTTAAGCTCTTTCATTTCAGAACTTTGCTCATCTTTGGTGTGCTGTGAGGTGAATTTAAAAGACTCTCATGAAAGAAGTTTTTTTATTGCTTGGGTTATCACAGCACTTCACGGGTTATAAATAAATAAAAAGCTGATAACTTTGAGAGTTTATCAGCTATTTATGTGTGTATTTTTTTAAAAAATTTGATTTATATGCCGCCCTTCTCCGGAGACTCAGGGCGGCTTACAATGCGTTAAGCAATTGCTGGAATTGCTACATACATACACATATATGTGTATGTATGATTCCTGCAAACAAATAATAAACCAACTTACAAAATAATTACAGTAAGAGAAGATGCATTTAAGCAGGAAGTGTTAAAGATATTAGAAAAGTAACTACAATGGCATCTACTTCCATCAGATCCCAAATTATAATTAAACACTGAGAATTGAAGATGGCCAAAGGAACTAAAGGAAGAAGCTGTGTAGATTCTCTGCAGACAAATCTTTGTTAAATGTTTTCAGAAATGGGCTTCAGTGGGTGGAAGCCAATTTATTATGGTTGATCACGCAGTCAGCCAGATGTTTACACTGGATTTGGCATTTTGGCCCAGCTATCAAGTCCTTCCCAAGGACCTGGGCTCGGCAGATGTTGTTATTTAAAAATATTAAAGGTAGTGTTGCAGATGTAAACTCTTCCAAGTAAAGCTGCCTTTCGCAATTGACTGATGGTGACTTTTATTCAACTCAAGGCCTGGAGGAACAATATATTTACAGCATTAAAGACGAACTCTTTACAGGAAAGCAAGAACAGGAATAAAAGTAACAAAGGGTAAGAACATTTGGAGATTTTATGACTTCGAGTCAATTTTCTTGGCAGCATGTTTTGGAAGTAGCTTGCCATTCCTTCCTTTCTGTGGCTGAGAGCAGGGGTGGGATTCAGGTGGTTCAGACCTGTTCGGGTGAATCGGTAGCTCTGATGATTAGCTGGGCCCGCCCGCCCGCCCCTGCGCTATACCGACCTATATTTCCTTTGTTTGAAGCCCAACTGATAGACGCGACAGAGTGGATTGCCACACCCCAGCTGTTTTACTCACCAGGGCTGCAGTAGAAGATAAGTTTTAGAGCTGTTTTCAAATGCAGTGTGTGCGTGTGGCGCGCATGTATGGCACTCGTATGCTCAGTGAACCAATTGTTACACCGGTTGAACCCCACGACTGGCTGAGAGAGAATGACTGGCTCAGAGTCATCCATCCTTTTGGGCCTAAGATGGGACTAGAACTCACAGTCTCCTGGTTTCTAGCCGAAGTGCCTTTAACTACTCTGAAACCAAACTAGCATTCAGCGATGGAGAAAGGGAGTCTTAAAAATAATCTGCTGCAGGTATCAAATATAATAGATACGCCATGCAGTGATCTAACTAGATGTCTTTGGGATGGTTTGGATTTCAACTCCCATGGGCCCAGTTAGCAGAGAATGGTAGGATTGGTATCCCAGTCTACCGCGTCAGCTTTCTCTGCAATAATCTAATATTAAGTTGTTGGATATTTTTCTTTTAAGGTTTCATGATCATAAAATAGATTCTTCGTCTTGAATTTTGTATGATTTTCCCCCACCCACCCCAGCTGCCTCAGCAAAATGAAAAACATAGGAAATTGCTGGAGACCGGTGCAATTCATTACTTGTTAGAATTACACTTAAGCTGGTTTTTAGGATGACATATAATAGCTTAAATGATTTTACCTTCTGAGCAGCCTGGATTCCTGCTACAGAAAGCAAATGGTTTTATTGATCTACAGTTTTCAATCATTGCTGAAACAGCTGGAGAGGGACAATGACAGTTGCACCATTAAATCCCAGAAAACAATAAATTGGCATTATCGGCACAGGCATTAAATATTTTGATATGTGGAGTCACAGCTTTGATCATGTCACTACATTTGTTCAGGTTCTTCTCACATATGTTTCATCCTGACAAGTCGTTGAGGAATCTATGAAATGGTGAAATATATTGGTCACTGAAATGTGTCATCAAATTGATGGAAACATGGGCACTTTTTTTGCAATAGCTTTTGAGACAGTAAAGGAAAACTGGAAACAGCTTTTTAAAAAAATAGAATGAGAAGGTCAAATGTGTCACCAACTGCAGTTGGAACACAATAGGTTTTCATTGGGGGATGTC
Source organism: Pituophis catenifer annectens (assembly GCF_029215685.1). Classification (NCBI taxonomy): domain Eukaryota; kingdom Metazoa; phylum Chordata; class Lepidosauria; order Squamata; family Colubridae; genus Pituophis; species Pituophis catenifer. Next base: position 214,358,656 of record NW_027256882.1, read on the forward strand.
TTTTAATGTTGTTTTATGTCCAGGCCTGGCTAATGTTATAACCAGGATACAGTGGACTTTAAATGTGTAAACTCATTATGTCAGGTAGTGATGGAGTCCCTGTATCTTTAACCATCTTTGCCCAAATGAAGGAATTATAGGTGGTCCTTGTTTAGTGTCTGCCTCATTTAGCAACCGTTCACAGTTATGAGAGTGATGAAAAGGTAATTTTATGTTAAACCCTGGCACTTGTGACCTTCACAGGTTTGTAAATCAAAAGAAAGCTGAAGTAACATCATTAGCACATTTACATTTTCACTTAGCCCCCACTATAAATTGCTTAGTCCCAATTATGGTTGCTAAATGAGGACCACCTGTATGATGGGGTGGGGGGTTAGCCTCATATGTGGTTTTGAAGCAAGAGTTCTGATCAGACTTAGATCTCGTGAGCTTGTTTTAAGACAGGAATGTGAAATTTGCGTCGTCACGGTGGTGTCACCTGACCTGTCACAACTTTTTCCCCCTTTGCTAAACCAGGCATGGGCGTGGCCAGCACGTAACACCCGCAAGTTTGACACCCCTGTTTTAAGAGAACAGAATTCAGGGGAACTCTAGAAGAAACTTTGTCAAATGGATGAACTGCATGGGTGTATCTAAAGGTCTTTCAACACTGCTATTGTATTCACTTCCCATTTCTGCAAGAACAGCTTGAAAATGGGTCATGGTGGTTTTCCCAAATGCCAAGGACAAGGAATAAAAATTTACAGCTCCATTTTGAGTGACCAGACCTATGCTGGTCAAGCCACGTTGACTCAAAATAAGCCTCCCCAGCACTCCATCCCAAAGGAATATAAGATTAGTTATTCTCTCTTGAATTCTTGCCTTTATTTCATGTTATGGAATTCTGCCTGCGGGGAAAAAAAAAAGCCTCTCAGTGCATTCTAAGAAAGGGACACGAAAGACGTCAAATCACAACCTGTAATCCCTTGCATTGGAGTGGAGTCAGGGCAACTGAATGGAGCTGAGGGTTTACTGGCTGGATGCCCTTCCTGTCGCCAATGCAGAATACATAGCAGAAATATTCTCATTGTGCCCAGAGAGAGAAATATCTGCCTCTACCTAGGATTAAACTCACAGCCTCTTGATTGTGAGGTGAGAGTTCCACCTCTAGGCCACCGTACCACTCCGCTGGGAAGATAGGCATTCCTAAAAATAAAATAATGGACTGCCCACAACCTCTCCAGGACTTTTAATAGCATAATTTTATTTCAGTCCTAGATGCACAGAAGCCAAGTTGGAAATAGATCTCAACGTTTAAACATAGCAAACACTGTGATATCACAGAACTGCTTTTAGACTGGGCAAAGTCTGGACGGAAGTGCCTTAATGGTTGTATTTATATTTGTGAATATTGTGCAAAGTCTTCAAACAGAGTCCGAAGATCTCCCTTTTGGGAATATTTTAGTTTGGAAGTTCCTGGACTGAGCAGCATGGAAACTTTATGAGAGGGCATTATGGCCTGCGTCACACATTAGGTTAATCAAAACACTAACTCCCCCCCCCCCCCATTTGATGGCTTGTCTGCAAACTGCTCAGTCATTGAAAAGGTTATATATATATATCCCCGTGTCTCAGACAGGATCTTTAAAAGGAGGGAGATGCTTACTTTAGCCAAAGGAGAGATGCCCCATAACTTCTTTTCCTCCAGCTGCCAAAACTTCATTCTGTTGGAAATTATAGGGGAGGGGAAGGTACGGGAGGGGAGAGAAAGGGAGAGCCCAGATTTGCAAGAAGGATTTTCCAGGTAACAAACTGACACGCCAATAGCATCTATTCCACGGACTGTCTATTCTCTAGAAGAAAAAGAGAAAGTTAACTAAGTTTCATGTGTTTTTCCCAAGTGCATTTTTAAGTCTAATCTTAAAAATCTTTGTTTCTGGTTGTTATTATTTCTATGCAACCTTAGTCCTTGCCTGTTTGTGTAGTCTGGCACCTCTTTACATCAGAGCTGCTTTTAAATAGGAGCTGATCAGCACCATCTGCATAGAACCTTATCTTTTCCCATATATTGTTTTCCTCGGATGGTAAAGAGGCTATCTATAATTTAATGCTATCTATAATTTAAACAACCCTATATTTAGACATCCTCTCCCACTGAATATTTTTGCATGGTAATGTTTAAAATTAAACCAATTATTTTTATACTCTCTTCTTTCCCTTTTTTTAAAAAAGTTTTTTTTTTAAAGTTAAGCTTTTGTGAAATCTTATCTCCCCACGAAAAACAAGTGGCTAATTTCCTTAGATACGTGCCTTAACATTGCATAGACAGGAGTTGGGGGCTATAGAATTTATTTCCTCTTTATATTCTATTTTTCTCTCCAGGAAGGCACCCAGAGTGCAGGAAGCTTTCTGTCTTCCATAGTGGTGTTATGGAGGAATATGTCAAGCAAAGGTCTGCCCCAGAAGATATGTGCTGGCAGCGGTAGCTTTTAAGCCACACGCCAAGGCGAGAGGTGAGATACGGTGTGTGATCTCAGACGGCTCCTGGGAGAGAGGTTTTTAGATCTTCCTATTTTTACCCCTGAGCTCAGCCATGTCCTACAGGAGCTATATGTTAAACTGATTGAGTAAAGCTGAAAGAATAGCATCACTTTCCCTCCCCCACCCCATTGCCTTAAGAGAAAAAAGGATCCTTTGATCAGCTCTTTTCTTTCAGAGTGAATGGCAGAAAAAGGCTCAGTTAGGACTGTCTCCCCAATGTATTTCACTTTCTCCCTGTGTTAGAAGCTAAGAAATGGGAAAATTGGAGGAGACAGTAGAAGAAAATGGGCTTTTCCTGTGTACAGTATATAATAGACTGTTAAGAGACAGAAGTATACTTTCCCTGGGTCTGAGCAAGAAGAACCTTGCAGTTCTCCACAGAGATGGTTCCGCCAAAGCCTTTGCTGTTATCCACCCTGGAGATCCACCCTTGGCCTTTCACCTTAGATCAACTGAAACTGGAAGGTGTGTAGGAAGGATGTAAGATGGAAAGTTCAGTAGCAACAAGGGGTTAGGTGAGAAAGATTTACAAACCAGGTTAAGACTTGTGGGGCCAATGCACAGCTGTAAAAAAATTAGGTCGAGATTCAAATTCAAATTCAAATCTTTATTGTCAGTGCACTACATATGTACAATGAGATTGGTTGAGCACCCTCAGTGCACCCCCCTCCCAACACAATACAACTCACAGTGAAGACAGAAAATCCCTAACCCAATAAATCATATTAACAATCACCCAGTCCTATTGCACCAGTATGAACATGTTACACATTGCGCCGGCCCTGCAAGTCCACCGTACTACGTAGTTATGATGTTATTTCTCATTCAGGAGTCTGACAGCCCACGGATAAAAACAGTTCTTCAGCCTGTTTGTGCGGCTGGCTATGCTTCTATATCTCCTCTCTGATGGTAGGAGGATAAAGTTTGAAAGTTTATTAGATTTCTATACCGCCCTTCTCCTGAAGGACTCAGGGCGGTGTACAGCCATATTAAAAACACATAGATTTATAAAATTTAAAACCTATTAAAATCAAATGTATAAAATTGGCCCTCAATTTAAAAACACACATACACCCATTTAAAATACATATTAGGCCAGTCCGGCTTGCTGGAACAGAAGGGTCTTAAGGGCGTGGCAAAAAGTACGCAGGTCGGGGCTAAGACGAAGCTCTAGGGGCAGCTCATTCCAGAGGGCTGGTGCCCCCACAGAGAAGGCTCTCCCCCTGGGTGTCACCAGTCGGCATTGTTTGGCCAACGGCACCCTGAGGAGCCCCTCTCTGTGGGAGCGTATCGGCCGGTGGGAGGTTGTTGATGGCAGAAAGTGGTCTCGTATATATCCCGGTCCTAAGCCATGGAGCGCTTTAAAGGTGGTGACCAACACCTTGAATTGCACCCGAAAGACCACCAGGAGCCAGTGCAGCTTGTGCAGGAGGGGTGTTACGTGGGTGCGCCGAGTCGCACCCATAACCGCATTCTGCATTCTGGACCAGTTGGAGCCTCCGAGTGCTGTTCAAGGGGAGCCCCATGTAAAGAAGTGGTGACCAGGATGTGAGTTGTCCCTGAGGATTTTCCTCACTCTTCTAAGGCAGTAAGATGGTCAACTGGTCTTCCAAATGTTGCTGAATGACAGGTCCCAGCAATCCTGGCCAAAAAGTCCATTTATGAAGGATTCTGGAAGCTATCACTGTGCAACATTTGGAAGAACATCAGTTCCTCATCTGTGCTGACTCTTCCCAGTTTAGAAAGCTTTGGATGCTATTATGAATAGAGGTTATTACAATTCAAATAAGGATGTAATTTAAGATAGAGGTATATAGAATTAGAACTTTTGTAAATATGTTTGTCATGATAGAGATACCGATATAGAAAAGCTGTCATTAGTAAAAAAAAAATTGCCATATCTTTTTCTGTGTTTTTTTCTGTGTTGTGTTTTTTGTACTGTGTGTTTTATATGTTGCAATTTCAAGAAATGCTATTTTTTTAAAAAAAGAAAGCCTTAGATGCTATTCTAACTTTTTAATTTGCTTATAAAATCTGTAAATCAAAGCTTGACTCTGATAAGCACCACCTGGAAAAGACAATGAATTTGCTCTTGAATATTCACTGCCTTGAAGGGACATAGCAAGTGAATAATTTGGAAGTAATTAAGTAGAGTATCTATTTATGTTTCCTAAGTGGCGATTGAACGTGTATTTTTTCATATCATCTTACATACCAACAGCTTGTTTAATGTGGAATACAAGGAGTTGACACTCTGGAGCCCCAGCAGAGTCATTCCTCCTTGTTCTTGTTTCTGAGAAGGTTGGAACTGCATGGAAGGAACCTATCTTTTGCACCAGTATCATTCTGCTTTTCTGAAGATATTTCTTTGATAATGACATGGTCTGGATTTCTCTTATGTTCCAGGTTATCCCATGTTACCCTACCACTATAAGAAGCAATGCCATTGCAAGAATACCCGTTATCATGTAGGTCAGGGAATCTCCAATCGTGGCAACTTTAAGATTTGTGGATTTCAACTCCCAGAATGGGGAATTCTATGAATTGGAGTTCATAAATCCTAAAGTTGCCACGATTGGAAACTCCCTGATCTAATATGCCTAGGACTAAGATCTCAAAAGGCTTTGATGGATATCAGTGTAAAACATCTAGAAAATAGATGATGGTGAGTTCTAGTCTCACTTTAGGTATGAAAGACAGCTGGATGACTTTTGCCTATCATTCTCTCTCAGTCTACCCAATCCCATAGGATTCTGTGGGGAAAATAGAAGTATTAGGTATTTATACCTAATAGGTAGGTATAAAGTATTAGGTTACTTACTTTATAAGTAATTCACCACCTTGACTTACTGATAAAGTGATCCCCCTTTTATATTACTTATAACGTAATAAAGGTGGGATACAAATAAACTCAAATAAATAAGTAAGTAAATAAATAAGTAAGTACCGTATTTTTCGGAGTATAAGACGCACCAGAGTATAAGACACATCTACCTTTTTTGGTTGTTGTTTTTTTAAAAAGTTTTTTTTATTTTTTAGACAAACACACATACAAACATACAATGTATTTTCTTTGAATAGAGTATTTGGCTGGTTCACAAATTTAAACAGTGTTTAGTCATTTCAATTAAATTTACAATTTCTATATTTCCTTTTTGCCATATTTATTCCTCATCTATTTTTTTAAAAAAAAACAATATTACCTTTCATTCTCATCTCTAATCTTAATCATATTCAATTTTTCCCTTCTATTCTATATTATACCCCTTCCCATTGTCATCTATTTTTATATCCATCCTCACATTGGTTAATTATGTAATATTACAATTGTTTAATACAAATTCAACATTTTAATATAAATCAATTAGTTATATAACTATCTTTTTTGTACATTAATCAATATGAACATGAATATTCCAATTATTTCCATTCAATTCAATTTCTTACAAATCAATTAATTATATTTACCAATAATAATAAACCAAATAATTTCCCCCTCTTATGTTACTCATTTTCACATCTTAAACTCTCCCAATAACCCACATAGTTTTGCCCATATAATCCTCCAAATCACAATTTAATCGTTTCTACTTTCATCACAATATATAATTAAAAATATTTCAATCATTATAATTTCCCTAATTAAATTTTAAAATGTTCTAGCCATTATCCAAGCTACAACTTAATCCTTTTTACTTTTACCACCATATACCATTACAGGTATTTCAATTGTTACAGTTTATACATTCATATTTCAAATAAATAAATAAATAAATAAATAAAAACTTATCATTGTCTAGATTTCAAAAATACAAAGACAAATATTCCAATTATTATTCATTTCATTTTTACAATCATGATTTCCCATTTATTTCTTAGTACTATTCATATTTCAATTCTAAATATGTATAGCTTTTTTCTCTTTCATTTCTTTTTCTCCCCATTTTTATTTTTGCCTTTTTCTTTCTCCTTTTTTCTTTTGTGTTTAAAATCTTGAACTCTCCTCTTTTGCCCTAAATTTCCCATTGTTTGCACCTACCATTTTTGGTGAGGAAAAAGAAGAAAAAAAATCTCCCTCAGTCTCTGCCTAATTTTGCCTCGTTGCAGCAAACAGCCTGCTTTACTTTCAGTTTCGTTTTCAGGTTGATTAGCACAAGGAGAAAAAAAAAATCTGCTCCAGCAATTTAGCTCTTTGCAGCAAGCAGCAGAGCCCTGGGCAAAACAGCTGAGAGCAAATCCTCTGAGAGTCGGGAGGCCGATCTAATCAACTTGTGCTAATTAGTCTGTGCTGAAGCTGAAAGCTGTTTTTTCTTGCTGTTTGCATTCAAGGAGGTAACTGCTGCGAGGCAGAGGCCAAAGGGTGGGGGCCAGTGGGTGGGCAGGGCTACATTTGGTATATAAGACGCACCTAAATTTTCACCCCCTTTTAGGGAGGAAAAAGGTGTGTCTTATACTCTGAAAAATACGGATATTCTCACAGGCTCTCTGTTTTACCACTTTGTCCTTTTCCTGACTAACTGGGCCCATCACTACTCGCTCGAGGCCTAGTTTTGAAACTCGATAACGTTAGAGTCTGGAGTTTTGATTTGCACCATGCTAAATTTGCATTACTTAATGTAGTTATTCTTTTTCTAATGCACAAAGTTGCATTTCAAATCATGGAAGTGTTCTCTCTCTGCGTGAATATCCCTGATAGCAGGCATCTTAGTTTGAGCAAGTCTTACAGTAGTAAAGCAGGTTTTCTAACTAGAAAAGAAAAGAGATTAATTTACAGGAAATAGATTACAGAGCTATGCAAGAGCCTTGATAGTACAGGGGTTTAGTGCACCCTGTTATTAACACAGCTGCCTGCAATTTCTGCTGGTTCGAATCTCTCCAAGGCTCAAGGTTGACTCAGCCTTCCATCCTTTCTAAGGTAGGTGAAATGAGGACCCAGTTGTGGGGGCAATAAGCTGACTTTGTATAAAATATACAAAAGAATGAAGGCTATTGCTTAAAGCATTGTAAGCCGCCCTGAGTCTCCGGAGAAGGGCGGCATATAAATCAAATTAAAAAAAAAAACAAAAAGAAAACTGAATTACATCCAACCAGAAAAAAACTCTTAGGAGCATGGAGTCTGCACCTACAGTATGGGCTTGGGAAGAAAAGAAGGTTAACCTCAGGTTAACTCTCTCTTCAGAGATGACAGTTTGGTATAATGGTTAGGGCACTGAGCTAGAAATCGGGAGACTATGAGTTCTAGTTGGAAGATTTATCTTGTTGTCTGGTTAAATTAACAAAACAATATAAATGAAATAAAGAGCTGTTGTTGTAATGTAAGACAAAGAAAAAGCAAGATCCATGTTCTTAATTGGGAAATAAAAGTCCATAGGCATTTTAGGCTGGGGGATGTTAATTTAGAGGCTGAATAAATCCAAAAATCTTTATAGGTTTTGCCATTCCAGTTGCCTCCTGCAAGAAAAGTGAAAGATATAGTTACCTGATCAGGCATTGCCTTGTTTTTAACATTCTTGTCCGTTTGCCTTTTGAACATAATAAATTTAGCTTGCTCCGAAGCCTTGTACCTTTCAAGCTATAATCTCCCAACAAAAAAAGCTGAGTCATCAACAGAAACTGCTATACTTATCACAAGATTGAGGGGTAGCTGCGGTGAATATTCATGTTTGTATCTGGATAGGGATGACCAACTTTGCCCCCCAATCTATATACTATGTCGTCCGTTCAGAGCTGTTGCTGACATGCTGTATGAGCGCCTGCGTGCAGAATTCCATTTAGTGCCATACACCTCCTTTTTTTTTATAATTAAAAATATATTAAATGTAATTGCATAACAGAGCCGAAGGTGGTGCAGTGGTTAGAATGGAGTATTGCAGGCTAATTCTGCCCACTGCCAGAAATTCAATGCTGACCGGCTCAAGGTTGACTCAACCTCCCATCCTTCTCTTCTCTCCCCAGCACAGTCCTAGGCCTCTGATACTCAAACTTATCTGTGTAGCTTTTAGAGCTCTGTACCTGGGCTGCTGCACGCCATAAACTGGGTTTCGTTTGCAACCTTGCTTGAATTGACAGTCTCTGATTAGGCTCCTTTTGTCCTCTTCCTCCTCTCGGCTCTGCCTTTCAACCAGCCCCAAGAAATGAAGCTTTTCTCTCTTGCTGTCTGAAGACTGTATTGAGATGCATGCCTTTGAGTTAAGGATTTCCCCATCCCACATCTCTGCTCAACTCTTTTCTTGACCCATCCAGGCAAGTGGCTTCCTTTTGGTTCCCTTTTCTGAAACAAACTCTCCAATTAAGGAGGGTGGGGCTGTTTTAACCATCTGTAAGAAGTAATCACGTGCGCACACACCATCCTAGAGAATGAAATATTTTTGGGAATATTAAAAGAGGCTGAATATTATATTTCCCCAAAGGAGAAATGGAGAAACATGCTCTTAAAGACAGAAAGCAGCCCCAGTTTCCTGCATAGTAAAACAACCCCCAGCAGGTGCCTGAAGTCTTTAGAGATGGATATTTTGTGCCCATTAAGAAAGACTGGGCCAGCCTATTCACAAACAAAACACCTTCCGCTCCAAATGATGTGGATTAAAATTTGCATTCCCCCACCCAAATTCTAAGGACAGGACATTTTAGAACATAATAGGATTAACGCACCACCATTAGAATAGCAAAAGATACCAGGCTCGTTACATTGCACAACCCTCTGAAGCATTTCAAACACAAAACCCCAGAAATCTGTAAAGATCCATCCACTCATTCAGCCATTTTGTCAGCTGTCCCAGAACCACATGCTTTTGCTGGTTCTGCTCATCAATAAACAGACCTTCTTTCCTAAACAGCTAGCCGCCATTTCATTTCCGGCACCTTTCTCCCTGCTTGAAACTGGACCTGATTTTTCTTTCAAAACAGCCATAAAAGTCCAGATCCCAGGATGGAAAAATGCCTACTCTGAGTGGTGAGTTCACTCGTCCACATGCTGCTTTTTTTCAAGAATATGAGAACCTCATGCTACCTTTTGCTAACATTTACTCTACTTTAATCAATATCTTCCTTCTCCTCTCAGAGGTCTTTTCCCCCTGAATGTCCTGTCCTCACATAATGTGATACATGTGTCTTTTCATTCTATTCAGGTGAAGGACCTAGTGCAGTGGTGGGTTGCTACTGGTTCACTCCGGATCAGGCAAACTGTAGCGGCGGCAGAGGGAGGCTCCACCCAACTGCCTGGATGTCTCTGCGCATGCGCAGAAGTGACCAAAATTGAAACCCACTACGGACTTAGTGATATAGGACAAACGTTTGGGGATGAAAGATCACACTTGATCTCTATGTTCTATGCTAGGGGCCATATTAATAAAGCGAATGGAGCTCGGACAGCAACAATAAAACTTTTTAATGTAATGCTTCCAAAATGTCAAACTTTCTAAAAATTGAAATGTAGTGCTTCCAAAAGGTTAACTTAAAAAAAAAAAACCAGCCTGAAACATATACCTTAGAAAATCTTTTTGCCAATTAACTTAGGCAAAAAATTGGATTGCTGAATTTTGTGGTAATTGAGGAAGGGGCTTCTGAAAACATATGAGGTATGGGAGCTGGTTGGAGAGGATAAGAGCAAGCATGCAAGCGACTGCAATAGTGTGTGGTCAGTTCCCTCCATTGATTGAGGATATTAAAAAAGATATCCCAAGGACCAGTGGTGAAATCCAATTTTTTTTACTACTGGTTCTGTGGGTGTGGCTTGGTGGGCGTGGCAGGGGAAGAATACTGCAAAATCTCCATTCCCACCCCATTCCAGGGGAAGGATACTGCAAAATCTCCATTCCCTCCCCACTCCTGGGGGGAAGAATATTGCTAAATCTCTATTCCCACCCCACTCTGGGGCCAACCAGAGGTGGTATTTGCCAGTTCGCCGAACTACTCAAAATTTCCGCTACTGGTTCTCCAAACTGTTCAAAATTCCCGCTACCGGTTCTCCAGAACCTGTCAGAACCTGCTGGATTTCACCCCTGCCAAGGACCATCCTAATGCAGCAATATACAGATAATTGTCACTTAGCACCACAATTGGGACCGGCACCTCAGTCACTAAGCAATGTGGTGGCTAAGCAAAAGGTGACCATGATAAGCTTATGAACTTACTTCTGTGGTCATTAAGCAAATCACTGCAGGTTGTGAAATGAGACATCAGATGACTGGAACATGCAATTTTACTAACAGTTCCTCCGTTTGTCAGAAGTCAGTTGTAAAGCAAGACCGTGACATAACATTTCTTTAGAATAGATGGGACACATTGAAGCTGAAAGCAGTGCTTGAATGTGGGATTTGGGCTACTGAAATCTCTCCGGAACAAGGAAAGATCACAAGAATGCCCATATGTACTCTGGATAGCTGCTTCTTTGCAAGCAGTTAGCAGGAACAATATTTTTCAAGTCAGCTTGCAATTGGCTAAGAGTCATGGGATTTCAATGTGCTGATAGCTACAAATGTTATCTACAATATATCTACTCTAAGTTCAATGGAAGTTTGCCTCTTAATTGTTGGCGTTGATGTTTTTTTAAAGATTGAGAACCTTTTGACTGGCATGTTTTATTGAAATCAACAGGGAGGGAGGGAGGGAGGAAAGAAGGAAGGAAGGAAATTTTTCTAACAGTGAGAACAATTAACCAGTGGAACAGCTTGCCTCCAGATCAATTTATTTATTTATTTATTTTATTTTATCAGATTTCTATACCACCCTTCTCCTTTCGGACTCAGGGCGGTGAACAGCCAAAGTAAACCATTTGTACACAAAAGTTAAAATAGATTTAAAATAATTAAATAAGTTTGGCCCATAATTTAAAACATTTTCAATTTAAAACCAATTTCAAATTTTAAAAACCCACCATAAAATCAGGACAGCCTGGCTAACTGAAAGAAATAGATTTTAAGGGCCCGACGAAAAGTCCGGAGGTCTGGGATCACTCGTATCTCTGGGGGTAGATTGTTCCAGAGGGTAGGTGCCACCACAGAGAAGGCTCTCCCCCTGGGGGTCGTCAGCCGACATTGTCTGGCCGACGGCATCCTGAGGAGGCCCTCTCTGTGGGAGCGAACTGGCCGGTGGGAGGCAATTGGTGGCAGAAGATGGTCCTGTAAGTCCCGTAAGGTGAATGGTGGAATTCAATTTTTTTTACTACTGGTTCTGTGGGCATGGCTTAGTGGGCGTGGCTTGGTGTGGTGTGGCTTGATGGGTGTGGCTTGGTGAGCGTGGCAGGGGAAGGATACTGCAAAATCTCCATTCCCACCCCACTCCAGGGGAAGGATCCTGCAAAATCCCCATTCCCTATCCACCCCTGGGGGGAAGGATATTGCAAAATCTCCATTCTCACCCCACTCTGGGGCCAGCCAGAGGTGGTATTTGCCAGTTCTCCGAACTACTCAAAATTTCCACTACCGGTTCTCCAGAACCTGTCAGAACCTGCTGAATTTCATCCCTGCTCCAGATGTTGTGGGTGCTCCATCACTGGAGGCTTTTAAGAAGAGACTGGACAGCCACTTGTCTGGGATGGTATAGGCTAGGGTCTCTTGCTTGAGCAAGAGACTAGAAGACCTTCAAAGTCCCTTCCAACTCTGTCATTCTGTTATTCTGAAGGTTTCCAATGCTCCCACCCCCACAGCCTGAGCCCTGCGTGCTAAACTCAGCAGCTGCCAGAGGGATAAATATCTGAATATGAGTCTTGTCATCAAAAGGTATTTTTTAAAATCTATTTTTAGAAAACAAAAGCAGAATGTTCGCTATTAGCATTTACATTTCTAGTGAAATAAACACTGCATTTCTGGTTTCCCCAAAGTTCCAACATGCACAATTTTGCTCCAGGTTGGGGTTGGGAGAAGACTTAAAAACCCTCGCTTCACTTTTCATGGTGTAAAGTTTCTGACAGAAATAAAGTGAGTGTATGTTATATAAGTAATTTATTTGTGCGTCTTTGGCATTGCAGTGCTAATAGGCTGGCTGCCAGGAATTCAGGCCTGCAGTTTGTCATGTCTGAGTCTTTAGTCCTTTTCATGCAATTGAAGAAATAGCCTTCTGCAGGCTGTCAGTGACTGATACCAGCTCACTCACATAGATAAAGCTCAATTAGCTCCCGGAGAAAGCATCTTTTAAAAATACAATGAGCTGCACCATGAAAGATAGGTAGACAGGTTTAACCAAAGGGAGAGAAAAAAAAAAGGCTGTGAGCAAACAGAGTTAGGAAGTAATACTCTTGCTTGCTTTCTCTTACCTGCCTTTCCTCCGCTTTCCCTCCATTTACTTTGAAGGAAACACTTAAATAAAGTTGGTATTTTGTGGTCTTTAAAATATTATCCTATACAGGTAGACTTACAGTAGTTCCTTTAGGGACTGTTCAAAGTTACAATGGCACTGAAAAAAGTGACCTAGCTAGGACCATTTTTCACACTTACGACGATGGCAGCATCCTCACAAGCACGTGATCCAAATTCAGATGCTTGGCAATTGACTCATATTTATGACGGTTGCAGTGTCCTAGGGACATGTGATCACCTACTGACAAGGGAAGTCAATGGGGAAGCCAGATTCACTTAACAACCGCATCACTAACTTAACAATGGCAGTGATTCACTTCATAACTGTGGCAAGAAAGGTCGTAAAATGGGTCAAAACTCACTTACCAAATGTCTCACTTAACAACATAAATTTTGGGCTCCACTGAGCATATTTCTATATGCTCAATGCTGGGAAAATCTTACAATGCCTTGTAGGAAGTCAGCACACACCCTTCTCCTAGAAAAATGAAATGTTCTAGGAAATATTAAAAAGGCAGAATATTTCCCCTAAAAGAGAAATAGAAATCTTAAGACAGAAACTCAGCCCCAGCTCCCTGCCCCCAGCAGATACTTTGGTCATTTACAAGACAAAAGGCTGGGCCAGCTTATCTACAACACAAAAGACCTTCACCCTCAGAACATAATAGGATTAGGCCTCTACCCATCTCACCATATCGCACCTGAGAAGATTACATCACCCAGCAGTTTCAACCAAGCATGGGAGTCTGACAACCAATCAGGATACATTTCTTGCCACAGGAACAGGAATCAAGTTCAAAGCCCAACAGAGGGTATAACTCTCTCTCCCTCTCTCACCCAGGTGCTCTTTTTGCCCAGGACCTCAAACCATGTGGTCCTGTCCACCATTAAACCATCTTTCCAAGCAGTTTCCATATTTCCAGTGTCTTTCTCCCCACTTGGAACTGAACCTAGATGGACATGTCTTCCAAAAGTCTTAATGTGTCAAATGTTTTCAGACTCTGAAGTTTGGGTTTTATAGTCCATATTAATTCTTGAGTGGACAATAATATTTCTCTGGTTAACGCAAGAAATTGGTCCCTGTTATTGTCCTCATTTTCTATAGGAGTAAACTATAATCAAGGACATCCAGTGGAGGTGATAAATAAAAAAGAGAGGATAACTAATGTTGTGATGTCATTGTGCTAAAAATGCAAATTATGTACTGGTCATTACATAATTTACAACATTGGTGCAATGAAGTTATTTACTGTAAATTGCCTAGAGACACATGACAGCAAGATGGGCAGCAAATAATGCAATGCAATGCAATATAATACGTTATAATGTGGTGAAGTCATTGTGGCTCCCATTGAATGACTAGGATCTTAGTATTTATGTTTGCCATCAATCCAGTAAATATTATCCTTTAAATCATGCTTATTGGGTAGATGATTTCTTATATCTTATGTCACTAATTTCTTCCACAGAGTGAGGACGTTATCTGACTTTTTTGTCCACATGGCAATCTTGTGCAGTGGGCTAGGCTGAGAAATGGTGACTTATCTGCCTCATCAAATGAAGGTGGATACAATCTCATATTTCTTCTGTACAAGTTCAACAAGTGCTAATTCAAAGGTTGGCGATCTAAAGCAGAAATCTCCAAACCTGGCAGCTTTAAGGCCTGTGGATTTCAACTCCCGACGTTCCTCAGACAGCCATGCTGGCTGAGGAATTCTGGGAATTGAAGTCCACAAGTTTTGAAGTTGCCACGTTTGGAGCGGTAGTGGGATTCAAATCCTGGCGCTACTGATTCGCTATTGGGAGCGTGCAGGTGCACGTGCTCGGTTTGCGAGCGCGTGGTGCTTCTGTGCATGCGCAGAGCATTTTTGATGACGTCTGGGTGGAGCCTTCCGCTGCCGCCGCTACCGGTTCACCCTGGTTTGTGTACATTCCAGGTGAGAAGTTTGTTCAACTTTTCTATTTTGTTGCTGCTGTTGTTGCACTACAACCACCAACAAACTACCTCACAGTAGGAACTGGGTTAGGAGACATGGCAAACGGGTGGGCTTCAAAAATTTTAGCAAGGGGTTCTCTGCCCGGTTGTTGGGTGGGCGTGGCCATGGTGGGTGTGGCCTAGTCGGCCTCCTGCTACACGGTGGGGGGACATTTTTCCCCTCCCCGGGCTCCAGAGGCTTTCCTCGACCCTCCCCAGGCTCCGGAGGCCCTATGGAGGCCAGAAACAGGCTCATTTCCAGCCACCCCAAACTTCCGGTAGGCCCATTTTTTGCTCTCCCCAAGCCTCCGCACACACCCTGCACTTACCTGCATCCAAAACAGGCTGCGTGGGGACTCCTGGGAGAGGTGGGGCGGGGTGGGCGGGGCCAACCAGGAGTGGGATTTGGGGGTTCTCTGAACTGCACAGAATCTTAGCTAGAGGTTCTCCCGAATCCCTGCAAACCCCCAGCAGCCCACCCCGATGGCAAAGTTATATCATGCAATTGTGCAATCACGGCCTGGATCTGAAACAGTTGTCTACCTCAGTGCTAATCTCTGTATCCCACCACATGTATTTAGGGAGAGAAGGGTGTAAAAAGTGTCAGAAAGCCAGTTACTCTTTTTCAGTCTGACCTACCTAATAGGGTTGTTGTTGGGGAAAATAGAAGAAGAAAAGAATATTATGTATGTTTGCTGCCTTAGGTAATTTATAAAAGACAACAATGGAATAGATATCTAATAAATAAATAAATGCTACATTTTGACAACTGGCTGAACCGGCAACCAGACTCTATGTAGGTGCACCATAAGGTAAGTCTTGTTAAGTTAAATGAGTTAATAGAGGAGTTTTAAGTTTTAAAGGCATTTTGGCTCAGTACTACAACTTTCACATTGGGACATTGATTAAATGCTGACAGTATGCACATTTTTGTCAGAGGGAATGTTTATAGAGGGTGTCATAATAAAAATGAGCATTATAGATCCTCCCTGCTTTCTGATATATGTTTATTGTAGACCCTGAAACAGGATAAATGATTCACATTTTATGCTATGCTGAAATCTGAACTTCTGTAAATCTGATTTGGATTGCAAGAACAGAGCTCCATCTAATAAAAATTCTCCCTTCATAAATGGTTAGCTGAATTAATGCATAAGGCCCGTTTAAAAGATTAATGGTATGTATTGATGGAAAATCAAATCTAGGTGTTTTATTTTCCTGGATTGTCAGCGACTTGACATTTCATTTGCTAGTCTTTTCAACATAACCCCTTACAACTCACTTTATAAAGCAGAAGGAGTAGCAATACATATTTATATTCCACATCATTTGAGATTTATCAACATGTTTAGAATGATGCTATTGAAATCAAATAGTGAAAGTATTAAAATGCCTTACATTATGCACTTATTCTGAATTTCGTTTTGGGGAAGAATTGGATCTACTGTTTTGATGGTTGAATTCTCATAAATAGTTTGATGTATCTTTGCAATTAAGCTGCAAATCATTTCTGTTAAAAATTGTTCTGGAAGTTTTAGGTGACAGATATTAGAAAAATAGAAATTATACATAACAATATTTGCAGATCAGTTATGAAGAGCCTTGGCCGTTTCTGAATTGGATGTGTGTTATAAAGACATGGAATATATATAGGATGCACTGAGGTATACCACAACAATTTGCAAATGAGTGAAACTAACAAAGCAATTCCTCAAATCTACTCAGGAAGTAAAACCAAAGGCCACTGAATTCTGTGAAGCTTCTTTCCATTAAGTGGATTCTTAACTATCTGAACACTTTGAATGTTTGTATTTATATTTTTTCTATAGAAAAAAGTCATCTGAAACTGATTTTGCAGGCCACAGTGCTGGTTAATTAATTGAATCGTGAAATTACAAGGAACCATTTTGGCCATCATGTCCAAGCTTCTGCTCAGTACAAATAATAATAATAAATAAATCGAGTACTCAATTGTAAACCTTTGTTTACAATATTTAGAAAAGGGGAGCCCACCACTTCTCTAGTGAATTGGTTGCATTTCAAAACCTTATCATTCTTTTTTAGTAGGATGAAGTTTAGATCCAGCAGGAGACAGGTAGGCTGCAAGGCTTATCTAACTGTCAAAACTCCCTTTGAATTTGTACAAGTGTTTTGAACAGCTTTCTACAAGGGACTCTTAACTACTCTAATCACCTGGGAAATTCTTTTAAATGGGTTTAACAATATTCTGGAGTAACACTCAAAGCAGCCCAACTATCAGAGGGTATCAACATTATTTCAGAATAGCACTAAACCCACATTCAAAAGTAGCCTAAACAATAGCGAACAAGAGACTTGAACCATAAAGCAGCAGAGACAGAAAAAGAAAGAGAGTACGCAACATCTCTTCTGTTTCATTGTGTAGCCACAATGTCAGTGGTCAGCTGCTGTTCAAGATGGTAAACTCAATTTGCTAGAAACAAGTGCTTCTGATACCTAAAAATAGTGTCTGAAGAGGAGACTGGGCAATAAATGGTGATCTGACCCCAACCCCTAGAAGCCATCTGATGTATAGGTCAGAGAAATGTGTTGGAATGAATCCATGGCTTTGCATTGTACTTAAGGTTTGTTTGTTTATTTAATGCATTTATATGGACGCTGTCATGCCACAGCATATAACTTTTATATACTGTTGTTGCTCTCTAGCCCCATCTAGTGCCTGGAGGGACAAATATGCCCCAACAGTGTTATTGCTCTCTAGCCCCATCTAGTGGCCGGAAAGACAAATACCAAGTATATTGTTTGAAGCTGACCCTTTACTCTTTACTCATCAGCCCCCACTCTCAAAACAAGTGCATGCTGGGAAGCTAGACTCCATTTCCTTTAGCATTTGGAGAAGGCAGAATCACAAAGAAGAATCCATCTTAATCTGTGGCACATAGTCATCCAAGAACAAACCCACACCCCATACATAGAACATCTCAGTGGTGGGATTCAAGTAATTTAACAACTGGTTCTCTGCCCTAATGATTTCTTCCAACAACCAGTTTGCCAAACTGCTCAGAAAGTTAACAGCCGGTTCTCCCGAAGTGGTGCGAACTGGCTGAATTCCACCACTGTAACATCTCTGCTGAGATTTAAATTACTTGTATTTATTAATTGTTATGTTCAGCAGTAACTCAATACTGCCTGTCTTGCATTTGGTTCTCATTGTATGTATCCCTATTTTCCCCACTTTCACCATATCCTGTTCTTTCAATAAAGCATTCAGTTCTACACACACTGTCTGTTTTATTGAGGGATAGGTGGGTTTAGCTGCATGTCGAGCGGCACACAGACTAATGTGTAGTGAGGACAGAACAGGCACCAACTCAAGCATGTGACTCTGGGTGACATACAAAAGGGTTGCCTCAACTACGATCTGGAAATCCGACATTGGTATCTAAGAAATGGCATAAAGAAGAAGTTGCTGCAGGATGATAGCGCAGTGAGAAAAGGCTGTGAGTATGATGCGCCGGATTTGCATAGCAAAGGTTAAAGAATCTATGGCCCTACTACAGATAATGTTGAATGACAGCTTCTATCATCCTTTAGCATTATGGATGCTGATGAAGGATACTGTGGCAAGTTTAATTCTGCATCATCTGGAGGATGATCCATTTTTGTTTATAATATAGCTAGGATTGAGAACATATGTGTATTTCAGTAAGTTCAAAATACACACAAAATGTAGAGAAGGCAAGTAATTAGAGTTGACTTTTTGGAAACGCTAATCTTGATCTGTCCATCTTCCTGGGGAAGAAGAGAAGAAAATATAGCGGTTAAAAAAAGTGTGCTAAACATTTTTGTGGGTTTTTTGCTGAGATTCAGGCCAGGTTGAATTTTAATAGCTTATAAGGAGCTACACTGAAGTTTTATGTTCCCAAACTGCTGACACTTTTAACTATGGCAATGCAAATAGCGTCCCTTCAATAAAAGAAGCAAGAAGGGTTTCAATATTTTGTCTCAGAAACACGGAGATGATTTATGACCGAATGGACTCAAAATTTTAATGCCCTTTTCTAGCAAAGGTACATTTTTCAATACAGCCATTGCAATGCACAGACAATTCTGCATTCTGCCACTGAATACACATTGACAATATAAGCTTTTTTCCTGATAGAATAACATTTGCACTCTGAGATTAAAACTTCGGAAACTTGTCAACAACAAAAAAGGATGATCATACGAGGGAAACTGCAGCTATCAAACGCTTACAAGTCGTTTGTGTAATGGCCCACAACTTGCAGTTTTCCCTTTCCTGCCCTTCAAATATCTTCCAAATACAAAAGAGGTTGCTCAAAGGTCATTTTAATATTTTGGATAATTTTCTCAGAAAATGTGGAGTTTGAAATGGAAATTACCAGTAAGATGTTAAGGCCAATATAAATGGGCAAGATCTTGACATCACTACTTTAATCTTTCTCATATCTAAAGGCTTTTTTATCCATTGTATTTCCATTGGTTAACGTCAAGTACGTTTGCCTGGAACATTCCAGAAAATCAAAGTATAGGCATTCATTCATTTAGAAATAAAATATATGTTTAAACATCCTCGTTATTATTAACGTGCCACCACATTTTGTATATGTATGTATGTATGTATGTATGTATGTATGTATGTATGTATATATGTATGTATATATGTATGTATGCATGTATTTATGTATTTATGTATGTATGTAAAGGAAGGTAAAGTCCATTCAAAGGAATTGCTGCCATAGGAAAACTATCAGCAGGATGTTTTTTTACATGTCTGTGTACCAGTTCAAGCATTTTATAAATATATTTATTAACTCTCTGAGGCTAATTTATAACCTTGCATAAAATAAAGTGTCCATCTAGTTTAAAAGATTTGGGTCTCATCCCATAAAATGTCATATTAGCAGGGTTATAGCATGCCGTGGTGAAATTTATCATTTATAAATGCTTCCCACATCTATGAGCTAGGGAGGCCTCTCTCTCCCCAACTCACTCCCTCTCTGTGAGAGTTTGTCTGTGAAGGTTTGTTAATGTGGTTGCTAAAAGCCATTACGCATGATGGATCAGCGTATGATGGATATATATATATTTCGCTGAAACTGTTTGTACTGATGCATTAAAATAATAGGGACTTTTACAATCTTCAAAATATAAAAATTAAATCAATTGAAAACAATATTTGGGATGAGATAATTGAATATTGGAAGGAGTGTCAATACATTGTGTGTTTTCTTAGTAGTTGCGCTGTTATTGTGAAATTCTGTTCCTATAGGTTCTTAGAGAATGTATTTTCATTCAGTTTCACCAGTATGAAAATACTTTATTTTTTAAAGTTTCCCCTGTAAAATTGGAAGCAACATTTCAAATGTATTCTTCCTAGAATTGTTTATATGTGTTGTTTATATAAAAGTATGCATGCAGACACTGGCGTACACAAGCTTTTTTTAAACAAAACATGTTTTGGTCACATGAAAAATATATTTATATTTATGCCACCAAACTGTTATGAATTTCTGGGGATTTGTAGTATAAAACATAATAAACCAGATTATAACATTATATAACTGTATCTTAATAACCATAATTATATTGTCATAGTGTCTCCCATATGACAAGATCTAAAGATTAAAAGTTGCTTTGAACTATTCCATTTAAATCGCTTTCGTTTGTCAAAGGAAAAGCACTGTATGAATGACGGTGCACGATTCCATCCCGCAATAGCATTGACCTCTGACCTCTGCTCTTCTGAATCTCTTGAGTGGGGGAGACTCAACATCCCCAATATTGGATGTGCAAATTGGATGGGTAATTATAGCAAATACCTCTGGTACCTTACTGTTGCCTTCATAGATGGAAGTCAGTATTTAAACTTTGAGGGTGGAGGTTCATTCTCTGAAGTTGTGGGTTGGTTTCTGAAAGTTTCATTACTAGGCTAGGAATTTAGAGAATGGCCGTGTTGATGTTCTTCTGCTTATAAGGACTTTGTGTGGTCAGTAGGCTTGTAATGGGAGGTCACATCAGGTGAGGATCTTGTGATGGGTCTAGTGATGGATCTCTTGATAGGTCAGGTGTGGGTCATGTGAGGGGTCTTGTGATGGTCAGGTGTGGGTCATGTGAGGGGTCTTGTGATGGGTCAGGTGTGGGTCACATCAATGGAAGGTCAAACCCTCAGCTGACATGACTCACACCTGACCCATCAAAGACTTTCACCTGATATGATCCTCCCATCACAAGACCTACTGATCACGCAAAGCCCTTATAAGCAGAAGAACACCAACATTGACATTCCAGGGGTGGGTTCTAAATTTTTTTACTACCGGTTCTGTGGGTGTGGCTTATTTTGTGGGTGTGGCTTGGAGGTCATGTGACTAGGTGGGCGTGTCTAGCTGGTCAGAGTCATTTCTGGAAGGTCCTCGCACTTACGACCAGTCCTCGCACTTACGACCCGACTCATTTGTTTGCTTTTAACACTGATCGGCTGTAGGACGGCCCTTTGAAGCCCCGCGGCAAGAGTTTAAACAGTTTTTTTCCCTCTAGTCATCAGCTGGGACTCAGGAGGCAGCAATAGATTGGGGGTGGGACCAAATAAAAGGTAAGAATAACATGGGTGGGTGGGTGGGTGGGGTGGGAGGGCGGGGGGGAGAGAACCGGTTCGGTGACGTCATATCATCACCGCTACCGGCTCAGCCGAACCGGACCGAACCGGGAGGAACCCACCACTGTGACATTCCCTAGATTTCACTGAAGATGTTACCTAGCCTGGTAATGAAATGTTCAGAAACCAACCCACAAGCTCAGAGAACCAACCTCCACCCTCATCCTCCACTCAAGCTACAGATATTTGCCACAATTGCAAATTTTGAACTGTACTTGGAAACCTGTTGGTAGCCAATAAAAAAGCACCATTGTTAAATGTGAACACAGCTATTAGTTATCCACAATAGGTGTGGATAATAGCAGTGAGCTGCTGCATGTTGCACCAACTATCCCTTCCAAATATTTATTTAGCAAATGGGAAAAAATGTTTAAAAGCCCATCACAATTACATTTTGAATGAGCAAATATAAAACTATTTACTCTATTTACAAATTAAAAGGTGGATATATGTGTGTGCATATGTATATATGTGTGTGTGTATGTGTATGTATACACATACACATACACATACACACAACATAGAATCTTATCCTTCTACAATGGCTGCCAGACAATGCTTGTGATCTCCTGGCTTAAAACACATCACTATGAGAAGACCTTCCAAACAGTCTTCAAAAGAAGCCCCAAGTAGAACATATTGAAGTAATCAATACAGAAAGTGACAAGCATATAAGTCACAGTTAGGAGGACCTCTTTTTCCAGGAAAGGCCACAACTAGTACATAAGTGTTATGTAGTCAAAGATCCCTCTAGCTGCAGCAGTCCCTTGTCTATCCAGCAGTGGCCATGAGTCTAGAACAGTCTACTCTAGTGAAATTCTATCTTGAATTGCCATTGGAGGAGAGAGAGGAGCATCCTGGCTGGGGAATTCTGGGAATTGAAGTCCACACATCTAAAAGTTGGCAAGGTTAAGAAACACAGTTCTATATACAGAAATATATACAGTAATATATACAGAAATTTGATTCTGTCCACCTCACAGCCCAGTTTAGGGCTATTGGTCTCTTCAATCACATTTGACATTTTGTTTCAAATCTCTAAGTGTAATTCTAATCCTTTGGTACATATTATTTAGTTGTCAGTAAAAGATATAGCCAACCCCCCCACTTGTTTCTTTGAAAGCGGGTCGGGTTAGGTCACTTCTTTTCTTATCCATCTAGTTTAGAGGAATAAAACACCTTGGTTTAATCTAATCTTTACAAGGGCTGCAGTGCAGATGTGCTATTGTTTCCTTTAGTCTTTGCTGTTCATCAAAGGTCATGCAGATGTTTGCTTAGCAGCGGCTGGATTTTCTTTTTTTTTTGCCCCCCAAACGAAGACAAATAAACATTTGGAAAGCAGTATTTTAAAAAGAAAAGAAAAAAAAAAAACCTTGAGCCCAAGGATGGGAGAGGGTGAGATGATGGAAGTGGGCAGCTGAATCAGATACTTCATCGCTTCCTCAACTTTGTTGGTTGTGCAGAGTTCATAATCCCACTTCTTACTTATTTATAGGTCCCAAATTAATTAAAAAAAAATATTTTACTTGTTGACTTCTGAGTTGAAATTTCCAGTAACGTAACAAAATTTTACGTTCTTCAGGGGACGTGGTGGCTCAGTGGCTAGGACGCTGAGCTTGTCGATCAGAAGGTCGGCAGTTCAGCGGTTCGAATCCCTAGTGCTGCATAATGGAGTGAGCTCCCGTTATTTGTCCCAGCTTCTGCCAACCTAGCAGTTCGAAAGAACATAAAAAATGCAAGTAGAAAAATAGGGACCACTTTGGTGAGAAGGTAACAGCGTTCCGTGCACCTTCAGTGTTAGTCATGCCAGCCACCATGGGGATGTCTTTGGACAGCGCTGGTTCTTTGGCTTTGAAACGGATACGAGCACCACCCCTAGAGCTGGAAACGACTAGCTCGCATGTGCGGGGGAACCTTTACCTTACCTATCTTCAGTAAAAGAGCAAAAAATCTTGCTCTTCAATCAAGACTATTAAACTGCAATAAAGATTTTAGGAGGGAGGAAGGAAGGGAGGGAGGGAGGGAGGGAGGAAGGAAGGAAGGAAGGAAGGAAGGAAGGAAGGAAGGAAGTGGCATCAATGCCACTGATGCCGTGGGTATGAACTGGGACCAGCCACAAGCTGGATGTGGCCAATGTGACATAAAATGCCCAGATTTGTGTTAATAGAAAACCAACAGAGAATTGAGCTGAACTTTACTTTTTCAATGGGCTGAGTTTTTCACTAAGTAGAATATTTCATAAGGGGCAACATAGAATCATAGGGCTGGAGGAGAACTTGAAGATCTTCTAGTCCAACCCTCAGCCTATCTTGTTCACGCTTTCAGGAAATTCCTCTGAGAAGCTTCCATCTACTGTTTCTTGTCCTGTCCTCAGATTATTTGGGGAATAAATTCATGCCCCTCTTCCCTGTGATAGCCCTTCAAGTATTGGAACACAGCTATCATGTCACCCCTAAGCCTTCTCTTTCTTAGGCTAAATATATCTAGTTCCCTTAGCCATGCTTCATATGATTTAGCCTCCAGTCCAGGGGTGAAATGTAAAATTTGTTACTACCGGTTCTGTGGGCGTGGCTTGGTGGTGGTGGGGTAACATGACGGGGTGGGTGTGGCCAACTTTTTTTAAAAAAAACTTTTCAAAGCATTTTTTCTAATGCTTTGAAAAGCCTCTGCCGATCAGGCAACTCAGCTGGGATCATCAGAGACTTTTCAAAGCATTTTTTTTTTACCACCTCTTCGGCCAAGAGGTTGCACAAAAAAATGCTTTGAAAGGCCTCTGACGATCCCAGCTGAGCCGCACGATCATCAGAGGCTTTTTTTTTTTAAAGCATTTTTTCGTCAGAAGAGGTTGTAGAAAAAATGCTTTTAAAAGTAAAAAAAAAAGCCTCTGATGAACGTGCGGCTCAGCTGGGCATGGTGTGTGTGTGTGTGGGGGGGGGCAGGGATTTTTTGCTACCGGTTCTCCGAACCACCCGCTGCTATCACTATCGGATCAGGTGATCCGAACCGGGAGCATTTCACCCCTGCTCCAGTCTCCTTATCATCTTTGTTACTCTTCTCTACATTCTTTCTAGGGCATCAGCAACTTTTTCCTATCATGACCAGAACTGGATTCTGTATTCTGAGTGTGGCCTTAATCTTTAAGATTAAGAGAGATCCTTTCTCTCTGTTGATGCAGCCTAGGGCTGCATAGGCTTTTTGGCAGCTGCAGCACACTGCTGGCTCACACATAAGTTGTGGTCCACAAGGACTCCTAGAACCATCTCACAGGTACTAGTCTGTTTCCCCCAAAATAAGAGATCCCCTGATAATAAGCCCAATCGGGCTTTTGAGCACATGGCAATAAGGCCAAGCGCTTATTTCAGGGTTCAAAAAAAGTATAAGACAGGATCTTATTTTTGGGGAAACACAGTAGTGTTGAGCCAGATACTGTATACTCTATACCTGACTCAATATACTCTTGGTTTAGAATAGAATAAAATAACAGAGTTGGAAGGGATCTTGGAGGTCTTCTAGTCCAACCCCCTGCTTAGGCAGGAAACCCTATAGCATTTGAAACAAATGGTTATCCAATCTTTTCTTAAAAACTTCCAGTGTTGGAGCATTCACAACTTCTGGAGGCAAGTTGTTCTACTGATTAATTGTTCTAACTGTCATAAAATTTGTCTTCAGTTCTAAGTTAGATCTCTCCTTGATTAGTTTCCACCCATTGCTTCTTGTCCTGCCCTCAGGTGCTTTGGAGAATAGCATGATTCCCTCTTCTTTGTGGCAGCCCCTGAGATATTGGAACACTGCTATCATGTCACCCCTAGTCCTTCTTTTCATCAAACTAGACATACCCAATTCCAGCAACCGTTCTTTATCTGTTTGAGCCTCCAGTCCCCTAATCATCTTTGTTGCTCTTCTCTGCACTCTTTCTAGAATCTCAGCATCTTTTTTACATTGTGGCAACCAAAACTGGATGCAGTATTCCAAGTGTGGCCTACTGCATCCAGTGATGGTTTTTTTCCTGCCAAAAGTTTTAGGACCTTGCTTTTCTCCCCACTGATCTGCATCTTATTGGAATTCCGAAGTGGTATTTGTTTATCTGTCCTCTGAAAAGATTCTCACCTCATTTTCTTCCCTGGTATATCCATAGAGAGTCTCAAATTTATCTCCTCCCTCTTGCCATTAATTTCACTGTGCGACCTTCAATAAATCATTCTCATTTTAACCTACTTGTAAGGGTATTTCTCAGATGAAAAGGGAAGAAGAGGAAAGCTTTGGAAACTATTAGCTATCCTCATCTGAAGAATGTAAAATAAATTTGTCATCAATTTCTTTTCAGATGAAACGCTGTAATCTGCCATGTAGATTCTGCTATGTACTGATAGCCAGTACTGGAAGAACCTGAGGCCTCTCTTTCATTTTAGTTAGGAGAAGATGTGAAAACTGCTATACATTGGGGAAAGTTGTATGTAAATCACCATCTCTTTTGGAAACTCCTATAAAAGAAGTATATTGGAGTTAAATTGTATTTAAATGTAACGTACTGTATATAAGGGAACTGTGTGGAAAAGTACATATTTTTGTGAACATTGATAGCAAAATTACAGTATATATCAGACCCAACCACATAGAAAAATACATTTGTGGAATAGTTCCATAATTTTTATTAAAAGAAATGTACAAAATCTGACTGATGGCAATGACAAGGTCTCTTTCTTTTTATAAAAAAATAATTGTTATTAAAATTTTTGATTACAGTAGTAAAAGCAAATACAAACTAAAGTCAAAGACAAAGAAAAGTGCAAGGAAAGAAAAAAGAAGATAAACAAAAGTCATTTAAAGAAGTCATTTAAAGAAGTGACTTCTGATCTTCATCATAACAGATACAAAAAAACTTAACTCTTCACACACACACCCCATAAGATTACTAAGAATATCTCTTTTTTTTCAATAACTCATCCCTTATCTATATGCAAATCCATAAATCATCAACTTCTCAGTCCTGGTCTCAACAAAAAATCCATAAAGGGTCATCTGAACTTTATAGAAATATATTTTATTTTAACCTTGTTCAAACAAACCAACTTTATATTCCTTCCTTTTATATCTAACACTCTCAATCTTCATTCATTCATGTATGCATTCAGACATTGTTGTAGGATTGCAATTAAAAACACAATGGCAGATCTTCAAAGTTTTTTAATGACTAGCTGAAGAATCAGTGAACAGAATATTTACACCCAGTGATAACACAAGATTTCAGTGAATGCACACATCTCTCTCTTTGCTAAAGTAAAATAAAAAGAGTGTTAAAGAAGCAATAGGGCTGAACAGAGTTTTGGAGTCAATTTCTAAATGGTGCTTGTGAGGGTATGGGTGAACACCTGTTCATAGCAGTAGTGGGTTCCTCCCAGTTTGGCCCGGTTCGGCCGAGCCGGTAGCAGTGATGATATGACATCACTGAACTGATTCTCTTTGTTCGGGAGCTGGGCCCTCCCGCCCCCTGCCCCCCCGCGTTATTCTTACCTTTTATTTGGCCCCACCCCCAATCTATTGCTGCCTCCCGAGTCCCAGCTGATTGGCTAGAAGGAAGAAAAAACTGTTTAAACTCTTGCCACGGGACTTCAAAGGGCCGCCCTACAGCTGATCAGTGTTAAAAGGTAGTGTGGTGGTAGACTGGTGCCTCCAAAAACGAATGAGTAGACCAGTGCCTCCAAAAACAAATGGGTAGACCGGTGCCTCCAAAAACAAATAAATAGATCGGTGCTTCCAAAAACAAAAGAGTAGACTGGGGCCTCCAAAAACAAATGGGTAGACCGGTACAGCTCTGCAAGCAGTTAAAAGCCTGGTAGACCAGTACCTCTGCTAAATCCTAAAGAATTGTCACATGACCATCAAGCCACGCCAACAAAATAAGCCACACCCATAGAACCGGTAGTAAAAAAATTTAGAACCCACCCCTGGTTCATACCTCCCAAAATTCAAAACATCATGCTTTGGAGATTAGCTCCAAAGCTCCATGTAGCCCTGATAAACAAACTGAGTTGAATAAAATTGAATACTTTATATGGCCAAGTGTGGTTAGATACACAAGGAATTTGTCTCCAGTGCAAAAGCTCTCAAAATACACGCAAAGCAACAGAATAAAGATAATCATAATAATCATAATAACACCAATAAGAGGTTTACAAGTAATCCTTGATTTACAATCTCAATTGAGCCCAAAATTTATGTTGCTAAGTGAGACATTTGTTAAGTGAGGTTTGCCCCATTTTACGACCTTTCTTGTCACCGTTGTTAAGTGAATCACTGCCATTGTTAATTTAGTAACACAGCTGTTGAGTGAATCTGTCTTCCCCAAGTGACTTTGCTTGTCAGAAGGTTGCCAAAGGGGATCACACGACCCTGGGACACTGCAACCGTCATAAGTATGAGTCAGTTGTCAAGCATCTGAATTTTGATCGCATGACCATGGGAATGCTGCAACGGTTGTAAATGTGAAAAATGGTCATAAGTCACAATGATGTTGTAACTTTGAACGGTCGCTAAATGAACTGTTGTAAGTCGAGGACTACCTGTATTTATTTCTGAGCGTTAATCATTCTTGGAAATGTAATGTTTCATCATCCCCAGATGAAAGAATTGGACCTGTGGGAAAACAGATTGTGTCCGCCGAAGTTTCTTTCAAAGCTATACTTTTTAGTTAGTGATCACAGGCAGCATGTCCTTCTGAGGTACAGCTGGGAGAGGTAGGATTGACTGTGTGGTTTAATTCACTTCTTACTAACAGCTCACAGAAACTAGCAAGTTGTCAGAAGACATCAGTGCAGGTTCAGGGAGAGGCATCTTGAAGTTTTTTCTCTTTTCTTCCCCTCTTAAAATAACAAATTGGTGACTTGTTTGCTTTTGATAGCTCTTTTATAGATTTGTAGTAGAAGGAAGCCGATGGATCAAAAATCCTAATGAAGATATTTGCATCTGACAAAGGGCGGATGTGCGGGTTTTTCCATATCACCTCAGCGAGCGTGCAAATCGGTTTCACACAGGAACACAGAGAAGTCAATTTAGTCACATCTTAAGAGTCCTTTGTTTTTTTAATGGCCGATAATGTGCTCCGTTAATGCTTTCGTTACCATCTTTGTATTCTGCGATAGGTGGCACAGGAAGATAATCGGTGTTTTCTGAAGGCAATTAAAGAGTTTATACCCAACTTGTGTCGCCTATTAAAAAGGATCTATTCTGCGGAGGAAAGCTATTAGCATTCAAGTCAGCGTAGCAAGTGTGGAAATAGTCTGTTCAAGAGGCCTGTACATCTTTCAGAAAGTTCCTGGGAAAATAAGCACAAGAAGATATACTCTGGCTATTGTTACCGAGAAAATACGTTATTTTACCTTTAGATGTAAAGCCTCAATTCTTAGGGAAATGAACATAACCAAAGGTTTATTGTCCGCCTTGATATAGCATTAAGGCACATAACAATAGCTTTTTTTTTTAATAGCCACTTTCAGCAAAGAGACTTGATCTCATGAATAGCTGAATCTGCAATTTGTACATCGTAACTCAAGGGCTCAAACAGCAGCATAAGGTTATAGAGGACAGCGATATGCCAGGGCTGGATTTGATCAAGGCCATATTGCTGTTCACCTAGAGGTGGGCCAATTTAGCGGTAGAAATAAAGATCACATATAATGTCAAAGAGAAAAGAGAGTTTAGACTGCAGGAAAACAAACTCGGAAAAGCAGATTTTTATGTGAAAGATAAAGGTCTTATAAAAATACATGGCAAGCTTGTAACGGATAGCCTTTTAAAAAAAATACAACTTATCGGCATCCAATATAGGCAGTCCTCCACTTACAACTGCTCACTTAGCAACCATTCAAAGTTATAACAGAACCCACCCACCCCAATAGCTATTTACAACCAAGTTTTGAGGTTCTTACAAATGCCTTCCCATGATCTCATGGCTGCATTTTTGGTGTTCTGCAACAGGCCTACATTTAGACCACTCTTCACAGTGCCCATTGGCCACGTGACCATGATTTCCAATGTTTTTGCCAGAAACTGTCAATTACCTCTGGTTTCTGTCAAAAACCATCCCATAGGAAACAATGGGCTTGCTTAATGACTGTGGTGTTCATTTAATGACTACTGCAAAAAAGGGTAATATTCAGTCTGGTTGTCTATGGAGATTCTCAGTCAACCATTCTCAGTCAGGTCATGGTTGTCCCAAAGGTGTTTTTTGAGGAGACAACTGGACTTTCTGGTTTTTCTTTGACGACATTTCGCTTCTCATCCAAGAAGCTTCTTCAACTCTGACTAGATGGTGGGGAATGGTGAGGAATTCCCCACCATCCAGTCAGAGCTGAAGAAGCTTCTTGGATGAAAAGCGAAACATCTTCAAAGAAAAACCAGAAAGTCCAGTTGCCTCCTCAAAAAGCACCTTTGGGATTCAGTCTGGTCACATGGTGACTTGCTTTATGACCATCATGACCTATGACTATAATTGACAGGTTCCATTACAGTTGTAACTCATGGATCTGTATATAAATACCTTCTACACCAGGGGTGTCAAACCTGATAGAATCGCAGGCTGTATCGTGACATATCAGGGCATATTGCGATTTATAGGAATGCTTCTTTTGCCTTTACGGAGCCAGGGTGGGTGTGGCCTGTGCAAGCCATATGCGGCCCGTGGGCCATCAGTTTGACAGGCCTGTCCTACACTAAGCAGGAATGATGTTATGTGAAGTATATTCTTTAGCACATTAGGCAAATATTAAATTATGCCTAGTGTAGTGGCTCTATGAGGTTTGTATTATGGTCTGCCATTTGTGTTACCTCTCCTCTCTCCCATATGGGCAGGTTCCTGCAGGGCTACTGGGATGCATTTGGCAAAATGGATCTAGAATAGGGAGATTATTGTGATTGTTTCTTGAAAAAATGTTGAGATTGGTCTATGGGACTCCATGACACATTGGGTGGGAACGTTAAAGAAATTAGACTTGCGGTTACCTTATAAGTACTCCATAAGTTAATTCATGGGGTATAAGTGTAGAAATTTATGGTATGAATACAAAAATAAGATGTTGATTAAATGAACTGTTAGCATAAAATATAAAGAATAAAATGACTTTTTATCCCTCTTTTGGGGGCCTTGGAGGGGAATGACCTTATTTTGGAATAGAATTTGTAGGTTAAATAGGTTTAATAACAGTCCTTAAAGAGTAAGGCAAAAAGAAAACATTCAATAATGTTTTCTCAGACCAGATCACTTCTCTCTACACACGAAGGAGCTCTTCGCTGCCTGCTTTCTCTGTGGTGAAACAGCTTGATGCTTACTTATTAAATATAAGCAAAGGTTTTTAAAAAATGAACTGGTAAAATGGGAACAAAATGAGTCAAACACAGAGTGAGAGAATGACACGAAGAATAGGCCACAATCTATATTATCTATATTTCGATATCAAAAAGACATACTGAACAGTGCTTTAGGCTATTAGCATGGACAGTCCCAAGGGGAGTGATTTTGGGTTATTTTAACCTTTGTGTTGTACATAACAGCAGCAGAACAGAGATGGAAAATAGACCACCTGGTGATCCTTCGTCTATTCTGTAGCATTAAAGAAACAATTTGGTGGACAGCGATGATGCATCCAACATTTTCAAGTCTCTCATGAGTCTCAGGCCTACTGTTGCAGTTGGGAAGACGTCGCCATGTGACTTTTCCTCTTTCCTTTCTCCTACCCACCTCAATTCCCATAGCCTTGGGGGGACTTTGCCATGTCATGGGTTTCCCTTGGGGCCCAGATTGCTCTACTACTTATGACACTGCTTCAAATATTTTCATCTCCTTTTGATTTTTTTTTTTTTACCAAATTTCAAGGAGTGTAACTTGAAGGTAGCACTGGATAAATCTCCGATGGCAGCCTTCTAGAGCTGGATTCAGCTACTTATGTGAAAGCTTGTCACATTTTCATAGAACAAATGCTAATTCATTAGAGAACATAATCTTTATGTTCTCCAGTGGCAGGATAATTCCTCTTTTTACTCTGATCATAACGAAGTGATTTTACTTTCTTTATATATGCAATTGTTTTCACCTTTTTGTACCAAAGTGCAAGATTTCTTTTCACAGATTGAAGCAAATACTAAAATTTAGGGGTTATTTTCTTGTAACTACGTGGTTCATACCATCTGTATTGTTTGGGAAGGTCAGATGTAATCTGAATTTAGGTAGGTAAAGAATTATTTATTTAGCATATGATGAGAAGATGACAAAAGAGAAGCAAACATATACACACGATCCCCATAATTATATGTGATTGCTAAAAAATTAATTTTCTTTACAAGGGATGACACTTATTTTTATAACGGGAAAAACTTTGCCTAAGATCATGTTTGCTATCAGCTGAAGCAGTTTTAATAAATTCTGAGATTTTTCTAGTCGTTTGGAATTTTTTTAAAAAATTGCATCGATGTAATTATACTCCTATAAAAGGAACAAAGTGTTTTTCATTTAAAATCTGGGGATATATAAGAAATAATTCATTCTTACAGGAAAAAAAAAAGAAATCTACTATTTTTAGTACAAGCCATCCAGTAATGCTGAAACTATCATTGTGGGTAAGGTTCAGATGAATGTGTGCCTTTGTCTTGGCAACAGCTGGACATCCATCTGCAGTTTTCATGGCAAGAATTCAGAAGGAGTTTGCCTTTGCCTCCTTCTTAGGGTTGAGAGACAGTGACTGGCCCAAGGCCACCCAGCTTGCTCCAGCAGGAATCTTGAGATCCTCCCATAGAAATGGCTGCCCAACCTTTGCTTGAAAGCCTCAATTCCAGAAACAGAACAGAAGAACTGACTTGGAAAGTCGTCTAGTCCAAACTCCTCCTCAAGAAGGAGACCCTGTACCAGTGATGGCTAACTTTTTTGTCGTCATGTGCCGAAAGCGTGGGGCTGCACCCATAATGCAATATGCGTGCACCCCCGTGTGCCTCGCATGCATGCGTGCATGCCCTGTGCTTCCCCAACCCCTGCACATGCATGCACACACCCCGCCCCCCACACATGTGCACGTATCTCCTGCATGTGCCCCACCCCCACGTATGCATGGCAGAGACCTGAAAATCAGCTGGCTGGTGGGAGGCGCATATGCATGCACAGTGGAGCTGAGCTGGGGCGACGGCTCGCGTGCCATCAGAGAGGGCACTGCGTGTCATCTCTGGCACGCATGCCATAGGATCACCATCACGACCCTATACCTTTTCAGACAAATGGTTGTCCAATCTCTTTTCAAAAGCCTCCCGTGATGGAGCACCCATATCTTCTGAAGGCAAGGCATTCCACTGGTTAATTGTCCTCACTGTCAGGAAATTTCTCCTTAGTTCCAGGTTGCTTCTCTCTTTTATTAGTTTCCCTCCATTGCTTATTTTCTTGCCTTCTGGTGCTTTGGAAAATAGGTTGACCGATTCTTGTGGCAGCCCCTCAAATATTGGAAGACTGCTATTATGTCACCCCTGCCCTAGTCCTTCTTTTTACTAGACTCGACAATACCCAATTCCTGCAACTCAATTCCTGCAATAGGAGACAGAACTGCCCCACTGCTTTACAACTGTCATGGTCAGGAAATTCCTCCTTACTTTGATTTTGGATCTCCTTTTGTAAAGTATCTATCCATTGATTCAATGGACGCTATGGAAAATAAATATACACCGGCCAGTGGTGGGATTCAAAATATTTTACTACCATTTCTGTGGGTGTGGCTTGGTGGTGTGGCTTGGTGGGCGTGGCAGGGAAAGGATACTGTAAAATCTCCATTCCCACCCTACTCCAGGGGAAGGATACTGTAAAATCTCCATTCCCTCCCCACTCCAGGGGAAGGTTACTGCAAAATCCCCATTTCCTCCCAATCACCTGGGACTCAGGAGGCAGAGAATAGATGGGAGCGGGGCCAGTAGGAAGTGGTATTTACCGGTTCTCCGAACTACTCAAAATTTCCACTACCGGTTCTCCAGAACTGGTTAGAACCTGCTGAATACCATTTCCGATACACCCGTTTCTCTCTGACAATACTTTCAGTATTTAGAGATCGTTGTAATGTCTGCTTTCCCTTCTTTGCACCAAGCATCTACAGTTCCTTTAATCATTCTTCTAGAATTTAACTGTCAAGCCCCCATTATTTTATTTACATTTCTTTCAAAGTTTTATGGATTGATTGGTCTTTTCATTATGTATCTATTTTCAGTTTGTGAAATATATTTTATTATTACTTACCATAACATAATTAATGACACATAATGGTTATGATGTATTTTTTTAATTGTCTCTATTATGATTTCTTGAATTGCTTCACAATTTAATTACTATTCATTTGATAACTTGTAAGCTGTTTGGGTTGCAGTCTTCTGTAATATAAATATTTGGCTGATGATATTAACCTAATTAGAGCAAATGATTTAGAGTTGAATAATAACCTGTAAATTATAATCAAGGGATACAGAGATTAATAAACTGAGGTGGGAAATGGCTCTACAAGTATCAGGTGAAAATGTATAATTTGTGCTCAGAGTATGCAATTCACTTTCATAGCTAATAAAGGAGGGAGCGTAATTGATCACATTTGTTTTACAATAATTAATTGTTGTATAGACGTCCAATAGTGGTAATTGGATTTTACTGTCTTACCATATATAATTCCTTCCTTCCTTCCTTCCTTCCTTCCTTCCTTCCTTCCTTCCTTCCTTCCTTCCTTACTTACTTACTTATTTACTTAACTACAGACTTAGTTTAATGGTGCTCTCAATGAAAAGAAGTGTCAAGAAACATGAGAGACAAATATAGCATAAAGGTTGCAGAAGATTTTTCTGTGGAAATTAAATTTATCACAACTTTTAATGCTACTTTGCAGTTTTGGTCATTTAGTTGTACAATCCTATTTAAGAAAATTTCTGTCCTTTAGCTGTCCTTAATAAAATATATCAAATTGTATTTGTCTTTCTGGCAAATTGCAAGGTTATCAAATTATTTAAATTTATTCAGAGAATAAAAATGCAAGAAAAGCAGAGGTGGTATTCAGCAGGTTCTGACCAGTTCTGGAGAACCAGTAGCAGAAATTTTGAATAGTTTGGAGAACCGGTAAATACCACCTCTGACTGGCCCCGCCCCCATCTATTCTCTGCCTCCTGAATCCCAGCTGATCGGGAGGAAATGGGGATTTTGCAGTAACCTTCCTCTGGAGTGGGGAGGGAATGGAGATTTTACAGTATCCTTCCCCTGCCACGCCCACCAAGCCACTCCCACAGAACCGGTAGTAATTTTTTTTGAATCCCACCACTGAAGAAAAGCATCCAAAATTAGATCTAACCTAACTAACCTGTATCCATAATGGCTAAGCAAATATCTAATGAAACTCCACAGAGAGAATACAAGTTGAATCCCACAATGGCCATTTGTTTTGGTTCTTTGCAAGCTGCAACTTTGATTTGGGATGGAGTTGCTGAACCCCTGAAAGGGAAAGTCTATAAACTAGGGGTTCTCCTGGACTCATGGCCCTTGAGAGGATAACAGGTGGAAGCCATGGTCAGGAGAACACAAACCTCCAATTTTTGCTCATGCACTAGATGTGGCCTTTTTTAGAGCTGTCCCCTCACTTCATTTTCTGCCTGGACTACTGCGATGTACTCTATTTCAGGCTGCCTTTGAAGACTATTCAGAGATTGTAATTGAAACAGAATGCTGTCCTGTGGATAAAAGCTGATTTAGAAGAATACTACTACTTTGATCACAGCCATGGTTATCTATTAGCTGCTAGAAACCATTCATACTACTGATTATCGAATCCTTTGGCTTAAGTTCTGACCGCTTGAGAAGTGTCTGTTCCAGGTAGAATCTGCCAATCCTTTATTCAGATTTGCTATAATCCCAAGTGTGGAGACCACCCAAGCCTTTGAGAATATTTTGCCTCCAATGTTAAAACGGTCTCCTTCCTATTCAAATTCCATTCCATTCCATTCCATTCCATTCCATTCCATTCCATTCCATTCCATGTTTTATGATATCTGACATATCAGTTACCCAGAGTTTTATGACTGAGGCAGCATAGAAACTGGGAAAAGCAAACAAATAAATACATAGCAATGCTCATTTGTGTTACCTAGCAACAGATTTTGTTGTTATACTCTCTTGCTTCTAAACCTGCAGACATACACGGCCAAAATGAATTGTTTTTATTGATAACTCTCATTAAATGGCCTAATCCCATTTTAAAGCAATCAAATGGGCACTCATGCCTATGACTTGTAAATGAATTTCATCACTGAACTGTTTGCTGTGGGAGCTCCTTTTATTTATTTTTTTTTCCTTGGCTCTTTTAGTTTCACAGCATGACCCCCAAAATCTATTCTTAGGAGGGCAAGAAGAAAAGTAATCATACTTATTGATGGGATCCTATTCCGATCAATTTACCTGTGTTAATTTTGGCCAACTGGTTGGAGAATTGGAACAAAGTATTTTGATCCCAATGACTTAAAAGACGGGTAAAAACCAGTCTGTTAATTATAGAGCAATTTGTCTCCCATCCTGAAGGTTTGAAGCTGGCTAGAAATCTTCCCAAGCAGACAGAATTGGTGTGCAACCATGGAATAGATGTTCTCAGATCTCAAGGTGAAAAACAGAATGGCCTGAAGTCCACTGACTTTCTAAAGAGCAGGAGGAAAAGGCACAGAATTTAAATACTGGTGCTCTCACAGGGATAAATTCCTACATTTTGCAATGGGCAGATCTTTTACATGCTAATACAAATAATCCTTGCTTAGGAACCACAACTGGGATAGGCAATTTGGTTATTAAGCAAAGTGGCTGCTAAGTAAAATTGCGACTGTGCTGTATGTTCTTATTTCTGCTTTCTTTTTCTTTATAGATCTGCGAAGGTTGTAAATGCAAGGACTGCTCGGAAAGCTTTTACATCGCCATTGTAACTTCAAATGGTCACTAAATGAAGCAGTTGCTGAAGGAGGACTACCCATAGCCTTTTCCTTATCTACACTAATGCAGATTTATTAAGCTTATTTAGCCATCTCAACATTTCTGCTATAGCTGAATGTTGGGATGAGTTTCTGGAAATTCTTGTGCATAAAATCTGGTTGAAATGCAGCATACAGGAAAGGCAGCTATTTACTTTAAGGGGTAAAGAGGTCTGCAACCTTAAACACTCAAAGAGCCATTTGGGCCCGTTTCCCACAGAAAATAAAACACCGGGAGCCACAAAACTCTTCCCATGCCTGACTATTTCTTGAGTGGCTACAAAACTAGCATATGTAGTTGAATGAAACTACATTCTGTTTTCTTCTGAAACTTTTATTTTCTTGGATTTATCCATGGCTGGCCTACCGGAGGTTGAAAAGCTCAGTAAATCGCATGCTGGCGGGTGTTGCACATTGGCAGTTGTGACGCATATAATTGCCAGGTGTCCACTATTTGAGCGGACAGTCCACTTTTTTCACATTATGTTCACTATTTTTTTTCACAAAATAGTGGACATTTTTTTTTATTCAAAAGCTTTACTCAGCAGATAATGCATCGGTCAATTATGGAGTGAACAAATCTGTTTACCAAAAATTATTGCTGGAAAATGACAATATTGTAGCTGCTCATTGCAATAATCACATTTTACACAACAGCGCAAAAAAAATGCATTAAAGCAGTTATCTTTTGATATCGAAAAAGTAGTGCTGAAGGCTTTTGCTGAATTTTCAAATTCTGCGAAGAAACGAGAAGAGTTTTTTAATGTTTCTCAACGTTGTACTGAAATTAAAGAATTATTCCTTAAACACAAAGAATTGATCAAAGCTGCGCAGTCAAATAAAAAATACACACGACAGCAAAGTAAAATGTAATTTAATATTTTACATATTATTATAATATATTTGATGTTTTGAATTTTAAGTAAAGTTTTGAAGTGATTATTTTAATATGTGTTAAAATGTTTGTAAGAAAATATATAATTTAATTGTAATTTTTTTAAAAAATTTTTACTACTTAAACCCCCCCCCCCTCGCTTGTCCGCTATTTTTTGGAAGCAGACCTGGCAACCCTACGCATATTTTGAGTGACAGGGAGCTGCAACAGAGGGGTGAAAAAGCCACATGCGGCTTCAGAGTCGCAGGTTGCTGACCCCTGCTTTAGGCAAAGAGGATGGCCAACTTGCATCAGAGCCAATTATAAGCTCGGAGGAACTTCGTCACTGGAAAGTTTCAAGAAGAGACTGGACTACCATCTGTTAAAAAGGGTCTGCTTGGGCAGGGGGTTGGATTAGATGACCTACAAGGTCCCTTCCAACTCTGTTAATCTTTACCTATAATAGACAAGGTAAAGGTAAAGGATTCCCTGTCAATCAAGTCTGATTCTATGGCATGGTGCTCATCTCCATTTCTTGGCTGAGGGAGCCAGCGTTGTCCAATGACAATTTCTGTGGTCATGTGGCCAAATGGCAATATACCAAAGGCACACAGAATGCTGTTACCTTCCCACCAAAGTGGGATAAATCTCCAAGTGTCCTCAATGATTCTCTAAAAGAATGCAAATGACCAGCTATCTGCAAGGAATATAAATCCTTCCATACCCCACCCTCCAGTCAGAGCTGAAGAAGCTTCTTGGATGAGAAGCAAGACGTCTTCAAAGAAAAACCAGAAAGTCCAGTTGCCTCTTGAAAAAGCACCTTTGGGACACCGAAGTGGTACCCTATTTATCTACTCTCATTTGCATGCTTGCAGACTGCTAGGAGTCTGCAAGCAGGAGCTGGGGCAGGAGCTGGGGCAAGTAACAGGACCTCACCTGTTGCATGGAGCTTGGGTCTCGAATCTGGGCTGTCAGTTCTCCAATTGACAAGCTCAGCATCTTTTTTTTTTCCCCCAAAATATTTTTTATTTTTTCCAACATAACACATAAAATACATCTCTTTCGAGAGTGAAGTCTTGATCCGGTCATGAATAGGTACAATCGCTTACATTTTAAAAAAGCTCCATTCACAATTTTCCATTATATCTTTTAAAATTCAAAGTCAAAACATAGAAAATTTTTTAGTCATAAACTCTAATATCTTGATCAGAACCATTCTATTATATCACCACCAATTTAATTTCCAAGTACGCATTTAATTCATTGTTACGTTCATTTATAAGTTCAATTATCTCTGGTTCTTTTCCAAGCTCTCTTCATTACACCTTTTAACATCAATATTAAAACATTAAAAAAAGAAAAAAATATTCTAATCTCTTGGTCTAATTATTTACCTTACAATTTCTAACCACACATTGTAGTTTCAACTTAGATACAGCTCTATTTTTTATTTCAAATAATAAATCAAAATTCAGTCCATATGTCTTAATCTCTTGACCCCTTCATCAGATCTTTAACCCTTAAAGGTTTATCAATTTGCCTTTAGTTTTGCATATTTCATATTCTCAAATTTATCTCAAAATCCCTATCCTCCTCCCTATCTCCTCCTAATTGGCTGATTTCCAGCATTTTATTTTTTGGCTGATTAACAGCATATCTCCTCCCATTGTTGGCTAGTGTCCAACGTATTATATTTTGGCTGATTTCCAGCATCGTCTCCTCCAAACCTCCCATTATTATTTGGCTGATTTCCAGTATACTTTATTTTAGCTGATTCCCAGCATAGTCACCTCCATACCTCCCCCCATTGTTGGCTAAAGTCCAACGTATTATTTTTGGCTAATTTACAGCATCGTCTCCTCCATACCTCCCATTATTGTTGGGCTGATTTCCAGTATATTTTATTTTGGCTAATTTCCATTTTAATTAGTTCACATATAACATAAATTGCCTTTTCATTGCCACAATTTTAACTTAGCATAGTTTTTAACAAATATCTTCTCATCCATTTTCTCCTAGGTTGTAAATTCCCTTTAAAATAATCTACTTCATATTTATTTTAAATCTCAAAAATTCATTTAAGCATTTAGAACATTTAGAAAGGTCTTATACTCACTCAATCATTTATAGTCTCATTTCATAACTAAGTATATCTGTCTATATAATCCAATTTAAAAGAATTGGAAAGAGAAGATGAAAGAGAAAAAGAAAGAAGAGCAAAAACAAGGAAGCAAAGAAGAAGAGAGGAGGGAAGACAAAAATAGAAAAGAACAAAGAAAGTATCAAAAAGAAAAAAAAGAAAGAAGAAAAAACAAAAAAAACCTGAACGGTAACAAAGGGGAACAAACAAAACTACAACAAAAAAAGAAATATATATATGTATATAATTCTTCGTATCAGTAATCAGGCTTCAGATATTCATTACATTTCTAATTTAATCAAACTGTGTTATTTTTCTTGTCTCATAACCTGCTGTATTCCATTTAAACTTTTTTCCATCTGTCCAATTGTCCAATATTTTCAATATTACCACTGTTAAGAATTTTATAAAGTTTGATTCGTTTATATCCTTCCATGTATGATCAATTCTTCTTTTAGTCCCATGCCTTTTTTCCTTTAGTTGCTATGCCTATAAATCGAATTATAATTATCCATTTTATTTCTTCTTTCTTTCCATCAATAAAGTTTCCAACAGACAAATTGAGTCTCTCCAAAATCAAAGCTTCTTATTTGTTGCCAAAGTAGTCCAGTTAAGTTAACGAGACACATAGTTTCTCTTCCAAATTGCTAACAAGCCACAGTTATACTTTCACTTCCTCACAGTCTCCATTTTGTGTATTCCAAGCCTATCCACTTGTCTTTTCCCTTTGTTTAAAAAGGTCCCGTTTATCAACTCTTTCCTTTTATCTCTTCCAAGAATAATCCATTCCCATTTGGTAAAAAGAAACAGTTTTTCAAAGTTTATCGCTCCCCAAAA
Source organism: Pituophis catenifer annectens (assembly GCF_029215685.1). NCBI lineage: Eukaryota > Metazoa > Chordata > Lepidosauria > Squamata > Colubridae > Pituophis > Pituophis catenifer. Next base: position 214,398,955 of record NW_027256882.1, read on the forward strand.
GAGCAGTCATTCCCAATTAGCAATAAAGTCTGCAAACCTTTATAAAGTTAATGGGTCTTTCCCTTTTAAAAACCATTTTGTAAATCTTCTTGCCCCAATACTCCATAGCCACTAATTAAGGCTGGGGCACATTTGTAATCCACAATTTAAGTGCTGTTCCCGCCTGGGTTTAGTCTTGCTTACCCGGCTTCCGAACACCCCGCTCTCCAGTTCTCTTCTTCCTCCTGCACAGTGCTTTCTCCGGTTGGCACGAGCTTCGAGGCAGTCGCCATGACTGCCACTCCCCCGCCACCGGCTCAGAGGGTCCTGCCTGTCCCTCTCGGCCGTCCAAGGGGTCCCTCTCTCTTCCCCTGTCCCTACAGGACAGGTTTTCGCGGGGCTCGTAAGAGCCCCGTCATTTCTCCGCCTGCATCGCCCAGCGCCAACCGGAAGTCCCCGACAAGCTCAGCATCTTTAACCACTGAGCCATCATGCCCCATTATAATAGACAAACAACCTTTTAAAAATATAGTAATATACTGATCACATATTTGTTCTTTACAGCTAGGTATCGCTTAATGACTGCCCTCTTTAGCACTGTTTGAAGTTACAACAGTGCTGAAAAAGTAACTTTACAACAATCCTCACACTTATAACATTGCAGTGTGTCATAGGTTCTTTTAAGTATACCCAAGGCAGGGGCACCAAAACACAAAAGACCCAACACAACAGCACAGATCTCTAGGCAACCTACATGCAAGCACTCACAGGCTAGTACTCACTGCTCACTGCTCACCCCTACTCCACTCTTCCCCACTGCTACTACCCATCCTGTTACTGCTCCTCCAACTGCTCCTCCTTGTGAGCACTCTACTCCTGGAGAAAAGTGTCTCTTTCTAGTTGCTTTAGGCTGCTTTATTGCCACACACAAACACACATCTCTTTCCTACACACCACCATTCCAGCTGTATTCCAGCACAGCTGTTATAACCAATATAGTTGTGCTGGCTGGGGAAAGAAATTAAAGAGGCAGGACAACGGCAGCACAGGTGCTGACCATTGCCTAGACATCATGTTCTCATATACCTCACCCTTTAAAAAAATTAAATAAATCACCATTCTTTGGTTCCCCTCCTCCCTTTTATGAGACTAGCAATGCAGTACTGCAGGCTAAATCACTGCTCACTGCCAGGAGTTCGATCCTGACGGGCTCAAGATTGACTCAGCCTTCCATTCTTCTGAGGTCAGTAAAATGAGAGCCCAGATTGTTGGGGGCAATATACTTACTCGGGGTTCGGTGAACCCCCAAATGCCATCCCTGGCTGGCCACGCCCATGCCATCCTTCCCCACCCCTCCCAGGAGTCTTCACGTGGCCTGTTCGTCATTCCAGGTAAGTGCAGGGGCCGCGCGGAGGGTTTGGGAGGGCAAAAAATGGGCCTACCAGAGGTTCCAGAAGTCCAGAAACAGGCCTGTTTCCGGCCTCCGGAGGGCCTCTGGACCCATGGGGAAGCTGTTTTCACCCTCCCGGCGGCCCGGGGAGGGTGAAAAATGTCCTCCCCCCTGCTGTGGTGTAGGCGGCTGACTAGGTCATGCCCACCGTGGCCACGCCCACCCAGCAACGGGGCAGCGAACCTGTTGCTAAAGGATCTGAAGCCCATCCCTGGCTATGAAGTGATATATTAGTCTAAGTGCTATTGCTATTGTAAAGGGTCTTCTCTGCCTCCATAGATACACCTGGCAGATCTGCAGGCCAAGGAGCATAGCAGCCATTGGGCAATGCTGGCTGCTGTACAGGATGTCCCTTCCCTTCCCTGCCCTTCAGTCCTGCCCTTTGAGCTTGACTGAGGTTTGGATCTGCTTGCTTGCTTGCCCATCTATTTTTGGCTCATTTGCTATATAAAAACAGATGGTGTGTCAGATTTGATCCTCAGTCCATAGTTTGCCAACCCCTATTTACTACAGGTAGTCCTCGACTTACAACAGTTCATTTAGTGACCGTTCAAAGTTACAACGGCACTGAATAAAGCGACTTATGACCGTTTTTCACACGTACGACCATTGCAGCCTCCCCATGGTTCACATGATCAAAATTCAGATGCTTGGCAACTGATTCATATTTATGACAGTTGCAGTGTCCCGGGGTCACGTGATCCCCTTTTATGACCTTCCGACAAGCAAAGTCAATGGAGAAGCCAGATTCACTTAACAACCGTGTTGACTAACTTAACAAATGCAATGCTTCCCTTAACAATCGTGGCAAGAAAAGTCATAAAGTGGGGTAAACTCACTTAACAAATGATTCATTTAGCAACATCAATTTTGGGCTCAATTGTGGTCGTAATTCGAGGACTGCTTGTATAGCTCTAGAACTTAGGATTCTATCTAGCATTAATTATTATTATTATTATTATTATTATTATTATTATTATTATTATTATTTTCTTAGATTCCAGACACCCATTCTGCTTTATTGAAAAATGATGCAATTGATGTCTCCCAGCCAGAAAGAACTCTGATTTGGCTTATGAAAAGATAATCTCTCATTGAGCCACACAATATAACCATGGGGTTGTTATTATATGACTAAGAATTTCTGAAAAGGATTCGGGAAACTGAGGCACGATAACTGTACAGGTAGTAGTCCTTGCTTAGGAACCATAACTGGGACTGTTATGGTCCATAACTCAGTTGTTATATGCCGTGGTTGCTAAATAAAACAATATTATTGCTACCTTCTCTATTGATTATGTTGCAGTCCTACAAAACAGTTGTATATTGTGTAGTCTTTGGGGCTCTCTGAGCTTGCTGATTTTCTTGCAGACATTTCATAAACAAATGAAAACACTGATGAAGTTACCTAGTTTGGTAATGAAATGCCTGCAAGAAATCCACCAAGCTCAGAGAGCACCAAGGACTCTGCAGTTCAATCCTGAGCTACAAACATTCTCTTCTGACAGTTATATATTGTGCCTAATAGTAAAAAAGGACATGACCATGAAATGATGAGCTTAATTTGAGTGAGATTATTTTTGTAAACATTATTGTCATTATTGTTTGTAAATAGTTGTTGTTGTTAGTTGCAAAGTCATGTCTGACCCATCGCGACCCCATGGACAACATTCCTCCAGGCCTTCCTGTCCTCTACCATCCTCTGGAGTCCATTTAAGCTCACACTTACTGCTTCAGTGACTCCATCCAGCCACCTTGTTCTCTGTCGTCCCCTTTTTCTTTTGCCCTCAATCTTTCCCAGCATTAGGTTGTTCTCCAGTGAGTCCTTCCTTCTCATTAGGTGGCCATAGTATTTGAGTTTCATCTTCAGGATCTGGCCTTCTAAAGAGCAGTCAGGGTTGATCTCCTCTAGGACTGACCAGTTTGATTGCCTTGCAGTCCAAGGGACTCCAGGAGTCTTCTCCAGCACCATAGATCAAAGGCCTCAATTATTTGGCGCTCAGCCTTTCTTATGGTCCAACTTTCATAGCCATACATTGCAATTGGGAAAACTATAGCCTTGACTATATGCACTTTTGTTGGCAGGATGATGTCTCTGCTTTTTAATAAGCTATCTAGATTTGCCATAGCTTCCCCCCCGCCCCAGGAGCAAGGGTCTTTTAATTTCTTGTCCCCATCTGCAGTGATCTTGGAGCCCAGGAAAATAGTAAATAGTAGAATCATACAAACTTAGAGTTGGAAGAGATCAATTCAAATACAATACCTCCATTTTACTGCACAAATCCAAACTAAGCCACTCCCCTGTCAAAAAATGTCTGTTTGTCTTCTCCTTTTGAATACTTTGACAGTGTATACTATACAGTGGTATCCTATACATTCAGTGGTAGGATACCACCTCCTCTCTGGATAAATGGCTATGATTTATTTGAAATCTGGGTATGGTGGTGGTAAGAATGTTGTGAAGAAAATGGCTAATGGGCATTGTTTAAGTCAGTGTTCTGCAAATTTGGCATCTTTAACTTGTGCAGACTTCAATTCCCAGAATTCCCCAGCCAGTCGCTGGCTTAAGTTCCTGTCCCCACACCAAGTGTAATGACTTTGTTAGGATTGGACCTCTTCAGGCCTCATTTATACTGTTGAAAATAAAAACCTTAAAGGCAGATTCTTGTTTAGAGAATCTAAAAATACTGTGTTGCTGTATTGCTCAGATTAGTAACTACAAAAAAAAAGACACAAAGAAGAGACTCTCTTCTTGCTGCTTTTTCATCTCTTAAATATGTTCTTTTAAGTTCAGCCTTGGTACAAACAATAATGCGAAATGTATGATTACTGTACATTTTCCGATTTTAATTACTTCGTGTCCTACACGCTTGGTTGATCATTGTAAAAATGGAACGCTAACAAATTAGCAGAAGTTCCTACTTTTGAGCTTGCTGGCAAAAGACACTGATGGATGAGATTTTGAGGTAGATGAAGATCAGGGGGAATTAAGAATTTTAGGGCTAAATTCTCATTGGATGGGAGATCTTTTTTCCCCCCTAAGGACCCCTCCAGTTCTTTTTTAATTTTGACCTGCAATAGGTAGATAAAGATGAATGTGGATTTTAAATTATATTTAATCTTCATTAAAGTAATTACCTCTCTTAATGAAGAATTTGCTGGGTGGTGATTGTGCAGTGGAGTATGAAAACCTAAGTGAATTTCATTTTTCAGGGTGGTTTTTCCCGTCCTTTAATAAACAAGACAGAATGGAAGCATTCTCTTAAAGCGGATGGGAAGAGATCCTGATTAAGCCGGGACTGCTACGGCCTGAACAGAGAGACCATGGTCTATATTATATTTTGGTTTATTCTTGACTTGTCCACCTTACCTCTCACTTCCTAGTGTGCTGTTGGTTCTGTTGTTCCAATCAAGGCACACTGCAGTCATATTTCACACCTAAATGAATGGACTAATGAAATGGCATTTTATATGGTTGGACATATTTCATCCCAATGCTTTGGATTATTAATCACAAGAATATGAATTAGGCTAAGGCATGCTTATGTTTTGTAATATGTATGAAAATTGCTTATTTATCTCCGTGCTGTTGCAGTGAAAAGAAACAGACCGATTCCAAATAGCTATGTACTGTAGTGTGAAGCAATTAACTGAATGATGTGCGCCCTTCAGTTGGGATCATTTTTTATTAACTGTACAAACTCACAGAAAAAAAAACCCCTCTCTTCTTCTTTCCCACCCCCACTCCGAAAGAAAGAAAGAAAGAAAGAAAGAAAGAAAGAAAGAAAGAAAGAAAGAAAGAAAGAAAGAAAGAAAGAGAAAGAGCAGCTTCCAGGAAGTTCTGGTTTAGGGTTAAGCTTAAATGATAAGAGGATTTAAAGTAGGGACCTGCTGAAATGATTTACAAGAAATGCTTTGGATTTCCTGAGCATTAGATGTCTTCGCTGACCATAAAAGCAACTGCATCCTTTTTCAGACTTTTACACAAGTCTAGCAAAAGAAGCCACCACTTCAAAGAGTGAACTCATTAAAATGCCTCTTCAAAGTAGCGATCATTTTTTCAAGTTCCTGTTGCTTTAAAAAAGTAACAGTCAATAAAAAAAAAAAAGTAACACAGAGATATCAATAGCAATAGCACTTAGACTTCTATACCGCTTCACAGTGCTTTTACAGCCCTCTCTAAGTGGTTTACAGAATCAGCCTATTGCCCCCAACAATCTGGGTCCTCATTTTACTGACCTCAGAAGGATGGAAGGCTGAGTCAACCTTGAGCTGGTCAGGATTGAACTGCTGACAGTTGGCAGAGTTACCCTGTGTCAGACTCTTTGATGCTTGCTTGATGTTGGCTGCCATAATAACGGGGAGGGGGGAAGATTGGCATTTGGGTGGGGAAGTGAGCTGGAGTGAAGACGGTCCAGGGAGGGATGCTCTCATGATCTACTGCAATACTGCAGTCTAACCACTGTGTCACCATGGCACTGGCATTGTTTGCCAGTGTCTGAAGCACTCTTTCAGATTGTTTTTGAATTTCAGTTTCTGACAATGTAACTTAAATTATCCTGGAAATAAGAAACCAAAGGTGAAGAAAACTCTGATTTTATTCAGAGGAATATGCTTTGCATCCATTTCAACAGAGCGATGAGATCTGGGCCCGCCCGGTGTATGCTTCTCAAAAGGCTTCCTTCCAGCCTCCATACCCTTTTAAAATCGTTTTTGGAATTTAAGTTTTAAGGGCAGAAGAAGAATGTTTTTAGTTACATGGGAAGTAATTATATGGAAGTAAACTTTCCTCTGAATTGTGCTGCATCCTAGTGATTCCATGAAGATGTCTAGGTAGTTGCTTCAAAGGCGATTTGCCATTGTCTTCTTCCAAGATTTGTTTTTTAAACCTTGGACTTCCCTTGCAGTCCCAGTCTAACCTTGGGCTTCCCTTGCAGTCTTCAAGTGTGCAAAGGAACACATACTGTTTTGTTGGTCTTCTTTGAAAAGAGCTACAATCCTAGGGACTTCATGGATGGGGAGGTGAGGATAAGCTTTTTCTGGATGTGATCCAGTGGTGGGATTCAAATTTTTTTTACTACCGGTTCTGTGGGCGTGGCTTGGTGGGCGTGGCTTAGTGGGTGTGGCAGGGGAAGGATACTGTAAAATCTCCATTCCCTCCCCACTCCAGGGGAAGGTTACTGCAAAATCCCCATTTCCTCCCGATCATCTGGGACTCGGGAGGCAGACAATAGATGGGGGTGGGGCCAGTCAGAGGCGGTATTTACCGGTTCTCCGAACTACTCAAAATTTCCACTACCGGCTCTCCAGAACTGGTCAGAACCTGCTGAATACTACCTTTAAATACCAGCTTTTCTCATACTGCTCTGAGATGCAAAAAAGCAAAATGGTCTGAACAATGGCCCAGGTTTTCAACCTTGTCTGCGCTTAGAAAATTACCCAGATGCGGATGGAAAGAATAATAAGAGAAGCATTGTGGAATATCAGTACTTGAGTAATAAAGTCAGTGCTTCATATCAAGCGATCTGCCAAGATTTTTTTTCCCCCCAGTCAGGTTCTTTGTCAGCAGAATAAAATAAAAATGTGACTTTAATTAGCTATAAACTGTGTTACTTGCAAGGCTTCCTCTAAGGAAGGACAGGGAACTATCTTGTGGCTGGAGACTACAGTTTTAATTTCTTCGTCCTCTGAAGGCCATAGAGGTTGCAGATGACGATGGTACCAGAAGAAGCTGGGCTTGTGAAGGGCTTTCAGAGACAAAATGGAAGTTTGCAAAGTTATGTTCCTAGACAAGTCCTCCTTGTTTCCTCTTTTGGTTCTAATCATCTTCAGTTTAATACAGCGGTGAAATCTACTTACCTTTGCTACTGTTTGGGTGTGCTCTTACATGGGAGCGCATGTGCATTACGTGCACACATGCCTCTTCTGCACATGTGCAGAACCTTCTATGCATGCGCAGATAGTTACAAATGGGGTGTAATGATGTCCCGGTGGGTGGGTGGAGCCTCCCGCCACCGCCGCTACCGGTTCAGCGAACCGGATAGAACCGGGGGGATTTCACTGCTGGTTTAATAGAAGGTAAACTTAATTAAAGGCTAGTCTCTTGGGGAAAAGTGGCTGGTGGTTTGCCAAATATTATGTTCCCTTCATGGTGTGCTGCTTTAACCAACAAACCAGAAATGATCTAAAAATTAAACCCACCATCCTAACAACCTTGATGGAAATGTAATGCACAGTTGATTTGAGAAACAAAACTTGAAATCCACCTATTCTGGTTTATCATCCTAGGGCAGGGCTGTCAAACTCGCGGCCCATGAACCAGATGCATCATGCACTGGCCACACCCATGCCTGGTTTAGCGAAGGAGGGAAAAGTCCCAATATGTCATGTGACACCACAGTGATGACACAAGTTTGACACCCCTGTCCTAGGGCCAATTTGTCAGAGCGCTGTGATGCCATACTAAAGGTAAGGATCAGTCACATGTTTTCCAAGGATAGCAAGAAATCGCCGCTTCTAGTAATTTGCATTGCATCCAGTAGTGGGATTCACTTACCTTTGCTACCGGTTTGCAAATGTGAGCGTGCACGCTCGTGCACTCACTTGGCTTACCCATGCCACGTCTGCGCATGCACATCCAGGCGGGTGGGCAGAGCCTCCCGCCCCCACTACCGGTTCGCCTGAACCGGGTAGAACCAGTAGAAACCCACCACTGATTGCACCAGTGCTTGTTCATAGACAATATTAGTCCACAGGAGCTCCTGTCACATATAGGGCAAGGGGGGGTGGAAATCACCATCTGGAGAAGGATAACCCTAGATATCTCAGCCACCACTGACCTCAGCTAGTTTTCTCTTCCAAAACGAGATGCAATTAGTTTGAGTTGTTTGGAAGCAACTCTGATTTTGATTAAGTCATTCTTACATTCACTTGAGGTTCTGGATATTTGTTTTCCTCTCTGGAATCAACTTTCTTTTCCTTGATTTATCTATATAAAGGTATCAATAAATCAGCAGCAAATATGAATAGAAAACAAGAGGGAAGCTTAGGGAGCTAACTGCTTTCAAGGAGTAATGGCAAGCTTTACGTCTTGCGGGGAATGGCTTCAGTGGTGAAATCAGTGCTAGGTTGTGAGATGCCTGGTGGCCAGAAGACAGCAATTTGTTTCTCTGGTGTAAACTGAGGTCAGGAATTAAAGGGCATAACTGTGACTTGGATAGAGCGGACAGCTTAATAAGCGGAAAAGAAAAGATGGAAGAGGGAACACATGCAAGCATTACAGGGAAAGATGGAGAAGAATGTCTTTCTGCACCTAGAAAGATTAAAGGCTGAAGTAGAGTGCATTCTCAGCTCTCCTTGCTAAAGATAATACTGTTTTTAACACAGCACCAGGATGGGTGAGTTCTTTTGTTCACAGAAGTTAGATAGTGTCATATATGGATCAGTGGTGAAATCCAATTTTTTTTGCTACAAGTTCTGTGGGCGTGGCTTGGTGGGCGAGGCTTGGTGGGCGTGGCAGGGGATGCTGCAAAATCCCCATTTCCTCCCCACTCGTGGGGGAAGGATATTGCAAAATCTCCATTCCCATCCCACTCTGGGGCCAGCCAGAGGTGGTATTTGCCGGTTCTCCCAACTATTCAAAATTTCTGCTACCAGTTCTCCAGAACCTGTCAGAACCTGCTGGATTTCATCCCTGATATGGATGTGGATTTCCTGAGCTGTTGGAGCTCTGGAAAAAGGGCTAGAGGCTAAAGTCCGTTGGGACAGAGGCTCCCTGTAGTTGTATGGTATGTGGTGCAGGGGAAAAAAAATAGGAGAAATATCAAAACCCTTCTGTCAGACCTGCCACAACTTAAACCCCTAATTAGAAACAACCCTTGGCTCCATTTGTTGAGAAAGGTATAGTTTTATTAGAAGTCAAGTGTATTGCAGTAATGCATAGCCAGAGCTGAAAATCATGTGCCAAAATCTCTAAGTTCAACTATTCCCTCTCTTAACTGCCTCCCATTGCTGACCCCCCCACCCCATGGCAAATCAGATTCAAACAAGATGTTTTCAGAATGGTCAATTCAAGGGTAGGTTGTAATGCAGCTGTCTTCTTCCCTTAGCTGGGTGACCTTGAAGCATACTGGTGGTCTGTGGAAAAATTTTGGTGGTCCACAGAAAAATTATTGCATTTTTTATATTGCACTAAATCGGGTGTCCTCAAATTAGGGCCCCTGGGCCAGATACATACAATGAATGTTTGTATTGCTGCAGAGAATCTCCCCCTTCAAGGTCTTTTTGTGTGGGTCGGAGGGGGGCAGAAATTCCGACTTGGAGTCTGCTTCAGCCTCCTGGTGTGAGGCTTTGAACAAAGGCTGGAGGAAGTGGCGAAGAGCCGGAGGGCCTTGTTCCAGTGGGACTACATCATGGCCTGAAACTGGCTGACCATCTCAGCCTGCTGAGCCTCCAGGCACTGACACCTGGCCTTGAACTCCTCCTCCTCCTTCCTCTCCGACAGCTCGCAGTTTGTGTTGGCAGGGGGACAGAGGTCAACCTCGAGGCATCTCGCATGGGGAGTGCCGCAAGGGTCGGTCCTCTCGCCCCTCCTGTTCAACATTTATGTGAAGCCGCTGGGTGAGATCATCTGTGGTTTTGGGGTGAAGTGTCATCTGTACGCTGACGACACTCAGCTGTACATCTCCACCCCAGACCACCCCAATGATGCCCTTGATGTGATGTCTCGCTGCCTGGAGGCCGTGCGGGTCTGGATGGGGAGGAACAGGCTCAGACTCAACCCTTCCAAGACCGAGTGGTTGTGGCTTCCAGCGTCCCGATATAGTCAGCAGGTGCCATCGCTGACTATTGGGGGTGAATCTTTGCCCCCCACAGAGAGGGCTCGCAATCTGGGTGTCCTCCTGGATGCACGGCTGTCTTTAGAAGAGCATATGACGGCCGTGGCCAGGGGGGCCTTTTATCAGGTCCGCCTGATTCGCCAGTTGCAGCCCTTTCTGGACCGGGACGCCCTGCGCACAGTCACTCACGCCCTTGTTACCTCCCGGTTGGACTACTGTAATGCTCTCTACATGGGGCTCCCCTTGAAGAGCACTCAGAGGCTCCAACTGGTCCAGAATGCGGCCGCGCGGGTGGTTATGGGTGCAACCCGTTGCGCCCACGTGACACCCCTCCTGCGCAAGCTGCACTGGCTCCCAGTGGTCTTCTGGGTGCGATTCAAGGTGTTGGTCACCACCTTTAAAGCGCTCCATGGCATAGGACCCGGGTACCTTCGAGACCGTCTTCTGCCACCAATAGCCTCCCACTGACCAGTCCGCTCCCACAGAGAGGGTCTCCTCAGGGTGCCATCGGCCAAGTCATGTCGGCTGGTGACACCCAGGGGGAGGGCCTTCCTGTGGGAGCCCCAGCCCTGTGGAATGAACTGCCCCTGGAAATTCGTAAGATTTCTGACCTCCAGGTATTTTGCTGCGCACTCAAGACCCTATTGTTCCGCCAGGCTGGGTTAGCAACATAATTTTATATTGGATGTTTTAAACTTTTGGGGTTTTAAATTAAGCCAAATTTATTTAATACTTTTAAATTATTTTAAATTGATGTCTATTCTGTTTTTAAATAGGCTGTACACCGCCCTGAGTCCTTCGGGAGAAGGGCGGTATAGAAATAAAATTATTATTATTATTATTATTATTATTATTATTATTATTATTATTATTATTATTATTATTATTATTATTATTGAACTCCCGCTGGTCTTCACCCTGCTTAGAAAGTCTATGCTCCTAGTCCTCAGTGAGGTGCTTCTGCTGAGCCTCCTTCTTGGCCAGATCCAATGGGAACTGAGCTAGTTGTTTTGCCAACTCTTTCTCGTGGTGGCTCCTTAGCTCCAACAACTGCTTCCTGTTGGGGCCCTAAGGAGCCCCGGCGGGCAGGTGAGGAGTGGCTGGGAGGGAAGGGGCAAGTAGAGGCTGGCGAGGTGCCCCTTGATGTGAATGACATCAAGTTGGCCACGCTCACCCAGTCATTAGGCAGATCATATTAATAGTCCGTAGGATTTAAAATTATGAATTTAGTGGTCCATGAGGTCCAAAAGGTTGGGAACCCCTTCCCTAAAAGAGAGGCAGAAACTCAGCCTACCCACCCACCCCCATCTTTGTCAATGGGCCATTAAGGCCTGAGCCGGTTCATCTGCAATACAAAAGACATGGCCTCCAGGACATAATAGGACCCATCTAGCAACAGAAACTTGCGACATGCCACCTGGGAAGACTACACCATCCAGGCTCAACCAAACTTGGACTCAAAACACAGCCTACAGAGTTGCCCCTGCATGGCCCCATGGGAGTCTGACAACCAATCGGAATACAAGCTCAAATTCAGGGCCCAACAGAGGGCATAAAACCAAGGCACTTTCAACATCTCTGCCTTTTTCTGCTCAGGAACTCAAGCCATATGATCCTGTTCATCAATAAACCTTCTTTCCAAGCAACTTCTGTGAATCCAGTGTCTTTTTCCCCACTTGGAACTGAACCCAGAAGGATATTTCTTCCAACAGTGGGACTCAAGAAATGTGCCTTTTCATTCACAATACCTATCTAATAGAAAATCTGCTTTCTGGATTTTTTTTATTTTTTCTATGTCTTTGGTTGTTTTTAAAGGTGTTGGCCATCCAGAATTGTTTGGCAAGTGGGTAATGATATAATTTGAGTGAAATAATTAATTGAAGATTGAAGTCCTCATTCGGTATAAGGGGGGGGCGGAATTATTGTTGCCTGGAAACTGCTTAATTGGGAACATTAAATTTTGATTAATTTTACTGTTCCTAATGGTGTTTCATAACTTAAACCTTAGCATTTTCTAATATGCTTTATTGCATCAAATAAAATGTATCTGGGTGCTTTTTGCTGCATCTTTTCTAGATTGTATCTGGATCTATTTATGCTATTGGTTCAAGAAAACCTGAAGTGATCAAGAACATAGAAAGATAAAATTTCCTCTTATTCTTACTGAGCATCTGTGCTCCGATAAGGCACAAATATTATTCATTTATTTTGGAATATTTCATTGCACAGTTAAACTGCCTAATAGAAACATGAAGATCTATGTGAAGATATACTTCAAAATAGCAATACTTTGTGTTTTTTATAAAGTGATTTCAATACAGCCCATTAGCTAATGGAAAATGTTACCATTAGCAAGCTTGATAAATACTTTTGAACTGTCACAACAGTTGAAAGAAATAGTGATAGCATTAAGCCAAATAAACTGTCATTATAGATGACAAATTCTTTGGTGCATCAACTAGCTACACAAATTCAAATCTATTTAAAATAAAGTTTGCGTTCTGAAACATACTTATAATTCCATAAAGAAAATAAAATATTAACACTGGAAAAGCAAGCCACACAGCATTCTAGACCTTTTCCTAGAAATGTAGCCAGCATGACAAAATGATAATAGATTATTTTGAATGTGAAAATTGATTGTTTTTAAGATTTTCATGGCTCATTATAATTACATCTGCTAGTGTACAACAACACACAATTGCAATTATATTCATAGGAGACTAAATCTTCAGTTGATTTGAATACAAGCAAAGAAAAAACGCAACTTAAATGTAAAAATGTGATAAAACTGAATGTCACTGGAACTGTATCAAAAAAACAACAACCCCGAAACAAAAGAATTGTATCAAGTTTTTTTTTAGCAGAAAAAACATATTTACATTGTGAAACATATGCAGGTACATGCATGAAAGTGAGATCAAATTATTCATTACAGCCTTTGCAACAAACTCTTCCATGGAAAATAAGCTTGGCTATAAAATTTGCCTATATGATTTAGTTTGTTTTATTTTTTAAACTAATATATCTGCAAACTATCTAAAAGCATGGTTTAACATTAAGATATTATGATAACCCCAAAATTGTTAAATATAAGAATAAAGAAAAAAGAAATTATGTTGCAAAGAGAAGGACCCCAAAACCCTTGATGATGCTTGGAAGTTTCTTCTCTTGTTTCTTTAGTTTTTTTAAAAAATAATCAAATGACAAAAAACACAAGTCAAGAAGTCATTGTTGCAAATCATAGTTAGTGTTGCATAATTGTTTAGGTAGCTCTCATGCCTCCAATACCCAGATTTTTTGATATTTTAATAGATTCTGTATACAGGTTATCCTCAAATTATGACCACAATTAAGCCCAAAATTCCTGTTGCTAAGTGAGACATTTGTTAAATGAATTTTGCTCCATTTTACAACCTTTCTTGCCATATTTGTTAATGCCAATGAATCACTGCAGTTGTTCAGTTAATAACATAGTTGTTAAGTGAATCTGGCTTCCTCATTGATTTTGCTTGTCAGAAGGTCGCAAAAGGTGATCACATGACCCCGGGACACTGCAACCATCATAAATATGAGTCAGTTGCCAAACATCTGAATTTTGATCACGTGAATATGAGAATGCCGCAACAGTCATAAGTGTGAAAAACGGTCATAAATCACTTTTTCACTGCTGCTGTAACTTTGAGCAGTCACTAAACGAACTGTTGTAAGTCGAGGACTACATGTATTGAGGATAGGGCTAAGAAGAAAATATGCATCTTTAGCATATATTATAGTAATTGTTCTTGGCTTATATTCTGTTGGCATCAGCACAAAGTTACATTAGTAATAGAATGAAAGCATCAAAATGAGGTAGGTTCAGATTCACCAGTTGAGAAAGCTACTGGAAATTTGTAGACCAAGTATACAAAAGAGCTAAAATCTAATCTAATCTAATCTAAAAGTCCAAGGCTTTTAATTCCTAGATTGCTACAATGATTTAGTGGCATCAGATGTGATTTACTCCAATTTATAAAGTAACCAGACAGGATCCCAAACTCAAATAGTAATGAAATATAATTAGAATAGAGATTGCTAGTGTGGGTACAAATTGTACATTTTCATAACATAATAGAAGTTTTTCAGAGTACGTTTTAATCCTATAAAATTAAATTAAAATATTTTGTTTTGCAGCTGTTTATTCAACACTATATTTTTTGATAGTAGGAAATAAGTGATTTAAAGAAGACTTAGTAAGTCTCAAAGAAAGGAAAGCGAAATATATTAAGAAAACTGAAATAATACAAATAAGTAACGTTTTGGGAAATATAGGTGGATCAAGACCCTGGATGCATGTGTATTACTGAGTGACTTAATGGCTGAATTTTAACCGGAAGTTTGGTTTTATTCAATAAGTGGGTTTTATTGATTGATCAGTCATAGATTTTAAAACAGGAAGCAAAAAAAAATAGGTAAAATAATTACAGATGATTTAGGATCGTGATGGCGAACCTATGGCACGCGTGCCGAAAGTGGCACCCAGAGCCATCTCTCCGGGCACGCGAGCCGTTGAGTTGCTCTTCCGGATTCCGGTGCACCAGCCAGCTGGACTTCACGTGAGTGGGAGCGCCGGAAACTGGAACAGCAGCCGCCTGGTACGCATGCGCGCATCAGGAAGATAATCTTCCAGTTTCCGGGGCGTGCCTGTGCACCAGCCAGCTGGTCTTCGCGCACGCATGCACACCAGAAATCAAAAGACCAGCTGGCCGGTGTGCATGCGTGTGCCAGAAACCGGAAGATCATCTTCCCAGTGTGCAAATGTGCACCAGGAGGCTGCTTTTCCGGTTTTCGGCACAAGCACGTCCCCCCACCCCCGTTTTGGCACTTGGTGCCGAAAAGGTTCGCCAACACTGATATAGGATATATAGGATATATTGACAATGGATTAAAAAAGCTAAAAGAAAAAGGAGAAGGACATTTTGTGTGAGTGTGTGTGTGTGTGTAGGTGTGTGTGTGTTTATAATAGGCGATTTATCAGAGTAGATTAGGTAGTGTTGGGGTTAAAGTCATTTGAAAACTATCATTATCTAATTGCACAGGGTGATTACATTGGTCTGATCTCCCCATAGAAAGAGCATGATTTCAGAGGAACATCAGAGTGACATCTACTAATAAGGGGGAAAACTACATTTAAGTACCTGCTATGCTAGAAGGGGTCATTTTTTTTTAAATTTGATTTATATGCCGCCCTTCTCCGGAGACTCAGGGCAGCTTACAGTGCGTTAAGCAATAGCCTTCATACTTTTGTATATTTATACAAAGTCAGCTTATTGTATATTTATACAAAGTCAGCACGGAAACGGCATTGGTCGCGTTGGTGGATGATCTCTGGAGGGCTCGGGATAGGGGTTATTCCTCTATCCTGGTCCTATTAGACCTCTCAGCGGCTTTTGATACCATCGACCATGGTATCATGTTGCGCCGGCTGGAGGGACTGGGAGTGGGGGGCACTGTTTTGCGGTGGTTCTCCTCCTATCTCTCCGACCGGTCGCAATCTGTGTTGACAGGGGGGCAGCGGTCGACCCCAAGGCGCCTTGTTTGTGGGGTGCCGCAAGGGTCGGTCCTCTCGCCCCTCCTGTTCAACATTTATGTGAAGCCGCTGGGTGAGATCATCCGTGGTTTTGGGGTGGAGTTCCATCAGTACGCTGATGACACTCAGCTGTACATTTCCACCCCAGACCATCCCAATGATGCCTTGGAAGTGATGTCCCAGTGCCTGGAGGCCGTGCGGGTCTGGATGGGGAGAAACAGGCTCCGACTCAACCCTTCCAAGACCGAGTGGCTGTGGCTGCCGGCGTCCCGGTATAGCCAGCTGATGCCATCGCTGGTTATAGCGGGCGAATCATTGGCCCCCACAGAGAGGGCCCGCAACTTGGGTGTCCTCCTGGATGCGCGGCTGTCCTTAGAAGGGCATATGACAGCCGTGGCCAGGGGGGCTTTTTGTCAGGTTCGCCTGATACGCCAGTTGCGCCCCTTTCTGGACCGGGACTCCCTACGCACGGTCACTCAAGCACTCGTCACTTCTCGTCTGGACTATTGTAACGCTCTCTACATGGGGCTCCCCTTGGGGTGCACCCGGAGGCTCCAACTGGTGCAGAATGCGGCTGCGCGGGGGATTATGGGAGCGACGGGGCGCTCCCATGTGACTCCTCTCCTGCGCGAGCTGCATTGGCTTCCGGTGGACTTCCGGGTGCGCTTCAAGGTGTTGGTGATCACCTTTAAAGCGCTCCATGGCTTAGGGCCAGGGTACTTACGGGACCGCCTTCTGCCACCAATAGCCTCCCACCGCCGGTTCGCTCTCACAGAGAGGGCCTCCTCAGGGTGCCGTCGGCCAGACAATGCCGGCTGACGACCCCCAGGAGGAGAGCCTTCTCTGTGGTGGCACCTACCCTATGGAACAATCTACCCCCAGAGATACGAGTGATCTCCGACCTCCGGATTTTTCGTCGGGCCCTAAAAACTTATTTTTTTCAGCTAGCCGGTCTGTCCTGATTTTAGGGTTAGTTTTAAAATTTTAATATTTATTTTAATTGACAAGTTTTAAATTATGGGCCAAATTTATAAATTATTTTAACTTTATTTTAACTGTGATGTTTGTATAGATGTTTTTTATCTGGCTGTTCACCGCCCTGAGTCCGAAAGGAGAAGGGCGGTATAGAAATTCGAATAAATGAAATGAAATGAAATTATTGCCCCCAACTGGGTCCTCAATTTACCTACCTTAGAAAGGAAGGAAGGCTGAGTCAACTTTGAGCCTGGCAAGATTCGATCTTACTTTAATTGCAGACAGCTGGTGTTAAATTACAGTGCTTCTGTCTGTTGAGCTATCCAGACACATTTCAGAAGGATGTGTGTGACGATCTCAACCTCTAGATCAGAGCATATGCAAAAGATGCAAATATGTATTGAAACAGGATGTTGTTATGTTTCCCCTCCCTTGTCTTGGAAGGCAAGGCATCAAGTTATGCCAAAGAGAATACACCTCTATATGAAGGTATTGTGGTGGTATTGGGCATGACCTAAGTGGTATTGATAAAAGTAAAGTAACTGTGAGGGTTTAGCTTGGTCAGTTTGTGGATCTGGGTCCAATACACTGGGCAGGATTCAGCCATGGCTTTCTCTAGTCCTATCCAGTGGTGAAATCCAATTTTTTTTACTACGGGTTCTGTGGGCATGGCTTGGTGGGCGTTGTGTGGCTTGGTGGGTGTGACAGGGGAAGGAGACTGCAAAATCTCCATTCTCACCCCACTCCAGGAGAAAGATACTGCAAAATTCCCATTCCCTCCCCTCTCCTGGGGGAAAGATATTGCAAAATCGCCATTCCCACCCCACTCTGGGGCCAGCCAGAGGTGGTATTTGCAGGTTCTCCAAACTATTCAAAATTTCTGCTACCAGTTCTCCGAACTACTCAAAATTTCCACTGCCGGTTCTCCAGAACCTGTCAGAACCTGCTGGATTTCACCCCTGGTCCTATTGTTAAAAGATGGGAGTGCGAGTCCATAATGGGTTAAATCAACATCTATCTGTCTCTCTTTCTAGAAGAGGTAACTTTCTTGACCAGGGTAAGTTGAGCTGAGGACCTTCATCCCAGACTTCTTTTTGTCAGTATTTCAACTTTTGGTCTTTACTCGGGTACAACCTAATTCCAGGAGAAATGAATTTGAAGAAGGAATATGGAGCACACTTCTGGAGAATTTATACTGCATGGATTCTGATGAGGATGCGTCTTTATAATTGCTCTGTAAAGAAGGAGGCCTCACACTTTTCTTTTAAAAAAAAAAACACATGAATTGTTTTCGGAACCGTTCCAGTACAGTCTTTGTAGCCTGCAAATGTAATTATGGCATTGTTGAATTTTTGTGCCCAAACGGAAAGGTCACTGATTTGGAGTTTCTACAAAGTGGAAGAAAATGCCCAAGCGATTGTACGGCTTGATTGTTTATAGCTCTGCGTGTAATATGAAGGCAGCCATTGTGATATTGAACCAGACTGTGATTAATTTAAAAGAGAAAGATTCCTCTCCGGTGAGTATAACAGCGGGCAGAACACTCTTAAGTCACAACTTGATTTCAAAGCAGAATGAAAGTTTGCCAATGACCTCCATGGCTGAGCTATGAGCTTTACCCCAGCAAGGAAGAATGTTATGCATAATCTTCACCAAATCTAGACATGGGGAGACTAAATATGTGTGATGGACTTGTGAGCGTTGGGCAGGGACTTGAACTTTACTTTGGGTGGGGGAAACCTGGAAACTTTCAGATTCGGGTTTTCCCAGATGTGCCAATATGACATCTCTAATAAAATGTAACTTTATGATTTTATTGTACTTGTTTCTTAACTTGTGTTCGCTGCCCTGAGTCCTTCGGGAGAATGGCGGCATATAAATAAATAAATAAATAAATAAATAAATAAATAAATAAATAAATAAACTTTGAGGACACTCAAGCATCAGAGTTTTCTTTTGTTGGGGGTGTTACTTGGAAACCTGACATTAACCCGAATCTGAAAGTTTCCAGATTTTCCCCACCCAAAGAAAAGTTTAAGTCCCTGACCAACACCCACAAGTCCATCACATGATCCAATCAAAGCACCATCCCAACTGGAGATGCCTCCCAAGCCCAGCCTCCCAGGTGCAGGGCAAGATGGCCTTGACTTTTTGAGAAAGGAATGTTATTATGGCTATGTATCACCAATGCTCCATACAATCCCCATTCCCAATTTCCCACAGCAGTAAATGTGCCAGGCCTGAACACCAAATTCAAAAGATGTCTTCCAGGTCTGACAATGTGATTCCTTCTTTGTGAGAGGTATCTGAACACCAAACATGATGTTATTTACTTGGGAAAGCATAGTAAAGGTACTTTGACAATCAAGAGACTTGTGTGGACTTAAAGCAGTAGTGAAATGTAAAATTTGTTACTACCGGTTCTGTGGGCATGGTTTGGTGGGGGGGGGGGGCGGGTAATGTGACTGGGTGGGCATGGCCAACTTTTTTTAAAAAAAACTTTTAAAACCATTTTTTCTACAACCACTTCAGCCGAAGAGGTTGTAAAAAAATGCTTTTAAAATCGTCAGAGGCTTTTTTTTCTTTTAAAAACATTTTTTCTACAACCTCTTCACCTGAAGAGGTTATAGAAAAAATGCTTTTAAAAGCCTCTGACGATCCCAGCTGAGCCATGCGATCATCAGAGGCTTTTTTTTTTTTACTTTTAAAAGCATTTTTTCGGCCGAAGAGGTTGTAGAAAAATTGCTTTTAAAAATAATAAAAAAAGCCTCTGATGATTGCGCGGCTCAGCTGGGCATGGGGGGGTGGTCAGGGATTTTTGCTACCGGTTCTCCGAACCACCCGCTGCCATCGCTACCGGATCGGGTGATCCGGTCCGAACCAGGAGCATTTCACCCCTGACTTAAAACTAGCAACTTTATTATGGTAATGACCTTTTGCTGCTGCTACATTTGGAATGGATGAAATGGACAAATTTCTGAAGAAGAGTGTCTATGAAGATTCTCAGTCATCCGGGTCATGGCTGTCCCAAAGGTGCTTTTTTTCCAAGAGGCAACTGAACTTTCTTAATTTTTTTTAATGATGTTTTGCTTCTCACCCAAGAAGCTTTTTCAGCTGTAACTGGATGGTAGGGAATGGAAAGGTTTATATTCCTTGCAGACAGCTGGTCATTTGCATTTCTTTAAGAGAGCCATTGAGACCACTTGGAGGTTTATCTGTGTTCTCAGGATCATCTGAGTAGGGCAAATGGGTGTGGAACCTTCTTGGAAGTGCTGAAAGGAACTGTGTTGTAGACTGGAGATAGATGATGTTGTATTCCTCCCTCTCTGTTGAGAGAGGGCTGCTCAGTTTTGATGTAGGTGGCCTCTTTTGTCAGGGTGGCAATTAATCCCATTCTGCTTTTGGGTAATTACACCTTGATTAGAGAATGGATCGTGGCCTTTCCTTGCACGTATACCTTTAGAAAATAAAACAGAGATATATTCTAATAAACATATTTTATTATAAAGAAGTAAAAACATCTTACTAGCTAATTAATTACATCTTGGCAGCGTTCCTGCTGGACCTCTTGGCAGGCGAACAAAGAAAGAAGATAGAAGAAAGTGAAAGAATGTGGACATGTGCAGTTAGCTTAGAGATAAGAGCTCTGATCAGCTACGATAAGTCTTAGAGTTCAAGCACAGCTGGCAAATACAAAAAAACGCAGTGACATCTTTGACCCCTCTTTCAAGCCAGCGGTCCTCTCTGTCCACATTTTGGACAGAGCTGAACAAGTCTCTTGAATGAGAAGCGAAATGTCTTCAAAGAAAACCAAGAAAGTCCAGTTGCCTCTTGAAAAAGCACCTTTGGGATTTCTGAAGAAAAGATGAATTCAAGGTCTCCATTGACTAATTGCACTATTGTTTGCCTAATTCTACACATGAATACATGCACAAAAGTTGGGTTTCCTGAACAGGCAGGTGGGCTGATACACCGGTCCCCAAAAACTCTGCAGCATTCAGTTTTGACAGGGCTCACTTAATTTGTGAGTTGTGCTTTTGGGTGCATGCATGTGCTTTAGGAACTATATAAAATATCAGTCCTAGAGCACATTCAATTAATATGGTATTATTTATTGCCTCTATGGCCTGCTTAGCTAATAAGAATCTTTTCTATTAAGCTAAACACTCCACTATGTTCAACATCATTAATCCATAATACATTACACCTATAATGGTTTCCTTTCCATTTGCTTTCAGAATATATTGATCATACCTGATTACTAGCTTGAATGGAAATAAAAGTCAACTTTTTAGTCAGTCAGTGTGGACATACTGAAATGGGAACTTGCAGAATACCGGGTTTTGGCAAAAAACATTGTAAACCAAGGTCATGTGACCACAGGATACTGTAATGCCCATAAATGTGGGGCAGCTGCTGAGCGCCCAAAATGCAGTCATGACCCTGGGGCTTGGGGCAGCTACCGGAACTTGGAACCAGGCTGTAATTATCTTTGGGGGGAGGGTGGGTGTATCTGTGGAAGACCACCTCTATGGATATCTTGAGAGAAATTGAGCTGGAAAGTTCATCCCTATCCTGTGGGAAGAGGACCCTTTTCAATGTTTGTAGGAAACAGGTATGAAAGGAAAGTGAAAACCACTGGAACAGAGACTAGCATCTTTTATTGATCTGTCAAGCCACTCCAGGAGGAGTAAAACAGAGTAAAAACAGAGTAAAAACATTCTGGCTCAAGCAGTTTTATTTTAAATCAACATAAGCAAGAAGTTGTGTGCAGATACTGCTACGATACTATACATTCTAGAGCATGGATGAACAATCTGGAGCTTTCGAAAGCCCTATCTGAGTGTGCCATTCAGAGTTTTGGCCAGAATAAGTCTATTTCTTGGGAAACAGAAAAGAGGAGGTCAAAAAGAGGAAGGGCATCTCACCAGGAACTTGCTTCAGAGCTGCTGGCATCTGAAACTCAACAGACTGCATTCTGGGAAATATAGTCTCCACATCATAAAAGATGTTCCATCTTGTTGAATATTTCTGGACTTCTGATTCCAAACTGGAATTTTCTTTTTCTTTACATTATTAATTGTGTTGTGACTGGCTACAGCTCATTTTTCTGATTCCGGGAAAACATTTCAATAGTCCTATTATTTTTGATAACATCAGAACTTTTGGGGAATAAATGTCCCAGGACTTGTTTCCCCCTTTCCAGTTTCTGAAAGCTCTTAATTTTTCTCTCTTTGTGTTTGTATGTCATCTCATAAACGATATTTGATTGTTGCTGATTGCCTTAGCCAATTATTATCCATTTTTAACACAGGTAGTCCTTGACTTAGGACCACGATTGAACCCAAACTTTCTGTCGCTAAGCGAGGGCGTTGTTAATTGAGTTTTGCCCCATTTTCTGACCTTTCTTGCCACAGTTGTTCAGTGAATCACTGATGTTGTGAAGTTAGCAATGTGGTTGTTAAGTGAATCTGGCTTCTCCATTGACTTTGCTTGTCAGAAGGTCGCAAAAGGGGATTCATGATGGAGGGACACTGCAGTCGTCATAAATACGAGTTAGTTGCCAAGTGTCTGAATGTTCATCACATGACCATAGAGCAGGGGTGAAATGTTACTGGTTCGGGGTGGTTTGCTGGAACCGGTAGTGAAAATGCTACCAGTTCGCCCGAACCGGTAGTAAAAAAATGCTTTAAAAAGTAAAAAAAATGTCCCAACAATTGCCTGGCACAGCTGATCATCTGAACTTTTTTTTTTACTTTTTAAAGCATTTTTTTACTACCGGTTCAGGCAATAAGTAGTAAAAAAATGCTTTAAAAAAGTTAAAAAAAAAGGTTCCGACAATCAGCTGTGACAATCAACTGTGCTGCGGTATTTTTTTTAACTTTTTAAAGCATTTTTTTACTACTTATTGCCCGAACCGGTATTTTTGTGTAAAGTGTGATCGTTTGTTTTTGAGCTCTCTGTGACTCTGTGAGGTTCCTGCTTGTTGCAGGGGCCATTTTGTGTGAACTCCACTGCTTTTGCCTTGTGTGTGAATCAGTTATGTAGCTTTTGTGTTATTTTTGTGTAAAGTGTGATAGTTGGCTTTCCCGGTCACATGCCCACCCAGTCACATGACCACCAAGCCACGTCCACCCAGTCACATGACCACCGAGCCACGCCTACCAAGCCACGCCAACAGAACCGGTAGGGAATATTTTTGAATTTCACCACTGCCATAGAGGTGCTGCAACAGTCATAGGTGTGACAACCGATTAAGTCATTTTTTTCAGTGCTGTCATAACTTCAAGCGGTCACTGAATGAAACCAACAGCAGAAGTCAAGTAGGGCAGAAAGACCATTTCTGTAATGCCTATCCAGGAGAAATCAATAACTAAATGTGGTTGTCTTTTTTTTTTTTTGTACTACCCACTGCAAGAATCAGTTATCTGTACTCAGGATGACTTGTCATTTAAAAGCCAACATCAGAGCCACAAAGAAAGCAGCTGAAGAAAAAAAAAAAAAAAAACCCTGACATTTATATTAGTTAGTTATGTGCCTTGAATTCTTATTTGGTACATCAATGGGGAGTTGCATTAAACCAGTGTTTTTTAAAAACTTTTTCCTCCTAGGACCCTCTTCCCGCTTTTAAAATTTATAGAGAACCCCAAAAGAGCTTTTCTTCATCTGGGTTATATTTATCAGTATTTATCATATTAAAAATTAAAATCGATGCATGCACTGCTGCTCTTGCTTCTCGTGATTGTTTGATGGGATTTTACTATTGTATTAATTTTCAACATAGGCGGACAAATAATAATAATAAAAAGAACACAATTTAAAAAAAACAAAAACAAAAAACAGGCTTCATCTGAACCCAGGCAGGCTCTGGGTCTTTGGATCTTCTGGTTTTGGGAAATTACCATCTTTGGTACTGAATGGAATGGCACTCCCCAAGCTACACTCACTGTGCAATCTGGAGGCATTGAATTGGTTCAAAGCATTATTTATGCAACACTGGAATGAGAAATTTATACTTAATTTGTGGTAATGAGTTTTTAATATTCTTTTTAATTTTAAGCAAGGGGTAGTAGAGATGACCTTTGAACATATGGTCAATGCCTTTCTCCCAAGAGTCGGGGTGGCGCAGTGGTTAGAATGCAGTACTGCAGGCTACTTCTGCTGCCTGCCGACTACCTGCAATTGGGCTGTTCAATTGTCACCGGCTCAAGGTTGACTCAGCCTTCCATCCTTCCGAGGTCAGTAAAATGAGGACCCAGGTTGTTGGGGAAAATATGCTGACTCTGTAAACAGTTTAGAGAGGGCTGGAAAGCACTGTGAAGCGGTATATAAGTCTAAGTGCTATTGCTATTTATTTGATACAGATAGGCATTTCTTTTTTTTTAATTTTATAAACGAACAAACATACAATACATAATCAATCATTCAGTGAATCATCTGAGTGCATCTTTTGTGTCTTCTTCTTACTCCTCCAATATTGATCATGTCTCAATATTTTCATTACATTTATTATAACATTTCTCCCACATTTATTACTTTTCTATTAATATGTTTATCTATCTTCTCTTCACTCATTTCATTACAACATTTCCCTATATATATATATATTTCTTCTCTAGCCAATAATAAAATTGCCCCCATATCTTATAATATTCCGATTCCTCTCTTTCTTTAATTGTCAAAGTCAATCTATTAATTTTTTCCCAATCCAATATTTTCTTAATTACTTCCCTCTTTGTAGGGATTTTCTCTGCTTTCCATCTTTGCGCAAATACTATCCTTGCTGCAGTTATTACATGTATAATCAAACATATGTTTTATTTACTAATTTTCTCTGGTAGGATACCCAATAGGAACAGCTCAGGTTTTAAATCTATATGTTGTTGTAGCATTTCTTCTATAACCATGTTTTAATTTTAATCCAATAATTTCTTGCTTCTGGACATGTCCACCACATATGATCCTGGTATCAGTTGACATTCCAACACTTAGCTGATTTATCTTTAAACATTTTTGCCAATTTTTCAGGTGGCATAAGCCACCTGTAAAACATTTTGTATTGGTTCTCTTTATATGCAGTGGACATTGTTAATTTGTAATTCCTTTCCCATAACTGCTGCCATTTATCTAGCTCAATTGTGTATCCAAATTTTTTTGCCCAGGCTATCATTGTTTCTTTTACCTGCTCTTCTTCTAATTCAATTGTAAATAAGTAATTATATATATATATATATTAATTATTTTATCATCTGTTCCTGTGAGTATCCTACAGATAGGCATTTCAAGCTACAGTAGTCCTAGACTTACAGCAATTCATTTAATGACCATTCAAAGTTACTACAACTCCGAAAAAATGATGTATGGGCATTTTTCACACGACCGTTGTAGCATCCCCCACAGCTGACTCATATTTATGACGGTTGCCATAGCCGGGGTCATATGATATTCTTCTGACAAGCAAAGTCAATGGGAAAGCCAGATTTGCTTAACAACCGTGATACTAACTTAACATCGGCAGTGATTCACTTAACTACGATGCCAAACAAGGTCATAAAATGGAGCAAAACTCACTTAACAAATGTCTCACTTAGCAACAGAAAATTTTGGTCAGTTGTGGTCGTAAGTCGAGGACTCCCTGTACTGCTACATGGATTTGTACTTTTGTTATTAGAAATAGAATCATGAATCCTTTGCGAAAAGACCATTACCTTTAAAACGTTATACAACAGTTTGTACTTAATTCAAAGGAGATATTATCTTCCTAGATAACACGATGATCATGACAAGGTCCCACATCAGGGGTGGTATTCACTTACTTTCCGCTACCGGTTTGGGTGAACCAGTCTGAACCAGCTGAATACCACCTCTGTCACACATACTTCAGTTTCACAACTGAGTGGAATAATTTAAAGTATTTTCCCTTTTTGATGGCAAGGTGGGGGGGGACACACACAGAAACGAGTTTGAGGCACAAGTACAGCTGATTACAGTTCAGGAGATGTAAGAGGCACATTTTATATATTGGGAGCTTCTTGTGAGGAAAATTACAAAGAGACATGAGGGATTATTTTACGGATTCCAGAATTGGGTTACAGAAATCCAAAATGGCAAGTGTATGGAAGCAAAGATTCAGGAAGCTCTAATTCTCTGCTGCCATTTATATATATTAATAGCTGAAATATACTAGGCCTAGATCTTATCTTCACTTTAAAACAGTCTTTCCCAAAGTGCTTATGGAGACTCTCAGTCATCCAGGTCATGGTTGTCCCAAAAGTGCTTTTCAAAGAGGCAACTTTCTTGTTTTTCAACTTCTGAAGAGCTGAAGAAACTTCTTGGATGAGAAGCGAAATGTCTTCAAAGAAAAACCAGAAGGTCCAGTTGCCTCTTGAAAAACCACCTTTGGGACTTTCCCAAAGTGGGCGTTGACCAGATGTGTGGACTTCAATACCCAGAAGTGTCATCGAGAGCCAGAGTGGAGACACTGATGTATTCTAACTAACAATAGTTACCCTTTATTTTGCCCTTCAGGTTCTAGGTGGAGTTGCTGATGATAACTTAAGTCTTTCTGCATGTAACCGTGAATTCGCCTGCTGAGCTACAGGCCTTTTCCCAAATTCCAGGTGGAGAATGATCTCAGGGCACCTTCCCTTTAGAAAATCTGTTGGGGTTCATGTCACCTCACACCACGGGTGGGTTCTACTTACCTTTACTACCAGTTTGCAATGGGAAGCTTCTGTGCATGCGCAGATTGTCCATTATGACATCCGGGTGGGTGGGCGGAGCCTCCCGGTGCTTTTACTACCAGTTCGCCAGAACCGGAAGCAACCCACCACTGCCTCACACTTGTTTATATGTATCTATTCCTGCATTTATTCATTCATTCTCCCCATTTAGTCTCTCATATAAGATGCTCTTCTGTTCTTTTCTCTTTAGAATTCTTTATTATGCTATTAGCAATAGCATTTAGACTTATATACCGCTTCACAGTGCTTTACAGCCCTCTCTAAGCAATTTACAGACTCAGCATATTTCCCCCAACAATCTAGGTCCTCATTTTACCGACCTCGAAAGGACGGAAGGCGGAGTCAACCCCGAGCCAGTGAGAACTGAACTGTCGAACTGGAGTCAGCCAGCAGTCAGCAGAAGTAGCCCACAGCACTGCATTCTTACCACTGCACCACCACGGCTCTAAGATGGACTACAGTTTGGTTTTGGCTTAACATGTTGCACAAACCCGTATGATCATGATTATTCCGCAAGCAGTCATTAAGCAATCTGAGGAGTCATGTAACAAGTGAGACTTTTTCTCTCCTTTTTCTTCTGTTCTTTTTTCCTCCTCTTCCTCCTCAGCTCCTTTCTACCTTTGCCCAATTTATGGCATTGAAAAGGTGTTTCTAATGTCAAAATAATTTGAGAAGGAGAAAATGTCCTGAACTGGAAAGAGATATCTACATCTGAGGAATAAAGAGTAGCAATTTTGTCTTGGATTTTTTTAAAAATCCACTGATTAATATTGACTAATATCACCATACCTTTTGTATTAATCTGTTTTATAAAAGAAACTGCTTCACTGATGATTTTTCCTCATAGCAAGCAACAATATTACAGGGAGAAATCAGGAATTACCTTTCAATTTTCTTTCCAAAATGCCTTAATGGAAATTGTTTTTATATGGTTATCAATTAAACTGTGACTAAAAGTCAATTAAGTAATAATTGGAGAATAAACTAATGGATTTATTTTTGGTAAATTTGAAGTCATGTTTGAAAGCTTTTCCCTCATTACTGTAGCCTTGATATATTAAAATTAATTTATCTGTATAATGGCATTCATTAAATCCAAAGTTTTAGTAGCTAGGGTGAATGCCTCATATGAATATATAAAAGTATAGGCTATCAATATATATTGAAGTTTGGAAGTAGCTGCAAAATATGTTCCTTGCTGATATTTTTCAGATAACATCTGATAGGCTGGTTCTTTCTTTTTTTTCTTATTGTACTTAAAATAAGTTGAATGAAAATAATGTCTTGTTCTAGTAGATGCATTTCCCCCATGAGAAAAATAGAAATAGATATATTACACTCATCTTTTATAGGATCAGAAATCCTTTCATAAATTATCACACTAGTCATAATTTCTTATAAATTAGTTGCCCAAACTTCACATATTTCATAGTTCACACTTTTATAGCATTGGAAAGGAGTATTTAGGTTGTGTGTGTGTGTGTCCTATTACACTTGGCCAATAAATTATTCTATTCTATTCTATTCTATTCTATTCTATTCTATTCTATTCTATTCTATTCTATTCCATTCCATTCCATTCCATTCCATTCCATTCCATTCCTCTCCACTCCATTCCACTCCACTCCACTCCACTCCACTCCACTCTGATATTGATATAAAAATACATTGTGTATATTCTGTTCTTGGCTCCATATGCAAGACCACCAAAATGTCTGGTGTTGGAATCTACCCTGAAAGGGATCTAAATCAATCTTCTCTGTCATATACTTTATCTGAATCTCTAGCAAAAGCCAGGAAACCAAATCTAGACTTGTGATGAAGCATCCATCGATTTTTCTGGACGTCCAAAGCAGACACAGCTAACAGAGTTCCTTTCAATAATTTCCAAACAGGACTGCTGAGTTTTGATGCCCCATTCCCTACTAGCATCTTGGCTGAGCCACATGACTGAATATTGACCTTGGCTAGGTGCTGAGCGTTCTCTTGACTACTCCATCATGTAGCCAGATTGATTTTCCGCTTCTACCCCAAGTGAGTTGAAAATTGATCTGGCTGTGCAACAAAGCAATCCGATGATCACTGCACTACATACGCATTTGTAATGTGTGTGGAATTCACTATACAGACCTGATAAATTTTTGTGTTATGCGAACTAACTCTCTTTTACAAGAATGTACTCAGGGAGCTGCAGGACCATTCCCGTTCATCCTTTGCAGAGTTGAATACAACGTGAGTTAACAGAGTTAAAACAAACTCTTAGTTTCCTGGATCCCTGCAGAATATAGAAATAGGCCTGTTCTAAAACATACGTGAAACATTTCATCCTCCTCTCGAGGACAGGTAGTCAAAACCAGGGAGCAGAAGATACGATCCTAAGACACCTACTATGTCCCCAGTTTAACAAACCATTGTTTATGTAATTGCTTTAATGAAACCGCTATTACAAGAACAGTTAAGAATTGTGTTCTTAAATTGTAAAAAAGAGGTTATTGATTAAGCTTGTGTAGCTCAGCGGGCTTCCCATTCAATGAAGTGCTTTGTCTTGGGGAGACTCAGTGGAGTGATGTGACTGCAGCCAGATGTCTCAGAGAAGTACAAGCCTTCACCTTGATGAAACTTGAGATAATCACAGCCTGTTTCTTCTTAGTCCATCAAAACAGTGTCATCTCACTGTTTAGATGTGGCTTATTTATTAGATTTTCATCTTGCCATGAAGTAACTCAAGGTGATGAACATACCTGATATTTCTTTCTCCTATTCTCCCCCCACAACAACAAACCTGTGAGCTAAACTGTATTTTTTTTTAAAAAAAAATATTTTTCAATTTTTAAAATACATATATTCCCTCTTTCCTTAAGCAGTGTGTCGTCTGGATACAACTATCTCAGTGCAACATCCTTCAACATTTGCAACATCATTCACATTCACATTCACATTACTTCTCTAAACTTAAAATTACAATACATTAAACAATTAAACATTATAAAACTCTTCATTTTTTTCTTACTATCTTCTAATAATATTACAATAATAATATTGAACATACCCTGTTTCCCCCCAAATAAGACATCCCCTGTTCATTCCTACATAACAAGTTTTCTGAAGATATATCTTTCTTTTTAATACAACAAAAAGATGCACAAGAAGACTTTAAAAACTGAAAACAAACACAGTACATAAACAGACTACTATTTATGTACTTCATAAGAAATAAATGAACACCTATCTATCTGTTTATCTATATTTGTATCTAATACCTTGTTTCCCCCAAAATAAGACATCCCCTGATAATAAGCCCGATCAGGCTTTTGAGCGCATGGCAATAAGGCCAAGTGCTTATTTCAGGGTTCAAAAAAATATAAGGCAGGGTCTTATTTTTGGGGAAACACGGTAGTTATTCTCATCATACATATGCTAACAATTGTCATCTTATTTATTTCTCTATCTTAAAATATTTTCTGTTTTTCTTCTTCATTTCCAAATTCCTTTTTTATTCTCTAACCATTGATAAATTCCTTCTCATATCGTATAATATTCAGTTTGTTCTCTCTCTTTAATTGCTAGTCTTAATTTGTTCATTTCTGCACATTCTAATATTTTCCTAATCACCTTCTCATCAGTGGGAATCTCTTCACTTTTCCAAATACAATTGTGCAAATACAATTCTAGCTGCAGTTAATACATGAATAATTAAATATGCATTCTCTTTATTATATGTTTCAGGTAAGATCCCCAGCAGAAATATTTCTGGTTTTAACTCAATACATTGTTTTGTCATCTCTTCCAATAAAATAAAGACTCTTCCATGTCTTTATTTTTGTTCAATACTTCTTTGCTTCTCCACATGTCCACCACATATGATAACAAGATCCAGGTATCTGGTGGCACTTCCAACATTTAGCTGATTTATCTTTAAACATCTTTGCCAACCTCCCTGGTGCAAGGTGCCATCTATAAAACATCTTATACAAGTTCTCTTTATATATATTTATATTTATCTTTATTAAATTTTTATACCGCCCCCTCTCCCGAAGGACTCGGCGCGGTGAACAGCCAAGATTAAAAAACATACAATATAAACATTAAAATACATTTAAAACAAAATTAAATCCAAAATGGCTCCCCAATTTAAAACACATAACCCATAACCCTATAATTAAAACAAATTTAAAATTTCCACATTAAAAGGGGGAAGATTTAGGCCAGGCCAGCTTGATGAAATAGAAGAATCTTAAGTGTGCGGCGGAAGGTGCGCAGATCCGGGATCCTCTGTATCTCTGGGGGGAGCTCGTTCCAGATCGTAGGTGCCCCCACAGAGAAGGCTCTCCCCCTAGGGGCCGACAGCCGACATTGTTTGGCCGACGGCACCTGGAGGAGCCCCTCTCTATGAGAGCGTACTGGCCAGTGGGAGGCTATTGGTGGTAGCAGGTGGTCCCGTAAATAACCAGGTCCTAAGCCATGGAGCGCTTTAAAGGTGATAACCAGAACCTTGAAGCGCACCCAGAAGACCACAGGGAGCCAGTGCAGCTCGCGCAGTAGAGCTGTTACATGGGAACTCCACATCGCTCCCATAATCACCCGCGCGGCCGCACTCTGCGCCAGTTGGAGCCTCCGAGTGCACCTCAAGGGGAGCCCCATGTAGAGAGCGTTGCAATAGTCCAGACGAGAGGTAACGAGGGCATGAGTGACTGTGCAGTTGACATTGTTAATTTATAAATTGTATTGAGAGAGACTGTTCCAAAGTCACCCAGCCATCTTTCATACCTAAAGTGGGACTAGAATTCACAGGTTCCTGGTTTCTAGGCGAGCACTTTCACCACTACCCCAAATGGCTCTCATTTCATATCGTAGTTTCCCAGGGTTTTTGAGCCTTCGCCAATGCAAAATGTCCCTTCAAAGATCTTCTCAGCCCTATTATTATTTGTGTACAATATGTTGTAAATGTTACAGGTATTAATTGGCAAGTGTGCTTCTTCAGAAAATGGAGAATGAAAATGTGGAAACTTAATACACTGCCCAGAGCCCCTCTCAGAGGGAGATGGGCTGTTAAGAAATATGAAACATAAACAAATCAACCAACCAACCAATTCATACATCAAGTCAGAAATAGGCCATTTTTTGGTGGTACCTGGAGACTTCATATTTTTGTGGTTTTGTGGTGTAGGGTTAAGCTTAGTTTAGATCTTACAGCATAGCTAGCTGTTCAGCAGTTCAAATCTCACCAGGCTCAAGGTTGACTCAGCCTTCCATCCTTCCGAGGTACGTAAAATGAGGACCCAGATTGTTGGGGGCAATATGCTGACTCTGTAAACCGCTTAGAGAGGGCTGTAAAGCACTGTGAAGCGGTATATAAGTCTAAGTGCTATTTCTATTGCTATAGTTCTCTGTGTGTTTATGTGCACGTGCATGTGTGTGCTTTTCTGCTTAAAAACAGAGCTATGGGAGCTATGATAGTGGGTGATAGGTGAAGATTTTTGTCTTGTGACATACAGGTAGTCCTTAACTTACAACAGTTCATTTAGTGACCATTCGAAGTTACAACAGCACTGAAAAAAAGTGACTTATGACTGTTTTTTACACTTACGTTGTGGCATCACAGAATCAAAATTCAGATGCTGGGCAACTCCTTCTTATTTATGATGGTTGGAGTGTCCTGGTGTCATGTGATCCTCTTTTGTGAACTTCTAACAAGCAAAGTCAATGGGGAAGCCAGATTCACTTAACAACCCTGTTACTAACAGCTGCAGTGATTCACTTAACAACCGTGGCAAGGAAGTTCATAAACTGAATCAAAATTCACTTAACAAATGTCTCACTTAGCAACGGAAAGTTTGGGCTCAATTGTGGTCATCAGTTGAGAACTACCTATATTAAGTGAATCATAGAGCAGACGGCTATTAGTATCATGTATAATACTGCAATTTTTGCTTTCTGTTATTCTGCGATCAAGTCTAATGGAAGGTTCTAGAATTCTCAGAAGCCTATATGAACTTTTTTCATCATTTTTGTTGATAAAATTACCTGATTGTGAATTTGGGTGGTTCTTGTGGTAGCAAACTAAGCCTGCCTACTTTAAGTGGCTAGGCCTCTGACAAGGAATTCTCCAATTGAGTAATCTGTCAGGTTAAACGCCTTCCTTTCTGGCCCTTCCTTGGCTATCACTTTGCTAAGGATTTTTAAAGCTAGACCCTACAAATCATTCTGGCTGTTTACTTGGCTCAATTGGGGAAAACTTGACAGCTCTGACGAAATACTTCTCTGAACAAAATTCTTTGGGGAAAGAGCTGAAACCATCTGTCCAAATGTAATCAATGACTGTCAAGGAGCCCCTTCCTTTTTTCTTTATTTCCTCTCTTCCTTTCTTTTCCCCCAAATTTTCTTTCTATATTACTAGAAAGTGATGTGGGGGCAAGTCTATGTAATTATATAACCCTAGATACTAAAGCTCTACACCCAGACACATACATACACACCACCACACAGCTCTTGATTTATCCAGCTTCCGTCTGATGGATTTATAACCTACAAAATCTGTTTTCCATTCCTCATTTTATGCATGTATAAAGTTATTTTAGGCCTGAGCATAATAGTATTTACATATGCATAAAATCCCATTTGCCACTTAATGGACATTTCAATGTAACAGCAACCCTGTTCTCCATTAACCTGTTAAATTGAGCTGTATACATGCATGTCTATCTGTCTGTCTGTCTTGTAAACAGATAGATAAAAATAGGCGTGTATTTAGATCATACTGAAATCATTGGTTCCATATTATTTACTGCTGCTATAAAAGTTTTCCATTCATATTCTTCAGCAGGTGTGTTTTGCAGTCAGTGGTGGTGACTACTCATGTTTCTACTTTTGTGTTTGATTGGGAATAGACCCTGAAATAACTGAAGTGGATTTTTTAAAAAAAATATTTACAATATAATGGATGCATCTGCATTTGCAGAGCAGCAGAGATAGAAGACCTCACTCTCATACTATTTGATTGTTGTCTGTATAAGAGGGTGAGGGGCAGGTACCTTGGTTCATATGCTAAACGAATGACCCATTGGGAACAACATACTAAACATATTAAAACAACATACCTTATGTGTGGCCAGAATTTGAAAACAACATTTACTATGGCACAATACTTCAGTAAAATGGTTTGATTGAGATCATCATATGTGGGACTGATTGGGGTAGATTGTAGGGGTCATACTGAAATATAATTTTATCCTATTTTATTTATCTATATATGAAATTATTGTATTTTCTGCCAATTTCATTTTAAATTGTGTTTTATTCCAATTTCATTTTAAATTGTTTTTATAGGATTTTAGTAATACCGTGTTTCCCCGAAAATAAGACCCTTGTGCCACCAAAAAAGGCACCAGGTCTTATTTTCGGGGATGTCATCCACTGACTAACCTCACTTGAGCATGTCACCCCCTGCCTACTTTTTGCTGTCAGAGGCTTTCAGGAACTTATGTAGGACTTATTTTGGGGGTAGGGCTTATATTGGGCGCACATGTAAAAAATCAGGCTAGGACTTACTTTCAGGGTAGGTCGCATTTTCGGGGAAACAGGGTAATTTGTGTTTGGAATGTATTTTGATACGGCCTATGGGTTAATGACTAAACTAAACTAAACTAAACTAAACTAAACTAAACTAAACTAAACTAAACTAAACTTATTTACCTTGTAAATAAATTTTTATAAAATATTTATAAAGTTTATTATTTTTATAAAATATTTCAAGGGAGTGAATATATCTAATACTCCTTCCTTTTCCTATTTTCCCCACAACAACAATCCTATGAAGTGAGTTGGACTAAGAGAAAATGTCTGGCACAAAGTCACTCAGCTGGCTTTTGTGCCTAAGGAAGTACTAGAACCTCAGTCTCCTGATTTCTACCCTGGAGCCTTAATCACTACATCAAACTATGCAGAACAACTCTAAGATGGGAGGTGACTATTTTGCTTTTCTTTGCAAAGTTCTCCAAGATGTTTACTTCAATGTATTATTTTTTTAAAATCACTATATGTTTGTATGTTAAATACTTTCTATGTTGGAGCATGCAAATTTTCCCAGAAATCCCTTTTTGCTGCATGGGCCAACTTTGCATTCACAAAACAAAACTCCAAGAACATATGTTTAAAGACTAACGTTGGCCCTGCATGGTTTAGAAATATTTTATATAGGCTGTCTGACATCATCTGACTACATCGCTTAGTGACAGCAATCCAAGTAGTCCCCATTGCTATTGTTAAGGAAGAATCACAGGTGGTTAAGCAAGGACTTCATTGCAATTTCCTATTGGCTTTCCACAACCAAAGTCAGTGGCAGGAAGTTGCGAGTCCCAAATGTGTTGCAAGCAGGCTGGCAGGTGGGTAAATGTCTGCTGCCCTACGGGGGAAAGTGCATGGATGGAGGGATGATGGGGGAGGGAGATTTACTGGAGAGATTGCAACCTTCCCTGCCAGCTTCCCCATTGACCATTCCTCACCGTGGGAGAAGCATGGTGGCTCATGAGATTAGAAAGCTGGGCTGACAATCATCAACCTCACATTTGAGACTTGGTTGCTGCCGCGGGGCAGGGTGAGCTCCTGTCACACACTCCAGTTCCCGCCAACCCAGAGGTTCAAAATCAGGCAACCACAAGTAAATAAATCCTCCAGCAAATCCTTTCACCTTGGAACCACTTTGGTGCTTCTGATATGGAAGTATTAGTATCCTTGTGGGAATTATAGATTTATGTGTGTCAGTCCCAGTCCTCTTCTGTTGTTGCATAAATTGGGTCATCACTTTTTGTCATTAGTACACCTTAGATCTCTCTCTCTCTGTCTCTCTGTATCTCTCTCTCTCTCTCTCTTTCAATCTCTCTCTCTCTCTCTCTCTCTCTCTCTCTCTTTCTCATACACACACATTCTCTCTAAATACCATTTATCATTACTACAGCCTTGTGAGACTGACTACTCAAAGATAAAGAAAAAATCACATGATCTCATAATGAAAAGATATTTGCATTGGCCCAATGCGTGAGAACTAAGTTAGCTCCGTTTGTTTGCAATGCAACTCAGATTTTTTTTTTATTTATTTATATGCCGCTCTTCTCCGGAGACTCAGGGCGGCTTACAATGTGCTCAGCAATAGCCTTCATCCTTTTGTATATTTATACAAAGTCAGCTTATTGCCCCCACAACTGGGTCCTCAATTTATCTACCTTAGAAAGGATGGAAGGCTGAGTCAACCTTGAGCCTTGGCAAGATTCGAACCTGCAGTAATTGCAGGCAGCTGGTCTTAATAACCAGCTTAATAACAGGGTGCCTTAGACCACTGTACTACCAAGGCTCTTGGTAGTAATCTATTGTTGGCTTCTTGCAGGGGCATTTGACCAAGAAGATGGCGAGGACTTTTCTCATGCTATATTAAGTGTGGATATGGCCATTTTTAAGCACAAAATGTTACAGCCATTTTAAGCAGCAAAGTACAATGCTTTAATTCTAATTTGGTCGCTGCTTTCACTATTTGGTATTTTTAAATTCCCCCCTTCCTCTCAATGGATTCAACAAATTCACAGGAAAGCAAAGGTCGTAGGACACCTTTTAAAATGTTAGCTTAAAGCCTTTAATGTACCACTTCTAAATCTATGTATCTATCAACTCTCTCATCTATTATCTATCATCTATCTATCTATCTATCTATCTTTCTATCTTTCTATCTTTCTATCTATCTATCTATCTATCTATCTATCTATCTATCTATCTATCATCTATCATCATCTATCTATATATTTCCATCCAACCCAAAGGAGAGGGGTTTTTTTTTCAGCCCAGAGGAAAGGATACTATGATAATATTTTACTAGCATATCAACTAGCAGAGAGGTAGAAGAGTCATGTCTAGGCA
Source organism: Pituophis catenifer annectens (assembly GCF_029215685.1). Classification (NCBI taxonomy): domain Eukaryota; kingdom Metazoa; phylum Chordata; class Lepidosauria; order Squamata; family Colubridae; genus Pituophis; species Pituophis catenifer. Next base: position 214,435,411 of record NW_027256882.1, read on the forward strand.
TGTGTCAAAAAGCATGGAAACTGAAGCAGTTCAAGCAAAGAATTCCAATACATGAAGTCAAGAGGCAGTCCTTGGACCCATTCTCCCTTTGCCAGAAATAAGAGATTTCCCAGATGGCGAACTAGCAAGTCTTAAATATTTTATGTCTATATTTTGACAAGGGAGAAGAAAGTTGCAAGAAGGAAATGACCTCAAGGATGTTTATCTGGCCCTTTCTTTGCGGGGTAATAAAATTCTGTCTCATCTCAAATGAATACAGAAACAGTTTTGAGGTTGGTTCTGGCTGTTGCAAATAAAGGTACCTCTAACTAAAGACATGACACTTTTTAAAAAAGTAATTATTAAAAATATTACTACATCTTCCATTCTAGTTTCCCCTCAGAGAATCTTGGACATAGTAATTTATGAGGTATTGAGAAGTTGCACCTAAAGATTTTGTATCCACTAAAAGCCCTAGAAAACAAACTATGGATCAATGATCAGTGACCAAGAATTCTCATCCAGGCTCAAATTATGCTATTTCAAACACATGAAGCAAAGACTTATCTCCCCAGGGAAGGCTCTAATGCTGGGAAAAGTAGAAGGAAGGCAAAAAGGAAGACCACCAGAAGATGGATGGACTGAATGGTAATGAGTGCATCCTTGGGAGACTTAAAAGATCACATTAGGAAGAGATTTCCATGTAGAAAAATCTATCTATGTGGTCACCGAGAGTTGACACTAACTTGATGACACATAAGCAATCAGAATACCAAGATTCGGTGGGAAGAACTAATTGCTCAAAAAGCCATTGTTGTATTGGTGACATAGTTATTGTCATACATTTTAGTGCTTTGTAGTTCTTTGGTAGGTCTTATATAGAGAAATAGGGTAGAAAACAGTCAGGCCCAGAATGCATAATTGATTCCTGGATTTTATCTGCAATATTACCATATTTAAATGTATAGCTGTGTACTTGGAAAGTTCAAACCAGGTAGAGAATTGATCATGCCTCATCACTATCTCTATCTCTATCTCTATCTCTATCTCTATCTCTATCTCTATCTCTATCTCTATCTCTATCTCTATCTCTATCTCTATCTCTCTCTCTCTATCTCTATCTCTATCTCTATCTCTATCATCTCTATCTCTATCTCTATCCCTATCCCTATCTCTATCTCTATCTCTATCTCTATCTCTATCTCTATCTCTATCTCTATCTCTATCTCTATCTCTATCTCTATCTCTATCTCTCTCTCTCTCTCTCTCTCTCTCTCTCTCTCTCTCTCTCTCTCTATCTCTATCTCTATCTCTATCTCTATCATCTCTATCTCTATCTCTATCCCTATCCCTAAACCTAATCCTATCCCAAAGTTTACCCTTACTCCTATCCTTACACCTACTCCTACTTCCTAACCCTAACCCTAACCCTGAGCCTGAGTGGCGTAGGAGGCTAATGCCTCCTACTGAGGCAGCATTTAACATCCAGCTGCCTGCAATTACTGCGAGTTCAATTCTCACCAGGCTCAAGGTCGACTCAGCCTTCCATCCTTTCTAAGGTAGGTAAATTGAGGACCCAGTTTGTGGGGGCAATAAGCTGACTTTGTAAAAATATACAAAAGTATGAAGGCTATTGCTTAACGCACTGTAAACTGCCCTGAGTCTCCGGAGAAGGGCGGCATATAAATAAATAAATAAAAAACCCTACCCCTACCCCTACCCTACCCCTAACCCTAATGTTAAACCTAATATTAACCCTACCCTTACCCCCTACACCTATCCGTAATCCAACCCTAAATCTAATCCTATCCTTACCCCCCTACCACTACCTCTAACCTTAGCCCTACCCACTGACCCTAGCCCTAACCCAACCCAAACCCTAACCCTATCCCCTAACCCAAACCAAACCCTAACCCTAACCATATCCCTTCCCCCAATCCAAACACTAACCTGACCTTAACCCTAACCCAACCCTAACCAAAACCTAACCCAACCCTAACCCTAACCCTATCCTTACCCTATCCCTATCCCTATCCCTATCCCTATCCCTACTCCTACCCCTACCCCTACCCCTAATCCTTATCATATCCTTACCCCTACCCCTAGTCCTAACAATCCTTTATCCCCTTTGTTTTCCAGTGTTGAACATTCAGCTGGATTCCTGCAAATAAGCTCTACTTGCCCTCTCCTAAATGTTAGCAGAGCTCTTCATTTAGGATTCTGCATCACGTAGAGAACGGGACTTGTGCTTGAGCCAACATAATACATCACATTTGGTACCCTGTGTACTTTTCACCTGAAGGGGTTACTTGTTCATGCATGTGTTGAAAACACAGGAGGATCAGTCCAGATTTCCCATCTTTGTTTTTTAAAAAATTCAATTGGAACCAAATAATATATTATCCACTTGCTGGAGAAAGTGATTTTTTTTGGAATATACAGTTTGAAACATCAACTGGGAAAACAAAAATAAAAAACACCATAGATTTTTCTTGTTGAGCAATCTTACTGAGGGTAGGTTACTTTTTACCTTAACTTTTAGAGCTATGTCACAACTGTCTTTCTTTCGCTTTTACAATACACATCAAGATAGAATCTGTCCTAAGGAAGAATTGTGCTTTCTTGGAAATCTCGAATTCTTTCATCAAACAGCTGAATTTATAAAAACGTTTCTAATATTTTATGACACTTTTCTTGCCTTGCTCTTAATTAATGTGGCTTTTGGTAATTGAGTATAAGGCAAATAAATTAATTTAAAATACCGGTAAGCTTTTTGATAGGACAGATACATGGTTATCCATTCTACTTTTTCACTGTTTTGCTTAACATAATAGTAAATTAAAACATAATCAATAAGCTCTTGAATAGAAGTTTTTTTTTAAAAAAAGAAAATGATAAATATGTCATTCATTATAATTTGAATAGCTCCCTGGGAGGGGAAGCATGCTCAAAAAAGGCAAGATGGCAGTCATTCTGATGTGGCATGCATATTGCCTTTTTTTTTTTTTTTATAATATTCCCAGTGAATGACAGAAAAAAAATCCTTTGAAGTTTGTATCAATTTGCTTTAATACATGGTTGTCCAACCTTTTGGCTTGCCTGGGCCACACATTGAGTGAAGGGGAATTGTCTTGAGCCACATATAAATTATATAATGCAGTTAATTTATATATAAATAACAAACTTTCTTTATATTTATTATTTTGTGGCACTGAATTTCTAACGGTCTGGGGCCTCATATGTCCCATAGGTCACGGCTTGGATATCCCTAGTTTAATAGAACAGTAATTCTTTAAAAGCAATGGGATTCAGTGCAGAGATTCAACCCACCTCTAACACAATTGTTAGTCGCAAAACCTAATTGCCTTTTCTTATAGTTGTCTTATTTCTGAATATTTGCTCAGTATCAATCCTTGATGTCCCTTGGTGCACAAATAGACTTTATTTAAATAAATTTAAAGTGGATTGCCCTGCTAGTCTAATTTGATGACTCCATGGTCACTTGCAAAGGCCGTTGTAGTTATTTTTTTGAACTTGTCATTCCTTTTTTTTCTCCAGAAAACCTCCTTTTTAATTTGTTCCTCGGTGTAGTGCTTTCCCTTTTTGTCAGATTTTCAAGTGACATATTCTTTGGTGAACTTACTACTGTAAACAAATAATTAAGTTACATAACTATCTGTAAAGTTCCACTGTCCCTTTGAGAACAGCAACTATTAGTTTTTGATGGATTAGCAGCTTCTCAGCCTCCACCCAACTATATTTCACTAAAAACAATCAACACGCCATGACATTTATGGCACTTCCCGATAGATGTTTTGTATCACTTTGGGATTGGCTCCGGCCTGAATTATTTTTATGATATTATCTATGTTTAGAAGCCAAGTAGATTCATTTCCGGTCCTGGTTTATTGGCTCAACTGATTTTTTTAAAACTCATTTTTCCTTTCAACCTTGAATTTCCCAAGAAAACCCAGCAATGGTTCTGTTGTTTTTACAGTCAATCTTTTCCCCACATTGTTTTCCCTCATGGCAACTTCTTAGATTTCCCTTTTCAGACCATGAGCTAACAAAATAAGGAATTTTTTTGGGAAATAGGGTGGTTAACAAGGTATTTTATTTCCTTTACATTTTTTTTTAATTTTATGAGGTGGAAACTTATGGGCTACAGGTAGTCCTTGACTTATGACCACAATTTAGCCCAACATTTCTGTTGCTAAGTGAGACAGTTAAGTGAGTTTTGCCCAGCAGGTATTAAGTGAATCACTGCAGTTGTTAAGTTAGTAGTACGGTTGTTAAGTGAATCTGGCTTCCCCATTGACTTTGCTTGTCAGGAAGGTTGCCAAAGGGGAACACATGACCTCAGGACACTTCAACCATCATAAATATGAACCAGTTGCCAAGCATCTGAATGTTGATTATGTGACCGTGGGGAGGCTGCAACAGTTGTAAGCTTGAAAAATGGTCATACGTCACTTTTTCCAGTGCTATTGTAACTTTGAACAGTTACTAAATGAACTGTTGTAAGTCAAGAACTACCTGTAGTATATTGATTGGCTGATGGTCATTCAACTGACCATCAGCCAATCAATACCAGCCAACTGGAAGACCAAAAGGTGTGTACTGATTGGCTCATGGTAATTCTCTGGGTGAGTGACACTTCTATAGGCAGACCAGGATGTCCTACTGTTAACAGAAAGCTTCAGTCAGTCATAATTTGATTTCCATCTGCTTTATTTCTTTATTTCTAGGAAGGTGGAAATACTGTTATGTAGAAATTCCCAATACTGGGCTATACTATAACATTGACCCTTCTGTCTCTTAAATGGGGTCCCCAAACAATAACAGTGCCAAGTTACTTTACTCGACTTACATACTTTCAGCGACCATTGTACAATTTGAACATGGACATCTTGGATTTAATCAAAAATTAACAAGTTCAAACATGTGTTCTTGGTCATTGTCAGGTTGGGAATTCTCAGATCTGCAAGGATGACATGTTTAGAAGATGACTAGTTGAAGCAGGCCACTCTAGTCTTCGTTAATAACAGAATAACATAGTTGGAAGGAAGCTTGGAGGTCTTATAGTCCAATCCTCTGCTCAAGCAAGAAACCTTATACCATTGCAGACAAATGGTTGTCCAATCTCTTCTTAAAAACCTCCAGTGTTGGAGCACCCACAACTTCTGGAGGCAAATCGTTCCACTGATTAATTGTTCTGTTAGAAAATTTCTGCTTAGTTCTAGGTTGCTTCTCTCCTTGGTTAAGGTCCACCCATTGCTTCTTCTTCTGCTGTCAGGTGCTTTGGAGAATATAGTATCCATAGTATTCAAGACTGGCGCATATCTTTAGCATCCCTGATGAAACATCCCACAAACGTCTTATTTCCTACACCCCAAGAAGCATAGTAGCAATTGATAAAGGAGAATATTTGTAGTTCAGGGTTGAAATGAGTGGTCTTTGGTGGTCTCTGAGCGTGGTTGCTTTCTTGCAGACATTTGGCAAAGAACTGGTATATCACCAAAGACTCCACAGTAGAATAGCACCAATTCTTCGCCAAAGTCAAATGGAAAAAAAAAATCTTCAAGCTGGGGCATTGGGTTACTATTAATCTCTTTCTCACATGAGACTTCTGCTGGTATCAGCTCCTATATTTATATTTAAGTGTCTCTGACCATTTTGGGAAGAATAATACTCTGGAAAGGAAGCTGCTCACATTAAGAAGCCAGAAAGGGGCACATTTTCATTCATAGAGGCAGCACAAATCGTGTGTTTGAACGGCAAACAAAAGGAAAGTGAGAAAATGAGGCTGCAGACATCTTGAGATCATGCTGTGTGTTTACTGAGAAGAGATGACGGAATCCAAATTCTTGGCAAGCAAATTGGTCGGCTTTTATAAAATGTTCTTGAATTTTTCTTTTGCAAGTAAAACAACAGCACTTTAAATTTTCTGCCTCACTTCATTTTCATTTTCTAGTACTTTGTAACTGGTCCTCCTTCAGTTTTCCTCACTCCCTACTGTGTAGCAGAACTAATCAGGACTGAAACAGACTTCGCCAATTAATTGAAGAACGCACTTGTCTTCTTTTCTGACTGTGCAGAAAACCCCAGGACCTATTTTATCAGTTTATACAGGTTTGCTGCCTGACTGCATCTTTGGGGGGGAAGAAATATGAACAAATAAATGCCTATAAACTTTTATTCAGCTCCACATGTAAAAAGAAGCCTTTAATGCAAAATATTTATTCTCAGGCATATTTGGACTTCCTGACGTGATTCTCTTTGTGTTTTGTTTTACATTGAGCTTCTTTCTTTACCCAGCTCTTCGATGTCCTCTCCCAACTCCAGCTTTTGATTGCTGTATAATCTTACCAAGACTGAATTGTTTAACTTGGCAGAAGTTTGCCAGTGAAAAGTTCATTCCAAGTTTGTGGGGAAGAACCCCTTCTCCATTTAATACCGACCTAATTTAACGCCCTTTGCAGCAGTGGTGGAATTCAATTTTTTTTGACTACTGGTTCTGTGGGCGTGGCTTGGTGGGCATGGTTCACCGCCCTGAGTCCCTCGGGAGTAGGGCGGTATATAAATCTAATAATAAATAAAATTAAATTAAAATAAATGGTGTGGCTTGGTGGGCGTGGCAGGGAAAGGATACTGCAAAATCTCCATTCCCACTGCACTCCAGGGGAAGGATACTGCAAAATCCCCATTTCCTCCCCACTCCTGGGAAAAGGATATTGCAAAATCTCCATTCCCATCCCACTCTGGGACCAGCCAGAGGTGGTATTTGCCGGTTCTCCAAACTACTCAAAAGTTCTGCTACCGGTTCTCCAGAACCAGTCAGAACCTGCTGAATAGCATCCTGCTTTCCAGGCATGGCGGTAAGTGCTCCTAAAATAATTTTCATTTTTATGTCCTTTCCTTTCTTGGTAAGTCCATGTTGGAAATTTGAAAATATTTTGTTCATACTTTCATTTGGCAAACATCATATTTGTGTTCATTCTGTTCCATAAGGCACTCCAAACTGTTTTTTTTTTTTTAAATTGCTCTGCTAAAAGAAAAAAGAACTACGTAATAATCAGATCTAAAAACTGGATTTGTATTTCTGCAATGGATTTTAATATAATTAGCAAAAAAAAAAAAAGAAAGAAAGACTTAGTAAGAAAGTATATGAACTGTGACATGGAGCTCTAGAATCAGAGCTCCGGTTAGGAGGATGTGAGTTTGATCCTAGGTAGCGGCATATATTTCTCTATCTGGACACAATGAGTAATTATCTGCTGTGAACTCTGCATTTGCGACAGGAAGGGCATCCGGCCAGTAAATATTCCGTTCCATTCAGTTGCCCAGACTCCACTCTGATGTAAGGGATTACAGGGTCATTAAAAGACAAAAAAATGGAGCTCTGGAATATGAAGTCTTGTGCAATCAAAATAATTTGTTATTTGATGTATTTATGTTCTGCCTTGGCCACAAACACTCAGGAGAACATAAATAGCTATTTCCTTCCAACTGTATTTTTGGAACAATCCTATGAGTAGCCAAATGTTTATGGAGATTCTCAGTCAACCAGGTCATGGTCATTCAGGTCAATCCCATGAGTACTATTCATGATGCAACACACTCAACATGGGGCTGCCTTTGAGGAACATTTGGAAACTTCAGCTGGTATAGAATGCAGCTGCATGAGTTATACATAGCGTCAACTATTTGGCACATGTGAAAATGCTGCTTTGAGGGTACATTAGTTGCCAATATGTCTTCTGAGGCAACTCAAGAGGCTGGTTGTCACCTTAAAGCCTTGTATGGCTTGGGACAGATTACCTGAGGCACCTTCTTCTTCCAATTACCCATCCAGTTTGGTCCAGCAGCATTGGCATCATCCAGGTCCTGTCAGTCAAAGGATGTTGTCTGGCAGGGACCAGGGGACGTGCCTTCTCTTGTCATAGTCTCTATGGGACTGGACTGTGGAAGATAAGGATAGCCCTAACTCTGGAAGATAAGGATGGCCCTAACTCTGTTGGCTTTTTAGAAGACCTGGCTCTGTGCTGGCTGGGGAATTCTGAGAGTTGAAGTCCACAAGTCTTAAAGTTGCCAAGTTTTGAGATCCCTGCTCTAGAGGTCCATCTCCAGCCTAGCGCCATTCAGTGTATTTATAAGAACTTACAACATAGCATGGGAGAGGCATGGAGAAGCAGGAAATGGGTTTAGAGGAAGGTTAGCAAGATGATCAAGGATCTGGAAGCCAACATCTATGAGAAATGGCAAAAGAAGCTGTGTGTATTTCATTGAACAGAGAAAACTAGGAGAAGTATAATAGGAATACCACTAATTAAGTATGGTCACATGGTAGAAGAGGCAGCTGCTGTTTACTATTGAAACCAAAGCTGGAGAAGAACTAACTAGTTTAAATTAAAAGACAGGAATGTCCAGATGTTTTAATAGAATCATTAAAGAAAGGATGCAAAAAGAGGGACAAAATGAAATGTGAACGGCAAAACTTCAAATATTTTTAAAAATTGTTTTAAAGAGTTAAATTGAATTGTTGAATTAAATTGAATTGTGGCAAGTTGGTCTGTGATGAGTTAACCATGGTGAGTTGTCCTTCAATGAGTTGGCTGGGGTGCATTGGCCACGGTGAATTGTCCCATTGCAACCTTGACAACTTTAAGATATGTGGACTTCAACTCCCAGAATTCCCCAGCCAGCATGTGCTGGTTAGGGAATTCTGGGAGTTGAAGTCCAAAAGTCTTAAAGCAGCCAAGTTTGCACATCCCTGAGCACAGGCATTTTTTTTTTTAAAAAAAATAAATTTGTATGCCACTCATCTTCCCTCAAAAGTGAATCTGGGAATATATATATATTCCTGAGTGTCTGAATCATATTTTCAGTATCCCTCAGACCTCCATGGCTACTGTTTAATCCATATTCCCATGTGTAAGTTAATTTGAGACTAATGCGGAAAATTTCATACCACTGAGAAACTCTGAATACAATTGTCTTAGCTAGAAGCAAGAATGCTTCCCAGTTCTTTGCATTTTCTACCTTAATAGCATGTTCTGTGAGGAAAATTAGGGAAATGGATTTGCCAATAACAAGTACCCTTGAATTCCCACTGCCTTTCTATTTGAAGAAAAACAACAACAGAAAAACAAAATCCAGCAAGAACCACTAAGTGCTTTTATGTCTTTATTGAGTTGCTGCTTCACAAACCAGACAGAATTTTCCGCCTTGCACTCTCTAGAGTGTTAAGTTGATGTCAGTTAAAGATATCTGCTTATTTGGGACACCAGATAGTCCTTTCTTAGTTTGTCAATTAGCGGTCATGCCATAAGACCATTGGAAACTATTAGAGCAGTGGAATTCTATAGACTCTCTGGGAAAATTATAGATAACCTTAAACTGAACATTTTCTTTTCAGTTCTCATTCTGTGTTTGGAAGGATTTAGCATCATTGAGCTGCTCAGTGAAAGGCTAGCCAATAATTCTCACTTCTGCTTTGTATATCTGTGGGAAATAAATGATTTAATTGGGGGATTTTCCTTCCAACCCTCAAATTTGGAGTGAGTTTACAGTTTTTTGGGTTAGAGGTTCATGGCTCAATTCGTTTCCTGATGGTAAAAAAAAATAAGTTTCTAAGTTGATTTAACTTCTGAACTCTCAGATAATCAGGTTTGGGCTGGGTTTTTTGAGGTGGGGTATGCAATGGGAAAAATATAATCTGCTCATCATGCATATAATCTCCGAAAGGTACTTTTTTTAAAAGGCAACTGGACTTTCTGTTTTTTTCTTTGAAGACTTTTGCTTCTCATTCAAGAAACTTCTTCAGCTCCAGAAAGTCCAGTTGCCTCTTGAAAAAGCACCTTTGGGACAACCATGACCTGGATGACTGAGGATCTCCAGACATTTAGCCATGCAAATAATGCACATTCCTCCCCCTCCAAAAAAATCTGGGACTGTCTATCCATTAAGAAAACATATCATTCAACCGATTGCTCCACATTTCCCCTTTATATACCTCCTTGTTTATTGCAGAATTCCTCTCCAGCCCCCCAAAAATGGGCAGGATTAGATCATGCCCAAGTGGAGAGTACTATTACATGAATAATTTAGAGGCTAAATTTGGTTGTATCTATAGTTGCCCCAAAGAACAATTTGACTCAGAATGGGGGGATTAAACGAAAACCCCTCTTCTACACCTTCTCCAGAAAATTTTCCTCCCTTTCCACCTACCTGTCAAAATCAACATCAGGAATTTTGTCAACATATGGCCGGGCTGTAATTCATCATGTGCAGCAATCTCTAAAATGAATTGAACATAAATGTGTCATTTTATGATCTACAGAGAGGGATAGATGTTCCAGTATTCATTGCCCATGCGTTGAGAAGGGAATCTCAGGTTTACTTCAATGCATTAAAGAATATTATCATAAATAGAGCCATGAATCAAAGTGGTGTGTTGCTGGGAATTATGGAAAGAAATCCACATTGGATTATGCCATGTTTATCTTTTTGTATTAGGATGATTATACCTGGGCTGCAATAATCTGAATAATCACCAGGCCTCCACAAACCACAGCCACAGCAGGGAGATGTTTCTGTGTTACTTTGCTCTTATCTAGGATACGGTAACTCTTTTTTTCTTTTTTTTAAAGTTTTATTTATTTTATTTATAATACTTTTCATCTCCATCAAACAGTGTGTGAACTGGGTACAGTTATTTGAAAATTCATAGTTCGCATACTTGTTGTTTGTATTCATTACAATAACATTGATAATATAACTCAATATCAAGATAATTTACAATAGTACATAACATCATCATACTCTTCTTATATCTCCTCTTTCCTAACTTCTGTTTCTATTCTCTAGCCATTGATAAAATACATCCCACGTCAGAAAATATTCAGTTTCTTCTCTGTCCTTAATAATAAGCGTTAATCTGTCCACTTCTGAGCATTCCATTATTTTCTGAATCACACTCTCATCTGACGGGATCTCCTCACATTTCCATTGTTGTGCAAATACAATCCTAGCAGTCAATACATGTAAAATCAAATATGTAGTCTTTTTTTTTTTAATAAAAAGTTTTTATTTTCTGATCAAACAAGTATACAATATAAACAATCATTCAAACTATCATCAAGAAAAAGAAAAAAAAATCAATCCTTGCTAAACTCAATCTTCAACCCCTCCTCACCACCCCCCACCCCCGACTTCCCAGAACAAAAACAGGGCATAGATTTCACCAAACATTCACTAAAATAAGCTAGCTAACTGCAAGATTTAATAACTCCCAAGACCCCTTAACTCCCCTTTTACAATTTCATCAACCTCCCTTTATAGACTCAAAGTAACATGTAATCCAATCACTCTAAGAGTTTTAAAACCATTAACAAATATTAAACATTCAAACCTAAAAACATTTTTCCCCCTCCTACTTTTCTCAAAGTTCAGATATTTTGAAATCCCATAACAAAAAATAAACCTTAGATATTCACTAATTAAATTTCTACATTTTTTAAATTTCTAAATTTCCCCCCTTCATTATTCCTCCCTCCAACTTTTAAAATTTTTTAAAAAATAATCAACATAATTAACCATTAGTACATAAACTAGAAAACCAAAAAGGATTAATCAACCATTAATGCATCATATTTAAAAATCAATATTTAACTTTATACTTTTTCCCCCTCAGTAGTTATAACACCTAAAACATAATCATTTTTAACCATGAGTAGAACAACTACAAAGCCAAAAGAAAAGGTTAATCTTCCATTCCTGCTTTCTTATTTTGAAATCTCATAACAAAAAATAAACCTTAGGTATTCACTAATTAAATTTCTACATTTTTTAAGTTTCTAAATTTCCCCCCTTCATTATTCCTCCCTCCAACTTTTAAAATTTTGAAAGATAATCATCAACATAATTAACCATTAATACATAAACTAGAAAACCAAAAAGGATTAATCAACCATTAATACATCATATTTAAAAATCAATATTTAACTTTATACTTTTCCCCCCTCAGTAGTTATAACACCTAAAACATAATCATTTTTAACCATGAGTAGAACAACTACAAAGCCAAAAGAAAAGGTTAATCTTCCATTCTTGCTTTCTTTTTATATTTTTTCCAGTCTTTCTGCATCCCTCCTACTTCTATTTTGAGGAGGTTTTTCATTTTAATTTGAGGTTGATGTAACTGCAAAGATTGTCCCCTTTTTGAGAAAATTTCCTCTGATTTAGAGCCCCCAAATCGCCTCTTCATGCTTATATAAATCAGTTCATTCCTTCGTCTGTAAAACCAAAGTTTGTCAAGAGTTTGTGAAAAAAAGTTCAGTTGTTTCTTTTCTATTAAATGTATAAATGCCACTGGCAAATCTCCTTCATCTTCTGAAACTTCGAAAGTCTGGTCATTTACTACTTTTTTCCAAACCAAGTCATAATTTTGAAAGATTCTATCAATTTTTCCGAAAAGAGCAGAGAATAAGCTCGAAAATTCTTGAGAAGATTCTTCCACCTTCTCTGCTGCAATCAGAATATCTCCTGAATTGTCATCATTTTATTTATTTATTTATTTATTTATTTATTTATTTATTTATTTATTTATTTATTTATTAGATTTCTATACCGCCCTACTCCCGAAGGACTCAGGGCGGTGCACAGCCAGACAATAAAAACACATACAATACAAAATTTAAAAAATAGAATAAAATCAAATTAAATAATTTTGGCCCCGACAAATTTAAAACCCCAAACTTTTAAAACCAATTTAAAATTGAATATATAAATACTAAAAGATATTTAAAATTTTAAAAATCTTTTATAAAAGAGGGGGAAAATTAGGCCAGGCCGGCCTGGTGAAATAGTAAGGTCTTTAAGGCGCGGCGGAAGGTGCGCAGATCCGGGATCCTCCGTATCTCTGGGGGGAGCTCGTTCCAGATAGTAGGTGCCCCCACAGAGAAGGCTCTCCCCCTGGGGGCCGCCAGTCGGCATTGTTTGGCTGACGGCACCCGGAGGAGCCCCTCTCTATGGGAGCGTACCGGCCGGTGGGAGGCTATTGGTGGTAGTAGGCGGTCCCGCAAGTACCCGGGTCCTAAGCCATGGAGCGCTTTAAAGGTGGTGACCAAAACCTTGAAGCGCACCCGGAAGACCACCGGGAGCCAGTGCAGCTCGCGCAGGAGAGGTGTTACATGGGAACGCCATGTCGCTCCCATTACCACCCGCGCGGCCGCACTCTGCGCCAGTTGGAGATGCTCCGTAGTTGTTTTTGTCTCCTCAGTCATTTCTGTTGTTATCCCTTTAAGAATTGCTATTTGATTACTTATAGCTGCAGTATGAGTATTCATGGCTTCTTTTATAAATTCTGTAAATTCTGCATCAAAATCCTTATAACTCTGTAAATCAGACAACTGTTTCGTTTCTGACACCTCCAAATAGCTTCCAGCACTTTCAAGATCTCCTTTCTTAGAAGCCATTTTATTTTAGAAAGATTTTCTTTCTTCCCACAACCATAAAATCATAAAGTCAGAGCCATCCTTTTGAGCAGCTTTCAGCAATTTCTTTATAAATCACCAAACGAAATAATCTTTTCCCAAACAGCTCTTCAAAATCTATTCCAACAACTTAAAGCCAGTCTCTGAGCACAAGTCTATTAGCAAAGACTTTCCTTTCTAACTTTCACTTTTAAAATCGCAACGAAGAAACGCCATCTTAACTTCCAGCTCAGAAAATCCAATTAGAAACATTGTATCCCCGGAGTTAAGTATTATACTTGCAAAAAGCTTGTCCTCCTGCTTCTGTTCCGCCTGCTTTTTTGAAATCATTTAATCTTCTGTTTGACAGCAGAAATTGGACGCAACGCCTAGCTCTGTAAAAAAAAAACAGTCCCCCCGGATCCGGAGCTTCAGTGGGCTAAACGGGGAGCTCTCGCCCTCCTAACCCCTGGAATTAATCCAGGGGTTTTTGGGGAGCTCTACCCTCACCCACCTACTCTCCTCCCCTTCTTTTCCTGAAGGGGAGATTTTCAAGCCGTTTGACAGCTGATTAACGCTGTCAGAATGGCTCAACGGAATCACGGGGGCGGCGGTCTAAAAAGACCGTCAATGGCGCTGCGGAGCCAACCCGGAAGTCCTCATATGTAGTCTTTTTGTCGTACTTTTCCAGTAGAATGCCCAACAAAAATGTCTCTGGTCTCAGTACAATATGCTTCTTTGTCATTTTTTTCCAGCCAGATATGTATTTTCGACCAATATTTTTTAGTTTTGGGACACATCCACCACATGGGGTAGTATGAACCTGGTGTTTGGTTACATTTCCAACATTTGACTCATCTGTCTTTATACATTTTAGCCAACCTTGCTGGTGCAAAGTGCCATCTATAAAACATTTTATACAGATTTTCTTTATTTTCAGCCCAGATACAGTAACTCTGATATGTATTGGTGATTCTCATGTTTTCAGTAGCTTTCCTGGAACTATAGTTGATGTGTAGTGGGGATAAAGACTCTTTCTGTGGAACATCAGAACAGAGGAAAAGAAACAAAGCTGAGAAAATTGCTTAAGATGGTGCTGCTTTATTTCATAGGCTGCCATCTGGGAAATGAGTCCTGGGTTTGGTCTAATATATAAAATGAGCCATAGAAACCATGAATTGTGTAAAAGTTGCTGGCCCAGCTTATTCCAGGCAGGCTCAGATGTGAGCTTTGGGGTCTTATAAAGCCTGCTTGAAGAAGAGATCGGCATTATGAGACTTGTAATTCTTCCCCAGCTCATCATTGGGATCAACTCGCTGTCCTATGACTTAGGCAAGGGACGATGCCTCTTTAACCGGCTCAGCAGCACAAACAGAACTGCATTACCATCCAGCCACCATTTTGTGTGTGACAGTTGCCAATGATGTAATTAATTATTACTGGATATCTTTGCCTTTTGCATTCTTGTGGAGGCGCCAACTCCGAATTGCATACTGCACGTCAGGTGTAGATTGCAATCTATTCCACCAAAACTTATTGCCACATTATCTCTCCCCGCCTTTATGATACCACTGGACTTTTTGCTCTATAAGCTCCAGAGGTTAAAACAAAAGCTGTCATTTTTAAATCTTAAGTCCCTGAATGAAACTTAATCTCCCAACACAGGGCAGATTATTTGACCAAAGTTCTTTGGGGCTTGCTTGCTTGATAGGAAATTTTTCCATATAGGTACGGAGAAGACTGCGTGGGTCCAACAATAACACGAATCCTACATCATACATTTTTGTAACATGTTCTGTATTTTATGATCATGCAAAAACCAAATGCAGAAAGCAGGTATAATATTCTTTCTTCTATCAAGTTCAAAGGTGTTCCAAGCTCAAAGCAGGCCTAGATAAAGTAAGAATCGAGTTGGTGATAGGGATTATTTATTAAGATGCTTTGGAGGTGTCTCCAGTTTCCTTGTACTTTGTTTTTCAAAAGAGTCTTTAGATCAAAGTCTTACTTGGCCATTGATAAATACTGTACGGTATATGACATGGGATTGTATTATAGGTAGTCCTCAGTTTACGACCACAATTGAGCCCAAAAAGTTTTATTGCTAAGTGAGAAATTTGTTAAGTGAGTTTTACTCCATTTTACGGCTTTTCTTGTCACCTTTGTTAAGTGAATCACTGCAGTTCTTAAATTAGTAATACGGTTGTAAAGTGAATCTGATTTCCCCATTGACTTTGATGGTCAGAAGGTCGCAAAAGGGATCACATGACTCAGGGACACTGCAACGGACATAAATGTGAGTCAGTTGTCAAGCATCCGAATGTACAGTAAATCACGTGACCGTGGGGATGCTGCAATGCTCATAAATGTGAAAAATGGTCATAAGTCATTTTTTTCAGTGCCGTTGTAGCTACGAACAATCACTAAGTGAACCGAGGGCTACTTGTATTTACACAAGTTATATAAACTAAAGGAAAAGGTAAAGGTTCCCCTTGCACATATGTGCTAGTCATTCCCGACTCTAGGTGCTCATCTCCGTTTCAAAGCCGAAGAGCCAGTGCTGTCCAAAGAGGTCTCCTTGGTGATGTGGCCGGCATGACTAAACGCCAAAGGCGCACAAAACACTGTTACCTTCCCACCAAAGGTGGTCCCTATTTTTCTACTTGCATTTTTATGTGCTTTTGAACTGCTAGGTTGGCAGAAGCTGGGACAAGTAACGAGAGCTCACCCCGTTACGCGGCACTAGGGATTCGAACCGCTGAACTGCCGACCTTTCGATCGACAAGCTCAGCATCTTAGCCACTGAGCCACCGAGTCCCTAAATTATATAAAACCCATAGCTATTCTTAATCTGTTTACATTCTCCTTCTCTGATACGACATCTAGTTGAAACAGTGTAAATAGATGTCTTGGCCCATGTGGCATTTAAAGCCAATTTCCCTCTTGTTATGAATCCATTTTGTTTACTATTTTACTACTGTGTTCTTTTGGTATACAGTTGGAATACAACTGGAAGACTTTCTGCCTTGGAAGTACTGCACTTTCTTTCTCCGATAGAGGGCAGTGTGTATTTGCTAAACAGCTGGGGACACCCAAGATGTTCAGAAGGGTTTTTGTTTTTTCCCCCCCTCTCAGTGAAGAACAGAAAAGGACACTACAGAATTGTTCTCCCGTTCAGTGATTTCTCTGTCATTGCTGTGGCTCTGAGCACAAATGACTTTTTAATGAGGATTTTACAAAGATGTGCCTGCAAAGGGGACTAGCATATTAGGATGTAGACATAATGTACTCTCTTGAAATGGACAGAGGTTCAATATTGATATTCTCCTTCTGCAGATGATCAGCTGTGATTATTATCCATGAAAAGTCTTCTCGGGGCCTCCTCAAATATCAGTGGATAAAAGGATGCGGTTTCTCTGTTGTGCCTGACTCCATTTGCATAATTTGGTTTGGACTCTTCTTCAGATTACAGGATGCCTCTCAGGTCTTCATCTTCGAATAGCTCTAAACCGGATTGGGAGGTCCTTGGTGCTCTCTAAGCTTGGTTGTTTTCTTGCAGATGTTTCATTACGCAAACTAGGTAACATCATCAGTGCTGGGTCATGAAACATCTGCAAGAAAACAACCAAGCTCAGAGAGCACCAAGGACCCCTCATTTCAACCCTGAGCTACAAATAATTGGTCTATACAGGATCATAAGGGAAGGTTCCTGATGTTGGATAAAAGGTAAAAAGGTAAAGGTTCCCCTCGCACATATGTGCTAGTCATTCCCGACTCTAGGGGGCGGTGCTCATCTCTGTTTCAAAGCCGAAGAGCCAGCTGTCCGAAGACGTCTCCATGGTCATGTGGTCGGCATGACTAAACACCAGAGGCGCACAGAATGCTGTTACCTTCCCACCAAAGGTGGTCCCTATTTTTCTACTTGCATTTTTTACGTGCTTTCAAACTGCTAGGTTGGCAGAAGCTGGGATAAATGACAGGAGCTCACCTCGTTACGCGGCACTAGGGATTCGAACCGCTGAACTGCCGACCTTTCAATCGACAAGCTCAGCATCTTAGCCACTGAGCCACCGCGTCCCTCTGATGTTGGATAGGGCCCTGCATATACTGACCTGGACATACATCTCTCTGCAAATGTTTGCACAATCTTTGTACAGTAAGTAACAAGATGTTAGGCTGATGCCTTTTTCAACCCCTAATTCACTTTAGTTTTATAGAGACAAATGCCTATAGAATATAGAATGCTGTATAGAATGCTATACATACAAGCTGCATTCATTATACTCCTAAATCTAATGGTTTATAAGAATCTCTTCTGGAGTCAGATGATTTTTCGTTGTTGATTAATCAGTATGACAAATAGATTTCTATAGTAGTGATACATACCCCCCCGCCCCGGTCAAACTCAGCCTTGATCCACCAGCTACAGAAAAAAAAAAAAAAAAGATAGCCAACAGGCAATCCAAATAAGAAAATCAAAATAGGTTTCTTGTATATCACAATAAAAAAGGAGCTTATAGTCTGTGGAAAGGGTATCTGAAAATCAATATATAACCTGGATCAGCAGTTATAATAGGGAATCCTGATAATTTTCAGGGATAGACAATAGTTTTTCTGTCTGTGTTGAAATATTAGCCCTTCCTAGTTGGTCATTTACCAGAAGATGCTCTGTATACTTCAGTCCTGACTCCCAGTGCATGTAAGTTATTGTAGGAATATTGAATTGAATGAAATACTTTTGATTTGCCTCTGTTTATGATTGGCCTTGCTATATTTTATTCAGTTATTACGGTAAAGGAGATGAGTATTCTTTTAAAGGAAAGTAGATATACCTCAAAAATTCTTGATGTTGTCATCACTGTATTACACAAGCTTAATTTGCAAGCTCAACAGGATTTTTTTTTAACATAAAGAGCTACATATTAATTATTAGCTCTTAATTTGGTAAATTCAAATATGGGGATGGGAAAAGGCACGATATAAGATAATGTGATTGCATTAATATTCCTCAATTCTTGTAGACTTCCCATAGTGATCTAGCTATCTTAGTCTTTTGGCCTAATTGACATAGCTCCTCTTCTGTTTAATAAGGATTTACTGGGCTAGGAGGGACCTCAGAAGTCTTCAAATCCAACCTCCTACTCAGGGCAGGAACCTTATATCACCCTAAATTATTATCCAGTCTACTTTTGTAAGCCTATAAGGATGTAGCACCCACAACTCCAGGTGGCAAGCTGTCCAACTGATTAATTGTTCTGACTGTCAGAAAATTTCTCCTTACTTTTAGGCTGGATTTCTTTTTAACAAGCTTTACCCATTATTTCTTGTCTTGCTCTCTGACACCTTAGAGAATAAGTCAATTCTTCATGACAGCACCTCAAATAGTGAAAGACAGGTATCATGTCCACCCAATCCTTCTCTTCAATAGACTAGGCATACCTAACTCCCTTAACTGTTTATCCTATGATTTAGCCTCCAGATCCTCGTCTTTGTTTCACTTCTCTGCACACTTTCCAGGATCTCAGCATCATTTTTATATTGTGGTGGCCAGATCTGGTTGCAGTATTCCAAGTATGCTTTCACTAGGGTGGTATAAAGTGGTATTATTACTTCTCGTCTCGACACTATTTATCTGTTGATGCAGTCTAGGATTGTATTGGCTTTTTGGGCAGCTGCAGCACATTGCTGGCTTGTTCTTAACTGGTGGTCCAGTAGGACGTATCTAGATCCCTCTCACAGTTACTACTGTTGAGACAGGTGCTATCTATTCTATACCAGTGCATTTGGTTTTTCCTCCCTAAATGCAGGACCTTACCTTTCTCACCACTGAACTGCATCTTGTTGGGTAGGTTCCAATGTTCAAGTCTGTCATGATCCTTCTGGATTTGGAACCTATCTTTAAAAGTGATGGTTATTCCCCACAAGCAAAATTCACAGGAAATTTGGGAATTCCTCCTGAAAACGAAACAGCTAAGCAATTTTTAAATTGTTAAAGGAATAGTAAACAACACCATGGAGGGTAAGAGTAAGCATACCACATAATTTCTAGAATTTGTTTAGGAGTATAATCCTAAGAATCATACCTAAAAGCTATAATTTAGATTATACTGTAGCTAATCTAAATTATTTATCTTCTAGTCAAGATGTTAGAAGACTCTTCTGGAGGATCCTAAGCATACTGGAAAAACTGGACAGATTTATGGTGAGGTGGTGCGATTAAGGACTAATTGGCATGTTCATAGTCTGTGGGCCTCACCTCTCCTTGTGTGTGTTATGTATGTGTTATCTATCTATCTATTTACCGTATTTTTCAGAGTATAAGACCCACTGGAGTATAAGAAACAGCTTAGTTTTTGGGGAGGAAAATAGGAAAAAAAAATCTGCCTACCAGGTATTCATTTGGCTAGCGACCTTAGTCTGGTCAGCTTCAGCACATTAATTTGCTGGTTTTTTATCCCCTGCTTGGGGATAAAAAAACAGCTTCTAAGGCACAGAGGAAGCAGCAATGAGAAAAGCAGGCAAAGCATGGGGGGAGATCGCTTCACTTGGCTAGAGCTTAGTTAGGGCTGAAAAAAAGCTTCTAAAGAACAGCTGAGAGTTGGAGCAAAGCATGGAGATCGCTTCACTCACTAGCGCCTCGTTAAAGCACAGCGGAGTGTCGGAGCAGGCAAAGCTAGGAAGATTGCTCGCTAGTGCCTTGTCAGTGCCTCGTTAGGGCTGAAAAAAAAGCTTCAAAAAAGCTACATTCGGAGTATAAGACGCACCCAAATTTTCAGCCTCTTTTTTGGGGGGGTGGGGTGGGGAAGGTGCATCTTATACTCCAAAAAATACAGTATATGAGTGGTGGGTTTCAAAATTTTTTACTACCAGTTCTGTGGGTGTGGCTTGATGGGCGTGGCATGGCTTGGTGGGCATGGCAGGGGAAGGTTACTGCAAAATCCCCATTTCCTCCCGATCAGCTGGGACTTGGGAGGCAGAGAATAGATGGGGGTGGGGCCAGTCAGAATTTTTACTACCAGTTCTCCAAACTACTCAAAATTTCTGCTACCGGTTCCCCAGAACTGGTCAAAACCTGCTGAAACCCACCTCTGATCTATCTATCTATCTATCTATCTATCTATCTATCTATCTATCTATCTATCTATCTATCTATCTATCATCTATCATCTCTCTCTCTCTCTCATCTCTCTAAAAAAACATGTTATGGCTTTCATTGCACAATTGCTTTCTCCATCTTGATTCTTTTTTAAATCCCTCTGCCGTCGTTCCCAGTGCATTTTTATTCTCTGAATTATACAAGAACCACAGTCTAGATGTCACTTCAACTGTTTTTATAGTCCTTGTTATACCCCAGATTGCCTATTTCTGTTTATGTGTGAGAAAAGGTCATATTATGTAAGGCTGTTTGCTGAGTGTGCACTGAGATTCGGTTGCCGAGAATGCAAGCGCATAATGTGACAGTGATGTTGTGATCGGTGAACTTTCAAAGCTGTCTTCCTGGGAACATGTGTACAGTCTGCTGGCACTAAAGGGACACTGGCTGTATTTCCATGACACCCCATTTATCACACTGTTGTAGCAGCTCAGGTCTCAGCACAAATCAAATGCAACATGACACAGGTTGTGAACATATTTTAAATGTTTCATCAATACATATGCTTCATAAGAAAGGAATTATTGTATAGGGAAGCTGGAAAATGATTACCTTTCCAAACTGGCTTGATACATGAGCTCAGAAGAGGTTATGATGGGGGCCAAACCATGCACTGGTGGAGAAAAAAGAAGAATATTTCCTAATAAGCCAATGAAGGATTGGGTGATTATTCTAAATGTATCTGTAAACTAAATCTCCTTTATTTCTCTGTTCCCAGCTATGTGACAACTGTATGGCTGTTCTAACACTCAACTTCCTTTCCCTTTCAGTTTAAGAGACTTTCATCTCTTAATTCCAGTGAATCAGTCCTGCTTTCTTTGACATGTCATTTTTTCAATTCAGACTTCTTCCACTCTTTCTTTCGCAAGCCTCAGCAACCGGATCCTCTTGCTATTTCTTTTCCTTTTTTGGACCCAAGGTTGACCAGGTAGTGGAAATCAGAGGTCTCATACCCACCCATTGTTTGATGATATTAAACAATGATATTAGTCAATCACAGGCAGATTAAGTTATAGATTATTAGGAGATGTGATGGTTCAGTGGTTAGGACACTGAGTCTTAGATCATTAAAGGTCTACAGCTCGGCAGTTTGAGACCCGAATACTGCAAGACAGAGTGAGCTCCCGTCATTTGTCCTAGCTCCTGCCATCTTAGCAGCTGGAAAGCATGCAAATGCAATTGTCAGGGTTCCGACGGATGCCCTAATTAAATCATGAGTCTCAAGCCAAGCTTCAAAAGAAATCCAGTTATTTATTAGGAACTTCATGTTGGCACATTCCCATGTGGAGCCAGCTCTGACCCTACATAATTTACGCTCCAGTTATGACCCTGTTTCACCCCTCCTCCCAGGGTGTGTCATCAATCACATTCACCAACGGAGCAATTTCTCAGGTTGTAGAAGTCACTCCCCTCCGGTTGCTGCAGGTAACCTTGGGATACAGCCTTGAGAGGGATAAGCGTGGAATATGCATCTGTCTTTGGCTGCTGTGCCATTTTGCTGGTTTCCCATCCCCTCTGGCCTATGGCAACTTGAGTGCAGGCCAGGGATGTTTTGCAAGTTGACAGCAAGTAGATGAATAGGTACCACATATATAGGTACCACATAAGCATGCAGGAAGATAACAGCATTCCATATTTCACTGTACATGGTGTGATGCCATGCTGGCCACATGACGGCAGAATTGTCTTCATTCGACATTGGTTCTTTGGCTTAAGAAATGGAGACTCCCCAAAAGTTGGTCACGACTAGGGACACCTTTTATCTTTATAGTTTATTAGAATATAGACCATTCAGAACAGTTGTCAGGTCACTATGCCAGAATAGTGGCATTTATGCTGTGATTCTTGTTGCCTTCTCCAAAAACAGTACTAATCTTATTAAGCTAAAGATTGTGAAATGCCATCAAGATGCCAGCTGAATAAATCAGTGTAGTAGCCTAGGGCACTGTACGCCTCAAATCACAAAGAGAGACTCAAGCCTATGATGCCACAGGCACAAACGATATGAGTCTCTAGAGACTTGCCTTGTACAATACACACATACGCACGCACATACAGAGTTATATTACATATTATAAGAAAACTGAAATCAGATGGTTACATATTACTAAACTTCTGTATCATCTGTATCTACTTCAGGGAAGCAAATGTTTCTTTTCTTGGGAGAAAGCAGGGTCAAACCAGATAGTTCATGCTGTTTTTTGGGAAATAAAACTGGGGAATATTTTGTTAGTCTATATAACAGGTTTCTATTCACAGAGTCTTTCTTTAAATATTCTTCAAAGTGTACCACATTTCAGTTCAAGTCTCCTTCATTTAAGCCCAGGGCTCAATTTAAGGCAGAGGTGTCCAACCTAGTCAAGTTCAAGACTTGTGGACTTCAACTCCCAGAATTCCCCCAGTCAGCATGAAGATTTCTGGGAATTGAAGTCCACAAGTCTTAAATTTGCCAAGGTTGGACACCCCTGATCTAAGGCACCATAACTGGCCTACCTTATTGCAAAGATGGTCAAAATATATATCCATGTCTTACATATTTTTCAAAGATGAATTGTTGTTCCTTTTGTGTATCTCTGTGTTGTTTACATTAATAATAAACTAGCATACAGTTTAGAAAATTACGGTTTGGTGTTTTTGTTCTGCAAATATTGTTTCTGTTAAGTCATACTAATTGAGTATAAAAAGAAAATCAGTAGGACAGGCATAGATAGCAATGATTTAAAAGTCTAGGACTATGACACTCCTAAAAAGTAACATACATACCATATTTTTAGGCGTATAAGAAGCACCAGAGTATAAGACGCACCTTAGTTTTTGGGGAGGAAAATAAGAAAAAATCTGATTGGCGGGTGGATCGGCTTCCGGAAAATCAGCTGTTCCCAAAGGTGAATTTTAGCAACATGTTCGTTGATTGTGAACTCTGCGCCTTGCTTTTTTTTCAGCCTCTGAAACCCCCATTTCAGAGGCTTTTTTTTTCTGCCTCTGAAACTTCTGAAACTCCATTTCAGGAAAAAACTCTTTTTTCTGCCTCTGAAAGCCTCCAAAACAGAGCTTCAGAAAAAAAGCCTCTGAAACTTTGTTTCAGAGGCCTTTTTTCTGAAGCTTCGTTTTGGAGGCTTTTTTCCTGAAGCTCCATTTCAGAGGCTTTTTTCAGCCTCTGAAACCTCCGTTTGAGAGGCTGGGCGGGGCTACATTTGGACTATAAGATGCACCCAGATTTTCACCCTCTTTTTTGGGGAAAAATATGCATCTTACACTCCGAAAAATACCTCAGTACATCAATGAGACTTTTCTGAGACAGAAACTCTCCCAATAAACTTTATTTCCAGCAATTTGATATACATACCTGAAGACTTTCTGGAGCTATATTTCATTTTCATTTTTCATTTTATTTGATTTATATACCACCCTACTCCCGAAGGACTCAGGGCGGTGAACAGCCACAAGATAAAACAACATAAATATAAAATTTAAAAGCAAAGTAAAACCGAATTAAACAATTTGGCCCAAGACAGATTTAAAACACCCCAATAATTTAAAACAGATTAAAATTTACGTTTTAAAAAGGGAAAAAGATTAGGCCAGGCCAGCCTGATGGAATAAAAAGGTCTTAAGGTCTCATATATTTGGGAGGACACATTCTGTAAGGACTCTGGGTCGCAATCTAACAAAAATGGATGTATAATATTATGAATGCTTGGGATTTGCAAACATTCACAGGTTGCAAAACTAATCTCTGACACCAAAGGTGATCTACTTCTGTGAGCTTGTGGCCTTTAAGTTGAGTCCTCGGAGTAACTTCTCAAAAACAGGTAGAACCAAGGAAAATATGGTTAAACTGAGGACAGATAATGCATTGGGCTTGATTAAATTTGCATGCAGAACATTGGAGACTGAGTGGGACATTTACAAAGTTGGTTCTCCAGGTTGTGTGGTCTACTTGACGACACACCGACATTCTTTTTTTAAAAAAGTTTTTATGTTTTAAAAAAATATATAAACATTCCATCTTCTCTTAAACAGTGTGTTGTGTGGGTACAAATATCTCTGTGCAATAACCATCAGAATTTACAACATTATTCACAATTATAATCTTACAATTATAGTATATTAAACAATTGACCATAATAAACTTATTCATTTTTCCCTCTTAACGTATCTTCTAATAAGAATATAATAATAATATTAAGAATAATAATCCTAATAATAATAATAATACTAACAGTTATCATATTGTTTACATCTCTATCTTAACGTATTTTCTACTCTTCTTAAATCTCCTTTATTTCCAACTTCCATTTTTATTCTCTAACCATTGATAAAATAACTCACCAACATTCTAAGCTGACATTTATCCTGTGGTTTGTGTGTGTAGGGTGGGTGGGTATATAGGACTGTCATCATTCATCCAACATTTGTGATTTTATGGTTCATAAAATCAGGAGGACCTTTCTGACTATGAGCAGTGAGAAACATACAAAGAAGGAAGCAAAACTGGAAGGAGCAGTGAAAGTGCTTTGGAAGGTACCTGAACAGTGTTTTCATTTTTACACATTTATTAGGCATTCCAATCATACAAGTTGGAGCAGTTTCCTCAGTCTAACCATCTGTCGTAGTCATAGCAAAGTAGAGAAAGTTTTAATTCACTTTTAACTTTCTCTGTCCTCTGCATAATTGAGGATTGTTGCTCAGCTATAGATTTTCTTTCTCAGTCCTAAGAAACATTTTGAACCGAATCTGTTTTTTAAAAAGCTAAATTAAATATGACTAGAGACATATATGCAGGTAGAAACTACATAAAATCCAAAGGTTTGTGAGGAATAGAGTTAAAGCATTATTTTGGCCAAGGTTTGTTTTTTAACAGTAGTTTTAGATTGCAAGTTTTATTTGGTAGATTAATTTATAAAAAATTGAGTTGGTTGGTCAATAGACTAATCAGAATTAAAGGCACATCTTTTGAGGTATTTGTGATTGCTTTTTTTTACAGTTTGCAATATGGAATTAAACAGAAAAGTTCAGATATGTCATTTCCATTTAACAATTAGTCATATATACATATACATATACATATACATATACATATACATATACATATACATATACATATACATATACATATACATATACATATACATACCGGGACGCCGTGGCTCAGGGGCTAAGACGTTGAGCTTGTCGATCGAAAGGTTGGCAGTTCAGTGGTTCGAATCCCTAGTGCTGCATAACGGGGTGAGCTCCCGTTACTTGTCCCAGCTTCTGCCAACCTAGCAGTTCGAAAGCAAGTAAAAAATGCAAGTAGAAAAAATAGGGACCACCTTTGGTGGGAAGGTAACAGCGTTCCGTGCACTTTTGGTGTTTAGTCATGCCGATTACATGACCATGGAGACATCTTCAGACAGCGCTGGCACTTCGGCTTTGAAACGGAGATGAGCACTGCCTCCTAGAGTCGGGAACGACTAGCACATATGTGCAAGGGGGATCTTTACCTTTACACACACACACACACAATTTTATATTTTTTTTTCAAATTGTATTTCATAGATTTTTATCTTGCATATGGGATTAAGCTTCATTGAAGTCAATGGAACTTGCTTTTGACATACAAAGAAGTGCACTCTGTACTTATTAATTCTATTATATTTTATCAATTTCTTTCTATAGGAGGCTCAAGTTTACATACATGATGCATGGTCCCTTTTCCTAGCTTCAGAGTAACCTTGTAAGAAAAGGTTAAGATAAAAGGAAGGAAATTGTCCAAATTCATTTAGTGACATTCATAGCTCTGTAGGAATACGAAACCAAATCTCAAAATTTACGCTTTTGATTAGTGTGCAAGTAGTCCTCATTTAACAACCAGAATTAGAATGAAGAACTCCATCACTCAGTGAGACATCACGCGACTGTCGCAGGCTTATGACCTTCTGCAGTTTAATTGCTGTTAAGCAAGTCATGGTGAGATCAAGACTGACCATGTGATTTTATTCCTTTGATCCTGTTGACTGTGTGTTTGTTGGAAATTGGCTGTGAAGCATGTAGATGCTGATGGTGTTTGTTACTGCAGGATGCTACAAGCATCATCGGTGTGAGACTAATTGTAAATTTACTTTTTCAGTACCTTCATAAATGTAAATGGTTGTTAAGCAGGGCAGTATTAAGTGTATTATTAAGGGAGAATATGAAGTTCTCCAGAAGTTGGAAGCTTGACATTTCTATCATCCTGCCTTAGGCATGCAGGATCACCTTGATGGGAATTGAATTAAGAACTTCTGGAGGAAACCCCAAGGTGAAGTGGATGGTATATGTCAGTTTTCATTTAACAATTCATTTATTTATTTAACAATATTTGTAGCCTGCCTTATTTGGATGGACTCTGGGCAATGAAGTTCAAAAGACAAACAATGTTTATCTTCTACCAGTCTGTTCTCTTCCAAAGCAAATGTATACATTCAGCTGAAAGATCCCATCAGAGGTGGGTTTCAGCAGGTTCTGACCAGTTCTGGAGAACCGGTAGCGGAAATTTTGAGTAGTTTGGAGAACCGGTAGTAAAAATTCTGACTGGCTCCGCCCCCATCTATTCTCTGCCTCCCAAGTCCCACCTGATCAGGAGGAAATGGGGATTTTACAGTATCCTTCCCCTGCCACACCCACCAAGTCACGCCCACCAAGCCATTCCACACCCACCAAACCACACCCACAGAACCGGTAGTAAAAATTTTTGAAACCCACCACTGATCTGATCAAGCTAATTGAAGCCATCTAGCCAGATTTTGCTTCAAGAAATAGAGGTGTTTTTTTTTAAAATTAAAAAAGCAGCCAGGACCTAAAAGTTCATTTTCTAAAAGTAGTAGCAATATAATAGCAGTAATGGTTCATTAGATTAATATTTTATAATATATATGCATTTCTTTGTTGTTGTTAGTCGCAAAGTCATGTCCGACCCATCGCGACCCCATGGACAATGTTCCTCCAGGCCTTCCTGTCCTCTACCATTCTCTGGACTTCATTTAAACTCATGCCTACTGCTGCAGTGACTCCATCCAGCCACCTTGTTCTCTGTCGTCCCCTTCTTCAATCTTTCCCAGCATTAGGCTCTTCTCCAGTGAGTCCTTCTTGTGAGTCCTGCATTTCTTTTAACCAGAGTTAAATATAACCCTGGAACGTTGCGGAAAAAATGAAATAAAGATACTTTAATCTATGTAGCCCTTTTATTTGCAGTGATTTAAAAGCCAACCAATAAAGTAACCCTAGAATTCTTTCCATATTCAGTAGATTTTTCTGCCCACAGTCAGAATGGCATTGTTATTCTAAATAAACATTATAATGAAAGCCGTACAGTCCAACAGAAATGGTAATCTTGCCCTTCCTGCTTTGGACCCTAATCAGTTATTAGACCTGCAGAACTTTAAGAGGCTCATGTGGTTTCCTATTATAGAAATATATTTACAAGCTATATTTTTGTCTACCGGGCCATTGGAATACATAAAGATCGGGTTCACACAGCATGCTAAGCCTTGATTTAATTAACTACAATTTTCAGAACAAATTCTCATAATCAGCTGCAATTGCTACATTCACACAATACCCTAAGCTAAAGCCCAATAAATCAGATTATGGCTTTACACAAAACAAGGCAGAGGATGCATATGGCTAAGTGTAAAACTCTGGATATTAATAGCATGTGAGTTACGAGAAGTACTATAATGAAACTGGGATGAGTCTTGGCTTTTGTGGGTCTCCGTGATGGGCTTTGTTGCTGTAAAACTTCAGGTGACCTCTGTGGGGCAGCAGAGAGGATTCTGCTATTTTACCACCATCTAAAGAGCCTTGATAGTACAAGGGTTTGGTGCACCCTGTTATTAACACAGCTGCCTGCAATTTCTGCTGGTTCGAATCTCTCCAAGGCTCAAGGTTGACTCAGCCTTCCATCCTTTCTAAGGTAGGTGAAATGAGGACCCAGTTTGTGGGGGCAATAAGCTGACTTTGTATAAAATATACAAAAGAATGAAGGCTATTGCTTAAAGCATTGTAAGCCGCCCTGAGTCTCCGGAGAAGGGCGGCATATAAATCAAATTAAAAAAAAAAAAAAAAAATCTAATGATCAAGTGCATCTTTGCAGCCCACATCTGGTAATCTAAATGGAAGGCTACTAAGGCAAATAGAAGGCTACTAAACCAGTATTGCACAATTTTCTTCATCCTCTGTAGCAGACATATTATAATTCTTCCCCCCACCCCATGGTTTAGTTCTGCTTTCTTCAACTTGTTTCCCTCCCGATGTTGTCAAACTCGATTTCATTGAGGGCAATATCAGGGTTGTGTTTGACCTCACAGGCCAGGGTGGGCGTGGCCAGGATGAGCGTGACCAGCTCGACTGCATTCATGATGGGGGCGCCTGTGGAGGCCTGAGTGCTCTGCCAGCAAAAATGGGTTCCCGAGCTCCATTTTTAAGTGTGATGGCTTCTTGCAACCCACTGCCAGAGAAAACGGAGCTCAGGAGGGCCGCTTGAAGCCCTTGCGAGCTCCATTTTTGCTGGCAGAGGCATCGCGGGCAGTCCTTCGCAGTTTCCAGGATGGCTCCATGGACCAGATCTAAGCAACCCGTGGCCCGGATCCAGCCCACGGCCCTTGAGTTTGACACCCCTGTGTTGGAATGATCATCCCTGGCCCTGTAGATCAGCGATCCCCAATCATTCCAATTTGGCAGCCCGGCCGGGCGCAAGGGTGGTATGAGTGGCAGGAGCATGTGCACAGCTCCATTTGTGAGAGAGTGGCTTATGTGTGCACTCACGCAAATGGAGCTTCACACGCGAGCGGAGGGTGCTTGCTCTTGCGCATGCAACTCCACTTGTGCGAACGGCAGGCACTTGTGGTTGCGCGTGAAGCTCCACTCGCTTGAACAGTGGGCGCTTGTGCTTGCACTGATGGAACCATGCACACATGCACGAGCGCCCTCCGCTCGTGCGGGCAAAGCTTCATGCATACGCACTTGCCCATTTATCCTGCGGCCTAGTTTTGAACAGGCCACGGCCTTGTAGTGAGCCACGGCTTGGGAGTTGGGAACCCCTGCCGTCGATGACTGGATCGTTCTACCTATTTCAGATTTTATAAGAAATGCTTGTTTTGCTCTTATGGTCCAAAAATATCCATTTTATCCTATGATTACCCAGACAGCTTTTAGTCGAGGAGCAACATGGGTCTGGAAATAAATTAATAAAGAGAAGGCAGCCTTATGTTTATAATTTCAGCCATCCTTGGGTGAATGTAGGTCAACTGCACAAACAGATTACAAAAGCTATCCTTAGGGAAGCAAAAATCAAGAAAAGTGCTTATATATCTAATTGGATGGCAGATGGCAGATGTCGAAGAACACTCGTGTCAAGTTTGGCTCTGTTTTCTGATTTGAGAAAATATCTTCGCAAGCCAATAGCCACGCGTTAGTATTTTCAGTTAAAAAAAAAAAAAAGAGAGAGAGATATGAAAACTAAGAAACAGTGCCCCCAGCTTCAGTCAGTGAAGTCAGGACCACAATTTTAATAAGCAGCACAGGAACTTTTTGATACTGAAGATTGCAAAAGAATCATAATAATATATTTATGATGCTGTGTGTTTGTAGGCTGGTATATGTAATTTCACCTATCTAGGGCAAGTTAAGGAAGGTTTAGCCTCTAGATGGCGCTGTAGCACCTCCAGAATATTCATGAAGGTAAATATTTATTGTTTCTATTGATTGCCATATTTTTTTCTCCTATAGTATCTCCATCCAGTTCTTTAGAACTATATGTTAGCTTATATTTCATACTTTTAGACCATATTTTATTATCGCTCTTTAGATTTTGCTTTGTCCTTTCCTTTTTCACACAACCTTGCATACTAAAAACATTAGTAATATGATAGTTTAAGCACAGGACATACAAAGAGATATTTAAAGAATATTTACATATGGAAGCAATCTGACCAGAAAGAATAATGCTTTATGCATATTTCAGAGAAGAAAGACTACCTCACATCAATCTGTCTGTGTATTTTCTAATGTTCTGTCTTCAATACAGCTATCAAAAGCCCAGGAACCATTATCTTTCTCTGTACCTCAATTCCCTCTAGGAAAATTCTTAGAAGTCTGATTTTGTTGCTCCATTGCCTACTGAAAAGTATGCCTTCCTCAGTCCCACGGAATATTTGGCTAACTCTCCCTAGAATTCCATTTGAACTCTTCAAATATATATATATCTCATGCTCTACATTCTGTCAGTTGGATTGCTCTATGGTTTCCTGCTTCTGGGTTTAAAAAAATGTCCAAGATTTGAGGTTTAGGGTTTTTTCTCACCTTGGTCTTCCCGCTGAATTCTCTATAATACTGATAGATTTGGTCAGCCTGTGTTGTCCATGGATGACTTGCACTTTACATTTCAGAACCTGATTCATAGGTCAAGTGGAAGATCATATTGATAGATAGATAGATAGATAGATAGATAGATAGATAGATAGATAGATAGATAGATAGATAGAATTCTTTATTGGCCAAGTGTGATTGGACACATAAGGAATTTGACTTTGGTGCATATGCTCCAATATGCACCATTCATTAGAATCATAAGGTACAACACTTAATGATAGTCATAGGGCACAAATAAGCAATCAAATCATACTAGGAAACAATCAATATAAATCGTAAGGATACCAGTAACAGGTTAGAGTCATTCAGTCATAAGTGGGAGGAGATGGGTGATAGGAACGATGAGAAGATTAATAGTAATAGTAATGCAGACTTAGTGAATAGTTTGACAGTGTTGAGGAAATTATTTGTTTAGCAGAGTGATGGCGTTTGGGAAAAAAACTGTTCTTGTGTCTAATTGTTCTGGTGTGCAGTGCTCTATAGTGTCGTTTTGAGGGTAGGCGTTGAAACAGTTTATGTCCAGGGTGTGAGGGGTCTGTAAATATTTTCACAGCCCTCTTTTTGACTCGTGCAGTATACAGGTCCTTAATGGAAGGCAGGTTGGTAGCAATTGTTTTTTCTGCAGTTCTAATTATCCTCTGAAGTCTGTGTCTGTCTTGTTAGGTTGCAGAGCCAAACCAGACAATTATAGAGATGCAGATGATAGACTCAGTAATTCCTCTGTAGAACTGTATCAGCAGCTCCTTGGGCAGTTTGAGTTGGCTCTTGTTTCAGGAGATGGTTCAGTTTGAGTTGGCTCTTGTTCCTGAGTTGGTTCTTGTTTCAGGAGATGGGAGAGTGATAACTTTTCTAGCTTTATCCCAGCCTGAAGCCTTCCAGATCTGTAGAACTGTAGGTTCCATCAACCCTAGCTGGGCTGCTTGTGGTAGGAGTCGAAGCCCAACATATCTGGATGGGTTAAGGCAACATGGTAACATCTCTCCAGTTTACTCCTAGGCAAGGAAGTAACTTAATAAACTGCTCAAAAAAATAAAGGGAACACAAGCAGAAGACATCCGAGATCTGAATGAATGAAATAGCCTTATTAAATACTTTGTTCTTTACATACAGTAGTTTGTTTATACACTGCTCAAACAACTAAAGGGAACACAAAACTACTGTATGTAACAAACAAAGTATTTAATATGGCTATTTCATTCATTCAGATCTCAGATGTTTTCTGCTTGTGTTCCCTTTATTTTTTTGAGCAGTGTATATACAAATGCTTGGTGACAATCAAATGGAAAGAGTGATATGCAAAGAGGGACTTTAGCATTGCACTAATTTCAGAAGAGCCAAGGGGCTTCGAGGTTGAAAGGATTAGCCAAAGACATCACTCTTGCCCTGGGATGCCCAGTTGGGGGCTCCTTTTGTCTCCCAGGCAGGAGCTAGAGCAAGGGATGGGAACTCACCTGTCCTACAGCATCACTTGGGTCTCAAACACAAGCTTGCTAACCTCCAACCCAGTGTCCTAACCACGTGAGCCATCGTGCTTCAGGAGGGACCTTTGTAAGTAAAAAATGTTGATATTTGTTGGTTAAAAAGAAATGATAGTCCTGTGGCAGCTCATTTATTAATCCTATATTAGGAAGGACAATCCTCCCCTGTAAAGAAATGTCAGGATTCAGTTCACGGCTGCTGCCTGCAGCAAAAAAGATGGCAAGTTTTTTTTTTTAAAGTACATCAAATAACTTTTAATCATTTCTGCAATCATGTCTTATGCACAGACTTTTTCCCTTGATTCTTATCAGGGATTAAGGACTCAAAAAAAAAAAAATCAATAAATTTAACATTTCCTTTCTCGTTTCTCTATATTATTTTCCTTCCCAGTTTTCCTTGACCTTAAAAAAGCATAAGGTTGTTGACGCAGGAAGGTCCCCTGGCTCTATTTTATATCAATTTAATAGCTTTTTTTTTTTTTTTTGCCATGCAGTCATTTTAAAATGTGTGTTATAAAACTATGAGCAAATAGAAGAATTGGTTTAAAAAAAGGGGGGGGAGGGCGGCTTGGTGTTTGGTTTCCTTTTGACTTTCTGTTTTGGAATAGTCCAAAATACTTTCTCCTGGAAGAGAAGCGCTGCTTCTAAGAATTCATTTTCATGAACACTGTTTACTAGTACTGGCATTATATAAAATGGATTCAAAATCTAATAAAGGCAATACATTTATTAGGCAAGTTCAACATTTACAGGGCAATGAGTTTTTGCATTTCCAAGAACTCTTCATCGGGGAAAAGTATAAACTGAGACACTCCCGTGGTAATACAGTTCTGCTTGCTTTTTTGTATGACGTAGAAAATGCCAAATCGGATGATAAGAGCATAGTGATGCACTTCTCCAGGCTAAAAACAAAATAAATCAAACCAAAGTATAGCTAAATCAAAGAGCAACAAAGACGATTAGGGCATCGGAGGCTAAAACATATGAAGAACAGTTGCTGGAATTGGGTATGTCTAGTTTAATGAAAAGAAGAATTAGGGGAGACATGATAGCAGTGTTCCAATATCTCAGGGGCTGCCACAAAGAAGAGGGAGTCAAACTATTCTCCAAAGCACCCGAAGGCAGGACAAGAAGCAATGGGTAGAAACTAATCAAGGAGAGAAGCAACCTAGAAGTAAGAAGGAATTTCCTGACAGGTAGAACAATTAATCCCTGGAAGGACTTGCCTCCAGAAGATGTGAATGCTCCAACACTGGAGGTTTTTAAGAAGAGATTGGACAACCATTTGAATGGAATGGTATAAGGTGTCCTGCTTTGCAGGGGATAGGAGACCTCCAAGGGCCCTTCCAATTCTGTTAAACTCAGTTTCCAAATTCACTGCAATCATTACAATGAGAAATGGGCAGCTCCTTTTTAGTATAAAATGAGACAGAATACTTGCTAACAACTTTTATCAATGACTGAAAGCAAAATATGTGTGCAAGCGCAGTGCACACCAAACGCATGCTTCACGCAGAAAAAGGAGAAGTTTGAAGGTAAGTAGAACAGCGAGGGGGGAAACAGCTGTGCCACGCGATTTAGATTCGCTAGAAAGTAGGATTTCCTGCTTTGCAGGGAATATAAATTGCGCGACACAGCTGATCATCGAAAATACCGGTTCGGACCAACCAGTAGCTTTTTTTTACTACCGGTTCGCTGAAACGGTAGATTTTATCACTACCGGTTCGCCCAAACTGGTGCAAATCGGTAGGATTTCACCACTGGTTTGGGAGGCCTGCAAAGTGATCCTGGGGGCTGGGGAGGGCAAAAATGTCCCTGTTTTTGCGAAAAACGGGCCTGTTTTTGGCCTCCAAACCCTCCCCACACATCACATTTTTGCCCTCCCCTGACCCCAGGAGCGCTCTGCAGGCCTCCCAAACCCTCTGCATGCCCCGGTTTTGCAACACCAGTGCGTCTTATAGTCCGAAAAATACGGTAGTTTTATATACCGCTTCACAGTGCTTTACAGTCAACTCTAAATGGTTTACAGAGTCAGCATATCGCCCCCCAAACAATCTGGGTCCCCATTTTACCCACCTCGGAAGGATGGGAGGCTGAGTCAACCTTGAGATGGTTAGATTTGAATTCCAGGCTGTGGGCAGAGTCAGCCTGCAATACTAGATTCTAACCACTGCGCCACCAAGCATTTTTTTCATATTTTGATGTATCAATAGAGTTGCAGACAGATGTTTGTTTTGTGCTTCAGTATTTTATCTACTCCACATCGTATCTTTTGGGCTAAGCTGTCATTGAAGAAATCAAGGTTTAGACTCATTGTTCTTCTCTCGTGTTTCATTCCAGATGTGGAAAAATATAAGGACAGTTCTGTTCTTTCCTGTTCAGTTCAGACTGCAGTGGTTTATTAATCTCATAAACCAACGGCCAAGCAAGTATATTTTATGCACTTTGCCATGTACCTCCCAGTCACTTTTTTTCCACATTAAAGCTTTCTGAACAAATCAGCCCTTTTTTTTTTTTCCATACAGGAGGTGTTTGAATTCCCCTAAAGAAGTTATTTCTTCTACTGGTCGGTGGTTAAACATACTCAACAAATCTCTTAAAATAAAAGCACACATCAGCTCTTGGAACACGATTGTGAATCTTGCTTTCCCCCAAGCAATTGAGAAGATATTCTTTGCAAACATCTGGCTTTTTCTTCCCAGATCTTCTACTTGCCTTCCATGAAAAGAAAAAGAAATGCAACATGGCTTGCACTGAAACCTAATTTAGTGCAGACTTTGTCTTCAATAATCTTAAAACCACCTCTGTTTTTCTGTAAATTTTAAAATACATTTTGTACCCACACACTTGAGGGACCACAGTATGTGCGGCTTTGTTAGCTGCCGTTGCTTGACAACATTTTTTCCAATGTCATTTTCTGATAACAACGTGGGCTTAATTTCTTCTGTTTACTGGACAGAACGGTATTAATAATGCATTACCAAACGAGCAACGCAATGTCACCAATTTGGTCGGGTGGCATTGTGAACAAAACCACAGGCTATCAATCAGATTAAAAACTGGTAAAAACAAGAGAGATTGAAACAAGAGTGTAGCAAAGGAATGGATGAATTAATGATGGATTCCAAAGGTTGGAATGGAAGAAAGGTGGAACAAGGGAATAGTCAACAACAGGAAATTGATGAGAAGAATAATATCGGACTATAAACAACTTTTCTTAGTACTTTATATTAGTAGTTTTTTGGATAAATTGATATATATTATATATATTCTCTCTCCCTCCCTCCCTCTCCCTCCCTCCCTCTCTCTCTCTCTCTCATCCTATAATTAGAGTCAGAAAGGGTTTGAGTCTACCAAAACAATCTCATACAATGTTAAATCAATGTCTTTCAATCCTTTTTGAGCAATGGAAAGAAACTCAAGAGATAGAAAAGGATGCAGAGTTATGAAGATTTTTCCATCCTTAAATCCCTCTGGAAAAAGATCTCTCTCTCTCTCTCTCTCTCTCTCTCTCCCTCCCTCCCTCCCTCCCTCCCCCTCTCTTTTCCTGGAAGCCTGGCACTCAAACAAATCACCTAAGACATAAACAACATACACATACTGTGCAGAAGCGACAATAGGCAAGCCAAAAAGGGAACAAAAAGACCAAAACATATCCCCATGAGCAATCAGCACTCAGATAAGCATAGATAAAGACCAAGATTAACATCAGACCAATGATCAAGATGTAAACAATACCCGATTCAAGGAACTGCCAAACAAACTAACAGTAAACAGCCCAACCAAAGAACCTCCAAGACTACCAAGGCAAGTCACCAGAATATAAAGTGAGAGTAAACCCCATTCCTTATTAGGACTGATGATCTTACCTAGTTTGGTTAATGAAACATCTGCAAGAAAACAACCAAGCTCAGAGAGGACCAAGGACCCCCTCATTTCAACCCTTTATTGGTGTTTTACCGTGGGTCCCATTAATAATTTCATATCACAAGTATGACAAGTATTAATAGCTTTGATGGCATTTCTACCATTCAAGTTTGTTTTTAACAATTTTCTCACTCTCTGGATGTAGTTTTTACTAATCACATTTTTAACTTGTTCATGCTTGATGTGATCCAACTGTAATATGCCCAGATAACTTGTAGGTTAATCCTGATGGTTCCTGATGGTATGGCCATTTGTCATTTCAAAGCCATTACTCTTGTAATTTTACCCTTCTTTATTGCTACTGTAGCACATTTTTCTAGGCCAAATTCCATTGCTGTATCTGTGCTAAAAAATTCTTACAGAGTATATTAGTGACTGGATCACAGTTTCTGATTTTCCATAAAGTTTCAGATTATCCACGTGAGCACAAATCTGAGGTTTTATTAGCATGTTTGCTGTTCGATACCCGAGATTTGTTTCCTTCAAAATCACCAAAAGTGAGAACATGCCCTGGAAGCGGTCTCTCCTAATGTTGACAAGCCCATATTTTGCATTTCCAACCATCTTGCATTTTTTCCTCCACTGCTTCATTATTTTTTCTATAAAC
Source organism: Pituophis catenifer annectens (assembly GCF_029215685.1). Classification (NCBI taxonomy): domain Eukaryota; kingdom Metazoa; phylum Chordata; class Lepidosauria; order Squamata; family Colubridae; genus Pituophis; species Pituophis catenifer. Next base: position 214,472,419 of record NW_027256882.1, read on the forward strand.
AGTAAAGGTAAAGATAAAGGTTCCCCTCGCACATATGTGCTATTTTCATTCCCAAGTCTAGGGGGTGGTGCTCATCTCCGTTTCAAAGCCGAAGAGCCAGCGCTGTCCGAAGAGGTCTCCTTGGTCATGTGGCTGGCATGACTAAACGCCAAAGGCGCATGGAACGCTGTTACCTTCCCACAAAAGTGGTCCCTATTTTTCTACTTGCCTTTTTTACGTGCTTTCGAACTGCTAGGTTGGCAGAAGCTGGGACAAGTAACGGGAGCTCACCCCATTATGCGGCACGAGGGATTCAAACTGATGAACTGCCAGTAGAAAGTTTTTATTGATACCAATTGTTTCCAAACATTTGATGATGGTAACTATGTGGTAATAAATCAAATGCCTTTTCATAATCGATCCAAACCATTTGTAAATTGGTTTCTGAGCTTTTGCAATTCTCCAGAACTATTTTATCAATTAGAAGTTGATATTTTGAATCTCTGCTTTTCCTTTTATTTCCTTTCTACTGAGAGGATGGCTTTTTTTTTTTCTAAATAATCTTGGAGGTTGCCCACTATAATGCCTGTGAATAATTTAAACATAATAGGCAAGCATGTTATCAGCCTATGGTTTCCTGATATTGTCTCTTTTCTATACCTTTTTGAATCAGTAAGTTTTTCCTGTTATTAACCAGGCACTGATGTCTCCTTTATGCAATATTTCATTAAGCTGTTTAGCTATAATTGGATGGAAATTAGTCAGATATCTGAGACCAAAGCCATGCAACTGATCATTTCTAGGAAATGTCTACTTTTTAATCCCTTTTGCTCAATTTTGAACAATATCTGCTGTTATTATTAGATATTCCAACTGATATTTTACTAAATTCATTGTCATTTTTAAAAAAATTGATCCAGCACTTTTATTATATTTCTTTTGCATTTCTCATGGATCTCTCTAAAACTGGATTGTTTTCTTTTGGCTTGGTTTCCATTTTCAGAATTTCTGTTGCCTTTTGTACTTTGGTAAAATCGCCTCTGATCTGATTGAAATAGCTGCTTTTGTTTAAATTGGATGATTCGTGTCTCGGAGCATTCAATTTCCCCCACTATTGCTGTTATTTGCTGCTTTATTATTTCCAAAGGTTCTTCAATTTTTCCTATTGCTAAGCCAATATTTTTCAAATTAGATTCATCTTGATCCTACATTCTTCAATTTTTGCTTTTTCATATTCCTTACTTGCATCTGATCTTAATTTCTATCGGCCTCCAATCTGAACTTCCACTTTGGGATTGAACATGATTTTGCTTTTGGTTTTCTAATTTTAATACTCAGTTCTTATATATTTACCGCTGCTATACTGTAGGCCAGCTGATTGGTCTATTTCATGGATGTTACTTTAATCCTTGCAAGTGTCTTATTTAAATCCTTCATTATAAGCACCACGTCTTTTGGGGGGGGCAGTATTTTCAATGCTGGCAGTTTTTGCCTTTCAACTGGTCAGTCTTCATAGCCCCTAATTTTTCCTTAACTTTTCTCATTCATAGTTGTTTCTGTGCGGGTTCTGTTGCTATTACTTCTTTCATATGGTTACTTCTGTAATTCATATCAATTGTTTTCCTCTACATTTCCAATTGTTATCTGACTTTTATTTTACTATTGTACTATTGTTTTGGGTTCTTCCACTTTCACAATTTGTGTGAACCTCTTCCATTTATGCATCCCTGAATATTTTATTCCTGGTAATGAATCTCAATGCTAATTGTTGTTCAGTGATATTTGATAAATTAACTGAATGAGATAAATTCACTGAACTAGATAAATTTTTCCCCACAGTTCAAATATTCACTTTCTATAACCCCGCTTTGATGCTCCTGATTTAAAACAGCAGGCCATAATGGTGCAATTTTCAAGCACCACTTTTGTCTTGTCTATGATTGTTGTTCTTCCAGTAATGCTCCAGGGCTAAGTCCTAGTTGCCTAGCCAGGATCCAGGATCCAGGAACTCTAACATCCAACTGGTCCTTATTTACTGTCACATATAAATACCTGACCTCATGCCCAGGCCAGGAGACAGGGGGCTGGTGAGATCGATCCCCAGGGTCCACCCTAACCCATTGACCCGTCCTTACCTTAGCCCCGCCCCAGTGGTACTTAAGGTCCAGCCATACGATCCAGAGCCAGTTCCAGTACAGCACCTGTAAGGAAGAGACATGTTATGAATAAAGACTTCTGATTAAATGAATACCTGTGTGATGGAGTTATTGGGCTCGATCCTTGAACACCTTTAAGGATCACCTTCATTTACCTAAGTGACAACTGATCCAGGACAGGATTCTTTTTCTGTTTCAATGGGTTTATGGAAACATAGAGACTATCTCTTCCATTAAGACCTCTCTGGAATGGATGACTCTTCTGGTAGAGTACAGTACTGCCAGTGTAGCTCTTAACCTCATCAGAGCATCATAAGCCCCTCCTCCACAACAAATAACCATGGATGGGACATTATTTTGCTGTGGTGGTGCAGTACTGCAGGCTATTTCTGCTGACTGCCAGCCAGAGGTGGGTTTCAGCAGGTTCTGACCAGTTCTGGAGAACCAGTAGCAGAAATTTTGAGTAGTTCGGAGAACCGGTAGTAAAAATTCTGACTGGCCCCGCCCCCATCTATTCTCTGCCTCCCAAGTCCCAGCTGATAGGGAGGAAATGGAGATTTTACAGTATCCTTCCCCTGCCACGCCCACCAAGCCATGCCATGCCCACCAAGCCACACCCACAGAACTGGTAGCAAAAAAATTTGAAACCCACCACTGCTGCCAGCTGACTGCAATTTGGCAGTTCAAATCTCACCAGGCTCAAGGTTGACTCAGCCTTCCATCCTTCCGAGGTCAATAAAATGAGGACCCAGATTGTTGGGGGCAATAGGCTGACTCTGTAAACCACTTAGAGAGGGCTCTAAAGCACTGTAAAATGGTATATAAGTCTAAGTGCTGTTGCTAAGTGCTATTGCTATTATTTTATTTCAACTCTGTGTTGGCTCTTGCAGTTTTCTTGGCAGGATTTCAGAAGTGGTTTGCCATTGCTTTCTTCCTAGGCCTGAGAAAGAGTGACTGGTCCAAGGCAGGGGTGGGTTCTAACATTTTTTACTGCCAGTTCTATGGGTGTAGCTTTTCTGTGGGCGTCATGTGACATGTGACAATTCTTTAGGATTTAGTAGAGGTACTGGTCTACCAGGCTTTTAACTGCTTACAGAGCTGTCCCGGTCTATCCATTTGTTCTTGGAGCATTCCGGTCTACTCATTTGTTTTTGGAGGCACCAGTCTACTCATTTGTTTTTCGAGTGCACTGGTCTACCACCACACTGCCTTTTAACATTGATCAGCTGTAGGGCGGCCCTTTGAAGCCTCCTGGCAAGAGTTTAAACAGTTTTTTTCCTTCCAGCCGATCAGCTGGGACTCAGGAGGAAGCGAAAAATTGGGAGTGGGGCCAAATAAAAGGTAAGAATAACGCGTGGGGGGTGGGCAGGAGGGCCCAGCTCCTGAACAAAGAGAACCAGTTCGGTGACGTCATATTGTCACCGCTACCGGCTCAGCCGAACCGGGCCGAACCGGGAGGAACCCACCACTGGTCCAAGGTCACCCAGCTGGCTTTGTGCCTAAAATGTGTCTAGAACTCACAATCTCCTAGTTTCTAGCTTGGTCCTTTAACCAATACACCAGACTGACTTTCAAACGCATATATTAACATTAGTTAACACATTAACTAATGTTAGATATGTGTTAATTTTTGTGAGGTGTGGGAAAAAAATCTGAGTTCGGTTTCACCATTTTATGCCCCCAGGTAAAATGCAAATTAAAAATAGAGAATATTTCTTTGACTCCCAAAGCATTAATGTGTGCCCTACTGCACAAGCTAAAACTTAAGAGAATTATGTTTGCCAGCACCCTACACATAGAGGTTACCATTTTCTAGCAACTAGCCACAAATTGGAATGACCTGTGTGCAACCCATCTCCAGAATGTCAAAGTAAGCCATCATGATAGTGATTACAAAGTTGTGTTTTAAAGCAAAGCAGGAGTCATAAAATGGCTCATTTGATTATTATCTTATGCAGCTACCATCTCAGCAGATTGTTTTCCCTTATCTGCCCGGAGAACTTTCAGTGTTGTCAATCCAGAGCGTTCAGCTGGTTCTTAATGAACTGTCCGATGATCTTTCATATTTAATAATAATAATAAAAAAAAGAAGTGTTCCCTGAGAATTTCCCATTTGCTTTCTTCTCTCCTTTTTACATCTCCCCACCCCCGATAAGAAAGTAACCCAGGCCATTGTATAATTCATTTAATGAAGTAGAAAGCTTGGGAAATTGTAATGCATTTTCACCATTCGGGTTTTAAATTAGCCGGGATTTTTCAGACTGTGAAGGTCTAACAACTGGAGTAAACAAATTAGATAGGGAGACTAAAGTTTTCTATGTGCGTGGTGAAAAAGACTATATAATATTTTCCCAAGTCTGCTGGGAAAAAAAAGATGGAAATTAAAAAGTACAGTTTCTTTCCTTCTTCAACAAAACATTCTGATCTACTGGAGGCGTCCCCCTGCACCCCCCAAATGGGATGCTAGGCTCACAACTTTAGTGGTCCAGGGCTTCATTCAGCAGTTTGAGAAGGAAGATATTTAAAAACAATTGAGTGGGCTTATTATACCTTTGAAATATATAAAATCATACCTGGATTGGAATGGACATAAGTATGAACCAGTTGCCAAGCATCTGAATTTGGATCACATGACCATGGGGATGCGGCAACGGTTGTAAGTGTGAAAAATGACCTTAAGTCACTTTTTTTCAATGAAGTAACTTCGAACGGTCACTAAATGAACTGTTGTAAGTTGAGACCTACACATGCACACACACACACACATCTATATATATATAAATGCCAAATACCACTCATTCATCACAAAACCTCCAGAATGGTAAAGCCTACAAACTTGAAATTTGGCACGTATGTTCCTCTTGGCTTCTAGGTGCTCGCTAAGAAAGGATTTACAGGAGCAAAGGATATACAGTATTATATTCACCCGCTCTGATGCTAAGGAGTTAGACCTTCTACTCCCCCTCCCCACCTGAAAGTAACTCTGTCCCAACTGCCAGTTGCCTTATATTAACATGCTCTGATGCTACAGAGTTACACATTCTACATTAAGTTTCAGTCTTTAAGTGTCAATTTATTACGCCCGATCACATAGATTTGTAGTGAAGCACGGGCGTCCAGCTAGTGAATACACACACACACACACACACACACACACACACACACACACACACACACATAATTCTGCACTTTCATTCAAATTTCCTGGATCAGGATGTCACCAAAATCAAACCAAGTCATATCCTAAATATGCTAATTTTTTGTGTCATCCAAACAGGTGAGCCTCAAGACGCCTTCTCTGCCTCTGAAAACCATATCTTACCATAAGCAGATCTCATCCTAGGATTTGTCTCCATTGCTGCGTGTTTCCCCCTCTTGCAGGACCCATGAGGTGACTAACGCCCTGATCAACCCCATATAGTTTCCTGAAAGCAAAGGGCTATTCTCCTCCTCCGTTCCCCCACTTGGATACTAGAGTCTTATTCTCCTCTCGCCTTGTTAATGCGCTAGCTAGGGGAGATGTTGACTACGAAGCTGGCATTCTTTCTCCGCCCTGCGCTGTGGATAGTTGGGCTTTATGTTGCTTCATTAAGAAATAAAATCGTGCTTTCCCCTTGACGAGGAAGCAATGCATTACATTCCGATGTTGCAGTGTTGAGAGCAATGAACAACATGTTTCAAAATCTTAATAGAAGCAATGCCATATTTCCTGGGATCATTAATTCCTTATCTGGTCTGTGCATGCCTGCTAACCAGACCCGTTTGTTTACTTCATATCCATCAATCCTGGTCTCTCTTGCACTTTCACCGTGCTGATTAAAAATGCCCAGTGTATTAAAATTCAGAGAAAAACATTTTTAAAGAAAGTTAGGAAATAGAAAACACAAATAGCTTTTTGTCATTTCTCCCCCCCCCCCAAAAAAAATGCACATTGAGTTTTGGATTCTGACAGATGTCTTTTGAATGCAGATTTGAGGCTACAGTTGCCAAGACAGCTGTATCTTTCAACTCATCGCATGCAGGACTGTGCGCAAGAGAAGGTTCCCTGTTAATCTCGCTCGCTTGAGTTTTTGTAATGGTTCGTGTGTGGTGTGTATTTCATAATCCACTGCATGACTGGTGATGGAGAAACCTGAAAGCATTGTCTGTTGTCATATAATGAGAGGTTTTTTTGGGGGGTGGGTGGGGGGCATTGCACAAGGACACCATGTCATGTTAACCGCAATGGCAGCTTCTACTGTATGAGAGCAGGAAAAAGGATGTCACTGTTGACAAGTTTGTGTAAACAACTGAACAGCTGTCCAGTTACAACGATAATGCATTTGTCAAATGCATAGATGATTCAGATGTTGGAAGGTTTATGAGCGTTTGGGAGGATGGACAAACCAAGTCTTAATTAAATAGAAGGGGAGGGGAGGAGAGCAGAGCAGAGGAGAAAAAGAGTAGAGGGGAGGGGAGGGAAGAGAAAGGGAGAGGGAGATGGAAAGGGAGAGGGAGTAGCATGGAGGGGAGGGGGGAAATGGAAAGGGAGTAGAGTACAGTACAGTACAGTAGAGTGCAGTAGGGGAGAAGAGGGGAGGGGAGGAGAAGAGAGAAGAGAAGAGAAGAGAAGAGAAGGGAAGGGAAGGGAAGAGAAGAGAAGAGAAGAGAAGAGAAGAGAAGAGAAGAGAAGAGAAGAGAAGAGAAGAGAAGAGAAGAGAAGAGAAGAGAAGAGAAGAGGGGAGGGGAGGGGAGGAGAGGGGAGGGGAGAAGAAAGGAGGACAGAGGAGAGGAAAGGAGAGACAGAAGCCTCAGAAACCCAGCTGTTGAAGAGCTGAACAGATAGGAATACAATGGATTTCAAAAGAGACTTTAGTATCCTCCACAACTCTTATTTATGTTGTAACCATAATGGCTAGGAGTTGAAATCCAGGAACATCTGAAATGCTTTACATTTCTCTTATACATTTACTATCATTACTTACTAAGATTCAGTGCAATGCACACCTGGAAATTCTATTCAGCCATTCTTTTGTTTGAAGTCAAGAGCGCTTACTAGATATAAAAAATAGATTATTTTGTATATCATCCAAAATATTATTAAATTAGGATTCGATTATATGCACACACACATTTTGAAAACTAATCTTTCTCACTTCCTGTATTTCATTGAAGCTGCAGTCACAGAAAATTAAATTTTCTCCAATTGAAGAATCTGGTCATAGTCTTATTTGGATAGATTTCTTGTATGTTAGTAAAATAAATGAATGAAAGTTTAAAATGTCTCTTCAAACCTATCCAGTTACTAATATCTCATCCATCTTCTCATTTCAATTTCATTTACTTAGAATTCTTCCATCCCTCTTCCCTCGTCTCATGCTCTACAGGCTTTTTTTAAAATGCATCTTTCAAAACTGTCTTGTTACTTTTCTGTATAATACAAAAACTTGCCTGTAGCCCATTTATAAAATTTTTGAGTTTTAGTCTTTCTATTTGGTCCGTGATAGCTTGACAAGTGCCAATCAGAGGGAGGGATTGTCAATTGTCCTCTCTGGATGTTAGGTAACATCTGCATCATTTGTTATTGTGACCATCTATATAATTATAGATAGTAATACTTTTGAATTGTTGGAAGAAATATCCATTTGGTTCAGTTCCAAGCTGGGAGAAAAGCACTGGAAACATGGAAGCTGATTGGAAAGATTGATGAACAAGACCACATCGGTTTGAGGTCCTGGGCAGCTGACCAAATGGATGTGAGAATGAGGGTTATTTATACCTTCTCTTGGGCCTTGCCCTTGAGCTTCCTGTTCCTGTGCAAGAAATGTATTCTATTGGCTATAGTCAGACTCCTATGGGGCCGGTGTTACCACTGGTTCGTATTATGCATGCACTCCGCGCAAGCGCAGTGTATTACAGAACAGCTGAGATGCGGCAATCCGCTCTGCCATGCCTTTCAACCGGGCTAAAAATGACCAAATATAAGGTATGTATAATGCAAGGGCGGGCGGGAGGGTCAACCTAACCATCAGAGAAAAGCGGTTCTCTCTCACCAACATTGCTATCGGTTCGCCCGAACTGGGCTGAACCGGTAGAAACCTAATGCTGATGTGGGGTCATGTTTGTCTGAATCAAGTTTGATTGAAGCCTGGAGGGTGATGTTGTAATGAAGAAGTTTGTGCTCTAAAAGAGCGTTGGGCAATTCCTATTGTGTCTTAATGGCTTTGTCCTGATTTGGATCTTGAGTGAGGACTAATCCCATCACCCTGAGACTAAAGGTCTTTTGTTTTGTAGATAGGATGGCCCAGTTTTTCTTAATGGGCACCAAATATCTGCTGGGGGTAGGAAGCTGTGGCTGAGTTTCTGTCTCCCTTAATATTTCTATTTCTCTTTTAGGGGAAATATAATATTCTGCCTTTTTAATATTTCCTAAAATATTTCATTCTTCTGTGAGAGGGTGGCTTCCCACAGAATGATGCTGGTTTTTTAAATTATTTTATCTTGATCCAATCTAGGAATAGACTTTCAGAACTTGTAATATCTGATTTCTATATCTGATTTTGATTGCAATATCTGATTTCACTAGCACTGATGACATCACCTCATTTGGGTGATGAAACTTCTGCAAGAAAACAACCAAATTCAGAGAGCACCAAGGACCCCCCCCATACCTGATTTCTCTTCTTTCACTTTTCAATGAAACTTAAATTTTAGCAGTAGACAATTCTAACTTTTATTTTTTTAAAATTTCTCCCTAATTAATCATGAAATCATGCCAATACTGAGACTGGAGTGAAAATATGTAGACAGTCTCTTTTTCTCATACAGAATTTGGAGTTTTACCACCTCTCACGTATTAATTTAATTTTTGAGGACAGGGTCACATCTTGCCTTTCCTCTAGAACAGGGGTGTCAAACTTGATTTCATTGAGGGCTACATCGGAGTTGTGTTTGACCTCAGGAGACCAGGGGGCGTGGCAAGGGTGGGTGTGGCCAGCTTGATGCCACTCGTGTCAGGGGCACTATGGTGGCCTGAATGCTCTGCCAGGGAAAATGGAGCTTGGGAGGCCTCCCGAGCTCCATTTTCGCTGGCAGAGGCACCACGGGCTGGTCTTTTGCTGTTCCCAGGGCGGCCCCACAGCCATATCTAAGCACTCCATAGGCCAGATCCAGCCCCCAGCCCTTAAGAGCTTGACAGCCCTGCTCTAGAACAGCGTTTCTCAGCCTGAACCATTTTAAGATGTGGGGGGGCTTCATGCTGGTGGGGAATTCTGGTCCACACATCTTAAAGTTGCTCAGGTTGAGAAACATTGCTGGAGAAGCCTGAAGATGGAGTCATGGCCACTGGACTTATTTTCTTGTTACTTTCAGATGTTTTAGAAACATCTGCTTCATCAGTCAGAGCAAGCTGGTTGGGCAGAGAGTATTTGAAATGTACCAACTCCTCTAGCACCAACCCCAGGTGTCTCCTCCCCAAATTGCGTTGCAATATGTCAATGAAGATTCTCATTCCGAGACTCTGAACAAAACTAGTAGCATGGCAATAATTTCCTATAAAGTTCCCCATCCTTTTCTACCTGAAAACAAAACTGCAACAATATCAGAAGGAAGGCTGAACATTTCAGAGGAGGACCTTAAAAGGTCATTTTCCCTCAAAGCTAAGATTGTTGTAAATAAAAGGCATATGCTAATATACCAGTAGAAATGTATATCTGCCATTAGACGTAACTGTGACAGAGTTGGAAGGGACCTTGGAGGTCATCTAGTCCAACCCCCTGCTCACACAAGAGACCTGTACTAGGGATTTGAACCACCAAACTGCTGACCTTTCTGATCGACAAGCTCAGTGTTTTAGCCACTTGAGCCAGTACAGTTTATTTAGATAAACCATATCTGAAGTGAGTGAATATAGAAGAAAGTAGAAAGAAAACAGAAGAATAGAGAAGAAAAGGAAAGGAAAGGAAAGAGGAAGGGAGGATGGGAGGGAGGGAGAGAGAAAGGAAGGAAGGGAGGAAAAAAAGAAAAAGATAGGAAGGAAGGTAGGAAGGAAGAACGAAAGAGAGAAAGAAGGAAGGAAGGGAAGGAAGGAGGGAGAGAGGGAGAAAAAGAGAGAAAGAAAGAGAGAGAGAAAGGAAGAAGGAAGGAAAAAGGGAGGGAGGAAGAGAGACAGAGGAAGAGAGAGAGAGAAAGAAGGGAGGGAGGGAGGAAGAGAGAAGGGAAGAGAGAGAGAGAAATAAGGAAGGGAGGGAGGGAGGAAGAGAGAGGGGAAGAGAGAGAGAGAGAGAAAGAAAGAAAGAGAAAGAAGGAAGGAAGGAAGGAAGGAAGGAAGGAAGGAAGGAAGGAAGGAAGGAAGGAAGGAAGGAAGGAAGGAGGAAGGAATTAACTTCCAGAGCAGTCCCAGTATTAGCAATCTGCATTACTATAGCATGGCTGAGGATTTGCATTGGATATTCATTGCATTCAATAAAGAAATCAATATACCAGAAGGGAGAAAATACATATTTCATTTGAGACTGAATTTTCTAAATGATATTTCCGATCTTGTCAAGCTTCTTGTTTGCAGTGAAGGGAGGCGCTTGACATCAGGAGTGAGTAATAGCTCCTGTTATTGACCCCCGGTATCAAATGAATTGAGCACTGAAACTTATTGAATCTTTAGAAACGTGTTCTCTGAGAACAAAACGTATGAGGGGAGGCCTGTGGATTCAGCAATACCAGGCCAGGTTAGGCACTTTTCAAATTTCCCTTCCCAATGCATATATTGCTTTCATGAAAACAAACAAACACCCTACCAGTGTTCTCCCTTTCAAAGTCCTTAACTTCTTAGGATAATATATCTGATACCAGTTCCACTAAGTTCTCCTTTGAACAATTTTACTGAAAAGCCATTAGAAGAGAGAATTACAAATGGACATGATCTTTAGATTGTGTGGAGGTTACCGATAAATGTGTCTATAGGTGAAGAGACAAATGAACATGGAGTCCATTCATGTCCTAAATACAGCTAGCCCTCAAATGATGACCACAATAGAGCCCAGAATTTCTGTTGTTAAGCAAAACAGTTGTTAAGTGAGTTCTGCCCCATTATACAACCTTTTCTTGTCATAGTTGTTAAGACTCACTGAAGTTGTTAAGTTAGTAACAGAGCTGTTAAGTGAATCCGGCTTCCCCATTGTCAGAAAGTCATAAAAGGTGATCACTGGGACCAGTGGTGAAATCCAATTTTTTTTACTGCCGGTTCTGTGGGCGTGGCTTGGTGGACATGGTGTGGCTTGGTGGGCGTGGCAGGGGAAGGATATTGCAAAATCTCCATTCCCTCCCCACTCCTTGGGGAAGGATATTGCAAAATCTCCATTCCCATCCCATTCTGGGGCCAGCCAGAGGTGGCATTTGCCGGTTCTCCGAACTACTCAAAATTTCCGCTACCTGTTCTCCAGAACCTGTCAGAACCTACTGGATTTCACTCCTGCCTGGGACCCCGCAACCATCAGATGGCAACATGAATCAGTTGCCAAGCATCTGAATTTTGATAACATGATAGGGATGCTGCAACGGTTATAAGTGTGAAAAACGGTAATGAATTTTTTCTCAGTGCTGTTGTAACTTCAAACGGTCACTAAATGAATGGTTGTAAATTGAGGAGTACCTATAACTCTGAGGGAGTAGAATGAAAAGTGAAGGATACCTCCTTCCACCTTCCATACTTCCCACAGCTTCAATGGTGGGATTCAAATTTTTTTACTAACAGTTCTGTGGGCATGGCTTGGTGGGCGCTGCAGGGGAAGGATACTGTAAAATCTCCATTCCCACCCCATTCCAGGGGAAGGATACTGTAAAATCTCCATTCCCACCGCACTCCAGGGATAGGATACTATAAAATCTCCATTTCCACCGCACTCCAGGGGAAGGATACTGTAAAATCTCCATTCCCTCCCCACCCCACTAACCTACTTTCCAGCTCCGTGTGCAGGGCAACAAAAGAAGACCCATCCAATCAGCTGGGACTCGGGAAGCAGCGAATGGATGGGGCAGGGTCAGTCAGAGGTGGTATTTACCGGTTCTCCGAACTACTCAAAATTTCCACTACCGGTTCTCCAGAACTGGTCAGAACCAGCTGAATACAACCTCTGCATAGCTTCCATTCTACTTCTGTGGAAATATATGGACAGCCTAATGGTAACAGGAAATAGTTGGTGCCTTCCAAATATCCTTTCTCTTCTTTCTCCATCATCTTGATATGCACTACAGCATATAAGGACTGAAAGAACCATTAAGGACTGAAAGAGAGATTGTTCAAGGTTTTTAAATTCTTCACAAGGGTTTTGTTCTACCGCTCCAGATATTAATAGTGAAAATGTACCTTTTCTGTTTGTTTGTTTCTAAACCTGATTCCGTGGTCTCAAGAGCATGCCTAGAATTGGTGGCGATAATCCAACTAAATTTAGTTAAGCGGGCGTATCCTTGAGAGCATTGATTTTGATTTAACTGTTATGTATGGTTTATAAGCTTTAGTAATATAGTGGGACTTACTTCTAAGTAACCATGTACATAGGATTTCTGATAATCCTGGCTACACTTAGCTGGATCAAGGCTAATACATGGAATTAAAGCCAATGAGACACCATCCTGGCGTTAGATAACCAGATGTGTCAGAAATCCTTTTTTTTTAGTCAATAACTATAAATTCATAAAAAGCCTACAATTAGTCTTAGTTTGATATCCAGATTTTAAAAGACTGAATGGAACCGAGAATTGGAGATTCCCAGTTCGTCTAAATGATGGAAAACGCTCTTTAATTCTGTATCAACCTTTTCAATAGATTTTGGGTTATTTAAGGAAAACAATACTTCAGACTTATTGGATCTCATTGCATTTGTAGAGGGGGGAAAATGAAGAAAACAGCATGTTGCTGGAGATGCAATGAGAATAACAATTCATTAAAGATAAGGAAAGGAAAGGAAAGGAAAGGAAAGGAAAGGAAAGGAAAGGAAAGGAAAGGAAAGGAAAAAAGGAAAGAAGGAAAGGAAAGGAAAGGAAAGGAAAGGAAAGGAAAGGAAAGGAAAGGAAAGGAAAGGAAAGGAAAGGAAAGGAAAGGAAAGGAAAGGAGATGGTCAGTACAGGAAAGCAACCCAAGGAGATAATAAAGAGCCCAAGATTTACAGAGAAACAGAAAGATTACAAAAAAAGGTTTTGAGCTCATGTCAGAAGCCTCGAGGCGCTTCTAGGTTGAAAGGATTAGCTGGTGTGTTATGACCTTATAAGGACATCCGCTGGGGGATTGGCCGGGAAGTTTAAACAACTGTCATTGGCCAGCTGGCGTGCCCGAGCCGCATATAAGGAGGCTCGGCAGTCCAGCCGGCAGCTTGTTTGCCTATACCAATAAAGTGCTGAACGACCAACAGCTGAGTCACGTTTCTTTCCGGCACCGATCTAACACTGGCGATGAAGAACGAGCAAAGAACTGACAGCAGATCAGCAGGCACGATCGCCACTGCTATCCAGAAAGAGCTGAATCACTAAGCGGAATCCCCAGAGCTGAATCACTGAACCATGGCCGGACCACAGGTCTCGATGGCTCCATTCGACCCAAGCCAGGAGAAATGGAAGGCATTCATGGTCCGATTCAGACATTTCCTGGCGGGCAGCGGATTCACCGATCTGGACAATAACAGGAAGAGGCCTCTCTTCCTGGCTCACTGTGCCTCGGGAGTACTGCAAATGGCAATGGATCTCGTGGCACCGAGAGATATCGAGCTGATGCCGTGGTCCGAGCTGCAAGAAGTACTCCAGGATCACTATGCCCCATCGAGCACGCCACTAGCCAACTGCTTTGACTTCCATCAGTGCAACCAGCACGATGGAGAGTCATTCAAAGACTTCGTTTCGGCGCTCTGGAAGATCGCGGCCAGCTGTGAGTTCGAGAACGTGGATGTTCAGCTGAGGGACCGAATAGTCTTCGGCATGAAGGACAGCACAGTCCAAAAGAAGCTCCTCAGCTGAAAGAAAGTGTCTCTGAAAGAGGTGATCGAAGAGGCCACAGCTGCCGAATCATCCGACAGGGCAGCAGCAGCAATGAGGAGATCCAAGGGGATCCACAAGGTCCACAGGGATCTCCAACCATCTTCGGACAAGACCTCCTCTGGGTCTGAATCCGAGTGTGAAATGGCCGTCCACAAGGTCACAAGACCCCAAAGGCGGGAAAAACCCCAAGATGGGGGGGGGGGCGCCACCTCCACCCATGAGAGTCCCCAGCATCGAGACAGAGACGAAAATAAAGAACTGAGGGTCCTACTGAGATTCAGCTGTCCAGTCCGACTTTGAGACGAACAACAGGAACTGAACACCCATCATCCCGACCGGGACAAGGGGACCCACCGACCGCGGGGCGAGTCGTCTACTCCAGCCAGAGGCGCTAGGTGAGGCCCCGCAAACTCAACGGCAGAGTTCCAGGATGTCCACCCGCAGGGACAGGAGCAAGCAGGAGCCAGACCGTTCCGGAGCAGCATCGTTGAACAAACTGAACCACGCAGGTCAGGTAGGACTATCAGTTGTCCCGCCTACCTGCGTGACTATGTGACCTACATTGGCCATGGATGGATTGACTAAGAACTAGGAGGGGAGGGGTGTTATGTCCTTATAAGGACATCCGCCGGGGGATTGGCTGATTCCACTGGCGGGAAGTTTAAACAACTGTCATTGGCCGGCTGACGTGCCCAAGCCGCATATAAGGAGGTTTGGCAGTCCAGCCGGCAGCCTGTTTGCCTATACCAATAAAGTGTTGAACGACCAACAGCTGAGTCGCGTTTCTTTCCGGCGCCGATCTAACATGGTGACATCACTATTGCCCTGGGGATGCAACCAGGGGTGGGCTGCTAGGGGTTCTCAGGGGTTCAGGAGAACCTCTAGCTAAGATTCTGTGCAGTTCGGAGAACCCCCAAATCCCACTCCTGGCTGGCCCCGCCTACCCTGCCCCTCTCCTCCCAGGAGTCTCCACATGGCCCTTACGTGGGCCATCTCCACATGGCCCAGGTAAGTGCAGGGCGTGTGCGGAGGCTCAGGGAGGGCAAAAAACAGGCCTACCAGATGTTTCCGGCCTCCAGAGGGCCTCCGCCGCCTGGGGAGGCTGTTTTCGCCCTCCTGGAGCTCAAGTAAAGCCTCCGGAGCCCAGGGAGGGCAAAAACGCCCTGCCATGGTGCAGGAGGCTGACTAGGCCATGCCCACGCGCATCCAGCAACTGGGCAGAGAACCCCTTGAAGCCCACCCCTGAATGCAATAGGGTCCTTTCATGTCCCTGAGAGGAGTAGAGTGAAGGATGAGAGCTCAACCCCATCCCACGGCAGGTCTCAGGTCTCACAGGGTTTCTAACCTCCTGCCCAGTGTTCCAATCACTGGAGCCACCATGCTTCCACCTGAGATTAAGAGAGGATAAATCAGGACTACCAGACATTAGACAAAGGAGAACAATTGGAAAGAAGGACAATTGCTGGTTGGGGGTGGGGGGAGAGGACACTGTAGCTAACTTTCTTGCTATCCATGACAAACACTACAGTGAAAAACTGCAAAAAAAAAAAAAGTACTTAGGCCCTCATTTATATGAAATCACTTTTTCCAACTTCTGAAAAACTGGATTCTTCAGTGAATTGCAGAGATGTGCCAGAGCAATTAGGAAGTAAAAAACCTTCAGCAGGTAAATGATTAAGATCATGTCCATTGCAGGCAACAGTAGAGTGGACAGAGGGTATTAAACAACTAATTTCAATCAATCAGAACAGAGCTGGAAGGGATTTTGGAGGTCTTTAAGTCCAACCCCCTACTCAAATGGGGGACCCTATACCATTTCAGACAAGTGATTCTTCTTCCAGTCCCTTCTTAAAAGCCTCCAGTGATGAAGCACACACAACTTCTGGAGGCAAGCTGTTCCACTGGTTAATTGTTCTCACTTTTAGGAAATTTCTCCTTGATTCCAGATTGCTTCTCTCCTTGATTAATTTCGGGATTAATTAATTAATTAATTTTGGGAAACATTTGGGCGAATAGGTAGTAAAAAATGCTTTAAAAGGTTTTTAAAAAGGCTCTGATGATCACGTGCCACAGCTGTGATTGTCAGAGCCTTTTTTTTTTACTTTTTTAAAGCATTTTTTTACTACCGGTTCCAGAAAACTGGTAGTAAAAAAAATGCTAAAAAAGTAAAAAAAAAAAAAAAAAATTCTGATAATCAGCTGAGCGGCACACAATTGTCGGAACTCTTTTTTTTTTACTTTTTAAAGCATTTTTAACTACTGATTCTGGAGAACTGGTAGTTAAAAAATGCTAAAAAAATTTTTTAAAAAAAGTTCCGACAATCAAGTACCACTCGTTGGAAATTTTTTTTTTTTTTACATTTTTTACTACCGGTTTGGGCGAATCGGACCGAACTGGTAGCATTTCACCCCTGGTCAGGCATTTTAAGAAGACCAAAGGGAGGTCAGAGATCAAACATTCCCAGTTAGGAATGTTAGAAGTAGAAGCCCATGAAGGTTATTTATGAGCAACAAGGAAGGAAGTAAAGGAAGAACGGACAAGGGCTTCCTCTCTATCCATCTAGCATTGCCTATCTGGAGTAAGTAGGTATCTATCTGGAGTAAGTAAGCCGCCTTTGGTCTGACCTAAGCGTAATACATAAAATTATGCAATGTCCTATATGTCAATTACTACTTCAGCTTCAACCACAACAATACATGAGCAAATAATAGATATAAACTTAAGGTAAACCGCTCCAAACTCGATTGCAGAAAATACAACTTCAGCAACAGAGTGGTCAATGCCTGGAATGCTCTACCTGACTCCGTTGTTACTTCCTCAAACCCCCAAAACTTTAACCTTAGACTGTCTACTGTCGACCTCACCCCATTCCTAAAAGGTCTGTAAGGGGCCAGCGTGCCTACCATCCCTGTCCTAATGTTCCCCTTTATTCGTATGCATTTCATGCATTCATAATCATGTTTATAGTTATATCTGTTATCGAATACACGCTTGACTAAATAAATAAATAAATAAATAAATAAATAAATAAATAAATAATCAATCAATCAATCAATCAATCAATAAGGATTCAGAGGTTGGCTGGCAGCAAGTTCCATCCTGGAACGAAATGAACCCAATGTATCAGCTGGGTAAAAGACCAAGGCCAAGGTGTCCACTATTTGAGCGGACAGTCCACTTCTTTCACATTATGTTCACTATTTTTTTTCACAAAATAGTGGACTTTTTTTTTATTCAAAAGTTTTATGATTGTATATTTTTTAATATTTCTCAACGTTGTACTGAAATTAAAGAATTATTCCTTAAACACAAAGAATTGATCAATGCTGCGCAGTCCAATAAAAAATACACACGACAGCAAAGTAAAATGTAATTTAATATTTTACATATTATTATAATATATTTGATGTTTTGAATTTTAAGTAAAGTTTTGAAGTGATTATTTTAATACGTACTAAAATGTTTTTAAGAAAATATATAATTTAATTGTAATTTTTTTTTAATTTTTTTACTACTTAACACCCCCCCCCCCCCGCTTGTCTGCTATTTTTGGAAGCAGACCTGGCAACCCTAAATTAGGCCAAAAAGGCAAGGAGATGCTTTCTTCCCTTTCAACCTTTAATCACTCTCATCCAATCTCTGATTAGATTAAATTTGTCTGGTTGGCCACACTACATCAAGATGAGAATTGCAGCGCAAGCCAGAGAAAGCTGGCATTCACAGCAGGGATGCACAGAACGGGTGGGGCAGGGCTCTAAAAGCAGTATTTTATCACCAGAATCTGTAAAGCTGGAGGGTAGACTTTAGGGCTGGAGAAAAATTTATGCTACCTTAATCTGGCCTCTTATATGACAATCTTTCATAGATCTGTATCTGAAATGTGCCTAAGGCTTGTTCGCTTGCACGCTATAGAGTGTAGAAGAGTGCTTTGATTTTTGAAATCTCAGCCGTGCCACCGGGCACCCATGAGGTCCCTTGGAGGGTGAATGCCAAGATTTACAGTAGCTGTGGCACACACTCCTGTCTCTAAAATATTTATCTCCCTTCATTAACATTCTACCAAAACAATCCCAAACTAATGCATGACCTTGCAATTATCTATTCTGCTTTTCTTCCCTTTCTGTTCCAGATTATTTTTAATTTTGGGGGAAGGAAGGGAGGGAGGAAGGGTTAGGATTAGGGTCAGTGGTGGAATTCAAAAATTATTACTACCGGTTCTGTGGGCGTGGCTTGGTGGGCATGGTGTGGCTTGGTGGGCGTGGTAGGGGAAGGATACTGCAAAATCCCCATTCCCTCCCAATTTATTGCCATTGTGCCATCTAATTTTTATCTGAACCATACCTTCTTTTCTGAAGCTTTTTCTTCCTTGTTTATTTTTTTAGATTTCTATCCAGGCTTCCCTGGTTTTAATAATTTCTATGATGGATCTCCAATTCTACATTCCTCTTAGTTATGGAAAGTAATGGTGTGGCCACAGTGACCTATCATATTGTGGGAAGCCCCCCCCCCCCGAAGATGGAAATATTTCCGAAATATTAAAAAAGGTAGAATATTATATTTCCCTAAAGAAGAAATGGAGAAACATGTTTTAGGGGCAGAAAGCAACCCCCAGTCTTTCTTAATAGCCCACAGCAGATGCCAGCACTTAAGGAGATAAAGAGCTTATTGAAAGAAGAAGCCAACTATCTAGATGGCTCTATTCATAAGCAAAGCAAATACTGCAGGCAGAAATCCATTCAAGACAGGATATTTCAAAACTCCTTTCAGCAAAGTTTGACAGCTAACAAAAGCAGAATGGTAGAATTAGTACAGCAGTGCCCCTCACCCAAGATCCAGCATAGAATGAAAGTCATTAGCTGCAATAGGAATTGTCCAACACTCTTTCAGAACACAAGCCCCTTCATTGCACAACCCCCCTCCTTCCAGCAGCATTTCAGGACCTGTATAAAAATCCTGGCACTGATCTAGTTAATTGTTCAGCTGACCCAGAACCACAAACGCTGGTCATTCTATTCACCAATAAATGGACCTTCTTTCCAATCAGTCTCCAGCCTCCATATTGTTTCCAGTATCTTTCTCCCAGCTTGGAACTGAACCAGATGGATTTTCCTTCCAACTGTAACTTATTGGTGTGATATTATTTCCCTACCTCAGTGATGGCTAACCTTTTTGCTGTCGTGTGCCAAAAGCGGGGGGAGCACAGGGGCGGGTGTCACACACAGGTGTGCTCACACTCTTAATTCAATTCCCCCTGCGCCCCCCACAAATGCGCATACGACCCCCCTTCACGCTTCCCCCGCTTTTGGCACGCAGTGGCAAAAAGATTACCAGTGGGCCTGGTAGGCCTGTTTTTTGCCCTCCCCAGGCTCCAGAGGCTTTCTTGGAGCTTGGGGAAGGCAAAAACAGCCTTCCCCACTCCCCCAGAGGCCCTCTGGAGGCTAGAAACAGCCCATTTCCCAACTTCCAGTGGGCCCAGAAGGCCCGAAAATTAGCTGGCTGGCATGCGCATGTGCGCTGGAGCTAAGCTAGGGCAACCCTTGCGTGCCCACAGATATGGCTCCGTGTGCCACCTGTGGCACGTGTGCCATAGGTTCGCCATCCCGGCCCTACCTCTCCTCGGCCCATTTCATTTCAAGGCGTTGCAGTTTGTCATTCATCAGTTCAGTTCACTTAAGCCACCACCTTCCTAATGCGGGTGCCTTTCTCTAGTGTCTTTCTTTATGAATTTGTCTGTTATCACTTGTTAGTAAATCACTCCATTCTGTCTTTAAAGAAGATCTGTGTTTGCCAAGCATCTCTGCGGTATGTTACAAAAACTGTACTTCAGACTGCAACCCTTTCCCATGTCTTCCCAGAGATGGATCTCATGATACCATTACTGCATTAATTTTCTTTCATGTATGAAAGGAAAACAGGCAGGGGTGGGATTCAGCTGGTTTGGACCAGTTCGGGCGAACCGCATGCTAATTTTACATCTGGTTCGCTGAACTGGTAGTTGCAAGGACTGGCTGGCCCCGCCCACCCCGCCCATCCCAGGAGTCTCCATGCGGCCCATTTTGGATGTCAGGTAAGTGCAGCGCCCACGTGGAGGCTCTGGGAGGATGAAAAACGGGCCTCTCAGAAGTTCCGGATGAAGTGGTTCGGGAATAACGAGAGGCACAACCAAGCAAGTGACAACAGCTCTTTAATTTACAGTGAGACTTCAGCAAAAACTCAGAGGCTGCAGCCCTCCTTATATACAATCCTGGAGGGACTGTCAGCCAATCAGAAACGTAGGCAGGTTTGAAACTCCCGCTTAAAAGTATCAATACATAACACCCTTCCCTTCCCAGAAAGCACTAACATTCAAAAATTTACATAAGTACACACAAAATCTCACAGGTGCCCAGGCCGAGTTCTCGTCCTAGTTGACCTGCGCAGTTCAGTGTTTGGTGGGGCGTCGAGCTGGTCGGAGGGACTTTCTGTCTCTCCCGGCTCCGCCAATGGAACCTCCTGGATTTTGTCCGGGGCGTGGTTATCCCCGGTTGGGAGTGGCGACTCGCTGGGGCAGCGCTGGAACCAGGGCTTGTCAGCTAAGTATTCTCGCGAACCCGGGCTTGAGTTAGCTGTTTTGGGAAAGTTGTTATAGTTAGGCTCGGAGATGTCTAAATTGATGTTTGCTTCGCCGACTACCCTTTTTCTCAGTTGGTCTATGTGGCGCTTCCAGAGTCTGTCTACCCCTACGTCTACCGTATAAGATTTCGGGCCTGTTATGCCCACTATGGTTCCTGCAACCCATAGCGGTCCGCTGGCATAGTTCCGAGCGAACACCGGGGACCCAACCTGAAACTGTCTTAGTCCGGAGGTCTCTCCCTTGAAGTTTTCGTGCGAATAGTTGGGGTGAAGCCTATCTAACACGCACCGAAGCTTCCTGCCCATGAGGAGCTCTGCTGGGCTTCTCCCTGTGGCTGTGCATGGTGTGGCATGCTGGACAGCTAAGAATTGGTCTATCCTGGCCTGCCAGTCTCCGTTATCTAGTCTGGATAGGGCCTCTTTGGCCGTTCTTACAAAACGTTCGGCCAATCCGTTAGAAGCCGGGTGGAACGGGGCCGATAGGGCATGGCGGATGCCCAGTCCGGCCAAGTATCCCTCGAACAGGGTTGCTGTGAATTGAGGGCCGTTGTCAGATACTAGGGTATCCGGTAGGCCATGTGTGGCAAATAGCTTGCGAAGAGCTTTAATAACAGCCTCGGCTGTGGTGTAGGGCATTAGGATTATTTCAAGCCATTTCGAAAAGGCATCTACTACAATTAAAAATGTTTGCCCATGGAAGGGGCCAGCAAAATCAATATGGATCCTCCCCCATGGCCCTTTGGGTTTCTCCCACTCCTGGATGGGTGCTACCGGGGGATCAGGGCGAGACTCCTGGCAGGGTCTGCACTTTCCCACCCACTCGGAGATAACTTGGTCCATGTTGGGCCACCATACATAACTGCGGGCTAAACTTTTCATTCTGACAATGCCCGGATGCCCTTCGTGCAGCAATTCTAAGACCCTTGTTCGTAATTTTGTTGGCACTACCACCCTGTCACCCCACAACAAACAACCACCTTGCGTAAACAGTTCGTTTCGTTTGTTTAAAAAACCTTGGTATTCCCCCCCGTCCACCTTGACCAGCCACCCTTTCAGCACCCACCCCATCACAGTACGAATGATCGGGTCCCTGGCTGAGGCTTTTGCCACTTCGGCAGAGGAAATAGGTCCCAAAGTTAATGTGTCCAGTAGAAGGACGGAGGCCTCTGGTGTTGGATTGGTCAGTAAGTCAGGTAGGGGACAGCGGCTGAGGGCATCCGCGTGACCCAGGGTCCGTCCGGGTCGATGTACCAGCTGATATGAATAGGCCGAAAGAAAAATAGCCCATCTAGTCAAACGTGGGGAAAGAGCAGCGGGGGTGGGCCTGTCGCCTGCCAAAAGTCCTAGCAAGGGCCGGTGATCAGTCACAAGTTTGAATTGCCGGCCAAAAAGGTATTCGTGGAACTTTTTAACCCCCGCAATTGCAGCCAGAGCCTCTCTGTCCAATTGGCTATAGTTTCGCTCTGCGCTTGACAGAGTGCGAGAGTAAAACGCAATGGGCGCCTCTAGGCCGTTCGGCAGTCTATGGCCCAGGACGGCACCAACTCCTACGGGGGAGGCGTCACAAACCAATACAAGCGGTAGCGCTGCGTTGTATTGGATTAGAAAACTGTCTTCTGATAGAAGTCTCTTTACTGCCTCAAAAGCGGCTGCTTGTGGTTTCCCCCAGACCCATGGTACATTCTTCCCCAATAGTTTGTGAAGGGGATCTGCGACGGTAGCTTTGTCTTTCAGGAACATTGAGTAAAAATTGAGCAGTCCAAGGAAGGCTTGGAGCTCTGCTTTGGTCTTGGGGGCAGGTGCGCTCTTAATCGCTCTCACCTTGCTTTCGGTAGGGTGGATGCCTGTGCCGTCCACCCTGTACCCCAAAAATTCAACGGAGGGGACAGCGATCATACATTTATTTTTCTTTAACTTTAGTCCCGCTTCCCTAAATCTAGAAAGGACGTTCCTTACTCTGTCCCCTAACTGACGTTCGTCCTGAGCGCTGACTAGAACGTCATCAAAATAGGGCACCACTCCAGGGAGCCCTTGCAGGAGGCACTCCATGGTGCTTTGAAACAGGCCGGGTGCAACGCTCACCCCAAACTGGAGCCTGGTGCATTTGAAAGCACCCCTATGAGTTACAATCGTTTGCGCCTCTGCCGTGGCATCATCAACTGGTAATTGTTGATAGGCTTGAGCCAGGTCTAATTTGGCAAAAATTTTTCCGGGCCCCAGGGAGTGTAGTAGATGATGCACGATCGGCACCGGATAGGCGCTCGGCTGCAAAGCCTTGTTGATCGTGCACTTATAATCGGCGCAGATCCTAATTGAGCCGTCAGACTTTACTGGGGTCACTATAGGGGTTTCCCACTTTGCATGGTCAACGGGAACCAGCACCCCTTGTTTAATTAATTTGTCCAGTTCCGCATCGATCTTTGGTTTCAATGCGAAAGGCACCCGCCTGGCCTTGAGTCTTATTTGGGCTACATTGGGGTCTAAGTTAAGGGAGATAGGGGTCCCCACATACTTGTCCAACGTGTCCCCGAAAACGTCCTGGAACTCGGTCAGGAGACTGTTTTTTAACGATGACTTGAGCATCTGGTGGACGCCGGTGAAGCCCATGCCGAGAGCTCGGAACCACCCCATGCCGAGAAGGCTGGGAAGCTGCTTCGTGACGATGGTCAGCGGCAGGTCTCTCTCGTAGTCTCCGTAGGTGACTCGGAACGTGCCCACGCCTTCGAGGGGGACTCGGTTCCCCTGGTAGTCTAGGATGCGCAGTCTCTGCTTGGAGAGCTGGTCCTTCCGGAACGATGGCAGGAGGGTCTTTAGGGTCGCCCAAGACATTATAGAGAGAGCCGATCCGGTGTCGATCTCCATCGAGCATGGCTTGCCGTTGATTTCGACCACCGTGCTGACTTTGTCCTCGATTTCCGCGCTGGCCTGGTCTATGTGAATGCTGCGGCCATCTCGCGGTTCAAATTCGCGCCGTTTTTTCGCGCCGCCTTCTCTCGTTGGCTGTTTCTGGCGCGTTGATTCTGGTTGGCTGCGGCGCTCACGTGGTTGGTGTTTTCTGGGCAGAATGGCTCTACAGACTCGCGCCAAGTGCCCTTTTTTCTCGCAACGCCTGCAGATAGCCTCCCTGTATTTGCAGGACAGTCTATCATGGTGCCCTCCACAGCTGGAGCAACTTCGCCGAGGGCTGCTGGTGTCTTTTCTCTGGCGCTCGGTTCGGAAAACGTCCTCATCCGACTCGGACTCCGAGCTGGATCCGGCGTCTTCTCTGTGCACTGGGGCAGACTTGGGGTTTTCTTTGCTGGTCAGCGGACACTGCAGCGTTTCTGCGGCTTTTGTGGAGGCTTCGTGAGCCTGGCCTCGTCTAGGGCTCCAGCAAGTGTCAGATCAGGCTTGGCGAGCAGGCGCCGTTGCAGCCTAATGTCCCGAACACCGCAGATCAGTTGCTCAAGCAACGCATCGTCTAAGTCTCTATAGTCGCAATGGGTTGCGGCTTTTCTCAGGCTGGCCATGTATGCGCTGACCAGTTCTCCCTCTCGCTGAACGCGCTGTCTGAGTTGGTATCATTGCACGAACTTGGAGGGCACGGGAGCGTAGTGAGCCCGGAGCGTGGCCATCAGGGTGTCCCAGGAGACGGTCTGAACCGGCGTTGGCTCACACAGTGACTCTGCCATCTCGAACACGTCCGGTCCACAGTGGCTTAGGAAGAGGGCCCTCTTCCGATTAGCGGAGAGCCCTTGCATGTCGCTGGCTTCGAGCGAGCATTCAAACCTCGTGAGGTACGAGACCCATTTTTCGCGGGTCGGATCAAAAGGCTTGGGCGGAACGTAGGCAGACATGTTCGGTATGCCTCCTGTAGTTCGCCTCGTCGCCTAGCTGAAGCTCGTGGTCTCACTGGTTCGCTTCTTGTGACCTCGATCCCACCTTCGTCGCCAATGAAGTGGTTCGGGAATAACGAGAGGCACAACCAAGCAAGTGACAACAGCTCTTTAATTTACAGTGAGACTTCAGCAAAAACTCAGAGGCTGCAGCCCTCCTTATATACAATCCTGGAGGGACTGTCAGCCAATCAGAAACGTAGGCAGGTTTGAGGGGACTTCCTGTTTGCTGTTTGTCCCCGCTGGACGCTCCTCTGGGATCGTCGAACCCACTGCCTGTAAGAGCCGCCTTTTTCAGCGGAATGGCGGCTCGAAAAAACTCCGTTTCCATTAGGAAACGGAGATAGAGCCGGCTGGGGTGGGTAGAGTCCTCTGCCTAATCCCAAAAGTTTTTTATTTACTTTTGGGAGGGAGCGGAAGAGACTCCCCGTATCCCCAGCCGACGCTCCGGGCTCTGGGAAATCTCTGCTACACGCAGAGCTAGGGGGCAAAAGCAAGCCTGTAAATCTGTCAAATAAATTAATTAAAGAAGATATGAGCTGGACCTTTGATCCTGAAGCGCAAGTATTCCTTTTATTCTATTTTGCCTAAGAAGTGAAGTGAAGGGAAAAAAGTTTTTTTTTAAAATGGCGATTGCTGCTGCGGCTTGAAGAGAGGCTGAAAGGGAAACTCCTTCCGTTTTCAATTACAAAGTAGCAGAATGAATACTTTTGGCTGTAACTGAAGGCAAAATCTCACTCTCATTTCTGTGTTTTTTTTTCTTGTTTCTTTTTTCTCTTTGAGGATTTGATATTGATCTTGGTTGGAAAAAAGTTTTTTTTTCTCTCTCTTTTCCAGTAAATTTTGTCTGCGTGGAAAAATGGCACTGAGACTTATAAAACTAGACAAACAGGCAGTGGGGGGGGATTCCCCCATTAATAAATTACATCAACAAGTTTTAATTCTCCAGTCACAGAAACCTGACTTTAATATAATAGAATTTCTTCTTGAGGAGATTGTAAGAAGGGATGAGATTGTGAATCAGCAACTTGAAAAATTTAAGTTGGAAATCAAAGAAATTGGTGAACTGGTGAAATCTAAGTTTGGCTTTTTGGATCGAAAGATTTTAAAAGTAGCTAATGGCTTAGCAGACTTTATGACTCAGTTGGAAGCAAATACTAACTCTAAAATGAAAGAAACTGAGGAGAATTTGGATGACAAGATCCAAAAAATTAAAAAGGATTTGGCAAACATTCAGGATAATAGTTCAGAAGACAAACTTAAAATGGAGGCTGATCAAAAGACTGTTATTGAAGAAAATGTACAACAGAGGATTGAAAGAGAAGTTTTAATGATCCAATACAATTTTACAGAATATGCAATTAGACTGAGAGGTTTGCAGGAAGATGACAGAGATGATTTAAGGAAGATATCTTCTGAAATTCTGGCTGGGATTTTAAAGGTTCAACCTGATGAAGTGTTTTGCAGGATTGACAGAATTTATAGAATAAACTCCTGGTTGGCAAAACAAAGGCAATTGCCTAGAGATGTGGTGATTTATTTTACAGACAAAGAAATTAGAAATAATATTGTCCAGAATTCTTATGACTCTGCTTTGCAATTTTGTGGAAGAAAGATTTGGATTTTTAAGGAACTCCCGCCCAAGATGTTAATGGAGAGGAAGAAATTTGGTTTTCTAGTGAATGAGTTAAAAAAAAGGAATATTCTATTTAGGTGGGACGTCCCAGTTGGTTTAATATTGAGACACCAAGGAGTAAGATACCAACTGGATACAGTCGAAAAAGCGGAAGAATTTTATCAAAAAATTTTAAAAATAAATTTAACATCTTTGGGCATAACACAGGACAAGCAAAAGGAGTTGGAAATAAAGGGAAAACATCAAATTACAGAGGCTGTGGTAGATAAACTGTCTCTGGACTCCTTGGATACCCCAGCTGGACTGTCTATAAATTTGAGAGCAGTGTCATCTGATTTTAATGTGATGAACTATCAACTTACAGACAAGTGCGTAAATCAACCAGTTGATATACAAGTGAAGGAAAAGACATATGAGATAATAAAACAAAACCAACAAGATCAATTTACAAAGCAGAATGACAACCGATCAGCTGATACACAACTTGTAGGAAGGAAATCTGGATGGAAATGCAACCCGCAAAAGAAAAAGAAAAGAAACAGATCTCGTAGAAATAGTAGTTTCTAAACCAAGCAACAGTGAAGCCAGGGATTTTAAAAAAAAAATAAATGAATATGTGAAAAGATATTGGAGGCGAATTATTGTTTAATACTATCTTGAGGAAAGTGGCAGATCTCTGCAATGCCGTGATTTTGGGATGTGGAAAGAGCCTTACATTGTTGGATTTGAACTTGAACTATCTATTTTGGATTTCTCTTACCGATAAATATATTATAACTATTTTGAGTTACAAGGCAAGAGAGTCATGCTGGGGCATGCAGAAGATCTGGCTGTTACCCACAAAGATGATGGGGATTTATAATCCTGATGAAAACCACAATTACAACTATATGGAATATAATTATAATGTCACTCGGGTGGTTGTTTTTATTTTTATATATACATGAGGATATTCATTATTGATGGGGGCAGAAGATGACTGAAGATTTTGAATAAACTGTTGCACCAGGATGCTATGTTACCCTATTATGGATGATGGATTTAACAATCTAGTGGAAAGACATCAAAGAAGATACTAAATGAATTATAAATTTAAAGTTATTGTCTTTTTTTATAAAATGGAATGTATATATAGACATATGTATATTTTAGCAGAGTGGGCAGTGGATTATATTTAGAATTGTAGTGCATGGTAATCTTGCAGGAAACTGGGTTGAAATAGGCTAGTTTAGTGATTGATTAGTTTAAGAAAAAGGATTTTTAAGTCATATATTTTGGGGAGTGGAAGAATCGGATAGAACTGAACAAATGTTAAATTTGGAGAAGGCTGCTTTGAAATGTTAAATTAATATATATAAAAGTAAAGGTTATGTTGTTGTAATAATAATAATATTTTATAAGTTTGGGGGAGGAGAAAAAGGGTAGATTGTGAAAAGCGGAGAAAAGCGGAGTTATAAGAATACTTTGCTAAGGGTCAGTACTTTGAGGAGTGAGTAAGGGCATGGTAAAATATTATGTAATTAATTATGAATTAGCTTATTGTTGTGAAGAAGAAGTCACGGGGGGGGATGGGTGGTGAGGGGGGGTTAGGGAAGAAGGGAGGAAAAGGGGGAAAAACTTGTATTTGAAAAACTTTTTCAATAAAAAAAAAAAAAAAAAAAGAAACGTAGGCAGGTTTGAAACTCCCGCTTAAAAGTATCAATACATAACACCGGAAGTCCAGAAATGGGCCATTTTCTCCCTCCCGGAGGCTCAAGAAAAGCTTCCGGAACTTGGGTAGGGTGAAAACGCCCCCCCCCCGCCATGGTGCAGGAGGCCGAGTAGGCCACGCCCACCATGGCCAACACCCACCCAGCAACCGGGCAGAGAACCAGTTGCTAAAATTTTTGAATCCCACCCCTGAAAACAGGAATGGAATTACTAGTTATACCAAGTAAATCAGTAATATATTTTTCCTGCCATTTGGAGGTTGGACAAACACAAAAGGTTCATGTAAAATTCTTCCTGGGGTAGGTCTTGGATGATCTCAGAAATCTAACCAGAGTTGGAACTGACAGGGATTCAGATAGGAGATCAAAAGTGAGGACAGGTGGTCCCCATTTAGTGACCACAGTTGGGACGGGCAACTCAGTCATTAAACAAAGCAGTTGCTAAAAGAAAGCCTTGCTGTGCTTACAATCTTACTTCAGCTTTCCTTTGATTTACAGACTTTCAAGAGGCCGTAAATGCAGGGATTGATTGTGAAGTTATTTTTTTTCATCATCCCTGTAACTGTGAATGGTTGCAAAATGAGGCAGTCATTAAATGAGGACGTCCTGGGTTGCTAAGTTCTGGAGTAGGTCTGGGGAGACTCAGGTTCGGGTTCAGCCAGAACCATAGAAATGGAGGGACTTTAGACCACTTTTTCTTAACTTAACGTGCCTTACAGCATTGCTCTAATGCGACAAAATGTAGATTCCTCTCTTGTAGAAATGGAGGAATATAACTTAATAAATAAACACCAAGGCTGCAACCCCAAAATTGGGCACTTTCAAAATACCCAAAGATGCTTTATTTTCAACACAGTTCTACTATAATCCTTTTTTATTTTAATAAAAAACGTTCTCTGAGGCATTTTTCTGTAGCCTGAAATGTTAAACCTACCTGATCTTTTAAAACTTAAGGGCAAAAGTTAAGCTCTATTTTAAAGTTACATTCCTTGTGAGGGGGGAGGTCTTTCTTTCTTTTTTTTTTTTACGTTTACAAAACTCGCCACAGCTTCTAGAAATGGAGACCTTCAAATTGCTTCACCTAGAAGCGATGATAGTCCATTGTTTTGTAAATGCAATTTCACCTGTGCACAATTTTTCAAGGCCCAGCGACACAGACTGACTGGCTAAATTACTCAAAGCCACCTGTGGTCCCACTCATCCTCCTCGCTTTGGCAAATGCAATACATCTCAGGGCATTGAATGAAACGGTGTGATGCTGAAAAATCACATCCCAAGTTGTCTATTACTTGTTCTTTTTCTTTAAGGTACTAAGAGTTTTGTCCATTTTCCTCCTCTGGCTCCTACTTCATTTCTTCCTTCTTGTCCCTCTCTGTTTTCTGTTTCTCCTCCTCCTCCTCCCACCCTTCCTCCTCTTTGCAGCATCCAATTTCATTTTGTGGTCCATCGGCAAAAGATTCCATATAAAGTGGAATGACTGAAGGGTTCTAGAACAGTGTTGGCGAACCTTTCCGGCAGTGCCGAAACGGGAGTGTGCGTGTGCTTGTGTGCATGCTGGAAACCGGAAGAGCAGCCGCCTGGTGTGCATCCGTGGGAAAGCGGAAGAGTAGCTACCGGTGCGCATGCACATGCCAGGAAAATGATATTTTGGTTTCCGGCACCAGCCACCTGGCCTTCCGGTTTCTGGCATGCATGCGCACATGAAGACCAGCTGGCCGATGCACATGCATGTGCTGGACAACGGAAGATCATCTTCCTAGTGTGCGCATGTGCACAGGGTGGTTCCTCTTCCAGTTTCCAGTGTTCCCGTGTGCGTGAAGACAAGCTGGCTGGCACCCCGGAACCCGGAAGAGCAACAGGCGACGGCTCGTGTGCCCGGACAGATGGCTCTGTGTGCCACTTCCGGGACGCATGCCATAGGTTCGCCATCATGGTTCTAGAATGTCGCAACATCCCAGGACAATGTCTAGTCCAGCATTTCCCAACCAATGCTGGCTGAGGGATTCTGGGAGTTGAAGTCCACGCATCTTAAAATGGCCAAGGTTGAGAAATACTGGTCTAGTTTGTGTGTAGGGAGCCTTGGGTGGAAGTTTCTAGTTCTCCTACAAAACAAATACTACCTTATGATCTCCATCAATATTCCCAAGTATTTCTCCACTCATAATCAGGGCTTGCCAAGTTCTGCAGCTAGGTCCTACATTGTGATTTCCCTTTCTTGTGCTTAAGGTAATGAGATTTCTTAAGATTAAAGAACATAAACTATTTGTTGGTAAACTCCTATGAAAGTTACCTGGGTTGAGGTAAGACCAATTCATTCATCTCCATTCAGTTCAAGACATAGATGGTTTAAGTATCTGCCATTCATAATCCCATGACTTTTTATAACTAATGGATCTGTTTTACAATACAAAACACAAGGATTAGAAAAGTGTTGGGTATTGAGATTCCATTTTTTAAAATTATAAATTACTTTTTCTGCTGTTATCCTTAGGTAGGTTTTTGCTGTTGTTATAGAGAATCCACCTTGATTAGAAGGAAAAGATCTAGCCAATTTCAGAGTTTGTGGATGTGATGACTCCCCCGGAAGCTTCCCCAGATATCTCTTCATATGTCAGTTTGGGGGAGGATGAACCAGTTCCTGACACGTCAAGAGGGGAGTTGCTCAATGGCTCCAAGTAGCCGTCTGAGAGTCATTTGGCTGAAGCACAGCTGCAGCAGGACAGCCCTGTTGTCAGACCTGGAAACCATCTTTTGAATTGGGCCTTCAGGCCTGCCACATTTACTGCTGTGGGAAATTGGGAGAGGGGATTGTATGGATTGTATGTATGGGTGATATATAGTCATAATAACATTCCTTTCTCAGAAAGTCAAGGCCGTCTTGCCCTGCACCTGGAAGGCTGGACCTGGGAGGCATCTCCTGTTGGGATGGTGCTTTGATTGGACCTTGTGATGGACTTGTGGATGTTGGGCTTGGACTTTCCTTTGGGTGGGGAAAACCTGGAAATTTTCAGATTCGGGTTTTCCCAGATGTGCCAATTTCTAGTCAGGTGCCTTAACCACCAACCTGGCCTTTTACCACTAAAGGCAAAGATTTTCCTCTATATGTGCATCTCATAACTAGAGAGGTTGGAAATAATTATAGGTTGCAGGAATATTTCAGAGTAGTAGATAAGCTAAATATCCTCTCCCTCTCTAACTAAAGGAGACCCCTGCTCCCTTTCAAGTTTGTTTTGAGACTTGGGCTTGGCAACCTTACAGAGAAACCATTATTTCTTTTGAAGTTCCTCTATAATCCTGAGATCGAATAGAATTAAGTTATCAGGAGTTAACCATTGGAAAAACCATGGGAAGGCACTATCAAGATATACACACACAAATATAGTTACAAGAAAAAAAAAATCTTCAGAGAATTCATGCAAGGAAGATAGCTGAAAGCAAAAGAACAAGTTCATTTCAAATTTCAGGATGCCTCCCTTGATCGTTTATACGTTTTTAAGGGCCTCTCCAGAAAAGTACCAAAAGATAATGACAACAGGACCAGAGAAGCCTAAATATGATGTAAGGAAGACAAAAAAATAATCACATCACAAATAAGTAGCGGACCAGCACATGAATTCGAACACACAAAAATCCTTTCCTTTCCTTTCCTTTCCTTTCCTTTCCTTTCCTTGCCTTCTTCCCTTCTTTCCTCCCCTTTCCCCTTTCCCCTTTCCCCTTTCCCCTTTCCCCTTTCTCCTTGCCTTGCCTTGCCTTGCCTTCTTCCCTTCTTTCCTCCCCTTTCCCCTTTCCCCTTTCCCCTTTCCCCTTTCCCCTTTCCCCTTTCCTTTCCTTTCCTTTCCTTTCCTTTCCTTTCCTTTCCTTTCCTTTCCTTTCCTTTCAATTGTATAGCCCTATCTATCTGGATCTAATCCATTTTAAGCAGTAAAATGGCAAGGAGAGGAAATCATTATTTTTGCATGAAGAATATAATGGCAACCATAAAACAGAGGGGGGCTAAGCCTGAAGGAGACCATCTGGGAATTGCCCAATGGGGACAGCTAATCTGCTGAATCTTATTAGCATCTTTTATACAGCAATTCTGGCTTGACAGGTAGTATAGTGTGTTTTGCTCTTTCTACATAAATAAATGCTTCCCCTCTCTTAGCTCTTAAATAAACCTTTACTTTCTTTGGGTGAACGCAAAAGGCAACTATCACCTCTGGCGGAGAGTGCATTCAGGTGTTACATTCACTGTATAATACTAGTTGCCACCAGGCAGGTACAGAGAGGGTACAAATGTCACCTTTGCCCATAGTTTTAGTGGCCATCAAACTATACATGGCATTTGCTTGACATCCACTCACTACTTCATTTATAGAATAAAAGCACTGGCTACTGCAAAGGTCAAGAAGGCTCGGTTGGATTGCAACCAGTTGGGGTGGAGAGTGGGGAGGAGATATACCATTGAAATTGGGCACAAGGTGGGACAAGGATCCCAATCTTCAAGACTACACATTTTTGGACATGAAGTTTGGGACTCCTTGTTACTTTCAGATGCCACCCACCCATCTTCTTAGATCTTCCATCTTAATATCAGCTAGAAGTAGACAGGGACACTTAAGTGCCAGTAAAGTGAGCATCTGCATTCTTATGCTTCTTTGGATGATGATGATAAAAGAAAATGAAAGTCATTAGAGCCTAGTAGTTTTTAAGTGCATGGTCAGAAATTAAAAGTCTGGTTTCCTGTTGGGGAGTTAAAATGAAATTTATTAGGACAAGAAAAGGTAAAAAGTAATACTTCCTTTTAGCTTTAGGTGATCAAATGCTCACAACAATGACTAGGGGACAATTACATTACAGCCAGTTTGATGTAGTGGTTAAGGTGCTGGCCTAGAAACAAGGTGATTGTGAGTTCTAGTCCTGCCTTAGATATGAAAATCCAGTTGATTGACTTTGGACCAGTCTCTCTCTCTCTCTCTCTCTCTCTCTCTCTCTCTCTCTCTCTCTCTCTCTCTCTCTCTCTGTGTGTGTGTGTGTGTGTGTCTCCCTCTCCCTCCCTCCCTCTCCCTCTCCCTCTCCCTCTCCCTCTCTCTCTCCCTAACTCACCTCACAAGATTGATTGTTTCCTAGTATGATTTGATTCCTTATTTGTACCCTATGACTATCATTAAGTGTGGTACCTTATGATTCTTGACAAATGTAACTTTTCTTTTTATGTACACTGAGAGCGTATGCACCAAAGGCAAATTCCTTGTGTGTCCAATCACACTTGGCCAATAAAGAATTCTATTGTTTTTCTATTGTTTTTTTCTATTGTGGGGAATATAGGAGGAGGAAGGACTATTAGATATGTTTGTCGCCTTGAGTTATTTCAGGGGTGAAATGCTACCGGTTCGGACCGGTTCGGCTGAACCGGTAGCGATGGCAGTGGGTGGTTCGGAGAACCGGTAGCGATGGCAGCGCAAGGCTCCATCCACCCGCCTGGTTGTCGTTACTTCCTGGTTTTAACCAGGAAGTAACCTGTTTTTTACCCTCTGTGCATGTGCAGAAGGGTTTGCGCATGCGCAGAGGGTCCACACGTGCATCGGCATATGCACTTCCAAACTGGTAAGGAAGGTAAGTGGATTTCACCCCTGAGTTATTTATATAGTAATAAAGGTGAGATAACAAGTTGAAAAAATAAATAAAATAAATGAGGGGATAGGATAAGATATTTAGCATTGAGGAAACCCGAAAAGATTATCTCAGACAACAACTCCTCATAAAAAGAGCAGTTGCACAATGGGCAAGATCTAATCTGAGACACACAGCTCCTGCTTGAAAAACAGATGGCAGCTGCAGACAGGAAGGTCTTCACCCCAGATCTTTCTGATGGACCAATTGGGTTCCTTTTTTGGTGATTAGAGATCTCTTCTTAAGGTCATTTATGCCTTAAACAACATACAAGTGAACTGTTGCAGTGCATTCTCTAAGACAGGCCTATGGACTAGCACCAGCCTGTGGCATGCCAGAAACCGGCCAGAAACAAGCGAAACCATGCCCCTTCCGGTCCACAGAAAATCCTCTCTCCATGGAACTCTTCGGCCGAAGAGGTTGTAGAAAAAACATTTTTAAAAGAAAAAAAAGCCTCTGCTGATCAGGCAACTCAGCTGGGATCGTCAGAGGCTCTTAAAAGCATTTTTTTACAACCTCTTCAGTCGAAGAGGTTGTAGAAAAAATGGTTTTAAAAGTAAAAAAAAAAAAAAGTTGGCCATGCCCACCCAGTCACATTACCCACCACCACCAAGCCACACTCACAGAACCGGTAGTAACAAATTTTAGATTTCACCACTGAGCTGCATGTAAAAAAATGAATCAGGCTTCTGAGTCAGGGAAAAAAGATGACTCCCTCATTCAAATATCAGTCAACATTTGGCTTGAACTTATTATCAAAGGTTGTGAGAGACTTTTTAATTTAAAGTCTATTATTAAAGGAGTTGTCATTCAACTGCCTTGTGCCCAGTAAATCCTCTACTAAGTACAAGGCTCGGTTTTGCAGGAAGCATGCATGTTACACAAAGAGTCACAGAGAACAGCGGTGGGTTTCACATATTCTTGCCACCGGTTCTCCACACTCGCTTCGCTCACTTTGCTCGTGTGAACGTGCCTTCCACACATGCGCCCGGCCTTCCACACGCTTGCTGCATGCATGCACGCCTTCCGTGATTGCGCCCAGACTTCCATGCATGCGCTTTGCACATGCGCACGCCTTCTGCACATGCACCCGGCCTAGAAAATGTAGCTAAATAGGATGGCATTACATCCGGGCAGATGGGTGGGTGGGCCCACCCACAGTCCCACAGTCGCCGCTACGGGTTTGCCCGAACCAGTCTGAATCGGTTGAGTACCACCTCTGACAGCGAAGCTTAGAAAGCCAGATAAATGTTCTGTGTAACCCATCCTCCATTTTCCTTTTAAAAAATATTTTCCTGGCATAAAGGGTTCCTATTTTTATTTTTAGTACATTTTAATTTGCAACTGCTTGAGAATTTCCTTCTGCAGAGTGGCAGGGCTTACTTTATTGTTTTTTATATATATATATTATAATATATATAATATATATTATAATGTATATAAAATTTATATTTGCTGATAAAAGAAATAAAAGGAGACTAGTATAGATCTATTTCAAGCTATTTAGCTCTCATCAGCTACTTGAATCCTTACTCGGATTCAAACTTGGGCTGTCTGCATATTAGGCGGTTGTATTAACCTCTGAACCACAAGTTCTCCTCCCTTTATCAGCTTGAGCCAGGGGAGAGATTAAGTGTTTTTCTGTCGAAGCACCTGGTCTATCCCAATATGGGAGGGAGCATACTGCTTCCCTTTTGCCTTTCAGCTCCAATCCAGTCTAAAGTATTGTGCATAGTGTGATTGTTTCATTTTGTAACCTTCCTGTTTCATCATATTTTCTGGCCTGCAAACATTTTCATTAAGCTTAAATGGAGATGTGAAGAAGTCAGGGGACTGAAGACCACTAGAGAGATAACAGTATAACGAAGGGCAATTAAGGAGACCCACGGACATATCTTTGTCTCGC
Organism: Pituophis catenifer annectens; assembly: GCF_029215685.1. Classification (NCBI taxonomy): domain Eukaryota; kingdom Metazoa; phylum Chordata; class Lepidosauria; order Squamata; family Colubridae; genus Pituophis; species Pituophis catenifer. The sequence goes on from NW_027256882.1 coordinate 214,507,944, forward strand.
TTGATATGACTCATATATCCCATCTATTGAATTCTCTGTTCCTGTCAAATGTTGAAAGCTGAAATGCTGAATGATTTTTTTTTATCAGATTAAAAAAACACACACACCCAGGACCATTTGGGCATAGCCTTACTTTAAGATTCTATTTTGTGTCACATCTTTTGCATTGTACAAATACTTTAATGGTGCACAGACAGGGGTTCCTTAGCAACCAAATGAAAAGGAATCCCTCAAAGTGAATCCTTTGAAAATCACCTCAGGAAGACAAAGAAAAAGGAGAAAAGCCCAGGGGGAGGGGAGGGGGGTTGGGGGTTGTTGATCCTGATAGAAAGTTTGTTTCCTAAACAGTCAAGCTGTACCGAGGTGAATATGATCTGCTGAGGCGCTTTATGTGTCAGGCTGCAGCTGGGAGAGGATGTGTCATCTTTATGAATGTACCTTTTCTGTAACATAACTGAAGTAATAAAGCAATATCTTTGCGGAATAAACAAGATTTAATGTAGATTCTTAAAGCTTGCTCTCTTCTCCAAACCCTATCCAGCACTGTCGCTAAACCGAGCCTTTGTCATTGGCAGCCATAAACTTTGTGAAATGACATTCCACCGTATAGGAGTTATGAGCACCAACTATTTATTTATGTATGTTATTAACGGTGCCTGATAGAAGCCACAAGGTTGCAAATAAACTTGACTTCATAACATGCACGGTTCCCATTAACTATAAATAATGGGAGGGCACTGATGACTCACCACGCGCTGGCTGTAAAGAAAAGGGAGCGGGGACCCCCCCTTCCCCCTTGTATCTTAGGTTTTGCTGAGTAAAAGGAAATTATATAAAGACTGACAGAAGATGGAGAGGTTCACTGCAGCTGAGCAACTCAGGAGAAATAATGAAACTCAATATAGCTGGGAGAATTGTGAGATCTTGAGATTGCTACATGGTGTGAGATAGGAAGAGCAGAGTACATCTTTAGTTAATAGGTTAGCGCTCTTCTGTTTCAATGCACTGCAAGAAAAAGTGTGTGTTTGTATGTATGTATGTATTATCTATGTATGTATGTATCTATGTATGTATGTTTGTATGTAGTGTCAAGGCCAGCTAAGGCTAGTGCTAGTTCAGCAAATGCCAGAAAGCAGAGGCGAAAAGATGTTGAAAAAAGATGTAAAGGTATGTAGGGAAGACTTTGGGAGACAGGGTGAAGAGACGCAGCCAAGGAAATGGTCAAATAAGGAACAATTTAGGCTGCAATAGGAATGTGGTGGGGTAAGAGTTCCATAAGAGACCCTCCCTAGCCTCTCCCTAGACCCTCTCTTGGCCTGTAAAGGGGACAGGGAAGAAGTATCTTTTTTTCAGACTTGCAAGATTGCATTAATACAACCTTACAACAAAATAGAATTAGCTGATCCATTTGTGCTTCCTGGTCTGGTATGCTACGCAAGGCTGATGAATAACAAGGATGTATGAATGGTTGGATGTCATGGGTCTTTGGCTTGTGGGATTTATTCATGGATGTGCATTTATCACCAGAAGGACAGAGTGCAATGGGTTAGGTCAAAACCAGCCTCTCAATTAGCAACCGTTGAAGCTAGAGCTTCAGGTTTTAGGCCTCCCTTATAGTTAGAAGTGGGACCTCTACTTTTTGATATAATTTTATAATCCCAGGGCAGGACATTTCTGGTAAAAAACTATTTAACCATTTTTTGCAGGCTGGGTTAAAGAGAGAGTGGCTGTCTCCCTATTTGGTTGGCTGTTTGCTTTGGCCCTATCTATGCTGAGATATGTGGTCTTTAACAGAGAAATGTAAAAGGAAACATATTGGATGTATATGCTTTCCGATTCTGGGTATGTCTAGTTTAATGAAAAGAAGGACTAGGGGAGACATGATAGCAATGTTCCAATATCTCAGGGGCTGCCACAAAGAAGAGGGAGTCAAGCTATTCTCCAAAGCACCTGCGGGCAGGACAAGAAGCAACAGGTGGAAACTAATCAAGGAGAGAAGCAACCTAGAACAAAGGAGAAATTTCCTGACAGTTAGAACAATTAATCAGTGGAACAACTTGCCTCCAGAAGTTGTGAATGCTCCAACACTGGAAGTTTTTAAGAAGATGTTGGATAACCATTTATCTGAAGTGGTGTAGGGTTTCCTGCCTAAGCAGGGAGTTGGACTAGAAGATCTCCAAGGTCCCTTCCAACTCTGTTATTCTATTCTGCTCCACTCACTTTCCTATTCTCTTTTCTTTTCCCTTCCTTCCCAGAAAACTATAGGGGGCAGACCCATCACGCTTTCTGAGGTCCTGCTTGCCTGCAAATGGCAATAAAAAGTATTACCCACAAATTGAACGACCAGAATCTATTGACAATAATGGGGAAGAGATTCTAGGAACCACAATAGGAAACGGGCAAATGGGCTTTGGATTGTCTATCCCTGTTGTGATGAAAGAGACATCCAAGAGTAAATATCCTTAAAGGAGGATACAAATTCCCCACTTTCACAGGCTATTCTTTAAGAAACAGTCTATGGCAGTGATGGGTTGCTCCCAGTTCAGCCCGGTTCGGCCGAGCCGGGTGCGGTGACGATGTGACATCACTGAACCGGTTCTCTGTGACTGGGAGCTGGGCCCTCCCGCCCGCCCCTGCTTTATTTCTACCTTTACTTCTTCATTTTTAGCCCAGCTGATAGGCGCAGCAGAGTGGATTGCCGCACCTCAGCTGGCCAGAAACCTATCGCGCTTGCGCAGAGCGATCGTGCGCAAAGCGCATGCACAAACAGAACCGGTAGTAACACTGGTTGGAACCCACCACTGGTCTATGGAGACTCTCAATCATCCAGGTCATGGTTGTCCCAAAGGTGCTTCTCAAAAGGCAGTTCACTGAAGAAACTTCTTGGATGAGAAGCAAAATGTTTTCAAGGAAATCCAGTTGCCTTTTGGGCAGGGGTGAAATCTACTTACCTTCTGTACTGGTTCAGAAATGCGCATTCTGTGCATGCTCACTCCACTCACATACGCGCATCATGTGCAATTTTGGACACTCTGCGCATGCACAGAGGATAAAAAAACAGGTTACTTACTGGTTAAAATGAGGAAGTAACAATGTCTGGGCGGGTGGGCGGAACCTTGCACTGCCGCCACTATCGGTACTCCAAACCACCCGCCGCCGGTTTGGCTGAACTGGTCCGAACCAGTAGCATTTCACCCCTGCTTTTGGGACTGTAAGACCCAGCATCCCAACAATACCTCCCCTTCCTGAGGCCCTTTAGATCAGGGTTCCCCAACTCCTGGTCCATGAACCGGCACCAGTCCATGGTATGCCAGCAACTGGTCCATGCAAGCAAACGAAGCCCCTTCCATGGGATGCAGGCAGCATGCAAAACCATGCCCCCACTCCGGACCATGGAATAACCTTTCTCCATGGAACCGGTCCTGGTGTCGAAAAGGTTGAGGGCCACTGCTTTAGATATTTGACAAAACAACTTGCAATTATGATCGATGTTATTGCTAAAAAAAATAATAATGATAAAAGAGCAAGTTGGGGAAAACCTAACTGGGAAAACAACTTGGTGTGGGATCTGGGGCTCCCCTTCTAATTCTGTATATTAGTAATCCTGATATGCTCGGCTCTTCACCTTTATCACCTCTGCTTACTCCAATCCATGGACTAAGTATCCTAAAAGTTACTTTTGACGAATTCAATTCCTGCTGGCGCTAAACTGCTTTCGAACAGAAGGAGTGAGACGTTATTCCCGGGAATGTGTTTTTCTTTGTCAGTTCCCAGACCCAAGTGGAAGGCAAACATTATCTACTTAGATTAAGAGTAGTTGCCCCCTCCCCTTCCTCTTTTGATTAATACTGCCTGTTAACTTAAAGAGCTAACAGAAGCTGAGGGTGACACATCACTCTCTCAACCATTGTGTAAGGGGAACAGCCAAAAGCTGAATTCATTTATGTAATGCTTCCAAATGGTATAACACGAACATTGTTGAATATACATTCTTTGCCATGATTTTTTTATCTTTTCTTCTTCTTCTTCTTTTTTTTTTTTTTGCTCACTCCCACAGGTTCTTTTCAAGCTGATGTGTTTGCAGTCAATACTGGAATGTGTCTCCTTTCTGCACCACTAACTGCAGATTGCATTCTGTCAACATATTCTCTAGCCAAAGGCATCACAGAATACTAATTATGAAACATTTTTTCCCCCTTTTGTGGTGTCTTTCCTAGCCTGGTTCTTCAAAGCTTTTCATTGCTGTACTCATGGACCATAAAACACTTCAGCCTTATGAGCACAAGGGTTTGAAATTTAAAGTGGGGTCTAGGTTTTTGTTTTTGGTTATTTTTTACATCAAGGTACAAAAAGAAAAAAAAATAATGTACAGGGTGGGTGTGGATTTCTTACATCTTAGGAGCATCAATAAGAAACTTGCTGGTTCATAGTGGAAGCTTAACATATCCAGCTTTTTTATTGGACAATGGCGGTGATGAGGAGGAAGAATCAATAGGGTTGCATTTAAAAAGAGGAATGAAAATAATTGCTGGGGAAAAATAAAACAAAGTTAAGGGGAGAATGAGGTGCTAATTAACCCATCCTTCAAACCAGGATCTCTGGGGCCAAAGAGAACCTGAAGCAATTTAGCCCAGCAAGGAGCATATGAATACAAAATACAGTGTGGTATAAAATACAGTACAAACATTCGAATTGTACAAATAAAAATCTAAACATCGAAATATGTCAACCGAACAGAGAAGGACTGCCACCACGGACTTTGGCAAGTGGATGTATTCTAATCGGAATGCTTGCTTGAGTATTTGTGAGAAGATCAGATCACATGAAACACATGTATGTGATGGAGCACAACGGATTATGGATCTACCAAATATGTTTGGTGTATAGGTTAAGACATCAGGCTAGAAATTGTGGGACTATGAGTTTAAATCCTACCTTAGGCACAAAGCCAGCTGGGTGACTTTGAGACAGTGTCAGCCTTCCCAGGTAGGACACAAAACAAGAATAGGCAAACTATTTCTATTTTATTGTAAGGCTACTTTAATGGAATCTTTCAGGTCTGGCACTACAAATTTCCCACTGTCTTTTTTTTTTTTACAGCCTGAAGGGTTAGGCTGCAGGCTGTGCCTTCTTTTATCTGATTATTCCTTAGGCAGCATCTCTTTGCCCCCCTCCCCCATCTCTTAAGGTCATCCACACATACTGTTACATCCAGTTATGCTCTGTCAGTCCTAGGAAGGAGCAATCAGAGTCAACGCTGACTGGAAGGCATGTATGCACCAGGAGTGGGTTCTAATTTTTTTTACTATGGGTTCTGTGGGCGTGGCTTATTTTGTGGCCATGGCTTGATGGTCATGTGACAATTCTTTAGGATTTAACAGAGGTACTGGTCTACCAGGCTTTTAACTGCTTTGCAGAGCTGTACCGGTCTACTCATTTGTTTTTGGAGGCACCGGTCTACTCATTTGTTTTTGGAAGCACCGGTCTACCACCACACTGCCTTTTAACACTGATCAGCTGTAGGACGGCCTTTGAAGCCCCACGGCAAGAGTTTAAACAGTTTTTTTCCTTCTAGCCGATCAGCTGGGACTCGGGAGGCAGCAATAGATTGGGGATGGGGCCAAATAAAAGGTAAGAATAATGCAGGGTGTGTGTGTGGGAGGACCCAGCTCCCGAACAAAGAGAACCGGTTCGGTGATGTCATATCGTCACCGCTACTGGCTCAGCCGAACCGGGCCGAACTGGGAGGAACCCACCACTGGTATGCACCAGTGGTGAAATCCAATTTTTTTTACTACCGATTCTGTGGGCATGGCTTGGTGGGTGTGGTGTGGCTTGGTGGGCGTGGCTTGGTGGGCATGGCAGGGGAAGGATACTGCAAAATCTACATTCCCACCCCACTCTGGGGCCAGCCAGAGGTGGTATTTGCCAGTTCTCCGAACTGCTCAAAATTTCTGCTACCAGTTCTCCAGAACCTGTCAGAACCTGCTGGATTTCACACGTGCACACAAACACACACACACAGCATATCAGTTAATTTGCAGGTGGTTTAGACCAATTTGGAAATAACTGCTAAAATCAAAAGAAAATGTGATGCATCTTATCTCCCCACACCCCAGGATATGACTTTTATGTTTGCTGTCTTGCTGCCCAAGTAAGTAAGTGTGGATGGGCAAATTCAAGATCCTTTTCTAACCCTTCTCATATCCCAAAGGTGTTTTTTCAAGAGGCAAATGGACTTTCTGGGTTTTTTTTTTTTATAAGACATTTCACTTGTCACCCTAGAAGCTTCTTTAGCTCTGCAGTTCACTCTATAGAGCTGAAGAAGCTTCTTGGATGAGAAGCGAAACTTCTTCAAAGAAAAACCGGAAAATCCAGTTGCCTCTTGAAAAAGCACCTTTGGGACAACCATGACTTGGATGACTGAGAATCTCCACAGACATTCACCCCTCTCATGGTTCCTCCATTAAGGAGTGCATTTGTTCTTTAGTCTTCTTTAGATACAAGTCTGTTTCCTTTCAAATACAGGATTGGTCACTTTAAAACAGAATACATGGCCATACATTGCCATATTCATTCAGTCAACCTCTCATCTGCCTTTTCATGCACAAAACTTGTGTAGGCAGGCACAAAGTCCATTGTCAAATGGAACAATCCCCAAATCTCCATCATCCTAATAGAATCAGACTTTCAAAAAAAAAATAAATCTTTATGTTATCATCAGATAGGGTTCACGATCCTACATATTTCTCTGTTTCTGTTTTTTCTGCAATAGACTAACATAGATGCAAAAACAGTCACATTTCTCTCTTCTCGCTCACAAATTCAAATTTCTGAACACAATATGGCTGGCTCCCCACCGCCTGTATGCACACGCTTTGCGGTTTCTGTTTTAAACCAAAACATGAAAACAGTAAGAAAAATAGCTCAGCCTCCACCTAATCTGTTGCTCTGGCTGCTTGCCTGGCATATCTGTGATATATTAACATTGCAAAGCAATTACTTTTTTTTAAAAAAAAATATTTCCACTCTGGTGTTTTGATGGAAAGCAGATAGTTGAACTTAAAACTGTGCTGGCTCTCTGATTTTGCAGGTGTGCTGAATACCAGAAAAAGAAAAAAAAATGGAGAAAATGAAAGCTAGTTCATTGTACCAATCATGGGGTTAGGAATGGATTCAAAATGGCTGAGGCCCTAAATTGTGGCAAGTTATAGTGCAAACATATAAAAAGGCTGGTAAACAATGAACTTGGCAAGAAGGCCCAAAAGCTATATTACAAACCCATGATGGGATATGGAAGGACCCTCTTTGAACTGAAGGTGTGAACGCATGTAGAAACAACACTTATTTTCATCAATTACTGAGGGGCATATGACTCCCTACAGGAATAGAATAACAGAGTTGGAAGGAACCTTGGAGGTCTTCTAGTCCTACCCCCTGCTCAGGCAGGAAATCCTATATCATTTCAGACAAGTACAGTAGTTGTCCACTCTCTTCTTAAAAACTTCCAGTGTTGGAGCATTCACAAATTCTGGAGGCAAGTTGTTCCATTGATTAATTGTTATGTTAGGAAATTCCTCCTAGTTCTAGGTCAGTGATAGCTAACCTTTTTGCCATCACGTGCCAAAAGAGTGGGAGCGTGGGGGGGGTCATGCACATGCCGACACCCATAATTCTATGTGCCCTGCTCTCCTGCCCATGTGCATGTGCCCCCCCACTTTTGGCACGCAATGGCACAGTGGCCCCGTTTTTCACCTTCCTTAGGCTCCAGAAGCTTTCTAGGAGCCGGGGAGGGTGAAAACGGCCTTCCCTACACCCCTGGAGGCTCTCCAGAGGCTGGAAACAGCTCGTTTGCTGACTTCCAGTGGGACCAGAAGACCCGTTTTTTGCTCTCCTCATGCTCCAGAGCCTTTCTAGGAGCCTGGGGAGGACGAAAACGGCCCTCCCCTGTTTCCGGAGGCTGGAAACAGAAGTCAGCAAACTGAGCTCGTGTGCTCACCAATATGGTTCCGCGTGCCACCTGTGGCATGCGTGCTATAGGTTCGCCATCACGGTTCTAGATTGTTTCTCTCCTTGGTTAGTTTCCATCCATTGCTTCTTGTCTTGCCTTCAGGTACTTTGGAAAATAGCTTGATTCCCTCTTCTTTGTGGCAACTCCTGAGATATTGGAACACTGCTGTGATAAGAAGTGACACATCTTTAAAGACAAACAACAAAGTCCAGTTGCCTCTTGAAAAAGCACCATTGGGACAACCATGACCTGGATGATTGAGAATCCATAGACTTCCAGTTCCATTGTTTCCTTCTTTTGTCTTAGCAGGTACTCAATATCATTAGATATTAATACTTATATATAACTTCTTCTTGACTGAACAGAGCTGGGGGAATGGGGTGGAGAGGTTGAAGGTGTATAAAACATGTCCAATGAAAGCAACCCTTTAGTGATTCGGTTCCATAGAATTTCTGCCCTACCACTAAGAACTGGATCTTCACTAATATACTCTTATTATTAACTGTAATTACCCAATTTACACCCTCTTTGTTATTCAACACACAAATCCAAAATTAGCCAGCAACAGTTAGTTTTATATCTCTTGATTATCTCCTTAGCCCTTGGCTTCTCTTTTTATTGGAGAATGTCTACTTTCACATCAGCAATGAAGCAGAAATCTGCAGTCTCTCCCCTATTCACATAGTAAGATGAGAAGAAGCCACCTGCTGCTCTTCAGATGTTTAGAACTACAACTCCCATAATCCTTTAGTACAAGACCTTTGGACAGTTGAGAGTTAAAGTCCAAAACAGCTGCTGCCAAGTTACATTTCCCCCTTTTAAAAAAAGTATCCATTGTAGAAGATTTTTCTCTCAGAACAGCCCAGGAACACTCCATAGTTATTTGGAGACATTGGAGGAAGTTCTCTGTGTGTGGAAGGGGAATAAAAAAAAATCCAAGATGGTGGCTGAGGCTGCTGGATCAAAGCCCTAATCCTTCTTAATGCATTGCCATGTAAACAAAATTCCATCCTTGCCCATTTTGATTTTCACCGAGTGTAAAAACAAAGCCAGAATACAGGTGAGACAAAAGGCGTTAAAATGCATCATTAAAGAGAATCATAAACTATTTCATTCTCTTACTTGTTTAAGGCATATGTGGCAATGCTATTAGAATGGATCCCTTCATGTCCTGGTACAGACAGTTCCTTCAGGCATCTATTGCAAAGAAGAAACTCCTTTTCCAGAGACAATAGGAGTATTATACCAGAAAAATATGATAAAAAGATTACAAACTCGATCCTGCATATTATACTAACTACAACTAGTATTGTATTTGCACAACAATGAGATCCGTCTGAGGGGAATGTAATTAAGAAAATATTAGAATGTGCAGAAATGGACAGACTAACACTTACTGTTAAGGATAAAGAAGAAACTGAATATTTTTTGACATGGGACATATTCTATCAATGGCTAGATAACAGAAACTGAAGTTAGAAAGGAGGAGATATAAACGGAAGAAATGGTAAAGTGGAGAGTTGTTAAAGAAGATGATGTTAAGTGTTAAGTATTAATATTATTATATCATTACATTATTATATTATTAATATGATGGTGATGAATTATCACAACAAAGATATGTAATATGACTGTTTAAACATAACTGTACCCAGAACACACACTGTTTGATGAAAATTGAATGTTATATAAATGAAACAAATAAAAAAAAGTATTATAATCAGCAACATATCCTCGAAATGATGAGACTCTGCATGCAACAGCTCTACCGATTCTCCTTCAGTGTTCATCCACATCGTTTGAACATTGACCTCCATCTTTAAACCAGACAGATTCTCCTCCCAGTTTTTCGCTGATTGCTTGCCATGTAAATGGCCCTGAGAGGAAAAGGAGGATGCCGGTGTCTCAACAGTGCTGGCTACCTTAAAAAAATGATATACCTGCAACCCGGTTCATAGTGGGAAGTTGTATTTCAAATAGGAAAGCCCAAAATGAAATCTCTAATACTCCAGATAATAGAACCCTCACACAACTCAGTTTTCTCTGGCCAAAGCAGTTGGCAAAGCAGTTTAAAGATATACAATAGATGGAGAGACAAAATTGCAGAGATATCTATCATGTGCAGCCCCCTCTGAGACAGCTGCCTTGGCTTCTGTGTTAAGATTTTGTGCATGTGTTGGTCTTGATGTTTGACCCTTTGCAATTGACTAAGGCAGCCATTGCTGTTTTGCCACAATACATAAAAGTTTTTTTTTTTTTTTTTTAAAAAGGGTTCTCTTGGTGTCTGCAGTTCCTCCTCTTCCTTCAGATGGGGGGGAAAGGGGAAAATGAAACACATCGAAGTTTAAATAGGCTGGAAGTTACAACCCTTCAGTAATAGAACCATGCTGAGCAGCAGAACTCAAGTAGCGATAACGGAGGATAATGAGGCCATTTTAGAAATATAGGCACAGGATTAAATTGCCATCTCCGTGATCCTCGTATGTGGACCTGCAATAATTACGGAGGCATTTTTGAACCATGAATAAAATTCGTGCAGTTTAACCTTTGGAGAGAAGGGGGTGGGAGGGAAGAAAGAAAGAGAAGAGATACACTCAAACGGATTCAGCCTTTCTTTTCTTCTTCATCTATACTGTCTTCCTTGGTATTCTGGACAATTATCTGAACATTAGTCTGACCCTGCTCCATATCTGCATAACATTTATTTCAATATTAATCCATTCTACAATAATCCAAATACAATCTCTCCATTTACTGAAACTCTTCTATCTAATTTTTGCTTTCTTTGGGGTGTGGGGTGTGGGGTATTGTATTTTTTTTCTCTTTGCTCTATTTTATTAAATAAAGAAAGCAAATAATAATAATGAAAACATCCATTTTGTCAAATGTCTGAAAATCAAATTTAAAAAAAAAAACCCACATGCTTAAAGAAATCCACATCTCTCATACTTAACTTTCCCTATCTTAGACATTTGAAATGCATTTAATATTTATATGCAACTTCTGAATGATATGCAGGCTATGCTAAATGATGCTAATTTTATGCAACTTTCTGAAACTAATGGCTTCTGTGTACATGTATGCTGCTTGGGATATAGGACCTTAATAGGCAAGCATTTTTTGGGACAGCAGCTGAATAATCCTTCTCTGCTGTTAGATTTTTACCCTGCCTTTTTTATATATAAGTCAAGGAAGTGCACATAACTTAACATGTCTGCATCCTATTTTCCTCATAACCCTGTGTGGTAAGTTGCCCCCCCCCCCAACCCAATCTTCAATAATGAATAATATTGAATAACTTCACTATGAAGGATTTCTGTCTGACAGCAGAGGGTTCAAAAAAGTCAAAACTGGCGGTCATGACTGCATGATCAAAACCTTTTGTCAATTATTATAGAATTAATGTTAATGTAATGAATATTGTTGTAAATCTTGATTATCATTTACAACGATATTTGTACCCGGATGACACGCTGTTTAATTGAAGATGGAATTATTATATTAAAAAAATAAAAAAAATTATGAAAAAACAAAACCCATTTGTGCATACCTGTAACATTATCACACAAGCAACTTCCTTCTTTAATTGCAAACTAATGAAAAAAATAATGTGTGTGTGAAATATCTTCCAGATCACAATTCACAGCTGAAGAAGTGAATTTGGTTTAGAGGGTGGCTAATTATACAGACTGAACTGCCATTACAGAAATAGACGGTGTGATTTCAATCCCATATTAATTACATTTTTCATGGATTTTATCTTGTAGAGATGTTCTGTGCATAACCTATTTTAATGCAGCATGACCTAAACAGTCTGTAGCTTCAAAGTAAGAGTTCTAAGAAAACCCAAGATTGTCTTAAATTCAAGCAAGAGAACTGTTATTTCTACCTAAACAAGAATATCATTCTGAAGCTAATGCGTACTAACCTGGTTATTCAGTTTGCTGTGAGAATGCTTGCCCTGTTATTGCTACTTATTGAATATGGCTGGAGAATAAGTCATCAACTGTCCCTTGAACAGTTTTTTTTAAAGTTATAGAACAGTCCATTTCTGTGGCTACAAGGAAGAAAGTCTTTCATTTTGTTTGCCAGATTGCATACTATTTTGCTGATGTTTTTGTATTAGCTGTGTTAGAGAAATGTCACCATTTTGCTAGAAGAAAATTAAAATTATCTTCTTTCTCTCTTATTGGATCAATAATTTATCTATCTTCTTGGCTGATTTTTTTAAAAAAAATCTGTCAATTTTCACCTGCTTCCACCTAACTTTCTGCTCCCATCCTCATGTATCCCTAAATCCATTAATACAATGGAACCTGTGAGAGAACCTTTTCCCCCAAACCAAGTTACCTCCATAATGGTTTTGTGGAACACGATCAGATGGTCGCAAGAAGCTGCTGCAATCCAGCTATTCATGAGTTGATTAAAATCCTAAACAAATAGTAGATCAGATTCAAAAGAATTGGGGTGTTCCAAAGCATTTTATTTTGCTAGAGATGGGAGCACCATGATGAAATAAGCCGTATATTATACCCTTTAGTTGTTATTTTAGTAAAATAAATGTAGACATATCCACAGAGAATTAACCTAAGGTATTTTTCTGTTTAAGACAACATGATGTCTTTCTCATTTCTTGACTGACAGTTGACCCTTTCCGTAACCATGGCAATAGGCCAGCCCCCTCTACCATATGTAAACTCATTGGCTGGGTTAGAGGATACCTCCACCAACGCTTCCTGCTTTCCCTCCACATCTGCTACATAAAGTGATTGCCCTGGCAGAATCCAGGCTGTTTCCACCATATTTGAACTCACCAAATATTTCAAAATCCTATAGAAATGTTGAATTGTAACTGCCCAAAGTTGTTTACTGAGATGGATGGATATAGAAATCAAGCAATCAAGGAAACAAACAGAAAATAAGCCTAAAATAATAATCTTATTTTAACTTATTACATATTATATTAAATTTTATTAAATAAATGAAGTAATACATTAGTGGAAAACAAAAGACCATAAAGAATCATGCTGCCTTAAATTTGAACCAAGTCAACAATTCTTTTTTATTTATAAAACAGTGAAATTCCATATGAAGGATCTTTTCTAAGATTCATAACTTTGATTCGTGGGTGGAAAAGATGGTAAGAAAACGATGTCTGTGGATGTTTTGAAAGAGCCGTTGAGTATCTTAGAATCATTTATGGTAAATCTTCAGAATGGGACAAGTGCAAATCTTCATAATTTTGTAAAATTGTCTGTCCCACTCATGCAAAAAAAAAAAAAAAAAAAAAGCCCAGTTGTAGAGTATGAAAAGGACTATTTGAACTGTTTTATGTCCAGATGGTACAACCTATTTGCAGTGTGACTGCCACCTCTGTTAACATTGTGTTATGTTACCAAACAACTGTAAGAGTAACATATCCCTGTGGAAGATATATCTGCAAAGTGGGTGGAAATGCTGCACTTTTGTTGACAGGGTGCATCTGTGTGTCTCTGTGTGCATGTACAAGAGAGAAGGGATTATGCACAGGTAGTGAATGCATGTGTCTTACTTATTTACATTTATTGGATGCCCAATTCCGATGGACTCTGTTATATGTGTGTGTTCTGACCTAGGCTTCCTTAGAAAGTAAACAGCACAAACTTAGTCCAGGCAAACCTCTTTTATTTATATGACTGTAATTTACTTTCATTTACAGTCCGCAAGGCTTGATAAACAGTCTTTCAGAGGAAGGTTATCAACACCAACCTATCTCATGCGGAACGCTGCCAGAGAGCTAATTTCCAGATGCAGGGCAAGGCCAAACTTGGCACAGAATCACAAACAGCATTTTCAAATCTTGAGTCGGCCAAATGAACTAATTGCTTCCTGCAAAAGCTCATGTCCCATTTGCTTCTCTTTTATGTCTTATGGGAGGGGCCAATCATCTCCAAGCCTTATTCCCAAGTCGACCCTGTTTTTTTAATTGTTCCTGTCTCCTGGCGCACACTGGGAACAGGCTCCCACTGTTCTTCTGCCTCGCTGATGTCAGACTCTGGAGACTCCAGAGGCAGCAAAGAACTACCAGATGGCCTTGGCCCCCTCTCTGCCTCCAATTCAGAGCTATCGTCTGAGCCTTCCCCAGACTCCAGGACTGGCCCACGTTCCTCCCGAACCTTCTCTCTGTCCGAATCTGGCGGGCCACAACAGTGTGATGGGGAGAAATGCACTTGTATGTTTAGGAGCCACTCTCAAACTCCCAATGTACGTTAACATATTGTATCGCTCTTGGACTACAAAATGGACCACAGTTTTGCCGCCTCTTTGCTTCTGAACTGAGAGGGTTGAGTTGGAGGACCAAGTTCTCATTCACCCATCAGTGAGACAATCCCAGATCTACCAGACTAGAAGTACTACGGCAGGAATACCAAAGATTCTGCCCCATTTAATTTGCTGAAATTGGGGGCCTAAAATTAGTATTTTACTTATATGCTTGGCTTATGTTTCTTCTCCCCTTCACCTCAAATGTTCAAGGGGATGTGTAACTCTCTCCATCTGCTACTCCTTCTGCTTCATTACCTCCAATGATTACAGTCTAGGATTATAACATTTCCTTCAAATTCTCATCTTCTTGATGGGAAGAAGACTGTCCAATTCTCCTTGACTCTGAGGAGGAAAACTTGAAGGTTTGAAACCATGTTTTGTGCTGGTACTGGACTCTCCATTTGATTTTCATATTGTTTCACAGTTTTTTAAACTGTCTAGATTATTACATGCTGAATATGGTTCCTATAAATAAATACATAACAGTAAGAAAACTTCAGTGTCAGCAAATAGCGAGTAGAATATAGAAAATTAGATGAAGAAAATAAATGTTAGATTAAAAGTAGGGCTAATAGAGTATATTACTATCATTAGTGTTGTTGTTATTATTATTATTATTATTGGTACAAGTGTTCATAATATTTATGATTGATCTTCATTTGAGAAATCTCCACAACAGCAATACATTTTATAACTATGTTAACAATAATCAAAACTGTGCTCCAATAAAGCAAGTGCTGCTTCATCTTCCTAACTAAAAAAATATTCTTCAGGCTAACTGGCATAACACTTGGATTCCTCAGCTATGCCTTACATTTAAAAAAGAAGGTGTGTCAGGGTAATGATGATTTAAAGCTGACCAGCCCTTTAAGACTGAGGATGAATCAGCAGGATTATTGCCCTTTAAGAAGCTGTCTATATAAAGGAGGCCATTAGAGGCCGTCTCTTTCTCTCCTCGTGTATCATTCTCCTCATCGTGTGTATCTGCATTGTAGTTCTCTGTGTAGAGTTGAAGAAGATTGCTTGCTTGCCTGGCTTTGCTTAGTGCGTGTATGTAAATATATATAACTTGTAGATAAACCACTGTTTCAAAAACCTCCATGCACTGTATTTTGCTCCTGGGTTGTCTCAAAATAGTAGTCACGCTGTAAACACTCTGACAAGGTGATCTTAGCCAGACTTCCACCATGGCTAACATTCATCCAGCGTGAATTGCTCTGAGGACAAAGCTATCAAATCTATTGTCAAAGGAAGTCATGGAGGGATCCTTTTACATCTTTAGTTGTGTCAAAAAAAATACTCAAACTTCTTTTAATTTTGATCAGTTGTAGAAGAACCCCTTTACAAAATGTTTACAGTTCTTGCTATGCATCAATCTGAATTTCATTCTTTAATATCTGTACAAAAAACCCCCCTGAATTGAAATGTATGTATGTATGTATGTATTTCTCCTCAGCCGGATATTTTCCTATGTAAACCAAGATTTTCAAAATGCAGCCATAGCTCAGTGAAATCACATCCACTAGTTCTAGGCCTAGGCTGAATATATTCCTATCAATGTATTAGCTTGGGTATTGTGGTTCACTTCATTTTGTTTCCAAATGCAATGAATGAATGAAGAAACAAACGAATGAAGTTTCAAGCTATCCCCAATTAAAGGATGGATAATTTAATTTTCCTATATATTATGAAGAGAGGATGAGACAACAACCACATTTTAAAAATGGCTTACTGATTCTAAGTAAACACAGAAGAAATAGACACCAGAGAAATGCTGGAAATATTGTCAGTGCTTTTTCTTTTTTTATTAAATATGCAATTCAAAAGAGGAAGAGGGGGGGGGAAATGAAGCATTTGTGAAATTGCAGGTCTCCAAACCACACACCATGCAACGTTAGAAGTATCACATTAAATGCAAAAGTGTGGATGTTTACTCTTTATTGCAGTGTCTCTCTCTCCATTGCTCTTTTGTGATGACTTATTTGGAACAAAAGACAAAATCTCAGACAGTGAGATCTGATCTTTAATTTGCCCAGACAACATTAAACACGCAAGAAGGGCATTAGCCGTGTCTGTCCAAACAGAATTGATGTCGTTAATGCAAATGAAGAGTACTATGCCGTGTACTATTT
Organism: Pituophis catenifer annectens; assembly: GCF_029215685.1. Classification (NCBI taxonomy): domain Eukaryota; kingdom Metazoa; phylum Chordata; class Lepidosauria; order Squamata; family Colubridae; genus Pituophis; species Pituophis catenifer. Next base: position 214,524,390 of record NW_027256882.1, read on the forward strand.
ATTCCTCCTTATGCTTAGAAAGATAGATCCCTGCATTTCAGCCTTCTCATTTATTTGTGTGTTGACAGATTCTCAGCTACCTGCTTTCCGTAAATGAAGGTCAATAGCAAACAACCTAATCTGAGCACTTTGAAAAATATTGCATTCCAGTGATTATGCAGAATTGCTGCAGTTCATATTGAGCTGAGCTGTTCCTTTGTCTTCCCAATTTACTCCTGTCTCCTTCTGGGTGGCCTAATAAAAATCCACGTGTGAATTAACAAACTTGTTCCTAACCTTTGGCGTGAGGCTCGTAAAGAACAACTCAGCTCATGTTGCCATTCCCTCTGCCCCCCCGAAATCTAACCGGAATGTGAATTACTACTATTTAGTATTAAATATTTCACTTTTTCTAATGGGTTGGCAAAGAACAGATGGTGTTGCTATCACATATTTTAGGCTTAATATATTCCTCAATTGGAATGGCTCTACGCAGGCAAACTTCCATGTGCAAAGAAGCAGGCCATAGAGACATTGCTGAACTGTTCCTTTTACATGCCCATATTCCTTCCTTTCTATCTGCATTGGTTTGAACTTATTTCAACTGGTATGTTCCAAGGGTGCTTTTTCAAAAGGTAACTGGACTTTCTTATTTTTCTTTGAAGATGTTTTGCTTCTCATCCAAGAAGCTTCTTCAGCTCTGACTGGATGGTGGGGAATGGAAGGATTTATACTTCTTGAAGACAGCTGGTCATTTGCATTCTTTTAGCTGTCTGCAAGGAGTATAAATCCTTCCATTCCTCAACATCTAGGCAGAGCTGAAGAAGCTTCTTGGATGAGAAGCGAAATGTCTTCAAGGAAAAACAAGAAAGTCCAGTTGCTTTTTGAAAAAGCACCTTTGGGACAACCATGACCTGGATGACTGAGAATCTCCATAGACTTTCAACTGGTATCTTATGCTGATCTTGGAGAGAAATAAATTAAAAGTGGATTACTTATGTGTTCATAGGTATGCATACTTACGTGCTATAAATCTCCGTATATCAACATAGCAATGGTCTGTGATGTTCATACATACCCCGGATGTTTAATAACATCTTTTGTTTTGTTTAAATCTGAACTTAGATCTTTTGTTTAAATCTGAAATCCAATCTTCACTCTTCCTTCCTCTCTCCCTCCCCCCCTCCCTCCCTCCCTCCCAAAGAAAATACAGCTGAATCCTTTCAAAATTTCCTATGGAATTCTTAGGGAAAGAAGTTGGTGGGCAATTCCTCTGAATTTCTCTGGGGGAGGAAGAAATTCACTAAAAATTTCCTGAGAGCTAAAGTCTCCCTCTGTCATAATATTAGCATCACTATTGAGAACAGAAGATACCTTTCCCTTGGGAGGATATGGTCCGTTTCTTCAAAGGAAAGCTGACAAGGGCCATTGATATATAAACAGCAAGTTCTGATAGATGATAGATAGATAGATAGAAAGATAGATAGATAGGCTTGCCTTCAGATGTTGTGGATGCTCCATCACTGGAGGATTTTAAGAAGAGACTGGACAGCCATTTGTCTGGAATGATATAGGGTCTCCTGCTTAAGCAGGGAGTGAATTAGAAGACGTCCCTTACAATTCTGTTATTCTGTTAGAGGGGGAGAGGGAGGGAGGGAGGGAGAGGGAGAGAGAGAGGAGAGAAAGAAGAAGATGAGATAGAGAGAGAGAGGGGGGGGAGATAGATAGATAGATAGATAGATAGATAGATAGATAGATAGATAGATAGATAGTGTCAGAGTATGAATATTCATAGACTGGAATAGATCATCCAATAGGGACTGTTTGGATAGACATGGTAACAGGTCAGCCATTGGGGACTGGCTAGAATAGGACATGGTAACAAGGCCAGCCAATGTATAGGCATAGCAACTAAGTCAGCCAATGAGGGCTGTTTGGGAGCTGAAACAGCTTGATGTCAGCGTCCCAGCACTGACATATATAAGGAGAGGAGAAGCTTGAACTTTTGCCTACTTAATTCCTTTGAAGATTCTGTCTCCTCGGAAATAGGAGGAGGGAAACATTCCTGTGATCTGACGGAGAAGGGATGAGGAAAGTGGCTTGGAAGATAGCCAATGAGATGCAGAGAATTGGGGATCGGAAAGGGAGGGATTGGGGGCAAAGGTCAGTACTGACCGCGAAAGAGCCAGGGACAGATCACTATGCTCAATAAAGAGAAAATTTCCTCAAAGATCGGCAGTTTGGAAATTCATTTATTTTGAGATAGCATCGAAACCTGACACTTGGAGCCTGGGCGTGGCTTAGGTTAACTGATACGTATAAATATAAGTTGTGTGCTCCTATTATTGTCCTTCCTTCTGTTAACTGTGCTTCTGTGATTATGCTTCTGATTCTGAGAATTGCTCTTGGTATTGTATATATGTCTCGTGCATTATTATGTATATAAAGAAGTTTCATATTTAATGAATCCTGCTGCATCAGGATATCTGTGTGTGCTTTCTGGATGTGATTTCTGCAACAAACTCTGAAAGACAGACAGACAGACAGACAGGCAGGCAGGCAGGCAGGCAGGCAGGCAGGCAGGCAGGCTGGCTGGCTGGTTGGCTGGCTTTTAAGAAGACAATGGGCAGCCACTTGTCTAGAATGGTGTAAGGTCTCCTGCTTGAGGGAGGGTTGAACTAGAAGACCTTCAAGCACGGATGGGCAATTAATTTTCTCAAGGGGCCACATGAGAAACTGGGATTGTCGTGAAGTGCCAAACCAATAGGGCCAACACATTACTGTGAAAGCACATAGGCAGGCACGCATACACATACATAAATTTGAAAAAAAAAGTCACCTTCAGCATAAAAGCACTACAGTTGTATTGGGTATATAGCGTATACTTGTTTACATTTGATTTCTAATTTCCGATTGACCTCACTTGGGCTGGACAGTGACAGCCAAAAGACCGGATGTGACCCGGGGATCGTAAAATGCCCAGTTCTGGTTTAAAGCTTCCATCTCATTTTAAAGAGAAGCCTTCACACCTACGAAACACAATGAACTGGCTGTATATCCTATGTTTTATCAACAATCGGCTCTCGGTGTATCTCATAATCACCCTGGAAAGCCAGAAAACCTTTGGTATCTTGTCTAATTGAGTTCCTTTTTGCCAATTTCTGGAATTTTGTTTACTCTTATCCTTTATCCAATCCACTTTTCCAACTGGCACTTGGAATCCCTAAAAAGGGGAGAGGGGAAAAGTGAGGGAGATCAACACGTAAATAAATAACGCCAGGACAGTTTCTACCAGTGACAACAATGAGTTAAAAAAGAAACGAAAAGCCAGGACTCTGGCTTGAGAGGAAAACCCAGTCGCAATTCTCCACAGGCAGCAAATAATTTGTTTGAGTGCATAATTAATAGATTTGTCAGAAAGTACTTAGATTGTGAAATATTGCAAGTAGACCTCTTTCCAGATGGATTAAGATGAATGAGTCCTCCAGCCGAGTATGAAACCTCATTGCTCAGTGGCTAGAGAATTTGCCGCATCTCCACATTTCCCTGATTCTTTGCTTCCTTTTTCTGCTGTCTGCAGGAGAGGAAGACAAAAAAAAAAAAAAAAAAGGAGGAGGAGGAGGAGGAATGAAAAGAAGGTTTCTAATTCCACTTGTGAGTGGTGTCCTTTACCTAAAGGGCATCCAAGCAGACAAAACTAAATCAGATATTCAATTGGAAACTTTGGCTGTGAGAGAATATAAAAGGGGTGTGGGTGAATGCATTAACATGGCTCAGAACAGTAAAATTAACTGCTTTGGCAGTCGAGGAGTCAGATCCTAGAATTCTGCATTCATCTTTAGGAAACAGTTTCTTCCACACCTTTTCAGAAAATAATGCCAGAGAAGTCAAAGCCGGTCTGTATCTGAAAAGGAAAGCTGACATGGGTCATTGGTAAATAGAGGCACATATAGGTAAATGTAAACAGTAAATTCTGATAGATGAGAGAGAGGGAGGGAGGGAGGGAGGGAGAGAGAGAGAGAGAGGGAGAGAGAGGCAGGCAGGCAGGCAGGCAGGCAGGCAGACAAACAGATCAACAGACTAACAATACAATTCCATGCACCAAATTCTGGATAAATATGAATCCTTAACTTGCGATGGGGAAGATAGATAATACCAGTTGCTGGTGTTTCTGAATGAATGCTTAGTTGTATCTCTTCATATAGCAGTGTTTATCAACCTAGACTAGAGGAAACAATGGCCCAGGATAAACAAGTGCCAAATAGAAGAAGGGTAAAGAAATGAAAATTTCAGGATGTTATTTAGTTTAGTTCATTTTGCTTCATTCCAATCTACAATTCTTTAGTTTCTAAGATAAGCTCGCTTGTAAAAAGGGCACAGAAAGGATCTTGATGCCTTATCTATTCATTTACTCAACAGTTATCATTTACTGTATATTCTTTTTCTCTTAGGCTTTTATATGCTGCTTTTTTCAGACCCTCAAAACAGCATAGAGAATATTCCTCCCTTCCCACTTTTCCTGTCAAGAGCAACTCTATGAAGTACTTTGGACTCTGTGGATATGTGTATTAGGGAGATGAGTAGCCCAAAGTAATTTTGTGAGCTTCAGTGGCTGAAGATGAGTCTTCAGTTGTCTTCTCCACCTCACAGCCTCTCATTTCTATTGCTTTGACTAGACTGCTCTGCTCTGCTCTGCTCTGCTCTGCTCTGCTCTGCTCTGCTCTGCTCTACTCTCTACTCTATACTCTATACTCTATACTCTACTCTAATGCTTGCGTTAACTGTGTCTGTCTACCTGTCTATCTATCTATCATCATCATCTATCATTATCTATCTATCTATTTATATCTTTATCTACTCTATTCTACTCTACTCTACTCTAATGCCTGGTTTAACTATGTCAACCCTACTCTAATGCTTGGGTTAACTGTAGTATTATAGCAGGTGTATAAGGAGAAAACAGCAATGTCAATCAAGGTTAATGAGGTGACAAAGGCCATATAAGAGATAGTCATAGGAAGAAGAGATAACATATTTTTCAGAGTATAAGACACACCTTAGTTTTTGGGGAGGAAAATAAGAAAAAAGCTGATTGGCAGGTGGATCGGCCTCCAGGAATACCCCCAATCAGCTGTTCCCAGAGATGAATTTTAGCAACAGGTTCCTTGGTTGTGAGCTCTGTGCCTTGTTTTGTTTTTGTTTTTGTTTTGCTTTTTTTCCTGCCTCTGAAACTTCTGAAACTCTGTTTCAGAAAAAACTTTCTTCTCTGCCTCTGAAAGCCTCCGAAACTCTGTTTGGGGGCTTCTTTTCTGAAGCTTTGTTTCTGTTACTTTTTTCAGCCTCTGAAACCTCCATTTGAGAAACTGGGCAGGGCTACATTTGGAGTATAAGACACACCCAGATTTTCACCCTCTTTTTGGGGGAGAAAAGGTGTGTCTTATACTCCGAAAAATATGGTATTTCAAATAACATTGGGTTCAGGCTGGGCATGATGCATTTAGATTCTGGCAGACATATGAGGTCCATGGAAGGGTTAGAGTCAGGGCAATGTAGACAGGAAAATATACATATAAACTATAAAAAAGAGGAAAAAAATCTCATAACCCACAGGACATATTGAATATGCTCCAATACCAGAATATTTTTTTAGAATTATGTCTTAAATTATAACAAAAATGTAGTATATATGGGAAGATTATTTAAAGAAACAGTGGTTTCTGCTCTTGCCTACTATTTTTATCATTCTCATACCTTCATTGGCTAGGAAGTTTCTGGAAATGTCTCTTTTTCCATTACCCTGTATGTACAAATCATGAAAAAAATAAAATAAAAGTCCCTTTAACCACCAGAAACTCCTGGCCCCTGATCTCTCTACATTTCCTCAGAAAGAAAAACACATTTACCAAATGTTGAAAACAATATGGGATTCAAATACAGGGTTTCGATACGGGATATAAGTGCAATTGGAAGCAGACCATCTTTGCACAAATAGCTGAGCTGCTCCTGATTTTTCCTGGCAGAATCAACTTGCAGGTTGCTAATTACAGAAGCTTCCCTAATCTCTTTGTTTTATGAAACCTGCGGCAAACAAATATTTTATGTGGCTTCGAGCATATTCAGCAAATGTGCCTGCATTATTTCAGCCGCTGTATTAAGTAGGTAAGATCTGGCTAATTGCTTTTGATAAACCCACAAGCTGTATGTCTATCCAAGGGACGAGCCAATGTTCACATTGGTTTCCAAAGCATCAAGGATTTGACAGGCCTGCCAGGGAAGGGGAGGAAATCAATAAATGACCAACAGTATATTAAACCCTTGCTGATAGAATGAGCCACTGTTTGTCTGATAACCACAAAAATTACAGTTATACTGCAAGTAATTTAGATGCAGATGAGTTGTTGGCTGTGCTCTTAAGCTGAGCTACATGTAATATACAAGTACTTAAAAGGAGCTTCAGGATGTAATGAGAGCATAGAAGGTCCGATTCACTCCCTAAAGCAGCAGCCTTTGTTCACTTAAGCCCATATAAAATATGATATCATGGTGGTCAGTTGCGCTGCTTTTACTAGTACCATTCAACAAAGTGAAGACATCAGTGGTCAATGGTAGATTGCAGGCTTCATCTATTCAGTCTTTGCAAATGTGTCAATGGACCTGTCAGAGTTTGTTGCAGAAATCAAGCATCCAGAAAGCACCCACAGAGTAACTGATTCAGCAGGATTCATTAACTTCTCTTTATATACAATATAACACATGAAGATAAATGTACAATATCAATAGCAGATTCTTCCAACATAGCAGTTACAAGCAAAACACAAGCAGAGAACAGAAGACTAGTTTCAGTTTCAATTCTCAGCCCAGGAGCTCAGCACAGCTAAGCCACACCCAGACTTCCTGCTTAAGTTTCTGTTTCCAAAACAGCCTCATTGGCTGACCCAGTTGCTATGCCTATTCATTGGCTGACCTTGTTACCATGTCTCCATTCAGTCCCCATTGGCTGATCTATTCCAGTCTATGAATATTCATACTCTGACAGAATCTTCTAAAGAATTTTGAGCCTCCTCTTCCCCCTCCCCCTCCCCCTCCCTTCTCTTTCTGGAATCCCTATCACCCTGCCTACTGTTGTTAGAACACCTAGGCTTTCTGGGGGAGAATTGACCAAAACTGCAGAGATATATCATATACTTTTCTCTGTATAACCTGTTAGGATATGGTTTGAACCTAACAAGTTGTCCAGGCAATATATGTGTTCTGTGACTTTAAAATTTTACTGCTGATTCATTGTAATGCTGAGTCATGCTGTAATTAGATAATCACTAGTTGTAAACGTATTTAAGAAAGGTACTGTAACGTATTCAGTTGATGATAAGCTACCATAGTGTGTGGAGTTGCTACCATTGTGCTATCATCGTTGGATGGATCTGCTACCATCGTGGTTTGTGAACCAGAGTGAGTTTGTTATTCTAACCAACTACTGTTTGTGTGGTAAGAAGAGCTTTTGTATCACTGGACTGATTTAACTGGCAAAGACTTGGATTGATTTTAAAACTGAGATTGTTTTTTCACTATAAAGTAAACTTTTGATAAACCAGTTTGCACATCTCTTATTCATTGCTCTCAGCAACGTTTCTCTGTGCTCTGCACTCTGCTGGTTGGTAACACAACAATAATATCCTTAACATTGGTTATGGGCCCAGAGCCAACCAGAACTAACTAGGATTGTTAAGAGCTAAACTGAGAGTTAATGTGAACCAATAAGGTCTTGGTCCTCCTCATAAATTTTATAAAAACGGGACATTAGCAAGTATCTTCCCTCTTTATTTTGGTTGTGAGGGAAAGAATAGCAGGGGAAGAGGCAAATTAAAGGAGAGGGACATGTCCACCTCTGCCTGAAACACCCAATAAGTAAATCCATTTCTGGTCACCTGATTTCACTTCCTATTTAAAGAGTATAAAGGGAATTTTATATATCTTAATACAGTGGTGGGTTTCAAAAACTTTCACTACCGGTTCTGTGAGTGTGGCTTGGTGGGTGTGGCAGGGGAAGGATACTGTAAAATCTCCATTCCCTTCCCACTCCAGGAGAAGGTTACTGCAAAATCCCCATTTCCTCCCAATCAACTGGGACTTGGGAGGCAGAGAATAGATGGGGCAGGGCCAGTCAGAATTTTTACTACCGATTCTCCGAACTATTCAAACTTTCCGCTACCGGTTCTCCAGAACTGCTCAGAACCTGCTGAAACCCACCTCTGTCTTAATAGTGCTATAATATTGGGAGAAATAATACTTTAAAAACAGATGAAGATAAGAATGACTCAAACCTGATTCTTTCATGGGCTGGGAATGAGATGTCATTTGCTGCTGTCCAGGAAATTCTACCAAGATTAAATGTAAGGAGGAGGAAAATGTTCTTAGTATTGGGGTGCTGTTATGGTGCCTCTCATACTGGTGTGTCTGTGTAGAAGTCTAATACTGTGAAAAATAACTTCATCCTGATTACTGTTGTTAGAATTCTTAGGTCCTCTGGTGAAGAATTAACTCAATCTACAGAGATGAAATGTACACTTTTCTCTATATAGCTGAGAAGGTCCTCCTCCTCCTCCTCCTCCTCCTCCTCCTCCTCCTCCTCTTCCTGTTACATTGCTATATACTCTTATGATATGATCTACTAATCTAATCCTTGCTTTCAAAAACATTGCTTATATTACACCTTCCCCATCTTGAAAGACAAAGCTTCATTTTTTGAAAATCCAAGTCATTTTCTTTGATGATCTCTTCTTTGAGTTCTGTATTTACTCCCGTCAGGACAAAAATGAATGTTCCCTTCCTTACCAATTGTACAAGGGACAACAAACCTGCTCTCCAAAAAGTAGCAAAATAATAACGCCAGATTGCATTTATGCAATGCCTTTCATCATCAAAGGTGCTTCAAGAAGAGAACATGTAGGCTGGGGAAAAGCCTCATAGTTTAATCTATCAGATATCAGATATGTTGAACCATTATATTTTTCCCCAGCCAATGCTTTGATGGTAAAAAGTATTGCAGGAGTATAATTTGAGTTGGATAAATTGATAGGCGATAGATAATTAGATAGATAGATAGATAGATAGATAGATAGATAGATAGATAGATGAAGAACAGAAAATCTTGAGTAAAAGGAAAGCTTGCATTGCAATCATAAAAGAGGCAAAATATATGCATATTTGGCAATAAATGGCACTGAATTTGGTGGCTCTTATAGTAAGGGTTATGCACCAATAAGTATGAATAAGATGATCTTGTGGGAGACAAAGGAATGGGGAAACTTCCCTGGACATCTGTGTGTTCCTAAAAAGGAGTGTCAGCTACGTCTCCAATTTTAGTATAATTCAATAGCATTGGAATAGCATGACTACTGAACAAGCAAAATAGTAAAACCCAAACCACGCAATACAAGATTTAATAATCTCTTTCCTTGTAAATAGCAGTTATCAGCAGTCATCCTCATCAATCTGGCCACAAGCGAATGGGAAGAAGATAGGTGGGTGGGACTAATCCATTCCTTTTGCGCTAGGTTAGTTGGAAAAATGACAACTATTTGATGTGTGATCTGAGGTTCATTGAAACCAATACATAAAACCTGATAAAGTTCTGTTACCTGAGCAAAGATAAAAAATCTCTTCCTCTTACAAACACTGTTAAGAGCAGTGGTGGGTTGCTACCGGTTCACCCGAATCGGGCAAACCGGTAGCGGCAGCAGTGGGAGCCTCCGCCCACCCGCCTAGACACTTCTGTGCATGAAGCGGGCACCCACCCACGAGCAAACCGGTAGTGATGGGTTTTGAAACCCATTACTGGTTAAGAGGTTTTGTTGTTTGGGGCAAGGCATAGGGACTGGGACAAGATAAAACACTGCCTTTTTTTTAAATCTGATTTTGTTAAAATGGGAAGAAACAGCCCATTTTGGCCCAATTCTGAAGATTAGCTTAAAAGCAAGAAGAAGGATTAATCTTGAAAAGGACCATTATTGGAAATAGTCAGATTCAGAAACTGCCTAGGAGATAGAAGAGGGAATCCAATGTCATATTCCTCCCCTTCTCTGGCTCATCCCAGAAGGCACTGGATTTATGATGTATAATTTATTTATTATATCAATTTATAGCAGGCCAGCTCACAATCACAGCACTATCCATAATCTCTTGTCTCAAGTCATTAGATGGTAAATTTTTTCACACACACATCCCACTCTCTTAGTGAGGGTCTGGACAGGAAAAATTACAGCATAAACCACAGGGCAAAGTTGCAGCTGGCGGACGGAGGCAACCCTACTCCTTTCGGTCCAGATGAGGTACGACACATGGGCTGAAGGGATGATCGTAACATTCTGGTGTTTCGCTCTGCTTAGCAAGACTTTCAACCCACACTAAAACCACATTTCCTTTTGAGTTGGAAGAACAACATCCTCCTGATCCCTCATCAGTTCAAAGATGCCACAATCGACCTCCTAAAAAAAGAACATGCCTAAGAATAAATAAGAAACACGTTTCTCTCTGTGTGTGCGTCAGAGATGGGTTTCAGCAGGTTCTGACCAGTTCTGGAGAACCGGTAGTGGAAATTTTGAATAGTTCGGAGAAGCTGTAGTAAAAATTCTGACTGGCCCCGCCCCCATCTATTCTCTGCCTCCCAAGTCCCAGCTGATTGGGAGGAAATGGGGATTTTGCAGTAACCTTCCCCTGGAGTGGGGAGGGAATGGAGATTTTATAGTATCCTTCCCCTGCCATGCCCACCAAGCCATGCCACGCCCACCAAGCCACACCCACAGAACTGGTAGTAAAAAAATTTGAAACCCACCACTGGTGTGTGTATATAAAAATCTGAAGCTGGATGCATTTTGTATTAACCAAAACCCTTAAACCAAGAAAGTCTGACACTGCTACGTAAAGCCGAATGACAGACTTCAGGCTTTTCTTCCAATACAACAAAACCTGACAGTCTGCTTTTGCAGCAACCAGCTCTGACTCCTGCCCTGAAGTTTAAGTTGATCTGGCAAAGAGAGGAAAGCCATAAACGATTAATTTCATTTCTGTGCTAAACAGATGGTATATTGGTTTTCAGGAAAGCCAAGGATTCACTTGAGGCCTTCAACGGTCCTCTCCCTGCTTTCCAGAGCAAAATGGCTCTTTATAAGGCAACATGGAATATGATCAGCTAGCCCACGGATGTACATACAGAGAATGTAGCCAGCTTTGGGAATAAAAAAATGTTTCAGGAGAGTAAAGACCAAAAAAAAAAGGATAGCAATGGGCATCGAATAGATTTCTCTGCAGTGGCCTTTAGCAATATAATGTGAAATGGGTTTTTTTTTTTTTTTTTGTACATTGCGTCTGTAACATGATATTTACTGCAGCCAAAATCTGAATCTTGCAAATGGGGAAAGCAATCAATGTTATATATGAAAAAGACGTTATATAAGTTGGAGGTCTCGCAAAAACATTGGGGAGAAGTCAAAGAAAAATAGGGACAACTTAACAGCTCCAGCAAGAAAGGAAATGCAATTCCAGGGATTATACGAACGCATTTCAAGGTAACATTTTAGGGACTGTAATGTCCTGTATGAACACTTAGGGTAGGGCCACTGTTAGAAGATTATAGATAATTCTCACCATTGCACATTGAAGGTGACACTGTAGAACTGAGATGGGTGCACCAAGATGAATGGATTGAAAAAAACTGTACCATAAGTTTTCTGGTAACTTCTGAGTTTTCTGCAATGAGCGGCAACGTGGGTCTAATCTGGGTCAGTCCCCATGACCAGAGATTTGGTCTTCTGAGCTTTCTGACTTGTTTTGGAGCCCATCCTCAGGGAACTTGTCTCTCACCAGAATATGTCACACGGGGCTGTCCTTAAAAACCACCCAGAAGTTTCGAGGTTCCAGAATGAGGCGGTGCCAGGAGTGATAAGCGTGTCTCAGTGCGTCCATGTAACACCTCTGTTTTGCAAGCTGCACTTGGTTGCAAGCTTGCTTTTGAGTGTGATTCAAAATGCTGGTCACTACCTATGAAGCTCTATATAGCATGGTTATTTGTGGTACTGCCTATCTCCTATATATATATCTGCCAGGCCATTTTGATCTGGCAGGGTTGGCATGCTATGGGTACCATTGATTATGCAATGCCATTTGCCTGGACCCTGGAAGTGTCTGCTTTCTAAAATAGGCCTTTAAAAGACCCCTACTCCACTGGTGTTTCAAAGAAGTGGCTGTTCACCAAGTCCTTGGTGGTGATGATTGACACCTTTTTTTCTTTCTTTCTCCCCCCCTCCCCCGCCTCCATTTGGGTTTATTTTCTCTGCTAGGTTTGTTCCTTCGTTTTGCGATGTTCTTGTTTTTGTGTGTGTGTGTGTATTGTTCCTTTTCTAAAAACGTTTTTACAGTTTGTAAACCATCTAGATTTGCTGGGATTTGGATGGTGTAATGTAATTTTGTTATAGCAAGGAAAAGAAAGGAAATGGGATAGAGATGGATAACCTTATTTTACTTCAGGAGAAAGTAAATATAGGAATGTTGGGTTTTGTTTTGTTTTTGCTTTTCTCAGAACCTGAGACTTGGGCCATCCACTAACAATGCATGATGGGAAACTCAAAAAGACAAGTATCCAAATAGGACAGCCATGATTATGATTGACTTATAGTTGTTAATCTGTTTCTTATTTTCTGCCTCATAGATAATGTGACATTTTGCTCAGGTTGTTCAAGATTATCTACAAAATAATGGCTATCAGCAAGACTGGGTTTAAAGGTGGACTCAAGAAAACCAGGAATAATATAGCTACCATATTCCTACTGGTTGGCTTTTAGGAGTAGAAATAGCATATTTCTCTGCAGCAACTAGTGATCAACAACATTAGAAAAATGGCATTATCTTCAATCTGTTCACCTCCTGGCTTTTCCTAAAGGTTCTGATTCACTCCTGTGAAAGGAGGAATGCTTAGCAAACAAAATATATTCTTCTAATATTCTTATTCCATCCATTCTCTAAAGATATGGATCTAATATACGCTTTCACCTTAAAAAGATCTATTTTTCAACATAACTATTGATTTGGAAAAGAAATGTTAGGCCAGGCATAATTTAGAATGAACAAACAAAGCCCTTTTCCCTTTTCTTTAAATGACTTTTTTTTTTTAGCAAAGAAATAGTAAATAATCACTGTTTTATGATTTCCTTCTGCTCAAGTCAACTTTGTAGGAGAATATATACATATATTTATTTATTTTTCTTAAATGTTAAGGTTTAGGATCTGTCTTTTCTCTGAGAAATCCCCATTTGGTTTAACCAGACAATAACCCAGTGGCATAAATTAGGCTGAGACAGGTCAAAAGGTCCTATGAGTTTCTATAGATCAAGATGATTTTTGATGTGGGACTTTCCAGTTGTAGCTCTGAGATAGCTGTGGGGAAAAAATCTACAATTTACGTATTCTACGTATTTCATTTTGGACTGGTATTAATCAGTTTAGTACATATGTATAAATTCTCTCTCTCTCTCTCTCTCTCTCTCTCTCTCTCTCTCTCTCTCTCTCTCTCTCTCTCTCTGTGTGTGTGTGTGTGTGTGTGTGTGTGTGTGTGTGTGTGTATAAAAGCACACTAAATCATAAGTTTAGATTTAGAATGAATTTAACTATCTGTAATCCCTTGCATTGGGGTGAAGTTGGGGCAACTGAATGGAGCTGAACTTTTACTGGCCAGATGCCCTTCCTGACACCTACAGAGAATTTGCAGCAGATATTTTCTCTTTGCACCTAGAGAGAGAAATATCTGCCGCTACCTAGGATCGAATTCACAGCCTCTTTATTGTGAGATGGGAACTCCACCTCTAGGACACTCTGCTGGTGTGTGTGTGTGTGTGTGTGTGTGTGTGTGTGTGTGTGTGTGTGTAAGAAAAGAAATATGTATATGAATGTGTATGTATATGTACATACATACATACACACCGGGAAAGAGAGACCAGAATTTATCTTGCACTGTAGGATTTTTAGCCCAAATAATTTCCTAGATTTTGAAATATTATTCAATAAAGGGTATAGTTTGCTTTTCTTATCACGTGTCTTACCATAATAAAGTGGGCAGTTAACAGTAGGAATTGAATCAATCCCTTATGTCAGTGTTTCTCAACCTTGGAAGCTTGAAGATGGGTGGACTTCAACTCCCAGAATCTGGGAGTTGAAGTCCACCCATCTTCAAGCTTCCAAGGTTGAGAAACACTGCCTTATGTTGTTGCATCAGTTTAAATGTGTTAGGAAAAATCAAGAATGAACTAACAAGATTTGTCATGAAGGATTCTTTGATGATTATTCCCATTTTTTTTTTTTAAAAAAGAAACTTGCATCCCAAAGAACTAATGTTCTTGTCAGCAAAGTTGGCAATATTTGCCAAACTGCTTACAAGCTCAGTAATTTGATCTAGAAAGGTTAATATCAGTAGGGCGCAATTTTAACAGCGTAGCAGTATCTAAGGATTACATTTATGGATAATTACTAATGGCTTGCTGAAAGAGATGTTTTAAAAGTATATGCCGCAAAGCGTTCCAACAAACTTTTTGAAGCTGAAATTTAGACTGTCTCTTAAAGCTTTTTAGGATGCTCAATAGCAAATACTTGCTCTGTATAAGATTGTTTAATAATATTGACAATGTCCCTTCCTATCAGATGAAGTAGGTACAGACCCATCTTCAAGTGTTAATTGTCTAACTTGATGAGAACTAGGTATTTTAGAAAGAAATTACTCATCTTGATTCATTTGAAAGTAAGTTGCTATTTGAAATTCTTTTTTGTAAAGTATATTCAGTAGTAACATAGTTTTCATCTATAATTAAATCTCCAATTCTATAAAGTCGTCTTCTTCATACTGAACAAATTTATTATTGTGCTTATGAAGTAACGATGAAGAAATTGGAGGAGAAGAAGAAAAAGATGAGGAGCCAACAGTTGCTTTTACATTTTCCAAAACTGATTCAAGCTTCCAAATTAGTTATTGCTAAATTTCTATTATGCTTTGGTTTATATTGTAAAATAGATAGCTTTTTAATTGCTGCATATAAATGAAGAAAAAAACTATTTGCCTAATGGAAGACCAAATAATGGGCAATAGAATTGGCAATGTTAGAAACAAAAATGAGATTTTAGAAAGTGTAATCATTTTAACTGCAGCTACTCTACCAAACAATGATAATGGAAGAAGATACTGTTATGACTTAAGCCACATTTTGTAATTATGAAAATTATTGCACAAGGGTCATAATTATATTTTTTAAATTGATGTCAACCTTTGTAGTAGCTATTCCTAAATATCTCCCTGGACTAATATGGTTTTCTGTAATTTTCTTGAAGCACTTTGCAATTTTTTTTTTTTTGCCTGTGGTAATTAACAAAGCAGAAGAATTATCAAGATAAACTTCTACATTTTGCTCCTGCAGGAATTTTTTTAAAAAAATTGAATTGTAGATGTAAATTCTTGTTTGGATTTTTAAGAAAAATGAAAATCTCATCTGAAACAAGATTAATTACATGCTGGTTTTTTTCATATTAAGATCTTGAATATTTTTGTTCGTTGCTATACCTCTAAAATTAGATTGTTGTATTTGCTTCGAAATGTGCTTAGTTTACTAATAATGTTTTTTTAAATCTAGATTTAATTATGCTATTGGCCTATGTAATGACACCTATTTGGGATGTTTACTTGATTTAAGAATAATCAATTATTGAATTTGTTTGTAAGAGTCACTTCTGAGTGTATTATTGTACAATTGACATAATAACATTAATTCTTTTTTAAAAACTTTGAAATGTTCCTTTTCAAAACTATTGACCTGAGGTTCACCATCTTTTGATTGTTTTACAATACTGTTTACTTCACTTTCTGATGTTATTTAATATAAACTTAATACACCTTCATTAATTTTGTGAGTTTAGAAGGTACTATGCCAGTGTTATTAATAAATAACATTCGGCAAATGTATTTTGTATATATTCTTTTTTTCGGGGGGAGAGAAAATTTACTACTAATAAAAAATTATATTGTTTTTATGACTTAACTTCAGAAGGAAATGATTTTAAAGGTCATAGTAAAGGTCATAGTATTACATATATTATTACATATATATTCCTCATGTTCTTTTCATTATCTATTGCAAATCACTCTATGTGTTTTATATTTGAACTTCTATAGGATTTTCAATTTCTTTTCGTTTAGTCCCCATTTTTTTCCATAGCTTTGCTGTCTCCTACTGTAATTAATCCTTGTTGTTTTTCAAAATGTAATTTGTCACAGTATAAAATGCTGCCTAATAACTATTTTCCTGGCATTCCCCTACAGACCATGGTTACTACCACTCTAAGTGCTGAAACTTCAAGCCAGGTTGATTTCAAAACTACAAAGAAAAACTGTGGACTTGAAACAGAATTGGTCCAAAAAGTTTTTTATCTCTCCAGGTCTAGTGGTTACTCCTGCTAGCAATTAAATTGCCTGTCAGGAGTAAAACATTACTTTAAAAACAAAGGAGATGGATTGCTGATAGCCGCTTGCTGTTTACCCGGCTTCTAAGTGCTGACATTTAAACTGGTAGTATTCCCTGACTTGTTCTAGCATTTTTCAAAACAAAATGGATGGTCCGTCGGTAGAGCTGCTACTTCCCTTGACACTGCAGAGCTGGGCTTAAATTTTAAAGATTCAGGAGAAAAGACTGGCTGCATTTAGTAGATTTAGAGGGGGCATCTCATGTACATGCTCCCCCCCCGTTTTTTTTTTCAAGGGGAAAATATATCTTTCTTTTACAGGAGACACAACTGCTGGGTTCCAAAGCAGCTTGGTGTTTTTTCAAGCTTAGCAACTTTAAGATGTGTGGACTTCAACTCCCAGAACTCTCCAGCCAGCATGCATGTGGAATATCAATTCCTCTTTCGTACATGTCAGGGGTGGGATCCTACCCAGGGGTGGGTTCTAAATTTTTTTTACTACCGGTTCTGTGGGCGTGGCTTATTTTGTGGGCGTGGCTTGATGGTCATGTGACAATTCTTTAGGATTTAGCAGAGGTACTGGTCTACCAGGCTTTTAACTGCTTGCAGAGCTGTACCGGTCTACCCTATTTATTTTTGCAGGCACCGGTCTACTCATGTATTTTTGCAGGCACTTGTCTACCCATTTATTTTTGCAGGCATCAGTCTACTCATTTGTTTTTGCAGGCACCGGTCTACTCATTTGTTTTTGGAGGCACCGGTCTATCACCAAACTGCCTTTTACCACTGATCAGCTGTAGGGCGGCCCTTTGAAGCCCCGCGGCAAGAGTTTAAACAGTTTTTTTCCTTATAGTCCATCATCTGGGACTCAGGAGGCAGCAATAGATTGGGGGTTGGGGGTTGGGGGGGCAGGGGGGCAGAACCGGTTCAGTGACATCATATCGTCACCGCTACCAGCTCGGGGGAACCGGGCCAAACCGGGAGGAACCCACCACTGATCCTACCTGGTTTAACAACTGGTTCGCTAAGCACACATTTTGCATGCGTGCACAATTTGGAGAAAACTGACCTTCCACACTGCTGCCGGCAAGGAAAACAGCTGAGGCACGGCAATCCATTCTGGGCTTTGGAAATGGAAATATATGTGAGTATAACGCAGGGGCGGGAGGACGGGCCCACTTCAAAATTGGAGCAAACTGGTTCGCTCATGGCTGATAGTCAGAGCTAACGGTTCACCCGAACCAGTAGAATCCCACCACTGGTACATGTATGTGCAACATCACTGATGCAAAGACAAAAAGCATGAAACTTGCGTTGTGATGAAATACTGCTGTTGTTACATCACTCTCCCTCCAGGGATGCCTCCGGCCTGCAGCTGCAGTGTTACACGATTTCTATTCCTACCATATACAGAGATACTCCTCTAATTACGACCATAATGGAGACAATCTATTAAGGTCGTAAGTTATAAAGCGGGACGCTTCTGTGATTGACCTGATTTTACGACCTCTTTTGTAGCAGTCATTAAGTGAACACCACAGTCCTTAAGTGACCGCCATAGTTGTTAAGTGAAGCGATTGTTCCCTATGAACTGGTTTTGTCAAAAAACAGAAGTAAATGTCAGTTTTTGATAGAAGTCATAAAGCGTGGTCATATGACCACAGGACGCTACAGTTAGCTGGAAACTAAGCAAGGAGAGAAGCAACGTAGGAGAAATTTCCTGACAGCTAGAACAATTAAACAGCGGAATGACTTGCCTCCAGAAGTTGTGGGGTCTCCAACACTGGAGGATTTTAAGAAGAAACTGGACAGTCATTTGTCTGAAATGTTATGGGGGTCTCGTGCTTGAGCAGGGGGGTGGACTAGAAAACCTACAAGTCCTTTCAACTATGTTATTCTGTTATTCTGCTCTTGCTGCTATTACTATCAAGATGAACCTCAGGATATCCAACTTTGGCAACTTTAAGACTTATGGAGTTGAACTTATAGATTTCCCCAGACAGCATGGAGGCTGAGGAATTTTGGAATTTGAAGTCCACAACTCTTAAAATTGCCAAGGTTGGACACCCTGGGCTTCATCTTGGTAGCAATAGCAGCAATAGCAGAGTAACAGAGTTGGAAGGGAGCTTGGAGGCTAAAGTATATAAGCTGGAATTGGGTATGTCTACTTTAATTTTATTTAATTTTATTTCGAATTTATATACTGCACCTTCTCCCGAGGGACTCAGGGCGGTGTACAGCCAGATAAAAACATACAATACAAACATTAAAAACAATTAAAAATCTATATATTGATTTGGCCCCAATTTAAAATAACAAACCAATTAAAAATATTTAAAAAATATGTTAAGCCAGCCCGGCTTGCTGAAAAAAGAAAGTTTTAAGGGCACGGCGGAAGGCACCGAGGTCTTGGATTAATGAAAAGAAGGACTAGGGGTGACATGATAACAGTCTTCCAATATCTCAGAGGTTGCCACAAAAAAGAGGGAGTCAAGCTATTCTCCAATGCACTGAAGGCAAGACGAGAAACAAGGGATGGACAGAAGCAACCTAGAACTAAGGAGGAATTCCCAGACAGTTAGAACAATTAACCAGTGGAATGACTTGCCTCCAGAAGTTGTGGTGCTCCAATGCTGGAAGTTTTTAAGAAGAGATTGGACAACCATTTGTCTGAAATGATATTGGGTTTTCTGCCTGAGCAAGGGCTTCGATTAGAAGACCTCCAAGGTCCTTTCCAACTGTGTTATTCTTCCTGAGATGGAAAATATATACATAGCACACACAGGTCTCAAAAATCTAAAACATTTAATTCTTTCCAAGAACATCCCCCCCGCCCTTTCCAGGCCAATCTAGCTGGTGTGCACTTGAAATGGGACAACTGTCATGTCAAAAGATCCATGTCGGAAGAAGCCCTGCATGTGGCCGTCAGCAATTCAGCTCAGAATCATGCAAAAAAAAAAATTACGGAGGGATTGGAAACCCTTAGCAACCACCCACTATCTATGTTCTCCATCTGCATGAAAGGTTACATGAATATATAATACCTAAAAGCAAACTCCCTGAATAATACATATATTAAACACCGCAACAGTTCCTCAGGAGTTGTTTTCTGTCACTTGGGTAAATAATGCATGCTTTATAAACTGAGTTTTGCCCAGCACATGTTTTTTTCCCGTCAGCACAGAAATAAGTATAGATGCGAAGCATTTAACGCTCCCTTTCAAATGACATTCCAAGGACATGAGCGATTCCTAATATTAAGAAACTTTGGGACACAAGCTGGCATTCTGGTGACTTCACAAATTATGAGTATTGGACAGCTTTATTCATTTTTCCATGTGGAACTGCAGTGTGTGTCTGTGTTTTATTGTGGTTGCCTTAAACTGGAGCCTTGTCCTGTGGCTATTTCCCATGGGAAGAGATATGTGCTAATTATCTGATTGGCCATCCATTGCTATTTCTTCTATACCTCCAGGGTACCTTTTGCCATCGCTTGTGGCAAATATATAAGAAAGTGTGTGTGCCTCTATAAAAAATATTTTGTTTATTTGTCTCATGTGCTTTTAAATCATTCCTCCGCTCACAGAGGTAATTTATACTAAAACCCTGAAAGCAGCAAAGACATGGGTTTCCAACAAAACAAATCCAATCGATGCATACATTGTAATAAAAAGGAGAAACTTCTAAAATCACGGAGAGCCATTAATCTCGAAAAATCCAATATCAAGCCAATAAGAAGGGAGCCAACCAAGTCTCCATAAAAAAAAGAACTAGTTGTGCAATGGTTGAGGTGGGATCCTCAAACATTTATTTATTTATTTGTTTGGTTTACATAGCTGCTTTGGTCACCATAGTGACTCTGGCCTGCCTAACAAGAATGCCTAAAGAAGATGTTGAGACTGGAAAAAGTGGAGAGAAGAGCAACAAATATGATTAGGGGGCTGGAGATTAAAACATACAAAGAACGATTACAGGAATTGGGTGTGTCTAGTTTAATGAAGAGAAGGACTAAGGGAGACATGATAGCAGTGTTCCAATATTTGAGGGGCTCCTAGAGAGACGAGGGGGTCAAACTATTTTCCAAAGCATCAAAAGACAAGATGAGAAACAATGGTTGGAAACTAATCAAGGACAGAAGCAGCGTAGAACTAAGGAGAAATTTCCTAGCGGTAAAAGCAATCGACCAATGGAACAACTTGCCTTCAGACGTTGTGGGTGATCCATCGCTGGAGGCTTTCAAAAAGAGACTGGGCAAGCATTTATCTGAAAAGCTATAAGGTCTCCTGCTTGAGTAGGTGGTTGGACTAGAAGATCTCCAGGGTCCCTGTTAGGAAATGATAATTACCTAACTTGTTGGGTTGGCAATATATAAACCTTCAATATAGCTTTAAGACTGTATTGCTGTATTGCATCATACTATGTCCTGATTGGTTAGCTCTGTAGCCAATGTCCTTAAGAGGGAGCTTGAAACATGGTTTGTTTCTCTTTGCTGATCATTATTGCTCTTTGCTGATCATTATTGCTCTTTACTGCTCTTTGCTGTGTTTGCTACTGTTTGCAACTGTTTATTGTATATGACTACGACAACTGGTAAGAAGACTTTGTTATTGGATTATCCCTGGACTATTGTTTTACTATCTACTGCTTTATCTGTGTATGACCTGGACTGTTTATTGGACTGTGCCTTATTACTATTTCCTAAAAGTAAACACAACTCAATGTATCTCTGTGTTGGCTGTGTTTATTTGCAACTACTCTCAATCGCTTTAATGTGCACACACTTGCTACTCTAGGGTTGCTCTGCGAATTCCTTAACAGTCCCTTCCAATGCCATTATTCTATGTTCCATGTTCTAACAGCATTTCAAATCAAAATACAACAATATAACGTTTCAATACGTATAACTACCAAGTCATGAAACCAATTTATCAGCAATCACCAATTTCATGGCCTCCAATTAACATTCTGAAACTCATGCCTGGAAACACATTCCAGGCCTTCAAGACATTGGGAAAAATTGCCAAGATACGAAAATGGTCTTCCAAAGGGAAGGCACTGGGAAGCAAAAGACGTACCTTTTTGGGTTCAGAAAGATGACAATCCTTAACTGCCAGGATTCTTAGCATGCCAATCCTGCTGGACCAAATTGGGCAAGTAGAGATGCAAATACCATGAAGAAAGCTTTTGCCCTTTTGAGAGGTGTACTTCAATCAGATCGCTCTTAAAAATAGCAGCAGAGAGAGACATGGTACCACCATCTGGATGTTAAGACAGCTTCTGTGGGTAGCAGTAGCAATAGCAACAGCACTTAGACTTATATACTGCTTCACAGTGTTTTACAGCCCTCTCTAAGCGGTTTACAGAGTCAGCCTATTGCCCCCAACAATCTGGGTCCTCATTTTACCCACCTTAGAAGGATGGAAAGCTGAGTCAACCTTGAGCCTGGTGAGATTTGAACTGCCAAATTGCAGGCAACCAGCAGACACCAGAAGTAGCCTGCAGTTCTGCATTCTAACCACTGCACCATCACGACTCATGATAATAATCTCACAAATAATTTGGCCTTAAAACATCTAGGGACTAGAATTGCACCTCAAAGCACAAAGATAGCCAATGCAGCTCTTGGAACAGATACGATACGAGTGTACCAAGATGAATTCATAACTTGTAACAGGATGACACACTACCCCTATCCCCACTACCACTAGAAATAAACCACAAGCATTGATCAGTGCCATTTCAGTCCTTATCCAGGTCTGAAAACTGACTGGATGGAGGGCAGATATTCTGCTTGAATAAGCAGCATGATCACCTTCTCAGTAATTGAGAAAAGAAGGCTGGAGTTGGGATGAAAATTGTCCAGCATGATGGGGTCCAGCAACAATTTTAGGAGAAGGGTTTTACTACTGCCTTCTAAAGTATCAGCTGGAGCATTTCTTCTCTCAAGGATGCATTCATCACTTCCAGGATTCAGTGAAAGGTCATCACCAGGGAAGTCTGAACTAACCAGGAGGACAACACAAATGTGGACAAACATACAGTTCCAAGAACCCTGTCCACTTTATTAGGACAAACAGGATCAAACTCATCCCAGACAAACAAGACAGATTAAGCCTCAATCACTTCAGTAAGACCTGCCTAAAGATCAGAGTCCAGCCAAGACAAAAGTACTGTTACAGATGTCCAGTTCGGATTGGATGACTTGGTGGTCAATAGCTCTTGGAAAAAGTGAAAGGTGAGATTAGTCAACAGGAATTTGATCTAGATTCGAACATTTCTGGTGGTGCATCTTGAGGTTGTTGGGTAGTAGACCTTTGTGGCTGTTGCAGGAGCCAATTCTGCAGATTCAAAGGTAGCAATTGAAGAAGAATCTTAATATAACCGCATTCCCTCTTTCCAGAAATATGGTTTAAATATTGGATGAGGACCAGAGGGATGAATATTCAAGTCTTTCCTCAGCCATGTAAGATAAGGGCCATTATCTCTCGGTCTATTTTACCAGGGGTGAAATCCAGCAAGTTCTGACAGGTTCCGGAGAACCATTAGCAGAAATTTTGAATAGTTCAGAGAACCGGCAAATGTCACTCTGGCTGGCCTCAGAGTGGGGTGGGAATGGAAATTTTGCAATATCCTTTCTCCAGGAATGGGGAGGGAATGGGGATTTTGCAGTATCCTTTCCCTGGAGTGGGGTGGGAATGGAGATTTTGCAGTATACCTCCCCTGCCACGCCCACCAAGCCATGGTGATGTTCCATGTTAGAGACGTTTCCCACAAAAATATAACACAATTATGGTACTGAATGGCATTGAATAGTCTAGCATACCCAATGTTTTATTTTACCTTCGAAGTTGTTATTAGGTTTCACAATTACTACTGTCTACAATAGCTTTAAAAAAGCTATAATTGCTTTTAAATTAGCATAACTGTTTTCGTAACCCATTCAGCTCAATACCCAGGCTGAAAAGGATTCAGATAATTCATTTCACTCAAGGAAATCAAGGTTACTGAAGGAACTATCTGCTCTTTAGAATTTAAAATGAAACCAAGCAAACAAAAAACCCTACACTGAAATAGGTCCATTAATGGACAAATGTGGTTGGAACCAATCAATGGATTTTCAACAGGGATCAAACCACCAAGTATTTTAACTTTCACTTTCAACTCCTCAAATGACCAACCCTAGGAACACTGATATGCAAGATAGGCACAGCATTAGGATCCCATGGTAAATCTGTCTTCACCAACAGCATTTCATTATCATCATCAAACAAAGCTACATGGACTTTTCACATTAGCAGCACATAGACACTTGTCTCATTCATGACACTAGAATCTTTTTTAAAAATGAGATTGATATGATCATGATCTAGTATTTTCTTCTCACTTTTTTATTTATGAGAAATAGGGATCAGATATGTCTTTTTAACTATGGATCTGTTCTCATTCTACATTTTTCTGACCATTTTCTGATAGTCAGTGGGAGTGTGCCTCATGGAGCAATCCTACATAGACTTAATCAAGAGTAAGCCACAGTTTTTCCCAGGGAAGTATGTACTGTATTTTTCAGAGTATAAGACACACTTTTCCCCCTCCTAACAGAGGCTGAAAATTTGGGTGCGTCTTATACTCCAAATATAACCCCGCGCACGGTGCCCAAAATAGCTACCCGGAACAGCTACTACCTTCTCTTACCCCTTCCGTACTTTGCTTGCTTTAGTCACTGGAGCTCCCTTTGATGATCATCTGTGCTTTTGAAGCTGTTTTTCAGCCCCAACACGAGCGAAGCGATCTTCCGTGCTTTGCCTGCTTTTCTAATTGCTGCTCCCTCTGATGATCAGCTGTGCTTTAGAAGCTGTTTTTTAGCCCCAACCAGCCCCAACCTCAAAACCAGCGAGGGAACTTATGTGCTGAAACTGACCAGGCTAAGGACTAGCCGGAAGAATACCTGGTAGGCAGATTTTCACCCCTACTTTCCTCCCCAAAAACTAAGGTGTGTCTTATACTCCAGTGTATCCTATACTCCAAAAAATATGGTATCTCTGAGTGTCTGTCTGTGTGTCTTTCTGTCTGTCTCTGTGTGTGGTTTTCATCACTTACCTGAAATAATGAAGTAGAAAAGATGAATTTCATCTAGCAGGCTTCTTCCATGCAGCCTTCAAATGCTACTAGAATCAACAAAAGATGAAGGATCTTGAGCATTCCGTCTTCTGAGGGAATTTCTTGGACCATTGCCAGTTTCTGATGCAAGAAAAGATCTTGTCATACTTGTAATAACTGAAATCAATGAGAACATCAGTCAAAGTGGTAGAAAAGCTGCTTGTTAAACTTCTTCCCGCTGGGCCTCTGTTAAAGATGCATAAAAAGATTTTTTTTTCAAAAGCAAAAATTAATAGTTTTGTGAGAGAGATGTGCAACGTTCTTGAGCCGAGGGCCTTTGAATGGCACGCTGAGAGCCGTACTCTTAACGAGCTGGCTGAAGCAGAACAAATCCAAGTCTTGACTTCTCTTCATTTTCTGTTAGTTAACAATGCATCTGATTAAATACATTTAATATAATGAACCTCCATAAATTTAATAATTCCCCTCTTCAATTGCATCATGATTTGATGGCAAGTTCTAGAGGGTTCTGGTGGCCTCACATAAGAGTAGAGTAGAGTAGAGTAGAGTAGAGTAGAGTAGAGTACAGTACAGTACAGTACAGTACAGTACAGTAGAGTACAGTAGAGTACAGTAGAACAGAACAGAACAGAACAGAACAGAACAGAATAGAATAGAATTCTTTATTGGCCAAGTGTGATTGGACACACAAGGAATTTGTCTTAGGTGCATATGCTCTCAGTGTACATAAGGAGAATAAAATACATTCATCAAGAATAAAAAGATACAACACTTAGTGATAGTCAAGGTTACTAATAAGCTATCAAATCGTACTAGGAAACAAATAAAAACAATATAAATTGAAAGATACAAGCAACATGGTTATACTCATAAGTGGGAAGAGATAGATACTAGGAAGGAAGAGAAGAATAATAGTAATACAATCTTAGTAAATTATTTGACAGTGTTGTGGGAATTAGTTGTTAAGCAGAGTGATGGTATTCGGGAAAAAATGTAAGGTTGAGAAGGCATACGTTAATTATCTAAGCGCGTCTTAACATTTGTACATACTGCTGATTATTCCATTGGACTCAATATACAGAAGACCGTATTGGTTAGAGATGAATGGATAGGCAGTGTTGAGTGACTTGAATTCACCTGAGCAAGACAACATGTATTTTGATCTTTGACATTTTTCATAGTGACTCAGACAGACAGAATGCAAAAGTATACAAAAGTAATTGGTAGTGATTTCCACCATACATTGGAATGCTTTAATGAAAAGAAGGACTAGGAATGACATGATAGCAGTGTTCCAATATCTCAGTGTTACCACAAAGAAGAGGAGCTATTCTCCAAAGCACCTGAGGGCAGGACAAGAAGCAATGGATGGAAACTAATCAAGGAGAGAAGCAACCTAGAACTAAGGAGGAATTTCCTGACAGGTAGAACAATTAATCAGTGGAACAACTTGTCTCCATAAATTGTGAATGCTCCAACACTGGAAGTTTTTAAGAAGAGAGTGGACAACCACCATTTGTCTGAAATGGTGTAGGGTTTCCTGCCTGAACAGGGGATTGGACTAGAAGACCTCCAAGGTCCCTTCCAACTCTTCTCTTCTCTTCTCTTCTCTTCTCTTCTCTTCTCTTCTCTTCTCTTCTCTTCTCTTCTCTTCTCTTCTCTTCTCTTCTCTTCTCTTCCCTTCCCTTCCCTTCCCTTCCCTTCCCTTCCCTTCCCTTCCCTTCCCTTCCCTTCCCTTCCCTTCCCTTCCCTTCCCTTCCCTTCCCTTCCCTTCCCTTCATAAATTGGGCTGGTTGGACAGGTCTGAGCTGAGGACATTTTTCCAAGGAAACAAAATTGCCATTGCCCATTCTCATAGACATAGCATATGAGGAGTCCTTGCTCTTGGTTGTTTTCTTGCATCATCAGTGCTAATAGGGAGTGGGGTTTGTTCTGATATTATATTCTAGTAGCTGTCAATGTTGATGGGAATGATCTTGATGGTTCTTTGTTTGGACAGTTTACTGTTGGCTTGTTTGACAGTTCCTTGATTGAGGTATTGTTTGCTTCTTGACTGTTAGTCTAATGTTAATCTTGATGTTAATCTCTGTTCATCTGGGTTTTGATTGCTGGCTTTTTGATTGTCTCTTGAACGGTATGTAGATGTTGCTTATGTCTATGTGCCTGTTAATAGTCAATTTGTCACCTGTTTTATAGTATAAAATGGAATATTGTGTTCTGTGGTGGATAGTGGACAGCTAGACATATTGACCACCCATTTGGGCTCTTCTCACCCTTTGCCTAACCACATACTTGTAATTTGATGGGCAAACATATTAACAAATCAAAGGAACACCCATGGAATCACCGCTTTCAGGACTCATAGCAGAGGCTGTAAGGCAACTCCTAGAATTGATAGCAATTCCACTCACACAACCAGATGTGAACAGCAAAATGGGCAGCAAATAAATTTGATAAATTAAAAAAAGGATCAAAATTCTTTTATATAAAGCAAGCGTCTCTCCCTTACATCCCAAAGACCTCCTTAAACTTTCCTTTTGATTCCTCTTTACTTTCTCTTTACACAAAGATTCTGGAAGGAAAAAAAAAGTGTGGGGAACAGGTGGGGAAACGCATCCACACAATCCACATCCTGCCATCCTAAAGCAGATACGATTTCACAGCTGCAGCTCAACCACAGAGGCAAGTGCGAGAATTCATGGGTTTGGATGATTAGAAGTTGTATTTTGCCACAGTTTGGAAAGAGAGGAAGTTTGATTGTCCTCCTACAGGTCTAAAAGGCACAAAAGACACAGTGTAGATCTAAGAAACAGAGAAATGGCTTGCTGAGTTCTGCATTTGAATGCAATTGCCTTAGCTGAGGGGGACTGTTTATGTTTGCTTCTTCAGCAAGATTTTTCCTTCCCTTCCTCATTCATTCATTTATATGTTCATACATCATTCATTTGCTTTCTTTACAAGGAAAAAAAAATAAATCACATCCATCTGGGTAGTGAGGGTCCCTGCCTGCCTCTTGTTGTCTCTCCCCTCCATGCCTGGAGAAGGTGGTGTGAGGGGACAATAACTAAGTGCCAACTGTCAAACAATTGTCACAGTTTTGCAGAGCACAGCAAGGAAACAGACAGACTCCAAGCTATTCTCAGGCTGGAAGGGAAATACTCTTTCATCTTACATGTTTGAGCAAATCCAGGAGGAAAGCAAAGAGTCATGAAGGTGCTGAGTTTGGGTTTTTCGCCCCCTATTTCCCCTTCCCTCACACCATGATCAAGCATACATTGCTACGCACAGACAGCAGCATTTGAGATCACAGATGTCATAACAGAAGAGACAATTTTCCTCCCTTAAAACAAAATAAGACATAACTACCACATATGTTAGGTTCCTTCGATCCCTTGAAGATACCTTGCGGATCATTTCCACATGTTTATTTGCATTTCCTTCTTCCTTTTCCCTGCCCTTCATCTCTACAGTAATCCTGCCAATAGACAAGACACTTCGTGAACTAATTCCATTTCATCTGAATTACAGAAATGGGCCAAATTGAATGTATAGCATAGTATAGCCTTTATTGCAGGGGTGAAATCTACTTACCTTTCCAACTGGTTCAGAAGTGCATTCACCGGGTTAAAACCAGGAAGTAAAGATGATCGGGTGGGTGGGTGGAGTTCGTGCCCCTAACGCTACCGGTTCTCTGAACCACCGGCTGCCATCGCTACCGGTTCAGCTGAACTGGTCTGAACCGGGAGCATTTCACCCCTGCTTTATTATCATTGTACATCATGTATACAACAAAATTGGTTTGATTTCGTTTTAGCCTTGATTTGTTTTGTTTTTCTTTATTTTCTGTGGAGTGGGAGTGCAAGTGATGAGCCCTAACACCAAAAATGTCCTTCAGCTTAATTTTAGTAGTTCTGTGCAAGCAAACAATTTAGTCTTTGGGGGAATATTTCTTCCCTTAGCAGCTGAGAAAAAAAAAAATAAGGGTCACAGAAGGATAGAGAAAAGGAAGAATGGATGACCCTTCCTTCATTATGTCTTCAGCCGCACCTATTATTAGTCTGTCTCCCCTCTACATTACATTAGCAACATTGATCTATGAACAAAAAACCGTCCTTTACAAATGAAGTAGAAAACCAGAAGCCTCTTTCTGGCAACCACATCAATATTTGAGGGGTTGCCACAAAGAAGAGGGGTCAATTAATTTTCCAAAGCACATAAAAGCAGGACAAGAAGCAATGGATGGAAACTAATCAAGGAGAGAAGCAACCTAGAACTAAGGAAAATTTCCTGACAGTGAGAACAATTAACCAGTGGAACAGTTGGCCTCCAGAGGTTGTGAGTGCTCCAGCACAGGAGGGTTTAAGAAGGGACTTGACAGCCACTTGTCTGGAACGATATAGGATGTCCGGTATAGAGGGGTTGGACTAGAAGCCCTCCAAGATCTCGTCCAATTCCGTTATTCTGTTATTCTTTCAGAGTAGCGCTGTCAGAAAACCAGAGCAGACCATTAGACCTGGATTTGAGATATCCTTTGACCTTCAGATAAATTGTCCTTGCTTTCATAGGATTCCAACCGTTGTTCAAATCCAAGATCTCTGAAAAATGTCTCCTTAATTAGAATTGTGCAAATTCTGCCTGGATTCAACTTCTGAATTAGAGAACAGGATCATATCTTCAGATATTTTACTGTGGTACATTTGTGCAAATATTCATACATGAAAATCTTTGCAGTCTCAAATGTATAAGTTTATGTTTGGATTACATCAAGTCCAATGCCCAACTTCATCCTTTCCAAGTTCTAGCAGCAAGCTGAACCATATCTAGATGCGAGTATCTAAATAATTCCATATCAACTTTGCCTTTGTTTTTCATTTCTTTGCAGAACAGTGTGCAAAGCACGTGCATGCATTCTCTCTCTCACACACACATGCACACACACACACACCATAGCCGCAGGTAGTCTTTCTGTCTGCTATAAATTTATGTAATTACATTGAAATGCCTTATCAATAATTCAATTATTCCATTAGTTTAACATTATGGAATGAATAGAGTTAACACATGTATAATTTATCTACCTATAAATGAAATGGTTTAAAATGCATTTTTTTGGCTTAAAGTGATAAAAGCTTATAAAATGTGAAAACTTTGCTAAAGCTAATCACCTTTAATAAATCTAATCTAACCTACACCTGTATGAGATGCAGGAGAGGTTTCTCCAAACTGAGGCTGTGACCTTTTCAGGAGTTTTGAGGAAATCTGAAGGGTGTTACAGCCACACCTGCTCAGCCTGGCCATAGGTGGTCTTCACTGAACTGGACTGGATCAGTTCAGTGAAGACTGATCCAGACTGATCCTTTTGGGCATGTCACAGTGGCTGTTGCCCTAGGAAGCATCTTGAGTATAAGAGGAGGAGACCAGACAGAACAAAGAAAGAGAATCCCACAATGCATTATGAATGTTTGATGGCTGACCTTCTGCTTTCTCTATGTGACAGCACATATGACTTAGCTTGGGTATGCTGGTACTGCAACCTATGTAAAGCTGCATAGCAATACTCTTAATTGGAAAACTAATGTTTTTACATACAGATGTACCATATTTTTCGGAATATAAGATGCTCCCGACTATAAGACACACCTACCTTTTTTGGTGAGGAAAACAAGAAAAATAAATCTGCCTCTGCCTCCCAGCAATTTTGCCTCATTGCAGCAAACAGCAAATAGCTTGCTTTACTTTCATTTTCGTTTTCAGCATAGCTTGATTAGCACAAGAAAAAAAAAATCTGCTCCCAGCAATTTACCTCCTTGCAGCAAGCAGCAGAGGCCTGCGCAAAACAGCCGAGAGCAAAACAGCTGAGAGTCGGGAGGCCGATCCAATCAACTTGTGCTAATTAGGCTGTGCTGAAGCTGAAACGAGCTGTTTCTTCTTGCTGCTTGCTGCAAGGAGGTAAACTGCTGGGACGCAAAGGCCAAAGGATGGGGGCCAGTGGGTGGGCGGAGCTACATTCAGTGTATAAGATGCACCTAAATTTGCACTCGCTTTTAGGGGTGAAAAAGCATCTTATACTCTGAAAAAAATACGGTACGTGCATAATCATGCAGGATCCAATCTGGGTTGGTCACTGGGACCAGAGGTTTTAGTCTTCTGAGCTAGTAGAAGACAAAACGTCTGGTCCCAGTGACCGACCCAGATTGGATCCTGCAACATTATCCTGGGACACGTATATTCGCCTTCATTCATGCCTAATCGTGCTGTTCTTATGCAATCCTGGGCATTTGGAGGGCGATACGAAAGAATCAAAGATGACACATTTGTGACACATGACACAGTTTATGTCCATGAGCTAGCTGTAAGTACATAAAGCAGCATTTGCATGATGCTGTTTTTAGATGAGTAACATCATTTCAGCAACACCACCGTTTGCTGTAGATGTCCTTGTAAATAATACTATGTAAAGTACAGGAAAAGAATAAGGAATGGTAAGCCAAGGAAATTAAAGATA
Organism: Pituophis catenifer annectens; assembly: GCF_029215685.1. Taxonomy (NCBI): domain Eukaryota; kingdom Metazoa; phylum Chordata; class Lepidosauria; order Squamata; family Colubridae; genus Pituophis; species Pituophis catenifer. The sequence goes on from NW_027256882.1 coordinate 214,555,483, forward strand.
TTAGATAAGTAAACCAGTTCAAGCTAAATCTTTCCAATCCTGTTTTCTTCCACCTCATCCATATATAGCTTCATATTGTTTTTTGTTCTTTAAACTTCTCTCTTGTTGAGGAGCTCATTAACTCTACCCAACCAGAGATTTACATAATACAGAATAATAGAGCTGGAAGGGATCTTGGAGATCTTTTAGTCCAACCCTCTGTTCCTCTTTCGTAATTCCCTTTCCTTATCAGCTGATTTACACCTCTGTTACATATTTGTATATGATACATTCTTTCTCTCTATATTCCAAGGCAGGACATACTTCTATTATATTATATGATTTAGTTTTTTTATTCAAATATATTATTCACCCAAACATACTGTGTACATTTATGCAGAAAAATGCACATTTTGGTCATAGTCCTGCTCTATCTTGATTCATTTATTCTCATATGGGCTTAACTTCCAGCAGAAAATCTCCTGTTGTATCCAGCAAGCAACTTTCAGCTCCACAAAATTGCAAAATATTTCATAGTTCAAGCTTATTCCATTCATCATACCCTTTTTCTAAATCAACAAATATGAAGTAAAGTTTATTTTTCACATGCATAAATTTCTCATTGACCTGCTGAAAAGCAAAAACCGTGAACACCCCATTCCTGCCATAAAGCTTCACTCCAGTTCTGACATTTTTTTTAAAAAAAAGGATTTTGCTTATTTTCACCTCTTTACCCATTCAAGCAGAGTTTGCAAAATGCCCTAACTTAATCCCATAGTATTATGTGCATCCTCTTTGGCTTCCCCACCCCCCTTTATCAGATAGGACAATAACAGCATTCTTCCTGTCATCAAACACCGATACAATTTTCATTCAAACAGTAAAGAAGTCGCACAACTACTCATAAGCAATTTACATCCATATTTTAATATTTTTCCAGCTACGAATTCACTTTTCCAACTGGTTCAGCTAGACAATTTTCAGTCTTCTCGCTGCATTTGTGATTTCCATTTTTTTCTTAAACAATAAAATGTATACCAATTCTATTTTGAACCTATAGATATCATCTGCTTTTCCCAGCACTGAGTTTCATCCTAAATAATTTGATGGTTTTTATTTTTAATTCCATTCACTTAATGGATGGCTTCTTGTTTAGCCATTTTTACTGGATTCTGAAATCTTTTTTTATTTCCATAAAAATCCTCTGTATTTTCTTTACCATTCATAATTTTATCCATTCCTTTGACTTGTTTTGTAACCATCTCTTTCTCTCTGTATCATTATACAATATCTTTATCTTATTTTCTCTGTGTGTCTTTCTCTTTTTACAGCAATCATTTTCTTATGTACATTTTTTTTTTTTTGTATATGCCTTTTTCACTTCATAATTCCACTAAGAATCTTTTTCCATATTTCCAGGGGTGAAATGCTGCCGGTTCGGACCGGATCGCCAATCCGGTAGCGATGGAGGTGGGTGGTTTGGAGAACCGGTAGCAAAAATCCCCGCCACCCCCCCCCCCCAATGCCCAGCTGAGCTGCACAATCATCAGAGGCTTTTTTTTTAACTTTTAAAAGCATTTTTTTTACAACCTCTTCAGCCAAAAAATGCTTTTAAAAGTAAAAAAAAAAAAAAAGCTTCTGATGATCGCGCAGCTCAGCTGGGATCGTCAAAGGCTTTTAAAAGAAAAAACCCCTTTTTTTCTTTTAAATGCCTCTGACGATCCAAGCTGAGTTGCCTGATCGGCAGAGACTTTTTTTCTTTTAAATGCTTCTGACGATCCCAGCTGAGTTGCCTGATCGGCAGAGGCTTTTTAAAAAGCCTCTGCTGATCAGGCAACTTAGCTGGGATCATCAGAGCCTTTTGAAAGCATTGTAGAAAAAATGGTTTTAAAAGTATAAAAAAAAATTGGCCACACCCACCCAGTCACACTACCCCCCGACCAAGCCACACTCACAGAACCAGTAGTAACAAATTTTAGATTTCACCACTGCACATTTCCCATTAGTGTAATTCAATGCCTTTCTGGGCCATTTTATAACATAATTCTTTTTACTGTGTTCTAAACAACTTTCACATCTTTCCTAATGTCTAATTTATATTCATTCAGTTACAAAATTAATCAATTCTCTAATGCTTTTTCATAAAGAACTTCAGTTGTTTTATGTTCACTTAATATCTTTCAGTTCTTTCCATTTTGTTCATGACCCATTTTTCCCAAGGGCTACTCTTGACACTACAAAAAAATTATTGTTTAACATTGAAAACCTCTCATCACCTTTGTATCCTTCAGTAATTCGCTTAGATTTTCATCATAAATTATGACTTCAATCATATGCATTTAGATTCATTCTTTTCCCATATCAACTCAGAAGGTTGGTGGTAAGCTTGAAAATTAAATTAGTTTCAACTGGTATGAATTTGCTAAGGTGATGTATGATTGAGTCACATTTGGTTGCAAGATCCGTACCTGGAAGAAACTAGAATCAGAATCAGAAATGCTAAGATAAGTAAAAGTTAAAATTTAAGGGAAGCAATAAGTGGTCTATTAGGAACATGGCAGAGACCTCAACAGGAGAAAATGTCCTTTTTCCAAGGAACAAATAAAGTTCAGCAGTTAACAACCAACCTGGCACAAAAAGTCCAATAGGATGCAAATGGGTCTTCCAGATCAACCATGATACAAATGGGGAAGTCCAAGGCTAAAGTAATTTTTTAAAAGAGGATTTTAGGCATGGCTGATTCCTTACCTATACTCAATAACAACGAGGCCTTTATTCTGAGTTATGCTGAAGATTTAACAAGTTGCTCCAAAGATGAACAAACCAGAAAGAAGATTTGTGCAGTCTCTGCATAAGAACTTGGCAACCACTCTTGTTATCTTGGATTGAAAGAAATCAAGGAGGAAGTTATCCTCTCAATCAGATATGAAACATAATGGATTTTAGAATGTCTAGGTTTGGCTGAGGTCAAGTTGTTTGACACATTTATGGGAGACCAACTTTCTAAAGAAAAAGAGAATTGCAAATAAACAAACAAAAAACCATGCTTGACAGCAGCAAATGCAGAACTGAAATCATACATTTTCTGTAGGTCAAATATTTGTACAAAATGTACGAAAACAGATAAGCATTTTATCAAAGCAGCGAGAAAAACTAGATGCACCAACCCAAAATATATAGTCAGGGGGCTTGGCAGATATCTCAAAGGCACTGCTGAATTAAAATTAAAGTGGACAGTAACCTTGAACTATTTGGACACATGGATTTAGACTGGGCTAGAGATAGGATTGTTCACATGTCTACAAGAGCCTTGATGGTACAGTGGTCTAAGCACCCTGTTATTAACACAGCTGCCTGCAATTACTGCTGGTTCGAATCTCTCCAAGGCTCAAGGTTGACTCAGCCTTCCATCCTTTCTAAGGTAGGTGAAATGAGGACCCAGTTTGTGGGGGCAATAAGCTGACTTTGTATAAAATATACAAAAGTATGAAGGCTATTGCTTAACACATTGTAAGCCGCCCTGAGTCTCCGGAGAAGGGCGGCATATAAATCAAATTAAAAAAAAAAAGTGGGTATCAACGCTCTTTGATACTAGAGTAATCATTGGGCTAGCAGAAGCCATGCAACTCTCCACCCTCAAGTCTGCCCTCTGCCAAATCTGAACTAGTCAAATCACTGAAACCAGGTGGATTTATAAATCACCAAAGGTCTTTGAAGTTACCAAACCTAAGCCTTTGATAACAACAAAAGTTCTATCCCAGATTGCTCTCTATAAGAACAAGGACTAGTCAGTGTGCAGCGTTGTCCTTCAGAACAGATAGAAATTGAGATGCTGGCCAAGCCAGAGTCCTGAGATGAGCTTCAGATGATTTGAGAGTTGGTGGACATTGGGAGAGAAACCCAAGATGGTGAGAAGAAATGTTGAAGATTACACTTCTATTTGTACTCAGGACTCTTTTGGCCACTAAAACAAACAGTGTAGGAGAGATAAGGAGAAGGATGTTTGTTTGCTTGTTTGTTTGTTTGTGTGTGTGATGCAAATTTATTTACTAATTATATGGCCACTCAAATTGTACCATACAACCCTGGGTGACTAACAACTATAGCAGGGGTCTGCAACCTTAAACACTCAAAGAGCCATTTGGACCCGTTTCCCACAGAAAAGAAAACACCGGGAGCCACAAAACCTAGGTGGGCATGGCCAACTCGACATCACTTACTCCCACCCAGTCACATGACACCACCCCTAGCCACGCCTACCCAGGAGGGGTGAAATTTACTTACCTTTGCTACCGGTTCGCTACTGCACATTGACACCTCTGCACATGCGCAGGACCTTCTGCACATGTGCAGAGGGTCAAAATGTGACGTGATGATGTCTGGGCAGGTGGGCGGAGCCTACCACTGCCGGCGCTACCGGTTCACCTGAGCCGGATAGAACTGGCTCAATTTCACCACTGCTACCGAGGCTCCTGGTATTTTTTGTGGGAAACGGGTTCCCCTCCTCTCTCTCTCCTCTCCTCTCCTCTCCTCTCCTCTCCTCTCCTCTCCTCTCCTCTCCTCTCTCTCTCTCTCCCATCTCTCTCTTTCTCTCTTTTTCTCCCCCTCTCTTTTTCTTTCTCTCTTTCTGGGCCTCACCCCACATGGGCAATGACTGGAAGTTGCTCTGAAGAAAGAAGGAAAACCAGTGCATTAGGCTTCAGTGCCCAATGGCCACTCTCTTACTAGCAAATGGGACAAGGTATTCTTCTTAATCAGGGTTCTGTGGGTCTCTCACTCTATTTGAGAACTCTATTTATTCTTTAATTTCTGAACAAATTAAACACTCCCCCCCCCACTATACCATTCTTCCCACCCACCCCAAATTCCATTTTTGTGAGAACTAGAGCCAGCCAAAGTTTCAAAGGGATCCTTCCGTTCTAGGCAACTTTGATCAAATCACCGCAATGAAGCAGAGTTGTGAATTGGAGTGGAAAGCTGCTTTAATGCAGCAAATCAGATCAGATGGCTGTGAAAGGCTTAGTTGCCTTGAGATCTCCTTTGCAGCGGCTTTTCTGCCAAGGTTGTTAACAGACAATATACAGCACTGCAAGTTTACTTCTGGATATGAGAGTGCTAAACAGGGTAAAGTTGTGATGAGCTGTCTGTCACGGGTGTGAGTCCACATGTATGAATCCATTAAATATATCCTATTATAATTTTTTTAAAGTGATATATTCAAAACATGCTCAGAAGAGGCCAAGGTTTGCTACTGTGCTCTGCTTTGCTTGGCCTCCCAATAAAAAGAAGAATTAGGGGCGACATGATAGTAGTATTCCAGTATTGAGTGGCTGCCATAAAGAAGAGAGGGTCAACTTATTATACATAGCACCAGAGAGCAGGACAAAAAATGGTTGGAAAGTAATAAAAGAGAGAAGCAATCTGGAATTAAGGAGAAACTCCCTAAAAGTGAGGACAATTAACCAGTGGAACAGCTTTCCTCCAGAAATCACTGCTCCATCACTGGAGATTTTTAAGAAGAAACTAGACAGTCACTTATCTGAAACAGTATAGGTTCTCCTGCTTGAACAGGGGCTGGACTAGAAGACCTCCAAGGTCCCTTCCGGCTCTATTCTATTCTAACAAGCCAATGATTAAGGGGATATTTCACAGAATTGCAACTATCTATTCTAACCTCCTGAGCCATCAGAACACAGGGATCTATGACCACAAAGACACACTACCCTACAAGAGCAAGTAAAAGGGAATCCTTCGATCTCATGCCAAGCCTATCAACCCAGAAAAGTAGAAAGTGAAAAACTACTTTTTTAAAAAAAAATCAGAGATGGATGCTTTCTGTTTTGATTCAGTCAAGTTTACTATGGGATATTTGTTATGGCAATGTGGAAGCCATTGGTGGGTTTCTACTGGTTTGCCCCGGTTCGGGTGAACCTGTGTGGCGGTGACGGTAGGTTATGCCCACCTGCTCGGATGTCGTCACGGATGCTCTGCGCATGCATGCCCACAGTTCCGAACTGGTAGCGAAGGTAAAAATCCTGTTCTCTAAAAAGTCTACCATCCTGGCTATTTCTGTAGTGGAAGAGGAAAAGATGCAGACGGCCTGATTCTTCTGCATTACAACTATGGAAGAATCCATTTGAAACCGGTCTTGAATCTTGAAGCATCTCAAATCAAATTAGTGGGTCCTCGAATTTTCAATTGCAGACTTGAATAAAACCCACTTCAAATTCAGACTGGATCAGGAATGAGTTGCATTGACCTAGTGATCACTGCTTGTTTATTCATCTTTTAAGAGGAGCTGTTATCCCATGATTACTAAGCTTGGTTAAGTTTCTTTGGTTAGAAATTCTTTCAAAGTCCAAGAAAACTGCATTCACCAGCTCATCCCTAATGCCAGGTTTCTTCACACCACACAGGAGGATTAGTGAGATAGGATTTTTCAGAAAACATGTTCACACTTTCTCAGCAAGAGTTGTTCTCTGTTGATAATTTTATCTTTTTCCACCATTTTACCTGGAACAGATGTTGAGGTAAATGGTATATATATTTTCTATCAACCCTGCATTAACTGTTTTCCAGTTTCCAAGCGCGAAGAATAATCTTAGGGCTACGTTTCTTTCTCTCTTTCACACAAACACACGCACACATACACCAAAGCAGCATTTTTGAACAGCTGTCAGGTTTAAGTACCTTCTTATTAAAATTAGAAATACTTGCATCAGGGCTGAGATTTGGGGTAGTTCAGAATAAACATTCTACAATTAAAAAGTGTAGACTGATCAGTGCTATTTTATTTAATGTAGCTATCCTGCTTTGATTTCATCAATCACTTAATTTGCTGACTAAAATAAATAACTCAGCACTGCAATACAGGTGATAATTTGAGAATATTAACATAAGCATTTCCTTCAGTTAATTAACAGAGAGAAATCATTTGTTGTTGGGAAATTCATCTTAAATCATAGCCACCGAAGCAAGAAATTAATAATATTTGCAGCAGTGACACAACTACTGAACAATGCTTCATTTGAATCCGATTAACTTCCCCATTTTCCCCTTGCAGTTAAACTACCAATTGATCAAAGGTAAAGCTTTTTCCATATAAATCCATTGTCTCAATATTTAAACATTCATGGATTAGCCGTAGAGTGCTTGCATGCCATATTATAAGCTCTGCAAATAGTGAAATGTTGAATGGCACTCAAAGTCACAAATGTTAAACACTATGAAGTAGTAAGTATAGATTATGAATGAAGCAATTATTTTAATTCAATCAAAAATATGAGCAGCAAAGAAAGGAACTGCGAATGGGAGTGCCATTTGAATCCAGAGATACCAGACAGAACCCAGTATCAGTCTTTCTGCAAGCAATTTAAAAGTCCCGATTTTATAGTCTGAGAATACTTTCTGCCTGCCTCATTTAGTAAGATGAAGTTAACCTAATGCTTTTAGGGCTGCATGGATGTGAAATATTGTTGGGAAGTGGGGGATAAGGAAATTGAATGTTTTGTCTCTGAAGAGGCAACTGAGTCCAGGTACTGAAAAACATGCCAGCAGCTGCCAGCAGTTTGGTAGATCGAATCTCACCAGGCTCAAGGTTGACTCAGTCTTCCATCCTTCTGAGTTAATAAAATGAGGAGCCAGATTGTTGGGGGCAATAGGCTGAGTCTGTAAACCGCTTAGAGAGGACTGTAAAGCACTATGAAGCGGTATCAGGGGTGAAATGCTCCCAGTTTAGACCGGATCGCCCAATCCGGTAGCAATGGTGGCGGGTGGTTCGGAGAACCAGTAGCAAAAATCCCTGTGCCCACCCCACCCCCATGCCCAGCTGAGCCGTGCGATCATCAGAGGCTGTTTTTTTTTTTTTTTTACTTTTAAAAGCATTATTTCTACAACTTCTTCGGCCGAAGAGGTTGTAGAAAAAAAAAATGCTTTTAAAAGCCTCTGACGATCCCAGCTGAGTTGCCTGATTGTCAGAGGCTTTTAAAAGCATTTTTAACAACCTCTTCGGCTGAAGAGGTTGTAGAAAAAATGCTTTTAAAAGTAAAAAAAAAAAAATGGCCATGCCCACCCAGTCACATTACCCCCCCCCCCCACCAAGCCACACCCACAGAACCCGTAGTAACAAATTTTACATTTCACCACTGAGCGGTATATAAGTCTAAGTGCTATTGCTATTTTAGACAATTGGCTGTCCAGTCTCTTCTTAAAAGCCTCCAGTGTTGGAGCCCCCACGATTTCTGAAAGCAAGCTGTTCCACGGGTTGATTGTCCTTACTGTCTGGAAATTTTTCCTTTGTTCTAGATTGCGTCTTTCCAGCCAATTTATACATGGGAGATAAAGAACTTAAGACTGCCATACAGAAGAGACTTTTTCTTCTCTGGGACTGTACCAGGAATGTACTCAGTTTCCAGCCATTGCTTGTCTTGCCTTCTGGTGCTTTGGAAAACAAGCTGACACCCTCTTCTTTGTGGCAGCCCCCCCCCCCCCAAAATTGGAAACACTGCTATCATGTTAACCCTCGTTCTTCTTTTCACTAGACTAGACATACCAATTCCTGCAACAGTTCTTCATGTGCTTTATCCTTCAGCCCCTCACCAATCATCTTTGTCACTCTTCTCTGCAACTCTTTCCAGAGTTTCAACATTTTTTTTCATATTGAAGACCTGGGTCTGCCAGCAGGCCTGGGGAACCCAGAGTAGAATGGAGCCCATTAAATGGCTTATGTGATGAGTTGTCACCGGGGTGGGGGGGCTAGTATATTATTTTATTAATTTATTATTTGAATATTTTCTCCTATTAGTTTTATTTTTTATATATGATGTTTTTATATTCGTGTAAGCTGCCTTCAGTTGCCATGTGCAAATAGGCAGCAATAGAAATTTTCTAAATTAAAAAAATAATTGTGGTGACCAAAATTTCAAGTGTGGTCTTACCAAGGCAAATATATACTTCTTGTGATCTTGAGTCTATCCTTCTCTTAATGCAGCCTAGGATTATATTGGCTATTTTTGGCAGCTGCAGCACACTGCTGGCTCACCAGGAGCCTGCGGACTAAACAGTGGACTAAACTACTGTTAGTATTTAGCTGCCAGCTGCCTGCAATTACTGCAAGTTCAATTCTCACCAGGCTCAAGGTTGTCTCAGCCTTCCATCCTTCCGAGGTAGGTAAAATGAGGACCTGGTTTGTGGAAGCAATAAGCTGACTTTGTATAAAATAGAACACCGCTTGTGGGGGCCAAAAGCCCTACTAAGCAGGTATATACAAAAAGTATGAAGGCTATTGCTTAAAAGCATTGTAAGCCGCCCTGAGTCTCCAGAGAAGGGCGGCATATAAATCAAGCTAATAAATAAATAAATAAAATATTTAAGTGATTGTCTTCATTATGTTCACTTTCCAGCTGCTCCACATGAATACATTGTAACAAAACAGTGCAGTCATAGTGTATGTAAAGAAATGAGAGATGTACATAAATTCTGGAACTAGTTCAGCATGGACTTTGACTCAGTTAAATCAGCCTATTTTTCTAAGGCAAAACATTGACCTATCTTCAGCTGAACATCCTTAGAACTTCATGAATGACATGGTAGGCTAAAGCATTTTGGAAGACACCTCAATGCAGTTCCAATCTTCTTGAGTTGTTTTATTAATTTCTTTTAATGAATGGTGTGGGGGGTTTGTTTGTTTTTAAGTTAAAACTTATTTTTAAATTTATTATTTATAAATTATTTATGTAATTGATGGATTATATTGAGATGTCTCTCAATGATAAGAGGAGAAAATGAGCAGGGATGCTTGGCTTATGCCAAATCATAACTGTTCATTCTTCCATTATATTTATCTAGCTATATACTTAAATTTTTTTGAGGAGATAAACATGGCATTTTACAAATATTATAGCAGGAAGAAGCATATTTGTGTGCCCTTTAGCACAAAATGCATATTTCTATATCATTTTAAGTATGCTCTCAAGTCAAGAACTATATTGCAAATTCAGAGAAGTGTGAAATGGTGAAGATAAACATATTTGGACCTGCACATTAGTTAAGAAGGTGTGAAACAAATTGGTTTGCTTTGAAACAATAAGGAATACATTATTTATTTTTTCACATTCCTGGTACAGTCCCAGAGTAGAAAAGGTTTCTTCTGTATGACAGCCTTAACCTGTTTGTTTCCCATGTATAAATTGGCTAGAAATGAAGCCGGTTTAGAAAAATATTTCTAGCTTTCCTTCACTTGACTATGGATGCCTAAACCAAGTTTTCTATAGTTTTCTATAACGAATAGAATAGAATAGAATAGAATAGAATAGAATAGAATAGAATAGAATAGAATAGAATAGAATAGAATAGAATAGAATAGAATAGAATTCTTTATTGGCCAAGTGTGTTTGGACACACAAGGAATTTGTCTTCGGTTCATAATCTCTCATTGTACATAAAAGCTATAAGTGATAAATCACTAATAATCACAATTTCACCATTATCTACTCATGAACATGTAAAAATAATAACAAAAAGAACAAACCTGCCAATATGTTACATAAAGCATTCCTATCTACCAAATTATTTCTTTAATGGTGCAAAATAGAGAAAGGATTAACCAATGTTTACATTCTATCCTTATTCTGCTACTGTTATTATGATGGTTATTAGTTATATGACTGAAACATATCTAACATTTCTTCCCTCTTAAGTTTTCTACAACAATCACCTTGTTAAATAGGATGGCATGAGAAAGAGTGACTGGCTCAAAGTCACTCAGCTAGATTTCCTGCCTAAATCTGGACTGGAATGTATAGCCTCCTGGTTTCTATGCCAGCATCTTCACCACTACACTAAATTAGTTCTTACGTATATAAAAATCCTCTTCCTTTGAGATTGTCCATGCTAATTATTTACATATTGTAGTGGCTCTGGGAAGTTCTATACCCTCTGATACAAACATAATCTACATTATCTGTATATCTGATCAAGAATTACAGATACTGTAGATTGCTATTAATTCCTTTGTCTTTTTATATCTTGACTATTGTTAATGTTTCTCTCTTCCTATTTTTCCCTCCCTCTTTCTAGTCATTTTTTTTGAAAATGTTTGGTATGTTTAATAAATAAACCTCAAGCTATATTTGTGCAATTACGTGGCATGTATGCTTGCTCTAATTCAGATATGGGAATTGACTGGGAGTGTGTCAGGTGCCTGCAGTAATTTTCAGCACCACGGAGAGCAACTTCAAATGACAGAAGGGGGAGAGGCCATTCTAACAGAACAGTCAACTGTATAGAGGTACAGTTGATTCTCCTTATTTGTGGTAATTATATTCTATAAAGTCATTGAAAACACCGAATTAGCAAATGCTGAACTATTGCTCCGAGGGAAAATTTAGGACACTTGTTGACAATATGAGAGCTGAAACAGGAAGACAGAATGCCACCTTGTTCAAACTCAGCTGAAATGTTATAATTGGGTGAGTCATTTTTTGGGGAGGGGGGTATTTTGTTCATGTCTGTGAATAACCTCACAAGTATTGAATTTTGAATTACCAATAAATTTTAGCAAGTAAATGAATTTACATCCATGAATAATGAGGATTGAGCATATTTGCCTACAATGAAATGAAGAGCAGCTGGTAAAGCGAACAACACTACTTGAGACTGAGAAGAGAACTACTGTCTTCAATCTGTAGCATCAAGAATAGGATGGGGTAGCCTTTGCAGTAACTAGGTATAGGTCAGCAACCATACTCACACTAGGGCTTGCTGGTTGTATAGATTCTTTTTTCTAGTCAAATTAGTTTATCAGTGAATGCATTGGTGGATTAATAGAATTATAGGCTACCAGAATCGTTTAGGATTACCCATAAATCCATATAAATTATATATATGTGTGTGTGTATATGTGTACACACACACACACACACACACACACACACACACACACACTCATTCATTCATCCATCCATTCATTCTAGCCATTGTCTATCCACTGCAGGATGAAGGCCTCTTCCACATGTTTCCAACTGCCATATATAAATATAAGCTTTTGCAGGAAGCAATTAGTTCATCTAATTGCAGGAAGCAATTAGTTCATCGGTTCAAGCTTTGGAAAGTTCTGTTTGACTCTATCCCAAGTTTGGCCTCCCCTGCATTTGGCAATTAGTTCTCTGGCAGCATTCCAAGAGAGATAAGGGAGGGTGTTTATAAACATTCCCCTGAAAGACTGTTTGTGAAGCCTTTTGGACTGTGAATGACAATAATTCACAGCCGTATGAATAAAAGAGGTTTGCCGGGACTAAGATTGTGCTGTATGCTTTCTAAGGAAGCCTAGATCAGAACAGTTTCTTGGATGAGAAGCGAAACGTCTTCAAAGAAAAACCAGAACGTTCAGTTGCCTCTTGAAAAAGCATCTTTGGGATGTGTTAAAATGGGGTTATATATAACTTTGAGAAAAGTGAAGAGGAATACAGTAGCATTCTTCAAATACCTACACAGAAAGCAGCCAAAGCCTTTTTTCTAACTCCAGGTGAGTGTGATAGACAAATAGGTTCGGTCTACTCAGTTTAATTTTTTTTTTTACCCATGGTACAAATAGTATAACAGTGGAGCCAAATATCTCAGGCAGAGCTGGCCTTCTTTTCCTTGATGAATGCAAGCAGAGAGTAGAAGGAAAATTGCCATAAATGTTTTAATCCGGGGTGCTGGATTGTGCAGAGGTTGGATTCCACAGTTTAAGTAAGCTTCTATGATTTCTATGATTAAGTAAGTTTCTATGATTTCTAAGAAACAGTATTCAGATTTGAATAAATTTGATTAATTGTAAGGTGTTTCAAAGCTTTTTGTTGTGTTAATTCTTTGGACAAAGCAATTTCCTATATCTCAAACTATCATGGCACCAATAAAAGATCTACTTCAGCTTTCCAGGGTTTTGTGTTAATAAACCTAGCAACCGAGGAAAGGAATTGAATCACTTTCATATGCTGCATCCATTTATACATGTTAGGAAATATGAGCAATAACCCACCAACAGGATTATTAAAAAAAATTGTTGGGTGATTTTCTCATTTTCTTCAGAAACTTTTGAACAAAAGGCATGATTAATTGGGTGTTGCTACCTTAGATGGTAATGCCTACCTATTTGTTCACAACCTTGCAAACCGAATCTTAAAAGGTTACAATTTCTATAATGCAATTTTGGAGAATATACTCTCATTTATATGAGAGTATATTCATGTATTCATGGTTAGTTTCTGATGAATTGCTGAAATATAGTTAACAGCTATTCTGCTCTGCACAATCTGAGATTGTATATCCAACATCTTCCTTTAAAGAGATCATGGTGGATGATTGACTTTCATCACTAATATCACAATAGTATATTTTGCCACCAGATTGTACTTCTCTTAACTATGTCACTTTTGACAAAAACATGTATCTGCAAATTGTGGCACATGCATGGCTCCTTAATATGCCAAAATCTTCATGCCTGACCTAGTAGAACAATGCTTACATAACTTTTACTCATTGAAACACTTTTTTTACTTGAAATTCATGCATGACATTTATTTATTTATTTATTTATTTATTTATTTATTTATTTATTTATTTATTTATTTATTTATTTATTTATTGGTTCGATTTATATGCCGCCTTTTTCCGGAGACTAAGGGTTGCTTACAATGTGTTAAGCAATAGCCTTCATACTTTTGTATATACCTGCTTAGTAGGGCTTTCGCCCCCCCCCAAGCGGTGTTCTTTTTTAATTTAATTTAATTTAATTAATCATATTTCTATGCCGCCCAACTCCCAAGGGACTCTTATACAAAGTCAGCTTATTGCCCCCAAAATCCAGGACCTCATTTTACCTACCTCAAAAGGATGGAAGGCTGAGTCAACCTTGAGCCTGGTGAGATTTGAACTTGCAGTAATTGCAGGCAGCTGGTGCTACTTAACAGCACTTTAGTCTGCTGCACCACCAAGGCTCTTCTTATCTTCTTATTTTCATCTTCTGGATCCATAAAAATGGATCTCTCATTACAACTTCAACAACTTCTACCACACACCAACCTTAGCCTAGACATATCTACAGAACAAGTCCACTTCCTTGAAATCACCATAAAACTAAACACATAAACACAATGTTGCACAGAAACCTACAGATTGCCATGTATAACTTATATGCTTTCAGCTGCCTTCCACCCCAAAAATCTATTATCTATAACCAGGTTCTATGTTACAACAGCATTTATTCTGACCCAATTGACAAGAGATGTTCAATTTATAGTATTAAACCAGGCATGCAGGAGATTGAATTACTCACCTAAAAAGGTCAATCAGCAAATCATTAGAGCCAAATTAATTTCCAGAAATGATCTATTAAAACACAGGCTGCAGAAACAAAACAATAGAGTACCAATGGTTATCACTTATATCTACCCAACCTAAAGCAGATTATCACAAGCAACACAAAACAACAGGATAAAAATGAGTACATCGGAACCAGTCCCTGAAAAGCCAAAGATCTATTTTGCCTCCGCATACACAATGCCATCACAGGCCCCAATAGGTATGCATATTAGATGGATTAGAGGTGTTCACACAGCTTTCCTCTAATGTGATATATGCCATCATCTGTCGGCAATGTTCCCCTGTAGTCTATGGAGGACAAATTTTGTGCAAAAGAATTAATGGACACAAATTTGATATTAAGATTCAAAAGAAGGACAAAGCAATATCAGAGAATTTCAACCACTCAGGACACTCTAAGACAGGGGTCAGCAACCTGCGGCTCTGAAGCTGCATGTGGCTCTTTCATCCCTCTGCTGCGGCTCCCTGCCACCGGTTGGCTCCACAATTGATAGGGCTTTTGGTTAGGACAGGTAGAGGAAAAAGGACACCTTGCTAGGAGGAGACTCTATGGTGGGGGAACCGGACTTCTGGTTGGCTCAAGAATTGAATGGGGGGCTTCCGGTTAGGACCTTTGTGGCTCTTTGAGTGTCTAAAGTTGCCGACCCCTGCTCTAAGACCTCAAGATGACTGGGAAAAAATCCCACAATTGAGCAAGAAGTTGCTTAACTCACCACAAAAGGTTTCTTTTGCAAGCTCAGAAGGCCTCAACCACTCAATGGGATTTTAATATACTGTAATGGTTAATTTATAAAGTATTGGTAATCTGTGTCACAAATTACCTGCATCTGCATTAAGTAACTTGTCTTCCCCTCTCTCCTCCCCCATTCTCCTCCCCAGTTTAAATTCTACATAGTCTAACCACTCTATGGAACTGATGAAGTGAGTTGCCATGTTTGCCTTTTAATAAAAAAAGATTAACTGGAAAATAAGCTACCAATTTAGTCCCTTGACTACATTATGAAATCCCAGATCCTGACCTTGTGGGAATGCATCACCATTTTCTAGTTACAGGTAGTTCTTGACTTACAATACTTCATTTAGTGACTGTTTAAAGTTACAACAGCACTGACAAAAAATGACTGATCATTTTTCATACTTATGGTTATTGCAGCATCCTCATGGTCATGTGATCAAAATTCAGATGCTTGGCAATTGACTCATATTTATGATGGTTGCAATATCCTGGGGTCATGTGACCATCTTTTGTGACAAGCAAAGTTAATAGGAGACTATGGAGATTCTCAGGCATCCAGGTCATGGTTGTCCCAAAGGTGCTTTTTTCAAGAGGCAACTGGACTTTTTGGTTTTTCTTTGAAGATGTTTTGCTTTTCATCCAAGAAGCTTCTTCAGCTCTTGAGAAGCTGAAGAAGTTTCTTCAGAAGCTGAAGAAGCTTCTTGGATGAGAAGCGAAATGTCTTCAAAGAAAAACCAGGAAGTCCAGTTGCCTCTTGAAAAAAGCACCTTTGGGACAAAATTAGAGCCTTGATAGTACAAGGGTTTAGTGCACCCTGTTATTAACACAGCTGCCTGCAATTTCTGCTGGTTCGAATCTCTCCAAGGCTCAAGGTTGACTCAGCCTTCCATCCTTTCTAAGGTAGGTGAAATGAGGACCCAGTTTGTGGGGGCAATAAGCTGACTTTGTATAAAATATACAAAAGAATGAAGGCTATTGCTTAAAGCATTGTAAGCCGCCCTGAGTCTCCGGAGAAGGGCGGCATATAAATCAAATTAAAAAAAAAAAAAAAAAATTAACAGGGAAGCCAGATTCACTTAATAACCATGTTACTAATTAAACAACTGATTCACTTAGCAACTGGGGCAAGAAAGGTTGTAAAATGGGGCAAAACTCACTTAACAAGTGTCTCAATTAGCAACAGAAATTTTGGGTTCAACTGAGCTCATAAGTCAAGGACTATCTGTACCTATATAAAATCCACCACTCAACCTTTTCACAAATTTAAGTGACCACTGAGCAAATGGTTGTAATTCAAGGATGACTTGTCGAGACCTTTAGAGTCTCCACATAAAACGATATACAAGTCACCCTTGAATTACAACAATTTGTTCAGTGGTCACTTAAATTTGCAATGGTGTTGATCGATGGGGGCTTATGATTAGTCTCAGACTTCTGGCCATTGCAGTGCCTCTGCAGAGTCATGAGATTGCAAGCTAGGCACTTGGTACCTGGCTTGTGATAAAATTCTTGCAAGTCCAGGATACAGGATTTAGATTTCTAATGTTCCCTTCCTGGCTGTAAGCCCCAGTCACATGATTGTAATTTTTCATATTCCCTGCTACAAGTCATGCCAATGCGGAATCCAACAGGAAGTTGGAAGTCATGGTTACATCAGGTCTTTGCTTAATAACAGCAATTGGGACTTGGAATTGCTGTTGTTAAGTGATATGGTTAGATGATGTCATGCTTAAAGCTATATTGCTTTGTGATGTCAATTCCTGTCCCAGTTGCCATCATACTCCAAGGACTATCTGCAGTTGGCTTTAAACTTTGAGAAACAGTCCAGACTTTTAGAATACTTCTTGGCTGCCCTAACATTTCATGTAGCTTCCAATAAAGGTAAATGAAAATAGTGGCTTTTTTTAAAAAAAAAAAAATGGGAAACACATTTCTGAAAGGAGTTCAATAGAAGCATCATTAAGTTAATCAATAACCTTAAAAAGAATAAAGATCCGAGTAAAGATATTCATACTTTCTTGCTGCCTATTGCATTTTTGCAAGTAATCAATTAATGACTCCTGCTACTATTTGAGTTCTGAAAGGCCATTGTGGCTTGTTAAAAAAAATAAACTGTCCTACTGCAATCACCCTTAGTTTCATGGAACAGTGGCTTGCAGGTTTCTTCCCAATGTTTGTTATCACAAAACATAGATATCAGATCTCATGGGACTTACCATGAGGGTAAACACTTTGAGTCCCAAAGGTCTTTCAAATGGCACAAGGTCCACTCCTGTGAAGACAACAAGCTGGACAGAGAAGGTGGCTGATTTGAAAGAGAAATCCATAAGGCTACCTAGATTAAAATTGAACAGTCCTTTCTCAACAGAGAATCAGAATCCAGGTGGAAGGGACCTTGGAGGTCTTCTAGTCCAACCCCCTGCTCAAGAAGGAGAGGGGAAGGGATATGACGCCACCTATCTCCTGTTTGCAATGCAGTCCTTTCAGCAGTCCCAAAACTTGTTTGCTTTCTGTTTCAGGTACTCTGAGAACATAGATTAAACCACAGGTGGTTTCAATGACTCCCAAAGAGTTAATGACTGGCTGACTGAGAAAAATATAAACACTTCTTTCCCACCAGTTAGTTAGAACTGAAAAGCTTCTCAGAGGAGCAAAATGTCTTCAAGAAAAATCAAGGAAGTGATTTTTATTTTATTTTTTATTTTATTAAAGGGGGATAAAAATACGTTTGGGACAACCATGACCTAGATGACTGAGAATCTCCATAAACAGTTTGGCTGCAATCAGCTGACTTCTTATGGACCCAAAATTCTGAGTTCTCTTCTATTTTTCCCTTAAAAAAAAAAGAGATAGTCCACTCCAACTTGCCATATTCATGAAGGACCTGACATCAAAAGCACTTTTCAATGAACTCTCTATTTGTGTCTTTGTGTACATACATGTGTGAGGGGGATAGTTAGAGCAGAATACGGTATCCGCACTTGTCTGCTTTCCACCCTACTCTAAATATTGAGATAAATGCTATTAGACATATTCATATCATAATGGTAAATCATTAGTATTAACCATGGGTAGGAAACTTTGTCTTGGTCCACGCTACTGGTCTACATGTTCTTGTAATTTCTCTTATGCATTTCTCTATGTCTTCATGGAAACTTTTTCAGGCCATATTGTAAGCTAATGTCCACAACAATAAAATCTTTCACGATGCAACACAGCAATCTTGCAAACATCCAACCAAACACACACACACACACACACACACACACACACACACACACACACCATATACATAGTAAATCATAACCAACCCACAGACTGTAGTTTAGAATCCACAAGAATGAATGGTCAGGCAAACTATAGCAAGTAAATTAGCAATATTTTGAATCAAAGCAACCCAATGATCTGTAGGCCACTGGCAAACATCCTTTATCTAATCCCACTATTCCTTTAAGAGGAATTCAACAACTTGTCCCTCCCGCCAAAAGGCTGAGGTTCAAGAAACGTTGGGTGCTGGAATTGTGTAGGAGAAGCCATAGGGATGGAAGCCATAGTCTGCTTGAAAGAGAGACCGATGTATGGAGAGAAATTCTGTTCAATCCAATTGTTCTTCTAAAAGAGGTATAACACTTCAAGTACTGTTGTAATAATTGGTTCATCCTGTATTTTCTCATTGGCAGATGATTTTGAGGATGACAAATCTATGTAATAGCTGGAAGAGAGCCAAAAATCTGGAAAATAATTTGGAGCCATGATCCAAGATCACACAATTCACTAATATACCTAAAACATGGTCTGGGAAAATTTGTACAGTCTCTCGAGCCAATAAAAGGCCCTTACAAGAAATAAAATGAGTCATCTTGGCAAATAAATCAACTACCACAAAAATGAGCTTGTAACCTTGTATAAAGGGAATAGGAGCAATAAAACCTATCAAAACAAATCCCAAGGTCCCAGCAATAAAGTTTTTCCATTCTTTCTCCAAACTCATGTTGTTCTCTTCCACAGGATGATAGAATAAGAATTTTGGGCAGGAGATAATCTGCCACAAGGCAAATGAGGAAGAGATATATTTGAATACAGTGGTACCTTGTTAATCATCATTAATTGATTCCAGGAGGCTCAATGAATACCAAAAAACAATGAGTACCAAACAATTTTTTCACATAAGGAATAATATAGTGAGTCACAAGGCAGCCGACACCGGCAAGTTCAAGCTTGTGTGTTGAATACTAAACAAACAATGAGTACCAGGACAACATTTTCACATCAAAATGCACTGAGTGCCAAATTCGATGAGTTTCAAAGCAGCTGAGTACCAAGGTACTCCAAATTTTATTTTCAGATAAAAGTCTTAAAATTACAGTGGCAACAGCCAAAGTTTTAACCGTGGCTATCAAAAAAGTATTCACCAATAAATTAATTACTTTGAGTTTTTAAATGTTTCATGTTTTATTTACTGACTCATTTTATTTGCCAAACTGATTTATCTTATGTTAAGCTTTTTTTTTTTTTGCTTGCATCTGCATTTTGCTATTTGGGTCTTTTGGATGCAATAAATATAACTTCACTATGATAGGACAGAACAAAATAGATAGGATCATAAATGATTGGATGCTGAGTAAATGTGGATAGAATACAAAAGTGAATTACCAATATAATAGAAGCACGATGAGCTTATTGGGCCATAGAAAGGGGATGAATGAAGACTGAACTACATCACAGGAAGGAAGAGTGAATCGGTTGAGAAGAAGGGGGAGATTGAAAAAAATTCTAGTTTTGTGGAGATGATGAGAACCTCAACAAAAAAGAGGTACGAACTCTAAAGAACAAAAGAGAATATGAAGTCATATATGGATGCATGGAAGAAAGGATGATTTGCAAATACAGAAAATTGTGATGGCAAGAAACTAGTATTAGCTGCTTTCTTTCCCTTTCCTCTTTCCTTTTCCTTTCGTCTCCTTTCTTCCCATTATTCCTTACTTCTTTTCTGCATTCTGAACAATGGTGTTTAACTCAAGAGAATAATATGATGGGTATGAATATATGTACATATATTGAAAACCTCTAGTTCTAAATCATGCAATAGAATCATGCAATCATGCCTTGGTGGCGCAGCAGATTAAAGTGCTGTTAAGTAACACCAGCTGCCTGCAATTACTGCAAGTTCGAATCTCACCAGGCTCAAGGTTGACTCAGCCTTCCATCCTTTCGAGGTAGGTAAAATGAGGACCTGGATTGTGGGGGCAATAAGCTGACTTTGTATAAATAAGAAGACCGCTTGGGGAGGGGGCGAAAGCCTTACTAAGCAGGTACTGTATATACAAAAGTATGAAGGCTATTGCTTAACGCATTGTAAGCTGCTCTGAGTCTCCGGAGAAGGGCGGCATATAAATCGAACCAATAAATAAATAAATAAATAAATAAATAAATAAATAAATAAATAAATAAATAAATAGAAGTAGCAATAGTTATACAGTGAATATATTGCTGTTGTAGCTGTTCTTCACATAAGGAAGGACATAGAAATTATGGAAGATTTGTCCAAGACAATTAGAAGGCCTTACACTCAGGAGTATATTAGATTAGTTCTTTTGTTTGCAGTTTAATTGTTCTAGAATAGCACACATAACCTTTTTTTTTAATATGCAGGGATATTTCAATGCATTGTCAGGGTCCCTATTAAGCCTAACTAGTTACAGTTGAAAACCTTGAGTGGTTTGGTGGCCTCCCACTCAAAAGGTTGCGAGTCCAATCCTAGGCAATGGCAGATGTTTTTCTATCAGTGCGCAAAGAGAAAATATCTGCTGAGAACTCCGCGTAGGCATCAGGAAGGGCATCCAGCCAGTAAACGCTCAGCTCCAGTCAGTCGCCAGGAATCCACCTTAATAAAAGGGGATTACAAAAAGAAAAAAAAATTGTTTAAGCAGACCCTGCTTGGGAATAATGTTAGGAAAAAGTTACAGTTGAAAACCTTGTTGCTCAAAATGGAAGCAAAATTAATTCCATGGTGAATTTGGAACTCTCCCACATTTAAGATGCTTTTCATTTCCTCCCACTCAGGACATGCTTACAAGGGTAGAAAAAGCAAGTTACATCAAGGCTACCTAGTTGGACTGGCTGAAATCTAAGCTCTGATGATCTTTAGAAATGCTTCCTGTTTAATCATTACGTGAACGTTATATTCCAGAAAAATGAAACTATGGACCTTTTAATGAAACAAAAGGGATAAAAATAAGATGAGGAGTCCTTGGTGCTCTCTGAGCTTGGTTACTTTCTTGCAGATGTTTCATTTTATTAATTTTATTTTTACATTTAAAGAGCAAAATCTCTGTTCTGGTAAGGAAGATTTACCATCCCGAAGAAAAGAAAATCAAGAACTCTGAGGTCTCGAAGGCAGATCTAACTTGTCCCACATCCTGATCTGAGTTGGACTAGACAAGTTCAATGATATTTACTGATGTTGCTAAAGCACTAAAAAGCATACGTGAAAACACAGGAAAGGGTTTTTGTCGTTGTGGCAGCTGTAGATTGCAGTTCCTCTGTCTTGAAGAAGAATTACACCTTAAAAATGTGATGCTGAGCAATACGTTATTGCAACTTTGTTTTTGCAAAGAGGTGTTTGGCTTTACAAAGGGCTGCCGTGGACACCACCCAAATGACAGATGCTCCTAAAATGATTTCATTGTCTCTCTTCTGCTATCATTCGGAAGGATGATACTGTCAGTACTTGACAAGAAGGCATTTATTGGGGTAGGATTTAGAAGATACTGGTTAGAAACTATGTTTTCCACTCTACTTTGAGTTCTCCAGCACACCTACCCATCCTAGCACACGAAGAATTTAATTCTTTTCCAAAACAGCAATTCTCTAACCTAATCATGATCATCTACAGCAGTGGCCTCCAAGCTTTTGGGCACCAGGGACCCCATCCATGGAGAGAGATTTTTCCACGGACCAGAAGGGCCATTCCCCCCCCATTTTTTATTTTTATTTGTTTTATTTATATAACATTCAATTTCCATCAAACAGTGTGTGATCTGGGCACAATTATTTTTAAACAATCATAATCCCCATATTAGTTGTAGTGTTCCTCACAATAATATTACTAATATAGTAATGTAATAACATTATCTTCTTTAACAACTCTCCACATTAACATTTCCTCTTCTTATATCTCCTCCTTTCTAACTTCTCTTTTCTATTGTCTAGCCATTGATAAAATACACCCCATATCAAAGAATATTCAGTTTCTTCTTTATCCTTAATAGTGAGTGTTAATCTATCCATTTCTGTGCATTCTAATATTTTCTTAATTATATTCCCCTCTGACAGAATCTCATCATTTTTCCATTGCTGTGCAAATACAATTCTAGTTTTGGTTAGTATATGCAAAATCAGATATATAGTCTTTTTATCATATTTTTCTGGTAGAATACCCAACAAAAATATCTCTGGTTTCAAGTCTATGTGTTGTTTTGTCATTTGTTTCCAACCAAGTATGTATTTTCGTCCAATATTTTTTAGCTTTTGGGCATGTCCATTACATATGATAGTATGAACCAGATGATTGATTACACTTCCAACATTTAGCAGATCTATCTTTATATTTTTTGGCCAGTCTTTGGCCAGTACAAAATGCCATCTATAAAATATTTTATACAAATTTTCTTTATATGTAGTTGACATAATCAATTTAATATTTCCGGAGGAGCCATGTTTTTGTGTGCTGCCTGCATCCTGAGAATGGGGCTTCACTTGTTTGCACGGCTCAGTTTCTGGCATGCCACAGACCAGTGCCAGTTCACGAACCAGGGGTTGGGGACTCTAGATCTACAGGAAGGGGCAGGAGAAGGGGGAAATAATGAAATATATGATGGCATAATGCGCATAGCATGAGTTACATATTTGTGTCAGATGTCTCGATGCAAGCATGTAATTGCAACCTTTGTCTAATGCAAAGGATCACATTATGGAATCTACCAAGCTTTACTGAGGCAGGTGCAGTATAGCCCTTTTTTTTTTCATATTAACTGTTATAATTTTCTTAATTCTCTGAACAGAGGAACTCATTATAGTGAGGAATGAAGGAAGGTCCCCACCGTAATATTTTCTTCCGATCAGAGAATCCTTGACTATAAATGCCCCAAATCAGTTACAGGTAGTCCTCGATTTACAACCACAATTGAGCCTAAAACATCTGTTGCTGAGTGAGATGGCTGTTAAGTGCGTTTTCCCCCATTTTATGAGTTTTGTCCCATTACCACTGTTGTTAAGTGAATCACTGCAGTTGTTCAGTTAGTAACGTGGTTGTTAAAGTGAATCTGGTATCCCCCATTTGACTTTGCTTGTCAGAAGGTCACAAAGAGTGATCACATGATCCCAGGACATGTTGTGACCAGGCCCAAGTAGGTATTATCAGACACAATCAATTTGAAAATAAACAGGCTTTGTTAGAACAGCTGAGAATTAAACTCATTCTCAGCGTAGTCCAAACTAATTCAAAACAAATTCTTCATAACACAATTCTTCTGGCTTATCACCAACCTTAGTCTACTTAGGCAATCTGCCAAAGTAGAAGTAGAAAATAGACTTTCTTGGCAAAAGTTCAGAAGCAGAAGATGCCGACAAGAAATAAATGCAGCAAGACAAGTAACAAATCTATCAACGTTGTTTTCCGACAAAGAGCCCAAGAGCCTTTGCTGGTCTTTTAAGCCTTATGGGAGGGGCCAATCATCTCTTGGCCTTACTCCCGAGTTGTCCTCTTTGCTTTAGCTGCTCTTGCCTTTTGGCAGCTCTTCTCATGCGTGCATTAGGAACAGGCTCCTCCTGTTCCTCTGCCTCTCTGATGTCAGCCTCTGGAGGCTCCGGAGTCCGCACATCACTCTCAGATGGCCCTGGCCCCATCTCTGCCTCTGACACAGAGCCCTCATCTGAGCCTTTCCCAGCCTCCAGGACTGGCCCATGTTCTTCCTCAGCCTCATCACTGTCCGACTCCACTGCCAGCTTGCAGGCTGCTGGTGGATCACAACAGGACATTGCAAATGTCACAAATATGAGTCAGTTGCCATCTGAATTTGATGATGTGACCATGGGATGCTACAATGGTCATAAGTGTGAAAAAGGGTCATAAGTCACTTTTTCAGGGCCATTTTAAGTTCACATGGTCACTAAGCAAACTGTTATAAGTTGAGGACCACCTGTACTTGAAAAAGTGACAGATCCCTTCCATTATAAAAGGGTAAGGCTGGATCTCCTCAGTCCAGTATTCTCTTTTTTATAGGAGTTATTGACTGTGGTCTCTGAAAACCAAATATGTGGGTCAGGAAAGCAGTGATAACCTCCAACTTCTGTTTCTCACATCTGGAGGAGACCTTTCTTATGACCTTTTCATTTACAAAATAAAGCAACTGCTTTTCAATCCGTTATTAAAGGCAAATGTAATCAGATATCTCATCCATCTTGGATGCAAATAAATGCAGTTCAATCAATAACAGCAATTCTCCTATTTTCTGTTTCATCTAGGACAGTGATGGCTAACTTTTTTGCCGTCACATGCCAAAAACGGGAGTTGCAAGGGGGGGTCGCCCACACCCATAATTCAATGTGCTCCGCCCCCATGCATGCACAAGCGACCCCCCCCCCATGCTTCCCCCGCTTCTGGCACACTATGGCATGGTGGCCCTGGTAGGCCCATTTTTCACCCTCCCCAGGCTCCAGAAGCTTTCTAGAAGCCTGGGGAGGGCAAAAATGCCCTCCCCCCCAGAGGCCCTCCGGAGGCCGGAACCAGCCCATTTCTCGACTTCTGGTAGGCCCGGAAGGCCGAAAATCAGCTGGCCGGCACACGCATATGTGCTGGAGCTGAGCTAGGGCAATGCTCACATGCCCGCAGATATGGCTCCGCATGCCACCTGTGGCACATGTGTCATAGGTTCACCATCATGGATCTAGGAGAAGCACCTTACTTTTGATTTTTGTACTTTGGGAACCCGAAAGTGTCTGCAAAGATTTTGGTAGATCACTCGTGGAGTTGTTTCTACCCTTGCTTCTGTTGAAAATAACTGAACACTTAACAATAAAAAAAAAATTTAGAATAGAATAGAATAGAATAGAATAGAATAGAATAGAATAGAATAGAATAGAATAGAATAGAATAGAATTCTTTATTAGCCAAGTGTGATTGGACACACAAGGAATTTGTCTTTGGTGCATATGCTCTCAATGTTCATGAGAATAAAATACATTCATCACGAATAAAAAGATACAACACTTAGTGATAGTCAAGGTTACTAAATTAGATCGGTATCTTATTTTTTTCCCTCTAGGACAGGGTTCCCAAACTTCAGAGTTGCTCTCCCCAACTCTGAGGATATCATTTTTTTTAAAAAAATTGATTTATATGCCGCCCTTCTCCAGAGACTCAGGGCGGCTTACAATGCGTTAAGCAATAGCCTTCATACTTTTGTATATTTATACAAAGTCAGCTTATTGCCCCCACAAACTGGCTCCTCATTTCACCTACCTTAGAAAGGATGGAAGGCTGAGTCTGGTGAGTCTTGAGCCTGGTGAGATTTGAACTTGTAGTAATTGCAGGCAGCAGATGTAAGTGGATGTTAATAACAGTGTTTTAGTCTGCTGAGCCACCAGAGCTCCTTTCTGCACCTTATGGATAATATAGTATTGGTTTACTTTTTTTTTTTTTTTGGTAACTGCATTTGGGGTAAGTGCATTTCATTTCCTTGCAATTATTTTTAATGGCCAGGAATTACAAAGTAAAAGAACTATTACAAGGTGTTTTATAACATGATTTTTATGGGAGTGATACAGTATATGTGCACGCGATACATCTATCTAAAGACTTCGCATATCAGTTTGCTTTGTTTTCTCCCAGTTTTGGGGAAATGTTTTGGAAGATATAAGTTAATGCTAAATGTAATTACATCCAAAGGTTTCTTATTCATGGAAAGATCAAGACTGCTAAGCTACCACCATATTCATGTGTCTTACACTAGAATAGTTCCTGGAATCATTGAAGCTGAGAGTAATTTAAAAAAAAAGTTAATTTCCCTGGCAAACATAACTGATTTTGGAGAAGGTGATATGTGTGTCCCAGATTTAAAAGAAATGCAGTAGAAATGCAGATCAATTTTCTTTTAAGTCTGCCTTAGCACCATGGTGTTATTAGCACCTGAGCATCTAGGGACCATTGTGCATTAGCCTGCAATTGCTTTTTTATGATTATTACAATGAAGATTTATTTTCTTTTAATTCTCACTGTTCTCCTCAGATGGCACTGCCTTTTAATGGGTATCTACTGAAGCCTCCAGCTTCTGACAAGGGTATTTATTACTCCCAATATTAAGGTATTTCTGTTTTTTTGCCCATTTATGACTTTCATAAAATAGCTGCTGGAATGCTGATATCAGCTCAGGAAATAAACAGATGACTATTAGTGATCTCCCATGATGGGAAGTTCTCAGGTAGGAAGATTGGGAAAGTTAAAATTAGTTATGTCAGGTCTTAATGCCGTAGCATCTGGGCCATGAAACCGTTCAGTGGGTTATTTTGCCAAGACGCACATCACGATCACAAATATGAATTGCTGGTGGTTTTTATCTTACACTGTCAGAAATCAGACCATTAAGCAATAGAGATTCCCGGAGTAAGTTATAGTGAACACTACAGGCATGGAACTTAGTGGCAGCACCCCATTTGCCACAAATTCCTTTGAACAATCCCTGATCTCAGTTGGAACCTGCATATGGTAGCTGAAGCTGGTTATTTGAATGAACCGACAACAGATGGATGGGAGCTGACTGTCAAACCCCAGGGAGGATTTCATGGAATCTCTAATCAAAACCATGATGGGAATACATAGATATGGTGGAACTATTGTCAATTCTGAAGCCAACCTGGCTGAAGCCATGTTTTCCTGCCTCATAGTTGCCACAAACTCTGAGAGGGGGGAGGGAGGGGGAAGTAGATAGACTGGCTACCAGTCAAAACAAAAAGTTTTCTTGTGGGAACCAAGGTCGTCCCAACAGGTGGCAGTTGAAGGAGGAGACTGACCAAGCAGCCTGCCAGCTACTTTCATTGGACAATATGACAAGGCACATATGGGGAGGGAATTATTTGCTCTTTTAATTAGGGGAAAAACTGTTGGTTTTCACTAGCTGTGCTGATATGATGTATCCAATAAACATGTTCTTTGAGAATCTACCTGCCTTGGTGTGCTGCTTTTGGTGGATACATTACTTGGAACGCTGACAGCTATTGCAGGAGAAAGGGAATTTACACATTGGTGCATACCCTACTTCTAAACCAATTGCTCCAGCTCTGGGGCTCAAGTACCAGACTGTCATGTCTTTTGGTCACTGGATTTTTCTGGTAAAAGCCAGGTTTGTTCTCTACAGAATAAGAATGCATCTAACTAAAAAAGCTGAGAAATGAGCACACAAACCTAGTAACCACGTATTACTGACATTTGATTTGAACAGTAATGTAGTCCCATCTCACATACTTATAATCACATACTGAGCTAATTGCTTCTGAGTTCCTGTACATGAAAATGCTCTATTTAGTTTAAAAGCACAGATAACGTAGGATTGCTGCTGGCATATCAATCATTCAGTTGTCCTGCAACAGCCATCTACAAACCACTGTATGTCATACTGGGACCATTGTTCTTGGATGATTTCATTCTCCATGCGTTGACATACAGTCTAGTATAGATCAAAAAGTTGATGTTCTCCATGGCAACCATGGGGTTTTCACAACTAATTAAAGTCTCGCCAGCCTCCAAAAACCAAGAAAGACATAGAGTTACTTCTAAGCAGTTTCCTTTATTGTTCTCCCTCATAGGCAGAAATATTACCAAACTTTGCAGAAGTGCAAATACTCACATCATTAAATGAATATTTTGAGAACTTTTAAGAAGGAGCCATCTTGACTCTCTCAACCAAATTATCTATACTTCACTGCAACGATGGAGAGCCCAACTGATAATTCCGCCGGGAATTAAAAACTTGGCTTTTCAAATCCCTTGACCTGGTCTGATGATGGGGTTTTAAGGGTTTTAATGGGTTAATTTTAATTTTTTTAGATTTTAGTCTTTATTTTTATTGTGGCCTGTGTTTTATTGTTGTGAGCCGCCCTGAGTCCATTGTGAGATAGGGCGGCATATAAGCCGAATAAATAAATAAATAAATAAATAAACTGAACCCACTACTATATGTCTAGTAGAGCTGTAATAGGGAGGCTCTTTAAGGGAACCAAGTGCCAACTCTTTAAGGGAACTAGAAGAAGAAGAAGATGCCTGTAAGATATCTAGATATGTTTGTGAATTCTCTACCATATTTGGATTTAGCTTGGTCTAGGATGCTCACAATCTCCCAGCTGAAACTGGTTAAAGATTAAGGAATTTTCATTGTCTCTCATTCTACTTCTTTTCCATGCTAACATAGGATCTAGTAATGGAAGCATTAAATAGTCCAGAACACAAAGTATTTCATTTGTATAGTGCAATTAATTTAACTATTTAGGCCAGCCTCACTAAAATATAAACTTCTAATAACAATGACTAGTTTTTCTTCTTCAAGCTCCAGTCGCCAGAAACCCTTCTGTGAAATGCTCTATTGTTCTTATTTTATGCTCCATGCATATTTTGCTGCATAAATCTAGCCCCATGCTTTTCATATTAAACTCTTTGACAGTTGCATTATTTGGCCTACTGCAGGTGACTCAAAGCGTGCACTGACCAGAGAATGTTAAGAAGGTCCTGAGCTGTCATTTATCATTTTCTGAAGAAAACACGTTTGAAAAAAGACCAGTAACTAAGTCTTTGGAGAATGAAAATCATTAAAGATCCATATCTCTCTAACTTTTAATCTCTCCAAGTGTACAGTCTTGACCTTTTATTTATTCCATTTTAGCCAGCTTCTCAATTTGCAATGTTTTACCTTCAACTGTTGTTGGTGACACATTGGGAAAGTTTTTGGGGCTTTGTTTGGAAGCACATGTGATCTCCAGATTTCAAATGGAGCTACTCTACAAAAATTCCTCATACTTATTTGTGCTACAGTGAAGCGCTGATTTTTGCGCTTTAACAAGCAGGTGGGGAAATATTTAAAAAGAATCAATTAAAAAAACATTGTCAAGTGCGTTTAAATTTTCCTATAATTCTCAGAAAAAAAAACCCTGACTGTTTCCAAATGAGCAGAAAGCAAACAGATCTACTTATGCAGAGAAAGCACATGGCACAATTAGGAATTAAGACAATTTCTCCCATGAATTTGAGGGGAGCAAAGTATTTTGCTAGCTAGCAAATCTATGGTGGAATAAATGCTAAGTGAAGGTCTGGTAATATGTGTTTTCTGTGTCTGTGGGAGTGGGAGGGGCAAGTAGTGTGATGTGATGTAGTATAGTACTTGATTTACGACCGTAATGGAGACTGCCTGTTATGGTCATACGTAGTGATCGTCATAAAGTAGGTCATCATGTAACCAACATACTTTTGTGACCTTTTCTTGTAGTGGTTGTTAAATTAATCTGTGGTTGTTAAGTGAACCCTGTGGTCATTACATGAAACCAGTTCACTATGGGGCATTTTTTGCTAAAAACCAGAAGTAAAAGCTAATTTTCAGGAAAAAAAAATGTCGTAAATCACGGTCATGTGACTGGGGGAAGCTGCAATTGCCAAGTGCCTAAAATGCAGTCACATGACCATGGTGTGTGTGTGTGTGTGTGTGTGTCTATTGTAACTTCAGAACCAGTTTGTACGTCCTTTTATCATAACTCTGAACAGTCACTAAGCAACTGGTCATAAGTCAAGAACTACATGTAGGTAAGATTGCATTTACTTGTTAAACTTATTTCTATTCTTTCAAAAGAACAAGTGAATTTATTGTACTCTTTTTAAAAAAAATTCTCTTTTTCCCTGGTGTTTTCTGGAACAGCCATATGAAGTCTTGCAGTTTTGCTACAAAGAAGTCTCTATTCTTCAAAGTGCTACTGTAAGCTCATCAGGCTTCTTAAACATACATAAGATTTAATATAACATTGGTCTTTCTGTTGGTAAAGATCTAGGGTTCTTTAAAAATGTTTTTTTTTAAATCAGAGTAAACATTTGCTGGATTAACCATCTGCCTTCAAAACCACTTTGAGATTTCTTTTTTTAAACAACAACAACAACAGATATGTAAAATTTTAAAACAAAGAAATAAACGCATTAATCCAAAAGTATTGTTTTGTCCTGATTCACTTTACCTACCTGCATTCATATAACTGTCATCCAAATATATTCCTGAGCAAGTAAGTATATAGAAAAAGCCAGCCTATGATCTAATATAATAATCTTTAATCTTCCACTCGGGAAGCATATATTTTATTTATCTTATTAATATTCGAGGAACTCAAGGAACTAAGTTCTCTCTTCATTTTATCCTCAGGAAAAAATGTGAGCTAGGTTAGATTGTAGGAAAGTGGCTGAAACAAAATTACCCGGTAATCTTCAATGCAGATTATGGATTTCTATTTGGAACTCCCCAATTTTATTCATCACACCAAGTTGTCTTCTTTCCGACATCGGAATGGTGCAAAGTGTTTTGTAGCTCACAAAACTGTATGCAAAGGTCCACCTGTCAGGTTTTCAAGCACAATGAGAACTCTGATGTTTTTGATGCAATATGTGAAATCAGGATGTGTGTGTATATAAGAGAGAGAGAGAGAGAGAGAGAGAGAGAGAGAGAGAGAGAGAGAGAGAGAGAGAGAGAGAGGGAGGGAGGGAGGGAGAGACAGAGAGACAGAGAGAGAGGGAGGGAGCTCTATAGTAAAAACAGTGGGACACATAATTCATTATTGTTTAACCTACTAGAAGACACTATAATATTTCAAAAAGGAATCTTTCCCAATCCCACATGGAGATAGAGCATTGAACTTGATGTCTTCTTCATGGACAGCATGAACTCACCTATCACCAACTCTAGCCATAATATTAAACTGCTATTTTAGCTCCATTCAAATAAATGGAAATAAGCCAACATGAAAATTAAGTGCCGCTTAATTCTCTTGAATTCAGTGAGGTATTGCATATTACATACCCTGTTTCCCCCCAAATAAGACATCCCCTGATAATAAGCCCAATCGGGCTTTTGAGTGCATGGCAATAAGGCCAAGCTTATTTCAGGGTTCAAAAAAAATATAAGACAGGGTCTTATTTTCGGGGAAACACGGTATTACTGATTTTGAAGGGAATATTTACTTAACAGCAACCAATAGCTTTATTTAAAGATAACATTTATTATCTTCCAAGGTCACTAATCCTGACTTATACTTCCATTTTCCATAAAGACACAAAATGTTTGTCCGTATATATAAACAATAATAAAAATGTCCCATATATAAACAATAAAAATATTTGTGTGTAGAACTAAAGAGAAATTTCCTAATAGTGAGAACAATTAACCAGTGGAATGACTTGCCTTCAGAGGTTGTGGGTGCTGCATTGTGGAGCTTTTAAGAAGAGCCTGGACAGCTAATTGTCTTTGAATGGCATAGGATCTCCTGTTTGAGCAGGGGTTAGACTAGAAGACCTCCAATGTCCCTTCCAAGTATTATTCTATTATATGCATGCATTCCATATAGAATCAGGTCCTCTGGAATGAATTTAGAAAATCTGGTGAAATGCATACAAAGCGCCCTTTGAATGTATTACTATTTAATATACATTAAATCATAGATGGTGCTAGTTTAATCTATGAATTAGTCTTGCCTTTTTTTCCTAAACCCAGAATGGGTAATAAGTCTGTGTCTTACTGGATCAGATTGAAGATGTATCTAGTACAGAATTCTGTTTCAAGAAAATGTCTAGCCATAATACCTCTTTTACTTTCTAGCATGCTCTGTTTGATTCTAACAATCAGAAATACCTTGTCTAATAACAGAAGTTCGGTTTGACTTGTCAATGTTAATATCCACAGATAAGAAGAGTGGGATTACATTAGTAGCATGCAAAGTGCTATATTAAAGGATTATTTCTGTCATAACACTTCAGTGAAAAAAGAAGAAGATCTGACTGTGAGAATATTTGCCTTTTATTTCAGTTTAATGACAGCCTTAATTGTAACTGATGTTTTACTATCCTGGGGTGGCAGGGATCTTTCAGAGTTAGAATGTAAGTTTTCCTTGCACTTTTGACTCTTACAAAGTTAGACACACCCGTGCAGTTTCCTTAGCCTGATACAAAAATGGTTTGTCCCACTGTTTTCTGGATTGTTTTAACATTTTTCCTCAATCTAGTCTACAGCTACCTATTTTCCAAAGCCAATCCTGCTTAGATTTCTAGGTTCAGCTGAGTTGGCTGAATGATGTTATTTGCACAGTCATATCTCCATGCATAAAAAGAGTGATCTTTTTTTAAAAAGAGAGAGAGAGAGAGAGAGAAAGAGAGAAGAAGTTATATTGTTGGAGTAGTCAAGAATAAACTGCATTTATCAAGTCTGTACTTAAAATAAATTTAAAAGAAGCATTTCTATAACCCCTCTTATTCTGCCCACCCACCCTCCAGAAGCCTTTGGTTATAGATTTGTCACTTCTATTGATTTTCCCCATCAGGCCATTAAACATGATAAAGTGGTAAGTTGGCTGACATGCTTGAAGTCTTGAAAATCTTGTAGTGCAAGCTTCCTGCCAAAAAAAATAACTTGGTGGGTTTTTTTTTCAGATTGTAACTGGTTCATCACTTCATAATTAAGTCCCTGTCACAATAACACTCGTGCCTAATTTCTGGCTCTCACTGTGAATTCCCTTGATTTGGGACCGAACTCATGCAGACGTATTCCAGTGTGATGACAATAGCTATCACGGAGCCATACGAATCATGACTCTAACCTATCAGGAGGTTGATGTCCTTGGACCGTGAAGTTTTTGACCTCCTTGGGCACCAACAGAGCCAAGTTGGCGAAATCAGAATGAGCTACTTCTGCTTTCCAGCTGTCAACAGTAATGATTTCCCTGACAAAATGTTTGGCACCATCCACCCATAAATCTTCATCTGCATTTTATGACAAAGTCATCCCATATCACAACTGTTTAGCTATTCTGTTCCCAAATTAGATTGAAATAATTGTACTTTTGCTCAGGTACATCAGCAGGAAACATGTACATCAGCCAACTTAAGATCTGGCCTTCATAACCTTTTCTGAACTTGCTTTAATTTTCAAACTTTTTAAAGATGTTTAAAATTGAAAATGCAATGAAACTATAATGTAAACCCTAGAAAGGACTTAACACTATCATATTATCTGTTGGAACAAGTAAATCAACCTTCCCCTACCATCCTCACCTCCAAATTGTGAAAGTAAACATACTAATACAAATAATCAGACCCAATGTATCCTAATTACTGCCCCATTTATTTGCATCACAATGTCCTAGGATAGCAGTTCCCAACCTTTGTGCTGGGGGGGAGAGAGGGGATCTGGGCCATGCAAGCACGCACACACAGCCCTTGCACAAGGCTGGCACATACATGCATGCACACAGCCTATGAGTAAGTGGTGGGCTGCTTACACAAGTTGAGCTGTGCATGTGCACTCCAGCCAGCCACTCACATGTCCCAATTCCAAATACGTCACAGCCCAATAGTGGGCTGCAACCTAGGGATTGGGGACCCCTGTTCTAGGAAGTTCTTATTCAGGATGAAAATCAACTGTGTTTGGGTTTGATTATAGAACCCCTTCCTGTTCTCCTTCCCCATGCAGCATCTTATTCTAATCTGGGCCAATTGTATTCTTTTTATTTTTAAATTTTATAGTGTGTAATTTTAATTGCTGTAAGACAGTTTGAGTGTTACATAAATAGAAAAGTGTGGTACCATTTTAATAAATATAAATCTCAAATAGGCGAAGATATGGTAGGAAAACACTTATTCAGTCTAGATCAGTGGTGGGTTTCAAAAAATTTTACTACAGTTCTGTGGGTGTGGCTTGGTGAGCGTGGCTTGGTGGGTGTGGCAGGGGAAGGATACTGTAAAATCTCCATTCCTTCCCTAATCCAGGGGAAGGTTACTGCAAAATCCCCATTTCCTCCTGATCAGGTGGGACTTGGAAGGCAGAGAATAGATGGGGGCGTGGCCAGTCAGAATTTTTACTACTGGTTCTCCGAACTATTCAAAATTTCCGTTACCGGTTCTCCAGAACTGGTCAGAACCTGCTGAAACCCACCTCTGGTCTAGATGAGTACAAATCACCACAACCAGATGAATTCTGTCCCACATTTTGAAGGAGCATGCAGATGTGATATCAGAACCACTGAACCAAATCTTTCAGAGCTCCTGGAGCATGGGGGAACTATCAGAAGACTATCAAAAGAGCTGATTTGGTTCCAATCTTCAAAAAAAGTCAAAGAATTAAATTAGTGGATCAGGGAAAAGCTGTGGATATTATTTATTTAGACTTCAGTAAGACGTCTAACAAAGTAGACCACATTTTACTTCTTAGTAAGATAGAACAATATGGGATAGATAGAACCACCCCCAGGTGGATTCACAATTTGCTGACCAACTCAATGTGTAGTCCTTAAAGGAATTACATCTACATGAGGGAAGAATGCAGTGAGGTATCCTAAGGTCTTAGGCCCAGTACTCTTTCACATTTTCATAAATTATTAGATGAGAGGCTAGAAGGGGGACTCATTAAATTTGTAGATGACAACAAACTAGGGGGAATAGCTAACATTTTGGAAGATAAACTCAAGATTCAGAAGGATCTTGACAGACCTGAACACTGGGCCCTATCCAACAAAATGCAATTCAGTGGTGAGAAAAATAAAATCCTACGCATACTGTAGTCTAGAAAGAATCAAATACAAAGATATAGAATAGGTGGTACTTGGCTCAACAATAGTAACCATGGGAAGGATCTAGATATCCTAGAAGATCACCCCCTTAGCCCCTAATATGAGCCAGCAATGTGCTGCAGCTGCAAAAAAAAAAAGCCAATGTGGACCTTGACTGTATCAACAAATAGATAGTAACAAAATCAAGTGAATGCTTTATACTACAATGGTGAAACCATGCTTGGAATACAGTATCCAGTTCTGGTCACCATGATGCAAAAAAAAAAAAAAAAAAAAAAAATTCTGAGATCCTAGAGAGAGTGCAGAGAGGAGCAACAAATATGATAAGGGGTCTGGAGGCTAAGCTGTGTGATAAATGGTGAAGAGAACTAGGTATACCAAGTCTAATGAAGAGGTTTCACAAGATAGGAGTCTTTTAGTACTTGAGGGGCTCTCACAGGGAGCAGAGGGTTGACTTATTCTCCAAAGCACCTGAGGGAAAGGCGTAAGGGGTGGAAGATCATCAAAGGGAGATCCAACCTAGAACTAAGGAGAAATTTCCTGACAGTGAGAACTGGAACAATTTGCTTCCAGAAATTGTGGGGACTCCATTATTGGAGGTTTGTCTGGAATGGTATAAGCTTGAGCAGGGAATTGAATTAGAAAGGTTCCTTCCAGAGTTGTTGTTCTATTCGGTGATGGCGAACCTGTGGCACGCGTGCCAGAGGTGGCACACAGCGCCCTTTCTGGTGGCACATGTGTTATGTCCCTATTAGGGATGAACAGACTGAGGCAAGACAGATTGAGGTAAAAGCTAACAGGTTTATTTCGCTAACATGCTTTTAAACAGGTTCGCTAGCATTGCGGCTAACGCAGCTGCTCAGCTAACAGGAGCAGCGGCTGTCAGCACTTTGACAGCTCTTTATATACTCGCGCCTGAATGGAAACAGCCAATCAGAGCGCGGCAGCATCTGCGGACGCAGCAATGTGAGTCGTCGGCCCAGTTTAGCTCCGCTGCGCATGCACATGTGCCTCCCACCAGCCAGCTGGTCTTTGGGTCTCTGCTGTGCATGCGTGGGGGGCAGGGCGTGTGCGGGGGGCACACACGCATGCATGGGGTGGGGCACATGCAGTGGGACCACATGTGCATGTGTGGAGGTGGGGCGCATGCGTGGGGGCAGCGGGCTTTGGGCACTTGGTCTGGAAAAGGTTAGCCATCACTGTTTTTAGGTTCTAAAAGCACTATAGATATACAGCCTCCAGTACTCTAAAATAGATTGTAGTCCATAGGATTCCAATAGGATTCCTACATAAATTTTCCCAACTGGTTGCCTTCTGGATAATTGGTACTGGATTCATTCCCCTGAATTCCCATAATGCATGGCAGCTCCCAAGTTGAGTGAGAATTCTGGGAGTTGCAGTCCTGAAAACAACTGGAGTGTGTAAGTTTAAGGAAAGCTGATATATAGGCCTGAAAAGATTGCTTTCCACTCCAACTTTATGACTTTTCATCTCTGATGAATAGGCTTTGACGATCATAAGATTATGAGGAATCCCTTCCCCCCCACTCCATTTTTCTTACAAGGTTAGTATATATTTCCTGCTTGTTTCAAAGCTCTGTATCCATCAGCCATACTTTGCCTTATACTGATTCAATCAAGAAACATTTTAGTTAATTGCAAACCAATGTAATTTTACATCTGATTTTCCCCACCCAAGCAATTGCAGCAATGAATTATAAGGAAGACATATGCACGTAAAGATTATGCATTTCATCAAAAAGATGGCAAATCCTCTGGAACAAGACAGGGCAATCCAATAGATCAACTTTATCTGATTTACCAGAAATGGCATATGATGGAGAAGCCAATGTGGCTGGAGAGCTAGAACTGTATCCATCTGCTTTTCGTACCTAGCAAGTAATAGAGCCCTCACAAAGGCCCAAACAATAATTTCCAACTTCCAGGTTAATAAACAGACATTCAACACAATGTTTGAAGGTGTCCAGAATTCAAGCTATAATTGCAATTATTAAGGTCAGTCATGCAGTCAGCCAGTTGTTTAGACTGCATTTGGAATTTTTATCTATCTAGTGAATCCTTCCCAAGAATCTAGAATAGGCAAATGTTATTGTTTAATAATATCAAAGGTATCATTGTCGGATGTAAGCTGTTTCAAGTAAAGCTGCCTTTTGCAATTGCCTAATAGTGGTTTTGTCAATGCGGATGGTGTTCAAGTGGTGCTCCAGATGATTTGAGGTTGCACCCAAGGCATTTATTACTATTGGTCCTCTTCTTGTTGGGCTTGATTTGTAGTAAAAGATCATTCTTTGTTTTCAATCTTTCTATATTGTGACAGGTGTACAATATTTCTTCCAGTAGTCCTGCAGCTACTCTGCCAACAATCCTGAGTCACGTAGCCCTTTTATCACCAGATGTCCAGGCACTTCAACACCTAGTATAGTCCTTGTTGAGCTGGACAACGGTTGATTCAGAATGGTTTATGTCAATTATGCCTTATCATCAGTGGTGGGCTGCTGCTAGTTTGGACCGGTTCAGACGAACCGGTAGTTGCGACCTGTGGGTGGGTACAATCCCATCCTATATCACTGTGTTTTTGACACTGCACGCATGTGTGGAAGGCGCGTGTGAGCGAATTGCCGTGTTTTTGGATGTTGCACGCATGTGTGGACAGTGCTCATGAGCGAATTGCTGTGTTTTGTGATGCCGCACACACACACACACATTTCCGGTCCTGGGAGAATCGGTTGTTACAGTATCTGATGCCAACCTCTGCTTATCATTTTATTATATATTTATAATAATACACCATTACTTCTCATTTTATGAGACAGGCACTCTTTGTCTGGCTCCTCCAATGAGATCTGTCCAGGATGGTTGAACCTCTGGGATAGCTCTCATCTTCCTACCCCCCACCCAATTTCTTCAGGGTAGTGCCTCAGTTGGAGGGGGGTTGGATTATATCACATGGACCTCAAGTTGTAAACATCTGTCTTACTTCTTTGGGGAACAAAAGAACATTCCCATCCAAGAAACCTTGTTGCATCCCTTCTATCCCTCTAGTCCACAACTCTGTGGAAAAAGAAGATTGAAGACTTTTCATCTTTCACCTTTCAACTTCAGGCCAGTATTTTATGAGGGATGAGAATGGGACAGAAGGAAATGGAGGAGGAGGATTATTACATGCCATAAATTTTTTTCAATAAAGATTTCTCCCTAATCTGGTCTTTCAGTTCTTCCAAAGCTCTTCATTGCTACTGTAATTGAGTCCATCTACCTTGCTGCTGTCACCAACTTCTCTTTCCCTCCAAATTTCCTAGTATTACAGCCTTCTCTAATTTGTCCAAAGTAGGATAAATTAAGCCTGGTCATCTGTGCCTCAAATGAGGACTCTGAATTGATTTGTTTGATGATCTGTTGATTTTCTTGACTATCCATGGTATCTTCAGTAATTTTCTCCAACAGAAAGAAATGGAAGGATGTCTATATGTGGCCACACTGATCTATACTGTAAGAGCTGTGGTGGCGCAGTGGTTAGAATGCAGTATTGCAGGCTGACTCACTGCTTACTGCCAGCAGTTCAATTCTGATCAGCTTAAAGTTGATTCATCCTTTCATCCTTTTGAGGTTGGTAAAATGAGGACCCAGATTGTTGGGGACAATATGCCGACTCTATAACCCGCTTAGAAAGGGCTATAAAGCACTATGAAGTGGGTATATATGTCTATATATTATTGCTATTCTAAGAATGATTAAGGGGTGTATACAATTACATAGATGGATGCATATGTGATTATTTGATTAAAAATAGATAATTTATTTATTACAGACATTTGCATACTACTCATTGTTGCACACCACCCTAAAAAAACTTTATGCTTCATACAAAAATACTTCATACATTGAAACACAATCACTGCAACCATCAACATATTAACATTAAAAATCCATAAACCCATACCACTCCATTAAAAACATATAAGCTAAATAAACAAAAAAACACTGGAAAGGGGAAAAAAGCAGCCAATACTTCTTGGCCATTATGGTCTAACAGTGATGAAACCTAGGGGTGGGTTTCACTTACCTTTACCACCAGTTCGCCTTGCACCCAGCCTCTTGCACACGCGCTTTGCTCGCTCACATGCCTTCCGCACATGTGCCCGGCCTAGAAAACATGCCTAAATAGCACAACCCACTGGGGTGGGTTGGGTTTGCCCAAACCAGTGCGAACCGGCTGAATACCACCTCTGATGAAACCAAAGCAAAAGTATGCTAGCTATTATTTTGCCTATTTGCCAACATATGGCTCCCAAGAGTTTACAGTCTAAGAAAACGAAACAGGAAAAGTTTCCCATTTCTGCTTTAAGAACTTTGTATCAATAGAAAGTGATTTGAGGTTTGTGAATGTTATCCAGGTTTAACCAGTCAAATGATGAAGTGATTACCTTTCTTCACATATAGTGAGTGACCTGCTAGGACATGGACACTTCATTGTGCTGATGGCTTATTGAGCCTGTGAAAACTAATCCTTAGATTTGTCAATCCATGGTTTCTATTGAAGGGTTGACTTAATGTAGGAAGAAGTTTAGTCTAAAGTTTGTTTAAATTATTAAAGTAATCTATTCCGAAACAGTCCCTGTGTATTTAAGGTTTAAGCTAGGGCTGGCAGTAGGGAAACTAAACAGAAGATCATTTCAATTGCACCGGTCCTGATTAATAAAGAGTACTAATTGGTGTTGATCAAACTTTTAACCAAGGCTAATTAGTGTGGCAGTCAACATTAATACTGATTTTAACTTTCAAGGTCATATAGACATGTTGTTGTTTTTAAAAAAGGGTTAATGAATGTTACCCATCTATAATAGTTTAGCAATTTGATTGCTTAAAAATAATCTTCAGGCTAGAAGGTAGACTGTGTAGAATATCTATTCTATAATACTCTCTAGATCTGAACCACTTGGAAGCAAAATGAAAACTTTCAGTACAAAGTAACTGTTGAGGTTTATATTGGCAGACTTTTCCAAGGCTTGATTTACAACTGGGTTTAGCTTCAAACCTCTTTGCCCTTCAAATGCAAATTATACTCAAATCCAATACTGATTTCCTCTTTGTTTCTTCCTTAGTATTTCTGGAAGAATTTCCATCTTCCCTCCCAGAAAATAAATACAACCCCTTCTTATGCATCTTTTTACCTTCTAGGAATTAAAATGAGAACAACAGTTACATTGTTATGGAACAGCATGGGTTTCACTATACACTGCTAGCTTTCTTTCAGTCCATCACTATTTCACTACTAATTCCTTTAGATGTGCTGTAGCACTGGTGTGGTGAATTCCTATCTATCTATCTATCTATCTATCTATCTATCTATCTATCTATCTATCTATCTATCTATCTATCTATCTATCTATCTATCTATCTACTTATTTGGATTTTCAGGGTATGTCAGAGTGTCCAATCTCAGCAACTTTAAGACCTGTAGACTTCCACTCCAAGAATTTGCCAGCCAGCAATCTGCTGGAGTGGGTTGGTGGTTTTGGATTTTTATTTGTTTATTAATTTTATTGCTCTCATAATTCTGATCGGTGAATACACTGTATGTATGTGTGTGTGTGTGTGTACACATACACACACACACACACACACACACATTTGCTAAGCCATCATTTTTTAAATCAGCATGGGCATCTGGGTGGGAACAAGCAGATCACAAAACACGGATCACAATATCATGTCCATTTTTGCAATTAGGTCATGCCATCACTAGCAAGCAAATAAAGGATAGAGTTTGCATCATAGCTTCATAACACACGTTTTTGTAGTTTTGATAAAATTTCAGTTTTTCTGTGGATATCTTGAAAGGAACAATTTTTGAACAATTTATAGTGGTCTGATTCAGAAATAATGGAAAGGCATAAACCAAGATTAAGATACTACAGTATCTAAAACTAAAAACAAATACATTGTAGCTTAGTACACTTTTTGCGCTTAGTCGCTGTTTTTATAATTACCAACAACTCTGCAAGTCTTTGGGACTGAACAGCAAAAGAACAAAACATTTGAAATTAAAACATTCTATTTCTTCCGCATGGAAGAACTACACATACAGCTAGAACCATTTTAAGTAATGAAAACATTATTTACCATTGGATTGAAAGTAAACCCAGAGTAATTACTTCAATGAAATTAGCAATTTAGATTACTGTAATTACATCTTGCTCTTTAATCCAGAAGTGCTACAAATCCTACACTGAAAACTGGATGAGAATTATTTTGTAAATTCAGCTTAGTGGGCAGAGCTGTACCTTCTACCTAGCAGTTCAGGGCCTGGCATTCAATATCAGGGTAAAACACTCATGCCAATGTTTTTAAAACATGAAAAGTTGCTTCCTTCAAAGGAACAAATTTCACCGAAGTCACCCCTGGCACACCTCACGATATCGTGTCACTTCCTGATGTAAGAATGCATCAGCCATTTTCTTTGGCTGTCCAAGAGCTGTTATCGATTTATAGCAACAGCTCTTTTGTTATATGCTTTGTTTGTGAACACCGACAATTGAATTGTTCCTGACTGTTCATCAGAAGAACATGGAAGCTAACAGTAGGTTTCCAAACAACCACCTATTCCTAAGTGACCATCTTTTGGGAGATCTGCAGCTTAAAGCCATTCGTTTGTTTCTGAGAAGGATTTCGCCTTTTATCTCATTCCCAAGCAGGGTCATTTCATGCCAGCCATTTTATGACAGCCATTGTACTAGAGTGGAGAACTTTGACATCAGCTAAAATTCATTCTCCGCTTTTAACAATGGCCAATCTTTTTGAAGGAGCCAACAGCAGCTGGGATAAATATATCAGCAGTGTGATGCCAACTACATTTGAAAAGGTCCCTGCAGGATCAAGCTGTCTTCAGCTTTGCTCAAGGTAAAATTCCTTTCGGTTCTTTTAACAAGATCAGAAGAGGCCGTGTTCATTCATATGGGTCACAACTGGCTGTGTGAGTTCTTCAGACACTCTCCCGGGAAAAAACTCAGGGCAGAGGCCCGTGCTGCCTCATTTTTGCAAGCCCTTTTAATGATAAAGCTCAGCTCATGTCTGCCTTCAGAAGAAATCTGAAAACGGTTTTCCAGCCACCTCTGAAGAGTGGAAGGAGATAACTTACACCGCCACACATCTACATGTGCATGTTTCACTATTAATTATTCAAATGCATGTCTCACCACTCATCCATTCGCTGTTCAGATGTTTGTTTTCTAGAATGCATCCAGTGGAGCAGCAGGCAAATAATAAATAGAAGGCAATTTAAATAATACCAATTGTTTCTTCAGAAAATAATCCTCTCTGCTACTAGTCATCGTCAGCTCAAACTGCAGTACTTAAAATATCATTTAGCTCAGTTTAAGGACTGGCATAATCATATTTCACAACCTCTCAGGCTTGTGCATATCTAGTAAAAAGTTTGGACTCTGATCCAGGAATCTGTTAATAACTAGGATCCATCATAGATATATAATCAGCTCAGCCAGGCCCATCCCACTGTTCTAGAAAAGAGATGTACTGATCGGTTTTCCCACTCAGGAAATGAAAGTGATAAAGCCTCTACTTTTAATTAATTAATTAATTGGTTAATTAATTTTGTATGCCACCCATCTCACTGACAAGCCAACTCTGGGAGGTTTACAAACGGTAAAAAGATAAATATAAAAAACAATTAAAAAATTAAAAGTTTGAACTGGCCAAGTGAAAAAAAAAAAGACAAGAAAATTAAATTACAGATGAGAAATGCATTCACTGGAATCCCTCTCAACTTTTGGTATAGGAATTTTTGGCAAATCTCCCCTTATTACCAAATTAGCCACAATAAAACCTGTTGATCAGATGTCATTTTGCCTAAATCATTTATGTGATGTATACCGACTCCAGACCAAAAAATATTTCCTGCTTTTAAAAGCATTTTTGAATGACTGTGACCCATAACTACCCTGTTTCCCCGAAAATTAGACATCCAAAAACCCCCAGTTGGGCTTTTGAGCACATGCGCTAAAATAAGCCCCCCCTGAAAATAAGCCCTCCCC
Source organism: Pituophis catenifer annectens (assembly GCF_029215685.1). Classification (NCBI taxonomy): domain Eukaryota; kingdom Metazoa; phylum Chordata; class Lepidosauria; order Squamata; family Colubridae; genus Pituophis; species Pituophis catenifer. The sequence continues at coordinate 214,598,487 of NW_027256882.1, forward strand.
GAAATTATTTAAACTCAGAGCTGGAAATCAGGTAAGACGGCAGGAGGAATCTCATCTTGCTCCACACGCCCCAAAATAATAAGACCTCCCCGAAAATAGGCCACACGCTTATTTCGAGGTTCAAAAAAAATATAAAACAGGGTCTAACTTTCAGGAAAACACGGTAAGAACATACAGATGGAGGTACAATATATTAGATCTGTTTCATTTTGTACTTTGCAGGTCAGATTGTTTGTTTGGAGAGATTTATGTCTGGATTTTTAATGAAATATTAAGGCACAAATTTGCTAATCTATTCAGGGCAGAGGGATTCTGTACTTATTTTTCATAAAGTACAAAATAGGCTCTTGTTTATTCCTTTCTTTCATTTCCAAAATGATATTTTCTTTCTTTTTACAGCTTTTCCAGCATTAGGGGGATGATTCCAGTATTAGGGGGATGGCTACCGAGATTTTCTGGGAATGATCACATCCATTCTGCAAAGTCACAAATTCAGAGTACAACGTTCAATGAAGTAAATGCCAATCAGTCTTTGAAAAAACAGCCTTACGCCCTGCAGCTGATGCAAACTTCCATGGGGAAAAAAATATGGGTGCTTTACGAATCTGCAGATTCATGCCCCATGCATTCATGCCCCATGCATTCCAAACCACATTTTTGGAACTGGATCCAAATCATTGAACAACCTTATTATCTGTCTCTCCGCTGAATTAAAATGGGAACTTTCCTTAAGAAATGTTGATTACAACAGAAGAAGGAGTTATGATCACAGATCTACTATTTTGCAAAGACTTTGAAATAGATTGTACAAATCAAAGATAATGGGTATACACTGGCTGTAAAGTCTTGATAAGAGTCATAGTTCTTTGCCAGCATTTTCAACTTTGCAGGAAGGTCTCAGGTCATAACATTTCCAGATAGGGCTGCTATTTAAAACATAGTGAACCTCTGCAGTTAGTGTCAATAATACTTGACTCAATGGGACAAGTATAAAGTTGCTTTCCATGAAATCTTCGTAGTTAGAAGACTATTCTGGATGTATCCATTAGTTTTAGTGTAATCCAATAATGGTTGTTTTCCTTTTAATTCATTAAATGTACAATCCAATCCAGATAGGTCTCCTGAAATATAATAGATTTCACTCCCTAATTAAGAAATTGTGGATTAAATCCATAATTAAATCATACACCTTACCTTTAGACTTTGTACAAATGATGTGTCCACAAATGTATTATTAATTTACTAATTTTGGTCCCTACTGCAAATAGATCAGGCTCTCAGAATGTCCATCCACAGCCGTATAACTAAAATATTCACAGGAAAGAATTAAAATGAAGCCCATACAAATGACATAAAGAAATCACAAGGTATCCCAACAGCAGCCCCCACCTCTATAAAAGTGGCATCATCTTACAGGCTCTTAGAAGAGCTACATTTTTAATGTTCCTATAGCCATGTAAGGATGAATCTGATTGCGACATGGTCAAAGGGATAATTAAAACCTTAGTATAACGGGGCTGAAGTAATCCATTTCTCTTTTACATCGTTTGAATGTATATGCTTATATGAAAATAATGCAAACAAAACCACAGAACGTAATTGTACATGATTGGATTGAAGAACCGTGGTGGCACAGTGGTTAGAATGCAGCATTGCAGGCTAACTCTGCCGATTGCCGGCAGTTTAATCCTGACCGACTCAAGGTTGACTCAACCTTCCCTCCTTCCGAGGTTGGTAAAACGAGAACCCAGATTGTTAGGGGCAGCATGCTGACTTTTTAAACTGCTTAGAGAGGGCTGTGAAGCGGTATGTAAATCTAAGTGCTATGGCTGTTGCTATTCCTGTTCACTTTTGCATATATTCCTCTCATCTTCTCTGTGATTCAACAGTTTTTATTTATTTATTTATTAATTTAATTTGTATACCGCCCTTCTCCCAGAAGGGACTCAGAGTGGTGAACAGCCAAAATTAAAAAACATACAAATGCAAGAGTTAAGATAATTAAAAGAATTAAATCATTGGCTACCCAATTTAAAACCCCAAAACCATAAAATTTAAAATCCCAATTAAAAACCATTTAGGCTAGGCCGGCTTGATGAAATAAAAACGTCTTCAGGGCTTTACGGAAGGTCCGGAGGTCCGGGATCAATCGTATTCCAGGAGGCAGCTCATTCCACAGGGCGGGTGCCCCCACAGAGAAGGCTCGCCCCCTGGGGGCCGCCAGCTGACATTGCCTGACCGACGGCACCCCGAGGAGGCCCTCTCTGTGAGAGTGTATTGGCCGGTGGGAGGTTATTGGTAGCAGCAGGCGGTCTCGCAAATACCCTGGCCCTAAGCCATGGAGCGCTTTAAAGATGAGAACCAACACCTTAAAGCGCACCCGGAAGACCACCGGGAGCCAATGCAGCTCGCGCAGGAGAGGTGTTACGTGGGAGCGCCACGTCGCTCCCATAATCACCTGCGCAGCCGCATTCTGCACCAGTTTGAGCCTCTGGGTGCTCCTCAGGGGGAGCCCCATGTAGAGAGCGTTACAGTAGTCCAGGCGTGACGTAACCAAGGCATGAGTGACTGTGCACAAGGAGTCCCGATCCAGAAAGGGGCGCAACTGGCGTATCAGGCGAACCTGATAAAAAGCCCCCCTGGCCACGGCCGTCATATGCTCTTCTAAAGACAGCCGTGTGTCCAGGAGGACGCCCAAGTTGCGAGCCCCCTCTGTGGGGGTCAGTGACTCGCCCCCAATAGCCAGTAAGTGGAAAAACAAAGACTTTCTTGCTGGTTCAAAAACTCATACACAGAAGGGGGGAAAAAAGGACCTTTTTACTCAGATCTGAACATTTGCTTCTTGGCACACCAATTAACTCCTTAAAAGAGTAACTCAGTGGGACTAAAAGGGAATGTTAACCTTTGGTTGCCCCGAGAACCATTTGAGCTCTTCCTTCAGGCAACAAAGAAATCAAGCCATTCTATCTGTTTCAAATAGATTCATGGCTTTATCCTAATACATTCCTATTCCATTTAAAATGGATTATGGCAGGGTCACCATTTACCCCTGCTGATAAGTCAGTCTCCCCACTCTCTTTCTCATTAGAGGCAAAGCAACTTCATTCTGCGGTGCAGGCTTTAAAGTTGATGTTACAGCAAGCGCAGCTTTGTGAGAAGGAGGGTGTTTTGTTCTTGATGGAGAGAGCACCAACAACATAGAGGTAGTCCTCGACTTACAACAGTTCATTTAGTGACCGTTCAAAATTAGTATGGAGCTGAAAAAAAGTGACCATTTTTTTCACACTTATAACAATGGCAGCATCCTCACAGTCCTCTCGACCAACACTTAAAAGTGCCTTCAGAATGGAATTCACAAGTCCGCCTTCTATAGAATCCATGGTAAAATTCTATTTATACCGTTCTCCTTAAATGCGTAGAGAGAAATGCATAGGCTTCTGCAGTCACAAAATGTACAAAGCCTTTTCTTACCTACTAATCTCCACCACAGGGTCCAAAATATGAAAAGCTGACCTTTCATCATTTTTTTTTTTTAATTCTCCAAGGCACAGAGTAGAGAAATTCTCCAACAGAGAACTTCAACGTAGGGGTGACAATAGCATTACTATGAAAAAGGCCCTGGGAAAAATTCCCTTAACATTATCTTCCCTGGGGATTTAAGCAATGCAGGAAAAGTCGAGAAGACTGTAACATGTGGGTGGGATAACACACAACAAAAAAGACACATACTTCTTGGCCCCACCAGAACTAAGTAGGGATCAGAACACCCTATACTGTCTTTGGGAAATTCTGTATCTTTCTTGTCTTCTTTGAAAGAAAATGCTAACACTAATTTTCTTTCATCGATTTGCATGAGAAATAGAAGGGGGAAATTTCTCTGCCCAGCGCTATTATATTTACATATGTTGTTATCAGAAGTGGTTTTGTAGGAATTTAGTTACAGAACTGTAATAGTGAGGCTCAATCAACTAAGAGTTGACACCTAAAACTGTGGAAAGAGCCCCAAAGACTGAAGTGTCATTTGAAGAACCATTCACTCTTATTGTTCCTGGTAGATCCATAGTAAGTGTATCTGAATAAGAGACAATTTATTGGCTGCTAGGAGGCTCTTGGGGGCAAAGCAACCTATTTAGTAAGCAATTTAAAGCAACAGTTCCCTCATAATAGTATTGCAATAATACAACAGAGTGCTATTGCTCTAATGATGTATTACCGAAAACATGGTGCCAGGCAGAAGACCATCCAGGGAACTCGTAAAATGTTACTTAACCTTTTGTTAATTTAAAGTCTCTTCAATATTACCCCACTTATTTATTTCTTATGTGAGGGAAGGTGCCTGGAGTCAATTACCCAATGGATTGTGAGATTTGCACGCACACCTTTAGCTATGTATTGAAAATTCCAAATAGCGCAGCAGCGATTTAATGTTTAAATCTGCACCTGACAAATGACAAGGGGCAGCTATATCATCTGAATAGGTGACGGGTAAATGGACTTTGAATGAGATCAAAACAGAATTAACTAGTCCACTGCCCACCTGGGAATCCTAGCTACATACCGATTTGCAGATTTTATTCTCACAAAATCTTGACAAGTTGAGGGGCACTAAATTCTTTGCCAAAACAAAAACCAAAAACCAAAACAAAACCCACAGTGTTAGTCAACAATATGATTGCTATTTGATAATGTTAAAAAGATAATTTGTCTTTGGAGGTAGGTGTGGTTTCTAATAACTAGATGGACACATCCATGTCATTTTCATTGCAACAATATAGATTTGCCATTGTCCTTGTTCACTATTTTTTTTTTCTTCCTGGAATTTCATATTTGTGACAAGTCTGCTGAAGAAATATTTATGTCCAGCATATGAAGTGACTGACAAATAAGAGAAACAGATTCTACACTGAATATTCTGGAGGAGTGATGGGCATTTTTTTGGATCCTTTCAGAGGTTTCCATCTGAAAGTTTCATACTCCCCACCAGTGACTCATGCTGGCAGGCACTGATAAGAGCAATTCCAACAAGATCTGGATGGAATGGAACAACTCACCACAGCCAACTCGTCACGGCCAACTGTGGGTTGACACAGAGGGGGGGGGTGGTCAAGATATTTTCCAAAGCACCTGAAGGCCAGACAAGGAATAATGGATGGAAACTGACCAAGGAGAGATTCAACCTAGAAATGAGGAGGAACTTTCTGACAGTGAGAACAATCAATCTATGGAACAGCTTGCATTTGGAAGTTGGAGGAGCTTCATCACTTGAGACTTTCAAGAAAAGATTGGACTGCCATTTGTCAGACATGGTGTAGGGTCTCCTGCTTGAGTGGGGGGGGGAGGTTGGACTAGATGACCTATAAGGTCCCTTCAAACTCTGTTAATCTGTTAACTTGCCGCAGGACAACTCACCATGGGACAATTTAACAATTAAATTAAATTATTTAAAGTGAATTAAAAATATTTTAATTTTTGTCATTCATATTTTATTTTGTCCCTCCTTTTGAATCCTTTTTTTAATGATTCTATCCCACCATTTCTTTGATATTAGCATCCCACAGCGAATTGTCCTGTGGCGAGTTGGCTGTGGTAAATTGACCGTGGCGAGTTGGCCCGTGGCGAATTGTCATAGACCCAGAGGGGACAAGATTGTGCGATTCCTTGCTTCTTCAACCTTTTTTTTTTTTGCATTCAGCAGTAAATAACATTGTGACTTTTCAGAAACGGAAAAGTAATATGATGTTCCTGACTAAGGGTGTTCCTCTGTACAGATGTTGTGTCCAAGCAAAAGAGACTTGTTTCTATCCTTGTATCTTCCAGCCAGCTGAACTATATTTTTATTGCAACATTTTCCCATTCTTGGTGTCCTTTGCAGATATTAATTTGGGAGAAGAAAGATGGGCATGCCTGTAAACACTGCTGCCCTCTGTCCAGGGGTGAAATTCAGAAGGTTCTGATAGGTTCTGGAGAACTGGTAGCGGAAATTTTGAGTAGTTCGGAGAACCAGCAAATATCACCTCTGGCTAGCCCCAGAGTGGGGTGGGAATGGGGATTTTGCAATATCCTTCCCCTGGAGTGGGGTGGGAATGGAGATTTTAAAGTATTCTTCCCCTACCATGCCCACCAAGTCACGCCCTCCAAGCTACACCACGCCCATCAAGCCACGCCCACAGAACCGGTAGTAAAAAAAATTGAATTTCACCACTGCCTCAGTTTTCATGCCCAGCTGCTTTATATTTTTGGTATAAAAATCTGCAAGAGATTTATAAGTGTTTGGATGAACACCTTGTATTTACGACCAAGGGCAAGTTTTATACTGTGAACACACAAAGAACTGTGTAAGGTATTTGAAGACATGGAGGTGCAACATGTGTTGTTTGTGTGTGTGTTGTGCCCATCTCAGCACAACAATATTGCACTACATATCAGCAAGGTAAATAGGCTTCACTCAAGGCAGAGGCATACTCAAGAATACTTCTGAATAGGTTACTTACTTCCTCATCCCATTAAAACTTCATAAGAAGTGACTCAAGATGCTTGTCCCAAAAAAAGGATTCATTTTGGTTTCAACCATTCATAGTTGCATGTTAGACATCTCCAACTATGTTTCTGTGGCTTCCTGAAAACATTTCATGACTGCAGCTCTGACAACCTCCAAGCACAAGTAAAGATAGGAGTTTATCCAAGACATTTGGAGAGTATTATGTTGAATTCAGTGAACAGCAGCTGTTGCTATTAATTCCTTTTCTACAGAACAACAAAAGGGAAAGAAGCCTAACCTTTTTTGCATCAGGCCATCCTACCTTGTAATCATATCCCAAGCATTTTGATTAATGTATGCTCAGGTCAGATAGTTTCTTAATTGTTTTATGCTTTGAGGGATCGCATGTGTCAGGGTAACAGATCGAATTGACTGTAAGCTCTTCTGCTCTCACTTGGTAATATTACAAGGAGCTTTGGAATTCGTATAGTGATGCCACAAATATTTGGTGTTCAAAGTTTCTAGTTTTTGTTTGGCATGAAATGTTTTGTTATAAATAGCAAAGGATAGAAGAACCAGCCAGTTGCAGTCTTATAATTTTTCTTTAAAAACCTTTTCATCTGAATTATGAAGAAATCACCTTATGTAGCAATAGCACTTAGACTTATGTACTGCTTCACAGACCTCTCTAAGCAGTTTACAGAGTCAGCATATTGTCCCCAACAATCTGGGTTCTCATTTACCGATGACAGAAGGTTGGAAAGTTGAGTCAATCTTGAGCTGGTCAGGATCAAACTGCTAGCAGCCGGCAGAGTCAGCCTGCAATACTGAATTCTAACCACTGCGCCCCCACGGCTCTGTCATGTACAGTACCAATCAATGATATACTTATATATCAGCATGGAAAAGATCAAGATGTCATTCCCCATTCCTTATTAATTCGAAATGAAGACTTTGTAAAAAAAAAAAAAGAGAGAAAAAAAAATAAGACAAAGGAGTAGAGATTCAGCTTTTACAAAACTCAGATACTGAAGTTTATAAGGAACATTTTCATTGGTTTGGGACTGAGCCGATAGATCTGAATCTACTCTGTGAAATTTTGGGCCCATGGAAAATTCTGAACTGACTTTTCCCCACTGTTACTCAGCATTTTTTTTTTTTTTAATTTGATTTATATGCTGCCCTTCTCCAGAGACTCAGGGTGGCTTACAATGCGCTAAGCAATAGCCTTCATCCTTTTGTATATTTATACAAAGTCAGCTTATTGCCCCCACAACTGGGTCCTCAATTTACCTACCTTAGAAAGGATGGAAGGCTGAGTCAACCTTGAGCCTGGCGAGATTTGAACCTGCAGTAACTGCAGGCAGCTGGTCTTAATAACAGGGTGCTTTAGACCACTGTACTACCAAGGCTCTTTTGTCAAGAAGCTTCATTATTATTAAACCTTTCTAAGCTGCATTAGCTTTTTGAACAGATTTAGTTCATAGGAAAGGCTAATGAGCTAATCTCTTACTCTTCTGCTTCAAACCTCAACAATCAGTACCACTGTATTCAGAAAGGGGCTCCTTCGTTCCTTATGAGCCTCCTTTTCTTTTTGCATAAAACCTCCTCATTTAGTGTATCATGCTCCCAACATTAGAAAATTATTTCTGAAAATTTACCAATTTCACTTCCAGATAACGGTTAACAGGCCTTTCTTTTAAAAAAAGAAAAAGAAGAAGATAATAAGATTTTAACTATGTTGTTCTATGAGCGTAATAAAGGTTTGACTGAATAATATTTTAAAGGGTTAACATACCGCAAAATTGACCAGACCTATTCATTTGATGGTTGGTGCTTTTTATATTCCCACAAATCTATAGCATGTCTGTAAATTTATATCCCATTCTGTTGAAAAACAAAGAAGTTTCAGTCAATTATACTTCCCCCATTCGACCTAGACCAAGCAAAACTGAGCTGGACCTTGAATTAAACTGAATAATATATGAAGAAATCCAATTTGGACTGCTAAAGTTACAAACTGAATCCACGAATGGATTCAGTTCAGTAAAAATCAGACAATTTTTACACATCTCAAGTAGTTTAACCCAGTATCAAAACTACATTTTGATTACAATTAGATCCAGAGTCAAATTTTAATCTCAGCACCAGTTTTTCTTCTTCAATGGAAGTCTGCAAACTCATACTAGATCAGTGGTTCTCAACCTTCCTAATGCCGCGACCCTTTAATACAGTTCCTCATGTTGTGGTGACCCCCAACCATAAAATTATTCCTAAAACCATTGAAAAAATGTGTTTTCCGATGGTCTTAGGCGACCCCTGTGAAAGGGTCATTCGACCCCCAAAGGGGTCCCGACCCACAGGTTGAGAACTACTGTACTAGATGGTCACCTGTCAGAAATATTCTAGTGCAGAGGTCTTCAAACTTGGCTGCTTTAAGACTTGTGGACTTCAACTCCCAGAATTCTCCAGCCAGCTATGTTCTAGTGAATCCTGCATTGAGCAGAGGATTGGACACACGCACGCACACACAAACGTATCTTTTTTCATAGAAGATGATAAAAGTTACCCTTTGTTTTCAGTTCCAACCACTTGGTGATCATCTGGGAGAAATGACTAGAATGAGACCTGTGGCGTTCAAAATACTGTATATTTATTTATTTAATTTATTTATTTTATTGGATTTCTATACCGCCCTACTCCCGAAGGACTCAGGGCAGTGAATAGCCACAGAATAAAACACATAAATACAAAAATTTTAAATAGAATAAAAACGAATTATATAATTTGGCTGAGACACAATTTAAAATACCCAATAATTTAAAAACAAATTAAAATTTACATTTAAAAGGGGAGAAGATTTAGGCCAGGCCAGCTTGATAAAATAAGAAAGTCTTGAGCGCGTGACGGAAGGTGCGCAGATCCGAGATCCTCCGTATCTCCAGGGGGAGCTCGTTCCAGATCGTAGTTGCCCCCACAGAGAAGGCTATCCCCCTAGGGGCCGCCAGTTGACATTGTTTGGCCGACGGCACCCTGAGGAGCCCCTCTCTATGGGAGCGTACTGGCCAGTGGGAGGCTATTGGTGGTAGCAGGCGGTCCCGTAGATAACCAGGTCCTAAGCCATGGAGCGCTCTAATAGGTAGTCCTCGGCTTATGACTACAATTGAGCCCATAATTTCTGTTGTTAAGTGAGTTTTCCCCATTTTAGGACCTTTCTTGCCTCAGTTGTGTAGGATATGAGAAAATTCAAAAATAAAATAGTATGTAGATATATAGGTTAGAAATGCATATAAGTGAAGATTCAATTTTGCTTAGGCAGGGAGTTGGACTGGATGACCTGCAGGATCCCTTCCAGCTCTGCTACTCTGGTAAATTTGTTAGATATTATTCTGCTTTAAGATAGTTGGAGAAAAGACATGTTGAAAGCATATCAATATGTAACAATGTTGTGTTAGAATAAATCTTCTTTTGTTTTAGGACCATTAGAAAGAGGCCCACTCTTTAATGCCAAGGCAATAGAGATAAGAAAGAGCTATGCTTGCAAAATATTGTGTGGGTATAAGGCAGTGTTGATGAATTAGAGAAAGAGATGATGTTCTCTCTAAAAGGCGCTTCGGATTAGACGTGATCAGTCACTGGATGCGATGTAGGAGGGGCATGGGGGGGCGTTGGGATAGGGAACTATAAAATGTAATGCTTTTGAAATTTCAGGTGTGGCTTCCTGGCTCAAACTCCTTGTTGAGGTCTGCTGGGATACCATCCTATTTTGCAAAATTGTTTTTATTATTTTCTTTTAATAAAGTCCCTTTGTTTTCATCGACCCATGCTTGTTGGCTGAATTCATTTCCAACAGTTGTTAAGTGAATCACTGCAGTTGTTAAGTTAGTAACATGGTTGTTAAGTGACTCTGGCTTCCCTATTGACTTCGCTTGTCAGAAGGTTACAAAAGGAGATCACGTGACTTCAGGACACTGCAACTGTCATAAATATGAGTCAGTGGCCAAGCGTCTGAAATTTGGATCACGTGACGGTGGGGATGCTGCAACGGTTGTAAGTGTGAAAAATGGACATAAGTCACTTTTTTCAGTGCCACTGTAACTTCAAATAATTGCTAAATTAACTGTTATAACTTGAGGACTACCTATATATCAATCAATGTGATTGATTGATATGTGGTTCACAATAGTTTCCCTTTCTTTTCGACGAAAATTTGAAAATAGACCCAGCTGTTTCATTCATTAAGACAACAACAACAACCAAAAAAACCCCAATTGTTCTACAATTCCTTCAGTTTTTTTTTAAAAAAAAGAGGAGGAAAAAAGTTGGCTTTTCTCATCTCTAGGAAAGGAACATGCCTGATGGAAGCTCTGATTTGTATTTTATTTTAGGACAGATCTGCTAAGGGTTGCTAAGAGATCATAGTACTGAGTTTCCTCTTTCTCCTAGAAGAAACTTCTTGTACTTATACATATAAATACTCATCCTTAGTTACATTGCTGGGTTCACTGACAGCTCGTTTGTCATATTCCTTCCAAAATTCTGGCTATGCAGCTTTGGATAAGTGGAAAAGACCTTGGATTAAAAACATGTAGCATTTCTGTTTGCCCCCACCCCCTACGTTATCTTTTGCCTTTTCTAAAACAAAGCAGTTGCATTCAAAGCATTGCTTTCCATTACATTCATGAAAGTTAATCTCCAGTTGTGGTTTAAATATAATATTGTCTGACTTGAAGAGGAAAAAAAAAATGTTTCCCAAGGTTGGAGAGTTTGCCAATTGTGGCATTTCTCTTCCCTTGCTTTAAGTGATTGTAGATTTCAGCTCCCATTTAAAAGAAGTGTAAAGTTTAAGAAAGAAACTGCACATTAGATCAAGAAATCTGCATTTCTAATCCTGTATTTCTGAAGAGGATGCCAGGCACGCAAATGCGCGTGTTAAAAATAGGCAGAGAGGTTAAGGCTGATTTCACTCAGTTGTTTATTTTTAACTTCTTTCCATTTCCACATTGGCTACATAATTGTTTTTAAAAGACTTCTGCAGGGAAATGTACATGCCTCTCTCCCAAGATCCATCTCTTTTTGTGTGCATTTCTCTGTGCAATTTCCCCTAATATGTATTTTTGTGTTTTCTTTCTCATAAATACATATTTATGTGTCATTTTTGAGTTGCAAATTACACTGCAACATTCAGAACAATGTGAAGACTGATGCATAATTACAGTCTTTAAATAAATTAAGGACTGCCATGCAAAATGTGGCACAGACTTATTTTAGAAGGCAGGACAAAAAAGCAAGATACATGCATTGCAGTTGGCAGGCAGTTTTTTCCCCTCCTTTCCCTATGGATGCAATTGCAAGATCAATGCAGTGACTCAACATGTAATCTCTGCTGGCCAGTGAGAGGAGCAAATTCTCCTGTTTCATTGTGGTGTGTATTTAGTTCCCTCCTTGCCATTCCCAATTAAGAGGTTGGAATTAGTATCATTCGTTGCGCGAACTGGTGATTTTGTCTGATCTCAAAAAGCAAACCCCAGGGTTGGTTAAAATAGGTAATCCTTTTTCCACCTCCGCCCCCCCCCCTGAATATTTTAGTTTCTTCAAAGATTAAAATACAAAACGTCAAAATATTTGGGGGGAAAAAACAAAAGGAAAATAACACACAACAAAAAAGACATTAACCAAAATAGTGTCTTAAATATCAACCCTGTGAGCCAGAGGTGGGTTTCAGCAGGTTCTGACCCGTTCTGGAGAACCGGTAGTGAAAATTTTGAGTAGTTCATAGAACCGGTAGTAAAAATTCTGACTGGCTCCACCCCATTAGTGGGTTGCTACCAGTTCTCCCCGGTTCTTGCGAACTGGTAGTGGAAATTTTGAGTAGTTCGGACAACCGGTAAATACCACCTCTGCCTAGCCTCGCCCCCAATCTATTCGCTGCCTCCTGAGTCCCAGCTGATCGGCTAGAAGGAAAAAAAACTGTTTAAACTCTTGCTGTGGAACTTCAAAGGGCCGCCCTAGAGCTGATCAGCGGTAAAAGGCAGTGTGGTGGTAGACCAGTGTGCTTCAAAAACAAATAGGTAGACCGGAATGCTCCAAAAACAAATGGGTAGACCGATACAGCTCTGCAAGCAGTTAAAAGCTTGGTAGACCAGTACCTCTGCTAAATCCTAAGGAATTGTCACATGACCATCAAACCATGCCCACAAAATAAGCCATGCCCACAGAACTGGTAGCAAAAAATTTTAGAACCCACCCCTGCTCCACCCCCATCTATTCTCTGCTTCCCGAGTCCCAGCTGATCGGAGGAAATGGGGATTTTGCACTAACCTTCCCCTGGAGTGAGGACAGAATGGAGATTTTACAGTATCCTTCCCCTGCCATGCCCACCAAGCCACACCCACAGAACCGATAGTAAAAAATTTTGAAATCCACCACTGCTGTGAACTCTCAAGGTTCCTCTTTCCGCTAGGTATTCAATATTTTATTTGTAATTAATATTTATTTGCATATATATATATGTTAGGGTGTAGATATATACATATGAATGCATATAACATATCTATATGTGTGTCGTGTGTGTAGACTTTTGAGAGCAGGTAACAGAATTTTAGTTTTAGCATGTAGAGTTGTGGAATGGATACATCTGATTGAGCTCAAAATTTTGATGGCTAAGTGAGATATCTGTTAAGCGAGTTTTGCCTCATTTTGTGACCTTTCTTGCCACAGCTATTAAGTGAATTTCTGCTGTCATTAAATTAGTAACACACTGAGAGAAAAAGCGAGACGAAGCACTGTTTCTAAGCACACCTTTCAGAACCCGCATGGATTGATTCATCGGCATTGAATTCAGTAGCTATTGTTTAAAATGATTCTTCCGTACTTCATAATATGCCTGTAGATCTGTATGGTTATTGGTCCTAAATACAAGTGGTAAAGCTGTTCTTATCTGTTCGTAAAAAGAGGATTATATATTTTTTCTCTCTAAAGGAGAGATTACCTTTAGAGCTCCCTCTGCTGGTTTAAAATTGGTAGGGGACTTGTTTTAAATGAGTGGGATAAAGTCTGAAGACGTCTTATCGTTGGATCAATCAATTCCTAAGACTAGCTATTGGGTTAAAAAAAAACAAAAAAAACCAGGCTACCTAAAATGCCTCCTTTCAATCTTGTGGTGAGATTTGACACAATATAATACTACAGAATTGCTGCAACATTTGACAATCATGCTTAAATGGCTGCCCCTGTCACAAGCACACGCCATTCACACTACATAAATTGGGGCAGGTAACAGTTGTTGTCTGCTATGTAGTATATTTCTACAGCCGCTCGTGTTGCAGTTGTTGGTAAAACTTTAGAGCTGAGGCTTATTTTAGAGGCTGTACTTTGGAAATCAAAACAAGAGATAGATCACAACTGGATTTATAGAAGCGGCAACCATTCAAAGGGGCTTACTGTGTGTTTTGAATTTATGTATGTCTGTGCATCCCTTATATAATACTGACAGCTTCACTTTAGGTAGAGAGGATTTAGCTGTTATTGAGACAGATTGAAACAGAACATGCAAAACAATATTATAGCAACAATTCCTAAAAAAAAAAAACCCACAACATTTGATGTTGCAACGTTATTTAAAAACAAAAAGCATGGAGATTATGGAGCAGCTTTCTTTTTAGATGGCTGGTTATCTACTGTATGGTGCCAATTACAGAGGGCTCCAATCCAATTTGATTGTGTGGTTCATTAAACATAGTGAAATTGAACTCCTGGGTGACTCAAAATATGCCTCCCAGGCATATAACCAAAGCTTAGGAGAAGACAACATAACTATGTTGAAGATCTGATTTTGACAGTACTAGGCATAGAAATTCTTCCCCCTACTGATTTGCATAGTTTTGGATGTCAGGCAATCCTTTCGAATTTCTTTCAAAAAAGAGAATTTTGGTGAAATTCTTACAGGTTGAGTTTCTGTCCCTCTATAGCAGGGGTGTCAAATAAAGGCTAGATATGGCCCACGATGTGGTTGGATCTGGCCCGCGGGGCCATTCTGGTGTACCCAATGTGAAGAGGAAAGATCAGGCCAGCGTAACTTCGGGCCGGTCTAACCAGTGCGAAGAGGAAACATGCCAGCAGTTTGGGGAATGGCGTCAAGATGGTCATGCCTACCCAGTTGGCCATGCCCACCCAGTTGGCCACACCCACCTGTCAACCACACCCACCCTGCCCCCCAAGGTCAACCACAGCGCTGATACGGCCCTCAATGAAATTGAGTTTAACACCCCTGCTCTATAGTTAAGGAAAGGCCAAGGGCAGTGGTGGGTTGCTCCAGGTTCTGTCTGGTTCTTTAGAACTGGTAGTAAAAGTGGTTGGAGGCCCACCTGCCCGGATATTATAATTGATGATCTGCGCATGTGCAGAAGCTTCTGCACATGTGCAGAAGCGTGCACGCCAGTGGTGGGTTCCTCCCGATTTGGCCCGGTTCTGCTGAGCCGGTAGGGGTGATGATATGATGTCACCGAACCGGTTCTGCCCCCCGACCCCCCACATTATTCTTACCTTTTATTTGGCCCCACCCCCAATCTATTGCTGCCTCCTGAGTCCCAGCTGATCGGCTAGAAGGAAAAAGCCTGTTTAAACTGTTGCCGTGGGGCTTCAAAGGGCCGCCCTACAGCTGATCAGTGTTAAAAGGCAGTGTGGTGGTAGACCGGTGCCTCCAAAAACAAATGAATAGACCGGTGCCTGCAAAAATAAATGGGTAGACCAGTGCCTGCAAAAATAAATGGGTAGCAGTTAAAAGCCTGGTAGACCAGTACCTCTGCTAAATCCTAAAGAATTGTCACATGACCATCAAGCCATGCCTACAAAATAAGCCACGCCCACAGAACCGGTAGTAAAAAAATGTAGAACCCACCCCTGGCGCACGCGTGCGCTCCCATTGCAAACCAGTAGTAAAGGTAAGTAGAACCCACCCCTGGCCAAGGGCTATGTGTGAATGGCCTGTCCTTCACGCAACCATCTCCTACAATCTAGCTGGCCTCCTGTGCTTTTGCAATAAGGAAGGTTCTTCTACTGGATGTTTTCACCAGCAGTGCTATTATTCCTGTTTCATCAAAATCCTGCTCTGGAGGAATTACTGGAAAACCTCTCCTGTGTTTGGAGAAGTTCAGGGAAATTGTCTCTTCAACTGATCTGCTTGGAAATGTGATGGATAATTTTGTGTCCAGCCCTAGTTCTTACCTCTCTGTCCCAATTTCATGTGATTTTAGAAAAAGGATTCAGTACGTTATGGCTGTGTCCACTTCACATCAACAAGCTATCAGTCCCATTCCCACAGGTTCTTTTATCTTAATAGTTTGAAATGTGGTTAGTAGAGCAAACCAATGTAATGTTTGGGAAAAGCAAATTTGGGGCCTAAATTCAAATGCCTTCTCAATCATAGACCTTATGAGTAATCTTGTTCCAGGAACAATCTCAGTAACAAAGGGTTGCTGTCAGGTTATGAGTGCTATTCAGAATTTAGTAGTGTAAGAATAAGAATTAAATGAAATTATTTTTAGTATTGTCCATATAGAAAGAATGAGGGGAAAAAACATGTGCGCTAACTTTAATCCCACAGTAATAAATTTTGCCTTATAGAAATTCATCATTAAACTTTCCTGTTGTGAAACTGTTTGGAGAATGTATTAAGCTTAAATGTTAACACTGCTGCTAGAAAGAGCACTATTAGGATTAAATTACAGCAGCATCTTGCAGCAATATCTTTTTATTCTCACTTCCAGTGCGTTGTGGAGCTGACCAGCTCAGGCAGAATGTTCTTCTCTCAGTGTAAATTAAAGTTAATTTAAGCCTATGAAAATCAGTGCAATGGGACTGAGTGGGCATGGATAGGATTGCATTCTTAGAGCTCCATCTGCATACTTCCTCGTAGGAATTTCAGATCACTGCCAGTGCCACATGCACTAACAGAAGTGCATTTAAACTCTATTTAAACTCTTCAATTGTTTATTTATTTATTTATTTTTATTTGTCAAGTACGTATTCGATAATATATATAAGTATAAGCATGAATTAAATACATAAAATGAATACAATTAAAGGGAACATTAGGACAGGGACAGTAGGCACGCTGGTGCTCTTATGCATACCTCTTACAGACCTCTTAGGAATGGGGTGAGGTCAACAGTAGCCAGTCTAAGATTAAAATTTGGGGGGGGAGTGGGATGAAACCACAGGTAGTGCATTCCAGGCATTGACCGCTCTGTTGCTGAAGTCATATTTTCTGCAATCGAGTTTGGAGCGGTTCATTTTAAGTTTGTATCTATCGTGTGCTTGTGTATTGTTGTGGTTGAAGCTGAAGTAGTCATTGACAGGTAGGACATTGTAGCAGATGATTTTATGAGTTATGCTTAAGTCATACCGAAGGCGGCGTAGTTCTAAATTTTCTAAGCCCAAAAAGAGTAGAGGACTCTTCTTGTGAAATATTTCTGGACACGTTCAATTGTATTAATGTAATTGTATTAATTGATATGCAGTGCGGGTTCCAGACAGATGAGCTGTATTCGAGAATTGGTCTAGCAAATGTTTTGTATGCTCTGGTTAGTAGTGTAATATTACTGGAGAAGAAGCTACGCAAGATTAGGTTTACAACCCTTAATGCCTTTTTGGCGATATTGTTACAGTGGGCTTTGGCACTTAGATCATTTTATATGAGTACTCCAAGGTCCTTGACAGAGTGAGGGTCATCTACAAGGCCGTGTCCACTCAGCTTGTAATTTGTGTTCTGATTCCTTTTGCCAATATGTAAGACAGAGCATTTGTTGGTTGAGATTTGGAGCTGCCAATTTTTTGATCATTCTGACACAAAGTCAAGGTCTTTTTGAAGGGTAGCAGCATTGTTGGTGGTGTTAAATAGTTTTACATCATCGGTGAAGAGAACACAGTTACTTATAATATGATCACAAAGGTCATTTATAGTATGAAGAGTGTTGGTCCAAGAACACTGCCTTGGGGGACACCGCTATTTACAGGTGCAGGATTTGATAGGGTGCTCCCTATTTTGACCACTTGTTGTCTGTTTGACAGGAACGCAGTTATCCAATTATGGAGGGGTCCAGAGATGCCGTAGGATTTAAGTTTTAGAAGTAGTTTGTCATGTACCACTGAATCAAAGGCTTTACAGAAGTCTATGTAAATTGCATCTATTGCTTTGCCCTGATCAAGATTTGTAGTCCATATGTTTTTGCAGTGTAGAAGTTGTAGATTACAGGATAATTTTTTTCTGAAACCAAATTGTTTATTAGAGAGTAGGTTGTTTGTTTCTAGGTGGCGGGTAATGGATTGGTTGATGATTGATTCCATGACTTTGCAGGTGACACAGCATAAAGAGATTGGTCTGTAATTTTCGACTAGGTTGGGGTCTCCCTTTTTGAAGATAGGGATGACCGTAGCTAGTGACCATAGGGAGCTGGTCCTGAAAGATTTTTCAAAGTTTATGCTTAGGGGTTCTGCTATAGCAGTGGAAAGCTTTTTTAAGAAGTATGCACATAGTCCATCAGGTCCAATAGGTAGATAGATAGAGATGGTTTTAGTCTACGTAGTGAAACTACATAGGTGAAATAGTTGTACAGAACTGCTTTTGGATGTGCACAATGTACACATTTTTTAACGTATGAAATTCCTGATCATCATCATCATTTAATAACCCCATAATCTGTTGCAGAGTGGAGTCTTGGCAACTGAATGAAGCTAGCAGAGCATTTTAATGGCCAGATGCCCTTCCTGTTGCCAATGTGGAGCTTTGTTCAGCAGATATATTTTCATTGTGCCCAGAGAGAGAAATATCTGCCTCTACCTAGGATTGAACTCACAGCCTCCTGATTGTGAGGTGAGAGCTCCACCTCTAAGCCACCGCACCACTCTTATGGGTATGGTGAAATTCCTGATAATGTATGCTTTTTACATATGCCTATACATACATAAAATCCCTTATTCATGGCTGTCTGTCTGTCTGTCTGTCTGTCCGTCTGTCCGTCCACTCATCCATCCATCCATCCATCCATCCATCCATCTATCTTTGAGTACAATT
Organism: Pituophis catenifer annectens; assembly: GCF_029215685.1. NCBI lineage: Eukaryota > Metazoa > Chordata > Lepidosauria > Squamata > Colubridae > Pituophis > Pituophis catenifer. The sequence goes on from NW_027256882.1 coordinate 214,617,038, forward strand.
TCCCAAGTAATTAATTAAATATGATCACTGCACCAGCCAGGGCTTTGGCGCAACTGATCTCCAAGATCCCTTTAAAATCCTATGTTTTTTTAAATAATATTTTTATAATACTTAATGTTTACAGCTATAAAGATAAAAAGTAAATACAAACCAGAAAAAATATAAAAGAGTAAAAAAAAGTGCAAAGAAAAGAAATGTAAAAAAAATATAGTGAAGAAGAAAAGAGATATATAAAGAAACGACTGTCCTCTTTATCCCAAATATAAACACGTTTAGTAACTTATCTTTTCTGACACTACAAGAAAATATCTCTTCTTCCCATATCTCATTTTTTATCTATAAAGAAATTCTTAAAGTCTCATAGTTCAGCTTTAGTCAGTAAAAGTTCATTAAGAGTTACCAGAGATAACATACAGTATATATTTTGACCTTAATCAAATAAATCAACTTTATATTTTTCCCTAGGCTTGTGACCAACTTTCAAAACCCCATCTTATCATATTTTCAATATCATAATTATCATAATCAATAGCATTTACCCTAATGCTTAATTCCAACATTTTCATAATGTTTTATAGAATTCTAAAGAACCCACAGGAAGGATTCTTGTAATTAATTTCAAGATCTTATTTCACATCTATCTGGCCCCTTAGTCCATTTATAACTTTCCAAAATCAATGTTTTAATCACCTTTTTGCTATTTCATCCAAAAGTAGAGTCTTTAAGTCCTTGAAACTTGCATAAAAGGTCTTTCAACAAAGAAATAGTGACTCATCCACTATATAATGAACTTGTCATTCTGAAGGTTCCTAATATATGTATAAAAACTATTAACAAGCAATTTCCAGAAATGATTAAGACAGGAAGTATGCAAACCCAGTGTCCTTTTAAAGTTGCCAACCACAGCTTGGTTAAGAATGAAAATCCCTCAGCTCTCAGAGCTCTAAATCTGCCAGTAACCACTGTCTTCTCAGAGAGACCACTGGATTATGGTCTCCTCACGAGAGACTACTGTCTGGAGGTGTGTGGGTAATCCCAAACCCTCTCCTTTTCTGAAAAACCTGGTCTATTTACTCCTGATTCTGTCATAGTTGTCTTCAGTTCACCATTGCTTCCCTAGAAGTCTGCAACCTCTGTATTCTATGATTCTATGACAAATATAAACCTTTGTATACCATTTTTTTTCCTAACAAAGAATTGACTCTGGTAAACTATATGTTGCCATTATTGGCTTAGATGAATCAAGGGTTCTGGGGACAGATTTCCTTTATATCCATGCTATCATGATAGCTACATTGCCGTCACCCGCTTTCATGTTGGAAGTGCTTCTTGGTTGACAGGATTAGCCGATGACATCACTGTTACCCAGGGGATATCTGATTGGGATGTCTCCTTTCATGTCAACTGAAGTGGTACCCATCTATCTACTCGTGGTCACGCACAAACTGCTGGGTCAGTGGGAGCTAGAGTACATGATGGGAACTCAACCCATCATGTGGTAGCAACTGGGTCTCCAACGCGAGTCTGCTGATTGTCCTAACCACATGAGCCATTGTACTCACACTATATTGTCTTAACCTCTTGCATTTCTCCTCTGCAAACATAATAGGTCATATGAACAGTTCTATTATGAAAATATATTAAATTTGAGACTGGAAGTTTACTCCCTTAATCTGATCATCGGTATTGCTCCAGTTTTCGTGGGGATGTCTAGTCAGGATTCCTTCACTTGAATCCTTTCCTGAATTATCCTATTTGCAGTGATATTGCCCATTTGGTTGCTCACCGCTTTTGAATTCTGTGTGGATCATCCACAAGAATAAAAGAACAAAAGAAAAGGAGTGGTTATTTTTTTTCTTCTCTTATCCATTTAGGAAGTTGATAAAAAGGTAACAAAAATTAGAGTTTGGTCAGAATGTTTAAGAACTAGCAATAGATCATTTGCTAATAAGGAGTTTTACCGGTGCTAAAGCTGAACGTAATTCTAAATGGGTTGAGGGCTAAGTGTAAGAATATGAGAAATATTCAATTAATAGAGTCCAAATGTTTTTTTGGAGGGGCAGAGGGGGGAAGGGAATTCTAAGGAATGAGGCGATTGGTAAGAAGGAAGCTGAAAGGGAACAGCAAAAAGGTCAGATCTCTCCAGAACACTTGAGCACTACTCAAAACTACAATAACAGAGGTTTAACTAGATTGCATTCAGTAAGTCAAGAAAGGTGTAAAAAGTGTCAATCTATGAAAGGCTGGAGGATGGGAGGAAAAGGGATGGGCTTTTTACAGGTAGAAAAACAATTTGCTTAGTGACCATTCAAAATTACAACAGCACCGAAAAAAGTGACTTATGACCATTTTCCACACTTACAACTGTTGTAGCATCCCCATGGTCATGTGATCTAAATTCAGATGCTTTGCAACTGACTCATATTTATGACGGTTGCAGTGTCCTGGGGTCATATGATCACTTTTTTTAACCTTCTGACAAGCAGTCAATGGGGAAGCCAGATTCACTTAGCAGCCGCATTTCTAACTTAACAACTGCAGTGATTCACTTAATAAGTGTTAGATCAGGCGCAGGAACAGAAGACGTGACCAGCTCGATACATTTAATAACTTTATTGGTTACAAAAGTAGCAAGACAAGACTGCTGGCGCGCTGCCGGAGCTCTCCTTATATTCGCTCCCGGCAGACGCACCGCCCCTTGACAGGGATTCAAATCTCCCGCCCGATTGCTAGCAGCCAATCAGGGCGGATGTCCTTATAAGGACATAACAATAAGTATGACAGGAAAGATCACAAATTGGGGCAAAACTCACTTAAGAACTGTCTCACTTAGCAGCAGAAATTTTGGGCCCCAATTGCAGTTGTAAGTTGAGGACTATCTGTGTTTGAGTCTGCTTAACTTTTATGCTTTTGTTTGTTTGTTTTTACTCTTAACATAGCAGCTTCTCTGCTTGTAATCCTGAGACTTTAGCCCATACTACTGTGTAGAAAAACTGTGTGAACAATATTAAGAACTGTAGCAGTGCTTCTCTGCATCACACTGTGGAGACAATGGTGTTTTTCTTATCTAGGGATGCTCATACATATTTCAGATGTCAAGAATTAGCAAAATGTCTCACTGGCTTTTCAATGAGAGTACTATCTTTAGTAGGGAATTCACTGAAGCTCATTCTGAAGTCAGATGGAAAACTATTGTTAAAATTCTTTCAGGGATGTAGATTTTATAATTGTTGTTTTGAAATATTTATTTATGCGCAAAAAGTAGTAAAGATACTTATTGTACAATTTTGTTATGTGAGCATAAGTATGCATATTACAGCATTGTGAGCATTCCCAGTAATATTATCTCACCAATGTGCTGACCCAACATGACTGAGCTGGGGTATAGGATAAAGTAGAAGAGAAACTTCATAAAGAGAATGGGCTATTGAGACCCATTAGCAAAGAAAGAACAGAGTTAAAATGTACCGCGCTGAATCAGTCAATCTCAAGAAAGATTTTCCTGGATTTAGGAGGACTCTCTTGACATCAGAAGAGGAATTTTTCCCCCCACTATAATTCTCAACTAGAGCAAGTTGGTTTTGTTACTGACATAGAAGCTATTAGACACACATGTGAGTCTTGATTTACTTAATCCTTAATTGATAAGAAACAATATGTTTAATTGTCTTTCTAAAACTTTAACCACTCATACAAAGACAAATTGTTGGACGTAATAACCAAACAAGGAAAAAAAAATCCCCCTCTCAGGCTGCAATTGTCAAACTCTTTAGAGAACTCACCAGCCAATCAAGGCCCAAGGACACTGGTGTTCTGCCAGTTACACACAAACCATCATAACAACAAGGGACATGAGAGTAGAAAGTAAAACATTTTGTAACTTACTGTATATTCCTATTAATGTAAACAAAAGAGCTGTTGGACGTTTTTTTGGAGTGCTAGAAGCTTTGTGAGCAACAAACTAATGAGTAAAACAGAGAAGAAAAGACTCATTAGCTTCCAGCCTTTTATATATGCTTCTCAAGTGGAATAAATGGAGGTGTGGGATAGCTCATTATGCCAGTAATTCTTTCTATAGTCACAGGAAGGGTTTTACTCAAAATTGTTAGTGAAATAAGACTCTGGAAAAATGAGGTTTGTGGACATGGCCTAAATTCCTAAAAAATTATGTTGGTCAAAGACCGTAGTAAAAACAAGATTCTTTTTATAGTCAAGAAAACTTAATAATACAAGACCTTCAGACTCAGAATGACAGAATAACAAAGTTTGAAGGGACCTTGGAGGTCTTCTAGTCCAACCTCCTGCTCAAGTAGGAAACCCTATACTATTTCAAACAAATGGCTGTCCAATCTCTTCTTAAAAGTGTTGAAACACCCCCAACTTCTAGAGGCAAGTTGTTCAACTGATTAATTGTTCTGACTGAAGGGAAATTTCTCCTTAGTTCTAGGTTGGTTTGCCCCTTGATTACCTTCCATCCATTGCTTCTTGTCCTACTTTCAGATACTTTGGAGAATAGGTGCCCCCTTCTTCTTTGTGGCAGCCCCTTAGATATTGGAACACTGCTATAATATCACCCCTACTCCTTCTTTTCATTAAATTAGACATACCCAATTCCTGCAACCATTCTTCTATCCTCCAGTCCCCTAATCAACTTTGTTGCTCTTCTCTGCACCCTTTCTAAATCTCAATATCTTTTTTCATATTGTGGTTCTCTTCTCCAGTAATCCATTTATTGCACAGAGAGGAGGAAGGGAAATAGTAAGCAGAAAGACCAAAAGATTAAAAGCATCCCTCCACATTTCCTCAAGCCATGAGTGTTTGCTTCTTCCAAAACTACTGTTCCTTAATCGCATGGGAGGAAGTGGAGGAGAAAGTGAAGTGTTATTGTTCTTCATAGTTTGTTCTTTGACAAGTCAGCCCTCCAAGCCTCAGTTTCTCTTTGCAAGGATATTCATTATTGTAAGAATAATAATGAGCCACTTTACCGAGCACCAGTGGGATTTCTGAGGAAATATTCTGTGATGTACTTGGAATACTTCCACATGTGTGTTGTCCTGAACCCCTGGGAGGAAGGAGACAGAATCAAAAAGGAGAATATCTCTATGCTCTAATAAGAATTGTACATATTATGCCATCTGCATGGAGGTTATCAGAGCTGTTGGAAGAAGTTCACTTTTCATCTTAAGCAGCAATGGCAGGAAGGAGGGAGAGAAGGAAGGAAGAGAATCCTGAGAGAGGTAATTCAATTATTATTATTATTTTATTTTGTACCATTCCGTCAAGCCAGAATAGTATAAAGATACCTGTTCAGCCAAAATCATCATCATCATCATCATCATCATCATCATCATCATCATCAAAGAATTTGAAAAGGAAACTGCCCACAAAATGTTCTCAAATTTTGCCTCACTCAGAAGACACAGCACGCTATTCAGATCAATAGGCAAAGAGCAGAAATGAAATAAAGTGTTTTGCTTCAAGTACTCTGCCAAGAAGACAATGTTTACTTCATAAAAATTGTAATATGAAATGTGGGAGGGATGAGCAAATGGGGTGGTGATGGTGGAATAAGGAAGGTGAACTACCATTTGCTGAGCAATCAATGAATAATGCTCCTACTCTAGAAATACATTATTTAAACAGTAATATTTTTGGTTATTCAAAAAGCTGTCTAGTGGGTCAAATAAAAAGTGCTAAATTATTTAGCCTTTCAATGGTACATTATTCATTGAATATTGCTCAGTGAATTATTTTATCTAATATTCAGGGACAACGCAAGAAGGATAGAATTGCTGTAATAGAAGACCAGAAAATGGCAGCCGTTTAGGACATTGTAAGTCAGTGTGAGTGTGCCTTTATCAACTTAGACTGAAAGGATGAAACAAATAGCTTTTGGGTGCCTCTTCCTCATAAAAACAGTTAATTGAACAGATGTAGAATACATTTCATCAACTCTGGATGAATTCTGGATGAAATGATGCATTCCTACTACTTAAATCCAGAAAGCGGTAAAATCTTACCCATAGCTTATCTATATCTTTAAAATTAGCTCTGACGCATTCTACAAATGTTGGGATGCCAAAGAAAGAACGAGAGAAGAAATACTTTAGACATTTTTCAGGAAGGCAGACAATACCTGAGAATGGTGTGAGGACGTATCTGGTCAATACTTGGGAACACAAATGAGTGATATTTTGTTTACGGAAAACATTGCTTTTAGGAGCCTACTGTTCCCTGTCCCTTGGCAAGTGCTAGATTGTTTTTATCTTAATGGTAATAAGTTTGAATACAGATAAGAGGCAAGCAACTCTGATTAGCAATGCAATGATGCAATCTGCCAAGGTTTGCTAAGTAATTTCTAAGTACTTGAATGGAGGGATATACAAATTGCCTCAGCTGGAAAAATAACTTTCTATACAGTTATTTCTGATTAGAAAAACAGACCCACATCACTAAATTCCCACCAATCTACTGCAGCACTAGAGAGCTAGGGCAAAGATTAGATTTATTTCATTTCATTTTAATTCTAATTAATTAATCAAAATTAGGAAACCTCCTCCACCATAGAGAAATTTAAGGACTCTGGTCCAATGGGAAGATGTGGTAGCTTACAGTCTAAACAAAAGAACTTTCTATTGTTACCAAAGTGTCTCAGTCTGGATAGAGTGTTCTTAAACCAGCTTAAAGTTAAGCCACCATCTGCCATGCCATCATTCCATGCGTCTCTGCCAGAGAAGCTTTCGGACTAAAGACCAGGAGGATTGCCAAGTTAATGGCCATCACACTGCTTTAACAATTTTTTTGTAGTAAGAAAAATAGCAGAAAGAAGATTTGAGGGGAAAAAATCATGGGTGGTTCTTTCTAGTTACTAAAAAAATAAATAATAATAAACAGATATTTTACCTTTTCTTCTTCTTTTTTTTTTTTTTACAGCCAGAAGTTTGTTCTATCCATTTATCTGCTTCTGAAGGCTATGAGATGTTTTATATGTATATGTGGCAATGTCTTGGAAGAAGAGTATACTAGATAATGTTAATTCTTCTTGTGGGTTACGAGGGTTGAGGCTAACTATACAAAATAAGTCTGTTAATCCTTCGGGAGTTTTCATGTGCTTGTGTTGAACTTCTGGGGAGTTTAGACATGCCAATGGATGTATCGATTTTTTTTTAAATGCACAATTTTATTTCTGAAGCTCTATGGGAATTAAGAACTGGCCTGGAATATGGAATATATCCCCTCCACAGAGCTGCAAGTAGTTTATAACATTAATAAGCCATAGTTTAAAATACTGTCCTAAAGCACATACATAGAAAGCCCAAGCACAGATAAACACCAGGAGCAAAGATATTTAGAAGATGATGTGGGTTTTTTTTAAAAAAAGTTTTTTTAAAAATTTTTACACAGACACACACAAACATACAATGTATTTTTTCTGAACAGAGTATTGGCCGATTCACAAATTTCAACAGTTTTCAGAAGCGATAGACATCACGATCTCCGGAACGTTTAAAAGTTTATATTCTGACGAAGTCAGTAGGGGCCGAGGAAAGCTTAGCACAAGTTTTAAAATAAAAAATTTTAAACTTTTAAACATTCCGGAGATTGTGATGTCTATCACCTCTTATATATATATATATATATATATATATATGTTTTCTGAGGTTTTTGCGGGTGTTTGTATGTAGGTCTTTGGTTATTCGGGTTTTCTCCCGCGTAAAATTGGAGGTTTCTTGGCAATGTTTCGACGAAGTCTCATTCGTCATCTTCAGGCTGGTGTTCTCGGCTTCGTGCTTCTAGGAGCAATGTGTGTAATCGCAGCTGTTAATCAGAGAAGCCATCGAGATAGAAAACCATCCACACAGCATGAATAAACGAGATGATACCTCTCGCCTACCAGCCATTTGGAAACCCGCCCTTATTGACAAACGAGTCCCTAACACAAAGAATGACACCAGACCCACACTCACGAGAGCCACACAGGATGTAGCCACCACACATCCACGCAGAAAGCAGACTCGAACCCACACTGATAATGAGGCACGACCCCGGACCAGAAGCCAGACCACAGCTGCATCATTAGCCACCTTAAACCCCTCCAATCCATACATGAAGCAGACTGACACCCACCATGAAGAGATAGCACAGCCACGAACGCGAAGCCAAACAACAGCAACACAGCTCACCAGCTCAAATCCCCCTGCTACTCAGACTGACCTGAGCACAACCAAGCCCCCACCTAAACAGAGCACACACCCAGCCAATCAAAGCACAGCCAACCCCCCATCCAATCAGAGCACAGCCAAACCCCCAACCAATCAGAACACACCTCTGCCCAATCAGAACACAGCCAAGCTCCCACCCAATTAGTTCACACCCCCACTGGCAGTTAAAAGGAAGAAACAGCTGCGATCACACACATTGCTCCTAGAAGCACGAAGCCGAGAACACCAGCCTGAAGATGACGAATGAGACTTCATCGAAACGTTGCCAGGAAACCTCCAATTTTACGCGGGAGAAAACCCGAATAACCAAAGACCTACATATATATATATATACACATATACATATACATATACATACATACATACATACATACATACATACATACATATATATATATATGTTTTTCTGTCTTTTTCGTAGGTTTTATGTGTATTTCTCTTTAGCCAGGTTCTACCTATGTAAACCAAGATATTATGTAGCCCTAGTTCAGTGAAATCACAATTCACTAGTTTCTGGGCTTTTTTTCTTCTGGCAGCCAGCAGACCCAACAGGCAGCAAAGGGTCTGCTGGCTGCCAGAAGAAAAAAAGCCCAGAAACTAGAAGAGTCTTGGCGACGTTTCGACGAAGTCTCATTCGTCATCTTCATTCTTGTTGTGACCTAGGCTTCCTGGATCATTAAAACACACGAATAGTCCCCAAAACCTCTTTTATTGCAACAGCTGTGAATTACGTTCATTCACAGCTGAGTCCCATTTAGTTGCAAAAAGTCCTTCGGGATAATCACCAACCTTTATCTCCCTTGACACTCTGCCAAAGACCTATTTGGCAAAGCCACACGGATTCCAGAATCAAACAGAGATGCCGACTAGGAACAGAATTAACAATGTTGCTTCCTGCAAAGTGCCCACGTGACTTTGCTCCTCTTTTAAGCCTTATGGGAGGGGCCAATCATCTCCAGGCCTTACTCCTAAATCGTCTCTTTTGTTTTAACTGTTCATGCCTTCTGGCAGCTCTGTGCATGTGCATACTAGGAGCAGGCTCCTCCTGTTCCTCTGCCTCTCTGCTGTCCGACTCTGGAGGCTCTGGAGTCCACGCATCACTCCCAGATGCCCTTGGCCCCATCTCTGCCTCTGACACAGAGACCTCGTCCAGGCCTTCCCCAGACTCCAGGACTGGCCCATGTTCCTCCCCAGCCTCCTCACTGTCCAACTTCGCTGCCAGCTCCTCAGGCTGCTGGCGGACCACAACAATTCTTTACCTTTGAAGTTTGCTTTACACCACACTTCGATGGTGTATCTAGAAATGCAGTTTCCGATCATGGATGATGGAAAAATTTTCCCTATTAAACCGAACATCAATATCAGGAATTTCTCATATTATTTCATCCACTTGTTACGCTTTAAACAAGTTAACAAAAAGGTTAAAAAAAACGTGAATGATTTTAAAGCCATAATAATTATGGCTTTAAAACTAATAGTAAGTCTGCAATTCTGAACAAAATAATTTCCCCATTGTTTGGCATACTTGGGTCATGGGCTCACGGAAGGAAATGTCAGTAACTACACTGGAGGATAATACAAGTTTTAAAGACCCCAAGAAAAGGATTTCAAAGAAATAGACATGCAAAGTTCTAGAGTTGGTTTCAGCTCTCTGTTTTTCTCACCTCCCATTAAAATGGGGGAAAAAAAGTTATCAGCAAAAGCCTTTTGTGTGGCTATTTCCATATTAAAGTGAACCTTTTTTTTTTGCCTGTGAAATATTTTGTTCCTGCTGTCGTCCATCTTGGATTTATCTGTTATTCAGCGTAACCTTCAATCAATTTATTCTTTGGAATAAGCTTGAAGTGTTTGTTCTATATTTTATATTGGTCTTCAGCTCCTGTCTCTTTCTGACAAATGACTTGTTAACATATTGTTTCTGAAGTGCAATTTGCATTTCTGTGAATCAGGGATTAGGCATTATGTGTAGATTAGGAATAATTTATATCTAATTAATAATGGACAGCCTTTTCTCTCTTTCCCCACAGAGATTTTCTTTTGCATAATATGAGAAGAGCTAACTGTTCCCGGATGATGGCAAGAAAGAGAGGGAGAAGAGAGACCGTGGACACATTTAATTGGTGGGAATTGATGTTTTAACTGCTTCATTGCCGAGCAGCTAGTTAGCAAAACTAACAGTTTGGTTAGTTTTCTAACCAAATAATGCTGCAGAAATTAATATTATTCATATACTATTCTCACATCAAATCAGTCATGGAAGCAGCTTCCCTTGACCCGGATGGATAGCTGTACAAATTAAGGTCCCTTGGAATTACTATGTATGTATACTATAAATTACTATTATAGTAAGCTACAATGTTTAAAGTCTTTTATCATATTATTTTCCAGTATTTTCTGCAGCCTTGTGAATGTCCCATAACTCAATCAATTCCCAAAAGAAGGGAATAAAACAAAATTATGATATGAGTAACTGCAGTGATTTCAGAGTGATAGAAATACATATAACAACCACACTGGCACTTGTTTCCCTCACCAACCTCAACAATAAAATTAATTCCAAAACACTACCAAGAGAAATTCACAAGAAACCCACAAACACTTTGAGAATAAGAATAAAAGCAAAACCCTTTTTCGCAGAGAAAACTGCAGAGCAGATTGTAGCATTAGAAATATCATTTTAAAAAAGGTATATGTAAGAGTGAAACCACAGTAGTCTGATGCCAAAATGACAAGCCTTTCACAATTTGTACTCGAATTGTGAAATTGCTAACAACAATGTAAAGGGTGGAGTTTGCATCACTGCATCTTGATGCACGTTTTGTACACTTGTCTCCTTTCTGCCAATGTCCATGCCTTAACTCTTACAATGCGGTAAAACCAATTCTCTATAACGAACACGTTTCTCCAATAAAAGAAAAAAGTGTGAGCTTAAATCTTTGTTATAGTAAGCAGCACAGTGATTAGATTTAGTGATGGGTCCACATAACACGCTAAACTCTAACCCAGGTTAACAACAACAGCGACACAATTATATATCATATTAGGTTTGAACATGATACATTAGTCAGGGTTCCCACAATAAATTACTCAATCCAATTTAGTCTAGTGTACTCATCCATAGGCTATGGATCAGAATGCTGTTAGATAACAACTGCAATCTGAAAGCAGGATTCCCTTTGGCTTAACCTGCCTCAGCAATGATTCACCATGTTACCTGGGTTCAAATTTTTAAGTTTGCTGGAACAACTACTTAACTGTCAGCCATAGAAAAAGGTTGCTATAATGGCTACATAGTGATGTCATTCTAGTATTGGTCTCATTCTTAAAATTCCGTGTGTTTTATTATTAATTGAAAACAGTGGTGAGATACAAAAATGTTTACTACCAGTTCTGTGGGCGTGGCTTGGTGGGCATGGCATGGCATGGCATGGCTTGGTAGGCATGGCTTGGTGGGCGTGGCAGGGGAAGGCTACTGTTAAATCTCCATTCCCTCCCCACTCTGGGGGAAGGTTACTGCAAAATCCCCATTTCCTCCCGATCAGCTGGGACTCGGGAGGCAGAGAATAGATGGGGGCGGGGCCAGTCAGAGGTGGTATTTACCAGTTTTCCGAACTACTCAAAATTTCCGCTACCGATTCTCCAGAACTGGTCAGAACCTGCTGAATATCACCTCTGATTGAAAAAAAGAAAGAAGTAAGGAAGAAGACACCCTTTATCACCAAGCAAAGTGCAGAACTAATACTAATCAGGGAAAGATAACATTTTAAAAAATTTTAAGAATAAAACAAAAATTGAGGAACGGCAAGCCAAATCTGGGGAGGGGGGGTCTCCTGTCAAGGGAATCAATTTGGTGGTCTGGGGTAATTTGGGGCTTAACAGCAGCTTTAGCTTCCTATTATGGTCAACACACAGTGTGAATGCAGAATGTAAGTAGTCTAGTTAAGTACAGGTAGTCCTCGACTTATAACTGTTCATTTAGTGACTGTTGAAAGTTACAACGGCACTGAAAAAAAGTGCCTTATGTCCGTTTTTCACACGTATGACTATTGCAGCATCCCCATGGTCACATGGTAGAAATTCAGATGCTTGGCAACTGACTTACATTTATGACAGTTGCAGTGTCCAGGGATTAGGTGATCCTCCTTTTACGACCTTCTGACAAGCAAAGTCAATGGGGAAGCCAGATTCACTTAACAACCATGTTACTAACTGAACAACCGCAGTGATTCACTTAACAATTGTGGCAAGGAAGGTCGTAAAATGAGGCAAAACTCACTTAATAACTGTTTCGCTTAGCAACATAAACTTAATTGGGCTCTTAAGTCAAGGGCTACCTGTATCAGGAATCCGAATCGCAGTTTAGTGAAACCAAAGAATAATTCCCATTTCACAGCCTTTGCACTATATAGCCGCATGACCTACGGCTGAGGCTTTGTTAAGGTTCACTTTCAGCTAAGTCAACGTGAGTTACGAAGATTAGATTGCAATCTTTGTCCACTTGCTTGGGAATAAGTCACGTCAAAGTCAGTGGGATTTATTGCAGAGGAATCGGGCACGGGATTGTGACTGAAGATGTGTGCAGGATTTTGAAGGCTTAATTCCCTCTTGACAAGTCCTTATACCACTTAATACAGTTCATAAGGGTAATGCAGAGTGAATATTGAAAGGGTATGAAGGGAAAAGGCTTCACTGCAAGCAGAAGGAGCAGGTCTTTGAAGAAAGCATGACCTTGCAATTACACTCAGATGCTTTGGTGATCTTCCCCCCCCCCCCCCGCCCCGACTTGAAATAAAAGACAGCTCTACTAATGTCTAATGTGAATTTTGTTGCTTAGTCTGCAGACACATATTTGTGCTGAAATGTTTAGAGTTAAATCTGCATGTTATCCTATAAGGCACATTTTTGTTTAGATTTTATCCTAAGCAACATGTTTCAATCATGGTTGAGCGTTGAAAAAACTGCACAATTTGAGAACAGTTGGTTTTGTAAAATTTAAGTGACGGGTGATGTATGCCATGCCATAGAAATCATTTAAAAATGTGGACTCAACAAAATTCTCAGATTTCTATGGACATGAATAACGGTATTTAAAAAAAAAATGCATTTGGCTTAAGAGGCAGAAAAACATGATGATTCTATTTCAGTTTCTCCCCTAACTATGAACTCCATAAGTAGCCTTCTACAAATTGTTCTTATTACCCTAATTTCCATCAGCATAACAGAGATTCATTTTACCTTGACCTATCTACCTTACAGTTTTATAAGGATTATATACCATTTTAAGAATGTTAGTAATTTCTGAACTAGATTATATGAGAAATAGATTCAGTAAATCAAATCTCAGAGAGACATTGCTATGTCTTACCAACAATTTGCTTTTTAATCTTTGTTTTTAATCAAACCCACTGGGAGTGGACTATTATTCAGTCAGCAATGGCGCATAATATATGAATTATACTATTCATTATATTTCTATCCCATCTTTTTAATGAACTGGCTTATATAGGGTCTCCAGTAATGTTATCTTCACAAGAATAGCCATGCCAGGAAGCTGGACCGTAAGAGAATGAAAATTTATCTTATAGGTAGTCCTCGACTTACAACCACAATTGAGCTCAAAATTTCTGTTGCTAAGCAAGGTAATTGTTAAATTGTTAAGTGAATCTGGCTTTCTCCCGTTGACTTTGCTTATTGGAGGCCAGATGGGAAGGTTACAACTGGTGATCATATGACCCCAGGACAGTGCAACTGTCATAAATACATGCCAGTTGCCAAGTTCCCGAATTTTGATCATGTGATCATGGAGATGCTGCAACGGAAATCAGTCGTAAGTCCCTTTTTTCAGTGCTATTTTAGTGACTTCAAACAGTCACTAAACGAATGATTGTAAGTCAAGAAGTTTTCATGGTCAAGGATGAAATTGTATCTGGCTCTTCCTGGTCCACCTCCATCACCTATTACATTACCCAGATCCCATATATGGTGCTATCAGATACTGTTTAAATATCAGCTGGAACTGTATCTGACATTCAGAAGCCCTGAATCTTCAAAGGCATAAATTAAACAAGAATATTGTATTCTCTTAATTTCTTTCTGGAATATAAATTGTGCTGAAGTCCATGTAGATTTGCAGTTATTTTTCTCAGAACCCGAGTTTATAAGGAAATGAAAATGAAAGAAAGAAAAAGATTTGTCCATCCATCCATGTCGCTTAAGAAGATTCCTAGTAAAAGCACTGATGAGGGAATTTCAGTTTTGCTCACTTTCTCGGTTTTCTAAATTTAGCTTTTGTTAAATGGTTTTGGGACATTTAAGCTTACATTTCTCGCAAAATAAAGTCTTTTTGTATGAAGTACACACTTTTCCCCCAAGGATTCCTACATATAATTTGATTTTATGCACTCTTGTCCCAAATAACTTAGTGCATTTATTCAGTATTATGCATAGTGATAAGTAATGTATACATATTATAAAATAAAAATAAATTAGATGTGAACATTACTTTTTTTAATTTTAATTTAGACATTTGTTTGTACAATAGACTCTCAAAGTACTTATGACGTCTAGAAATATGTAGAAGTAATGGCAGAATGTTTGTGTCCTATGAGCATGTTTTTCTACCTATCTCAAAGTATCTTGAAGGAGGCTCATTCACTTATTTTTAATATCAGGGTTCCAAGTAACAGCCCCAACAAAGGAAAACTCCAAGGTTTGGATTTCCTCAAAGTTACTTTTTATTGGAGATATCATATTGGCACATCTGGGAAAACCCAAATCTGAAAGCTTCCAGGTTTTCCCCACCCAGCACCCTCATGTCTATCACATGGTTCAATCATCCACCGTCCAAACTGAAGACACCTCCCAGTCATCCGACTCCAGGTGCCAGGGCACTGCGTCCTTGATTCTCTGAGAAAGGAATGTTATTTTGACTACATGTCATCTACACTCTATGAAATTCCCCCTCCCATTTTCCCACAGAAGAAGATGTGGCAGGCCTGAAGGCCCAAACATAAAAGATGGCTTCCAGGTGATTTAATTTATTATCCACTTTTGCAATGGAGAGCAAGACCATTTCTCCAAGTCCTTTTCTTAGCCACCATCAGCATAGCAGGAGTCTACATTATACATCACTTTATATATTTTAACATAAATGCATTATGCAAAAATAGCAGTGTTGTAAGGTTCTCTATCAAGCATTAGGTTGACCCATCAGATTCTCCCAACCAGCTTTAAAGAGCTCAATTACATTCTTCACTACTTCAGAGACCCTTGAGCCAATCTTGAGTGGTGGTTTCTTCCTGGATGATCCCTTAATTTGCTAACTAGGCCAAGACAAAAAGATCATATATTGTTTGTAATGAACAATCTTTCTTAGTTGCCAATTGCTTAATGGGCACAGGGTATTGGGTAGGGCAATTATTTTATAGTACATCACCTGAAGTCACATTTGTGTGGTGAGTCCTATCTATCTATCTATCTATCTATCTATCTATCTATCTATCTATCTATCTATCTATCTATCTATCTATTTTGTTTGTTGCCCATCTGGGCAGCTTGCCATAAATAAGATAAAACTTGACTCTTGACTCAGAGACCACCTTTTCTGTTATGAATTTGTTCTGGTATTAAGATCAGAAAGAGAGGCCCATCTGAAGATACCTTCTCTGCAAAACCCTAGTTACCTTGATACCTCTTTTTGACCGAGCTTTTAACTATGAATTGATTTATTTAATGTTTGTTTTATACTTTTCTGCATTATTGAATTTTTAAAATGTTGTTAACCGCCTTGTCTGCTTGTCTGAACAGAAAGACCACCTATAAATTGAATAAATAGATAAAAAAGACCCTATCCCAAAGCAAACAGAGAAAGGCTGTGATTCTTAAGAATTAAGAATTAAGATTAGTAGTATGATCAACATGGAAGTAAATTCATTCCATGATGCCTTCCACTTGATTCTCTCAACCAACTTGCTGAGTTGCCCCCCAAACATTATGTGAGTTAGGGTTTGCAACCATTTTCATAGTACTATGCAAAATAGACAAATAGACAGATACCACAGCCATGGTTTCGTGTATGAATACGGGTAGTCCTCAACTTACCATAGTTCATTTAGTGACAGTTCAAAGTTACAATGGCACTGAAAAAAGTGGCTTATGTCTGTTTTTCACACTTACAACCATTGCAGCATCCCCATGGTCACGTGATCAAAATCCAGATGCTTGTCAACTGACTCATATTTACGATGGTTGCAGTGTCCCAGAGTCATGTGATCACCTTTTGTAACCTTCTGACAAGCAAAGTCAATGGGGAAGCCAGATTCATTTAACAAACATGTTATTGACTTAACAAGGACAGTAATTCACTTAACAACTATGGCAAGAAAGGTCGTAAAATGGGGCAAAATTCACTTAACAGCTGTCTCACTTAGCAACAGAAAGTTTAGGCTTAATTGTGGTCATTAGTCAAGTAGTGTTATTGTGGACATAACCTGTAGTGTTATGATTTCTTCTGCTTTTGTTTTCAACATTGGTATTAAGATAGAAAATTGGTTTCTGTCAGGTGTGCCTCCTTTCAGTACTCAAGAAAGAAAAACCCCGACTCCATTTTCATAGAGAAAGGTACTTTTACTGGGTATGAACTGAATGCAACCAAGAAAAGCAAGGTCTGAGGCAATAGGTGCAAAAATCACATGTAGAAAGCATCCTTAAAACCCTCCCCCCAATCGTCCAGTCAGGAATATCCAATCCACATCCCCCCCAGGAGTCATGTGGGGTGCAGCTTCCGATGGTGCCATCCTCCTGGTATGCCACGATGGTTAACCTTGAGTGTTATCAGCGCTCTTCCCAGCTGCAGAGAAAACACGGAGGAAAACTTTCTCCCTTCTCCACCAGCTCACTTCCCCCCTCCCAGACATTCAAATAGCTCCCCCCCCACATTACAATGGCAGCCGAGCGAGCAAGCAAGCAATAAAAAGGCGGAGGCTGACAGTTTCTGAATTTTTTCTTTCTTTCTTTTTTTTTAAAAAAAGAAGTCTGATTTTCATGAGCAAAATATAGGAAGATATTGTGGGGGAACTTCCTGGTCTGACCCAAAAATATAAGAAGCCAGGAAGGTGGAGCGGAGCTGGCAGTAGAGTCAGATAGTGAGGAGGCTGGGGAAGAACATGGGCCAGTCCTGGAGTCTGGGGAAGGCTCGGATGAGGGCACTGCATCAGAGGCAGAGAAAGAGCCATCTGGAGGTATGTGCTGCCTCTGGAGCCTCCAGAGTTGGACCTCAGCGAGGCAGAGGAACAGGGACACCCTGTTCCCAGTGCGCGCATGCGCAGAGCTGCCAGAAGGCAAGAACAGTTAAAACAAAAGGGATGACATGGGAGTAGGGCTTGGAGATGATTGGCCCCTCCCATAAGACTTAAAAGAGGAGCAAAGGCACATGGGCCTTTGCAGGAAGCAATGTTGTTAATTCTGTGCAGTTTAAAGTCTGAAGCTCTGTTTGATTCTGGACTCCATGTGGTTTGCCAATTAGGTCTTTGGCAGCGTGTCAAGGGAGATAAAGATGGGTGATTTTCAGCCTTATCCTGAAGGACTCTTTATAACTATTTGGGACTCAGGAAGCCTAGGTCAGAACAGAAGGCTGCGTAGCATTGAGAATATGTATAAGAAAGCATCTGCCAGATGCTTGCAAGAATAGAGCAATACAAAATAAGTAGTGAAATAGCCCAAGAATAGGGTAAAAAGTACTGAAGGATGATCTTTGTAGAGGAGGCAGACAGCTCTGGGAAAATGGCATCAGTATGTATCCAGCCAAAGGATGTTTTCGCTTCACATTCTTCCAGCCAATGTCTGTGTCCTCTATTCCTCAAAGTGTGAATGCTGAAATCCTTTTTTTTATTCTTTTACACCTTCAATTAAGAAGAAGATGGTGCTAAAAGCTAAATAAAGCATCTGGTATATACACAAGAATAATTAACTGCATAATAGTTCTAATGCAAGCTACATTTCATTCAGCTTATAAAGCATTCTGAGATCCTTTGGTGAAAAGATTTGTATAGCAAGTACAAATGTGATTATTATCAGCAATATCCTTCAAACCTTAATTAGATGATTGAAGGACAAGCCTTGTAAAAAGCAGAGGTAATGCCATTTAAGTGAAACTATTCTTAGCTGACTCTGTTTAATACTTCCACTTTTAAAACAAGTTAAATAAATTAACTGAACTATTTATATGAGCAATCAATCTCTTTTTATTTTTAGAAGTAAAATATTCTTCCAAGGGAAATGTTTGTCTTGTAGAATTGGAAGCTGCCATTCAGAATTACAATCTTTGGGAAGATTAATGTTACTATTTATGAAAAAGAAGACTTATTTTCTGACTACATTTTAGATCACGGTTGTCAAACTCAAGACCCGGGGGCTGGATCCGGCCTGCGGGGTGCTTAGATCTGGCCCACACGACCGCCTTGGAAACAGCAAATGACTAGCCTGCGGTTTCTATGCCGGTGAAAATGGAGCCCATGTGCGACCCTCCCGAGCTCTGTTTTCACTGACAGTGGGTTGCAGGAGGCTGTCGTAGCCGAAAATGGAGCTTGGGAGCCCATTTTCGCTGGCAGAGTGCTCGGGCCACCACAGGCGCCGCCAACACAAGTGACATTGAGCGGGCCATGCCTATCCTGGCCACCCCCCCAAGGTTAAACACAATCTGATGCGGCCCTCAATGAAATTGAGTTGACACCCCTGTTTTAGATAGGCCTGCTGGTGAAGTTGATGAGAATGGTGACAGAGACCAGCAGGCTGTACTTGTTTTTACCCCTTTCTCTGTTTCTAAGCATTGCAATGGATATTGTGGTGACATGATATCACTTCAGTGGGTGGGATTGAATTTTTATGGTTTTCCTTTCAGCGATATTTTTGGATTTGGAGGAATATTAAAACATCTTGTATATATTATATTTTTAAAAGGTAAAACTTGTCATGTAATAAATTGACATTTATTAATAAAAATGAATGAACAAATGAATGAATGAATGAACCAGTTTGTCTAGTGTGAACCTATGGCACACATGCCACAGGTGGCACACAGAGCCCTCTCTGTGTGAGCTGTCACCCCAGCTCAGCTTCATTACGCATGCGTATGCACACCTCCCATCAGCCAGCTGATTTTTGGGTCTCTGCCACGCATGCATGGGAGGGCAGGGGGAGCTCAGGAAGGTTGCGCTTACATGTGCGGGGTGCGGGGGGAACACAGGGGTCACACATGCATGCACGGGGAGAGCAGAAGCAAGGGGGTTGCATGCACATGCGCGGGGGCAGGGCACACACAGGGGTTTTCGTGCGCACGTGTGGGGGGCACAGCACGTGCAGGGGGTTGTGCATGGGGGTTCAGGTGCACATTGCATTATGGGTATAGGAATGTGTGCGCACGCACTGTCGCATGCACATACATGCGCTTTCGGCACACAACAACAAAAAGGTTAGCCATCATTGGTCTAGTGGTTAAGGCACCAGGCTAAAAACAGGGGGAATGTGAGTTCTAGTCCCGCCTTTCGCATGAAAGCCAGCTGGATGACTGAATTCCAGCAAGCTAGATTGCTGTGAGTATTTCTGTTTAGGGACCCAGTATTGTGCTGTCAATAAAACCAAGGCTGGATCTGTCATGAAGCAAAATAATCATTTCTCCCATCTGTTCCCAGCTTCTGCCTCTATCCCACAGTGCTATTGTGGCTATGAGGGAAAGTAAAAACCCTCCAAAACCCTTGTTTGGTTTCATTGTTAAGCGGCTGAGTTGATTGTTTGATTTAAACAGTGAACATTCCCTGTTGAACAGTGAATAAGAGCGGATGTGAAGAGGAGCCACCCAGCTTGGCTAGGCTAGTTGTGTTCAACAGTAGTGTGAAACCTGAAGGAATTGTTGTCCTTTTTTAAGCATGTCCTCAGTCTGGGGGGGGAAAAAAGAGAGAAAAGGGAGTACAGCTGAAGAGAAATGAGAGGATGGAGCAGTTGGAAGAGAAAAATTTTTGCATCCAAGAAGAAATTGTAGTCCAGAGAAAGTAAAGCAGTTTTCTCTTCCTTACTGAGGAAGGATTGAAAAGGGAACGAGAAAAGCCCACTACTGAATCCAGGTTGCAAAAGGAGAGAAATATTCTTCACCACTACAAACAAGCAACAACTGGCTAGAAATCAGAGCCAGTTCTGCCTAGTGGTTAAAGCACCATCTAGTCCTACCTTAGGCATGAAAGCTGAATGGGTGACTTTGGGCCAGTCACTCTCTTCTCTCAGCCCAATTCACCTCATAGGTTGTTCCTGTGGGGGAGAAAGGAGTTCTTAGGCATTTTCACTGCTTTGAGTTATTCATAAAAATAAGAAAGGCAGGATAAGAAATCTAAGTAAAAAATGCCAGGTATGAAATTTGGGGCAGTTCTAGGAAACAAACATAATATTATAATAAAAAAACTCTATCATGGGCCACCAATTGCCTATCTATGCTACACAGAGACAAAGAGGAGGAGGAGGAATTCAGTAACACTGGGATAATCACCCTTTCAATTATTTATTTATTGAAATTAAGAGCATGTGAACTTCCTATTGACTAGGAAATAAGTCTCCCTTAACTTAATGGCCTACTTTCTGAATAGTCCTGAATAGAACTGGATTAGGTTTAACGGTGCCTTTCACGGTTATGGACTGATTAGTTCATACATCTTTTAGTCATTATTTTTCAGGAACTTGACCCACCAAAGAGTCAGAAAGTGCATTTAGGCTAGATGGTTGTTTTTGCTGCTCCATTGTTTGAAAGACGAGTTTCTCTGAGAGCAGAGTAGATAAGTAAATTCAAACTCTTTTTGGTTCCCAGTAGCTGCTCCCATGGGCCTCATAGTCCTTTTCTGTGAAGACTTATACAGCTACTCTCCATTTCAATCTCCCCATGGAATATAAAAACCTATACTTGTAAAATCAAAGGTTTTCAGTCCAGGAAATATACTTAGCTGTTAAATAGATTTTCCTCTCATTTAAAGGAACATCAACAAGGAAAGCATGTGTACAGAAAGCCTATCTGTAAGACGGTGAGCAAAGGGGCCTTTTGAATAGCATTGTGCCTCAGAGAAGAGTTCCAAAAAATCCATTAAGCTCCCCAGGACAAATGTCTTTTTAAAAGGCTAGACAACAATAGCCTCCTGATGAGATTAACACCCTTTTCCAACTCTTTCAAGGATTGCTATCAGGGAAGGGATTCCCCCCCTCCCAACACCCTTTTCTAATCGAAGAATGTGACTTCAAAATCAGGCCATAACTTAAATTGTCAGCTGCACTTTGTTGCACTGTCAATTGTTGTTCATAAGCTATGTAAATAAATCTCAGTATTGGAAGCTACAAAACAGGCATCAAAACACAATATATTGTGCTAAGATGCAGTGATTTTTTCCCCCCTGAACACCAATCCTGACATTAACCCTTCAGGCGACCAGACCACGATTCCCAATTAGGAAAGTGCAATTGGATCTAGCTGGATGATTCTGGAGCAGACTGAGGTGATTCGCAACAGATTTTTATGTACCGCCCTTATTTGCTTTATTCTTTGTATCAAAATTCTGCCTGAAACTTTGATCCTTGCTTCCCCCCCGCCCCCTTTAGAACTCAGCTAATAGTTCTGCTCTCAGTACAGAATGACCTAAATAATCAGGCCAACCTTTGGTTTCCCCAGATAGATTATCAGTGGGTGAAAGAACTTGCACTTCGACACATCTTTTATTTGGAACCATTGTGTGGTGATTTTTGTATGTGTGAACTGTTTCAGATGGCTAAGAGCATAGTCCAGGCAGATGTGCTTTCTTTCAGGTCATGAGCCGGCAGAAAAGCTGGCACACTGTGAACTGCCCTCACTGACAATCCGTATTCTGCTTAAGCTATGAGGCTAGCAATTTCTGTTGTCCTTAGATTTTACTTATTTATTAGATTTGGTAAGGTCGCCCAACTCCAAAAAGACTCTGGATGGCTTACAGCCTCTCCAATGCATATGTTAAAAACATAATTAAACACTCCATGGCTGCCCAGACTAAAACAACACGATTGGTTTCACAGATGGCCTAATCCCAGTCAAGAAAAGTAATTGGTGGATTTCCCAACTTTGTTCTTCAAACAAATATCATCTTTCTGTGGGAAAAGAAGAATAGAATAGAATAGAATAGAATAGAATAGAATAGAATAGAATAGAATAGAATAGAATAGAATTATTTATTGGCCAAGTGTGATTGGACACACAAGGAATTTGTCTTGCTGCATATGCTCTCAGTATACATAAAAGAAAAGATACGTTCATCAAGAATCATAAGGTACAACACTTAATGATAGTCATAGGGTACAAATAAGCAATTAGGAAACAATATCAATATAAATCATAAGGATACAAGCAACAAAGTTACAGTCATACAGTGCCTTCATTTATAAACAGATAGGGATGGACCTGAGACTGTAGGTTGGTTCAGTTAATTTTTGATAGGCCTTTTACTGAACAATTAGAGGCTGTTGTGTTTTAATAATCTAATTTTAAATTAAATTTAAAATTTAAGGTATAAAATTTAATACCTCCTCTAAGGTATTTTTGCCCTAAAAGAGGGGGATATATATGATATATATGAGATTTACATGCACATTTGAGGGAGTTCGGAGGTTTCAGAGGTATAGAAACATATACTGTATATATTTCACATTTCAAAACCTCCCAAATATATTACACATTTCTAAACCTCCGATCTCCCGCAAATGTAAATATATAATATTCCATTTTCCCTCTTTGACTTGACTTACAAACATAATTAGGGCCAGAATTTCCATTGCTAAGCAAGGTGGTTATTAAGTGAGTCACACCTGATTTTACAACCTTTTTTTTGCCATGGTTCTTAAGTGAATCATTGCAGTTGTTATGTGTATCATGCAGTTGTTAAGCAAATCTGCCTTCCCCTGCTGAGTGTGCTTGTCAAATGCCAGCTAGGAAGGTTGCAAATGGTGGTCACATGACCATGGGATACCAACTGTTGTAAACATATACCAGTTGCTCTGCACTCAAATTTCAAATTTGTGGGGATGCTGCGATGGTCATAAATGTGAGGACCACTCATAAACCAATGCCATTGTAACTTCAACCTTCCATTAAATGAATGGTTTAAGTCAGGGGTGGGTTCTACTTACCTTTACTACCGGTTTGCAATGGGGCCGTGCGTGCGCACACGTGCTCTTCTGGCACAAGCACAGAAGCTTCTGCACATGCGCAGAAGCATTTTCATGATGTCAGGGTCAGTAAGCGGAGCCTCCCGCTGGTTTTACTATCAGTTCTATAGAACCGGTGCGAACTGGGGATAACCCACCATTGGTTTAAGTTGAGGGTTACCTGTAAAACTCTTGAATTTATAATATTGATACTTGGAAGTATTAATATCATTAATGGGTTTAACATTCTTTCCAATTTTATCACAGTCTGCTCAAAAGTGAAATAGCTTTGGGAGTTTGGAATTTTTATAGATAGTTTCTAATCTTGAATTTCAAAACAGTTGAGTAGAGTTCAACTGGACTTGAATCATGACCCCCTTTGAATTTTAAATACAAATCAAACCAGAGATGATTCACACTGGTCTAAGGTACACTTATTATGCCTAGCATGGTAACTTCTTAGTGAATATATTGGTCAAGACAGCAAGAGATTGTAAACAATATCACGATAAAAACCAAATTAATTGAAGAGCTGGAATCTATCCCTGTGATACTGAAAGACAACACATTGTATCATTTGTTTTAAAAATAAATATAATGCGGGATCAAGTAGATTACATAGGGAATCCATTATATCAAATTCCATATGGATTATTATACAAGGAAACATGAATTAAATTTCTTGAATTCTGTACTCATAACTATATCATTATTTTAAAATAACACATTATAAAAAGTATAGTGATTAATAGAGCTGTAATAACAAGCAATTACAGTTCAAGTAGAAGACTGTAATATGATAGAAATCATTTCCCTAAAGACAGAAACTGGGAAAGTAATAAAAACTATGATTACCCATACAAAATTACCCTAGAATACTTTATGTATATTCTTATCAGAACTATTATACAAAGCTTTATAATTAAAAACTATAATTTTCCATACTTCATTCTTAATGCTTTTGTTCACTTGCTGGAACATAGCACAACAGATGATGGGAATTTAAATTCAGTCGGTGGGCAAAACAATACATTTTTCATTGTATTCAGCTTAAACTGTCGGGAAAAAATGTCTTTTTTCAATACAATTGGAAAACCACTTTGCACATTCAATATGCCAGTTGGCTAAATTTTCATAAACTGTGTTTAATATCAAACATGAATGCCAACAAGGTTTTTAAAAATATTGCATTAATACTCCTCTGTTATTGTTAACATATTTTCCAAGAATCCAGCTTTTCTTTTACAAAAAAAGAAAAAGCAAACGAGGAAGAGGACGGTGAAACAAAATTTTAAGCAATATTTCCACTGTGTTTAAGAGAAGTGAAACATTATTCAGATCCTTCTTCATAAAATGCTTGACAGCATGTCTTATGTAAAAATAATTAAGCTTTTTAATAAATTCCAGTGTACCATACTGACAGTTATAAGCAATGCTGACGTAAATATAAAAAGAGATGATGACACCCCAAAAGGCCCATCGTGTGATAGAGATAGATGCATGTATTAATTTATGTTTTTCCCTCTGTCCATTTTTTTAAAAAAATCCAATTCTTTTCATACTATTGATAAAGAAATAGCAATCTGTCAACAAGAAACAAAACAAATGACATCCATACCCATCCGAACCAGAGAAATTAAATACACTATTGCAAGCCGGAAAATTTCATGTAATACCAGTTAAAATGACAACCCAAATAGGAAAAAAAATGAGGTGGCAAACACAATTGAATTCACCAGGACTCGAATGCTAATTGCCTTGAGCAATGCCTTAAATTTCGGTGCCCTCCATATTCTAATCCATTCCATACATAAAAAAATATGAGAGTTTGAATATTTTATTTTATTTAGAGAATTTATATGGCTGACCACTAACTGGCAAGATATGTTCTTGTCAAAACCTAAGATCATGTCAATGACTTTCTTCTCATTCATTCCTAATTTTTGAATGCCACTATTAGCTGTTAAAATACAAGGAAATAAAAACTTTTACTTTGTGAATCCTTTTTACCTGAATATTCATCTTGTACAACATGGAATGTATGCCTCAGTGAAAAGTAATGTAAACTCCATTGAGCATCCCCATATCTCGGTACAAGTTGAACTGCTGTATAGATTGAACCAACTGTAGATCTGTTCTTCATCCATGTGGGAGATAAGAGTTTGCAAATCACTAAAATACCTCCCTCTTTATTATCCATATTAGTAGGACAGTATATCAATCTATCATTTTTTTCTTTTTCTTTTTCTTTTTATGTAGAAAAAAAATGTAGAAAAGTTCACATCTTATGTTATATAACTGTTAAATTTGCCATTATCTTGTATTTTTTTAATGTAAACTATCCTGTTTTTGTTTTGTCTAGTGTAATTCCTCCGGCTGTAGATTTTTCAGATGTAAATTTTTCAGATGTAAGACTTCTGTTTGACCCTGACTACCACTGTTGTCTGCAATATTCAGAAGTGCAACACTTTGTAGTCTTT
The DNA here is from genome assembly GCF_029215685.1 of Pituophis catenifer annectens. Lineage (NCBI taxonomy): Eukaryota > Metazoa > Chordata > Lepidosauria > Squamata > Colubridae > Pituophis > Pituophis catenifer. The sequence continues at coordinate 214,642,938 of NW_027256882.1, forward strand.
AAAAAAAAAACCCAAACAAACAAGAATTTTGATTGGAGAAAGACAGATGCTCAGATTTGCTTATAGAAAAATCCATGGTGAAATTGCAGATGATATTGTTACAATTTAGAAACTGGAAGACTCTTATGTTTGCGTTTAGCAATGTTAAAGTGTATCTGAAAGCAACTGGGAATAAAGATAGGAAACAAAGCAAACAAAGAAAAAGGAAATCTTGAAACAACAGTATACATTTAAGATGTCCCTTCCCAGAAAAGAATAGGAAGGAGTTACCTTGTCAAAAGTTGACTTTGAATATAGTTCATCGAGCTCTTATTAATTCAAAGATGCAACATGGCCTCTAATTATGATTTCTTTATCTTCTGTAGAGTACTTCATCTGGCCACATATTCAAAGCAATGCCTATAATGTTTGTTTGTTTGTTTGTTTACTTATTTAGTTTGTCAAACATGTACGAAATACCAGATATAAGTATAAACCAGTGGTGGGTTTCTACCGGTTCGCCCCGGTTCAGGCGAGCCGATAGTGGCGATGGTGACCTGAGAGTGAACTGGTTCGCTCCGACTGTCAAGTGGGCTCTCCCGCCCGCCCCTGCACTATAGCTAGCTATATTCATTAGTTTTTAGCCCAGCTGATAGGCGCTGCAGAGCGGATTGCCATGCCTCAGCTGTTCTGCAATGCAATGTGCTTGCGCAGAGGACAAAGTGCAAAGCATGTGCATGAAGCAAACTGTTTGTAACACTGGCTGAAACCCACCACTGGTATAAACATGGATATGAACACAAGAAATGGGTACAAATAAATGGAGACAGTAGGACAGGGATGGTAGGCACGCTGGTGCGCTTATACACGCCCCTTACAGATCTCTTAGGAATGGTGTGAGGTTCACAGTAGACATTTTAAGGTTAAAGTTATGGGGGTTTGAGGACGTAAGAATAGAGTCAGGTAGTGCATTCCAGGCATTGACCACATTATATTAATGTTTGTAGTGAATTAATTCTTTAGATCAGTTGAGAAACTCTCAAACCATCTCAAGAACTTTTTTATCAGTCCAGAAAGGTTTTTTTTTTTTTAAATCTAGAAAAAAATGTGATCGGGACATCCATAGCAGAATAGGTTTTTAGTCAAAGAATTCTCCAGACATACAAACTGGATTTAGCAGATAAAGGTGGTATTTATTGCACTAAGAATTCTCTAGTATCTTTCTGGGAAGAAGTACTAAGAGATAATTGGGTCTCTCGCTTTTGCAAAATATCAAGCATTTAAAATCAAACTTACTTGGGTTCTTTGTGCGATAGATTCCACGAAATCATTTTGTAAATCTTCAGTTGCTAATTTGATGACCAATGAGGATTCCCCCCCACCCCAAAAAAATATACTTTAGTACAATTTGCAGATGGAGGGGGGGTGTGATTTGACATGGCTGGCATCTCTTGTGGGATACTATTACAGAAAAAGAGTAGTTGATGATTGCTTTAAACACACACCTATACATTCACAAAATATATAACTCTATTTATATTCTACAAATGCTATATGTTAAGAGGTGGCTCAGTGCATTAAAGATTCTGGAGAAGGTCTGTGCTCTGGCGGTTCAAGTCCTAGCACTGCATGACAGGGTGAGCTCCCATTACTTGCTTCAGCTTCTGCCAACCTAACCGTTTGAAAGCACAATACATGCAACTAGATAAATAGGTACCACTTTGGTGGGGAAAATAACAGTATTTCATGTGGAAGTAAGAACTCAACCGGTGACTTACCCGAATGTGACATCCGAATGTGAGGCAACATTGGTGGAGGGAAAAAGTGTCAGGTGATGCTGCAGAATGTTGTTAGCCATTCTGAGTATGGAGCTAGTTTGTGCCCTGTGGTGCACTTGCGGATTGCGCGCAAGTGTGAACTGAATGGACTAGCTAGCAGTATTAGGTAGCCAAACAACTACTCTCTATTAACACTGTATTCTCCTAGCTAATGTACCACTGCCATATGCTTAATAACTAAACTATATGATACTCAATATACTCAAGAACACATTCTCATGTGTTGTCATGAACTACTATTAAGTAAGTCTCTTTATGGGAACCGATGGTCAAATAAAAGAGCTCTGTATTAGACGGAAAGAAAAATTAAATAAATATAATGTCTCACCTCTGTTCTTGTAAACTATCATTTCCTTTCCCAATATTTCAATGTCACCAAAAGTCAATGTAGATGAATGAATAAATAAGGGAGAAAGGCAGAAGCAGAGAATGCCTGTTGTGGAAATATGATCATGTTCTGTAGATTCTCCAATTAAAATGCATGGCTCACCTAAGCTTCAGATTTTCTTTCTTTCTTTATTGGTTTTCCTTCCAAGTTGTAGATACCTAATATTAGGCTTTGATAGAATTCCCAAGTTTTATTCCTTTCAAAAAGGAAATATTTTCTTAGGTTAGCCTAGATACTGTAGCTAAACTTTTGAAAGAGAACATGTTTCAATGGTAGTTAAATTTTAAAAAGATGCATATTTCAAATGTCAGGACAAATTATCCAGCAATGTTACTGTCAATTGAGTGTACAACACTCTCAAAATTGTAACATTTTGATAACAAACTGATCTATTTATTCAAGAGCAGGAACATTTTGATCCTGAATGTTCTGCAGTTCTATAGCATTTCCTGTCGCATTAGAAAATGCCAGCAACATTTCACTAGAAGCAAAACTGAATGTTTCCCTGGGGTAAAATATCAGAATTCAGGTCCTAACCAAAGCCAGTGCAGTGATAGCTAGGCTTCTAAAATTTCTCAAGAGGGTTTTCAGTGCTTAAGGGACGATAATTTGTACCTCAAGTAATATTAGGTGAAATATATGATAGTATTCCAGGATGCAAACAAAATATTTCTATAAGGTTACATTTTTTTTTCTTTATGGATACCAAACCTAAGAAAAAAGATACAGATGTAGATCTTCAACGAGAGATTAATTTTAATTCTTCTGCCCAGGTGAAATGCTCACTGTCAGATCATTCACCTTTTCTCTCTGTCCTGAGAGACTCATTCTGAAATCCCAAACTGCACCATTTCAGGCTTCTATAGGAGCAGGTCTTGAATACACAGAGTTACTGCAGAGCAAAAGTAATGGGGAAAGTCATTTTCTGGACTTGTTGAAATGACCTTTTGCTCAGGTTTAATGCCAATGCTGCCTATAGGGATAACACATTTCCATGTGGGCAGGTGGAGCAGGGATACAGACATGGAGTTTTAAAGGTTGATGGAATTACAAATCTTCCTAATGCTGGTCACTTTGAATACATGAGACAAGGGATACTTTAAAGGCAAACTCCAGGCAATAATTTTTAAAACATTCCACATTGGGGGTTCTGTATGAATTTGTTCCTGGGTGGAGGGATGACATTAGATTCTCTGAATAACTGGGGGATGCCATAAGACCACGAAATTCCCCAAAATGAAGAATCAGTAGCAGACATTTTGAGTAGTTCAGAAAACCGATAGCGGAAATTTTGAGTAGTTCGGAGAACCGGCAAATACCACCTCTGGCTGGCCCCAGAGTGGGGTGGGAATGGAGATTTTGCAATATCCTTCCCCCAGGAGTGGGGAGGGAATGGGGATTTTGCAGTATCTTTCTCCAGCCACACCCACCAAGCCACGCCCACAGAACCAGTAGTAAAAAAAAAAATTGAATTTCACCACTGCCCCAAATTACTGAAATTGGACAGATACAGCAAAAAAAGCCCTGACTTCTTGGCTAGCCAGTGAAAGAAGAAAAATCTCATTTTGAAATTTTCTCTACATAAGAGAGAGAATGCTACTGAAAGAACCTAACTGCAGAGTAAGAAGGCCAGCTCTGAGCTTTTCCCCATGCAGTTGAAAGCTTTTATTTATCTCAGATAGAAATGTTTTTGAGGTATTGGAGGCCAGGATATTTAATAAATGTGACATGAGCTCATTCAGTGTGATCAAGAAATGGGAAAAAGCTTGTCAGTGCTCCATTGGTGCTGATTGCCAAGCTTATTTCCTCCAGTGGTTGCTTGTTTATACCTCAGAAGAAGGTTTTCTGGATCTCTGAAGCAATCCCCACTAAATTATGTTTCATACCATAAAAGAACCAGATGATTTCACCTGATCAGTTGGGATCAGACAAAGGACAATAGATCAATTCCACTTCTCTTCTCTCTATATACCAATGACTGCATCTCAAATGATCCATCTGTTAAACTACTGAAGTTTGTAGATGATACAACATTGATCGGTCTCAGTCGAGACAATGATGAATCCGCATGCAGATGAGAGGTTGAACAACTAGCCTCGTGGCGCGATCGGAACAAACTGGAACTCAACACACTCAAAACTGTAGAAATGGTGGTAGACTTAAGGAGAAACCCTCCCATACTACCACTTCTTACAATATTAGACAACACAGTATGAACAGTAGAGACCTTCAAATTTCTAGGTTCTATCATATCTCAAGACCTAAAATGGACACCTAACATCAAAAATGTCATTAAAAAAGCACAATAAAGAATGTTCTTTCTGCAGCAACTCAGGAAGCTCAAACTGCCCAAGGAGCTGCTGATACAGTTCAACGGAGGAACTACTGAGTCTGTCATCTGCACCTCTGTAACTGTCTGCTTTGGTTCTGCAACCTAACAAGACAGACACAGACTTCAGAGAATAATTAGAACTGCAGAAAAAACAATTGCTAGCAACCTGCCTTCCATTGAGGACCTGTATACTGCACGAGTCAAAAAGAGGGCTGTGAAAATATCTACAGACCCCTCACATCCTGGACATAAATTGTTTCAACTCCTACCCTCAAAAAGACGCTATAGAGCACTGTACACCAAGACAACTAGATACAAGAACAGTTTTTTCCCAAACGCCAACACTCTGCTAAACAAATAATTCCCTCAAACTGTCAAACTATTTACTAAGTCTGCATTACTATTACTATTAATCTTCTCATCGTTCCTATCACTCATCTCCTCCAATTTGTGACTGCATGACTGTAACTTCTTGCTTATATCCTTGCGATTTATATTGACACTGATTGTTTCCTAGTATGATTTGATTGCTTATTGTACTGTATGACTGTCACTGGGTGTTGTGCCTTGTGATTCTTGATGAGTGTATCTTGTCTTTTTATGCATAGTGAGAGCATATGCACCAAAGACAAATTCCTTGTATGTCCAGTCACATTTGGCCAATAAAGAATTATTCTATTCTATTCTATTCTATTCTATTCTATTCTATTCTATTCTATTCTATTCTATTCTATTCTATTCTATTCTAAAAAATTCTTCCCTTCTGTACTTTGGGGGCCAAGGAGAAGGGCCAAGGAGTATACTCAGCAGACCCACCAAAATGTATTAGTGAGCAGCGTGATTCAAAATTTTTTACTACCGGTTCTGTGGCTATGGCTTGGTGGGCGTTGCATGGCTTGGTGGGCATGGCTTGGTGGGTGTGGCAGGGGCGGGATACTGTAAAATCTCCATTCCTGCCCCACTCCAGGGGAAGGATACTGTAAAATCTCCATTTCCTTCTGATCAGCTGGGACTTGGGAGGCAGATGGGGGCGGGGCCAGTCAGAGGTGGTATTTACCGGTTCTCCAAACTATTCAAAATTTCCGCTACCAGTTCTCCAGAACTGGTCAGAACCTGCTGAATATCACCTCTGGAGCAGCCATGGAGAGGTACTCTTGGCCTTCCTCCCCCTCTTCTCTGGACTTCTGGAAAATCTGGTCATTCTCATGCCAATGAAGTATAGTGTGTGCACAACATCATCCTACCATCATCCTACCATTCTCAAAGTAATTTAAAGCCTGTCTTCAATAATGATGGTTTGATTATTCTAGAAGATCCTGTAGGTTACATGTGTTTATCTACCAATTCTCAACATTCAAGAATGTATTTAAAAAAGCCACACCAGTCCATCTTATTCCTTACTCCTGATATCTGTGATTTGTCATTGGTTGGTTTTTCAATCACTTTTTTCTTCTTTTCCCCCCTCTCTCTTCACAGTATACTATCCCCTGCCTAAATATTGCATAAAAGCTGGTTTTTGAGCTCTTTTTTCCCCTACTGATTCCTTTAAATTCCTGATTTTCAAGGTTAAGAAGTGGGTGCCAGCTACCCTATCTTGCTTCTCCAACACAGAGATACACTTACTTAAACTTTAAGACAATGTTTTCTACAGAGCATTCACCCTCTTTCCCAAAACCTAAACTGTACCTACTATCTAATTGTTATTACTCTTTAGGAGAAAGACTGAAGGAGCCAGGGAGAGTCAAATGGAGAACTAGTCTGGAATCCCTATTTGGCCACAAGAGGGCAAAATACAACCCCACCTTGAATACTGCTGTTGTTAAATAGTTTCATCCAGGTGCATAGCATCAGTCTGAAAAGTTTTTGGTGTATAGGTGTAATGACACAGCTAATTGAACTCTTCACGTGTGTGTCTGTCTGTTTGTGCCTGACATATCCAGGGACATTGATTGCTATTCTCACAACATTATTTTAAATGTTGTTTTCCCAAGAAATGCTCTTGCTTCACTGAATTCTAATCTCCTTTAAACTGCCACTTTCTATTGACTTTTACTTCCTCCTTTGATGCTTGATGTTACTTTTGAGGTTTATATTTGCTCTGGGATATGTAGAGGTTTTTTTTTTTTTTTTTTTTTTTAAAGATCTTGTTAGCCTACTGGTTCCTGTAAGAAGATACACCCAACCATTGTTTAGACTGCATTTTTAAATGCCCTCTGCAACAGACTTTGCTTGCTTATTCTTTAATTTCAATTTGAAAAAAATACTACCCATTCTAAGCATTCTAAATTTAAGCAAACTGTAAATCTATCTAGAATTATAAAAATGGAAAGATTAGTGCTTGGATCATCGTCACAATACAGAAATCCAAATTAAAGCATCTCTGGCAGATGGTTATTTATCCTCTGCTTCAATACCTGAAGTGCAGTGCAAGACAGACAACCACCACAATCGCTAGATGGCTGGGAAATTTTCTTAACCATCCTCATTGCTTTTTACTCTGAGGGTATGGGGGAACAACCTTGGTAGGCAGGAGGAAGATCTACAGTAGGGTTCTCAAACTCGCAGCCCACGGGCCAGATGCATCACATGCTGGCCATGCCCACCCCTGGTTTAGCAAAGGGGAGAAAAGTCACGTCACATGACGACAACGTGACACTGCGGGTTTCATCAGCATTTCACCAAGGGTGAAACACTCCCAGTTTGGACTGGATTGCCCAATCCAGTAGCGATGGGGGGCGGTTTCAGAGAACTGGTAGCAAAAATCCCTGTCCCCCCCATGCCCAGCTGAGCCACACAATCATCAGAGGCTTTTTTTTTAACTTTTAAAAGCATTTTTTCTACAACCTCTTTGGCCGAAAAAATGCTTTTAAAAGTAAAAAAAAAGCCTCTGATGATGGCGCGGCTCAGCTGGGATCGTCAGAGGCTTTTAAAAGCATTTTTTTCTGCAACCTCTTTGGCTGAAGAGGTTGTAGAAAAAAAATGCCTTTAAAAGCCTCTGACAATCCCAGCTGAGTTGCCTGATCATCCAAGGCTTTTAAAAGCATTTTTTTCTGCAACCTCTTAAGGTTGTAGAAAAAATGCTTTTAAAAGTAAAAAAAAAAAAAGTTGGCCACATCCACCCAGTCACATTACCCCACCACCACCAAGCCATGCCCACAGAACCGGTAGTAACAAACTTTACATTTCACCACTTGTTTAACCTCCCTGATCTACAGCCTAAGCAATGGTCTAATAAAAGGCAGCTCAGGAGGAAAAGCATGGGAAGAATTTGAGAAGGGACTCTCGTATGTCTTCTGGACACTAAAAAGAAAGAAGGGGAGAAATATTTCCAATCCTGCAAAATCTTGTTTAAATGTAACTTTACAATGACCACCCTAATGATGCCCTTGACGTGATGTCCCAGGGCCTGGAGGCCGTGCAGATCTGGATGGGGAGAAACAGGCTTCTGGCGTCCCGGTATAGTCAGCTGGTTCCATCGCTGACTATTGGGGGGTGAGATCCTGGCCCCCTCAGAGAGGGCTCGCAACTTGGGTATTCTCCTGGATGCAGGCTGTCTCTGGAAGATCACATGACGGCCGTGGCCAGGTGAGCTTTCTATCAGGTTTGCCTGATGCACCAGTTGCGTCCCTTTCTGGTCCGGGATGCCCTGCGCATGGTCACTCATGCCCTCGTCACGTCCTGTCTGGACTACTGCAACACTCTCTACATGGGGCTCCCCTTGAAGAGCACTCGTAGGCTCCAACTGGTCCAGAATGCGGCCGTGCGGGTGGTTATGGGTGCGACTTGGCGCACCCACAAAACACCCCTCCTGTGCGAGCTGCACTGGCTCCCGGTGGTCTTCCGGGTGCGATTCAAGGTGTTGGTCACCACCTTTAAAGCGCTCCATGGCTTAGGACCAGGATATATATGAGACCGCCTTTTGCCATCAACAACCTCCCACCGGCCGATATGCTCCCACAGAGAGCCCCCTCAGGGTGCCGTCGGCCAAACAATGCCGACTGGCGACACCCAGGGGGAGAGCGTTCTCTGTGGGGGCACCAGCCCTCTGGAATGAGCTGCCCCTAGAGCTTCGTCTTAGCCCCGACCTGCGTACTTTTCGCCGCGCCCTTAAGACCCTTCTGTTTCAGCAAGCCGGACTGGCCTAATATGAATTTTAAATGGGTGTATGTGTGTTTTTAAATTGAGGGCCAATTTTATATATTCAATTTTAATTGGTTTTAAATTTTATAAATCTATGTGTTTTTAATATGGCTGTACACCGCCCTGAGTCCTTCGGGAGAAGGGCGGTATAGAAATCTAATAAACTTTCAAACTTTCAAACTTATAATAAAGACAATGCTCGTGTTCTTGGTTGTGCTTCTTGTCTGGACTATCTGGAAGGCCTAACATTAACTGAATGTGCTACTGTTTGTCTGAATCCTCCTTAAAGTGAGTTACTCAGAACAGAACAGTGGGTTTGACCAATGCTGAGTAGAGTGGAACCATTACTCCCTGTGATTTAGAAATTATATTTCCAAAAGTATGTTTGTTGACTTTGTTGGCAGCATATGACTAATTCCAGTTCAAAGATCCTTTTTCATACCTACTATTAGTAGATATTTTTCATATCTACTACTACTACTACTATGTTGTATGTGAATGCATACAACGTGAAACAGAAAGCCTATCTGTGAGTTGCTAGTTATAGGTACAAATGTTAGTCTTGGCAAAACATGGCAAAAGTAACAGCATGGCGTCATTAATCAAGAAACTAGCAACATTTAAAAGTATTCTTCCCCATATATTCAGTAAGTTTCTAATACAGAAATATTTAAGAGCAGTAAGAGTACCCTACTTTTATAAATTAAATAACAGAGCGTAAATAACAAACTGAATCTAATTCTTCATTTTAGTATTGTATGGACAATTCTCTTAGATAATATGAAAAGGGACTTTATTCAAGCAGGATTCTTTTAAAAAGACATTTATCCTAGTTAATATAAGGGTTTTAAAAATTCTCCTTTGAAGTTATAACTTCTTTAATCTCACTTGTAAACTTTCTCTCTCCCCTTTTTCTTCTTTCTCACGCACAGAAACTCACTATCCCTGTGTTACTGTATACAGTGGGAAAAAGTTCTGCAATGAGCTTGATAAATTTCAAATCCCATAAATCTTTGCCCTTGGACTTCAACACCTTCATTAACCCGCTATTATGATGTTCTAGGACAGGGGTGTCAAACTCACATCATCACGGCGGTGTCACGTGGCATATTGGGATTTCCCCCCACCCCCTTCACTAAACCAGACATGGGCGTGGCCAGCATGTGACAGAGTTTGACAGCCCTGTTTTAGGATGTTTTGCTGCCAGGAATTCCTCTATGTACAAGCGACGAATTCTATAACATAAATGCTACAACATGAAATGAACATATCATGAACTGCTGGGCCAGCCCAGAACTGCTGTCCAGCCCAGAACTGCTGTCCCATTGCAACTTCAGCTTCACTATGCCATTGGAAAAACTATTATTTGGTCTACTAAAACAGGTCTGTTTCTATCCCACAGGAAGCCAAGATGGAATTGGCAGCTCTAGGAAGCAGATCACCAGATCACCATGTTATAAACCAGAAGCAATGGACATGCAATTTTACCACACATCCGCACAAATTTATTGAAATCTTTATAAAGGCCTAATTGCCTCAGAGCCATTGATTTGTCCACAGATTAAGACCTGAAAGCAAGATGTTTTTATAGATGCTACTGCTTTTAGAGACCTCTTTGTTGACAACCTAAATCTCTCCTCAAGTATGCTATTGATTTGATCTTCTTTCTCCACCCCCTAAACTTTAGAAGAACAATTAAGGCCTATTTTTCACAGCTGGCTGTTAAGTGTTAAAGAGTTTAGTAATATATAATATTAGTCTATTTCAAGGCATTGTTGATTTGTTTTGTTCTATCATTTATTTTCTAAAAAAAAAAAGAAACCCATCTGTTTGGTACGTTAGTACTTTTTATGTTGATAGATATTGTGAGCTAGTAATGAAAATTATAAATTATACCAATTTATCTCCAACATATGGTTTTTAGGTCTCCTTGAGCACATCCAACAAAGGGGAGGCCATCACTGTTCTGGTTAATTGGTTCCAATGTTGAATTGTTCTTATTGTTAGTTCTTTTTCTTCCTTATATTCAATCAGAATCTGCCTTCCTATAACTGAAATCCATTACTCCATGTCCAGAACTATAAGGTGATAGAAAACAGGTCTTGACCTTCTTCAGTGTGAATATGTTATCCATATTGGAAGATGGAGGACACAGATTAATTTCACCATTACTCCATTCCATGGAGGAAGAGAATGGGGTCAGGGCAATGTTGCCAGGCCCCGTGTGGTTTAGTGTATGACCTCTGACCCACAACTAAATGTTCCCCACTTCTGATTTACAACACTTGATTCAGTTCAATGTTTTTGTGACAGCTTATCATAAACAGTGACTGACTGATTCAAGATTTGTTCAAAAGCTTTAGAGCAATGATTGAAGGGCTCTGTATACTTGCTGGCAACCTTTGTGCTACTCTAGATTTATCAGCTTTATCATATGTTATAATTTTACTTATGAGACTTTTTTTTCCCCCATGAAAATTCCATAGAATTTTTCTTACATAGAAAGGATGTCTTTGAAGGTAGTTCAAAGACCTAGTAAAGGTGATCTCCAATGTTCCTAATTGCCAGTTTTGATACTACTGTGTAATATGCTGACGACTGGAGTTCTTTGAAGCCTTTTCCTATCTGGAACATGAAAAACTCTATAAAACTTTCATTAATTGAATTAGATGATATTCATCATATCAAAAAAAATCTGTTTGTTGAACTAAAGTGAAGGTGGCAGGAAATGTTAGCTTCTGGAAAGTAGAATCCCAACAGACACACATGCACACGCATGCACACACAATTACAATCTTGAAGAAAATGTGGAGACACAAATTGCAAAATCTATTTGCTACTACTCCCAAAGATGCACTACAATTAAAACAGTAATGAAATCTGGTGGTGAAATGAATTTATTTTATTGTTACGAAGTAATAGAAAATACTGATATTACTGTTATCTTCTATAACACACCTCCCTATTTCTTTCTGATCTGGGGGGAAAATGTATGGGAAGAGTTCCTCCATGACCTCCTCCTCTGAGATTGAACTGAATCATGGGAAACCAGAAAAAGTGAAGAAGCTGGCAGTATTTCCCAACCTTAGCAATTTTAAGATCTATAGACTTCAACTCTCAGAATTCAATTCTGGGAAAAGAAGTCCACAGATCTTAAAGTTTTCAAGGTTGAGAAACTGAGCTAGAGAGATGAAGGTAAAAAACAGCCGTATGTGATTCAGCTCTAATTCAAGTTGAGATGTCAGATTTAAAGAAGGCATGATTTTAGTTTAATTAATAGTTAAGGTCTGAGGGCAAAATACTTTATTTGACCAGCTTTTAAAATGAGTTTCTTTTTTTACTTGCCTCTTTGCAGCTTTGGAGCTTGGCCAATGATTACTAATTGTCCCATGTCACTGCATATACTTTGTTGCAGGGGTGCTATTCAGAAGGTTCTGACTGGTTCTGGAGAACCGGTAGCGGAAATTTTGAGTAGTTCGGAGAACCAGCAAATACCATCTCTGGCTGGCCCCAGAGTGGGGTAGGAATGGAGATTTTGCAATATCCTTCCCCCAGGAGTGGAGGGGGGGAATGGGGATTTTGCAATATCCTTCCCCTGGAGTGGGGGGGAATGGGGATTTTGTAGTATCCTTCCCCTGCCATGCCCACCAAGCCATGCCCACCAAGCCACACCATGCCCACCAAGCCATGCCCACCAAGCCACACCATGCCCACCAAGCCATGCCCACAGAACCAGTAGTAAAAAAATTTGAATTCCACCACTGCTTTGTTGCCTCTGACCATTGGGTTTCTGGAACCCAAGAGATCTGGGATAAAGGTTACCATATTTGTCAGCATCTGGAAAGAGATCACTGGCATTGATGGGGACACCAGGCAGAGCAGACATATTGGCAAAGCTTAGCCTCTTCTCAGCAGGGTTCAAAAGAATGCCACTGACTTGCCTTTGTGAGACTTTGTTGCCTATAACTGCTGAATTTTTCTGGAATTCCAGGATGGTTGGTGTAAGCACACTTGAGCTCTCTTAGAAAGGATTCCCTTATCATTACCTGAACCTAATTGCATTAGAAGCTCCATTGCTGGCAACACTGTTATGCTCATATAGAAGTTATTAGAGGCACCAGAATGAGATATAATGCCATAGTCACAACCAGGCAACCACAGAGTAAGAGCTTTGGGATGTGTTCACTAATTATCAAGAGACTTCAACTTGTGAATGAAGGTACATAAATATACATGTCCCAGGTTAATGTTGCAAGATCTAATCTGACTCAGTCCCCAGGATCAAAGGTTTATTCTTCCAAGCTTTTGAGCTCGTGCTGGAGCCCATCATCAGGGAACTTCTCTCTCTCCAGAATAAGTGCAATGGGCTGCTCTATCTGTTGTGTTCATATGGTGCCTGGTGGTATGTAGCTTTTAGTTGTTAATTAGGGTGTTGACGGCTGGCTATGAAGTCACTGATTGTTGTTTCCTTGGACTGCTGCACCCTCAGCTCCTAAGTACTTGATAAGCTGATGGTAAATCAGCACTCCTGTTGACTGTCAAGGGGCCTGTTTTCCAGGTTTCAATAATTTCTCTGGCTATTTTTGTCTCTGCCCGGCCAACAATCGTAGTAGCTACCAAACTGAGTGCCTGTCCTTGTTCATTGCAGGAAGCCTGCAGGAACATGAGTAAGTGGTTAGATGAGGAGAATTCATTGGTAGCCTCACATAGATGAGGATAATTCATTGGTAGCCTCACATAGATGAGGATAATTCATTGGTAGCCTCACATAGATGAGGATAATTCATTGGTAGCCTCACATAGATGAGGATAATTCATTGGTAGCCTCACATAGATGAGGATAATTCATTGGTAGCCTCACATAGATGAGGAGAATTCATTGGTAGCCTCACATAGACGTGTCAGTTTTGAGCCCATATTTAGAGGGATGAAAGCTTAACTGAATGTTCAGGGTTTTTTTGACAGCAGCAATCTAGAAATGCAATATTCATTAGCTGATAAGAAAGGAAAGTTAAGGCTTGTGGCTGTTTACCTGAAAGAACTTCAGAGTTCAAAAACTGAATGACTCCCAGAGAATTTCCTTAGCTTACCCCCACACATACAGATTTGCTTAAGAAGAGACACTTGAAGGGACAAGACCCTGCAGGTTAATCAATAAAACAATTAGCAAATTGCATTAGCAGACAGCATTTCCTCATTTGGAGGTCAGCTGCTCATCACAAGCTCAATCCATAACCCCAATAAGGTTTGGGGGAAAGTCCTATTGTTAGACTTATGAGTCTGTCAAAGATAACTTCAGATCTGAATCTGCCTCAGGCCAATTGGACAAAGGTTGTATGGAGAGAAAGGCAGCTTTGCATGGCTCTTTGGGAAAATATCAGTCTCAGGGCTTCCATACTAATGTGTTCTGTTTTTTAAAAAAGATATCTTTTAAACTGATGCAATCTTACTGACTAGTAGGAGATCTTCCTTCCTTCCTTCCTTCCTTCCTTCCTTCCTTCCTTCCTTCCTTCCTTCCTTCCTTCCTTCTTTCCTTTCCAACTGCAAACTTTTTTGTTGTTTTTGTAGCTGTTACTTGTCACATAACGTTACAATGGGATTGTTTAAGTGTTTCTCTTGGCAATCAAATTGCTAAATCTGAAGGGCCAGTGACTCCCACATAATGGAATGGAATGGAATGGAATGGAATGGAATGGAATGGAGTAGAGTAGAGTAGAGTAGAGTAGAGTAGAGTAGAGTAGAGTAGAGTAGAGTAGAGTAGAGTAGAGTAGAGTAGAGTAGAGTAGAGTAGAGTAGAGTAGAACAGAACAGAACAGAACAGAACAGAACAGAACAGAATAGAATAGAATAGAATAGAATAGAATAGAATAGAATAGAATGGCATTCTCTCTTTCTCCCCCTCCCACTCTCTCTCTCTCTCGTGTGTGTGTGTGTGTGTGTGTGTGTGTGTGTGTGTGTGTGTGTGTATCTTTGCCAAGATTTTGGAGGTGGCTTGTTATTGCCTTCTTTCTAAGGCGGAGAAATAGAGAGTGACTGGCCCAACGTAACCCAACTGGCTTCATGCCTAAGGTGAAACTAGAATTCACATTGGTTGCTAGCTTGGTATGTATGATCTTGGGATAGATCAAACTGGCTCTAAAACAGGAATTAAGACTATTTGTGAGCATAATTATATCCCTCTATATGTAAGTGTCATACAAGGAATTAAGAAATGTATATTACTGTAGGAGTAAAATCTTTTGAGTAAGAGTGATTGAAATTAGAGAAGAAATTTCAGGAGCCAGTTCACTTAAAGGAGTCAGCAGTCCACAAAAGACTTCTGTCATTTGGTTCTGGTTTATATTGTAAGAGAACAGCATCTGATTAGGGGAACAGAAATTTTCCAATTATCCCTGGAGCCATACAACAAAACCAGAAGTCACAGTAACCTATGTGCCTTTATTACAGACTCTGCATCAGCCATTTGAATGCAGTAAGTTGAGGTAGGTTGGCAGAACGGGGAGAAAAAGTCCTAACTCACTGCCTGTAAAAGTGGTTTGACAGAAATTTTAAGATGCGGGAATAAACACAGCAATGGTGGCCTTGGGGTTGTCATTCACCACACAATAAACCTGAAGCAAATTATCTGGGGATGTTTATGTTATGGGAAAGATAGTTCAATTTGCAACTTGTGTGCCTATTTATTACCAAGTGATTCATTGGGAATCACAGTTTGTGATTACCCGGCTCTTGGAAGGGTCAGTGCTATAAAGCCGTCATAAAAAAAAAACAACAAGAAGGAATATTATTTATGTTTCCAAAGTGCAGCGCTCTTGGCTATATAAGCAGTTCAAAGAATGCAAATAAAGGCTTTACGAACAGCCTAAGAAAAGGAAAGCATCGGTGGTTTTGATGCTATGGATTGTACGTGAAGAAAGAGAATTTTTTTAAAAAAACCAATGATAAAGATAGTTAAAGCGGACTTTAAATGTTCTTCCAAGGGCTTCCAGATCTTGTCACTGAGAACAGAAGTAGAATTAATATGGTAATATGGAATGTCTGATTATGGGATTAATTTGGCCAGCCTTTTTCTCTTTCTGAACTCCTCCCTTCCACCAAAATAATATATAATTACCATAGTCATTGCCGGTGTCATCATCCTCATCTTAGCATTAGCAGCTGGGTCCCCATTTGTAAGCACAATTTTTGGTGTGTTTATTCTTGATTCTTTGTGCTTGGCTAATATGGTGAAATTACAGGATGTCAAAAGATGGAAATTACCCTACCTTGCAAGCATACCATCCAGATTGTTTTGGGCCAACTGTCCACTACTTTTTCCTTCTGAGGGAAAACAGAGAAAGAAGACAGATTTCAAAGAAAAGCCATTTCCAAGGTCATTTGGGCAAATCCACTCATTCCCTTTACTGCACTTCCCTCCTGAGTTGGAGCTGGCAAGACGATGCCACTCCAAATCTTGCCCTCCATACTGAGCGCCTAGAATAAATCCACCCAGCATTGCAGTTCATACAGCTTTTAGTACACACTATTCTAAGTCAGTGATTAGCAGTTCCTGTCAGCACTGTCCAATGTTATATACTATGTCATAAAGGTCCTCCAGTCAGCATTTTTCTTATTTTTCTTTCATATTTTTTGGGGTTGTACAGGCCACCCTTCATTTATCAATTGATGCATTGTCTTTAGTTCAGCCTGCCAAGAATGGCAGACTGTTCCACTGGACATAGCAATATAACCAGTATTACAATAACCCCTCCAGAGACTTCCCTCAATTAGCCAAAGCCCACAATAAAGCCAACTTTAGAGGAAAGTTACAAAATAAGTGCACGACTGTGGCTTTCATTTATTTTTATGCCCCCTTTATTTTTATTTTTTTATAAATAACTCAAGGTAGCAAACATGCCTAATACCAGTTTGGTCTAGTGGTTAAGGCACCAGGCTTGGCTATATAGAAAGCAGGAGACCATGAATTCAAGTCCTGTCATAGCTATGAAAGCCATCTGGGTGACTTTGCGCCACTTATTCTCTCTCTGTCCTTTGCATCTTGCAGGCTTGTTGTTGTGGGGAAAATAGGAAGGTATATTGGATAAGTGCATTACCTAGAGTTATTTGTAAAAATAATAAAGGTGGAATACAAATAATAAATAAACAATTATATAATACTCCTTCCTCCTCCTATTTTCTCACAAAAATCAATCCTTTCGAAGCAGGTTGGGCTGACAGAGAGTGACTGGCCCAAAGTCATCCCGCCAGCTTTCATTACCTAGAAACTCACGGTTTCCTGGTTTCTAGCCTGCTGCCTTAACCACTAGACCAGGCATGTACAGCAGGGGTGGGATGCTGCTGCTTTAACAACCAGTTTGGCTAAGGCGCTTGTGCACCAAGCTGAAAATGGAGCATTTAGAAGCTCAGCTACTTACCTTCCAAGTCAGCAATGGTAAGTAGAACAGCAATGGGGGGGAGGGGGGAAATCAGCTGTGCCACATGATTGAGATGAGCTACAAAGCAGGAAATAAAGGACAGGATAAAGCAGCAGTGGGTGGGCGGGGCCAACTGATCGTCACAGCTACAGCTAGTCTGAACCAGCTGAATACCACCTCTGATGTACAGTCCACAGGCTACATGCAGCCCCATAAACATAATAAAAATATTAAAAAATAAAGGAAATTTGTGGTTTATATACATGAATCAGCTTATTTTATTTTATGGGAAAGACACTCTTTGACTCCTCTGATGAGGCCTGTGCGGTATGGTTGAACCTCTGGCACAGCTCTCATCTTCTTCAGAACACAGAAGCCCCACAATCACATCAAGATAGTTTTTTATACAGCCCAAGACAATTCCTCTTCATTCAACGCAGCCCAGCCAAGCTAAAAGGTTGGACACTAGACCAAGCTAGCAATGTTCTGTTTCGAGCACTGAGGAACATCTCCCCCCCACTTCTGAACCGGGATTCAGTTTCTCTTTTCTCTCCTCCTCTGAAATGAAAAGAAAACTGCTTCATTTTTCTGGCCTATTTCCTCTTAAAGCAAAGGTTTTCCTCTTCCCACTGCTCTACCCTCTCATTTCTCCTCAGGTCTACTCCCTTTCCTCTTTTTCAGACTGAGGACATGCTTAGAAAAGGACACTTTCCTTCATATTTCACACTACAGCTAAACCCAAAGAACCTAGGCAAGCTTGGTGGCTCCTCTTCACATCCAGTCTTACTTTAAGGAATATCCACTGTTTGGATCAAACAGTCAATTTACCCATTTAACAATGAAACAAAACAAAAGGGGCCGTGGAGAGTTTTTACCAGGGGTGGGCTCCTGGGGGTTCAGCAGGGTTCGGTTGATCCTCTAGCCAAGGATCGCCGGGGTTTGGCAAACCCGCAAATGCAACCCCTGGCTGGCCATGTCCACCCCTCCCTGCCTCTCCCAGGAGTCTCCATGCAGCCCGTTCATCATTCCAGGTAAGTGCAGAGGCCGCGTGGAGGGTCTGGGAGGGCAAAAACTGGGCCTACCGGAAGTTCCGGAAGTCCAGAAACAGGCCTGTTTCTGGCTTCCAGATGGCCTGTGGACCCCGGGGGGACTGGTTTTCGCCCTTCCAGAGGCTTGAGAAAAGCCTCCGGAGCCTGGGGAGGGTGAAAAATGCCCCCCTGCTATGTTGCAGGCAGCCTACTAGGCCACGCCCACCATTGCCACACCCCCCAGCAACGGGGCAGCGAACCCGTTGCTAAAGAATCTGAAGCCCACCCTTGGTTTTTACTCTTCCTCACAGCCAAAGTAATATTGTGACATAGAGGCAGAAGCTGGGACCAGCTGGAGTGGGGATGATTTCCTGAGAGATCCAGCCTTGATTCTATGGACAAGAGAATCTTGAATCCCCGAACAGAAACATTCACAGTAATCTAGCTTGCTGGAATTCAGATCTAACAATACTTGAATCATCAGTTCATTGGACCAGTAGGAAGGAAAGAATTTTCAAAATTCATCTAAAACAGGGATGAAATCCAGCAGGTTCTGACAGGTTCTGGAGAACCAGTAGCGGAAATTTTGGGTAGTTCGGAGAACCGGCAAATACCACCTCTGACTGGCCCCAGAGTGGGATAGGAATGGAGATTTTGCAGTATACTTCTCCTGCCACGCCCACCAAGCCACACCCACCAAGCCACACCACGCCCACCAAGCCACGCCCACAGAACCGATAGGCTTCTATTGCCAAGGGCAGGGTGGTGATTCGTTTGCAAATGTTTTGTACCAGTGGGCCTGCTGCAGCCAATAATAGAGTGTTTAAAAAAAAAAAATCAAAGAAAGCAATTTCTTTTACAGAAGCAGATGAAGGCAGTTGTTTTTTGTTTTTTAAAAACTGCATTCAGAGAACCTTAGCGTTCATGGGAAGCTTAATGCTGGTTTTAAAGAGTTCAGTAATAATAAGTTTTTTTTCTGAAGTGCTATTTGCTCACTGTTCTTGACCTTGCCTTCTAATGCACAGCTGCAGAGGAGTGTTGGGTTTGTTCCAGGCCATACCTCCAATTTATATGGAATGACAGTATCAGTGGCTCAGCAGTTTTGTCCAATGCCCAGCTGGAGTTCTAGGAGTAGAAATCCTACAATTGATCTTTGAGTGGCATCCCAGCTCTGTACTCAAAAAGTAGACAAATTAAAGTTGGAAGAAAGTTTGATTAATTTCTACTTGATTTTTAGTATGTTCATGTATGTATTCTTAAGACGTCACATTCAAAATTACAATATGGGTGGTCCATTTATTGATTATGTGCCATCAAGTCATTGCCTTAGCAACCACATAGGTTTTCCCTCCATGGTTTTGAAGGCCCTTTGAAGGAGTATATAGATGATGGTGATTAGGTCCCATCAAGTCATTCTTAATTCTTAGGTACATTTTCTCCATGACAATCTCTCCCTAACCTGGTCTATTAAATTTTCCAATAGTGTACTCATCACCACTTTAACTGAGTCCCTCCAACCTGCTGCTGATCTTCTCCTTCTCCTTCTCCTTCTCCTTCTCCTTCTCCTTCTCCTTCTCCTTCTCCTTCTCCTT
The DNA here is from genome assembly GCF_029215685.1 of Pituophis catenifer annectens. Lineage (NCBI taxonomy): Eukaryota > Metazoa > Chordata > Lepidosauria > Squamata > Colubridae > Pituophis > Pituophis catenifer. The sequence goes on from NW_027256882.1 coordinate 214,662,649, forward strand.
CTCCTTCTCCTTCTCCTTCTCCTCCTTCTCCTTCTCCTTCTTCACCTCCACCTCCACCTCCACCTCCTCCTCTTCCTCCTCTTTTCTTCCACCTTTCCTAGCATTAGAGCCTTCTCCAGAAAGCTAGGTCTTTGCATAAAATGTCCACAATAGAATAAATTGACCCTGGAGAGAACTATGAGTTGATTTGTTCAATGATTGATTTTTTTTCTTGAATGGTATTCCCAGGAGACTTCTCCAACACCAGATTCAAAAGTGCCAACACAAAATCCAACTTTCACCATTATACAGGTAATGCCACAACTTGCATTATTCTAATCTTTCTAGATACAGACACATAAAAAAGCCTTGGGTGGCGCAGTGGACTAAACTGCTGCTGTTAAAGTAGCACTTAGCTGCCAGCTGCCTGCAATTACTGCAAGTTCAATTCTCACCAGGCTCAAGGTTGACTCAGCCTTCCATCCTTTCGAGGTAGGTAAAATGAGGACCCGGTTTGTGGGGGCAATAAACTGACTTTGTATAAAATAGAACACCACTCGGGGGGGGGGGGCAAAAAAGCCCTACTAAGCAGGTATATACAAAAGTATGAAGGCTATTGCTTCATGCATTGTAAGCCGCCCTGAGTCTCCGGAGAAGGGCGGCATATATAAATCGAACTAATAAATAAATAAATAACCACATCTGAATATCTTTTCAAGATCTTCATGGCTACTCTACCAAGTGTTGTATATTTCTTGACTGGCGATGTTGATATGAAAAGGTTTCCCAAAGGACAATTTGCAAACAATTCATGTGTTCCTTCAGCTGAAGGTCATTTGTGTTATAATCTTAATATGGGACTCATCTTCTGAGGATAAGCACATGCCTGGGGAGAGTTTCAAAGCTTAACAAAAGGAATCACTTCCATGAGTATAGACCTTGCAGATTCCAACCTGAAAACCTTCAAACCATTTTTAAGCCCACAAGACTGCTTGAATTGCATATTCAGCAGATTAAGAAGTACAGAAGTGTACAATGTTAGGAGCTCCTAGGGAATAAAACTCTACTCAGAAAACAGTAGCATCCCTACATACATACTGGGTGGCATTGATACAACTAGTTCACCATTGGAAAATAACACAGTACGTGGAACACTTGCTTCCTCCCCTAAGACAGACTTCTTAGATGCAAGCCTGGTTGGTAGTTTAGTTTATTCAATTTATAAGCACTCTGATGTCTCCTTTGGACAACTCCTCGGATTCTTCCTTGGAGGTCGGCTCAAGGGAGAATGAGCTCATTCCTGGCACCTCAGGAACTGAGTTAATTAATGACTCTGAATGGCTTGCTGAAAGAAATTTACAGGGGGCTTCATCTGGGGACAGCTTGAAGGGGCAGACGGTCAGTGAAGAGGAGGAGGAGCTGGTGGATCTGAGAGCACGCAGGGCAGAGAAAAGTCAAGAGCAACAGAGATCTGCCAGATTCTTCAGGAGAAGGCCCCGCCTGTCTCGATGGGCTGCACTGGAAAGCTATTTATCACAGCAGGCAGAGGGAGGTATTGCTGGGACAATCTGTTTGGTTTCTGGCTGTGTTCCTGTTTGTTCCTCGTACTTCCTGCTGGACTTTGGAGACTCTGAACTTCTCTTGCCAAATGACCTCTTGTGGGTGTATTTCAGTTTGGTCTGGCGGATTAAGTTTGTTTGGTGGATTTATTTGTTGGAACAACTTTCCCTTGCTTTATGGACTATTGTTCATTGCCTTTTCGACTAACCTTGGCCTGCTTGTGGCTGGATTTATTTGGGGCAGTTCTAAGGCTGGGTGAAGGGAATTGCTGGGGAACATTAATAAACTCTCTAAATCACGTGTGTGTGTGTGTGTGTGTGTGTGTGTGTGTGTGTGTGTGTGCGAGACAGCACAGTCACAGACCAAATAGCCTCCTGGTTGGTACCTCAACATAGTTCTTTACTCAAACTGTTGGTAGTCAGCTTTTTCATTGCTGATTTGGCCAACTTGTTTAACTGCAGTATTGGCATTGCCAAAGGTTGGTGAGGAGATAATGGTACAGATCTTTTTTCCCATTGTATATAAAAGAAGTACTTGTGTAGAAAGGGTTATTTAGCCAGCTGAGGCAATATGCGTGTAAAAAGTTATTTAGCAAGCTTTGCTGATTGCATCATTGTATTGTAAATCACTTTTGCCTGTGAGCCTTTATCTAGATTCCTACTTGTAACAATTAAGATAGGACAGCATGTGCTCCTTAATCTAATACCTGTTAAAGTGGAGGGGGAGGATAGCTGCAGATTAGAATACCGTTGCACATAAAAATAGTCCTAGCAAAGGGTCCCTTATCTGGATTCCTTAGTTATTGATCATATATGACCTCAGACCATCTCTAGCTGTTGCCTGCTGGAAACAATGCCTTATCTTTTGGTAGAGACTAATTTATTCCAATTCTAAAGTTATTGACCAGAGATACCATGAGATCATACCCAGGTGGTATTTGCTGGGGACTTGTCATGTAAAAATGTCTCTAGCAGACAGTCCACTGTTTGAAGTCATGGTCAAGTCACTGATAATATACACCACCAAGCCATCTGCAGGTGCTGTTGTTTATACCACCTGCTCCCTAAGAAAAGTATTAAGCGGAGGTAGAAGGACCCAGACAGTTTGAGCCTAAATGTAGATCTAAAGTCCCAAAAAGCAGAGGAACTGTACAACCAACTCCAGGAAACTGTCTGTTATCACTTTATGATTCTGGTAAGCTGAAGAAAGGGGAATAGATATAACTTTCTTGCTAAATCCCTTAATATTTATGTATTTGATAAAAACTGTTTAGATATTTCATCCTAAAACATACTTTAGAGCAGTAAGGATGACGCAGTGGTAAAATTCAATTTTTTTTTACTACCGCTTCTGTGGGCGTGACTTAGTGGGCGTGGTGTGGCTTGGTGGGTGTGGCTTGGTGGGTGTGGCAGAGGAAGGATACTATGAAATCTCCATTCCCACCCCATTCCAGGGGAAGGATACTGCAAAATCCCCATTCCCTCCCCATTCCGGGGGGAAGGATATTGCAAAATCTCCATTCCCATCCCACTCTGGGGCCAGCCAGAGGTGATATTTGCCGGTTCTCCGAACTACTCAAAATTTCCGCTACCGGTTCTCCAAAACCTATCAGAACCTGCTGGATTTCAGCCCTGGGATGATGGACAATGAATGCAATCTGCTAGCATCTATTATTCTTTATTCTCCAATTGATCACAAGGAACATGCATTTTGAAAAGACTAATCCAAGATATAAATGAATATTTTCTTTTTTAGAAGCATATCATTGGACTAGTTATATTTTAAAAAATACTTATTAGCGATATCAACTATTACAATATATATTAAAGCCCTGATGTATAGGACACTTGCATAGGCATCTGAGCCAGGGAGCTGGCTTTGCTGATTACACAAACACACACAGTGAAAATAAGCTTTAATTTCACAAATGAAATTAGCTTGCAGAGTCTTTGGCTTTTTGATTTCTGTGGACACATTTGAACAATCACTTACTTGGCTTTAATGTTGGACAGCTACGGGTAATTTTAGGAATTTGGCAAGCTATCCTGTTGGCTTTAGTTTGGGAAGAAATACTTTTGTTTGCTTCCATGGACTTCTTGTATTTTCACAGGAAAGTTAAAACTTTCTTGAAAGACTTAAGTTCTGAACAGCATCCTACCATCGTGACTGGAACTTTAAATATTTTTGGGGGGGAAACAAAAACAAAAATACTCCTTACTTTTTCAGAAGCTTTTTTTAAAAAAACCTATTTTGTTGCATCAAGTTGTAACAAACTATTCAGCTTCTTGTGCCAACTAATCATTGAAATGGCGGGCATCAGCGAGATCCAGTGGCTTGAATAAAAATGATAAAACCTTCAGTTATTGATCTATGTTCTTTCAAATTACATTGTCAGATACACTGGCTTCCACTAACTCTTGTCATAATTAATTGGCAACAGTGCAGAGATCACTAATAATACCTCTACTATCACAATCAATTTGCTGTATAATAACTCTGTGATACAAATCAGTTAGTTCTTTATATAGCTGACCAAATTGCTTTGTGGAATTCATGTATTCACTTCAAAAGTTAATGTCCCTAACACCTGGCAATTATTCTATAGGATGATAAATTTGTCATGCTGCATTAAAATTACATGTCTGTGATTTCTTGGTAACTCTTAAATAGGTTCCCTTAAAATACATCTCCGAGAGCTTGCTACCATCTAAAAGGTGTTATCTATCTTTAAAGATTTATGCTAACACATGTTGTCAATGTTCAGTTATGTTGAATTGGGAAAAAGTGAGGAAAGTGGAAAACCAAAATGTTTCAAAGCTTTTTAAATATCTCTGGTCCCATTAGCCTCGTTGGATGATATTGCTGTCTACAGGGAGTTTCTCATTTAATACAACAGTTGACATATACTATTTTTATTCATTTGTTAGGGATATGTGTATAAAAAGCGCAAATGAATATTGGAACCAATCCTGGAACTAACATGATCGGTATTCAGAGTTGAAAATGAAATATAAACTCATTAAAATCTTAAATAACCCCCACCCAAACGCATAGATACAAGTACAATTTAAAAAGAAAAATATTGCATTGAAACAAAATGCTACAATAATCAAGTCAGGGTCAGCTCTAAAGCCATTATGGACATGTCCACACAATTTTCTTAGCTACAATACAAAAATAAGCTGTCATTGCTTTCTTCCCATGTGGTTTCCAACTTCTCAGGCTAGTCTAAAAACTATAGTTCTCTTGTGATACCTCGCCCAAATACCATAATAAGTAAATCCAATCCTGTTTGACTTCCATGCCCATTAAAAGATGGTTGGGTGTTGTCCCCCACTGGAAATAGATATGTAGACACAGATATGATAATATTCATGTTGCAACAATTTTAGGATCAATGTTATGCTTAGTTGTGTAGTTGTGGTTTGGGGACATAAATGTGCATTATTCAGCAGTGAAGGCAAGTGTCATTTTCTGTTATTGATGACAATAGGATTTTGTTTTCCTCCAATCCTTAGCAATACAAAAGAGGTTTTCTTGTTTGGTTGAAGACAGGGAGGAAAGAGATATTTCCTTTGCCAATGAGATAACAGAATAACAAGTTGGAAGGGGCCTTGGAGGTCTTCTAGTCCAACCCACCTGCTCAGGCAGGAATACCATTTCAGACAAATGGTTGTCCAATCTCTTCTTAAAAACTTCCAGTGTTGGAGCATCCACAACAGAAAGAGCCTGGTGGCGCAGCAGACTAATAGCCTGTTATTAACATTCAGCTGCCTGCAATTACTGCATGTTCGAATCTCCCCAGGCTCAAGGTTGACTCAACCTTCCATCCTTTCTAAGGTAGCTAAATTGAGGACCCAGTTTGTGGGGGCAATAAGCTGACTTTGTATAAATATACAAAAGTATGAAGGCTATTGCTTAACGCATTGTAAGCCGCCCTGAGTCTCCGGAGAAGGGCGGCATATAAATCAAATTAAAAAAAAAAAAAACTTCTGGAGGCAAAGCATTCCACTGGTTAATTGTGGTGTCAGGAAAATTTCTTCTTAGTTCTAGGTTGCTTCTCTCCTTTATTAGTTTCCATCCGCTGCTTCTTTCCTGCCTTCAGGTACTTTGGAGAATAGGTTGACTCTCTCTTCTTTGTGACAGTCCCTTAGATATTGGAACACTGCTATCATGCCTCCCCCAGTCCTTCTTTTCATTAAACTAGACATATCCAATTCCAGCAACCGTTCTTTATAGGTTTTAGCCTCCAGTCCCCTAATCCTCTTCGTTGCTCTTCTCTGTACTCTTTCTAGAGTCTCAACATCTTTTTTACATTGTGGTGACCAAAGCTGGATGCAGAATTCCAAGTTACCAAGTTACCTTACCAAGGTATTATAGTGTGATATTAACATTTCACATGATCATGATTCTATCCCTCTGTTAATGCAGCCTAGGACTGTGCTGTCTTATTTTGGCAGCTACAGCACACTGCTGGATCCTATTTAAGTGATTGTCCACTAGGACTCCAAGATCCCTGTCAAAATTACTATTATTGAGCCAAATTGAGCCACCTATATTATACCTGTGCATTTGGTTTTTCTTGCCAAAATGTAGGAGCTTACCTTTTTCACTATTGCATTTCATTTTGTTAAATAGCACCCAATGATAAAAATAGCATTGGAACAGGATTTTCCCTGCATCTGAAATTTAATGCAAAAAACTTGAAGATGGAGCTATTTTGTGCCATGCTTCCTCTAGAGCAGGGGTCTCCAACCTTGCCAACTTGTGGACTTCAACTGCCAGCTTTGCTGACTGAGGAATTCTGGGAATTAAAGTCCACAAGTCTTAAAGTTGCTAAGGTTGGAGACCCCTGCTCTAGAGGAGTGTTTGTTTGGGAAGGTGAACCCCAAGATGGAACATAGATCTTGCCAACATTAGTAACAGAAATGGGAGCTCAAGTACAGTGTTTCAAAGTCTACTCATCTAGAAAAACTAAAGCCTCAAAGGCTTAGCGTAGGAATGTATGTATACCTGTGGGGAGCTGAGATTGCAACTAACATTTTTGGAGGGATAAGGGGCATAGTGGCAAGACAAAGAGGCAATTGGTTAAGGAATAATACTTATATAGGTAGGGGAACTGTTGGGAGTTGGGGAATTCACCCCTCCTTTTTTTAAAAAAAAAATACTAATGAAGAAACTGTACCTGATTTTTGGTAATGGTGGTCAGTGAGCTTGAAGCTGTAGTAACTCCAAAGTTACTATAGAGTTCTTTAGTAATCAAAGGTCATTTAGGCGTATGACTGGGGCAAAACAGATAATTTTAAGCTGCACTAGCAAATCTCATCTGCCATAGGTTGCCTAGGAAAACATATAATAGGTAAAGCCGAATGTCCTCACATACCTGGCTACCTAGCTCTTTTTCTGAGGAGTTTAGCTTTCTGACCAGATCTAGGAAAAGTAACACAATACATGCTTTGGATTTTCCTGCTAAAAGCCCAGAATGACAAATATTGTGTCACTTCTTTAAGATCAGGAACGGCCGGTGTAACTATGCAGTCTTATACAAAGGGAATGATTTAAAAAGAAACTCTCTTGTTAAACACAGAAAGAGGTTCATAGGAAAAAGGGAAATATAGAGGAAGGCAACAATTGCATACAGATAGTCCTTTACAACCATAGCCAACAAAGTTACAACAGTGAAAAAAGTAACAAGCAAAGACAATGGGGAAAGATTTTCTTAGTGACCACAGGATTCATTTAACAGCTATAGTAATTCCTTAATAATAATGGCAAAAAAAAAAGGTTGTAAAATTGAGCAAGGCTCACTTAACTACTACTTTGCTGAAACGGAAATTCTGATCCCAATGGGGTCGTAAATTGAGGACTACCTATATACCAAATTCATAAAATCAGTGTAGTCAGTCTAGCCCAGTAAGAGGTGTGGACTTCAACTTCCAAAGCTGCTGGCTGTTGGAATTCTGGGAATTGAAGTCTACTCATCTTAAAGTTGCTAAAGTTGAGAAACAATGGGCTAGCCAAATTTCTTCAATAAGATCTTGGGGTTCAACATATATATTACAGCTCCTTGCAGACAGGATCATTGGAAAGAAATCATTTAGATCTCTTATTTGGATGTTGTTAGGCAACACTACCACTATCAACCCTAGTACTTACAGAACAAAGAAAATAAGGTGAATTGTCCAGTCAAGCAAAATACTATATCTCTGATACTTCTGGTCTAGCCAACAAACCAGAGATTATCTAGCAACCAAACCCACCTTCCTGATGATTGCTGTCAAAATGATAAAGGCACAATCTAGTTTTCATGGTATAAATGGGAAAATTACATGATACTTTTCTGGGGAAATGGAAACTACTCAAGCATCAACATGGGATCAATTGACCAGATGCTTTAGGGGGCACTATTGTGCTATAGCAAACACCACGGGGGTTTCTCACAAAACCCTATTGTCAATTAATAGTTTCTACAGAAGATTTAAATAGTGTCAAGTGGAGCATGGATGGAATCCCAGTGTCTCTTAGCTGTCGGTTCCTAATTATGTTCCTTAATTATCTTATTTTTAATTCCCTGGTTTGGGCCTGACCTTAGACTCTGCTTCTGGACTCTGCTGCCAACCTACCTGCTGAATTTCACGGATGAACTCTGGGATGCTTGTTGACTTCTCTGTATGCTTTTGATCCTTTATTTGCTTGCTGTTGTCTAGACAGGAGACTCAGTAAGCACAGCAGCCAGTTTAACTCTCCAAAGTAGATCTAGCTTTGAATTAGCCCTTGCTTAATTAGTCCCAGATGTTATAGTTCAGGTGAAAATGTTACAAAGCTATTCATATAAATTAGAGCAACAAGCACTTTTGAAAGGGGTATAATGAATCTATTAGTATTCCAAGAATTGAGGAACAGGTTGTAGTTAGCTGCTCGAAGTTGAATCACTATTGTTGTATGTACACTGAGAGCTTATGCACCAGAGATAAATTTCTTGTATGTCTAATCACATTTGGCCAATAAAGAATTCTAATTCTAATTCTAATTCTAATAATTCTAATTCTATGAGCAAATTTCTTTCAAACCATAGATATTCCAGGAACTTGCTTCAATAACTAAGCAATCATTTGAATATTGTTTGAAGTCTTGAAACAATTTCTCCTATTGCTTTTTTATTTTTATTTTTTTGCCAGAGAAAATGTTAAAATTACCTAGAATGTTATATTAAAAATATTGTGGCTTACATAATACATTGGCACTGGGTTCAAAGAATATCTAGAACCCATTACTTGTAATGGTTACACTACTGGAGGAATTTATATAAAAACTAGTATTGAATGAAAACTTCTGCATTTCTTTATCTGTGCAAGCAGGAAGCAAGCAAGGTTGCATCCGCCATCGATGCACACAACAACTTGTGAAACTATTCTCTGGGTTCTCCATTGTCCCACTTTCTGCTTGGTGTCTAGATGAGATTATTCTTCAGATGAAAGAGTTCCATCCAAGAAGATATTCATGCTATGGATAGGGCAGAACAATAAAATTCTCTTTCCCATTAATCTTAAGTGGTCTTGGCGTACATGGTGCTTGATTCCAAAATCAATATGGAGCACTCCACAAAAGGCTGTTTATTCTAATAAAAGCAACAAAGTGAAGATTTGAGAGAATAGTTTAATTGCAGCAAATTACATGTGCTTGAGATCTACCTTCAGCTCAGTACAGTAATTGGTAAACAGACTGAGCAAACAAAGGAGGGAGGGAATTGGAGCAGATATAAAACTACCCACAACTGAATGAAAAAGGTCACTTGTGTGACTAATAGCATTCCTTCCCGACTCTTACCAATTCTCCCAGGGTATCCTAAGCTTTGTACTTGGATTTTTAGATCCAGCTGCATAAAATCTGTTTTCGTCAATCAAGTTCCCCCCAAAAAACCCTCCTAGCCTCCTCTCCACATAAATACCACCACTGGCATTTACTGGAGAGACGGTTCTTAACAGATCTCAACTAGCCAGCAAGCTGCTCTAACTTAAGAGATGCTAGTTATAACAAGCCAGCAGGTTATTCAAAATACGAGTTCCCTTAATCCATTAGTCTGTGGTTATTCTCATACAGTCTGATGGAAAACAACATTACATCCCTTAGAAGGAGGTTACAAGGGAGCTCTTTCCATTGAACATTTTCAGACTGAGCAGCCAGAGAGCAGCCAAAAGAAGATAGAAACCACAACAGCAATAAAAGCCTTTGTTATTTCACAATAATAAAGTAACTCCCAATGAGCAAAATAAAATTTAAAATTACTTGAAAATATCCAGAGAGAATGGGATAGAAAAACAAGTTTTTTCCTTTGCACAGAAAGGAAACTTTAAAGAACCTGAAGGCACATATTAATACAAATAAAACACCACAGAACCAGATTTCCTACATTTCACATAATATAATTATATCATTAAAAGCCCAGCAGCATACCTGGAAATCTGGTCTGTTGGGGAGTTTTTCTTTCAGTAAAGATAAACAATAATGTGTCCTTCTCCATCACTCCATTTTCTGTCCTCTATTTTTTTAAGCAAAAGAATTTGAAGTAAAGAATTTTCAGATTATTTGAAGTTTTGAATCCATTGAACATATTTTTAAAAAATAATTTACTTTAAAATGTGCCATTTCTTTCAAGGATGCTTTGGCATATGACATGGCATATGTTTAAATGGACAAGTACAGCAAGCATCTTTTTAAAAAACAATTTTGTTAAAGTTTACAAATATAAATATATATATATGCACATATTTGTAATGTATTATTATATAACAAATGCATTTATAGTTGAGTATATGTTTATAAATTTACTATATTTACATAGTAAATATATAATAGAATAGAATAACAGAGTTGGAAGGCACCTTGGAGGTCTTCTATCCATATTCCAGTTGGTAACAGCATGAATATCTTCTTAGATGGAACTCTTTCATCTGAAGAATAGTCTCATCTAGACCCCAGGTAGAAAGTGGGACAATGGAGAACCCAGAGAATAGTTTGAGAATAGTTTGACAAGTTGTTGTGTGCATTGATGGTGGATGCAACCTTCCTTGCTTCCTGCTTACACAGATGAAGAAATGCAGAAGTTCTCATTCAATACTAGTTTTTACATAAATTCCTCCAGCAGTGCAGCCATTACAAGTAATGGTTCTAGATATTCTTTGAACCCAATGCCAATGTATTTTGTAAGCCACAATATTTCTAATATGACATTCTAGGTAATTTTAATATTTTCTCTGGCAAAAAAAGGAAACCCCCTGCTTAGGTGGGAAACCCTATATCACTTCCGGCAAATGGTTATCCAATCTAAAGACAGATAAAAACAAATACAAACCGAGAAAAGAGAAAAAAGTACAAAAAAAGTATATAAAAGAAAAAAGTTATATAAAAGATGACTCTCCCATTCCTCCAGAATAAACAATTTCAGGATTTTAACACCTTTTATATTTCAATAATCAAAAATAAATAAACCCCCTTTTATGGGACTCTCTGCTTCCTATATCTCATCCCTTACCAATAATTATAAAAGATCATCATTTAGTCCTAATCAGCAAAAGTCTACTAAGAGCTACCAGAAATAGTATCACATATATTTTACGTCTAGTCAGGTAACTCCAAGTAAAGTGAATTTTCAGGATGTTGGGATTTGCAGCTGAGCCACAACTCTTTCCTGCACACAGAGTAAAACTAATAGATTTGCAATTTCAGCTGACAAAGAATAGAATAGTACATATTCAGATGGGGCACCTGGTAGCCCCCAACTGACTGGATTCCCCATCCAGCTATGTCCTTCATCTGCTCCAGATGTTTGGGAAATCTTCAGACAAGATTTGGAAAAATCAAAATGGGTATGTTGGATTGAGGTTGTAGTAGAACTCCTAATAAAGTGTTTGTACATGTTAGTACTTTGTTCCCTTCTCTTTGCACAATTGAACACCTTTTAGAATGTAGATTCCTTTCAGCTTTACTCATTACAATATTCTGGATTCTGATTAGCAGACAGTTACTGTAGAATACTTATAGATTAGCTATTGCTTTTTCAAAATAAAATGAAATAATTATCTCTCCCCCCCCCCAAACTTTTCTTAGAATTGTTGATTTCTACAGGTCTCTCCTTTGTGGATTCTAACTGGATATTTTGTTTACATAATTTGATTACCTCCTTTAGTCTTTACTTATCATTCCAAATTACACATTTACACATTACCCATAAAACATTGGCTGTTAAGTTTTCAAGGTCTCCTGTATGTTTATTATCCTGTTTATTCCATAAAGATTTATAATAAGTGATTGCTTTACAAGTAATTCTAGGTGGTAGGTTGCTGTTTTTTTCATGTCAAAGGGAATGCTTTCACGCTTTCTTGCTCATCACTACTAATCAGATAAAAACATTAAAAACAATACCTAGATTACAGAGTTCCACTTTAGGTTCCTGCCTGATGAATTTTAATTCTTCTCTCAGATTTCTTATTCATCCAGAATGTAAATATGGAAAACCCGATTCACATTTGTATTGAATAGGTCTCCAAGGATACATATGTTTAAAAATATTTTTTTAAAAAAACATCTGTAACATGCAGAAAAGGTTTGCTTGGATAAAAATATTCTCTAAGGATTTTTCCCACCTGTTCCTTTTGCACAGGGCTAGAACCTGAACAGAAGAAGCTCTGTGTAATGTGCTTTTTGCTTAAGGTTGGTCCAATATGTTTCAGTGCCCTAAGAGCCAATCCACTGAGAGATAGCTGAGTGATAGCTACACTGAAAATAAGCAATGGAGAAACACAATAACATATTTCGTGTCAATGTTGTCAGTGACATCCTATCTATTTAGTTGGGGTGGTGGGGGAGAAACAACCGTGATTATTAACATCCCATCCAGTGTGATAGCAGAGCAAAAAAGATGATGTCCATCTGTCCTCAGGAACATAATCATCTGTTGTGGCTGCAGATGTCACCAGTGGGATATTACTGCCATTTCTCTGTTGCAGGGTCAGGGATGATGTTGGCAACTGAAGCTAGTTTTCTGTACTCATAAAATCTTTCCCATTTGGGTCAAGTTGCCAGGGCCCATGCAATGGCTATGAATCTCATCTCATCTCATCCTCCTGAAATAAATGTATACAAACAGTCTGTCTCTGGTTCATGTTGATTCTGCATGCAGTGGTTCATACTTTTTCTCTATTATCCTTTTGCATTAAGATGATTTGGGGCTGGGGAGTGCTGCATGGAAATTCATGTAAAAATAATATTTAAATATATATAAAAATAGCTTCTGCATATATAAAGCCTGTGCTTTTTTAGATTGTTTTAATCTCCTGTATAGGAACACAGTGGCTTGAGAAGGTTAGGATGCTGGCTTAGAGGTTAGCAAGCTGACGTTCAAGACCGGAGTGCTGCCATGGGACAGGGTGAGTTCCCGTCCTTTGCTCCAGCTCCTGCTGGGAACATGAAAGTAGCTCCCAACTGGACATCCCTCTGGCAACAGTGATATCACTGGCTAATCCTTTCAACATGGAAGCGCCTTGGTACTTCTGACACAAGTGCAATGCGATATCCTGTAATTTTAATCTGTTTTTATATATTATAACTATTTTTATTTCTGTATGTTTTATTATGTTGTAAGCCGCTCACTGTTGCCTCGTACCATGAAATGAGCAGCATACAAATTTGATAAATACATTTAGAATGCATTTACCCAAGAAATATAGAATCTGCCATTTAAATACATTTTGGCCTATCTGTGAAAGTAACAGTAAAGCTGGATAAGAAGATGAATGTAAAAGGTATAAATTAAATGACTTTGCAATGGAAGTCAATATGAATCTAATTCCTCAAACATTCCCATTTTATGGCTGTATAAATCTCCTGTGCCCACCAGTCTGCAGCATTATTGGAAGCTCACACCAAACTGTCCATTAGTTCTTTAGTAGTATATTTTTGTATGTGTGGAGTTTTTGTTTTTTACTCCTGGCAATTGCCTGCACGAGCACCAGAAGGCAGAACAAGAAGTAAGGAGATTGTTAAAGAAATTGAACCTAGAAATAGGGAGACATTTTCTCACAGGGATAACAATTAATCAATAAAATGGTTTGCCTTCTGGAATTGTTAGTGCTCCATCGCTTAATTTTTTTTAAAAAAAATAGACTGGACAACTATTTGATCAGGATGGTATAAGGTCTCCTGCTTTGAGCAGGGAGTTGTATAGTGATCTGAAGTTGCTTATATGGTCTCCTATCTTGAGCAGAGTGTTGGACTAGTAGACCTCTGAGGTTTCCTCCAATCGTGGGATGCTATGTTTCCAACTGTAGGATGCTATGCTATGAAGAGCCACAGTGGCGCAGTGGTTAGAGTGCAGTACTGCAGGCTATTTCTGCTGATCACCGGCTGCCAGCAGTTTGGCAGATCGAATCTCACCAAGCTCAAGGTTGACTCAGCCTTCCATTCTTCCGAGGTTGGTAAAATGAGGAGCCAGATTGTTGGGGGCAAGAGGCTGACTCTGTAAATCGCTTAGAGAGGGCTGTAAAGCACTGTGAAGTGGTATATAAGTGTAAGTGCTGTTGCTATTGCTATTTGCCATTGCCTCTTTTCTAAGGCTGAGAGAGATGACTGGCCCAAGGTCATCCTGATGACTTTATGCCTAAAGTGGGACTATCAACCAGTTAACTGTAATACCAAATTGGCTCTCATTATAAGTGGTCTTATATTAAGGTGACCAGATTTTAACATTGGTAAAGAGGGACATTGTGGGCGTGGCTTATTTTGTGGGTGTGGCTAGCTGGTCATGTGACTGGGTGGGCGTGGCTAGCTGGTCATGTGACCGGGTGGCCATGGCTATGTCTATAGGGTAAGGTGAACAGATTTTAACATTGGTAAGAAGGACACCATTGTGGGCATGGCTTATTGTGTGGGCGTGGCTTGGAGGCCATGTGACTGGGTGGGCGTGGCTACCTGGTCATGTGACCGGGTGGCCATGGCTATGTGTATAGGGACTACTCAGAGGGCTGAAAAGTCATTTCTGACAGGTCCTCACACTTTTGACTGGTCCTCACACTTATGACCATCCTCACATTTATGCCCGTGCAGCATTCTTAACAACCATGTCACTCATTTCACAACTGCTTCTCTTCAACATGGTGACAAGATAGGGCAAAAATGTAAAATGTGAGGACAGTCGTAAGTTCGAGGACTGGTCAAAAGTGTGAGGACCAGTCAAAAATAACTTTTTCAGCCCTCTGAGTAGTCCATATGCATTAAAGGATTACAGCAATAGAGAGGGATGAAGGAATGGAAATTAGAGTAGGAGTGAGGGTAAGAGAGGGAGGAAGAGAGGAGGAGAAGGAGAAATAAAGAGGAAGTAGGGAGGAGAAAAAGAGGGTGGGGGGAAGAGAAAGTAAGAAGGAAAGAAAAGAGAGAGGTGGTAGGTTTGAGGAGAAAGATTGCTGTACAATAAAAAAGATGAAAGGGAAGAAAGCCAACCCCAAGCAAATATAAAGATATTAAGATAAAGAATGAATTGTTAAACTTTAAAGAATAAAAGAGAACAAATATGAATAAATAGCAATAATTAGAAACACACATACAAACATACAATGTATTTTCTTTGAACAGAATATTTGGCTGGTTCACAAATTTAAACAGCGTTTAGTCATTTCAATTAAATTTACAATTTCTATATTTCCTTTTTGCCATATTTATTCCTCATCTATTTTTTAAAAAAACCAATATTACCCTTCATCCTCATCTCTAATCTTAATCAAATTCAAATTTTCCCTTCTATTCTATATTATACCCCTTCCCATTGTCATCTATTTTTATATCCATCCTCACATTGTTTAATTATGTAATTATGTAATACAGTTGTTTAATACAAATTCAACATTTTAATATAAATCAATTAGTTATAAAACTATTTTTTGGTATATTAATCAATATGAACATGAATATTCCAATTATTTCCATGCAATCCAATTTCTTACAAATCAATTAATTATATTTACCAATAATAATAAACCAAATAATTTCTCCCATATATTCCTCCGAACCACAACTTAACCATTTCTGCTTTCAACACAATATACAATTAATAGTATCTCAATTATTACAATTCCCTAGTTAAATACAGCTTTTTTTCCTTTGTGTTTTAAAATCTTGAACTCTCCTCCTAAATTTCCCATTGTTTGCAGTTTTTCACCTACCTTTTTTGGGGAGGAAAAATAAAAATAAAAATAAATCTCTCTCTGCCTCATTTTGTCACGCTGCACCAAAGACCCTGGTTTCAGTTTCGGTTTCGTTTTCGTTTCTGAAGCTTAGCTAGGGGAAAAAAAAACTGCTTTACACTGATTGCCTGTAGGGCGGCCCTTTGAAGCCCCGGGCAAGAGTTTAAACAGTTTTTTTTTCTTTTAGCCATCAGCTGGGGCTCAAGAAAAATCGGGACTTTTTTGAAACGCCGCGGGACGCGGGACAAATTGCTCAAAAGCGGGACTGTCCCGCCAAAAGCGGGACGTCTGGTCACCTTATCTTATATCTTATCCACTAAAAGCTATTTGAAATGTTCCCTTAAGACACCTTTCTTTGGACTACAAAATCAAAGAGGCTACATACCTCTTGGGAAAAGACTGAAAGACATCCTCACATACTTCTTGGCCACTTTGTAATAAATTAAGTACAAGGAAGTAAGTTTCCACCCATAAGCATCGGAGTGCTATTCCATTCTCTTTGAAAAACCATTCTAAAGCAAAGTCTCTCATCAAAGTCAGTAAGAACTGATATGGGGGGGGGAATCGAGGGAATTCTTTTATCTGATAACTGGTGATAATGAAGATGGCTGATGGATGGAATTGCACATTCCTTTCAGTTCCTCTTTTTATGGGAAGAAACTATACCTTCTTTGAGCGCCATCCCCACAGAAGGAATAAAATATCTAAGTTCAAACAGTGTGTTTGTGGTAGTTAGAAACGTAAACGGTACAAATTCTGGAACTGCTAAAACAAAAAATCCACATGAATTAAACAACATAGTAATTGAACATACTTTCCCCCAGGTACATAGATGAGAATGCACCCGTGTACGGGGAGGTCTTATTATTTTGAGGCACATGGAGCAAGACGGGGCTCCACTTGCAGTCTTACTTGATTTCCAGCTCTGTCTCCCTAACCCAAGGAAATGGCGGGGATCGGCTGTACATGCATTTAAATATTTTTGGGGAGGGCTTATTTTTTTGGGGAGGGCTTATTTTAGCACATGCGCTCAAAAGCCTGATTGGGCTTATTATCAGGGGATGTCTTATTTTAGGGGAAACAGGGTATTTATACCATACTTACTTGAACCATATCGCACAGTTGTACCACATACTGCACTATTTGTATCTATTTTTTCTTCATTGTTTTCTTTTTGCCTTTGAATTATGGAAGTGTTCTGCCCCAGCTCTGGATTCCCGAGGATATTGACACACACCAACGGTCCTTATCAAATTTATTAAGTAGCCAGAATAAACCAAAATCTGGCAAAGGTTGGCAACCAGCCCAGAAAACAAGATATGATAAGACTTTTCCAAAAATGCTCTGATGATAATTACAAGTTGTTTCTAGCAAGAAATTACTAACTGCATGTGACTTAAATAGGCTAAGGGAGTGGCCAATTATCATCAAGCCTTACTCTCGAGGAGATCTCCTCCTCCTGAGTAGCCACTCCTGCCTTTTGGCAGCCCTGTGTGCTCGAGCATTGAGGAGAGGCTCCTCCACTTCGCTCTCTCCACTTGAAGGAGCCTCTGGAGGTTCTGAAGGCCCTGGCTGAGTCTCTGCCTCTGGCACCACATCCTCTTCAGCCTCCTCGCTGTCCGACGCAAGCGCCGGCTGCGCAGGCTGCTGGCGCAACCCCACACCAGCTTCCTCGTCGTCAGGATCAGCCACGATCCGTGCAGGCCATTGGCGGGCCACAACAGGAAGCCATCCAGAATCGGCCAATCCTGATGAAATATATAATAATGTAAATGCGTTCTTTTCCTCTTCATTTCCTGGACTAAAACACCATACAATATCACCTGAAAACATGTGTCTGTGCAGACATCAGATGCTGAACAATGGGGGAGGAGAAGGGCCCCATTTATCATGTATCCTGTAATGGCTGATGAATGATGCAGAGTGATTACATTTTTTTTTTTAATTGGCAGGCTTCGGAAACAGCTCTGGGAATTTGTGACAAAATGATGGATCAGTTTCTCTGTATTGGCTTGTTGATCCAACAACCCTTAGAGTAGATATTGGCATTTGTCATTCAGCTTTGGACCCCTCCAGACTCCTGCTGCTGATTAGTCAAATATTGTAATTAATGTCTTAACTGCAGAGTCTCTCCAGGGAGCAAACTTTTATAGCACAAACTGCTAAGGAGTGTGACTTGGTACCCATTGAGTAAGGAGGAGAAGGCAACGCAGGGAAAAGGCGGGGGAATCAATGACAGTGTTTGAACAGCTTAACCCTGTTGGCCCTTTGCATGTTAATAGATTACTGATATATTCTCTCTCTGGAAGAAGGAAATTAGTATGATTAGCATTTTCTCTGTATTGACTTGGTGAATCACAAATTGGAAAAATGTTTACATCCATTTTTGTTTATACCTTTGAAAATTATTGACAGCCATATGGGGCCAGGTTAACCTTTTCTACCCTTTTGTACTTCGCTGCCAATGCTTGTTTCCTGGGAGAAGTTTTCATAATAGATTTATATTCTTGGGAGCCTTCCCCCCCCCCCCCCCCCCCGCTTTCTCTTTCTGCCCTCCTTTCATAGGTATTAAAGAATACAGTTTCAGCTATAAGAATTGTAGTCCGGAGAAAGTGCTTGTGGACTTAAAAGAGGATTAGGAAAACTTCAAAGATAAATCTATCACAGATATTAATACAGTAGAATGTCCATATTCTTCAGAGACAGCATATCGCCCTATGATAACTGCGGGGCCACACATGATGGAAAGGCTTGTTTCAATCTGCCCAAGAGCCATTCTAAACATCCAGATACTCACTGATATATTTTGAAATAGACTGCATCAAGAATCCACTTTTTTTTCTTATATTTAGCAATAGCAATAGCCCTTATACACAATGGTGAAATCTAAATTTTTTTACTACCAGTTCTGTGGGCGTGGCTTGGTGGGCATGGCAGGGGAAGGATACTGCAAAATCCCCATTTCCTCCCCGCTCCTGGGTGAAGGATATTGCAAAATCTCCATTTCCACTCCACTCTGGAGCCAGCCAGAGGTGGTATTTGCCAATTCTCTGAACTACTCAAAATTTCCGCTACCGGTTCTCCAAACTGCTCAAAATTTCCGCTACTGGTTCTCCAGAACCTGTCAGAACCTGCTGGATTTCATCCCAGCTTATACACCACTGCATAAGCTTTTACAACCCTCTCTAAGTAGTTTACAGAGCCAGCATATTGCCCCCAACTATCTGGGTCCTCCTTTTACTGATTTCAGATGGAATGAAGGCTGAGTCAACCTTGAGCCAGTCAGGATCGAACTGTGGGCAGTCAGCATAATTATTAAATGTAATACTGCATTCTAACCACTGTGCCACTACATATCATACATACTTATAATTTATATCGGAGCCAAGCTTAAGATTGCCTTTAATACATTCATTATGTTAAGAATTCAGACTGAAGAAAGATCATTATTGCCAGGATGATTGTTGGATCCTGTGTTCAAAAAAGAGGGACCCCTGAACAATGGAGAAGCAAAGTTTTTTTGTGCAAGTTGAAGGCTACAAAGTGGAACATCCTAAGTTTCTGATTGACTGGTCAGTTTGGGGAAGCTAGACAGGTTCTTATCTGTGCATCTGATGTGAGTCCTATTTTTAGGCAAAAATAGCCTTTCAGGAAGACAGGAGAGCTGCAGATGTCCATTGTTAAAGGAGATGAAATGTTGAGGTCATCAGCTGATACAAAATGGAAAGTTGAAGTTGCTCTATACTTAACTTGCTTCTCAGGGTTCCCCTTGAGCTGAAATGGTAAGGAGGTTTCCAGTGGTGGGTTCCTCCCGGTTCTGCCCGGTTCTGCCGAGCCGGTAGTGGTGACGATATGACTAGTCCACGCCCACCCAACAACTGGGCAGAAAACCCCTTGCTAAAATTTTTGAAGCTCACCCCTGGCTACAACTTACAACTAGATCTGTTTGTTTTCCTCATTCAAAGGCTTCCCTATCTGGGAAACCAGGAGTGGTTCTACTTACCTTTACTACCAGTTCGCAGCGGGGCTCGCTTCGCTCGCGTGTGTGCATGCTCTTCTGCGCATGCACAGAAGCGTTTTGATGACATCAGGGTTGGTGGGCGGAGCCTCCGGCTGGTTTTACTACCGGTTCTATAGAACCGCTGCGAACCTGGGGCAATCCACCACTGTGGGGACCCAATTAAGACTGCATGGTAGAGTGGATTGCCTCTTTGCAACTTTCATCTAAAACACTCTGGCTAGATTCCCCATTTGTATTGGGTGTGACTTACAAATGTAATAGACTTAACCACCATATCAATCCATTTGAAATGCTGTGGCATCCCAAATTAAATTTAAAAAGTTAAATTATGTAAGGGTCCTGAAACAAACCAGTGGAAAATAATCTTCCTTCTCTGAAAATTCATGGGCAAGCTTTGCCGGGAATCTTATACATCGAAGTGTCAGGACTTTTATTTATTTTGGTAATGTATCTTTCTTGTTTTTGTGATTACAAAAAGTACATTTTGTGATTGCATTTTCAATTTGCAGAGGGAATACAACTATATTTTCTTTGATAACATTAACACTTGACACTTTTAACACTTTTAAACCATGTTTAAAAAGAAAAAAGATGTTTAAAAAGAGAAAAAAACAGAGTATATTGGAATTATAATTATTTAGAGAAAATTAGGTATATTAGTACATAATGGCACTTTACAACAGTCTTCTAATATCCAGGCTCGTGTGGTCCTTCTTAAACATAAATTGTTAATGTTATAGAATTAGAATGTCACCAGGTAAAGCCCGCATGACCTGAATGAGAATCTTGAATGAAGATGCATATTAAGGCGTGCAAATCCTTTGAAACATTTGCTTTGGAATATGTATTACTTTCTCCCCACCCCACCCCCCACCCAACAAAGTGAGGTTATCCATGCACACATGTTGAAACAGCCAGGAGCCCTTCTAAAGCAGTTGCACAACCGGGTCTGCTTTAACAATTGAAAGAGAGGGTCTTTGTACATGCTACCATCAATCCTACAGCACTTTTGGGGGGTTTATTCAGCTTAATGCATTTTCTGTGTATTATCCCACAATATACACATTTTGGCAAGCATTTTCTCAGACTGCATGCCTTTTTGTACACCATAAAGCACAGGGGTTTTTTTGGGTGTTAATTTTGCCCATATTTGTTTCCTAAAGTACACAATACATTTGTTTTCTAATTGCCAGTCTGGGAAACAGCAAAAGCCAAGGGATAACTTTGTTCCAGGTTAATTCCAAAAGTGCAAATTAAATCCATTTGTGTCAAAACACAAACCAAAAAAAAGAAAGAAAGAAAGAATTGACTCTATCCTTGGCTGTACTTAGAAAAACATTACTACTAATTCTGTAACCTCTAGCGATTCCTAAGTGCAGTAATGTGGGTTTTTATTTTATTCTTTGATGCTGCTAGGGACACGCAGATGGGGCTAAATCCAATTCATATCAGAGTGTCATGCAATCAAGATGTGCCCATTCCCTGAATTTTCTGCAAATTATTCTTAAAGCATACAAAAAATGCCTTTATTGTCTCATTAACATTTCCTAATAGACACATTTCATGGGCATTTCTCTTTAGCAAAAGCATACTTCCACACATTTCCCCAATTTCTCCTCTTTGGTGCACCATGTTCCCAAATGTACTTTTTTCCATGCAGTTCCTCCAAATGTGTAGTATTTCTTTTTTATAAGATCTCCCCAATGATGCACATTTTTGCATATCTACCGTATTTTTCGGAGTATAAGATGCTCCGGACTATAAGATGCACCTACGTTTTTTGGGGAGGAAAACAAGAAAAAAAAAATCTGCCTCTGCCTCCCAGCAATTTGCCTCCTTGCAGCAAATAGCAAACAGCGGAGGTCCACGGAGGCGGCAATAGGCAATGGCAATCCCTGCAGCTTGAAACAGCTGATGGTCAGGAGGCCAATCCAACCGACAATTAAGTGCTTGTGCTAATCAGGCTGTGCTGAAACTGAAGCTGAAACTGAAACAGGCTGTTTGCTGTTTGCTGCAAGGAGGCAAATTGCTGGGAAGCAGAGGCCAGCAGGTGGGGGCCAGCGGGTGGGCAGGGCTACATTCAGTGTATAAGACACACCCAAATTTTCACCCTCTTTGTGTGTGGGGGGAGTGCATCTTATACTCCGAAAAATATGGTATATATTTTTGAGCCAAGTAAAGTATCAAGAAGGATGCTACTGTGACTCCAGAAATCACCGTGATGGTTTCAATTCTGACACATCACACCTTTTCCCATGAAACCTGACCAATTCCCTTTACGTATAGCAGACATTGTGAAATAGTGTACTTCCTGGGTCAAATGCAAAGCTTAGGATCAATGCCAGGATGCACCGGGCAAACCCCACCATCCCTTTAATATAACTGACTTTCCAAATATTCATAAAGAAAGCACCTGCAGGTATTTTAGTCAATTTGCATTAAAGAAGTCTTTACCGAATAAATAGCAAACACCAACAATACTCCCTTTAATGCCAATAGGTATGAATATAATTTTTATAAGAGGATTAGAAGGAATTAGACTATTTGCAGGGAAATGTACAAAACGTCTGCTAATATAAGCATACATTTGTGCGGAGGGGATTTAAGCGATTCGTCCTCATTATTTGCAAGTTATTAAAAGCCTGGAGATTGCAATACAATATGGCAATAAAAAATCTCTTTCAAAGTAGGCTGGGAAGCACCCCCAGGAAGGCAACTTGAATATCACTAAGGAATATTTTGAGATGGATATTTTGTTTTATTTTAAAGCTCTCTGCAGGTTTTTCCAATAGTTTTAATTAAGTCGGTATTAGATTGGAATCATTCTTTACCATTCTTCTTTTGTGGGCTTATGGGCCATAACAGTAAAGTTAGTCAGCTTTGTACTTTTTTCTTTTTAAGGCCCAAATATTAAATTGCAGATGAGAATCATCTGAGGGAATATGTATCAACAATTTTACCTCTAACCATTTTAGAAGGCCAAATGCCACCTTACCTAATTCCACAGGAACTGATCGCATTGAGTCAAAAGAAAAAGTACTTCATATTAAACATTTTTATTTCTTTATTTGTTTGTTAATCAAATTTATATGGCTGCCCTTCTCACGGAAAGCAACTCTGGGCATTTGAGAGCACAGCATCTCTTTCAAGTAAACAAGAAAACAAAAGTAGAAAAAAAGACAAACCTTTAGTATTATGTGGGCAGGAAGCTACAGCAGCCTACACCTATTGCTGATCAGCGTATTTCTTTCTCCAACGGATTCAGTAAGGATCCCCAATAGGTTTGTTTTGTTTGTTTTTTAAATAAGAAGGCAAATTTAGGTTGTCTGGATCTTAAGAACATAATTAGAAATACTGGATCGAGTTCCCTAATCTAATATTCTCTTCTACAGTGTCTGTGGGTGTTGACAACAGAAACAGTCAAGTGAGCTGAGGAGAAAAACTTGGAGACAGGAAAAATCTGTTCTCTTCTGGTGCAAGTTAATATTTATTTACATTTATTTATTTATTTATTTATTTATTTATTTATTTATTTATTTATAAAATGTATATGGAATTCTATGGCTTTGGAAGTAGCAAATGAATCTTCCATTCACAGTCCTCCAACTTTTTCATTTGCACTATGCCCATGATGATCACTAATGAAATAATGTTGCTGCTACTCCCACCATTACTGCCACCACCACGGCTACTGATGTTCTGCTTTCACGAGGATGTTATTCATAGGCCCTTCTGAATGCCTTTCATTTAAGACATCAAAAGAAGAAATTCTCAACAGGACTTCTTTTAGAGTCCCAGGAGAACATCTGCTATCTGGTCCACTCTGACAAATCCCCTCTTCAGCTTCTCACCAGCTACTTGAACAAGCCAATAGCTATTTAATCCTTTAGTACAACAGCTTCTTAGTTATCTGGGGCTTGGGCTGCATTGTGGGATGAAGCCTCCTGCCACAGATCCACAAAATGGAGCAAACAGGATCAATAAATTGGATCCTGGAGTTAAAGTCAACACTGTAAATTATGACTAAACAATCCAACCAGATGTGCCCAAGCTTCAATAGCAATAACACTTAGACTTATATACCACTTCACAGTGCTTTACAGCCCTCTCTAAGCGGTTTACAGACTCAGCATATCGCCCTCAACAATCCGGGTCCTCATTTTACTGATCTCGGAAGGATTGACGGTTGAGTCAACTTTCAGCCGGTCAGAATCAAACTTCTGGAGTAAGCAGTGAATTAGCCTGCAGTACTGTGTTCTAACCACTGTGCCACCATGGCTCTTTAGTTCAATGCTAAACATGCAAAATTTTGACTTAAATGTTGAGTGACATGAAGTCTTCCTCTGGGCTATTTTTTTTCTTCAGCACTTTTTTGGTCTCGATCCTCCAGCTGCTTACTAGGGATTAATTGTAGACTAGGGACTGAGCTTGAAGCAGTATTTTGAGGACGTCAGCAGAAATAACCGAGGCATGAGTGTTTCCTTAATATACCATCATCGCAAATGTTTGAGGTAATTATTGTTATTGCAAAGGGAATACCTTAGGAAATAATATACTGTGAACATTAATCACACAAGGTTTATGATGTGCTTCTTATTTCAAAGTGTTGCCAGAATATCATTAATTCTAAACTGTCTATAAATCACATTTTTTTTGCCCTAAAGTGTATTTAAGTGCGGTTTCACTCATGTTTTCTAAATAGCAGTAAACTGATAATTTATTCTTAGAAGTCTCTATCTTGCTATAGTAGTGAATGCACAAAATCTTGGCATCTCTTTATTGGTAAGTAAAGCAAACAACAACAACAACAACAACGACCACCATCCCAGAACAAAACAAATCATACAACCCACAACAAAAACACAATACTAAGAATGAAAGTTAAGAATTAAGTATCTAATTTTTCACATATAAAACTTTATTCCTGACTATAACAAAAATTATATATTCTAGACTTCATTCTCAGCACAGAATTATGGTCTAACTTCTGTATTTTCAAAAATTTACATTCCTTCTCTACTCCCAGTCCCACCACAAATCATCCTGGTTTTCATTACAACGAATAGTAGTTTAGTAGAAGAAAAAAAAATTCTAGCCAGTCTAGAAGCTGATGTATTAATCAAAATGGGAAGCAATGTCCTCCTCATTTGTTTTGTAAAAATCAAAGCTTACTCCTGACTTTTCTTGTATTTTTAGCCACAGAACAATGAAGACCACAGATTGCCTGGAGAAAGAATTTCCTGAATATCGATTCAAAATGAATGTTTTTAGTATGTTTAGAAATTCAAACCAATAGTTCAGTATGGTCTTGGAGAGGCATTTTTTCACCTCCTTTACTTCTTTCAAGTTGTCACTCCCCATGGTTTGCAAGAAGGACATTCTGCATCTAAGACATTCACTGAATAACACCATCCCGTATAACAAGAAATGTCATTTGAAAAGGTTCTGGAAGAATTAAATGAAAACCTAAAATCAAATCAACCCAGTCATATGGTTGATTCAGCATGGAGAACACTTGCCTATAAAGTCACTAAGAGTTCGACATGACTGAATGGTTAAAACAACAAGTACAAAATCAAATCAAGATTACAGTCTTAGGCCAGAATCTTATTGGTCTAAGTTGTGAGCAGCTACAATCAGGGTGAAGAAAATGAAACACTAAATACTGTAATTCATCAGGAATGGGGAATTTCTGCTCTCATATGAAGATTGTAAAGGAAAAAGAAGATACCAGCCCCATTCCTCTTTCTTTCTTTTTCTTTCTTTCTTTCTTTCTTTCTTTCTTTCTTTCTTTCTTTCTTTCTTTCTTTCTTTCTTTCTTTCTTTCCTTCCTTCCTTCCTTCCTTCCTTCCTTCCTTCCTTCCTTCCTTCCTTTCATGTTTTCTTTCTTTACATGTATGCCACAGGAAGAGTGGGGAAAGGGGTATGTGAAATTTACCGAAGTTTTGCTTCTCTCTCCTTTTACAGGTAGTCCTCCACTTATGACTCTAATTGAACCTGGAGTTATGATGGTAAGTCGTGACAGTTGTTAAAAGGGTCATCTTGCCTGATTTTATGACTTATTTTGCAAACACCCATGGTAGTTAAGCAAATGTTGCAGTTGTTAAGCAAACTCACTATGGGTGTTTTGTGCCGGAAACCAGAAGTAAACTTCCTGTTTATTTATTATAAGCATCCTGGCAAAAAACGTTGTAAGTTGTAGTCATGTAACTATGCGATGCTGCAAACGGCCATAAATTTGGGCCAGTTGCCAAGTGCCCAAAATGCCATCACGTGACCATGGGAAGGATGGCCGTTAGAAATTTGAATCTTTTTTTCGGGGTCTATTGAAAACTTTAAACAATCACTAAATGACTGGCGGTACCGCAAAGACTACCTGTCAGAGTAACAGATCATTGGTAGAGCTAAAAGGATGAGAGATAGTCCCCTGCCAACACTACTGCTCCCTTGTACAGGTAGTCCTCGACTTACAACAGTTCACTTAGTGATTGTTTCAAATTACAACCGCACTGAAAAAAAGAGAATTAAGACCATTTTTCACACTTATGACCATGGCAGCATATCCATGGTCACATGATGTATATCGAGATGCTTGACAACTGACTCACATTTAGTGTCCCAGAGTCATGTGATCCCCTTTTGTGACCTTTGGACAAGCAAAGTCAATGGGGAAACCAGACTCACTTAACAACCGTGTTACTAATTTTAAGAACTGCAGTGATGCACTTAACAAAAGTGGCGAGAAAGGTCATAAAATGGGGCAAAACTCACTTAACAAATTTCTCACTTAACAACATACAGTAAATTTTGGGCTTAATTGTGGTCGTAAGTTGAAGGCTACCTGTATATTTACAGACTGATATTCCCTGTGCTTCACTATCCACTCAAATTACAGATGGTTCCCATAGTAAGTAACAAAGGCAGAAGTTTCCCAGGCATTGTCCTCCTTCTCATTAAAGAGAACAATTAATGGTTCCTTTGTTCACCAGCAGATGACAAAATTGTCCCATGTGAAAACTATAATCACAGCACCAGTAAACAGACTTGTCACTAAGGCAGGGCTAGGATTTGTCATCAGGACAGGATAATTTGCATCAGCATACTTTTTCTGATGACTGAAGGAACACATGCTAATGTGGCCAGTTATTTATTATGGGGAAGAATTTTGTGAAGACACACAACAGATAAAACAGAGGTAGGTAGTTTTTTGTGACTGGGGAATGTAGCCAGTGGACTGAACCATATTCTAATGAAGGAGCCCTTGGATGCTATAGGGGGCATTTAGTGAGAAATACAGGTAATCTCCATGTTACAGGTAATCTCCATGTTACGAGCGAAATACAATTAATCTCCATTAGCGAATGTTCGAAGTTACACGATAAGCGTCCCCTAGCGTTTACGAACAAGTCCTGAAATTACGAATCTTGCAGCACCATGGCAGTTGTTCGCCCTTACAAACAACCACAGAGGCTCTGCAACATTCGTCCTGAACATTGCTGGCCAAAATGGAGCTTCTGAGGGGTGCATCTGCTCCTCCAATTCTCCGTTCGGGCATCCGGAGGCCTCGCCTTGCATGCTGCTGGCCGAAATGGAGCGTCTGAGGGGCGGATCCACCTCTCCGACACTCCGTTCAGGCGTCCAGAGGCCTCAGCCAGCAACGTGCTCGGCGAGGCCTCTGGAGACCCGAATGGAGCTTCTGAGGGGTGGATCCGCCCCTCAGAAGCTCTATTTCAGCTGGCAGCATGACAGGTGAGGCCTCTAGACCCCCGAATGAAGCATCAGAGGGGCTCACATGGCTGAAAGGCTGAAGAGGAGACTGCTTGCTAGATCTTCACAAGGTAAATGACCTGACATGGCAGATTGGGGGGGGGAGCAATTGTGGGGAGCATGAAATATTTCAGTGGGTCGGGGAGGCCTTGGGTGGTCTTAGGCAGGTGGCCTATTCCATCACTAGGCTCCCATGGCCTTTCCCACACTGAAATATCTCATGTGCACTTAACAAGCCTCACATTCGATTAGCGAATGCATGAGCAAAAGGACGGAGTGATCACGTTCAAGGTACAAGATTCACTCTCATGAATCCTTGGGTAACGAATGGAATGAGCAGGCTGTCAGCGTTCCAGAAAACTCCCCACTCCAAGTAAAGACGTGGAAACAAAGCATTTTCCAAAGTCCTCTTTACTAGAATAGACAAACTGGCACATCTGGGGAAACCCGAATCTGAAAAGCCCGGGTTTTCCTTTAGTAAGTCAAAGCTCCCAAAACCATCCCCTTTTCCACATGCTCCAATCAACATCTGTTCCATCCCAATCCAGCCCCCTGATCATTCCTTCTCCAGATGCGGGATCGCCCTGACCTTGACCGACAGGAAGAATGCTATTGTGTCTACCAACCCCCTCTCCTACTTTCCCACACATGAGAAGGTGGCAGCATTGGAGCTAATATGGCTTCCAAAGCTGACACAGGCTCCATTACATTACCTGTAACTAGATACTTGAGTCAGAAATTCAGATTTCCCTCCAATTATGTCATTATATCACCAAGCACTCTAGATGCCTTTCCTTACCATATTTTTCAGAGCATAAGACGCAACTTCCCCCCCCAAAAGGGGGTGAAAATCTGAGTGCATCTTATTCTCTGAATGTAGCCCTGCCCAGTCTCTCAAACGGAGGTTTCAGAGGCTGAAAAAAACCTCAGAAATGAAGCTGCAGAAAAAAAGCCTCCAAACAGAGCTTCAGAAAAAAAAGCCTCCAAACAGAGCTTTTTGAAGTTTCAGAGGCTTTTTTTCTGAAGCTCTGATTCAGAGGCTTTCAGAGGCAGAAAAGAAAGCAAGGAACAGAGCTCACAACCAACAAACCTGTTCCTAAAATTCACCTATGAACAGCTGATTGGGGGTATTCTGAGAGGCCGATCCAGCCGCCAATCAGCTGTTTTCTTATTTTCCTCCCCAAAAACTAAGGTGCATCTTATACTTCAGTGCGTCTTATACTCTGAAAACTCCCCATTTACTGAAGCCCCCTTATTTCTCTTTCATGAAAGATTCAGTGGGACGGAGATGAACTGGATTCCTCCCATCCCCACAAACATTTTTTTTTTTTTTTACTCATGCAGGCTTTGCTCCAACTCACAATTTTTCTTAACTCTAGCACCTGGCAGAATTTACTGTTAAAGCTGTGATTCTTCTCCCCCACAAAGTGTGACTATAAAATATTAAGGGAACCGTGCTGTCTGCAAAGCAAATGCGTCCTTCAAGGAAGGAAAGAGGACATAATCCTGTTACTTCTATATTTATATGGCTGACATTTTTCATCTCCCTGGAATTTGACAATGATGATAATGATTCCTTTAATTGGATTGAAATAAATGCTTAGTGTGAGGTATTGCAGCCGAAATACAAATATATAAAAAAATGTTCACACGAGAGCAGAGGTAGGCATGGATATTATATAAATACTCTTGGCATGGGGTTTAAATGACCTACTTGGTTAAAAAATCATTTAAATTTTGCTTCTTTTTTTTTTTACTCACGGGTAATGGCGTATGCTCCATCCTGACTGCTGGGTGCATAAAATCTGTAGGCTTAAAACAGGCTTTCTTTCATTGGGGCATTAAAATTTAAGTGTGGTTTGGAACAGCACAAAAGAAGGCACCTAAGCAATCCTTCTGTTCCCTGGAGAAAAAGTGAGGATTCATGGGGATACATGCACACACTCACACAGCACAGGAAATGGATTGATTTTTTAAAAAAACATTGCTAGTAACAGCCAGGTAAAGCCTGTAGTAGAGAAATCAACCTAATGTTTGACTTTGTAACAAGTTTTAATGACCTACTTCCAGAAGTTTCCCAAGAGCTATTTGTTTTAAGACTTAAGGAGAAAATGGAAGATATCTAGCGTGTTGAAAAATGGTAATATTATCTGAAAGAATGAAGGAAGATAATTTATAGCTTTATTTGACTATTGATATTTGAAAGATATTATCTTCTCATGACTTGAAAGATATAAATTGTTCTTCAGGCTGATCTTATGATTATTTCTCTATTTTTCTATATGGGAGAAGATTTCCAACCCATTGCTACTACCGTTTTTCCCTGAAAATAAGCCCTATCCCAAAAAATAAGCCCTACTTTGATTTTTACACGTACACCAATATAAGCTCTACCCCCAAAATAAGCCCTAGTTAGGACACTGCCCACTCCGTTGCAGAGTTGCCAAAAGACAGGAGTGGCTCCTCAGGAGGAAGTCTCCTCGAGAGTAAGGCTTGGGGCTAATTGGCCACTCCCTTAGCCTATTTAAGGAAGGACGACGACCGAGGCAATTTGCAGAGAACAACTTAGTTCACTCTCCTTTGTGTCTGGATCTTAGTTCTTTTATCAGTGTCCTGCAAATTGCTTCTGGGCTTTCTGCCAATCCTAGTAAGATTACGATTATTTATTCTTTGGATTCTTGTAGGCTGTTAAGAAAGTTAATTAACAGCCTTCGTTTGAAAAAGACTAATTTAATTTAGTAAACTAAGATTTGTACAGACTTTGTGTGTGCTGCATGCTTTGGGGTCCGTAGCTGGGTCAGAACACACGGGGTGGGGTGAGGCGCACGGGTAAAAAGCTAGGGTGGGGATGGGGGGTTTGGAGCTGCTTACCTTCAGACAGTTGCAGCCAGACCTCACACACTCCGACACCTGCCTCGTCTTGCCAGCCCACTTCTTCTGCAGCCGCTTGCCACCTCTTGCACATCTTGCCCCCAGACTCTATTTCAATGTCAGAGGCCTTCAGGAAAGGCCTCTGCAGCTGAGAAACGAGCTCTGGATTGATGCACACAGTGCCCCTGACCTCTGTTTCACCATCAGAAGTGCTGTCAGAGCTCATTTCTCAGTTGCAGAAGCCTTTCCTGAAGGCCTCTGATGACAAAATGGAGGCCAGGGGCACCTCGCACCAGCGGTGGCAAGTGGCTGCTGAAGAAGTGGACTGGCAGCAGTCACATGGGCTCCTGCTGGGTGGGGTTCTTGGTGCAGCCGCCGCAAGGTGAGACAGTGAAAGACATCCCCAAAAACCTGGTGCCTCTTTTGGAGGCAAAAAAATTGTAAGACTGGGTCTTATTTTTGGGAAACACAGGTAGGGAGATGATACGGTCACTGCTCTAGCATGCATCCCTATTTAATTTTGGATAAACATTCTGTGTAGATTTCTATATCACTATGAACATTATAGAAGGAGAGCTGTATAAGTCTCTGGCAGCCAAAATACAGGAGGAATCTGCACAATCTTTTCAGACTAACAAACATTAGTAAACTTTTTAATGACATGTTATTTTTTTAAAAAACCTCACTTCATCAGAATCATGGAGTGGTTAAATGATGTAGAATTTAGCTTGGGATCAGATTGGAGGATATAGAGGAAGACAGGATGGTTATCCCAATACAGGATATACAGGTGAAACTCGAAAATTAGAATATCGTGCAAAAGTTCATTTATTTCAGTAATGCAACTTAAAAGGTGAAACTAATATATGAGATAGACTCATTACATGCAAAGCGAGATAGTTCAAGCCTTGATTTGTCATAATTTTGATGATTATGGCTTACAGCCCATGAAAACCCCAAATTCACAATCTCAGAAAATTAGAATATTACATGAAATCAATAAAACAAGGATTGTACATAGAACAATATCGGACATCTGAAAAGTATAAGCGTGCATATGTACTCAGTACTTGGTTTGGGCCCCTTTTGCATCAATTACTGCCTCAATGCGGCGTGGCATGGATACTATCAGCCTGTGGCACTGCTGAGGTGTTATGGAAGACCAGGATGCTTCAATAGCTCTTCTGCATTGTTCGGTCTCATGTCTCTCATCTTTCTCTTGGCAATGCCCCATAGATTCTCTATGGGGTTCAGATCAGGCGAGTTTGCTGGCCAATCAAGCACAGTAATCCCATGGTCATTGAACCAGGTTTTGGTACTTTTGGCAGTGTGGGCAGGTGCCAAGTCCTGCTGGAAAATGAAGTCAGCATCCCTATAAAGCTCGTCTGCGGAAGGAAACATGAAGTGCTTCAAAATCTCCTGGTAGATGGCTGTGTTGACTCTGGACTTAATGAAGCACAGTGGACCAACACCAGCAGATGACATGGCTCCCCAAATCAACACAGACTGTGGAAACTTCACGCTGGACTTCAAGCATCTTGCAGTGTGTGCCTCTCCATTCTTCCTCCAGACTCTGGGTCCTTGGTTTCCAAATGAGATGCAAAAGTTGCTCTCATCAGAAAAGAAGACTTTGGACCACTGAGCAACAGACCAGTTCTTTTTGTCTTTAGCCCAGGTAAGATGCTTCTGATGTTAAGCGAGTCACTACAATTCTTAAGTGAACCACATGCAAAGTCATTATGCAAATCCTGCTTCCCACATCGATTTTAGTTGTTATTGCAGGTAGTCGTCAATTGAGCCCAGAATTTTTATGTTGTTAAGCGAGAGATTTGTTAAGTGAGTTTTGCCCCATTTTATGATTTTTCTCACCACCTTTGTTAAGTCAATCACTGCAGTTGTTAAATTAGTAACACAGTTGTTAAGTGAATTTGGTTTCCCCATTGACTTTGCTTCTCAGAAGGTTGCAAAAGGTGATCACATGACCCTGGAACACTGCAATCATCATAAATATGAGTCAGTTGCCAAGCGTTCTGAATTTTAATCATGTGACCACTAGGATGCTGCAACGGTCATAAATGTGAAAAATGGTCATAAGTCACTTTTTTCAGTGCTGCTGTAACTTTGAATGGTCACTAAATGAACTGTTGTAAATCGAGGATTACCTGTGGCTGCCTGGGAAGGTCGCAATGGAATTCACATGATCCCAAATGTTGCAACCATCGTAAAGATGGGCTCCTTGACAAATACCTGAATTTTGATCATGTGACCCTGGGAGTTCTGTAAAGATCCTATTTGTGACAAAATGGTTGTAAGCAACTTTTTTCAGACTGTTACAACTTCTAATGGTCCCTAAAGAAATGGCTATAAATTGAGGACTATCTGTATATCATTTACAGAATTCCGTGATTGGTGTATTAAGAAAAAAAAAAGCATTTAACTAGAATAACTTCTTTCCAAAAATCATACAATATTTATCTTTGTTTCTAAAGCGTGTTCTTCATTTAAAAAAATTATCCCAATGTGAGATACGTCAAACATTACAATAAGACAAAATTACAAACATTAAACTTATAAAAGGCCATGAGAAACATATGAAATGCTACAGCAATATCACTTTACCAGAAATTTGGGCAAATTCAGCTGATACCAAAAACTCCTCAGGCTGGCTGTCAATTGTAACTCAACAAGAAATCCCAAAATCTTTTGGGCTAGATCAGGGGTGGGCAACTGTGGCCCTTTTACAACCTGTGGACTTCAACTCCCAGAATTCTTGAGACAGCTTGGCTGTCTCAGGAATTCTGGGAGTTGAAGTCCACAGGTTGTAAAAGGGCCACAGTTGCCCATCCCTGGCCTAGGTACATATAAAATGACAAATGAAGAACCTATTTTTCACAGATCCCTCTTCCTCTTTTACTGCTTTGGGTGTCGAGATAGATACAAAGCTCTGGTTCTTCCTCTTCTGGCAGCCTCAACCATTGTTAACTGATGTTGTAGTGCATATAGATGATATGTGGGTATCATGGAAATATGGTTGATAAATCCTAGAAAGTAGAAAACTCTAAAAATGTTTGTCTTATAAAGAAGGGGGAGGGGTGGAGACTCCATCTGCAACATCCATTCAGACTACATTACTCCATCTCCAGTTCTTTAAGGACAGTGTGTTTTGGCTCCCTTCTCATCTTTAAACGAGTTAGCTGTTAATTGAATGATCGGTTCATGATAAGAATATAATAATTGGTAATATAATACTACTATGTATTTAGATGTTCTTTTCTCTTTGTCTTACTGATGGGCAGTTAATGAAACTTACAT
Source organism: Pituophis catenifer annectens (assembly GCF_029215685.1). Classification (NCBI taxonomy): domain Eukaryota; kingdom Metazoa; phylum Chordata; class Lepidosauria; order Squamata; family Colubridae; genus Pituophis; species Pituophis catenifer. Next base: position 214,696,393 of record NW_027256882.1, read on the forward strand.
AAAAGAGGTTCAGTTCCAATCAGATATCCAAGTGCCACCTACTCCCCATTCCACGGTATAAGGCAAAAATGGCCCCTCTCCCCCCAAAAAAAGTAGATAAAGGTAAAGGTTCCGCTCGCACATATGTGCTAGTCATTCCCGACTCTAGGGGGCGATGCTCATCTCCGTTTCAAAGCCGAAGAGCCAGCGCTGTCCAAAGAAGTCTCCATGGTCATGTGGCCGGCATGACTAAATGCCAAAGGTGCACCGAACGCTGTTACCTTCCCACCAAAGGTGGTCCCTATTTTTCTACTTGCCTTTTTACGTGCTTTCGAACTGCTAGATTGGCAGAAGCTGGAACAAGTAACAGGAGTTCACCCCATTATGCGAGCACTAGGGATTTGAACCGCTGAACTGCCAACCTTTTGATTGACAAGCTCAGTGTCTTAGCCACTGAGCCACCGTGTCCCTCAAAAAAAATATTACTAGTAAAAAATTACTAGAAAGCAAACTAGTTTCCCAGAATGACCTTTGCTATTTCAAAATGGTACATATTTCAAAATATTCATAGCCATGTGGCTCAAAGGCATTCCTGTATTTGGGATGTTAAAGCCTCGTACTTTTCTTTGCTGTATGCCACTTCCCTATTAAGATGATGATGATGATGATGATGATGATGATGATGATGATGATGATGATGATGATTATAAAATACCTTGGTAGGCAACAATATCCATTATACCCTGGAACACTCAGACATCAGATTGCCTACTCTTGGTCTATTTTCCTTAATTATACTTCATTACTCTGCTATACAAGAGCCGTGGTGGCACAGTGGTTAGTGTGTAGTACTGCAGGCTACTTCTGCTGATCACCGGCTGCCAGCAGTTTGGCAGATCGAATCTCACCAGGCTCAAGGTTGACTCAGCCTTCCTCCTTCCGAAGTCAGTAAAATGAAGACCCAGATTGTTGGGGGCAATATACCGACTTTGTAAACCTCTTAGAGAGGGCTGTAAAGCACTATGAAGTGGTATATAAGTCTAAGTGCTATTGCTATATACTTCATTCTAAATTTTAATAAAAAATATCAAGATTCCTAGCTTTGCTTTAAATCAGAGCTCCACAATCTTTCCAGCTTTGTGGCCTGGCCGTGGTGGTGGGGAGGATGGTTTTGTGCGAGTGGTGGGCAAGTGTGCGCGCCTGCTGCTCGTGCAAATGGGAATGCGCGCATACGCGTGCGCATCCCACCACTTCCACAGCCCGCTTCCAAACAGATCAAGGTCCAATAGTGGGCCACAGCCCATGGGTTGGGGACCCCTTCTTTAAATTTCTATAAGCAGAGACATGGTGCATTTTACAGAGTACATTTGTATTAACGGAGGAAACTTCAGAATTTGCAAATCTTACTTTTGCCCAAAATAAAGTCAATTAAAGAGACAGCACAACTAAACAACCTTCAGTAAGAACAGATCAAGGCTGAGCTGAAAACATCAGCACATTGTATACAAATCACAATTTTGAGTACATTGTGTCAGAAATAAAAGGCAAGACCTATACTTGGCTCAATAGGCTGCTAAGCAACATTGAAATAGCCCTGCTATTTAGGTCCATTCCCTGACTGAGACCTGCAATTATTCCGACTGAGACCCTAGGAAGAAGTTAATCCTTAATTTCCTCCTCCTTGGCATCATTATTGCAACTATTGGAAGGGTTACCAGCTCTCTCCAGTATTCAAACTAGCTCAACAAACACATAAACCTAATCCAACATAACAGTGGTTAGAATGCAGTACAGCAGGGCTAACTCACTGTTCACTCCAGGAGTTCAATTCTGACCGGCTCAAGGTTGACTGAGCCTTCCATCCTTCTAAGGCCGGTAAAATAAGGACCCAGATTGTTGGGGGCAATATGTTGACTCTATAAACCACTTAGAGAGGGCTGCGAAGCACTGTGCCAGCGTGTCTACCGTCCCTGTCCTAATGTTTTCTTTTATTCATATCCTTTTCATGTATTTATAATTATGTTTACACTTGTATCTGTCATAAAATACATCCTTGACGAAATAAATAAAATAAAAATAAAATAAGTCTAAGTGCTATTGCTATAACAAACAGGCCTTGAATTGGCTCCCTAGCGCTTAAAATCAGGACACCTAGCATTGGAACAGAAGGCTCACAAATCACTCCGACACAATCTTCCCCTCTGTGGTGAAATGTATTCTCTTTAACTGAAATGTTAATAATCATTTTTTAATTTGCATCGGTATCAATATTTTACGCTAAATTGTGTCCCCTTCTTTTAATGAGGCATATTAAACATCTCTGCCGCCGTTAAGCCGCAGCTCAGTTAAATAGCTACTTGCTAGCAAAACCTGACGCTTCAATACACCTGACATTTCTATATAGATGTCAGATTTCATCTCTCTGTACATAATAGACATAATATTTGGTTTCCCTTCCCCTTATTCCCACCTAATTGTCTTTTTTTTTTCATGTGCATTATTCTTCCGGTGATCTTATTTTGGTTCACTTTAATTTATTTCTTTAAACTTTCTTACTGTAAGGCCTGTCAAGCCCTGATGGAAATCTCAACTGGTCTCCTTGTTTCTCTCCAAGGTGCTCAACTGTCAGAGGTCTTGCTTAAACAGTAGTGCATCTATGGTAATCATGCATTGTTTATTTAAGAGGCCCTACAGCTCCCCCAAGGCAAGCATAGCATAGTGACAGCCAAGTATCTCTGTTGTTTGCTCGCTAAAGAACACACACACACACACACACACACACAAAATACAATCACACCTGTACTGTTCTTCTCATGCAGGAGTATCCTACTTTGTGCTCTGCTCAGATAGCGCCTATATAAAAGGAATGCTAGAAGACTTGTCAAGTTAGTTGAAAGTCAGGCTGGAGAGAAGGACTATTCTCCGGAACTTCAACTTCAAATGACTGCTTGGGAGTAACTGTATTTCCTAGACTTTGGGCATGTAGCACAGAAATGCTCAAAGAGCTGTGAAAGAGGGCTCTGGAGAGAGGCAATTACTTGTCACATACAGACACAATTCGCCAGCTCAAGGCTGCATGTATTATGCAGTGGCCAGGGGAGGTTAGGTAACAGAATGAACAGAGAGGAAGTTCCAAATTTGAAACTGCCGATTTTGATGAAGGATCCACGCATCCATCCATCCACAGTCCTATCTGTGTTATAACCAAAGCTTTCTTTGTAACATTTTGTCTTGTCATTCCTGCTTCTAGAAGAAGTAGGGAAACCTACTTCCCTTTCTCAATGTATAGGTGTATCCTCCGCGCCCCTAAGACAGAAGTGTGAAAAGCATATGTGTGAAGCACCTTGATGCTTTATATTTCGAGATTTTCTCAAATGTTTGTACAATATTGCTCTGACATTACATGGATCTTTGCTTCCAGCATCTGAAACGTCCCATCTCTGCCTGTTTCTGTTTCTATTTCTCTTTTGAGAACTCTGGATGAAGATGGGCAGAGTATCTGAAGATAGGACGTAGCAAATTCTTGAGTCGTGTTCCATCCGGCTTTGTAATTTGTTTGACTCAATGATGATTCAGCTGTGCATTTGGTTTGACCCATCAGAGCATTTTGATATTTTTAAAGCAAAAAATTATAGATTGATTCATTTATTTGAACATTCTTCACCTTATTTAAATTTTAAAGATAGTTGCAGATATGCTTCAGGGAGGTAGATGAAGATGTCACAAAGGCTAGACAATCAGTCTTGAATGCTAATTTTTTCCCAGGTTTGCACTGAATTGTGATGTTAGTCCACTTCAGTGGTGGGTTTCAAAAAATTTTTTACTACCGATTCTGTGGGTGTGGCATGGTGGGCATGGCATGGCTTGGTGGGCATGGCAGGGGAAGGATACTGTAAAATCTCCACTCCCTCCCCACTTCAGGGGAAGGATACTGTAAAATCCCTATTTCTTCCTGATCAGCTGGCACTCAGGAGGCAGAGAATAAATGGGGATAGGGCCAGTCAGAGCTGGTATTTACTGGTTCTCCAAACTACTCAAAATTTCCATTACTGATTCTCCAGAACTGGTCAGAACCTGCTGAAACCCACCTCTGGTCCACTTCATCACAATTGGTCCAGAACAATGATGTAGATATACAAGATTTGTTGTCCATCATTTATGCCAGCCAAAGAAAATTTATTCTTGTGCTGAATACATCGAATGCTAAGTCCAAACTGGATCTACTTTTCAAACAATGTTCCATATTTTTGGAAAATATCACCTCACTTCTTCCAGGAAATATACCTTTAATATATCTCTTCAGTGGTGGGATTCAACCAGTGTAACAACCGGTTCGCTGAGTGAGTGCACAGTGTGTTTGAAAACAGCTCTAAAACTTACCTTCTACTGCAGCCCCAGTGAGTAAAACAGCTAAGGCACGGCACTCCACTCTGTCACGCCTATCAGCTGGGCTTCAAACAAAGGAACAATAGGTCAGTTTAGCGCAGGGGCGGGTAGGCCCAGCTGATCATCGGAGCAAACCGGTTCTCAGCTGATTGTCGGAGCTATCGGTTCGCCCAAACCAGTCTAAAACTGTCTGAATCCCACCCCTGTAAATCTTTTTACTACTAATAACACAAAGCTGATATTCTTCAAAAACGGTGAAGAAAGAGTTTCCCTCAATTTGATTAGGGATGCTAGACTTTGCAGTTAATTGGGAAGTCTCTATTTGTGTCAAGAATTCAGAATCAACTTCATCGAGAGTCTCTCACCAAGCGGCAGAGATTGTGAGCAAGATCAGAGAGAACAGGTATGAATATATATTTAGTAAGGTGGGAAGGTGTAGGAACACAAAGTCAGCAGCACTTTGAAATCAATAACAGCCAATTCAGAAGCCTTTTGGAAGACAGCAGTATCTGACAAGAGCAAGCAGTGTTAACGTCTTCTTCTTTTTTTTTTAAAGCCAGCTTCTGATGCCATAGCAGTTGTCTGGATGTATATTTCGAAAAGATCTCTCAGATCTGAACTGAAGGAAGAGGCTACAAGATCAGAGAGGAAAGATGCTGTATTTTGTAAAAGTGAGTGAGGGAGAGAGAGGAAAAGATCTGCTGGATAATAAATGGAAGGATGGAAAATAGAGGGAGAAATGAAGATCGTATTTTAATGCTGTGCTAAAACAACGTGGGACTTGTATAGAATAGCTTGTTACGTTAGTCCAAACAGGTCATCAAACATGAAACTAAGGAAGAGAAGGGCACAGGGATGAAAGGCCCACCTTGGCATCTTCAGATTGTTAAGTGTTACAGGTAAATGTCAAAGGAGAGTTTTGAACCACGTTCAGGAGTTCATATGGGAACGTCTGTAGGCAGAGATAATTGGGCTATGAGCAGGTTTTACTTGGTTAGGAGAATGAGATATTTCAATATTTAATTTGTATTCCTTTATTGAAAGCATTCATATATTCCGCCCAGTCTAACAGGCTTTCAAAGAAGTTTAGAGAAAAATTAAAACCAAACAGCATATAGATCATATTTATAAACTAAAAACATATGAAAGAGAAGGGAAAGAGAAAAGCCAAGGGAGAAGAAGAGACAGGAAAATGAAAACATACAACCAATAGGGTTGCTGATGTCTGGCCTGATGAGTTTTCTTTATTGAAAGGGTCAAGTAATAATATATTCTTTCCCACTATAACAATGTGAAATTCATTCATTCATTCGTTCGTTCGTTCGTTCGCTCACTCATTCACTCATTCGTTCACAATATCATGGGCTGTTTTAATGAATAGTAAGCTAACTGTCATAACTTGAAGGAAAAACCATTTACAGAGGATGTTTACTTCTTCACATAAGTATCTATATAGTTACTGTTATAAACCATCTTTACTATATTCCTTTCCTTTCCTTTCCTTTCCTTTCCTTTCCTTTCCTTTCCTTTCCTTTCCTTTCCTTTCCTTTCCTTTCCTTTCCCTTCCTTCCCTTCCCTTCCCTTCCCTTCTACTTCCTCCCTCCCTCCCTGATTTTGTAATCTGTAATATTGTATGCCTCTGATTTTTGGAAACTCTCATGCTGAATTTATATTTATTAATTGTGAAGCCACTATTTATATAAAAGATGATCTGAAAACACAACGATTTTGCATTTGTTACAAACCAGTCTAATTATGCAAAATGTCCCTTTATAAACAAACAAAAATACTGGATATTTTTGTGACTTCACCTGTATAAAGGTTTCTGAAGACTTTATATAAATCTTGGCTCAATATTTGCTGGGTCAAAATACAATTTCAGAGCACTGCCTAGTCATAACATATAGCTCATTGGAAAGCTTTAGCGATTCAAGGAAAATAATGATTAAATTAGCAAGTATCTGTTGATTTAACCAAAGCCACAGTAGCTCATTAACAACTACCACTTAGTCTGAGTACTAAGTTATAGCACAAACACTAGTATCTGTGAAAGTGGAAATGTGACTAATATTAGCATTCAATGTGACTATGACAATCCCAGATAAATGTTGTAAATGATATAGAACTCAGATATGAATTAGAGAACTCTGACAGTCACCTAAATGAGATTGTCAGCATTCACTGGTGTATGTCTGACAAGTGAAAACATACAACTGTGAATGCTGATATCCCACATGCATATTATATACATAAATATAATGTTTAGACACATATACCTGTATATTGGAGATGGCCTCCCTGATTCAGAGTGAAGCCCAAATTCAGGGTGCAACAGGGCACTATGAGACAGGTTTTTTTACTCACTTGAGGTAGATATTTATAATGCACCAATTCTCTGAGAAGTTCTATTTTTAGTTAGTTATTCTAGACCTCTGAGATATTATAAATGGTGCTGAGGCTGCACATGCCACATCAAGAATATTATTTTACAAAATCTTTTTGCATGTTCTTGCATAAAATGCCATTGGATGAACAGTTATGGTTCCACTGAGGACAATGATTGATCCAGCAATTGATAGATGTCTGCTAAATCAGAGGAACATTCATTCATTCATTCATTCATTCATTCATTCATTCATTCATTCATTCCAAGTGCATGAACAATATGAAAGTGGGATCTTCTTTATTACTCCACCAACCACCTCTAGAATAAAGCACCCCCATTGAGTTTTTTTAATTGTTTTTAATTGTGAGGAAAAAGAGGTGAAACTGAGCACAAATATTACTAATGCTTTGGTAGCATCTTGGAAGTAATCTGAGAAATCAGACAAATACCCTCCCCCTCTTATGGGACAGGCTATGCTGGTCTTAGAATTAGATTGGCATTTTACTTTGGAGTCCTTCTCATCAGAAAGTATATCATTCAGAACAGCATGAATAGGGTGCTTGGAAAGAATGCGGACTTGCCTTTCTGACTTGCCTTTCTGTAGCTACTTGGAGAAAGACCTGTCCTGTCATATGCTAGAAGCATCTGCATAGAAACTCTGTAGGGAAAATTTGGACAGTTGACTACCTGAGACGAAGTTTTTCAGTGTTTGGGCTGCAATGAGTTGTGTGGATTTTTATTTTGTTTTTATTTTTTATTTTGCAAAGGTGCTACAGGGAGAATCTCCCAGCAATAAGAGTTTCTATTATTATTACTATTATTACTATTATTATTACTCAGTGGCTAAGACGCTGAGGTGAGCGCCTGTTACTTGTCCCAGATTCTGCCAACCTAGCAGTTCGAAAGCACGTAAAAAAAGGAGGAGAAAAATAGGGACCACCTTTGGTGGGAAGGTAACAGTGTTCCGTGCACCTTTGGTGTTTAGTCATGCCAGCCACATGACCCTGGAGACATCTTCGGACAGCACTGGCTCTTCGGTTTTGAAATGGAGATGAGCACCGCCCCCTAGAGTCGGGAATGACTAGCACATATGTGCGAGGGGAACCTTTACCTTTACCTATCTTTGAAGCTTTGAATCCCCTGCTTGGTCAAACAGTTTCTGAAACCTATAATACATATTTTTAAATAAAGTGATAATAGATATATAGGGTTTTCATTTAATTAATGCGTAAATAGGACCTGGTTGGGTAACATGATGGAGATTTCTTCCCAGCCTCGTGTAAAAGATTGTATTTTTTTAAATAAAGAAGAAGAGATTAATTCAGACAAACTTTAGCTCTTCTTTGATTAGGACTTTGCTTGTATTATAATATGCAAATGGGATAAGTAAGCCAAATCACATTTATAAGCATAGTGCTGGGCTGGGTTCACACGAGTCTGATTAATAAATTAGTGTAATCGATGTTCCATGGCACACAAAAATTTGATAGATGAACAGAATCTGTCTGCTCTGATTGATAGAGAGGAATTGAACATTAAATCTGATTACTGAGCTTAATTGTCTGGTCTTAATTGCTGTGTTAATCTTTGAAAATAAAATAATAATCATTAGCAGAAGAGCAGTATAGAGCATGACCTCACTGTTGCAGAAAAGGAGGAAGATAGGAATAGCTTGTCATTAAAGAAATGTAAATGAAGTAGAGCTATTAAAAAGAACATTCTAGGACATAGGAAGGAGATATAACAGGACGACAAACATGCCCATCTAACTCTTGCCCTACAAGAACAGAATATTGAGACCAGAATTGAAAGCTACAATTTCCTGTAAATTCAATGTTCTTAAAAAAAAAGGGGGGGGGAATGTCTAAATGTCTTCTAACTTTGCTTCCATCCTTTAAATTCATTTTTGATACCAAAGAACAATGGAAACCTTGTAAGTAAAAAAAAAAATGTGGAAACATAGGAAGTGCATCATCATCATCAGGCAGGTCCGTAAATGTCAAACTAACAAAGCGTATATTTTCACAGCCCTTGTTAAAAGCAGGAAGTCTAGGATCAGGCCCTATCATGTGGCAGAATGAGATACTGCTTTGGTTAGGGGATGCTTTGAAGATGGGGATTTGAGTCATAGAAGAAAAAACTACACACACACACACACACACATATATATATATATCTTGCCAAGAAATAAAGTAAAACGAGATTCGCATATTTTATGATTACTTAAAATAAGTCCAGACAGTTTCTCTAAACCAGTATTTTAGGTTCAGAAACACTGATCTCAAATGAATAGTGGTAGAAAGAAAAAAATAAACCATCTTCCCATTGGTTCATTCGTGTAAGTAAATTGTCAAGGGCCTTGAAAGAAATAATTCTTAATATAGTTTCCCAGTTATACAGATGTGAAAATGTGAGGACAAAGATCTGTGTTTGCACCTGAAGCTCTCCAAAATTGTTTCCAAATTGGAATTCTTATTTGGTTGTCAATTAATGTTGTATTACTGGGAAGATTTCATTTCTTTCCTTTCTCTCAACCTGATGCATTTTAACCTGAGGATGAAAAGTAAGGAATTTGGAAAGAATGTAAATATAACAATCTTAGAATCCACTCACTTACAATGTGTAGTAAAAATAACTGGTTAACCCATCAAAATTAGTGACGGATACAGTTTCAGGTGTTTTTTGTAGAATAACCACCCTGTCTGCCTATTGAGGATTTAGTTTAGTTACTACAATCTTGGGCATCTTTGGAAACCTACTAGTTTTATTGGCTAATTTTAGCCATTTGGAAAAAGTTGATTTTTTTAAAAAAATAATAATAGAAAATATTTGTAAAAAAGTTTTTAAAAAATATTTCAAAAATATTTGAAAAGTTGAAATAATCCTGACTGGATCCTCCAATTTATTTAACTATGCACATATATAGTATGTTAAGTAGAATCAAGTCCATTGAATTATGTATTCTCGCAGGTAAATAATGTTTCTTACAGATAACTAAATACTGTATTCCTGGGTTTCAGACAGATAAAAAGAAACGCTGCAAAATGGAGGACAAAGGGCCAGGTCTGTATCCCATGTTATGATATAGACTAGAGGTTAAAAAGCGAAGTAGAAGAATCTGATTCACTCTTTTAACTATTACAAAATACTTTGAAGGAGCAGGCAAAAAAAATGAAACTGTGAGAAAGGTTGACCATGAAGGGACAAGGGGACTGATAACATAAAGCAAGCTGTTGTCTTTTCTAGCAGTATGACAGGTGTTACTTGATCAGCATAAGAAAGAACAAATGGTTACGCAAGGTTAATATCAGAAAAGGAGGGCAGAGGAAGGCTATCTTTCAAAATGTAGAAATGTGAAGATTCCAGAAGGACATCATGAGGTTACCTCCTCATCTTATTTGATGTAGCATCCCTGGTTACCTCTGGGCTGTCCAACATTTCTCTAGTCAAGAGTTCAGTGGTTACTGTTACATCTGTGCATGCCAGTGGTGGGTTTCAATTTTTTTTACTACCGGTTCTGTGGGTGTAGCTTGGTGGGTGTGGCATGGCTTGATGGGCGTGGCTTGCTGGGTGTGGCAGGGGAAGGATACTGTAAAATCTCCATTCCCTCCCCACTCCAGGGGAAGGTTACTGCAAAATCCCCATTTCCTCCCGATCAGCTGGGACTCGGGAGGCAGAGAATAGATGGGGACGGGGCCAGTCAGAATTTTTACTACCGGTTCTCTGAACTACTCAAAATTTCCGCTACCGGTTCTCCAGAACTGGTCAGAACCTGCTGAAACCCATCTCTGCAATAAACTCATGCCAATACTCTGCTGCAATATCTCCAGATGCTTTCGTTCCTTATGTAGTCAACATTTTCCCTAAATGTTAAACCTTATTCTCCATTGGTGATTACACAATGTATAATTTTATTCCTGCTGCTTTGTCTTTTCCATACCAATCATATTTATATGTCTTTATCTTTTTGGATAACTTCTTAAAGTTGTCTCTTAAGAGGCCAATATCTCAAAACGAAAACAATTAATTGAGCGGTTAAATGACTTCTTTAGAATATTATTTTCTTTTCCACATTCTGAAGATGTACTTAAGTAATTTAGGAATAAATATGTGCTAATTTGTAAGGAAATGACTCCCTAATGTTTCCCCCGTGAAAGAACTGTTTGAAAAAGACATACTATAGTAACAAACTAGGTAAGTTTTAAAACACTGTTTACATTTGCTGTTTGCTATCAACAATTTTGGATGGGCTCACCCTGCTTTAATATAATCCGTAGCATTATTTGACCTCTGAGTGATTATGTGCCGAATGGCTAAACCACTGCTAAAGCCATACTTCGTTGTTCAATGCCCCATATATTTGCTTGGCATTGTACACTGTAGGACTATCTTATTTATCATTGTGGTTTGAGATTTCAGCCTTAAGAGGTCCATTATCAACACCAGATTTGGCAAGGCTCAGTATATTCACTTCTATCTTAAATCTTCTTCCTAGGTGGGAGACGGTATTCCAAACATACTTCAATAACTTTGTGGAAAAATTAGATCTATTCTTGCAATAAAGTTTGTAATTAGTCTGCTTTCACTACAGGTTTTTAAGCTATACTAAAATCAACAATGCTATTGTAGCTGCTCTTAGTTTAAATACCTCTGGAAATGGGCCCACTTGGTATTTAATTCTGGAATGCTGCTCCGTAATGCATTCAGCTGCTGAAAGCAGGCAGGCATGGAGAGCCTTCATTTCTGTCTGGAGTTACCAAATCTAGGCTGCCAAAATTTGGATTAATGCAAGATAGCAGAAGACGGAGAAAAGGAGAGGGAGAAGGAGAGACGAAGATTCTAAGACCCTGACTGCTCTTTAGAAGGCCGGATCCTGAAGATGAAACTCAAATACTTTGGCAACTTAATGAGAAGGAAGGATTCACTGGAGAAGAGCCTAATGCTGGGAACGATTGAGGGCAAAAAAAGAAGGGGACGACAGAGAACAAGGTAGCTAGATGGAGTCACTGAAGCAGTCACTGTGAGCTTAACTGGACTCTGCGGGATGGTAGAGGACAGGAAGGCCTGGAGGAACGTTGTCCATGGGTTCGCGATGGGTCGAATATGACTTCGCGACTAACAACAAAACAACCACAAGATTCTACAGTCACCTGGATTTTTGCAATTTTACTGACTTCTTCCCACATCACTGCTGTTCCTATTTTCAATGCCTACCCATTTTACAAGGAGAAAGGGGAAGACATTTTAGGAATAGGAGGGGAGTTGATATGGAGTGTGTTTTGACCATTAGAGAGGTTAATGAAAGAAATGAAGGAAGAAAGCTGTGAATTGTTCCCTGACTCAGATTTTAATCAGAGCCAAGAATGTAATGATTCATAAATCTTACTTATTTCAAGATAGCAATATCAGTGCTAATAGTTTGTAACTGAGTGGATATTTCAGTGAGAACTTTACTTCTAGAATCAAGTTGTAAATGATTAAGAGTTTGTAATAATTTTTAATGGATTAACCAAACGGAATCTTGCTGATATCTCACTGATGTATCATTTAAATATTATTGCGAAAGGAAAACAAACATTTAATGCCCATCAACACTAGATGGAAACTCTAGACTAGTAGTGTGCTGCTGGCAGGAGGCAAAGACTAAATCCAACTCAGCAAGAGTAAGAACCTTTGTTAAAAATTACCTCACGGCAATTATAACAGTAAAACACGGAATATTTATTCACCCTTATTACTTCAACAGATTATCATATAGTGATTTTATTTAAGGAAAATAGTTTGCTCCTGGATAGCGAGGCACCAGTGGAGTATCTAAAAAGCTGCTGTGAGAACTATTCCTGACATTAGCCAGATAGAGTCACTTGGATCTCCTCTAAGCTGGACATCAACTGTGCAAGTCGTATGGAACTGACTGAGACATGGCCTAATTCTATTATCTGGGAAGAGTTTCAGCTTGTTAGTTCTAAGGAAGTAGAAAGTTCTTAGGGCTGCAAGGTCACTTATGTTTTAGATCCACATCCCTCCTGGGAGAACTTGTCAAAGTTTCCTGGGTACGAAATGCAGTTGGAACCATGTGGTAGTGGTGGGTTGCTACCGGATGGGCAAACCAGTAGTGGCAGGGGCAGGAGGCTCCGCCTACCTGCTCAGATGTCTCTGTGCATCCGCAGAAGCTTCTATACTTGTGCAGAAGCGTTGTGTGCACATGCGTGCATGCGAGCGCCCACGAGCGAATCGGTAGCTGCTGAAATTGAAACCTACTATTGTATTGAATGCATCTTTGAGAGAGACTGTGGTTCTCTCATTTCTGAAGGAGGCCAGCTTGACTCAAGAATTAAGGGATCCAATGGAACTGGACTAACTGGTTCCCTCTTGACCTCTTAGTGGCCTTCAATACTATTGAACAAGCTATCTTCTGGATCAGTTTGCCAGCAGGGAGCATGGTATTATTGAGGAGTCCCTCCTTTCTCCAGGGCTGGTTCCAATTGTTTGTAGGGGGAGAATGGTCAAGTCTCCACTTTTGTTTATATGAAGCCCCTGAATTAGACCCACAGTAGGCATGGAGTCAATATACTGATGATACTCAGTTGTACATCTCTGCCCCGGCCAATCAGATTATAATGTCTTAGTGTTTTCTGAGTGTCTGGAGGAGATCTGGATGGGGAAACAGGGTCCAAATTAACTCTAGCAAGATCAAATGGTTAAGGGTTTTGAGTCCTCCAAGATTTAGATCTCAAGATTTTACATCTTGGGTTCTGAACGTGCTACGCTCTCCTACTTGGAGCCTGTGTATAATTTGGTATCCTCCTGGACTAAAAACTCCATCTTGTGCACTTCTACCCATTTCCTGATTGATAGGCCCTGCTCATGGTTGCTTCTGCATTAGTCACCTCCCATTTGCATTTCTGCAAGATGCTCTCACATGGGACTACTCTTGAAGACTATTTAGAAGTTGCCAAGAATACAACATCATGGATAGTAATGATGCACCTCAATATGGTTATGTAAAGACCACTATTCCTTGAATTGCACTATTTCTCAATAGACTTCCAGATGCAATTCAGGATGTTGGCTCTCACTTATAACCAATGGCACAGGACTGGGTTATTTGTGAGATTTATTTCTGGTTATTTTTACCCATCCCACTAGGTCATGCAGAGTGAGCATGCTCCAGGTACTCCCTATGTCATTTAATGGGATCTAGGACACATACATGTTCTCTGGCGCTTCACCTACTCTTAGAATGAGCTTTGTCAGTTCCGTAAATCAATGTGGCCTTAGGGTACCATATACTCTTGAATTGGCACTGGCATCAAATCAGTGTTTCACTGCTGACAACTCTTAAGCCCCAATTCATTTCTTCATTTTATTGAAAGTTTTTTTTCTCTCTTTTCCCTGAAAAAATGTACAGTGTGATTCAGCTCAGCTTGAAAGACATGTAATAAGTAAGGATTAGAAAACTTCCAATGGAGAAAATGCAGTATTTTTAATTATGTTCCATTTCTTCCACGAACATAATTATATATACTGGCTTTAATTAAATAAAACAAGAAAATATCCAGCTGCTTTCTCAAACTCTCTGTGCCCCATCCCCACCCCCTCACTCTCTGGATATAAGTAAAACTCTTACAGATAAGGAAAAGGTCAGATTGCTTTTTTTGTGTATCCTACCCAATTTGCATTTCAAAAACCTATGAAGGAGCCAGAACACAGTTATCTGATGAAATGCATACTTTTCTAAATTTTGTAAAGTTATTTTCAATCTGTATTATAAAAGAAAAATGCATATTAGCACAAAAATGTATGCATTCAATGTTTTTAATCAAAAGGTACAAATGCACATAAAAATGCCCAGAAATGAAATGGAATACATTTGAAAATGGGAAAATTGGGATGTTGGGTGAAATTTTCCCATATCTGAATGACCTGTTAGTGACGGGAATGTTCTCTGCTTACACCTGGAAATATCTTGCAGAAGGTACAAACTGCATATAAGTGACAGGTATAATACAAAAAAAAAATTAAATTGCTAGTATTGGACATGGATTAGAAAGATGCAGATTCAACTCATGAGTCACGTTGGCTTTCAAGTCTTGAAACAGAGATTCAGGAATCAGAAGTATATAAAGGCCTGTAAGTCCCCAGGCCCCAAGAACCAAATTGGCCAATTTTATTGGTGGCGCAGCAGACTAAAGCAAAGCACTGTTAAGTAACACCAGCTGCCTGCAATTACTGCAAGTTCAAATCTCACCAGGCTCAAGGTTAACTCAGCCTTCCATCCTTTCGAGATAGGTAAAATGAGGACCCGGTTTGTGGGGGCAATAAGCTGACTTTGTATAAAAAAGAAAGGGCCGAAAGCCCTACTAAGCAGGTATATACAAAAGTATGAAGGCTATTGCTTAACGCATTGTAAGCCGCCCTGAGTCTCCGGAAAAGGGCGTCATATAAATCGAACCAATAAATAAATAAATAAATAAATATTTGTTAACAATTGGAACACACGTGCCTTCGGTCCTCATTGACTCGCAAGGCAGTTGTTTCTGCTTGCAACTTGACAAAGAATTTAAGGAAGGTGGGATGGGTATGATTAGAATGAGTGGGGAGCTGGGAGAGAGAAAGGGAATCTACATCAGCTGTTTGCAGCCTGAAAAAATCTTGCAACTTCAAGATCAGAGATGCAGAGGTCTTTCAAAAGGCGCAGACTGTTTTCCCAAAATAAAATGTGTAACCTGGATTGGTGGAGAATGGACAACGGGTTGCCTGGGGAAGGAAAAGGAGGCTTTACTATGCTGTGTTTCGCGCCAAAACCTTAGAACTGGCTTTGCTTCTTCTGTGCCTATGTGGATCTGTCACAGTGGTGAGTTTCAAATTTTTTTACTACCGGTTCTGAGGGTGTGGCATGGTGGGCGTGGCATGGCTTGGTGGGCGTGGCAGGGGAAGGATACTGTAAAATCTCTATTTCCACCCCACTCCGGGGGAAGGATATCCCTGGTATCCTTTACTACCAGTTCTGTGGGTGTGGCTTGTTGGGCGTGGCATGGCTTGTTGGGCGTGGCAGGGGAAGGATACTCTAAAATCACCATTCCCACCGCACTCCAGAAGAAGGTTACTGCAAAATCCCCATATCTTTCCGATCAGCTGGGACTCGGGAGGCAGAGAATAGATGGGGGCAGGGCCAGTCAGAGGTGGTATTTTCCGATTCTCCGAACTAGTCAAAATTTTTGCTACCGGTTCTGCAGAACTGGTCAGAACCTGCTGAATACCACCTCTGATCTGTCAGCAAAGTTATACTCTCGGTAATAAAAGATGTCCCAGGAATTTCTTTTGCTCTACATGCCAACGGGACGGTTGACATATGCTTTCAAACAACATATTCACGGCTATGAAAATATATGCATTATTTGCCAGAGGTAAAAGAAGAAAAAAAAAATGGGGATGTTTGTTTCTTACAATGTGGCCAAACTTAAGAGTTAAATCGGTAATTTTATGATACATACTCATTAAATAGCTTTGAGTGGCCTTCCCATTCAAAAGTCTTTCAAATCAATTATTTAGCCACCTTTAAATCAAAATGTAGTATTCAGTCTTCCTGTTCTTTATCTAATTTAGCTAGAAGCCCTCTTCCTTTCCTTTTTTCAAATTTCTTTCATCCTTTCAGATTATTCCCCTTAAGCAAAAATAAAGCTCTAAACAAGAGTTTTCTATTACGTGCCTCCAAATACTTTTAACTATCCTCCCACATTGATGCCATCGGTCATATTGTCTGGGATCACTGGGAGATGAAATAAAAAAACAATTTGAGGATGCTCCTTTGCCTATTCATTTATGCCATTTTTACTGTTTATACAGAAGGCTGTTTCATTTGAGTTCTATAATTAATAAGAGCTGAAGAGCAACCTTGTGGAATCCTCAATCATTTAAAACTAATTCACTGGGTATCATTAAGGCTCAGGCAATAGAAAATAAAATCTGTGATAAAAAGGGAGAGAAATGCAACTTAATTTACACTCATTATGCTATTATTTTAAACATATCATTACATTTAACATTTGATAACCTTGAAGTACCGTTTTGTGTGGTAAATGCAGCGTTGCTATTAGTCTGTACAATAAAATTTTATTAGCAAACATATCAAGATAATAAATAGGAATGCATACACTCATGCATTAAGGATTTTATATGAGTCCAAGTTACGGCTAAATGCCGTACAAAACTGACAATGACCATACTCAGTGGCACCCTTTCCTTCTATCTCCAAAGAACAATGATATCTCTGAGTCAGTCATTTAGATCTTCTTTGGACTTCATTTAAATGCAAATTACTTGAAAGCCTTAAAGCATTATGATTTATTTCCAAAACAAGAAAGAAAATATAATATGGTTTTCCAGAGCAAAATAGCTCACATTAGCCAGTAGTCATCCCTTCCCCATATGTTACCGCCTGCAGAGATCTCTGCTATTATTTGCTATTCCACACCATGTAATTTTTACATTAAGGCCATAATTATTGCAGTTTAAGTGTGAATTAACAAATGTTGATGCCTTTCTCTAGCACTTAGTTGCAAAAGGATTAACCCTTATTCTATTAGTTATAGTACCAGTCCATGGACCAGCACTGGGCTGCGGCATGTCAGAAACTGGATGGTGCAAACAAGAGAAAAATAATATTATTATATATAATATAATAATTATAAAAAATATAATATGGCTTTCCATAGCAAACTAGGTCACATTAGCCAGTAGCGAGCCCCTTCCCTGTCTGTTACCTCCTGCAGAGATCTGTGTTATTATTTGCTACTCCACACCATGTAATTTTTACATTAAGGCCATAATTATTGCAGTTTAAGTGTGAATTAACAAATGTTGATGCCTTTCTCTAGCACTTAGTTGCAAAAGGGATTAACCCTTATTCTATCACTTACAGCAGGGGCCCCCAACCCTCGGTCTGTGGACTGGCACTGGGCCACAACATGCCAGAAACCAAGCCGTGCAAACAAGCGAAACCCAATCCGCAGGATGCACGCAGCAATGTGAAACCAACCCCTCCTCCGGTCTGCAGAAAAACCTCTCTCCACGGAACTGGTCCCTGGTGCCCAAAATTTTGGGAGCCACGGTATTACAGCAATCTTGGATGGCAATGATTCAACCTAAAGATGGAAGTGCAGCAAAGTGGTTGGGATATTTCAAACCAATGACATATAGCACAAACGCTGATATCTCCAAGTTGGCATGGAAAAATTATCAATTAATAAATCTCCCTCCCCCTCAAAAAAAAAGTTTGCCTGGGAAAGACCCCTATTGAATCCAGCAGACGTGGGTTTCAGCAGGTTCTGACCAGTTCTGGAGAACCGGTAGTGGAAATTTTGAGTAGTTCGGAGAACCGGTAAATGCCACCTCTGACTGGCCCCGCCCCCATCTATTCTCTGCCTCCCAAGTCCCAGCTGATTGGGAGAAAATGGAGATTTTGGACTAACCGTCCCCTGGAGTGGTAAGGGAATGGAGATTTTACAGTATCCTTCCCCTGGAGTGGGGTGGGAATGGAGATTTTACAGTATTCTTCCCATGTCATGTCCACCAAGCCATGCCCACCAAGCCATGCCACAGCCACGCCACAGCCACCAAGCCACGCGCACAGAACCGGTAGTAAAAAAATTTGAATTCCACCACTGTAATCCAGTATCCATAAAGGGAAAGAGTGTAGAGAAGAGCAACAAAGATTATTAGGGGACAAGAGACTAAAACATATAAAGAACGGTTGCTAGAATTGGGTAGGTCTAGCTTAATGAAAAGAAGGACTAGGTGACATGATAGCAGTGTTCCAATATCTCAGGGGTTGCCACAAAGAAGAGGAAGTCAAGCTATTCTCCAAAGCACCTGATGGAGGACAAGAAGCAAGGGATGGAAACTAATCAAGGAGAGAAGCAACCTAGAACTAAGGAGAAATTTCTTGACAGTTAGAAAAATTAATCAGTGGAACAACTTGCCTCCAGAAATTGTGAATGCTCCATCACTGGAAGTTTTTAAGAAGATATTGGACAACCATTTGTCTGAAATGGTATAGAGTTTCCTGTCTGAGCAGAGGGCTGGATTAGAAGACCTCCAAGGTACCTTCCAACTCTGTTATTTTGTATTTGCACTTCCTTTGCAAACCACTTTCAGAAATTGCTTATTAAATGCTTTTAAAAAGTCAGGCACCTTCAAAATGACATGAACAGGCAAGTGACTTCAATTCTTAATATAAAAACATGAAAATGTATCTTTATAATCTTTAGGAATTTAAAATAAACAACGAAAAGCAAGACACAGTTTTGACTATAAAAGAGCTGTAAATGGATTAAGGGCTCAAAAATGTTGGAATATTTGATGTTTTGAATGTTAAGACTTTGAAATTAATTTTGAAGGAATTTCTCTTGCCCTTCTAAGAAAAGAATGGCCTCAGGACGGAACAGGAGGAAGCCATATTTGATACAAACTGGTCACTTAGAATTTTAAGTCACTCGCTTTCATGAATTCACCTCTATTGTTCCTATTACTAGATGGGTTCGAGAAAACCCTGAGCATTAAACTTTACTGTGATTTTCTCTCAATGGAGATACACACCAGTGGTGGATTGCTCCCGGTTCGCCCCGGATCGGGCGAACCGGTAGTGGTGGCGGCGGAAGGCTCCATCTACCCACCCGGACGTCTCTGCCTATGTGCAGAAGCGTCATACGCATGAGCACGCGCACGCCACAAGCAAACCGGTAGTGATGGGATTTGAATCCCACTACTGATTTACACCCATGCCATGCTGGCTTGAGGTGAGAATGTCAAGATGACCCATATTTTTCAGCATCTTCAATCCACTATCTGGTTTTGCCTTGTAAATGTTGTCACTTCTTCATTACCTGACTAACTTTCAGTCTGCTGGGAAATACGTCAGAAAGTCAGCTTCTACCTTACCCTTGGTTCTGGCAGCTTTCATCACACCTGAAAACACAATCTCTAACTACTGAAAGGTAGCCCGTGTTCTCTAGCATGGTAATGGAAAACAAGAATGGCGTTTAAATCAAGCTGCTCAAATGCCATCCTTTTCAGAGCTAGAGAATAATATGTGGGCCTGTTTTTCTTTTCCTTATATAAAATGTAGGACTGCCGAGTTTAACTTCACACAAAATATTTTTCCTCTGGCAAAATAGAAACAAGAGCTTCAAAGGGTCACGCTCGCATTATAACCTTTTCTCATTTTAAGTGTGGGATTGGATTTTCCCCCGTCCAACGTACAGTTTTGTAAGGTAAGCCCTTAGTGAAAGATATCTTTATGAAGATTAAAATGTATTTTTCAGTGGATTTTTATTCCACGTGTTGAATAGTAATCTTGTTTACGAAATTACTGGAGTGAAAATTAGAGTTCGTTTTTTGAACTGTGCATTCACATTTCGCAAACATGTGATATTTTAATCACAGCTGAACAACAGATATTCATAATTGTCTTAATTTATTATTTATTATTTGATTTTTTTATCCTTTCATTTCATTAAGAAGCTTCGTAAATCACAGCTAAACTCAAAGCCAAAAATCCTGATCCAGATAGTATGGAATATATAATTTCCCTGTGTGGTTTAATTTTACACACACAAACAAAAAATGTGCAGAAGTACCATGGAGAATGGCCTTCTGTAAACAGTTGCACTCACTGAACTTTAACACTGGATTCTACATTTTTTAATGTAGAAAATATATTCTAGATTATTTTTATATAGGTAATCCTTGATTTAAAACCATTTGTTTAGTGACCGTTGAAAGTTACAATGGCATTGAAAAAAAATGACTTATGATCATTTTTCATACTTACAACCCTTGCAGCAACCCCAGGGTCACATGATCAAAATTTGGATGCTTGGCAACAGTTGCAATGTCCCAGGGTCATGTGATCACCTTTGGCAACCTTCTGACAAGCAAAGTCAACTAGCAAGTATTGTTGACGATTGCAGCATCCAAGGGTCACATGATTGATATCTGCAATCTTCCTAAAGGGATTCCAGCAAGCCAAGTAAATGGAGAAAGCCGGATTCGCTTAACAACTACAAAAAAAAAAAACCAAAACGGCATGAGTGACTCACTTAATGACTGCATCGCTTAGAGATGAAAATTCTGGTCCCAATTGTCATAAATTGAGGACTACCTGTGCATTTTGGTATGCATGTATACACACACACACACACACACACACACACACACACACACACACATACACACATATACAAATTTAGTACTTGACGCATTTTAATGCGAAAATTTTGTCCCGGTACTCATCATTTGTTTGGTATTCGACGCGCAAGCAAGAACTTATCAGTATCGGCTGCCTTGTGACTCGCTATCCTCATTCTCATTATTCCTTCTGGGAAAATTTTGTTTGGTCATTTTTGGTACTTGTCATGCCTCTGTAACCAATAAACAATGAGATGCCGAGGTACCACTGTATTTATGTTTCATAAATACAGAGCTCTAAACAAAAATATTTTTCTGCTTGTGTTGCTTTGTATACTTGAGATTATCTAACACATATTTTTACAACTTTACAACGAACAATGAATATTATTTTACAGAATGGAAAAAAAATTATTGACAACTGGACTAATAAAGCATTACAGGTATTCCTCGACCACAATTAGGATCAGAACTTCCAAACTCATGATGTGGTGAGTTTGTTCATTGAGTCATATTCACTTTTATGAGCTTTTTTTGCTGCAATTTCTGAGTGAATTCAGCTTCTCCTGTTGATTTTGCTTGTTTGAAGCCCCTGGAAAGGTTGTAAATGGTGATCATATGACCTCATGACTCTTCAAAGCTGCCCTGTTTCCCCTAAAATAAGACATCCCCTGATAATAAGCCCAATTTTGAACGCATGTGCTAAAATAAGCCCTCCCCAAAAATAAACCCTCCCCAAAAATATCTAAACACATGCGCAGCCGGTCCCCACCATTTCCTCTGGTTAGGGCTAGGGAGACAGATCTGGAAATCAGGTAAAATGGCAAGAGGAACCCCTTCTTGCTCCACACACCCCAAAATAATAAGACCTCCCCGAAAATAAGGCCAAGCACTTATTTTGGGGTTCAAAAAAATATAAGACAGGGTCTTATTTTCGGGAAAACATGGTAGTAAATACAGGCTGATTGCAGAACGCCTTAATTTTGATCATGGAGCCACGGGTAGTTATAATTATGAGGACTGATTGTAAATCACTTTTTTTGAGTTCCATTGTAACTTCTAGTGGTCACTAAACCAATGATTGTAAGTTGATAAATTGAGGACTAGCTGTAATACTTAAAGAAGCCCAGGATAGGACTTGAACAAGAAATTATTGCCTAATATCTTTATTGAATAAACTCCCTCTTTATGACCCTGTAATCCCTTGATTCGGGATAGAGTTGGGGTGACTGGATGGAGCTGAGCATTTACTGGCTGGATGCCCTTCCTGACGCCACACAGAGTTTGCAGCAGATATTTTTTATCTGGACCCTGGGAGATAAACATTTGTCGCTGCCTAGGATTGAGCTCTCAACCTTCTGAGTGAGAGGTGAGTGTCTTCACTACTAGGCCACCATGCTGCTCAATATCTTCATTGAATAATAACAATAAATTGTTTACCACAACTTTGGCTGAAAGATTGAAAATAGAATTTTATTTATGAAGATCAATGTAGTTTTTATTTTAAAGATAAGCGAGATAATATTAGAAATGTTTTGGATATACTGGTGCAGATATGTGACACTTTCAGCAAGGCCCTGTCAAGTAAACACACCCACATACAGATACACACACTTCAGAAATAAAGTTTCCAAACATACACGAAGAAAGCTAGGAAAGCTTGAGGTGATTCGGAATCAAAGTTAAGAGGAGTATCCCTTTTTGGAATTGCTGTCTACTGTGAGAAGATTATGATGCTTTTAAGGCAAGACCTCAGCATGTTGGTAGTTGCAGGCAGAGAAGAATTAAAGTTGTTACTTAGCAGGATTACTACTGCTAGTAGATTCAGGCAAGTTTTCTTTATTTTTGTGCAGCCTGCCACTATGTTCAGTTAATCTCTATTATTATCAATAAATGTTGTTCACAGAACCTGCAGTTTCCTGCTATCATGTGTGCCGACTATTGAATAAGAATGTTTTAAAAAATATTGAGAAAGTGGAATTCGTGTTCAGTGATTTTCAAAAGAAGGCAATCCACTGGATATTATTTGTGTGTGTTGGTTCATGTGTGAGTGTGGGTTGTGGCTCAGCATGTTTGTGCAAGCATACAAAAGAGAGCTCGTGCCAGTATTATTTTCTCATCTGTAGCAATGATGGCAAAGAAGAACGTATTCAGTAAAATAAATAATTCTCTCCAAAAATAGCTTTAAATAAGAAACTGAGACTTCAATTTGCTTAAATGGAGCGGTGGTTATATCTAGACATTTTGCTGGTCCATTCGTGTTATTTTGCATTTAAATTTAAGAATATCAATAACACCGGCCGAATGGATAAAGTTTCATCTGTTTTTTGTTTTTTCAAAAGATCTAGGCATATTTTAGAGAGGCACATACTCCATTGAACATTAAAACTGCAGAGATATATAGCTAGAGGATTTAAAACATATTTTCCCCAACACTATGTAAAGAAGTTTCTTCTGGTCATCGCACACCCATAATTGAGGAAAGACAATCGCTACCCTTGCTACTTTAAACCAAGCAGAAGTAACAGAACAATCTTCGTGTGACCTTTCATAATGTAGCTTGCAGGTATATCACAGAGAATACTAATTTGCAGAGGGAGGAATGGTGGAGAGGAAGAGATGCCAAAAATCTATTTCATCTACTTATGAAAAAGTCAATCTGTTCGTGGTATTTCAGTCAGGTGTATAGTATTCAGTAGTCTACACTTGCATGTACACACGCACAAGAAAAAGAAAAATAAGCCATTGCTATCAGATGCCTTTAGTTGAATATCTACAAGTAAAAACGAGAAGGAAGGAGGAAAAGGAGGGGAGAAAGTATCAGAGATTGAGAAGCGGGAAAGAAATGCAGCAGGAGTGAGTGCTACTAGTCTGAGCTAAGAGGCGAGAAACATCAGAGACAAAACAAAAAGAATATGTGAAGTTGGCAGTTTCTGGAAAGGCTACATGTGTAGGAGGCAGCCTCAAAATCTGGAGTCAAGTTAGAGTGCAAGGCTGTTGACCTATGTCATGGTTGGCGGGGAGTAAGTAAAACTCTTGCCCTTTTCAACTTAACAGCTCTGATTTAAATTCAGGCAGCCTGGCAAAGATGAGTAATTTGTTCACCCATTACAGCTGCACCAGAGTCAAGCAAATAAATGTTTCTTCATGGACGTCAATTCATTCTTTTAGAATCAGATTAATTTTAAATATTTTTTTAAAAAAAATACAGTGAACGCAACTGAGAATTCAGAATTGCACACTGCTTGTGTCATTCCCATGCCATAGCTGCACAAACTGATAAATCAATACCAAGTTGATCAGTCAGCCCACATATATTATAATAAACAATAAATAATAAAATTATTTTGTCCTACCAGAAACTTTGACTAAACGAAGGGTCATAACTTCAGATGGGTGTCTCTTTAGTAATCAGTAATGTTTCTTCTGAATCATGAGCATGTGGTCAGTTGTAATTAAAGATGCGATCTATTGGAATTATTCTTCAAGAATTGGCAGAAAAATATTAAAACAGACTATAGTAACCTCTTTCTTTCTTTCTTTCTTTCTTTCTTTCTTTCTTTCTTTCTTTCTTTCTTTCTTTCTTTCTTTCTTTCTTTCTTTCTTCCTTCCTTCCTTCCTTCCTTCCTTCCTCCCTCCCTCCCTCCCTCCCTCCCTCTCTCCCTTCCTTCTTTCCTTGGAGATTATAATCTGCTACTTCCCTAATAAACCACAGATTTGCAGACTAGTGATTAGCTTTCGTATCTCTGTAGATCCGTGTTCCTAAATTGTTCCTAATACTGTAATTGTCTTAGCCTTACGAAACCCTGTAGACACTACAAAATCTGGAGAAAAACCATACATACATTTTCCCTCTATGTTGTCCTTCAGTAAAAACTCTTCTGCAGAGGTAAAGGTTGATTAAAAAAATAACCTCAGCCAAAAACGGAAACTACAGTGTGATGTCCATGCCTCAAGTTTTCTCTGCCATGATTCTGAGTACACCTGCATCCTGTACTCATGTAATGTAAAGTAATGCAATGTAATATATAACGTAACGTAACTTAATGTAACATAACATATAAATGCATTCTAGGACTCTTAAGCACTTTGTAAGAATTTATATCAAATCTTTTCTAGAATAATTACTTGTCCTTTCAGATATGTGAGAACTACACTGTAGAATGAATGAGCTACAACATTCATAAACGTTAAGTACCAATGAAATATGTTGCCCACCAACTGTATGATGAAACTGAGCCAAAGGCCTCTCTTAACATTTCCCAGAACATGCTTGCAGCTGCAGTCCGAGATTTCTTAAGTGACTAAACAACCCTGTTCATATTACAGTACAGTAGTGGCCAAAATTGTGGAAACTTTTTGGGAAAAGTGTATTTTCTAGCTAATAACACCACTTTTTTTGGGGGGGGGGGGTAGTACCATAAAATTATATATCAATGGAAAGATAATTTAATCAAGAATGTAATACAATAACTTTTATGAAGGATTTGCTATTAGAATAGCAGTTACAGTATAAAGACGAAAAGTGAAACATAGAAAAAACGAAATATACAAAAATTATCACCATAGAAAAAACAAGATATACAAAAATTATCACATCAGTTAATACTTAGTTGGGTAACGTTTAGCATGAATTACGGCCATACAACGTCTTCCCATGGAGTGAAACAAGTCTTTTAGTTCTGCAGCTGTTATAATGTGAAACCAAGATTGAACGATTGCTTCTGTTAACTGGGTTTTATTGCTGGGTCGCTTCTGACTAACAAGTTTCTTTAGTCGGCTCCATAGATTTTCAATTGGGTTAAGGTCTGGGCTATTCCCAGGCCATTCCAGCAGTGGAATATGATTATCTTGAAACTCCCCCCCAAAAAAAAAAGTGGTGTTATTAGCCATCAAACCTCAAAAATACACTTTTCCCAAAAGGTTTCCAAAATTTTGACCACTACTGTACATGCAAGTGGAACACAGCTGGCTTTGTTGAACTTAGCAAGCCAGTTTAGAGTGGCCATTCAGGAACTGATTGGAAGCGGTGAGGCTCAAGCTCTCAAATCCTCAACAAGAAAGCTCACTGAGTGACTTTGGGCCAGCTGTTTCCTCTCGCAGCCCAACCTACCTTACAGGGTTGTTGTGGGAAATAGGAGAGGGGAGAGCTAAGCATGCCATCTTGAGCTCCTGAATGAAAGGCTGCAGATCAATCTGACAGATAATAATGATTTAAATGCCTTTGTACCAGCGTACTGCTGAAACCGGTCTTCTTGTTCCAGAGAGCTTCCTCCTCTTTGTTTTCGGTTTTTGACTTGATTGTTCTCCGAATACTTTGGAATTCCTTGAGAATCCAAAAAGATCCGTGATATTTTTGAGCCGACCTTTTATTTGTCTTATTTTCGTTTATTTTTATGAAGTGGCAAAAAGTGCAAAAAGTTTTGGTTTCTAAGTCACTCCCTGGCTTCCTTTTCCTGATGTGGAAAAATTCTATGAGACAATTTTCCTCCAGGTAGCTTTCCCTCAGGATTAATTTCAGCTTGGCTGTGAAATCTGGTCATAAATTTACAGTGAAAAATATGGTGGACCCCTCCTGTAATCCATTCTCTGATCCTAGCCGGGTTTTAAGAAACACAGTTGCCAGGTGTCCACTATTTGAGCGGACAGTCCACTTTTTTCACATTATGTTCACTATTTTTTTTTCACAAAATAGTGGACATTTTTTTTATTCAAAACCTTTATGATGAAATGGTACATAATCTAAAGCTGTACAGTCTAAGAGAATAAGGATAGAAGAATCACGTTTTGTCTTTTTTTTCATAAGTTAGAATGAGACAAAGATCGAATGCTTATTGCAATAATCACATTTTACACAACAGCACAAAAAATGCATTAAAGCAGTTATCTTTTGATATCGAAAATGTAGTGCTGAAGGTTTTTGCCGAATTTTTGAATTCTGCGAAGAAACGAGAAGAGTTGAAATCATTTTTTGAGTTTTGCGAGTCAGAATTCCATGAAGTTTTGCACCATGTTCCAACACGTTGGTTAAGTTTTTTAAAGCGGTCGAAAGACTTCTTTTAAACTAATCGTATTTTATTTCTCTTGGATCTGATGAGTGCCATAAGGTTATCTGGAACCTTATTTCGGATCAGGAAAATAAACTCGCAAAGGACGATGAACCAACAATTTCAGAATTGTATTTATCTTTCACGCACTTCTTCATGTCAATAATGCAAGACACCCTACTGAAGCTGGAAAGCAAGAAAATTCTTGCATGTGATCTTCACATTATCATGTGTAAGCTGCGTGATTCTTTGCAAAAAAAATACGATGAGCAGTTTTTGGGAATGAAAGTTTTATTTGCCTTAACGTAAAAAACATTTGCCTGAGAATGCCATGCAAAAGTTCAAGAAAGAAGCCATCAACGTGTATCAAAGAGCCATTGCGTACCTAGGAAAGTGGTATAATTTCACCGATTCAGTATATGAGACGCTAAATTGTTTCAATCTAATTGATCACAATAATCCTCCAACTTTAGAAGAAATGACGAACATCTGGTTATTATCACCATGGCGAGAAGAACTTCCACCCAACACTCTCTTCGATGAAATTTCTGCCTTAGAAGAAGTTTATGTTCATCTGTAAGGCGATTCATCCCTTGATAAGTGGACGTACTTTTTCAAGAAAGAGCCAGCTCTGAGTTTACTGAAACTGTTCCAGTATTGTGCATCAATTCCGGTATCAAATGCAAACGTTGAACGAATTTTCAACGTCATGGGAAATTTGTGGACTGACGAATGTAACCGACTGCTTGTACCATCAGTTCGAAGTGAACTTTGTATATTTTTTTAATATTTCTCAACGTTGTACTGAAATTAAAGAATTATTCCTTAAACACAAAGAATTGATCAAAGCTGCACAGTCAAATAAAAAATACACACGACAGCAAAGTAAAATGTAATTTAATATTTTACATATTATTATAATATATTTGATGTTTTGAATTTTAAGTAAAGTTTTGAAGTGATTATTTTAATACGTATTAAAATCTTTGTAAGAAAATATATAATTTAATTGTAAAGATTTTTTTAATTCTTTTACTACTTAACGCCCCCTCCCCCCCGCTTGTCCGCTATTTTTTGGAAGCAGACCTGGCAACCCTACACCTATTTGGAGAAATATGCCAGTCTAAGAGGAAGGCCTAGGAACCAGTGACAAGGAAATGCACGCCTAGTCCCAAACAAAGGAAGGGCTCAATCTCTTGTTTGCTATTAATAAACTTTATCCAGGACCTCTTCAGCTTTTGCATTTTTCTTTGATAACCTTTAAGAGCCATAAATATACTATTTGGTCACCAAACCTTATAAAACCTCTGCCATGCCCCTATGCAAATCTTCTTCTGCTTTGAAAGAAGAAAGTTCTTTCTTTGCCATCATATTAGATAAGAATGATTTGAAAATAATTAGCTAATACATTTTTAAAAAGTAACTCTTCTGGTGTGAAAAACCTGCATTTAAGTGTAAGAAGGAATAAAGTATGCATGGAGAGAAATAAAGCTTTTTTACATGGGTAAAAAGCTGGATCTAACAAACACTTATTTTTATACATTATTTTTTTATTCCACCTTGATGATTTTATAACTCAAGGTGACAAAAGTACCTAATACTCCTTTCTCCTGCAGTTTTCCCCACAACAACAACTCTTTAAAGTGAGTTGGGCTGGCGGAGCATCCCAAAGTATTTCAGCCAGCTTTCATGCCTAAAATGGGACTAGAACTCACAGTCTCTCTGTTTCTAGCCTGGTGCCTTAGCCACTTCATGCCAAACTGACTAATTTAACACATATCTTCCTTCTTTCCTTCCTGGTAGAGAATAACACACATAAAAATCACATCCTAAAACAAAATCAACCGTACAAGACTCTTAAGATATATATACTGTATATATCTATATCTATATCTATATCTATATCTATATCTATATCTATATCTATCTATCTATCTATCTATCTATCTATCTATCTATCTATCTATCTATCTATCTATCTATTACATTTTAGTTAAGTTTCTTGCTTGAGATGGGGGTCCAGCAAAGGTTCTACACAAAGAAAGAGTTTGTTTTTTTAAAACAAAGGTGTGGAGAGTATAATATGGAAAGACCATTTAGGTTTTTGACCTAATCCATGGTCAGATCATAATAATCCTGTGACATTTTCATGCCCTCAGCATTGAAGGAGATGTGAATGTGTTTGTGCAGAAAAGAAACCTTCTGTATAACCAATACTATATTGGTTATACTATACTATACCAATACTACTAATAGCCAGCCTAGCCTAAATGGTTCTTAATTGGGATTTTAAATTTTATAGACTTGGGGGTTTTAAATTGGGAAGCCAATGATTTAATTCTTTTTAATTATCTTAACTTTTGTATTATATGTATTTTTAATTTTGGCTGTTCACCGCCCTGAGTCCCTTCTGGGAGAAGGGCGGTATACAAATTAAAATAATAATAATAATAATAATAATAATAATAATAATAATAATAATAACAACAACAACAACAACAACAACAACTTGTGATAAAGTATTTTTCTGGTGAGACCGGTCTATCAGGGCAACCTGGTCTACCCAAATATGGGACGGAGCATACTGCTTCCACTTTCGCCTTTCAGCCCCAATCCAGGAGCCTTCGCAGGCAGTCGCTTCCACAAGAAACTATTTTTGTGTTAAATTTTATTTTATTTCTTTGTCGGTAAATTTAAAATTTAACACACACACACAAAAAATACCTTGTGATACTTCTAAAAAAGTAGCCAACCACAATCAATGCAAAATACACTGAATGAAGAGATTTTTTGAAAATTTATTTGTTGGCACATTTTTGCCACTGGCATTCAGTGGAGTTGCTTCTTTGGAGTTGCTGCATGCTATCCACAATCTGCTGGGTTTTCATCTCTGAACTAAGCCTTAAATCAGGTTTATATATCACAGTGATAACGTTAACTCAATCCCATCCCTCAGTGTGCAGACATCCACATACTTACTTACACCACACTTACGGCTGGGCAGCTGGGTTTGAAGAATAGCAAGCGCAAACCCACACTGCTGTTCCTTGCTCTGTTAACAAACAAACTGCAGTTGTTAATCAGTATTAAGTTTTCAGGCCCTCCCGCTGGGGAATGGAATTGAGTCCACCCAACCTTTGATGGAAAAGGATTTTGGAATGTATGCAAAATAACAAATCTTGCCTTGATGCTTTCTGAACAAGGTTCCCTAGAGGGAACTGTGCTCTTTATCATTGATTTGTGATGCTGATACATGCCCTATGAGCACATGTAATCATGTCTTCTTTATTCCTCCCCCCCCCCTCATCTCCCCGATTGCTTTTGTTTTGAAACAGCATCTGAAAGGGCAAGAGCTGAAGCCTTCATCCTCTGGAGAATTAATAGGCAAGGGTTTTACTTCAGCCACCCGCTAAGAAGGATAATATGATGGGCGGGAAAGCAATGGGCTGAGGATCACCTGTGGAGGCCGATGACAGGTAGAAGTAATGGTGCTTTATATGCGAGAGGGCAGAGACTTGTGGGTTTCTTACCACAGGCCCGAAGAGAATGCAAGAACCAATTTGCAAGCAAGACAATCCTTCAGGGGTTTCGGGTTTAACAGCAAATCTAGATACTGTCCAAAGCAGGGGTGGGTTCTACTTACCTTTACTATCGGTTTGGAACGAGATCACACACGTGCGTTCCAGGGGTGGGTTCTACCGACCTTTACTACCAGTTCATAACAGGACCTCTCGCACACGAGAGCGAAGCGAGCGCGCATGCACGCTCTTCTACGCATGCGCAGAAGCATTTTGATGACGTCGGGGTTGGTAAGCGGAGCCTCCCGCGGTTTTACTACCAGTTCTATAGAACCGGTGCGAACCTGGGGCAACTCACCACTGGCACGCTCACTTCGCTCGCCAGAAGCTTCTGCGCATGCGCAGAACATCAATGACGACATCCACGGCAGTGGCCGGGGCCTTCCGCCGGTTTTACTACCGGTACTTGCGAATCAGTCCGAACCAGGGGCAATCCACCACTGGTCCAAAGACAGCATTTATGAGAAGGCACTCATTTGAAACCTACTTCATAAGACATAGGGCATATAACTCTCTTGGCTCTTCAGTATGTGTGTGTGCTCAACACTAAATTCTTCCCAACACATACATCCCCGCAGAGCCAGCAAATAAAGGGGCATTCAGGGAGATAGGACAGCGACTGAGTGAATAACTAATTAACAGTAAGAACCAAATGACAAAAAGAATACACAGAGGTAAATGTTCAGAGAAATCTAATGTCCTGAGGACAATGTATGTATGCTCATAAAGTAGAGACGGGCTTTCTTTGATGTATGCCAGGCTTTTTTTGTTTTCTCACCTGAGATGATGTGACGCTTAGATTTTCTCTCTGAAAAAAATAAAATGGGGAGCAGAGATGCAGAGCAAAGCACCACTTCTTTAACATTAGCATAATCTTTATTTGTCTGGGTACCACACATATCATTTATAATGTTTAAAGTGACTTGTTCAGAAATGTAAGTAAACCTGAGATGGTAGAAAAAATACTGACAAAAAGACTCAGAGAGAGTGGTAGAGAGCAGCCTTAATTGTCTGAATTTTGAGGAAAAGAGAACTTATGGTTTCTCACACCGGCTACTGCAGGCTTGCTAAAATATATATACCCCTACCCACTGAAGTGGTTCTCTAAGGATAGCTACAACATGTTTGCAAAATTGTCTGTGTATTTAGTGCTTCAAAAAGCTTACCAACCCATGGGAGCGTTGTGGTTTTTACACTGAGCTTGGGATCAATATATATTAGATTGACACCTATATATTGAGCTTGGGATCAGTATAGATACCTTTATATTGAATTTGGGATTGGCATAGATAACTTTATACTAACTTGGGATCAAAGTATATATATCTTTATACTGAGTTTAGGAGTAAAGTATTGTTTGAGTTGGGATCAAAGTATAGATGCCTATAAATTAAAATTATAAAAATTAAACAAAAAACAAGGGTTCGGAGGGGAGAGGTGTGTTACTTTCTCGGTTAGTGTACCAACCATCTCCAGTCAGCAGCTAGTCCTTCATACCAACCATCATAGCCTAGTTTTAAGGTCTTTCCTGATAGCTGAAAGAGAGAGAGGAATCTTACTTCCTGTGGCAAGATGTACCAAAGGGCAGGAGCCGTGGCTGAAAAGGTTCTTCTCCTGGATCTCACCAGCTGAAATTTCTTTGCTGAATAGGCCCCTTCTGCCAGCATGGGCCATTCCCATTGGGAAAGATGGTTCACAGATATCCTAAAGATGGTTCACAGCAGTGGTGGGTTTCAATTTTTTTTACTACCAGTTCTTGGGTGTGGCTTGGTGGGCGTGGCATGGCTTGGTGGACATGGCATGGCTTGGTGGGCGTGGCTTGGTGGCCGTGGCAGGGGAAGGATGCTGTAAAATCTCCATTCCCTCCCCACTCCGGGGCAAGGATACTGCAAAATCTCCATTCCCACCCCACTCCAGGGGAAGGATACTGCAAAATCCCCATTTCCTCCCAATCAGTTGGGACTTGGGAGGCAGAGAATAGATGGGGGTGGGGCCAGTCAGAAGTGGTATTTACTGGTTCTCTGAAGTACTCAAAATTTCCGCTACGGGTTCTCCAGAACTGGTCAGAACCTGCTGAAACTCACCTCTGGTTCACAGATATCCTAAAGCCATAAAGGGCTTTAGAAGTATTAACCAATACCTTGAATTGCACCTAGAAGCAGACCAGCAGCCAGTGAGGCTCGCATTAACAGTAGTACTAGCACTTAGACTTATATACCGTTTCACAGTGCTTTATAGCCCTCTCTAAGCGGTTTACAGAGTCAGCATATTGCCCCCAACAATATATAAAAGTCTAATTTTAATTTAAACCATTACAAAGTTTATCTTGGAGTATTCTGCTTCCACAATAAGCATTTGGGCAGATTTAGTTATCTTATACACCTGCATTTGTCCCAGCATATTACAAAATGAAATGCGGTGCCCATGGTTTGTTGAAGAAGTAACAGACTCCTTGAACTAATTCCCTAAAACACAATTAAAAGTCAGCCAACATTCTTGCATTCCAGAATTTTAAAAATATACATTTTCATTATGTTCTCAAGAGAGTCATGTCTGCAAAAGTCTGTTTTAAAAACCCTGTTAGAATGTAAATTTAAACTACAGAAAACAATAAAAAGCAAGAGGGACTAAGGGAATAAAACTTTTATTTCAAGTTGGCTTAATTTGAGGATCTGTCAAACTTCCTATAGTTGCAGGTCAACTCATGAGGAATACAGATAAGATGTTTTATGTAAAGCATTAATTATTGTGACTTGAAAGATGCAAGATGGTGTCTCAAAATTAAAATAACAATTTATGTAATCTTGAAAATGAACATGTAATGCCATCTGATCAAGTTCCAAATAAATCTCTCCTGAGTCGTATATAAAATGGTTATTGTTCATCTGGATAATCCCCACTGTGTAGAACAAAATGCAAATCTCATTATGTTAAAAACTTCACCTGAGATTTTGGATCATAGGTGACCTCTCTGTAGTCAAAAGCCATCAGATGGCTTTCATTCACTCCATACCAGGGGTGAAATCCAGCAGGTTCTGGAGAACCGGTAGCAGAAATTTTGAGTAGTTCAGAGAATCGGCAAATGCCACCTCTGGCTGGCCCCAGAGTGGGGTGGGAATGGAGATTTTGCAATATCATTCTTCCAGGTGTGGGGACAGAATGGAGATTTTGCAGTATCCTTCCCCTGCCACGCCCACCCAAGCCCCGCCCACTAAGCCACACCACACCCAACAAGCCATGCCCACAGAACTGATAGTAAAAAAAATTGGATTTCACCACTGCTCCATACTTTTACTTCTGATCTGCTCCTGTACTGGATTTTTTGAGGGATGTATGCTGGAAATCCATTTCTTGCTAAGTGCTGATTAAAGCTACAATTTGTCCCTCTCAATTTTATTAGCATGATGTCATGTGTTGTTCAAGAGTAGCTTTAGAATTAATGTGATTTCTGATATTGCACTGATTTCTCAGCGCAAGACCAGGTTTGCCAAAACTTTAGGACGATGGGCAATCTATGGCCCCCAGGATGATTGTGAGATCCTATGGTCCTCTCAGATCATGTAATTGAAATCTGGTGGTGAAACCAATTTTGAGTGGCACAATTTTCTACCCCTCTTAAAAGGGTACAAATGATGTATGAACAATTTAAGGTAACTTTATTTGCATTACTAAACTATCAAAAGCTTCTGGAGCAAAACAGAACAAACATTTAGGATCGCCACAGACCAAAATAAAAATAATAACAAAAGGTACATCCCTGACCCAAAGGAGCTGTCTACTTCTAATGTAAAGTATTTGTCAAGATCTTCTACAAATGAATCAATAGGAAGCTGACCCAGTTAAGGGGTTCAGTGATTTCTCCCTGTTATGTTGCAGATAGTTGATGTGAGAGGCCTAATCCAGACTCTGTCCTTCCAATGAAGGGAGTTAATCTTAGTGATGCTACACCTGCTATTTATTCAATTAAACCGTTAATTGTATGAATAATGGGCAGTGTTACATCTAGTCTGACCTTAAGCTTCTGAGCATCAATCCATACAGACAGACTTTATTTGCTTTGTTAGTTCTTTGCAAAAAAGGTGAAGAATGAAAAAAAAAACGCTTTGAGGGAGATGAGAGGTTCAGAAATGTAAAAAATAAAAAGAATCTTCTTTCTTGAAATTAGGTTTCCCTATTACTCTCATCCCCTGAATAGATGTTTCCGATTTATTTATTTAATACATTTACACGTAGTCTTCGACTTACAACAGTTCATTTAGTGACCAATAGATACGTTGTATCTATTCAAAGTTACAACGGCTCGGAAAAAAGTGACTTATGACCATGTTTCACACTTACAACCTTTGTATGTAG
Organism: Pituophis catenifer annectens; assembly: GCF_029215685.1. Lineage (NCBI taxonomy): Eukaryota > Metazoa > Chordata > Lepidosauria > Squamata > Colubridae > Pituophis > Pituophis catenifer. The sequence goes on from NW_027256882.1 coordinate 214,731,312, forward strand.
CATCCCCATGCTCATGTGATCAAAATTCAGATGCTTGGCAACTGACTCATACTTATGACTGTTGCTCTGTCCCAAGGTCATGTGATTGCCTTTTGCTACCTTCTGACAAGCAAAATCAATGGGCAAACCAGCTTCACTTAACAACCGCATTACTAACTTATCAACGGTGGTGATTCACTTAACCACTGTGGCAAGAAAGGTCATAAAACGGGGCAAAGCTCACTTAACAAACATTTCACCGAACAACATAAATTTTGGGCTCAATTGTGGTCGTAACTCAAGGACTACCTATATTTTCTCATTATTTGCCCAAATTAATATAAATAAACCTCAAGCTTTTAACATTTGAATATATAGATGGTCTGCTGGAAATCTAGATTTGAATCCAGGCTTTGAGTGAAATACAAATCCAGATTAGAGCTGTCAAATATTGGCACATTTAAAATTGTATATCAAAACAAACTCAAAGTTTTCATTCCCCTCTGCATAGCTTTCTAACAGTGTATAAGAATGTTTTACCTCCTCTTACCAAGGTGGGAAAATCTTCAGTTTCCCAGAGTAAAAAAAAGAATCCATGAACTCACTTATAGAAAAGCTAAAACAGTTAACAGGTTATCACAATAACAGAGCCCAATTAAATATAATGAAAAGCAATTCCCATTTAACTAATTTTTGTCTTTTTATGAACATAATATCTTCCTCAATATGCTTCACATAAGATTAACTTTAATAATAATGTAGCCTATTTCATTTACTTGATAAGCAGATCATGAGCGATTTGCAGCCTCAAAGAAAAATTCCTTTCAAAACCAAATTAAGTGCACAATTTCTGGGGACTCATACATCTGTGTGCTTGGCAGGTTGCAACTTCATCACCCAGAACTAACATCAAACTATGTCAAACAGTTATAAACACTGTCAGCAATAAAAGCATTTACATAGATTGATTTCACACCTTTTTGTCAAAAGTTATTTCCTCCAGAGATGCCAATTAATAGAAACAGATGCTTAAATCTCTGATGGAGAGGTGAAAATAAAGCTCATTTCCCCCCCCTATATGGATTTCAAGTGTATTTTGAATCATGCAGCTCTATGTAGTTAAAGAACATGCATTCTGAGGGCTTTATCGCAAAGGGAAAAGCTGTGGTAAAGAGCAATTTAATCTAATTTAATTGGTTCTCTTTTGTGATGAAATGGAAGTGGGTGTTTCCCCCAAGAACATCTCAAGGAGAACTGGAAAATGTACACGAAACAGAAATTGGTTTGGTTCCCATTTAAATGTGAATTATCTAATTCTCGATTCCTGAACCAATATGGATGTGCTGAAGCTATCTTCAGTATTCATTATGTTCTGATTTTGGGTAGGCAATGTTTCTCAATTTATTTATTTTTTTTTTAAAAAAGTGGGTTAAAATAATCTATTAGGCAACCCTCTGCAGAAAAACAGCTAAAATAATGCACAACTACAAAAAAAAAAAATACCTTCACATTTAAAAATGAATTATTAGGGGAAGCAGAAATTTGTGCAGATTTGTAAAAATGTTTTTTTTTAAAAAAAATTCTTTTTATTTTTATTTAAAAAAAAGATCGTTAAAAGCAAAATCATACTTGTCAATTTGCTGACCCTGCATTTGTTTGAGATTTCTAGGTATAAAAGAGAGTGGGAGCTATAGAGAAAGGAGTGATTTCAACATGTAGATGATACCCTTTTTTATCTAATCCAGCTGAAGCTATAGAAATGCTTAATCAGTTTATTATTTATTTATTTGTTTGTTTGCTTGTTTATTAAATTTGTTTGCCATCCATCTCACTGCAAGGAAACATTCACAAAAAGAAAGAATAGTATTGAAATGGGATGAAGTACCAGGTACTGTAGTCCTTAACTTATGACCACCATTGAACCCAAAATTTCTGTTGTTAAGTGAGACATTTGTTAAGTGAGTTTTGCCCCATTTTATGACCTTTCTTGCCTCAGTTGTCAAGTAAATCACTGCAGTTAATAAGTTAGTAGCACGGTTGTTAAGTGAATCTGGCTTCCCCATTGACTTTGCTTGTCAGAAGGTGTCAAAGGGTGACCCCTCAAAATTCAGTTGCCAAGCATCTGAATTTTGATCCCATGATCATGGGGATGCTGCAAAGGTTGTAATTCTGAAAAACGGTTATAAGTCACTTTTTTCAGTGCCGTTGTAACTTTGAACGGTCAATAAATGAACTTTTGTAGGTCGAGGACTACCTGTACATACACTGAAGCTCAAACCAGACAAGAAGGAGGTACTGTCAGTGGTTCTTTAGCTGAACAGCCATGGGTGAGTAATATTTAACCCATTCTTGGTGAAGGCTGCTGTTTTCCCCAAAGCATGAACAGTTTGCAGGCTGAAAGTGCCCCTTTCCAACAGCTCTTTGCAGCTCTCTAAAACAATTCTGCCAAAATATAAAAAAGGATGCTATTTTCCCCAAATATTTCAAGGATATGAAAAAGAAATACCTCACCAAAGAGGAGTACTGAATTTCAAATTTCAAAAAATAAATCAATACCTCCCCCCTCCACACCAAACAATAACCACTAAAAATATTCCCAGGGATTCTGCACCACCTCCTTTAGTGATATCTCTGCAGTATCTTCTGCGGATTTTTAAAGGTGAGTAAAGCTTTGACTTGATTTGATTTGATTTGATTTAACTCAGTCAGATTTCTTAATCAAATCAATGGTCCAAATCAGATCATCCGATTGATTCAAAATGTCAAATCACATTGGGTGCTTTTGAATTATTTCTGTCTTTGATAGAATCCCAAAACAACAGAGTGGCCTTCTTTTCATAAGAACTAAATTGGTGACTAGGAATTGACTGTGGATGGACTTTGTGATATTAACACAAATAGCTGCCCAGTGACATTTATCATCTCCAGAAACCTTGTGGATCAGAGTCTTCATTGAGAAAACAGGTTGCGGCTGTTCATGTCTCTCCTGTAATGTTTGTCTCTCATTCTTCCATAGAATTTATTCAGACAAGTTCACACAGAACTTTTTCTTGCTCATATGATGGGACTACATTGCCCTAAATTGATAGCTTCTAATTCTTGTTCTAACTCTCAATGCAATTGCCTGTGTTCAGCGGTGGGTTTCACATGTTCTTACCACTGGTTCGCCCGATGTGTGCATGCTTGCTTCACACGTGCACATTCTGTGCATGCACCTGGCCTTCCATGCATGCGCTTTGCTCATGCACACGCCTTCCACGCATGCGCCCGGCCTCGAAAACATGGCTAAATAGCACAGCATTACACCGGGGCGGGTGGACCAGTTGCCTCTACCGGTTCGCACAAACCGGTATAAACCAGCTGAATACCAACTCTGCCTCCAAAGTCTTCTATCTCTATTTTAGCTCATGTCTGTTTTATTTTCTCCAGCCTTTCTCATTTTTTTGAGATCCTGTTTTCTTTCTGCTAAAATGGGAGGAAAATCAGCAGGGAAGTAAGTCAACATAAAATGGGCTATTCCCATGAGGTGAGGTACCTTAGCAAATTTGTCTTGCTGTCCATAATAAATCATTGATTGTAGATTCCTTGTAAAACTCTCCCTTCTCACGCAGAGTCACCTATCAGTGGGGAAACCACTACCAACCATTTGCATCAACATGTGGGGGGTTTAGGGGCTCTGGGTTATATTCCCCCTGCTTTTTCATGCCTATTTATAATCAGTTGGACAGCAGGCTGGACATTTTCAGGGCAATAGTTTGTTTTAAGATGCCTTCATTTTTGTTATTTATTGATTGATCGTTTTTGATTTCTCAAGCTCTTGATCTCAAAATTGATATTACTTTCTCAGATACTTCTCATGGACCTCCCAACCACCCTTCTCCTTTCTCTTGCGTTTGCCTTTCTGCTGCCCTGTGTGCAATTTGCCTCAGGCAAGAGCTTCCCCCATTTCACATTTGTATGTGTGTGTCTCACACTTTATAGCTACTTTATGATCTCCACAGCAAACATATCTACATAAAGACATTTAATAACAGCAATGCTGCATCAGCAAACCCAGCCAGTAAAAAAACAGCAACAGAAAGCTGGATTATCAGCATCCCCAAATTTAAAAAACAACAGTAAAACATGTTCCCTGTCTAATAGACTGATATTCCAAGATGAAGGCGGGGAGGAGCCTAAGCAATTTGCAGTCCAAGCCAAAATGGCTGTGGATGGCTAGGGCCAATGACCAAATGCAGAGAGGCATGCCTGCAACAGCATCAGCAACAGCAACAGCCCACTGGAGCTGGGCAGATGCCATGCCCCGACTGTGTCATTACTAGCCAGCATGATGAGACTTGTGTTGAGAGAAGAGGGCAAACCATGGAACAGCTAATGAAAACTTCAAGATACCTCTGTAACTGGCTGGAGATACAATGCAGATAATATCATAATGGCATGTTCCTCCAGGCATCTTTCATGGTAGTACGCCCATAGCCTCTTTTAAAATGTTCAACTATCATTGTACCCGCCCCCCACCCCCAATAAATCCCAATAATGAAAGAAGACTTTATATCATTTCAGGGATGGTGAGATAGCACTACGAAGTTGCTTTAAGTCATTAGTAGTAGAAGAGCATCTGTCCACTCTTAGGAGTGAATGTGTCTTCATTATACAAGTAGTTGTGAGAGAAGGTTTTTACTATTAGATAATTGTGGGTATAGTACAGGGGCACAGCACTTCAAGCGCTGATGAAGCTTTGAGTGAGTAATCCCTTGGAAGCAGAATTATGAATTATTATTAATTATTTCTAAGCAGTGAAACAGAGCAGTCACCTTGTGATTCTACATAACAAGTAGGTTTTGGGGCAAGGCTGCTGGCCAAGATGAATAAGCTACACTTTGAATTTGTGCTCTGTGAAGTGTTCCCTGTCATGTATAAATCCAAATACTGAGCCACAGCAGGTTTGCTTTGCACATGAGTAGGATATGATGCAGTCAATTTTATTTCACCATTCTGTATTATACATGTAATAGTAAATAGTGAATTTTCCTCCCTCCCTCTCCTGTCCACTACACTAAAAAGCTCAAGTCACTATTTTAAGTTTTTTTAAAAAAAAAATAAAAGAGCAATAATATAATATAGAAAATAAAGAAGCACAGATACAGTACTAAGCAGAGGGGAAAGTGGTATGACCCAAATATAAGAGCCTTGGTAAGAGCCTTGGTGGCGCAGCATACTAAAACACTGTTAAGTAACACCAGCTGCCTGCAATTATTGCAAGTTCAAATCTCACCAGGCTCAAGGTTGACTCAGCCTTCCATCCTTTCGAGGTAGGTAAAATGAGGACCCGGATTGTGGGGGCAATAAGCTGATTTTGTATAAAAAAGAAAGGGCCGAAAGCCCTACTAAGCAGGTATATACAAAAGTATGAAGGCTATTGTTTAACGCATTGTAAGCCGCCCTGAGTCTCCGGAAAAGGGCGGCATATAAATCGAACCAATAAATCAGATATAAAAAGGCAAGAGAAAGGACATTCAAAAGGTCTTCAGTGTCAGATTTTGACTGGCTAGCTAGATTTGTAAGAGTGCACTGCACAACAGCAGGATATCTGTATGCTGCCCAGAGTTGCTGTGAATGGGCAGCATATAAATTTAATATATTATGCCTGGTCACATAGTCAGCAAGATGTTTAGATTGGTTTTGGCATTTTTTATATACCCATCGAGTCCTTCCAAAGGACCTGAGATAAGCAGATGTTGTTTTTTCATGGTGTATTGTCATAGGACTGTTCCAAGTAAAGCAGCCTTTTGCAAATGACTGAAATTGCAATTGAATTTATCAATACTCAATGGGGTTCAAGTGGTGCTCCAGTTGTTTTAGGACCGCACCAAAGGCTCCTACCACTATTGTTACTCCCTTTGCTTTCTTTTACCACAGTTGTTCTATTTCTATTTGCAGATCTGTGTATTTTGTAATTTTCTCCAGTACTTTCTCTCCACTTCCGCTGTCTCCACATATTGCCACATCCACTATCCTGACTTTTTTGTCTTTCTTATCAACAATTATTAAGTCTTGGGTATCATTTGGCAAGTCCCAGGTCACTTTAGCTTCTTCATATTCTATTATTTTATCTATTTTGTGGTTCTAACAGTTCATGCCTGCAGGCAAATAGTATTTTCTTGCTGATATTCCAATGCACCATTGTTGCTACTTTATCAGGCTGTTGTTTGTAGTCAGTATGTGCAATCTTCCTGAAACAGCTAACTAGCTGTTCCACTATTTCTTCAGGTTCTTTACAGAGGCAGCATTTGCTATCTGTTGCTGTCTTCTCAACTCTTTGTATGCATTTGTTCTTGGCCTCGTGCAGTCAGAATTAGCTCCTCTGTCTCTTTTTATATTATTATTATTATTATTATTATTATTATTATTATTATTATTATTATTATTAGTCACTTTAAGTAAGTGGGACAGGTGCTTCACTTTGATTTTAGAAGTGAGTCCCTGGTTTGTTTCGTGCACTACTTTCAAAGCAGAGGAATTTTTAAAAGATTACTGATGGCTGCAAAGTTCAGCCATACCTATCATGTGTTTATTAACATCAGTACTTTCCCCCACTTCCACTTCACTACAGCACAAAGATACTCTGGAAACATCCTTTTTCCTACCATGTTTTTATAATATTGTCATAAACATGTCCTCTGCCCCAGTGGTGAAATCCAATTTTTGTTACTATCAGTTCCGTGGGCGTAGCTTGTGGGCGTGGCTGGGGAAGGATACTGAAAAATCCCCATTCCCTCCCCACTCCTGGGGGAAGGATATTGCAAAATCTTCATTCACACTCCACTCTGTGGCCAGCCGGAGGTGGTTTTTGCCAGTTCTCCAACTACTCAAAATTTCCGCTACCAGTTCTCAAAACTGCTCACAATTTCCACTACCGGTTCTCCAGAACCTGTCAGAACCTGCTGGATTTCACCCCTGCTCTGTCCCCAGTGTGATAGCCTTGTTGTCCTTAGCTGGATATACTATATACAGTCTGTATTGTCCTCAACTGTACTGATATTTAGGTATTATTTTCTCTTTTATTTGACCACTGTTGAGGACAGCCTCTTGATGTGTAAAATCTCCAAGCCTTACTCACCTTGAAAGCATGAAGGTAACTGCAGTGTTTTGAAATAGTGATAACAGAAGTAGGTTATGACTGGCAGCTGGGATAGCAAATCTCATATGATATTGTTTTCCGCCATTTTAAGTCAGCAATGGAAAAAAGCCTAACATGTCAGATCTCCTTGAATCAAGTTTCTCTCCTGGTGACCTCATGAAAGTGGACCCTTGTGAAAAGCAAATTCAGAGTGGACCAGCAAGGTCAGTATGACTTAGAATTGGGTACACTTGAACTGAAATCCCATTTCTATTTTATGGATTTATTGTCAGGTCTTGAAAATCACAATTGTCTGAATGGTAAGACATCACTGTTCTGATTCGCTTCCCTATAGATATTCTTGCTATTCGCTAAGACGTCTAAAAATTGAGGAAAGATTCTTACTCTTAATAATTTACAAGCCATCAATATAGTAGCAAGATACAGCATTTGAAATATTTTTCCCTGATAGTCAATCTTTATGTTAGGTACTTGCTGTAAAATATAGGCTAAATTCTCTAGTGGCACTTCCCTCCCCCCCTTGTAATCAGACCCTTACAATGTAGGTCAACCTTCACAATTTGAGTTCTTCCAGATTTATTGGACTGAATTTCTCAGCATTCTGAGCCAACATGATAATTCTGGAAGCTGCAGTCCCAAAGGATCTGGAAAAGATGAAGATGAGGAAGGTTGATCTATTCTGACCATTTAGAATCCCAATGCTATTAGACATTTTGCTCAGTCTCCAGCCCAGATCATTTTCAAAGGCTTTTGGAATGTAGCCTATTGTGTTTTACTACTGGTTGTTCTGGTTTGGTCTGATGATAGTAGTAGCGCAATATATTAGAAGGGCATCAGCTGAGGAAGACTGCTGTAGCTCTTCATGGTTTGACAACAGGTTGTTGTTGTTTTTTCAAGTTTCAGAAAGAAAACTAAAATCAAATTTTGGAACTGAAAATTAAATTGTTGCAATATTTTCAGGATCAGACTCAATAAATTTAGTAAGAGTTAAAGGTTTAAATATATCTCCTTTTATTTACATTAGGCATTCTATATTCACTGAATATTCACAGATAGAAGCAAGTAAGTGGGGGCAAACAGCTCCTTATATATACAATGGGTGGAGCTAGATATGGGAGTGGTGAATTATGAATACATTAAGAAGTGAAGAATAAGTTAACCCCTGATACCCCGTTCATATATTATTTACACATTATAGAATAAGGCATTTACATCTGACAAATCCCCCTCTAAATGCCGATTCGTTATGCAACACCAATTACATTCAGATTCAGGACAGTACAAAACATACAACTTAGAAGTTAAGTATTTATGCTGCTTAGCAGGTAAAGGTTTTGTCAATATGTCAGCTAATTGTTCTGAAGTTTCACAATGCACTGCTTTAATAAATCCATCCTGAGATAATTGTCTCACATGTTTAAATTTTATATCTATGTGTCTGGACCTTTGTCCAATGGCGTCAGATCTGGATATTTCAATAGCTGCTTTATTATCTTCATGCATAACAAAAGGCAAAGCAGGTTTTTTCCAAACATCTGAAATCAAATCATTAAACCATACAAGGTTATTTGCAGCTTTAGATAAACAAACATATTCTGCTTCTGTCGTTGAAGTGGCCACTAATTCTTGTTTACCAGTGTACCAGTAAACTGGACAGTCATTTAAGAGGAATATATAACCAGATGTACTTTTTCTACATGAGGTGTCTCCAGCCCAGTCCGCATCTGCATAACATGTAAGCTTTGGTTCTTTATTATTGTTAGGTTCCAACATTAAACAAAAGTCTAGTGTACTTTTCAGATATCTTAATATTCTTTTAACAGCTTCCCAGTGGTACATTGTTGGCTTGCTGACATGTCTGGATAATAAATTGAGAGGTAAAGCAATATCTGGTCTTGTCCAATTAGATATATAAAGAAGTGAACCTATGACTGATCTATAAAATGTGTTATCTTTGAATTCAGGGGATGATTCATCAGTATTTCTTAGAAAGTCAGTCTGCATAGGAGTATCACAAGGTTTGGCATTACTTAGATTGCATTTGTTTAAGAGCTCTATGATCTTATCTCTCTGAGTAAGTTTGAATCCTCTTTTAGTCTTATTAATTTGAACACCAAGATATTTGTTTACTTTGCCTAAAGATTTCAATGAGAAATGTTCATTTAGCTTAGTTACAAAAGTTTCTCTTCTCTCTTTATGTTTTCCTATGTATAAAATGTCATCCACATAGATCAATACAAATTCTATGTAATCATCACCCTTTTTAACGAAAAAACAGTTATCAGCAGTGGTGGCATTGAAGTCCATGGTTTTAAGTACTTTTACTAAACAATCATACCATCGTTTACCAGATTGTTTTAACCCGTATAAACTCTTGTTTAACAACCAAGTCTCATTCTTGTTTGTGTATTGACTGTGAGGTGCTCTTACATATATTTCCTTATCTAGTTTTGCGTGTAGATACGCAGTCTGTATGTCATATTGGAATACATCGAGATTAAGTGCTGATGCTACCACTAGAGCTGTTTTGACACTCTCGGTTCTTACTGTGGGGGAATACGTGTCAGTGTAGTCCTCCGGATATTTCTGTGCATAACCTTGTGCAACTAGTCTAGCTTTGTATAGGGTATTGCCTCCCTATAAGTTCTTAATTTTATATATCCACCTGGTACCAATAATTGTTTTATCCTTTGGTGCGATTGCAGGTGTAAATACATTTAATCCTTGTAAACTTTCCATCTCTTTTTTCATTGCTAATTCCCATTTTTCTTTTTCTCTACGAGGGAGTTTTAACACTTCCTCATATGTATTAGGTGTCGTTGACTCACCATCCATATGCATTATATAGTCCTTGTATTTATTTGGCATCTGATTTCTGGTGTTTCTAATTGTTTTTTCAGGTTTACTATTGTTATCATGCAAATATCTTGCTTCCTTTTTTGTTAGTGTGTCTGTCTTTATTTTGTGTTGGCTATTTGTCCATGTTTTGGTTTTGTTTTTATATTTGTTGATATTTTGCTTTTCTATAGTCCCTTTCTCTTGAGATTTTGTATCTTTGTTGTTACTTGGAAATATTTCATTAAGATGTATTTTAGACCAGTTGGCCTGTTCATGGAACACAGCTGTTCTGGAGACTATAAATTTGTTATTACTATCAATGAATCTGTACCCCTTAGTGCCTGTCTCATATCCCATAAATCTGAGTCTTCTGGACACGTTTTCTCCCTTTCTTCTCAGTTGCTTAGGTATGTGTACGTCTGCAGTGACTCCAAATATGTGCATGTGTGCCAATTTTGGTTTCCTATTATACATTACTTCATATAGTGTTTTATTTACAATGCTGGACCAGGTTCTATTCTGTGTGTAATTGGAATAATGTAAGGCTTCTGACCAGAATTGTTTGCTTAAGCCAGCATCTTCCAATGTGCATCTAATCATGGTTTGTAATGTTGAGTTCTTCCTCTCTACAATCCCGTTCTGAAACGCAGAAAATGGACTAGACGTGTAATGTAACATTCCTTTGTCCTTTAACCATTGGGAGAATTCTTTAGACATGAATTCACATCCCCTATCTGTCATAATTTGTTTTATTTTGATATTGTGTTGTGTTTCTATGCGTTTATAAAATTCTTTAAATTTTTGAAAGGTTTCGTCTTTGTGTTTTAATGTATAGACAAATCCATAACGGCTATAATCGTCTACTATGGTCAAGAAGTAACATTTTCTATAAGTGATTGATGGAGTTAGTGGACCAACTAAGTCCATGTGTACTAAATCAAAAATTTGGTTGGTTGATCTGGTGGATTTTCTTGGCCTGGGGCTAGTCTTTAGTTTTGTAGATTTACATACTGAGCATTCCAAATAGTTTTCACAATTTTTTATTTTGACACCTTCTGCGTGTTCAGTCATTTTTTGTACTACAGGAAAACTGGCATGTCCTAACTTCCTATGTAAGATGTGAGCACACTCATCATGAATTGGCTTACCTATCTTTGGTTTTTTTTCATTGTGTACATCTTTGTGATCATGAGATATTTTACATTCATCATTGTCACTGTTGCTAATGTTTCCATCATCTACTTCAATACAATCTTCCATATTTGAATCAATGTTGTGCAACCATTTTTCCTTTGTTATTAGATAAGGTAGGCCTCCTTTAATTATTACAGTGCCTATATCTATTTTATTTTTCTCTAAAGTCGCCTTTCCTTTAGAAAAAACAATGTTAATATCAGAATCTCTACTTAGTTTTATGGCACTTAGTATGTTATGAGGTATTTCAGGTATTAGCAATACCCCCTCTATTTTTCCTAGACCTGGCAGTGTTACATTCCCTCTGCCTAACACTTGAACCTTTTCTTGGTTAGCTACCTTTATTACAAATTTATCTTCTACAAATGAAGACAATATATCTTTGTTATTAGTGGTGTGATTAGTTGCTCCAGAATCAATAAGCCAATTACTGTTCTCATTCTGCTGTGTGTTAGTGTTGTCTTGTTTATTTAATCCATTCAGTGAACCAGATTTTCTATCCTTTGAATTATCTCTGCCCCCTCTATTGTCTTTGTAATTTGGTGGGCTTCTGTATCTATGTCTATCCATGGAAGACTGTCTATAATTGTATTTGTTTCTATATTCTGACCTATGTCTTTCTTTTGAAATTTTGGGGCAATCTCTTCTATTGTGTTCCCTGGATCCACAGTTGTGACATTTAAATGTTTCATTATATTTTTCTTGGAAAGCTACTTTCCTATATGGTTTGTGTTCTATGTGATTGTTAGAACGATTCCTTCTTGAATTGTCTTCTGCTATTAATTTATTGGATAGACTTTCTATGGATAAGTATCCTAGATTGATTGTGTCTAAATGTGACATATAATTGTCCCATGATGGATCAAGTGAGTTGATAATAACACTTTTCATTGTTTGATCTGAAATCACCTCCCCCCTTAAATGCAGCTCAGCTCTTATTTTGTTTAAAGATATTAAATGCTCACTTATGGAAACCCCTGGTTTTATCCTAGATGAAAAGAAATCTTTAGACATCCTTGTGGTGGTAGCTACACTGTCACTGTGAAACAAATTGAACATGCATTGAATAATTTCTGAGACAGTCAGATTTTGCTTAATGCTATGATACATTGCAGGAGACACACTAGATATTAATAAGAAAAATGCTCTATGGTGTAAACAGTCTATTTTTAGAGTCCAAGGTCTTTTTGGGGGACTAGTGATGAAAAACAGTAAGTTTTCCTTCATAAAGACAACCTGGAGCTGCTGATACCATTCTTGCAAATTAATGCCATCTATCCTTAGCTTTGGGAAGTCACTGGGTAAATTTCCGACATTATTAGGTCCATTACTTACAACCTGAGGTAGTCCGTGGTCTCGCAAATGCAGAAAGTTACAAAACGGCGTGGGGATGCTCGCAACGAGCCTGCACGGTCTCCTCGCCAGTTCATGTCTTCCCGGACCGTCTGTGTAGTCTTGCGCATGCGCGTTGTTCATTTCTTCCATGGAGTCGTCGTGAGAGGTTCTCCTCGTTGCGGCTCGCTCGTTCTGCTCCTCCTCAGACGAATCGGTCTCTGGCTCGATTTTGGGAGTCTTGACGATGGCGGCTGCTCTTCTTCTTCCTTTGAAGGCGTTGGTGCTTGCTTCGGTCTGTGGCGTGGGGCGGTATCGGCAGGGCTCTCTTGGTTCGGGCGTCGGCGCTCTCGTAGTCAGAATGGGAGCGGGCAGGTCTTGAGGCATTGGCTTGCTTGCTCGCTTCTTCATTAGCTTTTTTGTAATTTTTAGTTTTGGTCCAAAAGCAGCAAAAAGTGTTTTCATTGCTGATTTTATTTGATTGTTTGTTGAATCACCTTCACTTTCTGATTCTGATTCTTCTGAGGTGTTTGAATCTTCTTTTTCATTTTCGTTGTCTGATAATGTTTTTCGCGCCAGAAATTTTGAATTGAGCTTTCTGATTGGCTCTGCTTCGCTCACCCTGGAGGTCTGTTGAAACCAAGATGGCTGCCATTCAAAATTTCGCGCGGGATCACCGGTTTTCTTCTTCACAATAATTTTTTCTGTAGTCATATCACTCACTATTTTTGGGTCTTTTGATTTTTCATTAGTGATGTGCTTCTCTCTCGCTGCTCCGCTGTTCTTCAGCATATCTTGGAGGTTCGCGATGAGGCTTTCATCGTTCTTCTGGCTCTTCAATAGTTTTAATATCTCTGACCTGAGTTCGTTATTCTCTATTTCGATTTCCTCCTGGTCATCATTTTCATCTATTATTTCTTCGTCTTCAGTGGTGTATTCTTCGGATTCTCTCGAAATCGCGTTTGTGGATTCGTTGATTATTTCTTGTTCTGTTTCCATTTCTTTGCTGTATGCCCTGGTGTTGGGCCTATCTTTCTTAGACATTTTTAAGTTTTTATTGAGTCAATTAACCATCCTCTGCTACCAGCTTGTTGCAATATTTTCAGGATCAGACTCAATAAATTTAGTAAGAGTTAAAGGTTTAAATATATCTCCTTTTATTTACATTAGGCATTCTATATTCACTGAATATTCACAGATAGAAGCAAGTAAGTGGGGGCAAACAGCTCCTTATATATACAATGGGTGGAGCTAGATATGGGAGTGGTGAATTATGAATACATTAAGAAGTGAAGAATAAGTTAACCCCTGATACCCCGTTCATATATTATTTACACATTATAGAATAAGGCATTTACATCTGACATAAATATTATTCCACCAGTGAATGATCATTCTTTTCTCTATGAGAGATGAAAAACTGCAATCTTTTTTTAAAAATTCAAGTAGATAAAATAGAACTTTAAAGTAGGCCACATCAAGAAACAAAACTCAGGCATTTCAGGAATGCTACTTCATTTTTGTAGAGCAGGCATCCTCAAAGTATAGCCTGGGGGCCAGATACAGCCCGCCAATGCAAGTATCTGGCCCGCAGAGTGGTGTGATTAAGCCTTGCCCCTTCCCGTGGGCCTTATCTTCCAGTGAGCCAGCTGGAAGGCCAGCTGAGGGCCAACTGAGGGGTGATCTCGCCAGTGCAGCCTTGAAAAGCAGCTCTGGGCTTATGAAGTACTGCTTTAAATTAAAAGTCTTTGAAAATAATTTAGACAGGAACTTAGGAAGGAGAAAAGCAAAAAAATGAACTGTTAAATTGGCCACACCCACCTAGTCACATGACCACCTAGCCACGCCCACCCAGCCAGTCCAGCCCCCTCCAACAGTTTGAGAGACTGTGAATCGGCTCCCTGTTTAAAAAGTTTGTTGTAGAATATTAAGCAGAATATTGAAAGCCTGAACAATTTTCTCTGTCCCATATTATACTAAACAAAATCAAGTCAGCATTATTTTGAGTTTCTTTATCATGCGTTCTTCAATATGTGGACTGTGTAATCTCTTAAATTGCTTCTTAGCAGCTTGTTCCTACTTTCCCCAAGGTCAAATTCTAAGTTTCTTACAACTCTCCATCAAAGAAGGCTGTCCAACTCAAAGGAAAATAGAAAGAAAAAACATACAGCATCAAGTGGTTGAATTGGTTAAGTGCGCCATCACTAGCATGGTTATTAGAAGGATTTCTAACTTTTTATCCATTAGTTCTAAAAGGAAAGGTTCTGGCTTCAATCGAATATTAATCTTTAAAATTCTCTGTATCTAAATATGCATTTGAATCCAAAATGTTTTAGCTTTTTTACATGTCCATTAAGCAAGATAAAATGCCCTTTCATGTTGTTCACATTTTCAACCTACATTTGAAATGCCTTTATATATTCTAGGTAATTTCTGTCTAGTCATAACTTACAATACATTGCTTATAAAAGTTCTCTTCGAGATCATAACACAATGTAAATTTCAACTCTTTTAACCACATACTTTCCTCTTGATCCATCTGTAAATTATAAGCAAAATTCTTGGCCCATTTTATCATAGGTTCCTTAATCTGCTTTTCCTCTGCTTCAAATTTCAACATAATTTTTTTTACGTTTTAACAATTATAAGTTCCTCAGCACTACACTTGTGCTTCAAATTTTGTTTTACTTTCCCCCCCCCATACCATAAATCTTTTTGTCTAGTTTGAACAATGGGGAAATCATTGACAACTAGATCCTTCTGCTTTTAATTGCTGTCTTGATTTAATTTTAAATTGCCCTTGATGATTTGGCAATAGTTCTTGTTATGTTAACTATTTGTCTTTGTCTGCACTTTCTCTTCTATGATATGCTTCTTCTGAGATCCATAAAGGTGTTTTTAGGCACAACCTGGGTTTATTTTTTATTTTTTTTAAATTTGATTTATATGCCGCCCTTCTCCGGAGACTCAGGGCGGCTTACAATGCGTTAAGCAATAGCCTTCATACTTTTGTATATTTATACAAAGTCAGCTTATTGCCCCCACAAACTGGGTCCTCAATTTACCTACCTTAGAAAGGATGGAAGGCTGAGTCAACCTTGAGCCTGGTGAGATTCAAACTTGCAGTAATTGCAGACAGCTGGTGTTAATCACAATGCTATCAGTCTGCTGAGCCATCAGCCCCTATCTATTATGTCTATTCCATAGTCTCAGTATGGAAAGCCTAAGAAAATAGTTTTTGAAACCCACATTAATTTTAACTTTATTGTGCCTTATTTCAAGTTTCAAGGAAGAGATAATTTCAGGGGTGGGAAAAGAGATGTAACTTTTTATTTTAACATATTGGTATATTTTGTCCCACCTGTTCCTCTTCCTCATTCTCTTCTTCATTCTACCCCCCCCCCCTCTCTCTCCTTTTATTTTGTAAAAAAAACCCTTGTGAATCACATTGTTGTTCTGCAAGATGGCTATAATGGCATTTTTTAATACCTGATTTCATTTTCTTTTCTCGCTGAATATATTGAAACTTTTTTATTTGCTAAGCCTGCAAAACTCACTTTATTTACAGCTTTTCAGTGTAAAAATGCACACAGAAGGGACGTGGCAGTGTGTCTAGTGCGGCATTACTAATGTATAGCTGTTACATTACAGAGATGAGATGAGGATGCTATTGAAATAATTTAAGCAGAATACACAGTGCAGCTAAATGGGAATGTAAATTACATTCTATGTTCATATTGGGGCTTGATAGTATTATAGCCAG
Source organism: Pituophis catenifer annectens (assembly GCF_029215685.1). NCBI lineage: Eukaryota > Metazoa > Chordata > Lepidosauria > Squamata > Colubridae > Pituophis > Pituophis catenifer. The sequence goes on from NW_027256882.1 coordinate 214,747,559, forward strand.
CAATATAAATTATACACACAGATCGTGTTAGCAGCTATCCACAATAATGAGAGCAACTCGTTGTGCTAATACCACCGCAAAGTAAAGCCACAGTAATTAAGGCAATATTGAATGATTTACATATAGATGCACCACATGTATTATTCTTGTACACCTACTAACAAAGTAGGCTTCTCACTGCATGAATCTCACATCAACTGCTTTATGAGTTCCAGAGCTCCCTGAGAGTATCTAGTACAGTGATGGCTAACCTTTTTGCCATTGTGTGCCAAAAGCGGGGGGGGAGTGTGGGGGGTTGAGCGTGCGGGGGCCCACACCCATAATTCAATGTACCCCCCCGTGCATGTATGCGCGACCCCCTCGCGCTCCCACTTTTGGCCCACAATGGCCCAGTGGGCCCGGTAGGCCTATTTTTTGCCCTCCCCAGGCTCCAGAGGCTTTTTAAGAGCCTGGGGAGGGCAAAAACGGCCTTCCCCAACCCCCCCCCGGAGGTCAGAAATGGCCTGTTTCCCGATTTCCAGTGGGCCCAAAATCAGGCCTGAAAATCAGCTGGCTGACATACGCATGCACTCTGGAGCTGAGATAGGGCAACGCTCGCATGCCCACAGATATTTATTTATTTATTTATTTATTAAATTTTTATACCGCCCCCTCTCCCGAAGGACTCGGGGCGGTGAACAGCCAAAATTAAAAACACACAATACAAATATTAAAATACATTAAAACAAAATTAAATTATCTTAGGCTTCTCCAATTTAAAACCCCTTACTCATGGCTCCATGTGCCACCTGTGGCACGCATGTCATAGGTTCGCCATCATGGATCTAGTACCATAGATAACATTCCCCAATACACAAGCCAACATTGGCTACAGTTGGCATGGACATTAAACAGTAGTGGTTTTCATTCAACCAGCTACCGGTTCGGAACTGTGAGTGCTCGTGTGTGGGTGCTCCCTTCGCTCGCACTCAGCACTTCTGCGCATGCGCAGAGCATCTGTGATAACATCCAGGCGGGTGGGCAGAGTCTCCCGCTGTCGCCACTACCGGTTCGCCCAAACTGGGGTAAACTGGTAGAAACCCACCACTGACATTAAAGGTCCATGTGCCCCAGGATCACATTTGTTGTCACAGCAATCCCCCACCCACAACAGACGTCATATTTGTGAATCTGTTTTGAATACGTTCAGGAATAAAAATTGGCATCTTACATGTCAATTTTGAGGGTTAAACTGGCCAGATTTCAGTGGCATGTTATTTTTAAAATTTGCAGGACAATCTGGGGGAAAGGGGACCAGTTTTCTTCCCAAAGCATCCCGTGCAATTCCACCCTTAATTTGGGGGGGATGTTAGCCATTTTGGAATGTGAAGGAGCTGTCTATCTAGATATTTTATTGGCTTAACTTTTTATTTATTGTTTTATTATACTTCTGTTGTTGTTGTCTCCACCTATGATTATTTGCAAGACAGGTAAGCAGCATGGCAGATTTTTAAAAGCACACTGGGATAATAATTGTATCTGGAGCTATAGGGAAAGAAACCAGGAAGTTAATATATAATGCTCAGGAAGATAAATCTATCTCAGCATCTATTTCTGTCCTACTATCACAGCACCATTGAGAGTGTCCTGACATACGGCATTCTTACATGGTATGGGAGCAGCTCTGTAGCGGACAAAAAAGCTCTACAGAAAATCATTAAAACTGTCCAGAATATCTTCGGACTCCAGCTACCCATCCTGCTTACAATCTTTTTGGACTGTTGCCTTCTGGCAGAAGATACAGAACAATTAAAACTCGGACCACACGTTTTCTGAATAGTTTTAGTTTATCCCAGAGCTATAATTGCACTCAACAATGAACTAAAGGGCCACCATCAGTGAGCTGTTGGACAGTATTACTTGGTCTGTTGTGTGGATGTTTGGATGGTTTAGGGGTGGGGAATTGTGGTGGGTGGGAGTGTGTTTAGGGATTGTTATGTGTGTTGGACCTGATCTTTGGGTGTTAAGTGAATTTCGTTGTATGAGTATACTGTGTATACATGTACAATGACAATAAAGTTATTTATTTATTTATTTATTTATTTATTTATTTATTTATTTATTTATAGGGAGCAAAGCAAATTATATATTCATCAAGCTCAATGTTGACAACTCTGAAATATTGGGGAGAAGGCTTTCCCTTCCATTTATTTAAATATATAAGGGATTGAATTCAGGACCTTTACATGCAACCTCTCCCTCTCTATCACTGAACTACGATCTTTCCTGGATTAAGAAGGTCACGTTTACTCAGAGATGGAATGGAATAGCCAACAGCCAGATTTGAACTCAGGCACGCATAACCATTGGTGGAAAATCTGAGACATTGCCCTTGCAGGATAAGAATAATTTTTTTGTGATCTTTGCTTAAAGTAAAATGTCAGTGTAATATTTTAAATATCATTTGCAACTTCCAATTCGGTTAGCATCTGAAATCCAAAACAGAAGCCAAAATGTCAAAATGACTCCTCCCTTAGAAATTATAAATAGAAGTTTATTTAGAAACTTGTAAAAGATTCATTTCTTATGCTCTAACCGAATAGATTTTGATAAAAAGTTTAGAGTTTTTAGTATAGTATAATAAAACATTCCACTCTTCTTATTCCACCCTTTTTTATTTTGTCCTCGTTCTTCCTAATAACAATGGGTTGGAATGCTTGAAAATTAATATTCATTGCCAATAATCAAAAGAGACAAGTCAATATAATATAAAAGTTATAGCTATATAAATATTTTAAATAAATAAATGGACATACAAAAGATATTGAATCATGTAACTTCCTTCCTTCCATAGGATAGGATAGGATAGGATAGGATAGGATAGGATAGGATAGGATAGGATAGGATAGGATAGGATAGGATAGGATAGGATAGGATAGAATTCTTTATTAGCCAAGTGTGATTGGACACACAAGGAATTTGTCTTGGTGCATACGCTCTCAATGTATATAAAAGAAAAGATACATTCGTCAAGAATCATAAGGTACAACACTTAATGATAGTCATAGGGAAACATAGGGAAATCTTAAGGATACCAGCAACAAGGTTACAGTCATACACTCATAAATGGGAGGAGATGGGTGATAGGAACGATGAGAAGATTAATAGTAATGCAGACTTACTAACTAGTTTACAGTGTTGAGGGAATTTTTTGTTTAGCAGAAGTGATGGCATTCGGGAAAAAAATGTTCTTGTGTCTAATTGTTCTGGTGTGCAGTGCTCTATAACGTTGTTTTGAGGGTAGGAGTTGAAACAGTTTATGTCCAGGATGTGAGGGGGTCTGTATTCCTTCCTTCCTTCCTTCCTTCCTTCCTTCCTTCCTTCCTTCCTTCCTTCCTTCCTTCCTTCCTTCCTTCCTTCCTTCCCTGGAAATATAAACCAAACAAATAGTTTTAAATGATGGGAGATAAGAGGAAATATATTGCTGCTTGCCTTGCATTTCTTCCATAACTCAGAGGTGGTATTCAGCCGGCTCATACCAGTTCAGGCGAACAGGTAGAGGAGATCGCGGGTGGGCGCCCCCGGCTCTATGCTGTCCTCTTTAGGCATGGTTTTGAGGCCGGTCGCATGTGCAGAAGACACGTGTGAGAGCAAAGTGCATGCGCAGAAGGCTTGGCACCCATGCAGAAGATGTGTGCATGTGCAAAGCACGCGCGCGCATGGCGAGCCGGTAACAACAAAATGTGAAACCCACCACTGCCATAACTCCATGTGCAGAGCTATCATGATGTTTTTATTTCCAGGTCAACAAGGTTAATAGTAAATATGCTACCTAAAAAGAAGAAATAATTAAAGGTATTCTGAAAAGATGTGATATAGCTTATGTCGTTTTTCAAACTGTTCCATAAAACCCCAAGGCTCCACATGAATGGGGTTTTGTGAGAGGAAAAGAAAACCACTTGAATGCAACCAATTTCCTATTACTAGAGTTTTATCTTTTGGTCAGGAATTCTTGGAAATGTGTTTTTTAACTAATAGATTCTGTGGCTTGAAGATGGAGTTACATCAGCATTCTGGTCATTGGAGGAACTGATGCAGAAGAAGAATCAGTAAAGGTTATAACCAAGCTGGGCCAGTAAATTTGGAGAAAGACACAGCGGCCAACAGACTGAAAAAGGTCAGTCTACATTCCAACTCCAAAAAGAGAGACTAAATAGAGCATGTAAACTATTGCACGGTATCCATATTTTCATATGCTACCAAAATAATTTTTAGGTTCATCCAATGCAGATTAAAGCTCTACATGAAAAAAAGAAAGCCAGATATTCAAGCTGCCTTTGGAAAAGGATGAGGAACATGAGATCTTATTGCTAACTGGATTTTATTTTTATTTATTTTATTTATTTGATTTGTATACAGCCCTACTCCCGAAGGACTCAGGGCGGTGAACAGCCAACAATAAAATACATAAATACACAAAATTTAAAAACCCGATAAAATCAAATTAAACTTTTTGGCCCAGACAAATTAAAATACCCCAATAATTTAAAAACAGATTAAAATTTACATATTTAAAAAGGGAAGAGATCAGGCCAAGCCCGCTTGATGGATAATAGAGGAAGCCAAAGAATATCAAACAGTAATCTGTATGTGCTTGGTTGATTCAAGAAAGGCCTTTGATTATGTCAATCCTGAAAAGCTATGGAATGTTCTTAGAAAAATGGTGCATATCCTGACCCAGGCTAAGGCCATATTTAATGAAGGGATGAACGTTTAGTATAAAAAATAGTAAGATGCAGAGCATTGCACAGAGGGTATCTCAGAATATACAGTGAGGTCATGCCATTGCAAATATTGAGGATTTCACAGGAAGGACCTTTCCTTTTACTGATAAGCTAGTTTCTAAACGTTTTGTTTTGTGTATGATTATCAAAGCTTTACAAACCAGTGTCTTAGCATGGACACCAGTGGTGATAATGAGCCAGTTCAGACTGGTTCGGGCGAACTGGTAGAAGCGACCTGCGGGTGGTCTTGCCCACCTGCCCTGGTGCTGTGCCGTCCTATTTAGCCAAGTTTTCTAAGCCGCACACATGCGTGCAAGCCATGCACACTCACATTTTTAGTACATGGCAAACCAATGATAAAATTAAGTGAAACCTCCCTCTGATGGACACGTCATGGCAGAACACAGCACACATACCAATATATCTACAAGGAACATTGTTTTATTTACTCCTGTAAATATTACCTCTAATAAAGCTTGTGCTGATCACTCTGGAAGGTGTTTGGGCCAGTGGTGGGTTGCCCCCGGTTCACACCAGTTCTATAGAACCGGTAGTAAAACCGGCGGGAGGCTCCGCCCATCAACCCCGACGTCATCAAAATGCTTCTGCGCATGTGCGCGGCCCCGTTGCAAACCGGTAGTAAAGGTAAGTAGAACCCACCCCCGGTTTGAGCAATAAACAAATGGAAACCCCAGAAAATCTCATTGTCCTCAGGTGAAAACTATATATAGGCCAAGAAGTTATGATACAGATACATGATACATGGTGAGACAAATAGACTTCAAAGCCACATACTTTCCTCAGCCAATTCAACCAATATGCAAAATATATATTAGAGGAAGTTGGATTGAAAGAAGAAAAGCATGTTTTTAAAATGGGACTCAAATTAAATATAAAGAAAATTAACAACTCATAACAACAAATAAATCAACCAGCATTAGAACGGACAATGAAGTATCAAAGCTGCACACAGCTTCTGCCCTTTAGGGTCAGCAATCAACAGTAAAGGAACAAGTAGTCAAAAAAATACACAACAGACTATCACTTGGTGAAGTAGCCATGAATGTCTTGGGAAAAAATATTCAAATGCTGTGATGTGTCTGTATTGACAAAGAACGGCATAATATAAGCAATGGTATTTTGTGTGATACTCTATGGAAGTGAAAGTAGGACTTTGAAGTAGCTGGCTAGAAGGAGCATTGATGCTTTTGTAACTTGGTGTTAGAAAATTCCATGAATAGACAAGAAAACAAACAAATAGAATAGAATGAGCTGGAAGGGACCTTGGAGATCTTCTAATCCAGCCCCATGCTCAAGCAGGAGAACCTATACCATTTCTGGACTCTTCTTAAAAACATCCAGTGATGGAGCGTCCATGATTTCTGGAGGCAAGCTGTTCCACTGATTAATTGTCCCCACTAAATCGATTTAAAGTTCTTACTCATGGCACAAATGACCAGGCTAAAATTTTCATACTATACATTAAGTGAAGACCTAGCTTTCTCAAAAAGACTCTATCAAAGGTGGTATTCAGCAGGTTCTGACCAGTTCTGGAGAACCAGTAGTGGAAATTTTGAGTAGTTCGGAGAACTGGTAAATACCAGCTCTGACTGGCCCTGCCCCCATCTATTCTCTGCCTCCCGAGTCCCAGCTGATCAGGAGGAAAAGGGGATTTTGCAGTAACCTTACCCTGGAATGGGGAGGGAATGGAGATTTTACAGTATCCTTCCCCTGCCACGCCCACCAAGCCACGCCCACCACACCACACCCACCAAGCCATGTCCACAGAACCGGTACTAAAAAATTTTGAATCCCGCCATGGACTCTATTAGCAATAGCACTTATATACCGCTTCACAGTGCTTTACAGTGCTTTACTCTCTAAGCGGTTTACTGAGTCTAATGTAGTGAAATTAGAAGAAAAGAGGAGGACAACCAGGAGCAAGGTGGAAGGATTCGGTTACAGAGGAAGTTTGAAAGTTTGAAAGTAATAGTGTGCTTGCAAAAACAACGCAAAACTGCCTTAGGGCAAATCAAAGACTAATTCACTTTATTAGACGCAATAAGTATTGTTGTAAGAAAGTTTTATAATAAAACTAATAAATGATTCATGTTATGAAAGCAATGATGTATGCTCTAGCTAAAATGATTTTTTTTTTTTGTATTTTTATAGTACTAGAATTTTTATTCTTCCAATACAAAAGGAAAAAAAATCACTGCAAAACCGGGAGAGGTAGAATCCAGACCCGGAAAAACCAAGAATGAGATCTATCAGAACTAATGACATTGATGAATGCATATGCCATCGTTGTGTCCAGAATGAAAGCAATGTTAATGAAATGCAAAAGAAGTGTAATCCTCATAAATAGAAAATGAGAGCTGTTAGTCAAATACACAATTTCACAAATTAGTTGCTGAGCTTTCAAGACAAATCACTTTTACGCTTGCTTTTTAATATCAATCTGTCTTTTGCATATTTCCACACCAAGCTTTTATAGAAAAAAACCATTTCTCCTATCCTGGGAAAGAATATAACAACATGATTCTGAATGCTTACTCTTACTCCCCTGAAAGAAAGAAGAAAAAGAAGTATAAAAAGTATACGAAGAAGAGAAAGAAGTATAAGAAGGTTAATCTAAGAAGAGAACCAGTTAATGATTGCAAAGTTTGAGCTGTAAAAGGACTTTCTTGCCTTCCTTTGCCTGCTCTCTGATGGACTAATTTATTCAAGAAATCATGAAAATATATTCTGATTATCTGGCAATTTGCAACCACTGACAGTAAATTAATTAAAACACAGGTACAGTGGGTTTGGACATTGACAAGACTGTTCTAAATTTGGGCCAAGGTCATTTTAAAATCCATTATTGACTACAAAGAAAAGGTCACTTTGAAGTACTTCATTGGCAAAAAATTAAGCAGATGAGATATCAATATTGTACAAATTAGAAAAAATGGGGGCTAGAGAATTAGGTTAGACAGCTTCTCTGTTATTGCAGCTGCTGTTATTTGTACTTCTATTTACTAAAGAAATAGAAAATGAAAAACATAAATAAATATAGCAATCATTAAAAGCATCTGAAACTTTACAATAACTTTTGTTAATTAAAATAAATGAAGCTTATCTATTAAACAAAAACTTACAAAACTCCAGTATCTTACTGGACTTTAAAGTCTTTTAAAGTTAATATACAAATCTCTGAAGTTCAATTCAAATTTTGGAAGACTGGTGGTATCCAATATGAATAAGCTTAAATACAGGGCAAGAGATTGCAAATAATACTTTTCTGGATGGAAAGATTAGTAATTTAAATTAAGCTAAATTGGCCACATCCTAGAAGTAACAATAAAAAGAACCAAATGAATGTGAATTTGCCAAGCAGCTGCAGGTTTGAATATGCTTGAAAGGAACTGGGAAAATGCTCAGGAAATATAGTTTTAAAACTATCATTGGGAACAACTGGAAGCATTATAGCAGATTTTTTTTTGTTGCTAGTAATTATTCAAACAATTTGGTAGAGAAGAAGGCTAAGTGTACCTCACCTATTACAAATAAATGCAATATATATATATATATATATATATATATATATATATATATATATATATATATATATATATATATATATATATCTTTTGATTCATAGGTATAAATGTGCGATATTTTTGCAATCAGGGTTTTTTTTCCTATGTTGAAAGATGTTAAAATGGCCATGGTGGGATGAAATCTCTATTCATTGCTTTCAGGCCTGTCAGAAATTTTATGTTGTTTCTTCTGTGACTTATGGGAGACTGGGATAGCACTATTTCGGCCTTTTTAGACCTCTTCAGCCAGACACACCCATATTTTGTGACTCCTCCCTGTAGAGGTCAATTTGACCTCTACAGGGAGGAGTCACAAAATATGGGTGTGTCTGGCTGAAGAGGTCTAAAAAGGCCGAAATAGTGCTATCCCAGTCTCCCATAAGTCACAGAAGAAAAAACATAAAATTTCTGACAGGCCTGAAAGCGATGAATAGAGATTTCATCCCACCATGGCCATTTTAACATCTTTCAACATAGAAAAAAAACCCTGATTGCAAAAATATCGCATATATATATATATATATATATATATATATATATATATATATATATATATATATATATAATTTGATTTATATGCCGCCCTTCTCCGGAGACTCAGGGCGGCTTACAATGCGTTAAGCAATAGCCTTCATACTTTTTTATATTTATACAAAGTCAGCTTATTGCCCCCACAAACTGGGTCCTCATTTTACCTACCTTAGAAAGGATGGAAGGCTGAGTCAACCTTGAGCCTGGTGAGATTTGAACTTACAGTAATTGCAGACAGCTGGTGTTAATCACAATGCTTTTAGTCTGCTGAGCTACCAGGCCCCTGATTATACAGTTACTTAATTTAAAAAAAAAAAAAACATTTTATTTATATCAATCAGGCCCAATACTTGGCTGGAAGTGAGCAACCAATCCCACTGCATTCCCCACAACTGGCCCAAGAATTTATGGTCTCTTTGGAAGACACAAAAGTGATAAATAGAAGAAAGAATCAGTGAAGAACACTTCTCCTTTCCACAAGGAGCAATATTTCAACTGGAATTCTGCTTAATTCTGCTAGAGGCTGTTTTTTTCTGCTGGAGCAATAATTCTGACCAGTCTCTATTCTCCTCCTACTGCCCTATTGTAGCAATTTCCTTCGAAGCTGTCCTCACCTGAAAAAAAATCAGGCAACTAGTCGTGGCTTGGTGGGCGTGGCAGGGGTAGGATACTGCAAAATCTCTATTTCAGGGTTTTTGAACCTCTTTCAGGGTTCAAAAAAATATAAGACAAGGTCTTATTTTCGGGGAAACACGGTAGCAATGAAGTCCACAGAAGAACCACAATTTTGGGGATAGTTATAAATAGGAATGTCCAAGATCAGATCATTTAAAAACTGATCAATATAAATTTGCCCTACAGCATCAAAACTCAACATTTGCTTTACTTCTTCCATTTGTTATATGTTAGTTTGGAAAACTGTGGCACGACTGGGAAAAGAAAAATAAATACTGAGATGCTTTGTGCATCCAGTGTCTTTTCCAACCAGTACTGTTTTCAATAAATCCCAAAACGATCTCAACATTTTTTACTCCATTTTAAAAACAAACAAACATGTATCTCTGTCAAAGCACTGTGATCTATCCACTATAATGTTTCTATTTATTGTTGATGGTTTTTTTTTTCCCCTAGGCCTTCCAACACTATATTTCAGGGGTGTCAAACTTGATTTCATTGATGGCCGCATAAGGGTTGTGTTTGACCTCGAGGAGCTGGGATGGGCGTGGCCAGTTTGACATCAGTCACTCTACCAGCTGCAACAGCCTCCTGCAACCCTCTGCCAGCAAAAAAGGAGCTTGGGAGGGCCGTGTGCGGTCCTCCCGAGTTCTGTTTTCGCTGACAGAGGCACAGCGGGCCAGTCCTTCGATGTTTCCAGGGTGGCCCCGTGGGCGAGATCTAAGCACCCCATGGGCCACATCCGGCCTGTGGGCCTTGAGTTTGACACCCTTGTTATATTTCATCTTCCTGATGTCCATTTCCTATGCTGTCCCTACATACAGTAATCAGCTTTCAGGTCATCGCATTGCTGCCCAGATTTTACTAGCTTTCCAACTTGTTACGCTGTCTGCCATTTTCTTGAAATAATTCTTTTGCTTATCTCTACTGCTCTCTACTCTCATCCTTGAAATGCACGATTAGAACTTCATTAGCAGCAATGTAATTATTTTCCAAAGTGTTCAAAAGAAGCTCTGTTTTCATCATATTCATAAAGATACATTTACTACAAGCTTGTTGAAAATAAGATTTGCCCACCTCAATGTAATGTGCTCCATAGCTCCCAGGATTCTCAATCACCATGGCCAAAACTATATCTTAGAAACATTTTGAGAAAATTGGATCAGAACTCTGTATAACGACTCCATTATTTTAACCAACTGGATATACATTACTGCTTTGTTTCGTTAAATCTTTTGTTCAGATTTGCTCCCCTTCTTTGTATCAATGGAAGATCTTCTAGCTGGTATGCAAAAGACATCTCTGCTTCTTTCATTAATACAAAACTATTACAGCCATAAACAGGTACAGCTGCATTTAAAATCTGTTGCAGAAAAAATGTCTCCGCTAGTACAGAATAAAGTAGGACACCTAAATTTCACACTTCACTTAAGGGCTTCATCATTAATTTTTATTGTGGCTCAAACAACATGGCAATGATCATGGAAATCATCAGATGATAATAACCATCCCCAAGCCTTGAATTTGCATTAGTCTGTCTAGGAAGAGCGTTTATCGTGACCATGTGTCCTATTTTTCAGACAGAGATAACAAATCCATGTTTAAACTAGAAAATCGGTAAATAGCTAGTTAGAACCTGAACCTCAGATTGCTTATTATGTCTTTATTTCTACTGAAACTACTCTAGGAATTTCTAAAGTTGCACCTGTATGTATGAACATATGCAAATTTCATGCGTAACTATGTCATGTTTTACAGTAACAACTTTCTTGATTTTGAAATGTGTACATTGGTACAATTAAGAATTCAATATGGACTCTTTAAGGTAAGGAGGAAGTGCATTACTAAATTCTAAACTAGGGACTGGTAACCGATAATGTGGGAATCATCTGAATCAGGGGTGGGCTTCAAAAAGGTTAGCAAGGGGTTCTCTGCCTGGTTGCTGGGTGGGGGTGGCCATGGTGGTCTAATTGGCCTCCTATACCATGGTCGGAGGGGTGTTTTTGCCTTCCCCGGGCTCCAGAGACTGGCCTTCCTGAACTTCCGGTAGGGGCATTTTTCGCCCTCCCTGAGCATCCACATGCGCCCTGCACTTACCTCAGTGGTGGGTTGCCGCCGGTTCAGACTGGTTCACAAGAACCGGTAGTAAAACTGGCAGGAGGCTCTGCCCACTGACCCGGACATCATCATAGGCAATCTGCACTTGTGCAGAAGCTTCTGCGCATGTACAGAAGAGCATGCATGCGCACGGGCACGATGTGAACCGGTTGTAAAGGTAAGTAGAACCCACCCCTGATTTACCCGCATCCAAAATGGGCCACATGGGGACTCCTGGGGGAGGGGGGCAGGGCCAGCCAGGAGTGGGATTTGGGAATTCTCCGAACTGCACAGAATCTTAGCTAGAGGTTCTCCCGAACCCCTGCAAACCTCCAGCAGCCCAGCCCTGATCTGAATTGATTATCAACTACTCAACTTTCTCTGGCCTTTCTAGAGTAGAAATGGGCAATCCACATCCAACACATGAACTCCACTGTCAAGCATTTGATTCCAATATATCATTCTTTTGCAATCTCAGAATACTATTAGTGGGTGGGTATAGCTGCTGCTGAGCCAGGCTGAAGCCAGATCAAAGGACAATGGTGTTTTCCACTGGAAAATGGGGTAAGAACTTTGTGAACCTCTCTGTGTTGCATGGAGGTGTCTTTTTTTTTTTTTTTTGGAAGGTTGGCAACCAACTGAGCTTCAGTTGTTCTATTCTAGCATCTTCCCACTCATCTGGTAACAGGATTCTAAAACTCTATGGCCATTTCTGCTTTGGTTGCCGGAGAGAACAACTTTTTTTTTTGCGGTTAATTTTGTTAGGGGAATATTAACTTCAGAGAAAGACACACACAGAGTATAATAAAGTCTGATTAACATGGGTGCCTAGTTCTTTTATTATTCAATTTGAGAAAAGAGGCATTTGCTGAAAAACATACATACATATACAAAGAAAGCTTCATTTTTCATCCCAGAGGCAGAGGTGGTATTCAGCTGGTTCAGAGCGGTTCAAGCGAACCAGTAACGGAAATTTTGAGTAGATCGGGGAACCGGCAAATACCTCTGGCTGGCCACACTCCCTCCCGGTCACCGCTCGCCCCACCCCACCCACCCCACCAGGGGTGGGTTCTACTTACCTTTACTACTGGTTCGCAACGGGACATGCACAGAAGCGTTTTCATGAAGTCAGGCTCAGTGGGCGGAGCCTCCCGCTGGTTTTACTACTGGTTCTATAGACCCGGTGCGAACCGGGGGCACCCCACCCTGCCCCGCCCTATATATCTTGCCTTTGTCACATGGCCCAGCTAATCTCCGTGCCTTGCCTCACCCACTCTGCTCACCAAAAGTAAGAATGTGCATGCTTACATTTTCAGCAAACCAGTGATGGAATTATTTGAATCCCATCACTGCCCAGAGGGTGAAGAATATTGCTTGCATGTTGCAGAAATTTCTAAATGCTATGAGCCAATGGTGCCCTATTTTTTTTTCCAGTTAAAGACAATACTTGACTTTTTGTACCATGCCAAATAGGTGGACTCCAGAGCAAGAAGAAATAATTGGTGAAGCCAGAGAAAAAAATGTATGTTTCCGAATTTTAATATATGTTAAAATCAAATGATGAAAGCCAGTTTGGTTTCAGGTATGTTTAAGGTATCAGGCTAAAAACCAGAAGACCATGAGTTCTAGTCCTGCCTTAGATACAAAGACAGCTGCCTGACTTCGGCCAGTCACTTTCTCTCAGCCTAAGAAGGAGGCAACGGTAAACCACTTCTGAAAAACCTTGCCAAGAAGAACTACAGGGATTTCGCCAGGCAATTTCTGAGATACCACTGAATAGAAGTTCGAAATATTGTTCTTTTGTTGTCTCCCTATGTTTTTAATTGTTCTGTTACATTAAAAACTATAGTTGGGAGTTATATTTGGAGGAGCTCAGGAGCAGTTCGTTTTGAAGGAGCCTGAACCCAACTCAAGATCTCAGGTTGTGCTCCTGTGTTGCAGAATTGACCCTGCCAATCTACTACCACCAGCAGACATTTCTATCCGATTTGCTGTCTTCTTAGCTGCTTCCGATAACTCACAAAACAGCCCGCAAAATAAAATAGATGCAGAGTCAGTCAGTTTACCCAGCAAACAATGCCTTTATCTAGATGTATTAAAAGAGATCCAAGTTCAGCAGGTAAATGACAGGAAAGTATTTATTGTTTCCACTCAGTTAAGGCAAAACACTTGTTGCAATTTGATGTGACAAATTGCAATACAACCACCTTGGTGTGTCATGTAGGTGCGAGACCTGGGTTCATCTCTATAATTTCAGCTCCAGGTTTCAGCTGTCTGATTTGCCGTAAATTGGAAGACCGGCAGATGATGTAAAATTTTATGTTCCTTATATAATATGCATCGTTGAGTGTTTCTTGCTCTCTCTAATTGCATTGCTTTTATCTTGTATTGGTTGTTATAAGGCAGGGTCTCATCTTGTCTTTGCAGTGCACCTAATTTACAGTTTGGCTTATAACTCCTTTATTTATCTCTCAATTCTAGAGCGACACGTTTGCAATGAAATGAAGCCATCAAATAGCAATGCCAATGTGTGATTGCCTCTCATCTCAAAGGCATAAATAGAACACAAATGATATTACCAATTCTTAACTCGCTGGTAATTATTCCAATAAAGGAGAATTCACGCTGTCAAGTATCAATAAGGACATTTGATAGCAGCTCATAACTCTGTTTTCTAGTAATCAAACCGCTTCACATTGGACCTTAGAAAGCAGCTTAGGATAGCAGTTGCAAGAAATAGGATGTAAATTACAACAGCTTTTGATGTGCAGCTATATGCAATTATGGATTAAAAGAAAGCAATGTTTCAGAGTCAATGGAAAATGCTGGCAGCGTTTTTTTTTGAAGATGATTGTGACAGGTAAAGCGAATTCAGGAGGAACCAGCTAACTCTGTTTTATGCCCTTTTGCCCACATGGGGTTTCATAAGTTCCAAATGGCATTGCCTAAAGGCAAAGTTTTTGTCTTTATTTTCTGTGTGGGAAGCCCTCACCCCCACCCCAGAAGAATGAAATATTTTAGGAAATATTAAAAAAGGCAGGATAGAATATTTGCCCTAAAGAAGAAATAGGAAAAAAAATCTTAAGGGGGGCAGAAACCAGCCCCAGTCTCCCTGCCCCCCAAGCAGAAACCGAGGAGGCCAGCTTTTAGAAATGCAGATTTGGTAATTCATTCAAGACAGGATATTTCGAAACTCCTTGCAGCAAAGTTTGACAGCTAACAAAGGCAGAATGGTAGGATTAGAAAGCAGCCCCTCACCCAAGATCCAACACAGGACAAAAGCCATTAGCCACAATGGGAATTGCCCAACACCCATTCAGAACACAAGCCCCTTCTTTGCACCACCCCCAGAACAGTTCAAACTTCAACATCACAGAAACCTATAAAGATCCATCCACTTATTCAACCGTTTGTTCAGCTGCACCAGAACCATAAACCCTGGTGGTTCTGTTCACCAATAAATGGACCTTCTTTTCAATTGGCCTCCAGCCTCCATTTTGTTTCCAGGTTTTTCTCCTGGCTTGGAACTGAACCAGATGGATTTTTCTTCCAACATTTGCAATATATACATATAAAGAGAACTGAACTTGAAGACAGCAAATTTAATTCATTGCATTTATATACTTCCTAGAAAAAAAACAAAATGGCTGTCCTCTTTTTAAAAACTAAACACATTTTCTGTTCTTCTTTGTCCAACCAGCAGCTTTTCAGCTATGGCCAGGGCGCTTCTGAGAGTAATTCAAGTTGCTGGTTGTCACCATTAAAGCTCCTCATGGCTTAGGGCTGGGTTACTTGAGGGACCATTTCCACCCAATTGTTTCTACCTGCTTGATCCAATTGGGTAACCTGGGCATTGGCTTTTTATAAGGTCCTAAAGACCCAGCTCTGGGCCAGGCTTGGGCCCCGAGTGTGTGCAGGTTGTATTTGTTATTTAGCAATAACAATACCATGACTTTTATACTACTTCATAATGCTTTACAGCCCTCTCTAAGTTGTTTACAGAGTCAGCGTATTGCTTCCAACAATCTGGATCCTCCTTTTACCGACCTCAGAAGGATGGAGGGCTGAATCAACCTTGAGCTGCTCAGAATCGAACTGCTGGCAGTCAACAAAATTAGCCTGTAATATTGCATTCTGACCACTGCACCACCACAGGATCTTAGGTTTGATGTTACTCAGCTGATTTGTATTTCAATTTTTGTAATGCCTGTAATTGTTTCCATTTTAATTCTGTTTGCCACCCAAAATCACTTGTTGAGATAGGTGGCAATATAAATATAACAGATAAATAAATTAGTCTATGGAGATTCTCAGTCATCCAGGTCATGGTTGTCCCAAAGGTGCTTTTTCAAGAGGCAACTGGAATTTCTGGTTTTTCTTTGATGACGTTTTGCTTCTTATCCAAGAAGCTTCAGAGCTGAAGAAGTTTCTTGGATGAGAAGCAAAACGTCTTCAAAGTAAAATCAGAAAGTCCAGTTGCCTCTTGAAAAAGCACCTTTGGGATAAATAAATTAGGGATGTTTATATACTTCTGGTGAAAACACTGTTCTAACATTTCTACATACGCCTACCTGTTTATTTATATTGGTATTAATAATGACAGCCCAATTAATAAAGAACCAAGCATCTTGAAAGAAGTAGTAGAATGTAGGGCCACAGGGAAATTGCCAAATTGGAAGGGCCCAAGTATTGATAGAATACCTGTGGAATTACTAAGACCAGTGCCAATTGACATCATCACTGCCCTGTGTCAAGAGATATGGACTACATGTCAATGGCCTCAGGACTGGAAAATATCTGTTTTTATCCCATTAGTAAAGAAAGACGATCCCAGAGACTGCTCCAACTATCACACAATTGCATTGATTTCTCATGCAAGCAAGATTTTGTTAAAAATCATTAAACAGAGGCTACAGAGAATGTCATCGATCAAAAGTTACCTGATATACAAGCTGGCTTTAGAAAGGGATGCGGCACTCAAGATCACATTGCCAATATTAAATGGATTATGGAAAAGGCACGTGAATATCAAAGGGATCTTTATATGTGGCGCAATGGTTAGAATGCAGTATTGCAGGCTAATTCTGATTGGTGGGTATGGTAAAACAATAAGGAAAATGCTAAAAACTGCATCGGCCAAACCCGACTGTTCCCCTGCAGGTGCTCCAGGAAATCAATTTAGGAATGGGGATTATAAATTGTCCATGGAATCCTTACCCTTTCCTCAGTCCATAGTCTTGATTTTAAAAAATTTACAAGCTGCTTTGGGAACAAATTGTTGATTTATAAAATAGAATATAAATCTTTAAAACCAATCAATAAATGCATCTTGATTTACCTGTCAATTCAAAATGGATTATTTCTCTTTCCTTGAACAAATTATAGCAATAAATTATAATTTTTATTTATTAAATACATATCCTACTTCTCCTCCAAATTGCTCAGATCAGTCCATATGACCTTCTTTTCCTTGTATTTTATTCCCAAACAACTCTGTGAGCTCGGTTAAGATAGAAGAGCAATCTAGCCCAAATTACACAAAGCATCTCCAAAGTTAGTACAGGTGGTCCTCAACTTACAACCATTCATTTAGTGACCGTTCGAAGTTACATCACTGAAAAAAGTGACTGATGACCGTTTTTCACACTTACGACTGTTATAGCATTCCCCATAGTAACATGATTTACGTTCGGATGCTTGACAACTGACTCACATTTATGACAGTTGCAGTGTCCTGGAGTCATGTTGATTGCCTTTTGTGACCTTCTGACAAGCAAAGTCAGTGAGGAAACCAGATTCACGTAATAACCATGTTACTAATTTAACAGCTGCAGTGATTCACTTAACAAATGTAGCAAGAAAAGTCGTAAAATGGAGCAAAACTCACTTAACAAATTTCTCACTTAAAAACATAAATTTTGGGCTCAGTGGTGGTCGTAAGTTGAGGACAACCTGAATTCTACAATTGGAATATTTGTTTCTTAAAGGAAAAAAGTTTTTGCTAAGTAACTGAAAATTGAACGGTACTCCTTTTAATGACACAATATCGGTTCCCATATAATCATTTATTTATTTATTTATTTATTTATTTATTTATTTATTTATTTATTTATTTATTTATTTATTTATTATTTTAATTTAATTTGTATACCTCCCTTCTCCCAAAGGGACTCAGGGTGGTGAACAGCCAAAATTAAAATACATACAATATAAAAGTTAAGATAATTAAAAGAGATTAAATCAATCAGCCTCCCAATTTAAAACCCCAAGTCTATAAAATTTAAAAATCCCATTAAAAACCATTTAGGCTATCTACCTCCAACTGATTTTGTGATGATTATTTCATCTCTTCAGGTACAGTCATAAGTTCATGAGAAAACAATGCATTCATGAGCAAGTCCAATGTGCAGTTCCAAAAAATTACCAGTAAATGCAAGCCAGCTTCTAATATTCTTCAATGTAAT
Source organism: Pituophis catenifer annectens (assembly GCF_029215685.1). NCBI lineage: Eukaryota > Metazoa > Chordata > Lepidosauria > Squamata > Colubridae > Pituophis > Pituophis catenifer. The sequence goes on from NW_027256882.1 coordinate 214,765,673, forward strand.
CTACTTCTTTCTCAGAAGAATCTATGACTGTCTGAACATGATTGTTTCTATGTAAATTTCTATAATGAATCCCTCTGAAATCTGGGTGCTTCAAGATCTCCAGACCTCCTAAATGAAGTTTAGTAAGGTTTTCCCAAAATATTTAAATTTCTCTCTGAATTGTGAGAAACAACTGATACAGGGTTATGAGTAACTCATAACCCTGTATGAATGTTAGATTACCTTTGATGGCCACATCAGCAATGATATTGTTGAGGAACATCAACATTCCTGATGCCAGAAATAGGTGTTGCTGCTGACCATGATCCCATCCAAAGTATTTCCTGGTGCAAAGAAAGTTAACGCCATAGCTCCATCCAAATGCTAAACATCTCTCTACATTTTTTTTTTTTGTACCTACTCATTTTGCTGATGTAAGGCTGACACTGGCATAGCGTAATTTTTAATGGAGTAGTTCATCATTCATACCCATGGGGCAAGAGTCTTTTTTGTATAATCAGGCCCTCATTATTCATAGTTTTACTGTTCAGTATGCAGAACCACTAGGAAGGGATATACTAGGTTCTGGCATTTGGGCTAATGTGCAGTGATACTGTAGGTGACATTATAAGGTTTATCAAACAATCACTTTTTTCATAGGAATCAGCAGTTCCTGGTGCTGATTGAATTTCTTTCTCGCTGCATAAAACATTTAAAGAGGCCAATTAAAAGGGTCAACAGCGCAGGGTGACCAGGATCATATCCATCATGTTGGCATTGGCCTGCTATCCAAATGGCAGCAGTGTTTACCCTTGTTTTGAAGGATATGTAATTAATACAATCTGATAAAGCACAATGGCCATCTAAAAGAATCAACAGTTTAATCTCTCCCACTCATAGCAGATTCTAGGAAGTAAATTGATGATTTTTTTTCTTTTAAAGGGAAGGGGAAGGAAATGTAAAATCTGTTACTACCGGTTCTGTGGGCGTGGCTTGGTGGGGGGCTAATGTGACTGGGTGGGCGTGGCCAACTTTTTTTTAAAAAAAACTTTTCAAAGCATTTTTTCTAATGCCCCTCTGCCGATCAGGAACTAAGCTGGGATCGTCAGAGAGGCTCTTTAAAAAATGCCTCTCTGCCGATCAGGCAACTCAGCTGGGATCCTCAAAGACTTTTCAAAGCATTTTTTTTTTACCACCTCTTCAGCCAAGAGGTTGCAGAAAAAAATGCTTAGAAAAGCCTCTGATGATCCCAGCTGAGCAGCGGAATCATCAGAGGCTTTTTTTTTTTTACTTTTAAAAGCATTTTTTCCATCGGAAGAGCTTGCAGAAAAAATGCTTTTAAAAGTAAAAAAAAAAAAAAAGCCTCTGATGATCGTGCGGCTCAGCTGGGCATGGGGGGGGGGGGCAGGGATTTTTGCTACCGGTTCTCCGAACCATCTGCTGCCACCGCTACTGGATTGGGTGATCCAGTCCGAACTGGGAGCATTTCACCCCTGAAACAGCCCCTCTCCTTTATAAAAATGTTCACTTTTGCTAAACCTTTTTTTCAAAGATTTGCTATGATGATGCCTTAACCTCAGCTTTAGCCTACAGACTGCAGTCTTCCCAACTTTTTGGTCTGTGCAATGTGTTGGACTATATCTCCCATAATAGGAACTGTGCATAATAGGAACTGAGAACCCCATGTATTGAGAAACACCCTACCTGGAAATAAATTCTATAAAATGGAAAAAGACTCATTTCTCTGATCCGGCAAATATTTCATACTGAAACAACTAAATTAAACATTAAATTTAAATTAAAAAGTAAAACCCTAAAAATATAAAAAAATAATAAATAAATTAAAAGAAAACAACAATGAAAACTCGAACAGTAGACTTGATGGACTACTAGGTCTTTTTCTGCTGTCACTTTTCTATGTTTCTATGTGAATCCTTTCCTGGACAGGTTACTTGGTCACACATTCCCGGGTCATCTCCTATTTGAACTGTTGCAATACACTCTACATGGGATACCTTGAAAAGTATAAGGAAGCTTCAGCTAGTACTGAATGCAGCCTTGTGGGCAGTGTTGGGTATCCATGATGTAACATATGCTGCATAAACTTCACTGCATGCCAGTTTGTTTCCTGTTCCAATTCAAGATATTGGTTATGACTTTTAAAGCATGGCATGAGGTCAAGTTACCTAAGAAACACTCTTCATTGCATTTCATCAGTCCATCCCATCCAGTCAATCAGGGAAGGTATGTTACGGACCCCATCTGCTAAAGAATTCCAACTGGCAGTATCCTGGCCTTTCAGAAAGGTGTTAAACATGGCTCTGTGGCCTTGCTCGGAGCTCAGAGGAACATGTGGCTGTGGGACCAGTTAGTGCCCTGAAAGTCCTCCCACTGCCTTTGAAATAGGACAACTTGATGTGACCAACTTGCTGTGGCCAACTCGCATGATGACTCTGCCCAATATCCCTATTCAGCCAAGAAGCTCACAGATTGTTTTTGGGACAAACTCGGCTGCAGCAGACTTTTGTATGTACAATATTTAAGAGTTTATTATGAATTTTCTTCTTTGCCTGCTGAATGCAGCATTCATTTCTCAGTTAATTTGGTTCTGAAGCAAGTGTGTCGCCAGATCATAATGTTCTTTGTATTATTCTTGCTGATTTACTTCAGCATTTGTTTTCATTAATATGTGATTATTATATTGAAAAAGGAAGATAAAAATATGTGCTTGCATATGCAGAAGAGAAATTAAGGTTTAATAGAATGTTTTATATCACAACAGCCTGATTGTTCTTGTTACAGGACGGTATTTATAGAGTAGCTCCTATCCAACCATATTCAGCTGCATTTAATATATGTAAGGAAAAGGAAGTGAAATCAATGTGGGAGTTCATTTACATGGATTTGTGCTAAAGTCAAACCTCTGCCTTCCATTCAAAGACTTAAATTCTAGAAATCTAGCTGGAACTTAAAATTTGATAAAAAGCATTCTTGTGCACGCTACCGCAGTTTCATACAGTAAGTTATATGAAACATATTCCACAAAGGTGAACATGGTTAACATTTGGATTGCAGTTATTCAGGGAATTCTGTAGCTGTGATCTTTACTAAATCTTGGTCTAAAGAATGGACACCATAATGATAAAAAATCTTTTCATTTAGACCATTACTTTAATACACACTAATTTTACTATAAAATGATCAATTATAAAATTATAAAATTATTTTCGTGCAGCATTAGAGTACTGTAGAGAAATACTTCCGGGAAGTTTTGAAGTCAGCTGCAGTCTAGAGTAGTAAATGCAGATGTTTTGTTTACAGATCCAGCAACTATAAACCAATGAAATACTCCCATTTGCACTAACTACTATTGAATGATACAAACTAGTTCCATGGCATTAACTACTGAGTAAACCATGCATTTCAGGGGTGGGTTCTATTTACCTTTACTACTGGTTCGCATTGCGCCCGCACAGATCAGCTAGGATGACGTCCGGGTCAGTGGGCGGAGCCTCCCACTGGTTTTACTACCGGTTCTTGAGAACCGATCCGAATCGGGGGCAACCCACCATTGATGCATTTGAATTGTAAGCCACCAAGAGTCATTGACCGAGATGGGCATCTATAGGAATTGAATGAATGAATAAATAATACATACATACATACATACATACATAGGGACCAACTCGGCTATAGCACACTTTCATATGCACAATATCTTAACAGTTTATTATGAATACTTCTTTGCCTAGTGAATGTTGCATTCATTTCTCAGTTAATTTGGTTTTGAAGCAAGTGCGTTGGCAGATTTGAAAGGGCCTACAGATCCTATTCTTTTCTCACCCAAATCATTGTGACAAATGAAGGACACACACCCAAAACAAAACATGTATTTTAAAGTAAATGTCCTTTTATCAAGCTACCTGGTAGTGAATTCAAAACATCAGTCGCCACAAATGAATCCTGGAGAAAAATCCAATCTATTTAGCATTGTAAACTCTGCCGAGATCTGCAGAGTTTAAAACCAGATGGCAGTTTTTATTTGTCTTTCCTCAAATCACCCCATGTTTTACACAACTGCTGTAAGCAAGGCTTCCAAGAGCTGCATTGGCACTTACACGTAATTGGATTTTTTTATAATTTTATAACTTTTAACATTTTAACCCTAATTTTAATATTTTAATGTCAATTTTACATTCTGTTTTATATGCTGATATTTTACGGTACACTGCCCGGAGCCCCTCTTTGAGGGAGATGGGTGCTTTAGAAATATGAAATATAATAAACTGAAAAAAGCCAGATACTTCAACTTCAAAAAACCAGGCAAATTTATGTCTATGGAGTGTCTCAGTCATCCAGGTCATGGTTGTCCGAAAGGTACTTTTTTTTTTCTTTTTTCAAGACTTTCTGGTGTTTTTATGAAGACGTTTTAGCTTCTCATCCAAGAAGCTTCTTCAGCTCTGACAGGATGGTGGGGAATGGAAGGATTTATCCTCCTTGCAGACAGCTGGTTATAGCATTCTTTTAGAGATTCATTGTGGCCACCTGGAGGTTTAACTGTGTCCTCAGGGTCACCTGAGTAGTGCAAATGAGTGTGGAGCCTTGTTGAAACTGCTGAAAGGACTGTGTTGTCCTATCCATCCAGAGATAGATGATGTCATACCCCTCCCCCTCTGTTGAGAGAGGGCTGTTCAATTTCAACATAGATGGCCTCAGTGGTGAAATCTAATTTTTTTCCCTACTAGTTCTATGGGCGTGGCTTGGTGGGCGTGATGTGGTGTTGTGGGCGTGTCAGGGGAAGGATACTGCAAAATCCCCATTCCCTCCCCACTCCTGGAGGAAGGATATTGCAATATCTCCATTCCCACCCCACTCTGGAGCCAGCCAGAGGTAATATTTGCCAGTTCTCCGAACTACTCAAAATGTCCACTACCAGTTCTCCGAACTGCTCAAAATTTTCTCTACCAGTTCTCCAGAACCTGTTGGATTTCACCTTGAATGGACTCTTTGACCCCTCTTTCAAACCAGCAGTCCTCTTTGACCAAAATGTGGACTTTGCTACCTTCAAGAGTGGCCTTTGTCTTTTAAATGCAGATGGACTGCTGAATCTAGTCCTGATGGGTTTGTTCTCCTATGTTGTGCCATGCGTTTATGAAGTGGTTGTTTTGTTTCTCCAATATACAGATCTGCACGAGTCACTGCACTGTACTGCATATACCACGTTGCTCAGTTTGTGTCTGGGTCTTTATCCTTGGGTTGGACAAGCTTCTGCCTTAGTGTATTCTTAGGTTTGATGTGTACAGGAATGTTGTGATGACTGAAGATCCTCCTGATGAGAAGCGAAATGTCTTCAAAGAAAAATCAGGAAGTCTAGTTACCTCTTGGGGGGGAAAAAAGGGGGGGGGAAACACCTTAGGCAAGCTTATTTTCCTGCAAGGGCTCTACTCCCCTTTTGATTCTGCAACTGGGAATGATGGTGCAATGCCCCCTATACGTTGTGAAGGTATCTTCTCTCCCCCATAGGTCGAATTATTTAAAATGGGAGGAAAAAGCAATTGAAGTTGCCTGCTCAGAGACACCTTTTTATTGTGATTAGTGATGCTACTTGAGGCAACGAGGGAGAGCCTGCAGAGGAGGGCACAGAACTGCTTTCTTTAATCAAGCAACTACAACAGAAGCTTCTTTTCTCTTCCCTTTATTAACTCCATCTGCACTTCTCTTCCGGGAAGGAGAAGCAACACCTCTAGCGCCCCCTCCGGCTCCCAGTTGCTCTTGCAGCTTCAGCGACTGGCGGAAGAGGTTTCCTTTTTCCCACTCCGGCTGCGCGGGCTCGCGCTCTTCTCCGAGCCTCAGCGCTCCCGCGTTGGTTGCCAGCCAAGCCGGAGCGTATATCTCTCCGCCAGTGGCTGAGGCCAGCCGTCGCAAAGACGCAGCGCTCTTCCTTTTCTTTTCACACCGCGCTCCTTCCGCGCCGCGTGCGGCAAGGATTGCCGCCGCCGCCGCTACCTGTGCGGGTGCTGTGCGCGCGCTTCGGCTTGCAGCAGGAGCCCTGCCACTGCCCGCTCGTGCTGCGCACGCGCCTCACTCGTTGACCTCACTCGGCATCTCTATGGCGGTGCCTTGGGAGAAAGGGGAGGGGGCGGAGTTTAGGAGTTCTCTTATGGAACGGAAGGAGCAGGGAGGAGCCGAGTCTTTTTGAGCGCTGTTTTTGCCCCGCTGGCTTTAAATTGAATTCAGACGGGCGCTGAGTGGTGCGCGCGAGTTTTCTGCTTTGGCTGTCCGACTTAAGGACAGTGTTGTTCAAGTTCTTGGCTCAGCTTCTGTTTCTTACCTGTGATTTTTAAGAAGTAATAAAAGTTAAAATATTTTGCAGAAATTTAATAAAGTAGATTAAAAAAACGATAAAAATAAATTTTCCGTTCAAGAAAAGAAAGAAAAAGAAAGAAAGAAAGAAAGAAAGAAAGAAGAAAAAGAAAGAAAGAAAGAAAGAAAGAAAAAGAAAGAAAGAAAGAAAGAAAGAAAGAAAGAAAGAAAGAAAGAAAGAAAGAAAGATAGAGATATATAAGTCGTCAGTAAAGTCAGTAACCCTGGAAAAAAAGTGTCTCCTTCTGGCTTGCATCTTAGTTGTATTGCACTGATTACTGAATAGACTTTTTTTCAAAGTTGGCACAATATATTGAACAAAAAAAGTATTATTAAAATGTTCAGATTTGTTCAGCGTGCTAATTTTTTAAAAAAACAGGATAACGGATGAATGCAGATGCTTGATGTTTAATGTATATGGTTAAGCGTATTGTGAGGATACAGTTAAAATATGACCATGGATTGTTAAATAACCTAATATTTTCTTTTGTAATTGTACATATGATAAACTGAACTATAAGTAGGCAACATGGGTAGGATTGCACCGTGTGTTATATTAGTTGTACTTCTATTGTGCAAACTCAGCCAGACATTTATTCTTCATTTATTTCAAAGCTGAATGGTTTGAAGGCCATTTAAACTGATTTGACTATATAGATGATGAAAATCATGTCCCATCAAATCACAGTTTGAGCCTGAGTGGCGCAGCAGACTAATGCTACTGTTAAAGGTAGTATTTAGCTTCCAGCTGCCTGCAATTACTGCGAGTTCAATTCTCACCAGGCTCAAGGTTGACTCAGCCTTCCATCCTTTCTAAGGTAGGTAAAATGAGGACCAGGTTTGTGGGGGCAATAAGCTGACTTTGTATAAAAATATACAAAAGTATGAAGGCTATTGCTTAACGCCTTGTAAGCCGCCCTGAGTCTCCGGAGAAGGGCGGCATATAAATAATAATAAAAAAAAACAGTTGCCTCTTAGATTTTCTCCATCTGTCCTTACCTGTATTTTTAACTCTTCCCTTGGGGCATTCATCATCACTGTAACTTAATCTATTCACTTTGCTGCTGGTCATCTTCCTCTCTTTCCTTCCACATTTCCTACCATTAGAGTCATTTCCAGAGAGCTGGATCTTTGCATAATATGTATGTTTGAAGCAGGATAATTACAGTCTGTTCATTTGCTTCAAGTGTGAACTCTGGGTTGATTTGTTTAATGATTCATTCCTTTTCTTGGCTATCTACAATTACCTCCACAATCTTCTCCAACACCGAAGTTCAAAACTCTTCCTATCTTCCTCCTTCAAAATCATTTTTTAAAACTTTTATAGAACGTCTCAGGACTAACATAGCTTGCACAATTCTGATCTTTTAGGTATAGACACATAGCTGCGTCTGAATAGCTTTTCCAAGGCTTCTGTGGCTGGTCTACCAAGTGGTAGCCTGCAGCAAATTTTTGGAGAATATATGGCTACAGAGCAGCAAACAATATAACTCAGAACAGATTATTAGCACAGGAGTTGTGAATCAACTGAAATCTCCCCCTCCCTCCCGAGTTTTCCCAAGTTTTGTTTCACAGGGTAGGAAAAAAAACCCACTGAGTGGAATGTATTTTGAGAGTTTATACTCTTTTTGCTTTGTTATATAAGTTGTTATAAGTTGAACAACATATTTCATATTTACCAAAAGTTTTTATACCTGTCTTCTCTGATATAGGTTTCACTGCTGGTTTAATAGGTACGCATTGTGTGACTTGATAACTACGGTCAGGATTGCTGCAGGAAAATTTAGATGCTTAATGCCCCTATATGACACAGTGATTTTTCACCTTGTTCACGTGTCCATATGGTCCCAGAGACATAATGTGATCCAAAGTATTCTCAGAAAGTAAGTCCTGCTGTGTTAAATGGAGCGTATTCCTAGAGAAGTGCACAGGATTATAGCCATAGGCAATTCTGTCCACATTTTCTAGAGAATAAATTCCTATAGATATAGTTGGTTGAGTAAATAAGCTTCAGGTCAAGCCGTTAAAGTTTGAGTACCAATCTGTGAGATAATTGCTTGACCATGACAGTGCACTAAAACTTCAAAACTACTAGCAAGTTCCTCAGAGCTGCAAGTGCCTCTTCAATATTTGAGAAGGATAGGTTTTATTAGCCACCTAATGTTCCAAACTGGCAATAAATGTATTAATAGACTAAAAATACATTTTAGGTCAGTTATACAGCTAGAACAATCCAGCGGTCACAAAACAGTATGCAAGATTTTGAGTTGTCCAGAATTCTTCTTGATAAGTAAAAGAAAAAAGGAGGAGAGAAGTGAAGGATTTAAGGCTGGCTGATGTTGAAGTTGGGTGACCTGCTTTTAACCACAGTCATAAGATGGTCTGTGGGAAGAGGTTGCACATGTTCTTGTGAGGTTCTGTTTTGTCCTGGATGGACAGATGGATGCTTGAGTCTAAGATTAAATGCAGATTTACAGTGGTTATCAAAACCTGAAGAAGTTTTCATTTTACATACAAGGTTCTTGTGCAATCAGCTACCTGAAATAGCTGGTGTTATGAAAGCTGTGTATTAAGGAAATATGAATTGATATATAGCAAGTCCCTGGGTGAAGAATGCCTATTGTAGCAAAATTCGAGCTGAATATACAATGATTCAAGTTAAACTTGAGAGTGACTCAAATTAAATACACAATGGTTCAAGTTCATTACACAATATTATTCATACAGTATTATACAATAATACTGTTCCAGCTTATGTACAAGTTCAATTTAAGGGCAGACCTTGGGAACAGAACTCGTTCAAACTGAACACAAACTGTAGTTATTTTTTATCTATGCATTACAAATCAGTAAAGAAGAAAATAAGCTCTACTGGAATTCTTCTAGAGAAGTAAATTCACATAATTTTATATGAATACCTTACAGGAATCCAGGTCATGTGCAGGTTACACATAGTCTCTTTTTTATGTCTACCACTTGTGTGTAGATATTGTATGTGAGAATGCCGGGGAGAAGAGCTCTTTGAAGCAAGTGATGTGCAGCAGGGCCTTGCAACACAAGATGCTCACCATTCACGCAAAGGATCTGTGTAATGCCTGAATAGGGATAGAATTTGAAATGGATGGCTATGAAAGATATAATATTAAGTAATTGATCTAATTACTCCCTGACTGAGGAGATTAGTCTTAAACTTTGACAGAAAGAAGATAGGAAATAGAAAGTAAAGAGATGGTTGTAAAGGGATAAGTGAAATTATGTGTAAAGATTTCGGATGAGTAAATTAGAGGTATGTTTAAATACTGTAATACGCCATGTCATCATAAATGAGGTACTCCATGTCCTATTTTGCCTATGAAATTTGTACACTTTTTTTTTTTTGGTTCCACTCTAGCCACTTCTTAGTCACACTGAGGATACCACAGTAGAATCTGTATGGAATAAGATTAAAACATAGTGTACATTATATAGTTATCCTTCTTGAACACATGCAGATGAGTTGAGCTGCATAGTGTTGAGGCTACTTTTAATATACTCTCTATTGCTCTTTGGAGACCTAATTTAAGTTTTATTAAATATTGCATTGTCTGCTCTGCTTGTCTTCTTGGGTCTATTAAGGCTTTGGGGGCCTTTAACAGCCTGTGGGGCCTAATGAAATGAATTAAGTGCCCTGGTATGATAAACTAATGCAGTTCATTCAGAAGAGTTTAGTTCGGCTCTTCTGTCAAAAAGGCCATCTTGCATGCCGCTCATTTGTATTCTTTCAGCTACCCTAACATAAACCCTCCCTGCTCACACAGCTCTGTGTATGCAAACCTCGTTCAAAGAAAAGGGACTTATACCAGCAAAGTGCTTTGAAAATGTTGCTTTTTTTTTAAAAAAAGGAAGTGGCTTCTTTTAGGAGTTTGCAGAAGGGATCAAATGTGAACCGCCTGAGAATTTGACTCTCAAAGCAAAAGGTTCGTTCCGTGCTAGTGTGAGGGCTTTACACTTTTACAATCCAGTCCGAACCGGGAGCATTTCACCCCTGCTTCTGATTCCAACTCTATAAAGTCACAGGGAGGGGCATTTGTTAGGGAGGGGGGTCAAAAAGACACGATGGTGGGTACTACTGCATGATTGAAGCCCAGCCTTTGTTGAGCAATGTGTTGCATGTATGTCAAAAGAAGTGGGGCTTTGATTACATTACAGTCATGCCTACCATCCAGTGGTGGGATTCAGCCGGTTCTCTCCGGATCGGGTGAACCGGTAGCGGTGACTGCAGGAGGCTCCGCCGACCCACCCGGACGTAATGCGCGATCACTGCGCATGTGCAGAAGGCCATGTGCGTGCACAGATGAGGCATGTGCGCTCACATTTGCAAACCAGTAGGGAAGGTAAGTGAATCCCACCGCTGCTACCATCGTGCTTTTGCCAGACACCCAGGCTTGCAGCTATTGCAAATGTCAGTGTTTTGTTAAGAGGTATGGAAAAATTAAATTAAAATTAAATTATTGCTGAGAGCAATAGTCACCTGCATCTGTAGCATTCCTTAATGCTCCCTAGGCAGGGCTAAATGGGTGACAATAGCAATAGCACTTAGATTTATAAATCACTTCACAGTGCTTTACAACCCTCTCTAAGTGGTTTACAAAGTCATCTGGTGGTCCTTCGGATCCGCATCAAGGTACTTACCTATAAAGCCCTACATGCCATGGGCCTGGGGTATTTGCAGGATCATCTTCTGCCTGCCTCCCACCGCCCTGTGTGCTCACATAGGACTGCCCTCCTCCAGGTGCCATCGGCCAGACAACGTCGGCTGGTCACGCCCAGGATGAGGGCGCGACCGACCCTTTGGAATGGGTTACCCACGGGGTTCCGGATGGCCCCCGACCTCCACTCTTTCCGCCGTGACCTGAAGACATGGCTTTTCTAACAAATTTGCTGATCTGATGGGTGATTTTAATTGGGAGATTTTAATTTGACTATTTTAGTAGTTGTTTTTATTGCCTTCATTGTTTTAATTTTCTGTGAGCCGCCCCGAGTCCTTTGGGAGAGGGGTGGCATATAAGTATAATAAAATAAAATAAAATAAATAAATAAATAAATAAATCATATTGCCCCCAGTTCTGGGTCCTCATTTTACCAACCTTGAAAGGCTGGTAAAAACTTTTGAGCCAGTCAGGATCGAAAGAATCCTGACCTTGAGCCAGTCAGGATTGAAGGAATTGAAGTCCTGGCAACCATTCTAACCACTGTGCCACTACAATGACCACATGAAGAAGTTTTGCGCTCTTGAGCCCCATGGGCCACGGCCATGACAAAAAGAACTGTTCAGAGAGTTAAACTGCCTTATTCATGCAGACTTCGAGAATAAGGGTTGATCTAAGTGTATGTACTAAGTGTATGAACTCTCATTTGTGTTGACAGGACCATCACAGAAGTGTAAAATTCCATTAGCACAAAAGGCAGCAAAGTTAAATCTCAATACTGACCACATTATAAAAATAGTGAGAACTAGGAAAGCAAATGAAGCTGAGAGCACACTTGCCACCCAAAAGATCTCTAATAGGCAGGGAGTGTAACAAGATCATGGGTTTATGTCAGTTTCTGAGAATCCATTGCACTACTCACCACCACCACAACCCCAAAAAAATGTTTCTCCACATACAGAAGTGGAGCTATAATACACTGTACTGTGTGTTGTTACTAACAGCACAAGAAGCAGCAGCAAAGATATAAATAAAGTGTTTTAGAAAGCAGATTCTTTTTTTTCAAGTAGATTCCTTCTTGGATTGTTGTATCTTTTTCTTGTTGGGGTGATCTAATCCCTGCTTTACTGAATTAAAGCACTCCTTTGAAACTTTGCATTGACCTAGTTATGGTTTTAATTGATTACCTGATTCCTGAAAACCATAGCAAAAGAATCAATGATCAAGCCAGGAAATAAAATACAGAGATGAGTACAGTCAGGTACAAAAACAACCGATTCTTCAAGTTTATCTCAACATATGAGTCCAAAAACTGCTACGAGAAATTGGCAGATGAGTCCAGTTTCCTATTTTTATAAGGAATAAATGTTGACTATTGAATGCTGCAATTATTTACATGTAAACTATACATAACAGCTGGTATCCTTATTAGTCAAATGTATTTTTGCCAATTGCAACTTATATCATCCTTTCCTGTTTGAAGACGACGTTCACAGCCTTTTTGGCTTCAATAACAATTAAGGTAAGAAATTTTTTGATAGATATTCATGCGTGCTTGCAAACATGACAGAACAGCTAAATGTGGTCTCAGACTGATTATATTTTGGAAAATTGTTCCACTGTCTTGTAAGATCCTATTCCAGAAATTTTGAATAGCTGAATGTCGTCACTAGGGATGAAATGTTTTACTTCAAATTGCTTCAAAATACACAGCAGGCTTGAGCATTGCAGAAAACTATTGAGTTCAAAACCAAGTATTGCTGAGGAATAAGAATAAGAATATTCTTTTAATCATAATTATAACCCAACCCAATCTAAATTCTATTATACAGGTTGTCCTTGACTTACAACAGTTCATTTAGTGACCTTTTAAAATTACAACAGCACTGAGAAAAGTGATTTATGACAGTTTTTCACGGTTACAATTTTTGCAGCATCCCCATGATCCTGTGATCGAAATTAAGGTGTTGGGCAACTGGTTCATACTTATGACCGTTGCTGTGTTCCAACATCATGTGATCACCTTTTATGACTTTCTGACAAGCAAAGTCAATGGAGAAGAGTGTTGGCTTTAGAAAGGTAGAAATGGACTAAAAATTGGATATTGCAAGAAGAGATCGCTGCTTGTATTTTAAGAAAAGATGATACTAAGATTGTTTATACTTCTTGTGATAAAGGGAAAAATCCTTTTTTATATTGCCTTTTTTGTTTTTCTCTTTTTTTGGCACTTTTTAGTTTAGTTTGTATTTGCTTTTGCTATTGTAATTAAAATATCAATGAAAATGCAATGAACATGCTTCCAACTGTATCCTCGGTGGCGCAGTTGTTGGGGGAAATATGCTGACTCTGTAAAACCACTTAGAGAAGGATGTAAAGCACTGTAAAGTGGTATATAAGTCTAAGTGCTATTGCTATCCTGTATTTGTATTTGTTGTCAAAATCTGTCCATTTTTCTTAACCCATAATGCTTCCTTATTGTTATTGTTCTTTGTAATACTGTACAGTTAGACAATGATGTAGTGCTCATCACTAAATTCATAATACTTTTGATTAGCATATTGCATTTCATTGTAAATGTTATAAAATGTTAATGTTTAAATTCCATTTTCTTTTTACCCTAGAGCAGTTTATACATTTTCAGTCCTTTATTTCTATGCTATAGTACTAATTCCATAATATCTGTATTCATCTCTTCTTTTCTTTTCCTCATATAATCTGCTCATTTATGAATCTTCTTATTATTACTACTTTCTTACAGTCTCACTATTAGCCTGGGTAATTTTGCCTTGTTTTAAATCACTGTACTCTGAGCTCTGAAGACGTTTCTTGGATGAGAAGCTAAACATCTTCAAAGAAAAACCAGAAAATCCAGTTGCCTCTTGAAAAAAGCACCTTTGGGACAACCATGACCTGGATGACTGAGAATCTCCATAGACAGAGGTTCAAGGGTTACAAAAAAGAAAAAAAAAAGAATGGGTGCTGTGTACAAACTAGAGATTGCCTACCACCACTTCAGAGGGTAGAATTCTGGCAAGCAGAGGTCTGGGCTTTTCCTTTTTAATCTTTATAACTGTTAGAAAAGTTTTTAGTTTAGGTTGTAGAGGTCAATAAGATCTTGGAATGTCCCAGCAGCTACAATTAAGCCAGATTTTCTTTTATCAAGAAAAACTTTGTTTATTTAAAATCAATAAACTATTTACATTTTAAATCACAGAACATTGTATCTTGGTCTTTATTTATTTCTGAGGTAAATGTGCCTAGAGCATAATCCCTTCTCCTCTGTGTCTCCTCTGTGTCTCCCCAAGTGTGTGTGTGGGTAAAGGGGGTCATATTTATAGAGTGGCTAAGTCACTCCCCCTTCAGTCTCTTAGACAAAATGGAGGGAAAGTATAAACACAAAACCATCCTTCCAGTATAGACAGTGTGGTTCAGTGGCACTGTTTTAGATAATTATCTGATAATAACAGTAGAGGGGCATTATTTTGCTTCATTAGGACCCGTGTAAGCGTGTGTTGGTGGCATTGGCTATTTTATTTATGGCAGCAATGTTCGCTGTTCAGAACTGTCAGAGAGCTTTGCTGCAGCATAGTTCCAAGCGCCGGTGCTGTGGTCCCATCCAGACATTTGTTGGATGACTTAAAATATGCACTCAAAAATAATCCCTGATGGAAATCCGTACATGCAGGAGCCTGAAAATTAGGAGAAGAAATCAATGTGTGCAGCGGAACTGTAGAAGCCTGGAGCAATTGTGAGATTGCAATTTTTAAGGATGTGGCAGAGGCTTGCTGTGCTGAGAGGTAAGTGAGAGACGAGCTGTTGGGAAGAAGCCTAGATAAGAAGATGCTTGTAACATACTGCAAGATTAGGTTTCACATTTTTTTTTCCCTATTAAAATCAGGACAATAAAAGACTAGAAAGTTATTTAGATGTCACAGCAAGTATTTTTTTTTTTCTATCTGAGTATTAAGACGTTTGATTTCCTGAGCTTAACCTGTAACCAGTTTTTAAAAAGAGACATGCTTGGCCACCTTCCTACTCTGGATGTTACTTTCGCTGTGTTTATTTGTAAAACTCTGATTTGCAGAAAATATACTTTCCAAAATATTTATTGCCTAATTGGCACAATATTTCTATTTACTCATCGCCGTATTTGTCTATATCTAGCTCTAATTGGCATTATCCTCAGGTTTCTGCTTTCATGAAGAGTTTAAATTCATACCGTTTCCCCTAAAATAAGACATCCCCTGATAATAAACCCAATCAGGCTTTTGAGCACATGGCAATAAGGCCAAGCGCTTATTTCAGGATTCAAAAAAAATATAAGACAGGGTCTTATTTTCGGGAAAACACCTTAAATTACCTGTGGTTATCCCACTGGCTATGGATTTGACAATCCTTTGTTAAACCTATTGCTTACTAATGCTCAGAAGTCTTGGCTAATGTCAGAAAGAGTCTCCCTGTAAGGAATTTTTCTCCAGAAAACTGAATTCTCACAGTTGAAGTAGGAAGATAGGCAGTGAGTAAAGTACTAAATCCAGAACCTCTGGAGCAGTTTTTCCTCAATCTCAGCATCTTTAACATGTGGACTTCAACTCCCAGAATTCCCCATCAGTGTTTCTCAATGTCAGCAACTTCCAGAAACTCTGCTCTGGAGAGCTGCCTCACACTTTTGGATATTGCTGAAATTTCCTGGGATGCTTTTTGCGGATAGGGTTGTATTCAAAAGCAGTTTAGATACTTACAATATCTCAAAATGTTGGAGAACAACATACTGATATTTGTTAGAGACAATAGGCTGGCTGCAATACAAACAGGATTTCCCAAAGACTATGAGGCCACATGTGATTCAGGAATTATTGGCTGACCATAACTATTCTTGCTTTTGGAATTCAAATGCTGTCGACATTTATGCCGTATTATGTGGTAATATCCTTCTTTAATGTGTTTGTACCGAGGGGAGCGTTTTCAGGACGAGAGGGAGGTGGCATTTACCTGATGGTGATAGAACCATCTGCAGAGATAGATCTACTGTTGGAGATGCATCTGGTATCTGTAGGCCTATAAACGAAGGGGCAGCCATTGTTCTATAAATAGGAATCCGAAGTTTTCCCCAATAGCTCAATTTGATTAAGGCAGTGTTGACGAACCTTTCAGCACTGAGTCCCAAAATGGGAATGTGCACACATGCATGGGGGAGCACCAGAAACCGGAAGACCAGGTGACCGGCGCGCATGCACAGGAGCGCCAGAGGCTGGAAGAACAGTTCCCCAGTACACGTGCACACGAGGAAGCTGGTCTTCCGGTTTCTGGCATGCGCATGCGCGCCGGTCACCTGGTCTTCCGGTTTCTGGTGCACATGCATGCGTGAAGACAGGCTGGCTGGTGCACATGCACACACCAGAAACCAGGAATTCAGCCTCCCGGTGCACGCATACACACCAGGGAGCTGCTGTTCTGGTTTCTGGGACTCCCACGCGCATGAAGAGCAGCTAGCTGGCGTGCACATGCATGCTGGAACCTGGAAGAGCAATGGGTGACGGCTGGCATGCCCAGAGAGATGGCTCTTCATGCCACTTCCGGCACGTGGGCCACAGGTTCGCCATCACTGGGTTAAGGGATTCTGCATGCATAAGCACTATGCAAGAGACCTTAACATTCTTATTAAAAAGCAAAGGTGTCTTGAAATTGAACTTCACTTTTGATGACTTCATGGAAATGTCCATTTAGTTTCCTTAGCAGCAATATGTTATTGACTTAGCTTTTCATGCTTTCTGGATTTTATTTTTCAGTTTTACAACCTACTCTTCAATTCTACACTTATTCCCCAGAGGCCCCCCATCCAAATACTAACCAGGCATTACTCTGCTTAGCTTCCAAGCCCAGACAAGGCTCATGTGTTTCTGTAGGTAAGCATGTAGCAAAGTAATGAAGACACTGAACAATCACGAATCAAAATAATTTTCTACAGGGGAGTTGGTGTAATCACCAGCCTGTATTTAGTTAGGTTAAAGATTAGGTTAAAGTCCAGAATAAATGCAACTAAAGAACTAGTGCCAAATATTACTTCAAGGGCTGAGTTTCTACTCTAACCTGGGAGACTTCATCACTAGTGTTCCCTAGTCCTTAATGAGCATTAATATAAATTATTGAATATTAACAAGGTGGGAGATCAAGGCAATCATAGCCTTCTACATGGACTGCATCATCTAAGATATAAAAAAGGATGATTTTTGGAGAAATGTATTTGTTGATGGGAAATAGTTTATGGGCATTGGGTGAGTTTTGAGGTTTCTGAATTTCCAGATAACCATCAGTGAAAAAATTATAAGCATAATTCATGTTCTTGATTTGTACATTTGTTTGATTGACTTGTGTGTTCATATTTTCAGTCAATGTGGTTTTAATTAATAAAAAAGTGCTTTATTTTGAGTATATCTCAGGCATATCTAAAAAAGCAGTAAGCTTAAAATTCTACTGTTATTAAGTATTTGAGGAGTAAGAAGCTGTCCTATGGAAGCTAGGTTTTACCTTCCATCAGTCAATCAATCTCTCTCTCTCTCTCTCTCCTCCCTCCCTCCCTCCCTTTCTCTCTCCACTGCTTCATCCACCACAACCATTATTTTTTCCTCTCATTAGCAAATTCACTGGTATGTTAAGTACTAGTGCCCTACTTCCCCTAAAATAAGACATCCCCTGATAATAAGCCCAATCGGGGTTTTGAGCGCATGGCACTAATGCCAAGCGCTTATTTTAGGGTTCAAAAAAATATAAGGCAGGGTCTTATTTTCAGGGAAACACGGTATCAAATCAAATACCACATCATAATTAAATAGGAGATTTTGAAATAAGAGCAATTATCAGCTTGCCTTCAGAAGTTATGAGTGCTTCATCACTGGAAGCTTTTAGAAGAGACTGGACAGCCATTTGTCTGGAATCTATAGTCTCCTGCTTCAGCAGGGAGGTAGACTAGAAGACCTCCAAGGTCCCATCCAACTCTGTTATTTCTGTTATCATTTTCACTGATGTCAAGATAGATCCTACAGCTGTTTTGGAAGGATCTTCTGAGCACCATTGTGTTGTTCATGCTCCATAGCTCACTTTAGTTTTTTTTAAACACTTCACAGGTTTTGTGGGCTCAAGAAGGACTTCTTTCCATCCTGAAAGGAGAGACCTAATTCATAATGTCTGTACAAGTTCGCCTGTTAGTATATAAAGATAAATTGCCAGTCTGAGAGCTATAGATCATGGAAGCTACAAAACTGCCTCCCCACCAGGCCAATCTCATTGGTTTGATTAACTTTTCAAGAAAGAGAGAAGATTTCAAGGCCTTTATATCACCTCTTTCTTAAATTCAGTCTAACCTCCTCTCAGTCTTTAAGTTTAATAATAGGCATATAATTATATAACTGTAGTTATGATTGGCTCCCTGGAGCATAGTAACAGCCCTGCCCTAAGGCAGAATGAGATTTGGGGATAACATTAAACGATAGCAAATGGCCAATCATTTAGCTGATTATATTTTGTTACCCAGCCAGTGTAGGAAACGGAAAATGTAAGATTAGGAAAGGGAGCTCATTTTGTCTTTTCTCCCTCAGGCGCTAAAGTTTTATCAGCTGTCTCTTGCATGGCTCAACTTTAAAATGATGACATTATGAAAATTTGACATTTAACACTGCATCATTTTCATGCGGGGCTTTGATATAAAAGGATCCATCTGTAGAACCAGGCATGTTCCACCAGGAAAGAAATGTTTTATTTCCAAATGTCTTTTTTTTTTTTTTTGGAGACAGGATGTCATAAATATGCAACGTTGGCAATCTCCCAGCTTGCATTGATACAAAGCCCCATCAAGGGTGAAAATTATTCTATTCTATTCTATTCTATTCTATTCTATTCTATTCTATTCTATTCTATTCTATTCTATTCTATTCCATTCCATTCCATTCCATTCCATTCCATTCCATTCCATTCCATTTCTTCTCTGCCTTTATTACTTTTATAAATAACTCAAGGTTGCAAACATACCTAATACTCCTTCTTCCTTCTATTTTCTCCACAACAACTACCTGTGAGGTCAGTTGGCTTGACAGACCCCAAGTCACTCAGCTGGCTTTCATGCCTAATGTGGGACTAGAACTCACAGTCTCTTAGTTTTTAGCCTGGTGTCTTAACAGTGGATTATGTCACTGCGTTTAGACATTCTGTGACACCTGAGGTTATTAAACATTAGCCAATGGTCACAATTTTTAGCTTCAAAATACTCGGAACCAGTTTCCATCAACTCATCGAACTTTCCTAGTTGTGAGAGTTATCCAACATGTTTGAGGGCACCAGGACAGAGAAGGCTGCCCCAGACAATAATGCTAACCTATATTTCTTATTGTTCTTAGTTAAACATGGGTGAGTGGTCTAGAAGCAAGGCAAATAGCTGAGCTGGTCAGCTGAAGTGCTAGTGTCTAGATCGGGGTAGCAATTAATTTCCCCCTGAAAAACTGGGACTATTGTGGAGGGCAGCTGCCCTGCCCCGATGCTGCCGCCACACCGCTGCTCTGTACCTCCCCCACCACCAATAACCTACCCCTGCCACTGCCAATGTCCTGCCCCCTGATGCCAACATCACAAATGCAGTGGGCCAGACAGGGATAGGCCACAGACCAGATGTGGCCCTCAGGTCTAGATTATGCTAGTGTCACTGATTGGGGAATTCTGGAAATTGAAGTCCACACATCTTAAAGTTGCCAAGGTTGAAAAACACTGGTTTAGAAGATAATTTCCTGGGAAATGAGGAATCTGAATGAGACAGGATCAGAACCTAAGAAATAATAGTCAGCAATCGAGGGAGAAAAGAGAAATTGTGCCAAAAGTCAAGTAACTTTAAGGTTGGTTCCTCTCTGGAGAACTATTAGGAGACAGATTTGGTGCCATGGAAGAACTGACTCTTTCCATTTATTTTTGTCCTACTTTGCATTTTTCTGGCATTTTACTTTTAGCTCTTACACATGGGAAGGCTTTGTATATCTTTGATTAATACATCGTACTTGTATATTGATAAATAAAGCAACTATTATAAAAGCGCCCCAGGTTCTCGATGTTCTGTTATGTAAATGAAGGTGGGACTTAACTGGCTTCTTTTGGAACTTTTCAGTGTTTAGGGAAAAGGAAGAGTGCACAATAGTAGCTTGTGATTGAGGTTAAAAAAATGTATATTTTTTATTGCAATGAGCAAAAGAAAGTAAGTTGGAAAAATAGGGATCAACATATAGTTTTGGACTAGTTACTCCTTCATAAAACTGTTCTGGGTCTTAAATGAAGGGAGAGTCCCATGTCTTTTGAGTCCCCAGGGGAAAAGCAAGATTGTAAATACAAAATAATAACATTTAATGTAATTACTTCTGTTCATAATATTATACAATATTAATATTATAATAGTGTTTCATTTATTTCTTCATATGTTTTTAAGTACTACCCTTTGCAAAGGATTCAAAGGCAGTTTATGATTTACTAAAAAAAAAACCCCAAACCAAAGAAAAGCAAGATAGCACATAAAACAGTCATTTCTAAGACTCCATAAATGTTATTATGGACATCTATAGCTTTCTCCAGGATTTCAAGGTAACATGTTTTTTAGTACTACTATACTCTGACAACAGACCTTTAAGATAGACTAAAGAGTCAGAGAGAGATAGGATCTGTGATGGTGAACCTATGGCACACGTGCCTGAGGTGGGACGCAGAGCCCTTTCTGTGGGAACGTGTGCCGTCGTCAGTTGCTCTTCTGGTTTCTGACGTGCACATCAGTGGTGAAATGTAAAATTTGTTACTACTGGTTCTGTGGGCGTGGCTTGGTGGGGGGGTTAATATGACTGAGTGGGCATGGCCAACTTTTTTTTTTTTACTTTTACTTTTACTTTTAAAAGCATTTTTTCTACAACCTCTTCGGCTGAAGAGGTTGTAAAAAAATGCTTTTAAAGCCTCTGACGATCCCAGCTGACTTGCCTGATCGGCAAAGGCTTTTTTTCCTATTAAAAACATTTTTTCTATAACCTCTTCGGCCGATGAAAAAACCTCTGATGATTGCACGGTTCAGCTGGGCAATGGAGGGGGCCAGGGATTTTTGCTACCGGTTCTCCAAACCACCCACCTCCATCGCTACCGGATTGGGCAATCCAGTCCGAACCAGGAGCATTTTACCCCTGGTGTACATGTGTGTCAGCCAGTTGGTCTTTGCGGGCAGCGGAGTGCTGGAAAACAGCCTGAAAACAGGCCATTTTCTGGGCCGCTTTTGGCCTGAAAAATGCCCAAAAAACGACCCAAAAATGCCGCAAAATACAACCGGAAAATGGTCTGAAAGCGGCCTGGAAAACGGCCAAAAACAGCCCAAAAGCAGGTATGCATATGCTGGCCAGCTGGTCTTCAGGTTTCCGATGCTCCGGCATTCATGCACATTTCGGTTTGAACACTCAGTGCCGAAAAGATTTGCCATCATTGGATAAGATCATATTCATGTGAATCTATTGAATTTCTTGGGTTATGATTCCTGGATTATGGAAAAAGTAGATGTATCCAATGAATTTCCCAATTTGGCATTGGATTTGAATCTGAGTGTTATCTGTTCAAATTCATTCTTTAAGCACTGCCATTACCATAATAACTAGCAGGAAAGCAAGTTCTTCTCTTTCTCCTTGTTCTCCTTCTCTTTCTTTTCCTTTTTCTAAAAACAGATGTACGTATGATAGATCAGTTTAAAAATACTTCACCTGAGATTAAAAAGGTCCCATATTGAAGTTCCCATTTACTATTTCAGTCCCTGAATGAGAAGCACACATCACTCAGCTCACCTTTCACTGCTAGATACCACTTGAGAGAGACAGAGGGGAATCAATCCTTTTGCCTTCCTTGATCGTGCATGCTTTCTATCTTTAGCTGTTTCAGAATTCACATGCTTTGCAAATGCAAGGTTGCAGGTACAACCCCTAGTCTCTCTAGTGGACAAGTCATCAGTAATAGGGTTTGGAAAGATCTCTGCTTAAGAAACTGAAACACAAAATGTAGTTAGGGTGGACTAGATCCACATAATACCATATTAGGCACATGGAACACTAACATTCAAAATCCCAAGTGTTACCAATCCTTTTGGAAATAAGGAAGATTGACTCAAGCCTATCAAAATGGGAAAGGAAAGTGGGAATAGGGTTTGCTGCTACCTTTGTCCTAACTGGCAGAAAATACAGATGCTAGATGCTATC
This sequence comes from Pituophis catenifer annectens, assembly GCF_029215685.1. Classification (NCBI taxonomy): domain Eukaryota; kingdom Metazoa; phylum Chordata; class Lepidosauria; order Squamata; family Colubridae; genus Pituophis; species Pituophis catenifer. Next base: position 214,787,949 of record NW_027256882.1, read on the forward strand.
TCATCTTGAACCTCTATTTGCCACCATAGTGGCTTGCGTAGCACTGAGATGTTCAAGACCATTAGTTTTCAATTTTAAGTTTGTTGACTAAATGTCCAACTAAAAACTACAGCTTAATGGAACATTACCATTAGTGGAGCTTTAGACAAGAAACATTATCTTACAAAGGATTACAAATGCAACATTTGCCACATAATAACATGCACTCGTTTAATGGCTATAAGTGTAAAAAATCTTGAATCAGGCAATTTAAAAGATAGCACTGATTTTAGAAAAGTGGAATGTCTAATGCGGTATTGAAAAATGGGAATAAAGATGAAATTGTGGTGTAGCAATTTGTCCTGAGCCTGTTTTGTACTGAAATATCACAGTAAATAATAATGCTCATAAAACTGGGCACTTTTATCCCTACTTAGATTTCTCAATTCTCTGACATTTGATGTAAAGGTAGGCAAACATTGGCCAGTAGATACTTTGAAAAGCAAAATATGATATTCTGTTATATCAAGGCTTTATTTTCAGCCAAGAAAGCAAATAACTTGAAGAAATAATCCCAGAGTTTTCACTAGAGACACAAATGACCAGGCACAAATTATTCTACTTTGGACACATTATATGAAGACTTAGCTCTCTGAAGGGGACTCTAAAACTGGGAAAGATGGAAGAAAAGAGAAGAATGGTAATTGCACCCATGAAGTAAAGAGATATCTTCTACTTGGGATCTAGACAGATCCAGATAACTATAGAAGAATATTAAGTGCAGAAACATCACACTGACCAAAGGTATAGTAGAATAGATCATCAAGTTCTTGATTTTCCCAATTGTAATATATCATGAAACTGAATGATCAGAAGGGTTGAAGAAAGAAAAAAGATTTGATCTTGAAATGTGATATTGGAGAAAATAGTTGAAAATACTAGGGCTGCAAGAATAAATGAAATGCTACCGGTTTGGACCAGTTCGGCCGAACTGGGTGGTTCAGAGAACCGGTAGCGACGGCAGTGTGGAGCTCTGCCCAGTGGTGGGATTCAAGTAATTTAACAACCGGTTCTCTGCCCTAATGATTTCTTCCAACAACCAGTTTGTCAAACTGCTCAGAAAGTTAACAACCGGTTCTCCCGAAGTAGTGCGAACTGTCTGAATCCCACCACTGGCTCTGCCCACCCACCTGGTCATCATTACTTCCTGGTTTTAAGCAGGAAGTAACCTGGTTTTTTTTATGTTCTGTGCATGCGCAGAAGGGTTTGCACATGTGCAGAGGTTCCTCACGCAGGCGGTGCATGCGCTTCCAAACCGGTGGGGAAGGTAAGTAGATTTCACCCCTGATTGCAAGGTATGAAAAATTCATCTTCCTTGTCTTAATTAAATAGTGAAATAAGACCATTGGAAGCAGGTGTGAATAATGTTGTTTTGGAGCCTCTATAACAGCAGTTTTCAACCATTGTGCTGCAGCACATTGACACGAAAGGTCTGCAGGTGTTCAAACACCTAAAAACATCTCCATCTAATCACCATGGGTGAGCTGCCTCCATTTCTCCTCCCAAATCCCAGCAACCTGGACTTTTGGTTTTGTGTCCTGGAAGTCCTGGCCTATGGCATGTGTGCCTTGAGATGCTCATTAGGCTACAAGGGAATACAATGTTGATGTACAACGTAACTGGGATGGCGCTGCATGTTTGATGTCTTTGAAGGGGTCCACCCACAGTCATATCTTTGGAGTTCCCCAACTGGCAGAAGGTCCACAACTTATTTCTTTCTTCATTGTGTTCTTGAATATTCTCTGCTTACTGTCTCGTGTTATTATGTTCTTATACTGCTTTGGAATAAAGCAATGGTGAAATGCTACTGGTTCGCACTGGTTCGGGCAAACTGGTAGTAAAAAAAAGTTAACGGTTCCTCCAAACCGGTATTTCCAACGATCAGCTGTGCCGCGCAATTTAAAATCACTAGAAAGCAGGAAATCCTAAATCGTGCGGCACAGCTGTTTGCCCTACCTTGCTGTTCTACTTACCTTCCCAAGCCTCCTTTTTCTGCGTGAAGCGCGTATTTGGTGAGTACTGCGCATGTGTGTGCATACAGCGTGGGCTTGTTGCGCATGTGCATGCAGCATGTGTTTGGTGTGCATTGTGCATGTGTGTGCAGCATGCATTTGATGCATACTGTGCATGCGTGCGCACAGCATGTGCTTGGGGCACACTGCGCATGCGTGGGCAGCGAACTGGTGGCAAACCAGGGAAGATTTCACCACTGGAATAAAGCCTTATTATATACTCATACTACTGTGGTCATTCCCTTTGAATCCAAAAGAACCTGTGACCCAACCCTTTGCTGGGGACAGAGAAATACATTGTGTTGTCCATGGATTATTTTTTTATTTTATTTTATTTTTTATTTTATTTTATTATTCATATTTCTATGCCACCCACTCTCCGAGGACTCTGGGCGGCTTACACCAAAGACAGTATACTAAATAGCATATTGCCCCCTAACAATCTGGGTCCTCATTTTACCCACCTCGGAAGGATGGAAGGCCGAGTCAACCTTGAGCCGGTGAGATTTGATCCGCTGATCTGCTGAACTAGCAGTCAGCTGAAGTAGCTGCAATACTGCACCCTAACCACTGCGCCACCTCGGCGCACCTTGTATGCTGCTTTTCTTCCAAAAGGCGAGGCATAGACTATGCACCATCTCCTAAGATCAGGAACCCTCTACAACTGTCTCCCCAACATTTTTGGCGCCAGAGAACAGTTTTGTGGAAGACCATTTTTCCATGGACTGGGGGATGGATGGGAGAGAAGGAGTACGCAACCTAGATCCTGTGCATTCACACTTTTGCTTGCCTATCGCTCACCTCCAGCTGTGTGACCCGGTTCCTAATGGGGTTGCAGACTCCTGCTCTGTGGGTTAAACAGGGCTGAGAGACAATTACGGTTCCCACAGTCACTTTGTTATAATTGAGGAAAGACATTGGGCCAAGTGTTCCTCTTTTTACATTACAGATATAATATTATAAATTATTAATGAAACATATTCATTTATAAATATTAAAATATTATGTATAGATGTTTGGCAGGAAAAAAAACCTGCCATATAACTCCTGGTTGTTAGAGAGCATCGTTTGCAGAACAGGAGAGGATGTGATGTACAGACATGAATTTTACCTCATTCCTTGCAGTTGTGACCTTTCTGAAACCTGGCAAACACACGTCTGGAGTTCTACATTGTGGAAAAAACAGCTGGGGGTAGAGGGGTGGTGGTGGTGGAGGGAAGAGCTGCAAAAATCCACCAGATGCTTTTCTCCAATTAGGGCTCCAGACATGTGTTTGCCCTGTTGCAGGAAAAAGAAGCAACTGCAAATCATGAACCCAAAGGAGGAAGGGGTTCATCTCTTCACAGAACATCAGGCTCACATTTTCTGCTATATTAGTAGAAGTATGAATGAGCTGCTTCCACAGTACTGGATTTTCTTTGCCTGTTTCCTGGTTCAAGTCTTTGTTCTTCAGTCTATTGGAAGAAATATCCATCTGGTTCAGTTCCAAGCAGGGTGGGTTCTAACATTTTTTACTATTGGTTTTGTGGGCGTGGCTTATTTTGTGGGTGTGGCTTGGTGGGGGTAAAGTGACTGGGTGGGCATGGCCAACTTTTTTTTTTGTACTTTTAAAAGCATTTTTTTCAACAACTTTAAGAGATTGTAGAAAAAAATGCTTTGAAAAGCCTCTGATGATCCCAGCTGAGCCGCAGGATCATCAGAGGATTTTTTTTTTCTTACTTTTAAAAGCATTTTTTCAGCCGAAGTGGTTGTAGAAAATTTTTTATTTATTTATTTATTTTATCATATTTGTATACCGCCCTACTCCCGAAGGACTCAGGGTGGTGAACAGCCAAGATAAAATACAAAGACATACAAAAGTTAAAAACTATTAAAAACAGATTAAATAATTTAGGCTCAAAAAACAAGTTTAAGACATCCAATTTATCTAAAAACATTTAAAACCCAATTTAAAAGGGAGAGTTAGGCCAGACCAGCCTGTTGGGATAAAAACGTTTTTAGGGTGCGGCGGAAGATGCGTAAGTCTTGGATCCTCCATATCTCCAGGGGGAGCTCGTTCCAGATGGCAGGTGCCCCCACAGAGAAGGCTCTCCCCCTGGGGGCCGCCAGTCGACATTGTTTGGCCGATGGCACCCTGAGGAGCCCCTCTCTATGGGAGCGAACTGGTCGGTGAGAGGCTACTGGTGGCAGAAGGCGGTCTCGTAAGTACCCTGGTCCTGAGCCATGGAGCGCTCTAAAGGTGGTAACCAAAACCTTGAAGCGCACCCGGAAGACCACTGGGAGCCAGTGCAGCTTGCGCAGGAGGGGGGTCACATGGGAGCACCACATCGCTCCCGTCACCACCCGCGCGGCTGCATTCTGGACCAGTTGGAGCCTCCGGGTGCTCCTCAAGGGGAGCCCCATGTAGAGAGCATTGCAATAGTCCAGGCGTGAGGTGACAAGGGCATGAGTGACCGTGCGTAACGAGTCCCGAGTTTAAAATGCTTTTAAAAGTTAAAAAAAGAGCCTCTGATGAGGTGGGCGGGGTAAGCGAGTGGCAACCGGGCCCAGGACCGGTTCGGGGTGTGGCCAGCCAATGTTATTACTGGTTCTTGGAACTACTACAAATTTTTACTACCAGTTCTTGCGAACCGGTGCGAACCGGGAGCAACCCACTATTGGTTCCAAGCCGGGAGAAAGACACTGGAAACATGGAGGCTGTTTGGAAAGATGGTTTAATGATAAAGCAGAACCACCAAGCACATAGTTCTGGTGCAGCTGACTACCTGGAGTTGAGAGTGGGGGGTATTTATACCTTATCTTGGGCTTTGCACTTTGAGCTTTCTGTTCCTGTGCAAGAACATGTATTCTATTGGCTGTTGTCAGAGTCCCATGGTGCCATGTACGAATCCTAGGAGTTTGTCTGAGCTACGTTTGGTTGATGTTTGGGCCGATGCAATGAAGGGGCTTGTTGAGCAATTCCTATTATGGCTGAGGGCTAATCCTACCTTTGTTCAGACCTTCCTGCAGGGAATTTTTGCCTATGAATAGAGCTAGCTAGATCTCAATAAGCTCTTTATCTCTTAAGTGCTGACATGGTTATTTAAAAAAGGTGGGGGCTGCTTTCCAAGAGCATGTTTTTCAATTTCTCAACCAGGGAAATATAATATTCTGCCTTTTTTAAAAAAAAAAAAAATTTCATTCTTCTAGGAGAGGGATGGGTGCTAACTTTCTACAAGACCCATGAGTAACCCTTTGCATAATGAAACTAAACTAAACAGTCTTCCCACTGTTTGTTCTGATTTTGGGTAGCCCTGAAACTGGGAAGGACACAGAGACCTTTAAAAATAAGGCTAATGCCCTGGGGATGGGGGGAATAAAGAAAAGTACAAAGAAGTGGAACAACTCCTGAAATAATTCTCATTGGCTTTACCTAGAGAGTACTTAGTCCTTTAAGTAAGTAACATAATAGCTTAAATGTTGTCTGTAAGAAGTTTGTAGAAACAATATACTGAAAGAGAACAAAGAAAACTATACAAAGAAGACTGTGAAACAGCCCCTTACTTTTCATAAAAAAAAGTTAAAGCAGTAAAGCAGGGGTTGAATGGAAAATCACATATACCAGTACTTGTTATTATTTATTTATTGAGAATGACAAGCCTTCTTTTTGCATTTAGGGCTCACTTTTTTTTTTTTTTACATGAAAGGTCATTTTCATTAACCTTCACATGGCTCCACGTGGCCTCATTGCCCAAAGGCATACAGTTATTTACAATTTCCCTTCATCCTATGAAAAGCTAAACAACTCCTGAGTAGGAGGCTAATATATGTTAAGTGCCAGAAGCACATTCCAATTAAGTATTAGCGTAGGTTGGAAATTGTCCAAAACATTCAGTGAAAACCGTTTTCAATCATTTTCATTAAAATTAATAGCCAGCCTAAAAAAGAAAAAAAAATGTGCCCAGGGAGTAGGGAAATAGTTTGAAACAGCGACCAGTATTGCTGAAGCAAAGCATTTGTAGATATCACATCCTTATCTGGGCCTATGAAGCTTGTGGAATTATCTAAATTGCAATATCTTATACCAGGGGACTCCAGAGTTGGCAATTTTTTGGCTGGCTGAAGAATTCTGAGAATTGAAGTCCACAAATCTTAAAGTTGCCAAGTTCGGAGAGCCCGGGCTCATAAGATATTGGATACGAGTAGATATCAGGCACCTTTTGATCTGCATGAGTATCCAACTTTACAAGGAATACCATGTTTTCCCAAAAATAAGACCCTGTCTTATATTTTTGAACACCAAAATAAGCGCTTGGCCTTATTTTCGGGGAGGTCTTATTATTTTGGGGCGCGTGGAGCAAGATGGGGCTCCTCTTGCCATCTTACCTGATTTCCAGCTCTGCGTTTAAATATTTTCGGGGAGGGCTTATTTTTTGGGGGAGGCTTATTTTAGCGCATGCGCTCAAAAGCCCGATTGGGCTTATTATCAGGGAATGTCTTATTTTTGGGGAAACAGGGTACGTGATCATTTACTTATTCTTTGGTTTGAAGCAAAGAATAAAAATGTGACCTAGTGCTCCCAATTTCCATTTTCCAACCCTAACCCTAGAGAAGGCTGTCAATAGAATAAAAAACAATATAGGTAAAGGTAAAGGTTCCCCTCGCACATAGTCGTTCCTGACTCTAGGGGGCGGTGCTCATCTCCGTTTCAAAGCCAAAGAGCCAGCGCTGTCCAAAGACATCTCCGTGGTCATGTGGCCGGCATGAAATATCAAAGGCGCACGGAACGCTGTTACCTTCCCACCAAAGGTGGTCCCTATTTTTCTACTTGCATTTTTACGTGCTTTCGAACTGCTAGGTTGGCAGAAGCTGGGACAAGTAACAGGAGCTCACCCTGATACATGACACTAGGGATTCGAATCGCTGAACTGCCGACCTTTCGATCGACAAACTCAGCATCTTAGCCACTGAGCCACCACGCCCCTTAAAAAGCAATATACCTCTTAACTAATTAGAACTTGAACAAGAATGTTGATACAATTGAGCTTCCTTGATTAGCTGGATAGTGTTGCTGGGGAAGGAGGGCATTAATCATTCAAATAATAATGGATAAAATGAGATAAAATGGACAACAGATGCCAGAATTCCTGCAATATACAAAGCTTTATTAAATAGGACAAACAACATATAAGGGAATTCTCATCTCGACCAGCCATGAGAGGCAGTGTCAGGACACATGACACTTGTCATGCTGCATCTGTAACTATGGGTTCTTTAGCACCCAGGTTTACAATCCCAGGCTTCCATCTGGCACCAGGAAAGCGTGCCAGGGTGGTTGATCGTGAGATTGACAATTGTGCCTCCTGCTCCCCAAGCTGCATGCAATAAATCTATAGATGGAATGGGAAGCTAGTTACATAATCAAGGAGAGCAAAGGGGTTAATTACATCCTTAGCAAAGAATGGAATGGCTATTTATACTGAAAAGGGAAGCCACAAACTTACAATCCCCTGAGCCTGTCAATTTAGGAGGCGGTGGGGCATTGATGGCAGGAAGAGATTACCTTGGCTAGTACAATTCTGGCACTAGTCAGCTCTGAAGAATAATTTTAACAATCGGTGGTCCATCATAAGACAATACAGGCGAGTCCTTGATTTATGATTGGCTGCTTAGCGATTGTTCAAAGTTAGGAAGGACCTCCCAGAGTACTTATGATTTCATTCCAATGGCCAGGCTCCCTCTGTGATCACGTGACTGCATTCTGGGCACTTGACAACCGGCCCACATTGTGGGAAGCTGGCAAAAAGAGGGCCCATATCTAAGTACTACTGATGCTGTCCCTGATCCAGTTCCCTGGGTTGCTGTTATCTCAGGGAGCCTGGACTAGGACCAGCACTAATATGAAATTACCTGCAATACTTAAGGAATATTAAAACCTGCTTTAACATATTGTATCGTACATCATAATCAAGGAATGGCTGTATTTATGAAGGTTATGGGGGTCGCGGACCCAGCACACAGATCATCATTGATTAACTTATGAAAAGTCAGCGGTGCCTGTGTGATGGACTTGTGCCCCTGAGTATGTTGAAATTACGCTTTGCAAGCAGAATAGCTGCTTAGCTGTCAAAATATGGTGGACTAAGATCCTGGGAAAAAAGGAACTTGTGTTGGTCACATATATAAAAATAGTTATGTTGTGACATGTAGGGTGAAGGAATGAGCAACTGCCCTGTTGCTATGGCAAGGAGGCAGAATCCTGAATCCTTTGCAGACTTAAGGTAGTCTTTGCAGTCTAAAGCAGGAGGGAAGAATGGGAGGTGTTCCTCATTCAGTCTCAGGCTCAAGCCATCCCCTTGACTGCTTGTCTGATTGGCCCTCATTGCAATGTGATTAATATAAGTGCTTTATGTTTATTATGCTCCAAATAATAAACCTCTGAATTCTAAAGTGAGACTTTTTGTGGTGTGCTGTCTGTTCAATTGTTATTAAGTGCAGCTATGCTCATAATAAGATTTTTTTCTCCCTGACAGCATTTACAGCTGTTTGCAGCATCCCATGATCACATGACCATATTTTACAATTGTTTTGCCCCCCCCAAAAAACCCAGTATTTACTGCTGATTTTCAGCAAAACCAGCCCATAGCAAATAATGGGCTTGCTTTACGAGTGCAGCAAAAAAGGTTGTAAAATTGAGTCAGTCACGTGGGTGACCTACTTTTTTGACCATCATAACTTACAAGTATAATGGACAGGTTCCTTTATAGTCATAAGTCAAGGACTACCTGTTTAAGGTATTTGCCTCAGGAAGCATATTCTAAAGATGGCAACAAAATGCTGAAACTGAGAGCTGGAAGCCTATAGCCTACCTGCGGTCCATGAATTAGCATGTTGGTATTAAGGGTGACAGAGACATTGTCCGAATTTATATTATATCTCAAGGTAAAATGGGTGCCCAATAAATTGTACAAGTAAACAAATATTAAGGCAAAAGGTTTTGCAAAATGTTTGAAAGGGTGCTTTGTGAAGCACATTGGGATGAGCCAGCCAGTCTTCTCCAGAAGTCTTAAGTGATGTCCTCTAGAGGTTCTGTGTACAACTGCTTTGAAGGCCACTCAGAAGGGGAAACTGCTTTGCTTCATTCACTGAGGCAGCAGAGGTCTCTGCGTGCGCCGCTGCTCAGGCAGACAACATTGAAAAGCCCTTGAAGCAGCAAAATGTATTGGAGAGGCCCTGCCTGTGCTGGATTCTGTGCTTGTGATAACTCAGGGGTGTCAAACCAAAGGCTCTGTTTTTGCTGGCCTGCCGGATGCTTAGATCTGGCCTGTGGGGCCGCCCTGGAAACAGCAAAGGACCGGCCTACAGTGCCTCTGCCAGAAAAAACAGAGCTAGGGAGGGCCACGTGCGGCCCTCCCAGGCTCCATTTTTGGCCACAATGGCCTCCTACAGCCCTTTGCCAGTGAAAATAGAGCTAGGGGAGGTGCATGCAGGCCAGGCTCTGTTTTTGCTGGCAGAGGGCTGCAGGAGGCTGTCATGGCCAAAAATTCGCTGGCAGAGCACGAGGGATGTCAAACTGGCCATGCCCACTCCAGCCCCCGAAGGTCAAACACAACCCTGATGCAGCTGTTGTGACCTAGACTTACTGAGACAGTACACAATTAGTCTCAAAAAAATCTATTTTATTGTAACAGCTGAGAATTACGTTCATTCCCAACTGAGTCCCAATTAGTTGCAAAACAAGTCCTTCGGGATAATCACCAACCTTTATCTTCTTTGACACCTGCCAAAAGCCTTACTTGGCAAAGCCCCACAAAGTTCAGAAACAAATAAGAGATGCTGACTGGAAACAGAGTTAGCAATGTTGCTTTCCTGCAAAGGCCCAAGAGCCTTTATTTCTCTTTTAAGCCTTATGGAGGGGCCATACTCCCAAGTCGTCCCTTTTGCTTTAGCTGTTCTTGCCTTCTGGCAGCTCTGCACATGCGTGCACTAGGAACAGGCTACTTCTGTTCCTCTGCCTCTCTGCTATCCAACTCTGGGAGCTCTGGAGTCCACGTATCACTCCCTGATGGTGCTGGCCCCATCTCTGCTTCCGATGCAGACCCCTTGTCCAGGCCTTCCCCAGACTCCAGGGCTGGCCCATGTTCCTCCCCAGCCTCCTCATTGTCCAACTCCACTGCCAGTTCCGCAGGCTGCTGGCGGACCACAATACTAGCCCTCAATGAAATCAAGTTTGACACCCCTGTGATAACTGAAACTACTTTAAGAATGGCTAAACATTTTTTTTGCAGATTCTCTGTACAGGAAGTAGTACAGAAAGCAGATTATCAATGGAGAGATTGGGAGTAAAAGCACCTGAAATCAATTGCACAAAGATGAAAGCCAAAGAGGGAGGGTTAGGGTTAGGGAAGAATAATAGAACCGTGGCAGATAGATAAATAAATGGTGGGTAACTAAAGTCTTTTTTTCTCTTTTTAATTTGAACCACTGCCTTGTTTTCTACAATGACTACAGCAATCTCAAGGTGTTTACCTGAATGCTTCGCATAGGACGTGTGTGCTACCTGTCCCTATTCTCCCCAATCTGCACAAATTCAGTTAGAAGTCCAGAAGGATGTATTCCTATTGGCTTGAATAGGCCAAAAATGATTAATGGATTATGGAAGAATAGTATATATTTCCATAGAAGAGAATATATGTAGCTCAGGGTTAAACTGTGGAGTCCTTGGTGTGCTTTCTGAGTTTGGATGTTTGTTGCAGATGTTTCATTACTTGATTTGGTAACATCATCAGATAATGAAATATCTGTCAGCAAACAACCAAGCTCAGAGAGCTCCAAGGACTCCATAGTATTTGTATATAAGGGGCCAGCTCCACTTCAGATCTCTTGGGTGAACCCATAGAATTTGGGGAGCAAAAGTGGCAGGACTGCAACAATGCCCCATTCTTTATCACACATTTAATAATAATAATAATAATTTTATTTCTATACCGCCCTTCTCCCGAAGGACTCAGGGCGGTGTACAGCCAATTTAAAAACACAAGACACAACAATGATTAAAAATTAAAATAATTAAATAGATTTGGCCAGTTTAAAACCCCAAAAATTTAAAATACCCCAATTTAAAATCATTATGTTGATAGCCCGGCCTGGCGGAACAACAGGGTCTTCAATGCGCAACTAATTTAAGTGGATAAAGTGAAAATTTCCCTTTTTTCACTGAGGTTCAGTGAATTTTCAGGCAATCCTTTGTCAATCAATGATTTTCTATGGATATTTTTCTTCTGTGGAGATGAATCTTTTACCTCAGGGACTTATCTGAATGATATTACAATGCAATTACTAAAAAGTGGTTTTCAGTCTTGAAGAATGAAGGATTGTTTATTACAGTGTGATCTTTTTTCCTCAGAGCAGTTTATTTAGAACACCCATGCAATCTCAATTTGACTCAGAACTAAACAGCCCTGAACTGTTTAGCTTTAATAAAATGACAGTCAGATGGTCTTCTCTGTTATCCATTTCCTGAGCCTCACTTCAGAATACGAAACTGGAAATACATATTCCAAAACCTTTCACATTATCCCTAACTTGATGTCCTACAGATATGCTAAAGTAGGAAAAGTTAGTTTAGACCAGTGTTGGTGAACCTTTTCGGCACTGAGTGCCGAAATGGGACCGCATGGGTGCGCATGTGCGCGTGTGTGCCAGAAACCGGAAGATCATCTTCCCAGCACATGCATGCACGTTTGGCAGCTGCTCTTCTGGTTTCTAGCATGCATGTGCACATGAAGACCAACCGGCCAGTGTGAATTCACATGCCGGAAACTGGAAGAGCAGTGCCAGTGAATGCGCATGCTGGGAATATGATCTTCCAGTTTCCGGCATGCACATGCGCACTGGCTACCTGGTCTTCCAGTTTCTGGCATGCATACACGTGCGAAGACCGTTACTCTTCTGGGTTCTGGCGAGCTGGCCAGCTGGTCTTCACATGCGCGGGAGTGCCGGAAACCAGAAGAGCACCCGCCCGGCGCATATGCATGTGCCGTGAAGATGATCTTCCGGTTTCCTGTGCGCACATGTGCACTGGCCACCTGGTCTTCCGGTTTCGGGTGTGCATGTGCACGCAAAGACCAACTGGCTGCTGTGCATGCACATATCAGAAACTGGAAGATCATCTTCCTGATGTGCATATATGCACTGGGCAGCTGCTTGTCTGGTTCCCGCACTCCCGCGTGCATGAAGACCAGCTGGCTGGTGCACTGACACTTCCAGCAGAGTGCCATAGGTTCGCCATCATGGCTTTAGATTAAAAGGTAAAGGTTCCCCTCGCAAATATGTGCTAGTCTTTCCCGACTCTATAGGGCAGTGCTCATCTCTGTTTCAAAGCGGAAGAGCCAGCGCTGTCCGAAGACGTCTCCGTGGTCATATGGTTGGCATGACTAAAAGCCAAAGGTGCACGGAATGCTGTTACTTTAGATTAAACTAGTTTAAGTGGCAATTTGGGCTTCTCAGAATTACCAGTATAGTACATAATCCCTGCAGTTGAATTGTTGATTATAAAACTGGAAGGATTGGACAGTATTACTACAATTGCTATTGCTATTATTGTATTTTTCCAGCTGATGAATGACATTTGATTTGAATGAAGTTTGTGAAACACAATGTCTTCAAAAGATGGTGGCAAATTCTAATTCTTCCCTCTGGCTGAAAATCAGCTTGCATGTCTTGTAGACAATGCAGTAGCTGTTTTTTTTTTTTTTAAAAAAAAATGGTTGAGGAAGGTACTCAATAGGTGAACATGTAAGGCAGCTAGATTGTAGTGTTGGCTTGGGAAACAACTGTTATATTTGAAGATCTCCATGAGATTGGTACTTTGCAATATTATTAGGGCAGTGATTTGGTAGAAGACATATTTATAATTCCAACTGACTGACCAGATGCAACACGCCAGGCTCCTTTTACTGAAAGATTATTGTATTGTGCTATACGTAGGAAATCCTTAAATATGATCTAAAGATTGCAGCTTTTGCAAAATGCAAAAGTGAAACTATTCACTAGTTGGATAGTGTGAGACTGTATAACACCAGAATGGGAAAGGCAACATGATTTCCTTGTTTATCTTCAAGATACATGGATGAGCGTGATGGCTCAGTAGTTAAAGACACTGAGCTTACCAGCTGGAGAACTGACAGCCCAGGTTTGAGACATGAGCTTCATGCAACCGGGTGAGCTCCCGTTCCTTGCTCCAGCTCCTGCCTACCTAGCAGTTCGAAAGCACGCAAATGCAAGTACATTAATAGGTACCACTCTGGTAAGAAGATAACAGCCTTCCGAGCGCCTTTGGCATATAGTCATGCTGGCCACATGATCACAGCAAATGTCTTCAGACAATGCTGCTCCCACAACCAAGAAATGGAGATGAGCACTGTCCCCTAGAGTCTGACACAACTGACAGGGAAACCTTTACGTCTTTACATGGATGACATTTGATTCAAGATATGTGTCTTTTGATAGCTTAAAATCTAGTTGCCTTAAAGAAAACCTCACCAATACAATATCATTATACCATGTGTGATTTGAGAAATGCTGGAGTAGCTCTTACGATATCAGCCACCAGTCCTAAAGAGTAAATCTGAATTTCCAAAAATGCATTCTAATTGCTGGCACCCTAGACTATCTTTCCTTGATTAAACCAGCGCTATTATCTAGTTTATAACTTTAGATGAAGATAAAAGGTGCTTTTTCAAAAGGAAACTGGACTTTCTTGTTTTTTCCTTGAAGATGTTTCACTTCTCATGCAAGAAGCTTCTTCAATTCAGACTGAATGGTGGGAAATGGAAGGATTTATATTCCTTGCAACCATCTGGTTGTTAGCACTCTTTATGAGAGTCATTGAGGCCACTTGGAGGTTTATCTGTGCCCTCAGGGTCACCTGAATTAGTGCAAATGGGTGTGGAACTGCTGAAAGGACTGTGTTGTAGACAGGAGATAGGTGGTGCGTTCTCCCTCCCCCTCTGTTGAGGGAGGGCTGTTCAAAATCTTTCCATTCTCCACCATTCAGTTAGAACTGAAGAAGCTTCTTGGATGAGAAGCAAAATTTCTTCAAGGAAAAAACAAGAAAGTCCAGTTGCCTTTTGAAAAAAAGCATCATTGGGACAACCATGACCTGGATGATTGAGAATCTCCATAGACCAGATAAAAGTATTTTTTTCGTTTTACATCTTGCATTAGATCTCATAATAAAAATAATAATAAGAGCCTTGGTGGCGCAGCAGACTAAAGTGCTGTTAAATAGCACCAGCTGCCTGCAATTACTGCAAGTTCAAATCTCACCAGGCTCAAGGTTGACTCAGCCTTCCATCCTTTCGAGGTAGGTAAAATGAGGACCCGGATTGTGGGGGCAATAAGCTGACTTTGTATAAAAAAGAACACCACTGGGGGGGGGCAAAAGCCCTACTAAGCAGGTATATACAAAAGTATGAAGGCTATTTGCTTAACGCATTGTAAGCCACCCTGAGTCTCTAGAGAAGGGCGGCATATAAATCGAACCAATAAATAAATAAATAAATAAATAAATAAATAAATAAATAAATAAATAAATAAATATGTACTGTGAAAAAAGGATAGACTATAAGATAGAGGGAAATGAGCAATATGTCTACATATAGAGAAAAGTAATTGCACCTCACAGAAATGAAATAGGATCCATATTCTAAACATTTAGAAGTATAAGAAAGATAAGATATTTTAGACGTTTAAGCTTTTTTTTTAATGGACTGTATATTACTAAAACCCTTTTCCATCATTATTAAGGGTTCGTATTAAGTCTCATTGCCTTCATGAATGCACATTGCTGAGAATGTTGACTTTAATGATAATGTAATGGCATTTGAACATTTAGTCTGTAACATAATTTATTTGAACAAACACTGTTCTACATATAGTAAAAAAAAATGAAATAAGCTCTAGCAGATATTAAATTTTAACGGGGACAATTTTAATATTGTCACTTTGCATATTGCCAAAGGTCTATCAGCGATAAGGTTAGTGGCATGATATTTGGAGAAGTTACTTTAGAATGTGCTAACATAATTAATATTGGGTCCAGGCAAGAAGAAACATTTCCTTTTGGAATTTACAATGTGGATGACTTGAATTTAAGTATTCCACCCTTACAGATAGCAGTAGTTCTTACTTCGTTCAATATTTTCCCTGCAGAGTTCAAGGTAATATACATAGCAGTCCTCCAGTTTTTCTTCCAACAGCAACCCTGTGAAATAGGCTGCAGTGATGAGGAATGGATTGAATATGAATCTGGATCTTGCTGCTTCCAGATCAGCAATTTAATCACTACTGTATAGCACACTGGCTCTCTTTTACATAATGTTACTGAAGCAAGTTTATATTCATTTATTAAATTTATATGCCTCCAATCTCACTCCGCAAAGCAACTCTGGGTGGCTCAAAATTAAGATCATAGATATAAAAATATTAAAATAATAACACTGGGCACAAAAATTTAAAAAGGGGCAAGAATGGTACAGTGTGGGCATCATGTGCTATAACTATTGTATTACTTCAGGCTGCAGGATACCAAACAAATGTTTGAATGCTTAGTTGTTTGAATGCCTTGCTCAAAAATCAGGATCAATTAGAATCGGATACAACATATTTGGACTCCTCATAGATACTTTCAAAAATAGAGTGGGCATGGGGAATTGGAAATTATTAGGGTTTCAAAAATAGATTCTATTAAATACAGTAGAATCAAGGTGTTTTTTTGTTCAGAGGGAGGGGTTGAGACTCTAGAAAGAATGCAGAGAAGAGCAACAAAGATGATTAGGGAACTGGAGGCTAAAACATATGAAGAAGGGTTGCAAGAACTGGGTATGTCTAGTTTAATGAAAAGAAGGACTAGGGGAGACATGATAGCAGTGTTCCAATATCTCAGGGGCTGCCACAAAGAAGAGGGAGTCAAGCTATTCTCCAAAGCTCCTGATGGTAGAACAAGAAGCAATGGATGGAAACTAATCAAGGAGATAAGCAACTTAGAACTAAGGAGAAATTTCCTGACAGTTAGAACAATTAATAAGTGGAACATCTTGCCTGCAGAAGTTGTGAATGCTCCAAGACTGGAAATTTTTAAGAAGATGTTGGATAACCATTTGTCTGAAGTGGTGTAGGGTTTCCTGCCTGGGCAGGGGGTTGGACTAGAAGACCTCCAAGGTCCCTTCCAACTCTGTTATTCTATATTCTATGATCCGGAGGAGGAGGAGGAGGAGAAGGAGGAGAAGGAGAAGAAGGAGAAGAAGAAGAAGAAGAAGAAGAAGAAGAAGAAGAAGAAGAAGAAGAAGAAGAAGAAGAAGAAGAAGAAGAAGAAGAAGAAGAAGAAGAAGAAGAAGAAGAAGAAGAAGAAGAAGAAGAAGAAGATGTATTGTAGAAAGTGCAAGAGGTCTACATCCTGGCCCTTAACAGAGCAGAAGAAAAAAATTAAAAATTTCCAGAGAGAGGAATTATAAAATAAAATAGAGATAATAGGAAGCACTTATATTTTGGTACATTTCACACATCACTGGTTTTACAAAATAAATTTTCCCATCCCTTAAGAGTGTGTGTGTGTGTGTGTGTGTGTGTGTTTATAGATTAACAAACCATTCTGGTTCAGAGTGCTGAACTTTTGTGTTTCTCCTGAGTTTGAGTAAATCTGATTGGGTGTAGTTTAAAAAAGAGCCCAGGTTAGAACACCAAGGGAGTTGAAAGAGTTGCTGCCAAAGGGACCATATTGTCATACCTGAATTTCATTTAGATGAACTGTATAGAAAGTAAATGAAAGAAAACATTCTTGGTGATAATTCAAAGACCTAAATTTATTTTATTAATAAATCAGTTTTTGAGAATACTCAAGAATATGCACCACAAAATATTCTTAGCAATTCATCATTTGGTGTCCCCAGAAAGCTTAAATAAATTTGTAAAAAAAGTGCTACAAAAGCAATGTGCAACACACGTGAAATGGAGGAAGGGTTAACCATTTTAGGCTCAAACATGTGTTTCTCTTTTCTCTTTAAACAGAAGGACCAGGGGAGACATGATAGCAGTGTTCCAATACTTGAAGGGTTGCCATAGAGAGGAAGGGGTCAAGCTATTTTCCAAAGCACCCGAAGGCCAGACAAGAAATAATGGATGGAAACTGATCAAAGAGAGATTCAACCTAGAAATAAGGAGAAATTTTCTGACAGTGAGAACAATCAACCAATGGAACAGCTTGCGTTCGGAAGTTGTGGGAGCTTCATCACTGGAGGCTTTCAAGAGATTGGACTGCCATTTGTTAGAAATGGTGTAGGGTCTCCTACTTGGGTGGGGGGTTGGATAGATGACCTACAAGGTCCCTTGTAGACCTACAAGGTCTATTAATCTGTTTATCCCTCCTTTTAAATTTCTGAGAAAGGCCAAACAAAACTCCAGGGCATCCAGTTGTTCTGTGACACCTTCCCTCCCTCCGATATGTACAGTATGTGCCCTACTGATGGCTATCTAGGGCAAGATGACAATCTGTGCAGCTCCATGTACTGTGTCAAGTCTTTATACTGTGCTTCCAATTACCTTTCAGAGAGCCTAGGCAAACAACATCACCAGCTGGTCCTTGCAATAAATGAGTTATTTTCCCTGAGCTAAATGGCACTTACACAATTTATTTTGCATAGCCATTTGCACTGGATGAATTGTAATGGGCAGCAGGTGAAATCACATTGCTCAGCTCTCAGTTTTGTCCATCCTGTGTCTAAACTTATTCAGGCTGCTCAAGGTTCCTTTTAGGGACTCCATCTCTAAACTGGGAACAGTGGCAGACAACTAAAGAAGAGCACTATCCGGGCCAGGGTGAAATCCAGCAGGTTCTGACAGGTTCTGGAGAACCAGTAGCGGAAATTTTGAGTAGTTTGGAGAACCGGCAAATACCACCTCTGGCTGGCCCCAGGAGTGGGGAGGGAATGGGGATTTTGCAGTATCCTTCCCCTGGAGTTGGGTGGGAATGGAGATTTTCCAGTATCCTTCCCCTGCCACGTCCACCAAGCCACACCCACCAAGCCACACCAAGCCCACTAAGCCACGCCCACAGAACCGGTAGTTAAAAAAAATTGAATTTCACCACTGATTCAGGCCCCAAAGCTGCTTCCCTTCCCTTCTTGCTGATGGTAGTTGGTGATACTATGAACTGTGAATGTGTCTATTTGTGTGTGTGCATGTTGTTCCCCATCTATCCCTCTTCCTGGCAGAAGGCTACAAAACAATGAATCAGTCACATTCTGGCTCTCATTTTTATATGTGTGACTTCATTTCTTCTGATTTTTCATCCATTCTTAATTTTGCAGCATAAATTTTATTCTTTTGCAATACGCAGAAGCAGAAAGAAATTTCTCATTTACGGCTATATTTTTGCTGAGTGTTTTTCTTTTTTGTAATACTTTTTTTTTTTTTTTGCACATTTTTACTTGTTTTATTTGTCAAAAAATGGACCTATTTTAAAGTACAGAACCCTTCCCAAGGCTCACTTTGGCTCATGCCTGCCTATGGTATATTTAGGAAATGCTATCTCAGAAGGTAGAGAAGTGAAATATTAAATTTGTACATTGATTTAGAAAGTATGATTTTGGCATTTTGTGTGTGTTAGACAAATTTCTTTGTTACAAAATTGTCACAATATTATAATTTCAAAAGTCACAATGATAGAATACTATTTATGTTCCAGTTAAATACCCCCAATAAAAATCTGAGAACGCTTCTCAGAACCTCAGAAAATCTTCTGTTAGGATAGTCTGTGAAACCATTTCAGATTTATTCTCCTAATAAAATATGTGCTTTTTAAATCTCTTACCATTTAAAAATGCTTACCTTTTGGGGATTTTGCAGCATCCTTCTCCTGGAGTGGGGTGGGAATTGAGATTTTGCAGTATCCTTCCCCTGGAGTGGGATGGGAATGGAGATTTTGCAATATCCTTCCCCCAGGCGTGGGGAGGGAATGGGGATTTTGTAGTATCCTTCCCCTGGAGTGGGATGGGAATGGAGATTTTGCAATATCCTTCCCCCAGGAGTGGGGAGGGAATGGGGATTTTGCAGTATCCTTCCCCTGGAGTGGGGTGGGAATGGAGATTCTGCAGTATCCTTCCCCTGCCATGTCCACCAAGCCACACCACACCCACCATGCCACTCCCACAGAACCGGTAGTAAAAAAAAAATGGATTTCACCTATCTATCTATCTATCTATCTATCTATCTATCTATCTATCTATCTATCTATCTAAGATCACTATTTAAAAAAAACCTTGAAAATACCACAGGATGATGCTTTGGAAAAATAGAGGTTTGTTGATAATTGCTTGGAATGAAGCATCATTGGCTCAAAAGCTGATGTTGGAAAGAAAAGAAAGGGGCTCTTCATCAAAAGTTATCTGTAATGGTGTTACCACTACAACAGAGTCGGGGCAAACATCTGATTAATAAAAATGGGTCACTTGTAAATCAGTGGTGAAGTGTCAGCTCTTTGAGTAGGCCGAAGGATTTATTATGATGAAAGAATGGCAATAAAGATGCATTTACAACTGAAATGGGACTGGAAGTAATTAAGAGCTCCTTTTAAAACAGAAGGATAAATGAAGAAGTTGAGTAAGGCGAGCATGTTAATAGGAAAAAAATAGGCTGCATACTATTTGTCTTCTTGATTGGCTAACTTTACAGATTTTTTTTAATGAAAGCATTAGGTAGGGACCATTACAGTGCCTGGAAATCAAAACATTAATATTGAAGAACTGACATGATGATGATTCTTTTAGTTGAAAGACATCTCACACTGGGAAGGTAAAGTTGCCCTCAAAGTACAAAACAGTTTATGTTAAAAAGTTTTCCTGAAGGAAAAAAGTGAACAATCACTCAAACCCACAAGACAACCGAAGATTTAGACTTCCTATAAATTAAAATTTGAGGTAAACTTTTTAAAGAGAGAATAGATAGAGGCCGATAAGTGCACATGAAACATTCATTCATTGGAGCTTGGCTTAAATGGGTCTTGAAGTCTCTCCTTCTGCCCATTTATGTTGACGTGAGGAGGCCATATAAAGTAGCTAATTTCCATTTGGAGTCAATTTGATTGCAATAGGATATAAAGGTAACATCTTATGTATTGATAACATCTTTGCTCTGATGGGGTTTTAATTCCTGGTTCTTCTGAGTCACTTCATGGATGTGAATTTATATGGATGGTCATATAAATTTTATAAATAAAGAAAAAGAGAGAAATATATAAATAATTTTCCCCAGTATATTTTCTTTCCATGTTTTTTTTTATCAAGTCAAGATTCCTTAGGCCATCCAATAAGTTATATACTGAAATCCATATAAATTTGCACTTTCTAATTATTAGTGTTATACCTCCACGTATTTTGATTTTGCTAGTCAAATGGAGATCTAAGCGTTGTAGAGTACAATCTTAGGGACATCAGCTAAAACATAAAGCCCATTAAGTTTTAAAGGGCTTGCCCTGAAGTGTGTATAGAATAGCAGCCACAATTCTTAACTGCCTTTTTTAATTGTCTTTTTAAATTTAGATAGGTAGTATCCGTATCTTTGTTCATACATACCTGCAAACTTGAGATCCAGAGACTTACTCTAAAAAAAAAGATTTCTAATATTCTCAGGAAGATTAAACCACAGCATACAAACTGAGATTAAAATCAGATAAAATACATATATTTTCAAAAGTGTCAATTCCAAGAAGCAATTCAGCTTTACATAATTACACATTTATAACAGACCAAACTTAAGAAAATACTACTCATTTCAAGTTAGCAGCATTGCTCCTGGATATAATATTTTAGCTAAATTGGATTTCAGACAGATGATGTAAAAGATTGCAGTAGTACTTTCTTTTTAAACTTTCCGTTGTTCTGTACACCTCAATGAAAGATTCTGTTTACATCCATTTGTGGGCATCTCAACTAACAGTTGGTGTCAGGCCTGGAAGCCATCTTTTGCACTGGGCCTTCAGGCCTGCCACATTTACCACTGTGGGAAATTGTGAGGGGGGATTGTATGGGGTATGGGTGATATATAGTCATAATAACATTTCTTTCTCAGAGAGTCAAGGACATCTTGTCCTACACCTGTAGGGCTGGAACTGGGAGGCATCTCCAGTTGGGATAGTGCTTTGATTGGACCATGTGATGGACATGTGGGTGCTGGGCAGGGACTTGGACTTTTCTTTGGGTGGGGAAAACCTGGAAGCTTTCAGATTTGGGTTTTCCCAGATGTGCCAATATGACATCTCTGATAAAATGGAACTTTGAGTAACTTCAAGCCTCCGAGTCTTCTTTTGTTGTTACTTGGAACCCTGACATTTGGGCTGAATCAAGTAGGAAGAAGGGTCATACAAATTTCTGCATCATTTCCTTATACAAATAATTTAATAAATCACACCTGTTACAAATAATTCTAATTAAGGTGACCAATCATCCTCCTTTAGGGAGGACAGTCCTTCTTTTGTAAGTTCTGTCCTCTCTTGAAAAGTGTCCTCCTACATGTCCTCCTTTTCAATATTTGAAGACTAATCTGTAAATCTCCGTATTTGATCGATGCCGATCCGATCCGTTGCGTGTGATGTTAAATATTTGTATTTGACATGACGATTCATCAAGGCTCTGTACAGTGTGGCGAGACGCGATTATGAGACGCATGCGATCCACACAGAATTGTTTTGAGAGAGTGCCATGCGCAAGTGACTTGTTTGCTATTCTGTATTATTGTTGCAATGAATAAAATGTTTCTTTTATTTACGATATTTTTTCTTCAAATTATTCGTGTCCTCCTTCTCCTTGTAAAAAAGTTGGTCACCTTATTCTAATCATTGTAAAAACCAAAACAAAACCTCATTTATTTCAGTATCCCGCTTGAGTGCCTAGATGTTAGATAAATTCAGTTATGATTCAGCACCTACTCCTTGCTCACTTATTTAAAAAAATGTATTCCTTTTTGTCCTCTTTAGGTACATTCTGTATTGTAACAACGTTCTACTTGTATCATCCACTTCATCAACTCGATCAATGCAAAATTTAAGGCTCCTCGTTTTATTTTTATTTATTTATTCATTAAATTTATATGGCCACCTATCTCACAAAAAGAGACTCAGGCAGCTTAAAATAGGATACATACAAACAATAAATTTTTAAAAAGACAGTATTACATTTTTTTTAAAAAAAAATCAAGGTACACAAGATATTAGATATAAATAATGGAGCCATCTCAAGGTCTCACTGATCTCCTGGGATACCCAGGACTGATGTCATAGCCAGGTCTTGAGAAGCTTCTAGAAAATAAGTAGGCATGGCATTAATATCATTTCAGGGCAGGGGGGAATGGGATAAAGAAGGCCCATCTCCTGGGACCCACCAAGTGTACTTCTGTTACAGGTGGGACTTGCAGTACACCTCTTCTGCCAGATGTGAAGGGAGAGGCAGATGTAACTATGCCATGCCATGCCATGAAGGGCTTTAAAAGTGAAAAAACAGCACATTAAATTGGACCCAAAGGCAAACAATGCAATTGTGGAGCAGATGGGTAACATGTGCTATTTTAACTGCCCATTTCACTGCATTTTGCGCCAACTTGATTGGGAGCCACCCAGAGTTGGCTAAATGATGGGCAGCTATATTTATTGTAAATAAATAAATAAATAAATAAATAAATAAATAAATAAATAAACTAACTAACTAACTAACTAACTAACTAACTAACTAACTAAAACTTCTGGATATTTTTCAGGAGGAACCCCTCACAGAGTGCATTACAGCAATCCAGTCAGGAGGTGACTAGGACTCTGTAAAAAGAATGCCCCTGAAAAAATGGGTGTTTTTTTACTTGTATTGTTTTTACTTATATGGCTTTGAAACGGAGATGAGCACCACCCCCTAGAGTCGGGAACGACTAGCACATATGTGTGAGGGGAACCTTTACCTTTACCTTTAGTCATTGTTTTAGAAAACAAAAGTCCAAAGCTTCACCTTAAAAAAAATGGTATACACAAAAAAATCCCATCTTTTTGTGCTCCAAATTTATGTCCATCTAAATATTTATGCACAATGAATGATTTTGCTGTTTTGCAATAATGTAATTATCACTATATATATAAGCTTATGAGTACGACAAATGAATAAGCAGACAAATTTAAATGTTGCCCAGAAAAAAGAGAAGTTCTAAATAGTTATTTGGAAATCCTAAGTATACCAATAGATTTTTTAAAAAAATGCCATTGAAATAGTAAACCGTTGTATCTCCCTCACAGAATTTAATAAAAGATGTTGAGATTCTAGAAAGACTGCAGAGAAGAGCAACAAAGATGATTAGGGAACTGGAGGCTGAAACATATAAAGAACAGTTGCTGGAATTGGGTATGTCTAGTTTAATGAAAAGAAGAATTAGGGGAGACATGATAGCAGTGTTCCAATATCTCAGGGGCTGCCACAAAAAAAGAGGGAGTCAATCTATTCTTCAAAGCACCTGAGGGCAGGACATGAAGCAATGGATGGAAACTAATCAAGGAGAGAAGCAACCTAGAACTAAGAAAAAATTTCCTGACAGTTAGAACAATTCATCAGTGGAACAACTTGCCTCCAGAAGTTGTAAATGCTCCAACACTGGAAATTTTTAAAAAGAGATTGGACAACCATTTGTCTGGAATGGTTTCGGGTTTCCTGAGCAGTGTGACAGCAGGTTTCTTGAGCAGAGGGTTTCCTGAGGAAGGCTGGACTGGAAGACCTCCAAGATCCCTTCCAACTCTGTTATTGTTTTTATTTCCTTACGAAATATTTCAGTTTCACGCCAACTGCCTTGTGGTACAGCTATTTGAAAAAAATAGAAAAGCAATTGTACAGTTCTATGTGCATGTCTATCTGTAAGTATGCTTCATTGTTCTCAATCGGATCGACTCCCAAATAATGGCATAGAATTGCAGGTTTAAGAGCCTGGATAGACAGAACGCTTGTCATTTGTTAAGGATTTAAATGTGGATAGACTCATGCAAATGAAGCCTTAGGCAAGATCTTTTTCTTTTATGATGTCATCCTGGACTATATAATTGTCCATAGTTGAGACTAATTGAGGTTCACAGAAAGGGAGGGAGAGAGGGAGGTAGAGAGCTAGAGAGAGAGAGAGAGAGAGAAAGAAAGAAAGAAAAAGAAAGAAAGAAAGAAAGAAAGAAAGAAAGAAAGAAAGAAAGAAAGAAAGAAAGAAAGAAAGAAAGAAAGAAAGAAAGAGAAAGAAAGAAAGAAAGAAAGAAAGAAACTGCTGGTGCCACTGAAATTTTCCCTTGTTTTTACTCAAGGGAACACCAATTAGTAACTGAAAATAAAATTTTAATGGACAGTGAAATAATATTCTAACAGTAATGGTGGTTTGTATTATATAGCAGAGTATTAGAAGCCCAGTGACCCACAACAAGCTGCCATTAAATCAGGAGCCTCCTTGTACAATTAAAGGAAAACCCAATTAGCAATGGAATAGAGCAAAAATCAGACACTCTTCAACCTTTGAACATATAAATGAATGTGACATGTAAGAAAAGAGAAGCTACGGTATGAAGCTACTTTGAAGTTGAACTAGACAGTATAATTCTATATCTTGAGCAAGAAAAATCACAATTCTTTTCTTTTTTTTTATTTGATTTATATGCCGCCTTTCTCCGGAGACTCAGGGCGGCTTACAATGCGTTAAGCAATAGCCTTCATACTTTTGTATATTTATACAAAGTCAGTTTATTGCCCCCACAAACTGGGTCCTCATTTCACCTACCTTAGAAAGGATGGAAGGCTGAGTCAACCTTGAGCCTTGGAGAGATTCGAACCAGCAGTAAATTGCAGGCAACTGTGTTAATAACAGGGTGCGTAGACCACTGTACTATCAAGGCTCTTCTTCTTCCTCTCCCAGGAAAAATTATGCGAACATGGAGGAAAGGACCCAAAGAGAGAGGAAAATTGTCTCCCTGTACTGTTTCCTATGGTCAATCCTTTAATTGAAAATTGTCAGATATCTGCTATACTTGGGATGATGCCTTCATCTCATCCCAACTCACCTCTTAGGCAGTGTTTAGTCATTCTTTTTATCTGTATCCTTTATTTATACCCTACCTTTTTTATTTTTAGAAATAGCTCAAAGTGGTGAACATACCTAATACTTCTTTTTCCTCCTATTTTCCCACAACAACCCCCTGTGAGGTGGGTTGGACTGAGAAAAAAAAAAAAGTGACTGGCTCCAAATCACTCGGTCAGTTTTTATGCAAAAGGCAGGGCTAGAACTCACAGTTGCCTGGTTTCTAGCCTGGTGCATTAACCACTGGATCAAATTGGCTCAGTTGAGCTCTCCTCCTTTAAAAAGACAACAAAAAAGCCATAGTTGACAGAGTTACCCTTTGAGGGTGGGTTTAGCTCATCATCTTTTTTAAACTGTTGTGCGCATAATCCGTGCCATGGTGGTGCAGAGCCGTGGTGGTGTAGTGCTTATAATGTAGTATTGCTAATTCTGTTGACTCTCAGCAGTTCGATCCTGACCGGCTCAAGGTTGACTCAGCCTTCCATCCTTCCGAGGTGGGTAAAAAGAGGATATAGATTGTTGGAGGCAATATGGTGACTCTGTAAACCGCTAAGAGAGGGTTGTAAAGCACTGTGAAGTAGTATATAAGTCTAAGTGCTTATTGCTTATCCCTTACCTCAAAGGCCTTTCTGGTTTAAGCAGAGGAATCTCCAGCCCTTTTAAAATGGCCTCCTCCCCTAGTATCACCAGGCCTCTGACCAAATATCAGGGTTTGAAAGGAGGATCAGCCTAACAGAGAACTGGCACAGTTCTGATTTGCAACATGTAATTCCTCCTTCCTATTCGTTACAGATACACCTCAACTTATACAACTCATTTAGTGACCATTCAAAGTTACATTGGCACTGAAAAAAGTGACTTATGATCATTTTTCACATTTTACAACCATTGCAACATCCCTATGGTCATGTGATCAAAATTCAGATGCTTGGCAACTGATGCATATTTATGACCGTTAGTATCCTGGCATCTGTGGTGGGATTCAAAATTTTTTACTACCGGTTCTGTGGGTATGGCTTGGTGGGCATGGCATGGCTTGGTGGCATGGCTTGGTGAGCATGGCAGGGGAAGGATACTGTAAAATCTCCATTCCCTCCCCACTCCTGGGGGAAGGATATTGCAAAATCTCCATTCCCACCCCACTTCAGGGGAAGGATACTGTAAAATCTCCATTTCCTCCCCACTCAGGGGAAGGTTACTGCAAAATCCCCATTTCTTCCCAATCAGGTGGGAATCAGGAGGCAGAGAATAGATGAGGGCGGGGCCAGTCAGACGTGGTATTTACCAGTTCTCCGAATTACTCAAAATTTCTGCTACCGGTTCTCTAGAACTGTTTAGAACCTGCTGAAACCTACCTCTGCCTGGCATCATGTCATCACCTTTTGCAATCTTCTGACAAGCAAAGTCAATGGGGAAGCCAGATTCACTTAACAACCGTTCTACAAACTTAACAATTGTAGTGATTCACTGAACAATTATGGCAAGAATGGTTGTAAAATAGGGCAAAATTCACTTAACAACTATCTCTCTTAACAGCAGGGATGTCAAACTGGTGGCCCGCAGGCCTGATGCGTCACGCTCAGGCCACGCCCACCCCAGCTCCGCAAATGAGAAAAATGTCACAAAACATCACGCAATGGCAACATGACGCGGCAAGTTTGACATCCGTGCTTAACAACATAAATGTTGGGCTCAATGGTATTGATAAGTCAAGGACTACCTATATTTGTATCTTTAAATGGACTACTTGTAAACACAGGTTTGCCCTTCTTTCACAAAAGCAATAAACCCATGTACAAAAATAAATAGATTTAACAGCTGATAGATATATGTGTATTTTTTTTTATTTTTTTTTATTTTTTATTTTTATTTTTATATGCCGCCCTTCTCCGGAGACTCAGGGCGGCTTACAATGCGTTAAGCAATAGCCTTCATACTTTTGTATATTTTATACAAAGTCAGCTTATTGCCCCCACAACCGGGTCCTCATTTTACCCACCTTAGAAAGGATGGAAGGCTGAGTCGACCTTGAGCCTGGTGAGAATTGAACTCGCAGTAATTGCAGTCAGCTGGATGTTAAATGCTGCCTTAGTAGGAGGCATTAGCCTCCTACGCCACTCAGGCTCCTCATGGGGGAGAGTGGAATACTAACGTGGGGGGGAGGGCTCTCCTGACGTGCAGCACAATTTCCCCATCAATATTTAGCTAAGCTACATATTTACAACTCTTTCAGAAAATCTTAAGCCAATGTTTAACATTGTCTGACTTAAGAGCAGATGCAGCGAAGTGTGAGAGAACCACAACTTGTCACCTTTAATTAGGCTACTTTTAAGCATGGGAATTAGTGCTCTTCTGAATAAGTGAACAAAACTTGGGTTTAGCGCTGTTGTAGAAAAATGCTATACAGGTAGTCCTCGACTTACAACGGTTCATTTAGCCACTATTCCGAAGTTACAACGGCACTGAAAGAAGTGACTTATGACCGTTTTTCACAGTTACGACATTTCCAGCATCCCCATGATCACCTGATCAAAATTCATGGATGCTTCGTCCATATTTATGACTGTTGCTGTTGTCACAAGGGGTCGTGTGGTCCCTTTTTGTGACCTTCTGACAAGCAAAGTCAACGGGGAAGCCAGATTCACTTAACAACCGGGCTACTAACTTATTAACTGCAGTGATTCACTTAGCAACTTTGGCAAGAAAGGTCGTACAATGGGGCAAAATTCATTTAACACATGTATCACTTAACAACAAAAATTATGGGCTCAATTGTGGTCGTAAGTCGAGGACTACCTGTACTCAGCTTTTAGATCCTGCAAAATAATTTGGTGATCTCATCAGAACAGCGTGGCAGCAAATTTTATGCCAATGCTGTTTTCTGCAGGCTGAAGATAGCATTCCTGAAGAATTTTTTTAGTTATGCATAGAATATACAACAAGGCAGTGGTCCATGGACCTTAAACCACAAATCCCATGCCTGAAAGAAACATGTTAAGGAAGATGGGGAGTTAAACTTCAGGTATCCATCTTGCTATCATTGACCATCGCTGTGTTTTAGAACTGCTTATGGCTGATCTGTATTGACTGTTCCATTGACATTAAGCTAGCGCTGTTATGTATTGATAGGATTTAAATTTTTGCTTGGCTGTAAATTGTGTCACATCGCATTTTGTTAATGGAGAAGATCATTTATTAATCTCCAGGTAATTTTCAAAGGGGAGAACAGTGCTAATTTGAGGACAGAGTTAATTCAGCAATGGTCCTAATCGTTCAGGGACCCCGAAATGAACATTAGGACATTAGGGTCTATACGGCTGGTCAAATTTGGATATATGAAGATGATATCAAAAGCCGATGAAAACAGACCATTGTCCCCATCACAAATTACTCAACAGTTGGGATTATTGTTCCCTTTTAGGCTTTCCAATATTGTGTAGCAAGACTTTAAACACTGCCTCGGTTCTAATGATGTTCAATTTATGCACAACGAGCTGAGTCAGCTACATCGGTGGGAATATTCTTTTTACAAATGGAGGTACTTCTTCCTCACAAATAAGAACACTTCTTCCACAAGCCAATGAAGCCCTACATTTGCAGTTAACAATATAAGTTTAATACATGCAGATATCAGTTGTTAATGGTATTGCCTCCTCATGATCACCTTACATAAATGCAGCATGGGAAATACCAGTTTTCTTTAAAGGAATTTTCCTATAAAAGACCACATCAACAGAAATGCGGAGTCTAATTTTGGTTATGGCCTGGCAGTAAAATATCGGGGGGATTTAGTCCTGCCTGTTATCTAGTTCTAGCAGTCCCCAGAAAGAAGCTATTTTATAGTTTCACCCATTATCGTAGTCCAAACCACTGGGTAAATATTCTAAAATAGTATCCCCTCCAATGGAGGGTCAGCATATCCAAATCCAAATCATCACAATAAGGAACTTCTGGCAGCTAGGACTGCATAGAAGTGACTCAGCTCTAAGCAAAATTGCTTAAGAAATAATCCCATTAATTTCCATAGGATTTGTTTTCAAAAGAATATGTTTGTGTTTCAGTATCTGTCTGTGTATGTTTGCAATGGATTGAGGGTAGAATGCAAGATTAGTTCAACACACACACACACACACACACACACATCTCTCCCTCCCTCCCTCCCCTTCCCCCTCTCTCTTTCTCATCTATCTATCTATCTATCTATCTATCTATCTATCTATCTATCTATCTATCTATCTATCTATCCATCTATGTACCTATCTATCATCATTAAAACTATTTGGAGTCTTAATTGTCCTTTTTGATTGTGTAATCTCGTGTTGTAATTATTTGTGGCATTAGGCTATTCCTCTATCACTCTTATCTTTTAATTAATTCAGCCAAACATTCCATTCTCTCATTCTTGCCTTCTTGTAATGAATGCATTAACTAAGTTTATTTGAAACAGTTTTTCCTCCTTAAGATTAAAAAAATAAATGCCACAAACAATTCACAAAAAGGGATAAACTCTTCAGTGTTTTCCTGCAGTGCTGGGGTTTGTCTAGAGATTTCTAAATCGTCCTTTATTTCAGTATCATCGAATCGCAGAATAGGACTATGCCAAAATAGTATTTAATTTGTCTGAGGCTGACTTCAACTACAGAAAGGAAACAGGATCTGCAATAATGGCTCCTGTAACTGCATAGCAAAACTATAAGCCTGTATTTTTCAAACTTGGCAACTTTAAAATGCCGGACTTCAACTCCAGCATGCTGACTGGGGAATTCTGGGAGTTGAAGTCTATACATCTTAAAGTTGCCAAGTTTGAAAAAAAACAAAGCTTTAGTAACTATGGTTTGGTTGACCCTGATATAACTAATATAGAGCCCTTCTATGAGGGAGAAGGGCAGTTAAGAAATTTGATATATAAATAAACTCAGAAAAGGAGGCAGCTTTTGAAATAAACACTCTTGAATGTTTAGCAAAACAGTGAAATAAGTAATTAGCTCTGACAAAAAATATATATACAACAGTTGTTTTTTTTAAAAAATATTTCTTTAGTGTTTTAAAAATATATTATCAGAAGTCACTTGGGGTATATACCTAATTAATTGCTCTGCATTCATGTTGTTTAGCATTGAACAGCGTTAAGGGAAGGCTGACTTGTATTTCTAAGTACTGTATGATACAGCATGTTTTAGCTCAGTTTCAAGGTGTTAGAACACGGGTGTCAAACTTGATCGTGTCACATGACATGTATCGTGCCAATTTTTGCCTTTGCGGAGCCGGGGTGTGTGTGGCCTGCACATGACACCTCTGGCCCGCGGGCTGCCAGTTTGACACCCCTGTGTTAGAATGATGCTTTCCAAAAATGGCAACTTTAATACATCTGGACTTCAATTCCCAGAATTCCAAATACTGGCTGGGAAATTCTGAGAGTTGAAGTCCATACATTTTAAAGTTGCCAAGTATGAAGAACATTTGCATTAGAATGACTCCTTCCAAAAACGACTTCATCTTCTACCATTTTTTTTTCCTACCAGCTGACATAATATCTTAAAACATCTTGTTTTGGAAAGAAACTTTCCCAGCTCCCCTCTTCAATATATGCATCAGAAGTGGGTTTCAGCAGGTTTTGACCGGTTCTGGAGAACTGGTAGCGGAAATTTTGAGTAGTTCGGAGAACCGGTAAATACCACCTCTGACTGGCCCCACCCCCATCTATTCTCTGCCTCCCGAGTCCCAGCTGATCGGGAGGAAATGCGGATTTTGCAGTATCCTTCCCCTGCCATGCCCACCAAGCCACACCACGCTCACCAAGCCATGCCCACAGAATCAGTAGTAAAAAAAATTGAATCCCACTACTGATATGCATCACCTTCACTGTATGTCTCATCCTCTCTGATGCACACATTCTGATTGAGCTAAAACACACATCCTGAAACCAATTGCCTTGCAAACCACCTTCGCTACTGTAGTTTTAACACAGAGTTTCTCAACTTTGGTTGCTTGAAGAAGTGTGGATTTCAACTCCCAGAATTCCCCAGCCAGCTTTGTTGGCAGTTGAATTCCACACATTTTCAAGCGGTCAAGGTTGAGGAACAGTGCTTTAACAGCTAAAGATTTTTTAAAAGAAATAGTACAGTCACACATCACCTTTGTCAATCAGTTAATTGGCCTGTGTAACTGGCTACAAATCATTTCATTGTTGTGGTTGATATAAATGTCGGAATAATATGAACTTTCTGTGTTTGTCCAATGTTCATTTACAAGACCCATTTCCTGAGCCAGGCCTTTCCTATGCTTACTTTAAAATGCCTCCACACTTGAAGACGTGAAATCATTCCCTTTCTTTTTATCTTAATCCTGTTTTCTATTACTTTCCCTGCTAAGATGTTGGGCCTTTTCTTTCTACTTATCTGTGTGAAGGAGTGTTACAAAATTAGAAGCCCGTGAGCCTTTTCGATTGGCTTGACTGCTCGCCTCACCTAATTAGAAATAATTGAATGAAGCTTCACTCTCCCAAAGAGGTAAAATCAATATTATAATTAAAACTGCATTTCTTTACAATTAGATCTTAAAATGAAACCTTAGAGGGGAGGTGGGTGGGTAGTGACTCATTGCGGGCAGAGTAATTAATGTCTGTATTAAGTGTATATCTTAACAATAATCCTGAAAAATTTATAGCCTTATCTCATTCTTGTTAATTCCATTACCAAGTCCTCTCAAGGTGCTTGTGGCACTTAGTTCTTTTACTACTGCTCACGTGGTTTAGCATCAGATTTCCATAAGGACTAGCGGCACAGGGATTTTAATGGAAGTACTCCAAGAACCAAATATGAAGTTACATATTCACAAAATACATTTGACAGTCTCCTACTCATGGGGGTCCACAGAATCCTCTTGCTTTTGACAAAATGAGAAAAACAGTGTCATGCCATTGCAGTGCAAGCTCTACCCGCTTGGTGTGTGTGTGTGTGGGTGTGTGTGTGTGTGTGTGTGTGTGTGTGTGTGTGTGTGTGTAGCAGCAAGTGGATGATGATTTATTAAATTTTAACACCATCCATCTCACCTAAGTGACTCTAGGCGGTTTACAAGAACATAATAAAGCAATATAAACACACACATAAAAGCGCAGATTAAAAAAAACAGAATTAAGAACAAAATGAAACCTTACAAATTTAAAGAAAAAAAAAATATCAAAGTTAAAAAATCTGGAAAGCTAAAAGATTAACAAGGCAGTGGGGGTGGTCTCTGATGCATACACCAAAGGGGTATGGCTTGTTTTATAACATTATAATACCATTTTTATCAGTCTCAGTTCCCTTTATTCCTCTTTTCCACACACACTGCTGCTCGTGTGTGTGTGTGTGTGTGTGTGTGTGTGTGTGTGTGTGTGTGTGTGTGTGTGTGTGTGTTTAACAAGATGCACTGGAAGGTTCATATAAAGCAGGGTGTCCAACCTTGGCAACTTTAAAACTTATGGACTTCAATTCCCACAATTCCTCAGTCAGCATTGGTTAACCATTTCCATACTAGCACTTTCTTCAACAAATATCTCTCTCTCTCTCTCTCTTTCTCTCTCTCTTTCTCTCTCTCTCTCTCTCTCTTTCTCTCCCCCTCCCTCTCTCTTTCTCCTTTTCCATTATAGAGGACCGATAAAGTGTCCTATATAGTCTTTTATACACAAAAAACAATATGGGATGGGGCTGGATGGGAAACAATAAAAGTAGGCAAATGGTCACAAGGAAAAAGTTAAATTACTTCCTCCCACCTCCATGTTACTACTTCATAGTCTTCTTCAGCTATTTTTATTTCACCAAAAATCTTAGGAGACTTTTCATACTTATCCTCCATGCCTTCTGAGCCTTTTGTTCCTTTGAGTGAAAATACATCCAGATTAGAAAGAACAAATTTCGGATCTCCCGACCCTCTTGTAATTTTAAACGAGAAATTTTGGCAGCTAATTTTTTTTGTTACAGTACTTAGATTTTTGCCTGAGAAGACACACAATTATATTAAATCATGGTTTAAGTTTATTAGAGCCCCCCTATGTGTGTCAGAGGGAAAAAAATCATGGAAGGATAGAGAAAGGGGTGAGGAATGGGGGTGGATAGGCTTCATAAAGTTTCATTTGGGTTTTGAGATGCCGTTCTATGAACCTGAAAGTGGTTTCTGGGCCAGATTCAATCCAGCATCTGTGTCTTCCTTAGGATGGTCCATAAGTGTCCGCAAATGCAAATAGCTACCGTGTTTCCCCCAAAATAAGACCCTGTCTTATATTTTTTTGAACCCCGAAATAAGCGCTTGTCCTTATTTTTGGGGAGGTCTTATTATTTTAGGGCGCATGGAGCAAGATGGGGCTCCTCTTGCCATCTTACCTGATTTCCAGCTCTGTGTTTAAATATTTTCGGGGTGGGGCTTATTTTAGCTCCTGCACTCAAAAGCCTGATTGGGTTTATTATCAGGGGATGTCTTATTTTTGGGGAAACAGGGTATTTCTTCTTAGAGTATGGTTTTAGCCATGTTTGAATTGATTCATAATATCCTGAATGCTACGGCTAAAAAAGAAACAAAGAAAACTGCCTCCCCAGAGCAATTCCCTTGCTTGGTTCCTACAGGATGGTCTTTTATGACACTATCATCTGAAGAACTATTGAGACTGCTCTTTTATTCTTATAATCTTATAATCTTACACTACATTTATTGCAGTTCCTGTTTTAGCTTGCAGATTTTATTTTACATTTCCTTTACGTGTTCTTTTTATTGCATGGTGTTTTTAGGTTGCCTGTGTTTTTTTTAAAAATATGGTATTTATGCTTTCATCGATTCCATACTACCCACAATTTAGGGATGATGTAAATGTTCAACAAATACTGGTAGTCCTCAACATACGACCGCAGTTGGGACTAGAATTTCTGTTGCTAGGCAAGGTAAGGTGGTTATTAATTTTATAATCTTTTTTTGCCATGGTGGTTAAGTGAATCACTGCAATTAACTGAATTATGCGGTCATTAAGCGAATCTGGCTTCTCCCACTGACTTTGCTTGTAAGAAGCCAGTTGGGGAGATTGCAAATGGCGATTAGGTAACCCTGGGACACCGCAACCATTATAAAAACATGCAAGTCAGCACACACGCACCCTCCTAGAGAATGAAATATTTTGGGGAATATTAAAAAGGCAGGATAGACGATTTCCCTTAAAGGAGAAATGGAAAAAAAATCTTAAGGGAGGCAGAAACCAGTCCCAATCTCCCTGCCCCAAGCAGAAACTGAGGAGGCCAGCTTTTAGAAATGCAGATTTGGTAATCCATTCAGAAAGACTGGGTCAGACAGAAACTTCAGATAAGGAACAAGCCAAAGGTTGACAAGATTAGCTCAGACAAACCAGGTAGAATTTGCATTTCCCCTTTTGCCTATAGAGCCAGCCATGACTCCTACATAACCCCACAGGGATCTAAAAGGTATAAAACCCACCCACTCTCAACTCCATTTTGTCAGCTGTCTCAGAACTGCACGCTGTGTGTATGTTGGTTCTGTTCACCAATAAACAGAATCTTTCTTTCTAATCAGCCTCCATTTTATTCCCGGCTTCGAACTGTACATGAGTTTTTCTTTCAACATTTGCCAAGCACTCAAATTTTATTCATGTGACTGTGGAGGAATGCTGTCACGATCCTAAGTGTGAGGACTAGTTGTAAAGTCACTTTTGTGAGTGTTGTTGTAAATTTGACTAGATGAATGGTTGCAAATCCAGGACTACTTGTAAGTGGGGAAGAAATGGCTTATGGAAAACTATTTTTCTCCTCTGCTTAAAAAGTAAATACAAGGGGTTCAACTTTCCTTCAGACCATTGCTTTTCTTTGGCTGCAATTTTATGCCTCTTTACCTAAGACTGACTCATGGTACTGCAGTCATCTGTGCTGACAAGTATTGGATTTCACTTTTAAAGATGCTGTTGTTATCACTTCAAAGTAAAGGTCCGGTGGTCTGAAGCACAATATGATAAATACATGTTTCTTGAAAATTGTTTAGAAATAGGAAGTTCAGAATTTCCAGGAAGAAACATGATCTCATCCTATAGAGAAGTTCAATTTTTTTGTTTACTAGCAATTTGTATGGCCCTTGATAAAAATATATCACAATGGAGGTAGTTTGCAAAATCCACCTTTCTAACATTTTCGAATATCAAGAGGTAAATAGAAATATGACAACCATCACAATGGATAAAATGAAAGCGTTCCATCCAAGTCTAAAGTGACAGAGACTGGAAATTGTACATTTTAAAATCTGAAAAGAAGGTAGCACATTCTGGGTATTGCCACTTCACAGGAAGTCAAAAGGTGATATTTCCTTCTGGTACCAGACAACTATTTTTAGAAGCCAGAACTATCAGATTGGCCCTGCAGAAATCCCAACAGTAGCTAGATAGCAGCAAAGAAATAAAGAGAACTCATAACTCTTTGCTGCAATCTAATGGTTGGAGTTTTGTGGGCTGTTAGAAGGGATAAAAGAGAAAAGCTGACACAGAGAAACATCACAGTCTAGTTCGATGTATACATATACATGGTGGGGAAAAAAAAAGAACCCTGCGAATTTACCAGCTGGATGGCATAAGGAACAAAGCTGTTACAGAATCTAGCAGCCCTGTT
The DNA here is from genome assembly GCF_029215685.1 of Pituophis catenifer annectens. Lineage (NCBI taxonomy): Eukaryota > Metazoa > Chordata > Lepidosauria > Squamata > Colubridae > Pituophis > Pituophis catenifer. The sequence continues at coordinate 214,823,737 of NW_027256882.1, forward strand.
ATAGATATTTGGAAACCTCCTCCCAGAGGGGAGCAACAGAAACAGATTGTGAAGTGGATATTTATTTATTTATTTATTTTAATTTAATTTGTATACCGCCCTTCTCCCAAAGGGACTCAGGGCGGTGAACAGCCAAAATTAAAATACATGCAATACAAAAGTTAAGATAATTAAAAGAGATTAAATCAATTGGCCTCCCAATTTAAAACCCCAAGTCTATAAAATTTAAAAATCCCATTAAAAACAATTTAGGCTAGGCTGGCTTGCTGGAATAAATAAGTCTTCAGGGCCTTACGGAAGGTCCGGAGGTCCGGGATCAGTCGTATTCCAGGAGGTAGCTCATTCCACAGGGCAGGTGCCCCCACAGAGAATGCTCTCCTCCTGGGGGCCGCCAGCTGACATTGCTTGACCGACGGCACCCTGAGGAGGCCCTCTCTGTGAGAGCGTATTGGCCGGTGGGAGGTTATCGGTAGCAGCAGGCAAGGCACCTCGAGGTCGACCTCTGCTACCCTGCCAACACGGACTGCGACCGGTCAGAGAGATAGGAGGAGAACCACCTCAGCACCCTAAACAAGGTGGCTGGGCGGTTATCTGCCGATGCAATAAGAGCAGAAAAGTAATTACACTTTGCCGCTTTTATCGCCACTAAATAGGTCTTAATATGAGACCTAACTAGTTTCGGTCGGATTCGGAGTAACTAGCTCTCCAACCACTCTCTAGGCGTCTTTTCCGGTGCTTCATCTCCCTCAGCTCCTCGGTGAACCAAGGGGCCGGGCAGGTTTGGCACCAGGTATGTGGGGTCTCTAACAAAGTTTTGAGATCTAAACCCATGGCATTATTAGCATTATCCTGAATAACGGGAAGCGAGCTTCCTATAATCTTCTCAGATGTCCTTACCACTCTTTGCATGGACTGTCTATCTGAGGCACTGCTACCACCAAACCAAACAGAGATGCAGTTTGTCAAAACACACTCAATCGTGCCTCTGTAAAAAGTGGCCAGGACAGAAGGAGAAAGATGTGTTCTCATAAACAGAGGAGAAAGGTGTGCTCCAGTAGTGGGATTCAAATTTTTTTTACTATCAGTTCTGTAGGTGTGGCTTGGTAGGTGTGGCATGGCTTGGTGGGTGTGGCTTGGTGGGCATGGCAAGGGAAGGATACTGCAAAATCCCCATTTCCTCCCGATCAGCTGGGGCTCGGGAGGCAGAGAATAGATGGGGTGGGGCCAGTCAGAGGTGGTATTTACCGGTTCTCCGAACTACTCAATATTTCCACTACCGGTTCTCCAGAACTGGTCAGAACATGCTGATTAGCACCTCTGATATGCTCTCTGCAGAAAGATGTGCTCTCCTCTCAAGATCCAATGCAGATGCAGCTGAACAGGGTGCCACCATCTTGAAGAAAAAAAATGATGCTTTTTGGATGATTGAGAATCTTCCAAACTGTTCTGCCCCAGCTACGGACCCCAAAGAACACAACACACACAAAGTCTGTTCAAATTTGTCTGGGACAGAGGTGGATTTCAGCAGGTAGTGACCAGTTCTGGAGAACCAGTAGTGGAAATTTTGAGTAGTTCAGAGAACTGGTAGTAAATATTCTGACTGGCCCCGCCCCCATCTATTCTCTGCCTCCCAATTCCCAGCTGATTGGGAGAAAATGGGGATTTTGCAGTAACCTTCTCCTAGAGTGGGAAGGGAATGAAGGTTTTACAGTATCCTTCCCCTGCCACACCCACCAAGCCACTCCCACCAAGCCACGCCCATAGAACCAGTAGTAAAAAATTTTGAAACCCACCACTGGTTTGGGATGCTCTAAAGACCTCCAAAGTCCCTTCCAGCCCTATGATTGTGTTGGCAAATTCCCCCATATTTAATAATTATGCCTAAGAGATACTAGTTCTTCCAAGCCAAAAATGTAGAAATAAACCTCTCTGTGATAGGATTCTACCCAAAACTATACTATCTTGGGTGTGAATGCAATAGGACGCTCCTGTGCATAACGAAAAATAAAACCAGATTACCAAAGGGAAAGAGGCTGGTTGGCATAAGGATGGGCTTGTGTCTGAAAGAATTCAAGCCATCTCCCACTCCTGTCACTTCGCTTTGCAATAATATAGCTCAACAGTCTATGCATCAAATGAGGCTTTGGATGGTCCATTTCGGTTCTAAAGCACTGATAATTCCATATGCTGCAAATGCTTTTATTTAATAGGCACAGTATTGATTTTTCCATTATGAATTCTGCTTGCTACTATGTCCTGAAATTTGTACCTGATACTGGAGCAGTAGTTCACGGCAAGAAAATTAAGCAAATATTTTCTTTTCCGATAATCAGCTCTGCTGTATCTCAACAGCATTGCTAGCCACAAAAGATAGCGTAGTTTATTTAATTTGGGCCCATACTTTTCTTTTCTAGGCTGCATCAATACTGGATTAGGCTGGCTCTAAAAGCCTTGAGAATATGAATACACCTTTCTTTGATACTACCACATTATTTTCTTGCGACACATCAGGCCTAAAATGTACTTTCCAAATGGGCTTCTCAACTTCAGAGGTTAACATTTTGGTTACAGATGAGTAGATTAGCAGGTCATGGGTGGAATTAGACGGAGCCTGGAATGTAACATTAAACACCTCAATATGGTTGTCTTGACAGTGACAATGACAGTGGGTTGTATCCATTGTGTTTGATGGTTGATGGAATGACATCTGCGGAATGTTTTTTATTTTCCCCTACCTCTTGTCTCATCTTCTGTTAAATGCTCTCAACTCATTGCTTGTCTATTGCTCGGGAGACGCGCCCCTTTCCTGTTGCTTTAGCTCCTTCCAAAGAGAATTTGCATTCATTTAACAAGCAGAGCTGTGTAGCCTGTGTTTATCAGCTTTGTGTTTCTTGTGTACCAATGTTCCCATAGAGAATGTCTTCCTTTTGTTATACAGCCTTTGACTTACGATCACAACTGAGCTCAACATTTCTGTTGCTAAGTGAGACATTTGTTAAGTGAGTTTTGCCCCATTTTACGACCTTTCTTGCCACAGTTGTTAAGCGAATCACTGCAGCTGTCAAGTTAGTAACATGGTTGTTAAGTGAATCTGACTTCTCCGTTGACTTAGCTTGTCAGAAGGTCGCAAAAGGCGTTTGCATGGCCCTGGGAAACTGCAATCGTCATAAATGTGAGTCAGTTGGTGATCACCTGATCCCAGGACACTACAACCGTCATAAATATGAGTCAGTTGCAAGCATCTGAATTCTGATCATGTGACCATGGAGATGCTGCAATGGTCGTAAATGTGGAAAATGGCTATAACTCATTTTTTTCAGTGCTGTTGTAACTCCAAACCAGTAGTGGGTTGCCCCCGGTTTGGACCGGTTCACAAGAACCGGTAGTAAAACCGATGGGAGGCTCCGCCCACTGCCCTAGATGTCATCATAGGCGATCTGCGCATGCACAGAAGCTTCCCGCGATCCCGTTGCAAACCGGTACTAAAAATAAGTAGAAGCCACCCCTGCTTCGAACGGTCACTAAATGAAATGTTGTAGATTGACGACTACCTGTAATCAATTGTAGGCTTATTTTGAAGTGAGTTCTACTCAGTTCAGTGGGGAAGTTGCATGGGACTTTAGCCTTAGTGTGATTATGACTTAAAGGAACCCTCAATATAGTTTTTTAGGCCACAAATCCCATCCATGCAAATCAGCATGAATAACAAAGAAGAACTGTGAGGGGAAAAAATGCGCTCTCTTGCCTCTAAATTGTTGAATTAGTTCCATACTATTTAGTTGGCATAGGTTGTGTGAGCTACAGCATCATGGGAACAGGAAATCGATTCATCTGCCTGGCATCTGGTTTGAAAGGCATTTTAAAAGTAGCTTTATAGAGGCTATTATAAATATTACATTTTGGTCAATTTCAGCCTGCCTGTTGCCCCTCCTCCCTCCCTGCCCATTACTTTTAACATTGCTGTAATGAGAATCACTTAGAAAATGGCATGCATCTCTTTCAAGAAACTTTAAGAACCGTAACATATTTATAATTGTCAAGATACAGCCATTTTCAAATTTGCAATGTTTTGATCTGCAAAGTGCTAATTTGCTTGAACAGGACTTCTGACTGAGTACAGGTTTCCAAAGATCTCCAGTCAGTACAAGAATACTAATTGATTGCCTAAAATAAGGAAGCCAGTTCTAATAGTGCCGCGGTTTGGTTTGAATTTTATTCTGGACCACTTCTCACTAAGACACAAGTCTCTTTTGAGTAATTCTTTATCAATGTGCCCTTCCTGGTGATTTATTGCAGTAATACATCATTGGAGTGATAGCTGATTTTGATGATATATAGTCCAATACATCATCATAGCAACACCCTCATTTGGATTGTATATCGCATAAAAGTAAAATATACTATTTTTCATCCCCTCCCCTTTGGTCCATTTGCAAACTCAGCTAGTGAGAGGGTGGGAACTAGAAGGAAAGGGAAATTACAAAGAAGTAAATACTTCTTTTCGGGAAAAAATTAATGGACTAAATTGCTGCAGAAGAGCTCAGAAAGTAGACTTGGAAGAATTGATGGTTTTGCTATGAAGCAGCTGTTTTCAAAATGGCAAGTGTAACGTATGGCAAATGGTTGTTTGATAGTTCTTTCTAGGAAGGCTGAAATGAAAAGGTATCAAATAATTTGCAGGTGGAACATATGGCTGACATCACCCTGAGACGAAATCTTCAACTGAAAGCAATTAGCATTCTTACAAGGACCTGAACGTTTTGTTTCGGTTTTTTTAGCAAACATTTTGAAACGGCATCAGACTGAAGAAGATGCTTAAACAGAGGTAAAATGCCACTGACATAAAACGTTGCTTGGAAGGTGAATTCACAAGCAAGCAAGCAAGCAAGCAAACAAACAAACAAAAAAGAGATAATGATAAGCTTAGAATGTTTGAATCCTCGCCATGACCTGGATACTGAAGAGTTGGAATGACTCTGTACATGAAATATTATCGGGGTGGGCTTCAAAAATTTTATCAAGAGGTTCCCTGCCTGGTTGCTGGGTGGGTGTGGCCATGGTGGGCGTGGCAGGGGGCGTTTTTGCCCTCCCTGGGATCTGGAGGCTTTGTTCGAGCCTCCGGGAGGGCGAAAATGGCCTCCCCAGGCTCTGGAGGCCCTCTGGAGCCTGAACTTCCAATAGGCCCATTTTTTGCCCTCCCTGAGCCTCCACTCGTTCCCTGCACTTACCTGCATCCAAAACGGGCCACATGGGGACTCCTGGGAGGGGTGGGGCAGGATGGGCGGGGTGAGGCCAGCCAGGATTTGGGGGTTCTCTGAACTGCACAGAATCTTAGCTAGAGGTTCTCCCAAACCCCTGCAAACCCCCAGTAGCCCACCCCTGAATAGTATTCAACATTTCCCGGGAATATGATCCTTTGAATTTCAAAGGACCTATTTCCAAATAAACATATTGGAAAGATTTTTCTTACTCCCCTCCACCCCCACCCTTTAAACCATTCTTGAATTGCTGGAACCAGGCATTTTAAAGAGGCTTCTGCTCCCCTTTTCATTCCGTGGTGCTAGATAGCCAATTCTTCAGAACATTTCTAAAGATTCTGTTCATAGTTGGGTCCAAGCTTAAAATTACACAAGCTAGCTGTATTAAATGTGTGTTCTCTAGAAATAAATATATCTTTTTGGCTCTTTGCATAAGCATGGAGATGATATTCTAATCCCAAAGACCTGTCATGACTATCTTTTGGTCACTATTCTGGTGGTAGTGACTCTAATGTTTCCCAAGCCCCACTACAATATGGAATCTCAAATTATTCCTTACAGTCATCATTCTGCAGGTTTTTTGTTTTCCCCTTTGCTAAGGTTAGTTCTGCTACGTTCTGAAGTTTTCAGTAATCTTTGGCAACTGCAGTTCTCACACCTGGTCTTGGTTCATCAATGAAAGAAGTTCTATCCTCATAACCTTGGTAACAATTTAGAGCTGAAAATACAGATAATAGTCTGGTTTCAAGGGTCACTCTGTGTGGAGGTTTGTCTTGTCGATCACCAAATCTACTACTGTTCTCCCTACCCTCCATTGTCAATTTACTCAAACAAATGCCCCCTTTTAGCAAAATTGGGATATACAGTATAATTTGCTGTGTGGCAAAGCACCAAAATGATAAATTGGAGCTTGGCAGCTTTTAAAAAAAAAACCACAGGAGAAGATAAATTAGAGCTCTCCTTTGTCTTGGATGAGTCCTGAATTCTTTGAGTTACTTAAATTCAGGCTTTGCCCTGATAAATATGCAGTTCAAAAATGCTAATGTTTAGATAAGACTATTGCAATTAGAGAACGTTATCTGATTATGATTAAAAATGATAAAACAAAATCATGTACCTGAATTTTAATGCTGTAAATCTGGAAGCAAAGAGATGGAATTTAGGATACAACTGTAACATAGTGTATGCAAAAGTCCCCAAATTTAGTATTTGACAGTACTAGGTAGTCTTTGAAAATCTCCCATTTGAAACTTTGGAGAGCTGCCACAAATAAATGTGTAGACCAAGTAAAGCTAGTTTATGTACCATTGTACTGACTCGGTGAAAGATAGCTTCTCAAATATTTTTGTAACAAAAATATTGCCCAATACGTGGGCAAAACAGTTTAAACTGGAATATAATTTAAAATTTACTTAAAGCTTTGAGGCTTTGATACTAAACACTTTCCAAACCTCAGATTCCTTTACAAAGTTGGTAAATTTCATAAGATTAAGATGTATTTTGAAAAGAAAAAGAATCCTCAGGATTCAAAATTTGAGCTACCAATTACTTAGAGAGAATAGAAAAAGATTTGAAATCAATATTCCCTTTCCCGTAACATACTGTAAATACATATATCTTCCAATTTCACCTCCAGTCGAATGGGCTGTTCAGATTTTGGGAGAAACATCAAGTCATGCAGAGTTCCATTAAAAAAGATAAAAGTGGCACTGTTTAAAATATGCATATTATAAGTAGAACATTTTCTTTCAAACAATCTCCAGCTCATTTGTGATCAAACAAGCTAGAACAAAGATTTTTTTCCCCCCTAGTATTGGCTAGATTTTTGTTATTTTTATTAATTACAGCTTTGAATGAATAAAGAAAAAAAAGAAGTAATTCCCCCCCCACACACACTATATTGGAAAGAAAGAAACCACTGTTCTAATGTTTAATATGTAAGCCGCAAAATCAGGTTTGTTCTGTCTTTGATGAGACTAAAAATCCCTTGTCAAATAGAACATTTGAGCTCTGGATCCTTCTGTGATTAGAGCATAAATGTTTCAAACATCTCATCCATTTCGTATGATGCTGACTGTCAACGTTTTTCCTTTCTGCAATTTGATACAAATTTACCTAATTCCTACTAAGACATAGGAATTATAAGTTTCAGGCTTGCTTTACTGTATTTTTCTGTTTGATATATTTGAAGTATTACATGCAGAAATTTGAACACACCCATCCAGAAATATTAACACTTGATCTTTCCCTTTATTGCTTTAATACACAAATGCTTAGAGAGAATATATTCATGGTGTGTAGTGTGATCTGTCCAGGGATACAATTTAGTATGATATGTTGATGCTCATTATTAGATGTGGACTGTGAGCAGATACAAGTGACTTAAATTTTAACTATGAAGTCAACAGTGTCTGGAAGTTTGAAAACCAGAAAAAAATGCAGTAATTGGAACAAAAATCTACAAAACAGATAAAAACATATATGTACATATATTTAGTTCACATGATCTGCTGATAATATTGCATGGTACAGTAATAAATACAATTACATTAAAGTTATTTTTGCAAATAAGAAAATATATTAAAAAGCAAGTATATTAAAAAGCTATATGTTATCTGTATCTGATATAGATAACATATAGACTTACATATTTACCTATGTCATGTTGGTCAGTTAGATTGTGACATTTCATTCATCTTACCTAACTTTAAAACAAAAAAGAAACATATGGACAATTAAGCATACAATATACATTAACATATCTCTAAGTAGTTTTAGTTGAAACTTCTATTGAGAAAATGCTTGCTGAGATATGGGAAAGGAATTAAATCAATCAGATCACCGATGAAACATGGATTTCCTTTTGTCCTTGTATAATATTAACCCTTGTGCAATCAGTTTATTCTTATGGGATTAACACAAAATAGAAAACATGTTTTGAACAAGACACTCTTAACTCAAAACATTCTGCTTGTTAAAATAAAGCTCAAAATATTTCACCTAGGGGAATTGAGAGTCAGAGTTTCTCAGGTTAAAGATCTTAGTTAAATCAAGAAGCAACTGTCAGCCAGCTTCAAAGCTGAGAAGTACAATGCAAAAACTCTGTGCTGGAATTAAATAGTGGGTATAAAAGGGGAATTTCATCCTTCTTGTAATAAGGATGAGATTCCGTATTATTATTCCTTATTTCCTTATTATTATTATTATGACGAGTGAGATCATCCATGGTTTTGGGGTGAAGTACATTGATGACATTCAGTTGTACATCTCCACCCCGGGCCACCCCAATGATGCCCTTGAAGTGATGTCCCGGTGCCTGGAGGCCATGCAGATCTGGATGGGGAGAAACAGACTCAGGCTCAACCCGTCCAAGACCAAGTGGCTGTGGTTTCCGGCGTCCCGATATAGTCAGTTGGTGACATCACTGACTATTGGGGGCGAGTTGCTGGCCCCCACGGAGAGGCCTCGCAACTTGGGTGTCCTCCTGGATACACGGCTGTCTTTAGAAGAACATCTGACGGCTATGGCCAGGGGGACTTTCTATCAGGTTCGCCTGATTCGCCAGTTGCATCCCTTTCTGGATTGGGACTCCTTATGCACTTGTCACTTCCCGCCTGGACTACTGTAATGTTCTCTACATGGGGCTCCCCTTGAGGAGCACCCGGAGGCTCCAACTGGTCCAGAATGCGGCCGCGTGGGTGGTTATGGGAGCGACATGGTGTTCCTGCGCTAGCTGCACTGGCTCCCGGTGGTCTTCCGGGTGCGCTTCAAGGTATTGGTTAGCACCTTTAGAGTGCTCCATGGCTCAGGACCTGGGTACCTACGAGACCGCCTTCTGCCACTGGTAGCCTCTCACCGGCCAGTACGCTCCCACAGAGAGGGGCTCCTCAGGGTGCTGTCGGCCAAACAGTGTTGACTGGCAGCCCCCAGGGGGAGAGCCTTCTCTGTGGGGGCACCTGCCCTTTGGAACGAGCTTCCCCCGGAGATACGGAGGATCCCGGAATTACGCACTTTCCGCCGTGCCCTCAAGACTTTTTTATTCCAACAAGCGGGGCTGGCCTAACTCTTTTTAATTGTCTAATTTTAATTTTAATTTGTTTTTAAAAACGGGTGTTTTAATTAGTATGGGCCACATTTATTTAATATGTTTTTAAATTGTTTTTTAAATTTTATATTGTATCTGTTTTATCTTTGGCTGTTCACCGCCCTGAGTCCTTCGGGAGTAGGGCGGTATATAAATCTAAATAAACTCAAACTTAAACTCAAACTTAAAAATGACAATTAACAATTTTAGTGACTTCTACTAAAAAAAATAAAGCATATAGATTTATATACTGCTTGACACTGCTTTACAGCCCTCTTTAAGCAGTTTACAGAGTCAAGATATTGCTCCCAACAATCTGGATCTTCATTTTACCGACCTCAGAAGGATGGAAGACTGAGTCCGCTTTGAGCGAGTCAGAATCAAACTACTGACAGTCGGCAGAATTAGCCTGCAATACTGCATTCTAACCACTGTGCCACGGTTCATTAGGCAATATGCGATAAAGATTCTTTTCTAGTTGTGCCATCTCATGCTTTAAAAGCCTTAAGGCAAATACAAATCCAGATCTAGTCAAGCTGTACCAGAATACAGAGTATTCTGCCAAAATGTAGCCAATGCACTTGTCAGCATGACTGCCATTTCTCTACCACATCAAGAAGAAAGCTCTCACACATAGCTCAGGGATCAATATAATGGCTATTGATTTCATGGGAACTCCACTATAAATCAACCAGCTTCTTGTCTCAGTATCAAATCAAATAGCCCAGGTAGCCTAGGGCAGGGGTCTCCAACCTTGGCACCTTAAGACTTGTGGACTTCAACTCCCAGAGTTCCTCAGCCAGCAAGTCTTAAAGTTGCCAAGGTTGGAGTCCCCTGGCCTAGGATTTCCCAATCTTCCCATGCTGGCTGAAGAACTCTGGGAGTTGAAGTCCATGCATCTTAAAATTACCATGGCCTTGATTGGGAAACCATGGCCTTGACTATGAACCAGCAACTAAACAGGTAGACTGAACTTCCCACTTTTCACTGTGGGAGTCCAGGATTTGCCTACTTGCCGGACAGATTGCATGGGAATCTAAACAAATGTAATACGTTGAACATTCAGTCTGAGCTTTATATTTCCTCAAAACTAGAAGACACTTATATTCATATCCACTGTTAGTCCTGGAAAGTCACTAGGTAACTTTGGGCAAGCTATTCTCTCATAGTCCAATCTACCCCAAAGTGTTGCTGATGTGAAGAAAACTAAAAGGAGGAAAAATCAATTTGCCCCAACTTTTTTTTTTTTTTGTCCAGGAAGGAATACAAAACCTGTTTTTTTCATTTAGATCCTGGCACTGAGCAATTTTTGAATCTGTTTGAAAGCAGGTGCATGCCTGGTAAACTATTGTGCAACAGGGAAGTTAGCATTCATGTTGAAAGTGTATTATGCTATGCTTTACATGCAGTGGTGGGTTTCAAAATATTTTACTACCAGTTTTGTGGGTGTGGCTTGGTGGGCGTGGCATGTCTTGGTGGGCGTGGCTTGGTGAGTGTGGCAGGGGAAGGATACTGTAAAATCTCCATTTCCACCCCACTTCAGGGGAAGGATACTGCAAAATCCCCATTTCCTCCCGATCAGCTGGGACTCGGGAGGCAGAGAATAGATGGGAGCATGGCCAGTCAGAATTTTTACTACCGGTTCTCCAAACTATTCAAAATTTCTGCTACTGGTTCTCCAGAACTGGTCAGAACCTGCTGAAGCCCATCTCTGTCTACATGATAGAAGTACACAGCAATATGTACAAGACATTTCTATTACAATAAGCCTGTCTAATTTACAAAAACAGAATCAAAGTTTCATTTTTTTTTCTCATTGCAAACACAATATCCGGAGGCAATTTTGAACTAGAGAGCAAAACTCAATATAATCTCTTATTTGGATAAAAGAAACATTTTAACCATCACAACAACAAAGTGTTGCATATATCTCCAATCATAAATAAAAAGAACCCCAAATCTGCATCAGCGTTGATAATCTGTTGAGATAACTAATATTTCTGCTACATTGTTGTGAAGATTATTAATACAATATTGATGCATTATTCATCCTTGGCATTCATATGCACTCTAGCATGCTAATGCTAAATGTTGATGTAATGTCTGGCCACCCTGTTTATTCTGACAAAGTGGGCATCTGATAGGATCCAGGAAGTTGCCAATAGTGAATAACAGAAGTTCAGTGTACTTTGTGATAGGACTTGAACATTTTGGCAAAGCCCCTCCCTCTAGAACAGAATCTCCCCTAGAGATTCACTTTGCCCCTATCCTGGCCTTGTTGAAACAAGTCCTTCAAATCTAGCTTTTCTCCCAGCTCTTTGATAGGTTGAATGGTGGGCTCTTTGTAGGTATAGTTGTGGTTGTGAAGATGTGACTGATACCACCCACTCAGACGGCTGATTGGTCAAAATTCAGGGGGAAAAAAACCCAACCCAATCACAGTCCACAAAACAACTTGATTGTTGACAGAATCAGAAGAGTCAAACTGAGAGCAGCCATATTTTGTTTCATACTCAGAACAAGGCCAGACCTCTTAAACAATGTGATTTGATTCAGATCAGAATTCTCAAACTAATTATTTCAAAGTTAAAACAGGTTGTGTCTTTCTACTTTTTCAAGACTTTTACAGAACATTGCTGAGCATAATTTAAATGATATGACTTGCAGGTAGAGGCCCACATGCAGAGTTCTTCCCAGTCAATTTATCGGCTACCTATAAGGCAGAGCAGTTCAGTGGTTATAGTACCTAGATGTTCCATGATGGTCATCCAGAACTCTGAAATATCATGTCCATCATGCTGAGTACCACATGGCTATCACTTTTTCACTATGTTCACATGGAATTTCAATCTAATGTTGCCACTGATGTATTTATCTGAAGTTTAATCTTCATCAGAAGTATGAATATATAACACAGCAATTTAGCCAGGCAGAAAATAAGGATATTTTGAAAGGAGTAGCAAAATTTCTTGGCAGGTCCAACCCATTTACCACTGTGATATTTAACTTTGCCCTAACAAGCATTTATTCTTAAAAGCAGGTCTCGGTTCATGAAAGCACATCCATAGAAGCACGTTGCCCTTTTCGACGGGATGCATTTCAAGCAAGATCCATAGGTTATTACCAGACTGCTATAGTCAGATAAGGCAAAATTATATATTACCTTTTATAAGGGCAATTTTACATGGTAAATATGTAGCCTGCAGCTTTGCTGGGGGAAAAAAGTGCAAGCCATAGAAATGTAATTGTCCGTATTGGGAAGTATGCAATAAGCAAAATGTAGGTTAAATATTGATTCGAACATGGACGTGAGTTGATAATTACAGTCTAACCCCATTGAACTTAGAGGGACATTCTCCTGTGTGTAAATGTATGTGTATGTGAGAGAGACAGGGAGATAGGGAGAAGATTTCTGTATTGTGCAAATGACAGAATTATTTCTGCAAGGCAAGGATGCTTTCAGAAAATGGGTATATATTGTACGAAAGTACACAGATCAGGAGGGATGCGGTAGCTCAGTGGCTAAGACGCTGAGCTTGTCGATCGAAAAGTCGGCAGTTCAGCAGTTCGAATCCCTAGTGCCACGTAATGGAGTGAGCTCCTGTTACTTGTCCCAGCCGACCTAGAAGTTCAAAAGCACGTAAAAAATGCAAGTAGAGAAAATAGGGACCACCTTTGGTGGGAAGGTAACAGCATTCCGTGCGTCTTTGGCATTTAGTTATGCTGGGCACATGACCACGGAGACGTCTTCGGACAGTGCTGGCTCTTCGGCTTTGAAACGGAGATGAGCACCGCCCCTTAGAGTCAGGAACAACTAGCACATATGTGCGAGGGCAACCTTTACCTTTACCTTTTACACAGATCACCCAAGTTGTTTCTGTGCCCTAATTTATTCATTAGCAGAATTTAACAGTATGTTTTCGTCAGCAAAACAACAACAACAAAAACAAAAAACAAATAGGATGGTGATTTTTTTTCTTCTCCCGCCCTTGCATCCAATAGCCGCTTCAGAGCCTCAACCCCAAACCCTGGTAGTTGGTTTTCAAAATTCAAAAGAGTTATAAAGTGGGGAAAGAATGATTTTTTCTGTGGAGCAAGCATATTTCTCTTTACACAATGCTGGATTCTGTTAAGTGTGATCTCTGATGTAAGTGCACACAGATCAAATGTAGTTCATGAACCCCACATAGACTGTTTGCCTTTGGTATAGAGAATGTTAGGCAAAGATGGTCTAACAGCGTAACTGAGTGGGAAGGGACTTTGGAGGTCTTCTAGTCCAACCCTCTGCTCAAGCAGGAACCACTTCAGACAAATGGTTGTTCAATCTCTTCTTAAAAATCTCCAGTGCTGGAGAGCACCCACAATTTCTGGAAGCCAGTAACATGGTACAAGTAGCTTCCTACATTCAGTGAAATGTTTCCAGTGTGCTTGAATGTAAAATAACCGCCACAAATCTCCTTTAATACTTTTTGATGGACTATCACAAAATTAAAACAAAAACAAAAACAAAACACAAACATCTTTAATCTTCTCTTCCAGCCACACTACCCCCTTCCAATTCTCATCGCATAAAGCCAATTGGAGGGAAGACCTTGCACAATGAATAAGAGAATAGGGAATAGGGACAGAAAATATAGAGTTGTATTGCTGCACTGCAAGATGTTGTAGCATGTGTTGCTTAAAGTCAGCTGGAAAATAAATGAATTGAGTTGTGTGTATGTGTGTGTGTTTTACTGACCATAACTTTAATGGTGGTGTGCCAAATGAGTAAGGGTTCTTATTCCACTGGAAAGCCTCCTGGAATTTATTTCCAAGTCTCCAAATAGGCAAGTGTGCATATTGACTCATTGTTTGCCTTATTTCCTGTTTTAATTGAGTGTCAAAGGTTATACATTGCTATTAGAGTAAGACATGAGTGGCAGCAGAGGTCAGGGACTCTCTGGCATTCGATTAGAGCCATAAAAACCAAATAGTATGATAATTTCACCTGCTCTAACCCCAATTTTTCCAAGATGGTCTAGACATTGACCTTATTGTTTGACTGCCATTGACTCTGTAAACTGCAGCCACCCAAACGCTGCTTACTAAACAGAAATGTGCCCTCTGCGACCATGATGGGAAATAAAACAATAAAATACAAATAGCGATTCAAAGGAGAGACTAATCCAGGTGACAGAAAATGATGAAATAATGTCTCTGTTGTCGATTGGTCTGACTGGTTTACCACAGAAGCAATTTCTTTTATCTATCTCAATTGCCTGTGTTTATCCCCCACCCCTCCCTGCCCCATCATCTGCCTCTCTCTCTCTTTCTCTCTCTGTCAATCGAGGCAGATGCGATAAATTTAGCAGGTCTCGAAGCTGGTTTATTTCTGTCCTCAACTTTTGTGTTGCAAAAGAGAAGATTTTGCTAGACGCTCAATAACAATTGAAAGGAAAAAGACCCTCTTTTCCAACGAGCCCCTACTGAGATGCAAATAATGTTCTAGCAAAGTTGTAATAAATGTCCTTCTAAAAGAGGGAAATTCCTCTGTACTAACGAAAATCTGATTTTTTTTTTCACTCCCTTCAATCCTAAGCATGTTTTTCCCAGAAATAAATATTACTTGTGGAACAAGACTTATTTCCTATGAAGTGAATTTAGGACTGCAGACACCCTCCTGGTATTTTTATAGAACTAGAGGTAAATTACTTTTTAAACCCATTCAAATTTTTGAGTCCATCAAATTTTCAGGCAAAGAAATTGGATGTAATATTTTTTCTGAACTCTCCATGAAGGCTAAAACATTCGAAGAATGGTTGCAGGAATGGATATGTCTAAACTAGTGAAAAGAAAGACTAGGGGTCACATGATAGCAATGTTCCAAATATTTGAGGGACTGACACAAAGAAGAGGGGAGTCAAAAGACTGGACAGTCACATTTAGAATGGTATAGGGTCTCCTGCTTGAGCAGCAGGCTGGACTGGAAGATCTCTAAGGTCCCTTCCAACTCTGTTATTCTGCTCTGTTATGAATAGGACAAATTCTCTAATCCTCTCAAGGAAAGGACTCTTATTTGTTCCCTATGACTATCATTAAGTGCTGTACCTTATGATTCTTGACAAATGTATCTTTTCTCTTATGTACACTGAGAGCATATGCACCAGGATAAATTCCTTGTGTGTCCAATCACACTTGGCCAATAAAGAATTCTATTCTATTCTATTCTATTCTATTCTATTCTATTCTATTCTATTCTATTCTATTCTATTCTATTCTATTCTATTCTATTCTATTCTATCCTATCCTATCCTATCCTATTCCATTCCATTCCATTCCATTCCATTCCATTCTATTATATTCTAGCAGTAATTATTATTAAAGGAAAGGCATCCAATTCATGCATACTCCTTGGCGCCTTATTAAAAGTAAACTAATTCCAAACAACAACAATAACAAAGAAAAATAGAAGATTGTTCTAGAGTCTAATAACTATGCTTGCATCTTCCATTTTCTTGAAATTGTTCATGGCAATATCACTTTAGCTCAGGGGTATCCAAATTTGGCAAGTTTAAGACCTCTGGGGAATTCTGGGAGTTGAAGTCCACAAGTCCTAAACTTGCCAAGCTTGGACACCCCTGCTTTAGCTAGATAATGAATTTAGCTGAAAATCGTGACTTGTCCAAATGCATTTATGAAGATAATTCGCCCTAATCTAACTTCAACTCTTTTTGCACTACAAGGAGATGCCAACTGCAGAGCTGAGTACGTTTCCAATTCATTTATTTATCAAATTATTTATTCAGATTTACAAGTAGAAGCAGAGGGAAGGCAAGGGAAAATAAAAGCAAAAATGTTGTAAAATTGCTTACAAACTTCAAAATAACAGTGATATAAATCTACATATTAGGGTATCTTTTATTTAAGTCAAGTTTGGTCAATATTAAATCAATATTAAAGTTGGGCTATTATGCATTAAGAACTGTAACCAGTATGACTCAAATTAAAATTATAAATTGAAATTTTAAAAATTTGAATAATTTAAAATTTTAAATAATTTCTGTCTAATTTAAGAAATTTTTAGCAAAGTCAATCATAAAGAAATTAAATATTAAAATCTTATATTAGGAAAAAATCAAACTTTGGATGTAGAACAAAACTATAAGGTTATACTCAAACATGATTTCCCCATTGAATTACATTCTGTATCAGACTTGAATTTGCCTGCCGTGATAAATAGCTTTGCGGTGCAGCCCATCAAAACAGGTCGAGCGTTCTCCCGAGTAATCTGGCAGCTCTCCTTTGCGCTTGTCTTTTCTCTGCCCTGTGTGCTCTCGGATACAACATGGAAGGCAGCTCCTCCTCTTCACTGACCTGCAAACTGTCCCCAGCTGAAGTCCTCCATAAATCTCTTTCGGCCAGCAGTTCAGAGTCATTAATTAACCCAGTTTCTGATATGCCAGGAATGAGCTCATCCTCTCTCAAGCTGGCCTGCGAGGAACAATCAATGGAGTCATTCAAGGGAGACATCACTACTCTTGACTTTGACTCTGACTATGGATCCCAGATTGGCTGAAGAACCTTCTGTAATGCTTTGACTCTTGGACTTACTTTGGCTACTTTTCTGCCTGCCGCTTTTGATTTTGAAACTTTGGGAATTTAGACTTCTGGGACTTCTTTCCTGCTTGTTTGTGGATATGTTTGTGTTTATGCTTTCCCTGCCATTTGGGCATTTGTTTTAAAAGAATATTGGTGAAACTAGCAACTGCCTCTTGCCTGTGTTGGGTCTGGGCCAGGAGAAAATGGTTGGCCACTGAAATTTGTTATTGTGACTTGTGACTAAGTAAAGATTCACATGGTCATAACTCCTCTGGTTTCCAGCATATCCAAATAATCTAGATCAATGTTTTTCAAACTTGGCAACTTTAAGATATGTGGACTTCAACTCCCAGAATTTCTTGGTCATCAATTCTGGGAATTAAAATCCATAACCTTTTAACATTTTACGTTGCCACGGAGACCACTAGTCTTACTTAAGAATCTTAAGTAAGATTCTTTTGGCCCATAATTCCAAATGTTTCCTTAGCTGAATAGTGGCTTGGAAAAAGAAGTAATGAAATACATTTGTAAGCTAACTCACAGGGTTCAATTTATTCAACACTAAATCCTACTTAGGACAATAGATAGCATAGGAATCTAAATTTAGGCACCCATTTTATTCTCTCTAATCTGGGAGTAAGCACCATTGAATTCGATAGACGTTTAAAAGATCACCCTGCTAAGATGATTTTGAGAAATGAAAGGAGGATAAAGAACTTAAAAGGCCCTCATAATCTATTTTTACTGAACTGCAATATAATAATAAGTATATAAAGTTTCGCAAGTGCGTATTTGACATGTTGGTATTTAATTTGCGGTATTGATATCTTCATGACAGTATTGTTAGAGATGTACCCTAAGAGCACAGTTTTATGAGGGTGTTCAGAAATAAATCTGACTATTTTTAAAGGCTTTATATTAAGCTAAATTTGTATAGGATTGCAGCCTCGATTGCATACGCTTTGTATAAGGTACAGTGGAATATTAATAGCAGTGTGTGTGTGTGAGGAGAGAGATGAACAGAAGGGGGAAAGAAAGATTTTGCACTTGAATATGAAAAAAAGGGGGGGGGGGGAAATCTATAAGAAACAAAAAAAAGAACAACATCTGTAAGGGGTGCTATTGCTACAGTGGTCAGTAAAGTGGTTCATCCTCTTTCATCTCCTCTGATATTAGTATCCATGGAAACCTCTTCTAATGGTCTCTACATCAGTCTGGGAAAGCAGGTAGGGCCCTCTGAAAAGTGACTGCATTAAAGGAATTCAATCCTCTGCAAAGAAGGTCAGCTCTTGAAAGCCTCCAAGAGCTTTGCCATGTAAGAAAGCTGGAGAGCTATAAATCCTTAGAGTCTTCGCTAAGGAGTTTAAGCTTCTGAACATCACATCAGCATGCTGTAATACGGGGAGCAGAATACTGAGGGAAAAGACATCTTGAATCTAAAGATGAATTATGAGTAGGAGACAGTGGTCACGTTCAAATTTTTTCCCTACCGGTTCTGTGGGCGTGGCTTGGTGATTGGGTCCTGTGATTGAGTGGGCGTGTCCAACTCAATGTTACTCACGGCCACACCCACTCAGTCACATGCCTCGCCCACCAAGCCTCCCACACAGAACCCGGTAAGAAAAAATGTATGTATGAGCACCAGAAGGGCTCAGCCTCATAGTGAATGCTGCGGCAGAAAGAAGCCAAACTTTTCTCCCTCCATTCACAGCAGAGCTGCTGCTACCTTTATGGTCCCCCCTGGCCCCCTCTCTCCCGGCGACTACCTTAAAGAGACAGGCTGCAGCAGCTGTGCTGTGAATGGAGGGAGAAAAGTTCAGATTCTCTCTGCTGCAGCATTTAACGTTGAATGGGTCGAGCGGCCGGAAGGGGCGAGTGAGCAGCCGAAAGGGGTGAGCGGCGAGCAGGCAGGCATGGACAGGGCCAACCACGGGTGGTTTTTACCGGTTCAGCGAACTGATTCAAATTATCCCTACTGGTTTGCCCAAACCAGTTTGAACCAATCGAATTTCACCCCTGGTAAGAGAGGACAGAGAAAGGTGGATATAATGTAGATTCGAAGGAAAAGTGGGAAGATCAGATAGGTTTCTGCAGGAGATGAATTTGCAGGAATTAAAAACTCAGGTCAAACCTTTGAAATAATGTCATTGTTACTGGGTGCCTGTCTTCCAAGAAATGTAAATTGTTGGGGCAATCAACTCTGACTTTTTCCCCCCTTCACTTTGGTATGCAAAATCATGAGTATTTTGCTACAATAGACAGAGGCAAGTAGTCAATAGCAAGACTGCCGTGGTGGCACAGTGGTTAGAATGCAGTATTACAGGCTAACTCTGCCGACTGCCAGCAGTTTGATTCTCACCGGCTTAAGGTTGACTCAGCCTTCCATCCTTCCAAAGTCGGTAAAGTGAGGACCCAGATTGTTGGAAACAATATGCTGACTCTGTAAGCCACTTAGAGAGGGCTGTAAAGGATTATGAAGTGGTGTATAGATCTAATTGCTATTGCTATTAGGTGCTGAAGAGGACCAGGGCTTAGGACGTAGGCTATTAGAGCAAACATGGCCATACTTATGGGCCTAATTGCCACATGGGTTGTCATAAATTTTTCAAGATCATTGCTGAGAATGAGAACTTCAGGGTCATGCACTGGGTCTCACTTCTCTGTTGGCAGTACAGGTAGTCCTCGACGTAGAACAGTTCATTAAGTGACCATTCGAAGTTACAACGGCACTGATAAAAGTGACTTACGACCATTTTTCACACTTATGACCATTGCAGCATCCCAGTGATTTACATTTGGCTTCTTGACCACTGACTCACATTTATAATGGCTGCAATGTCCCGGGGTCATGTGATCACCTTTTGTGACCTTCTGACAAGCAAAGTCAATAGGGAAAAGTCAAAAGTCAAAAGTGAAACCAGATTCACTTAACAACCGCATTACTAATTTAACAACTGCAGTGATTCACTTAACAAATGTGGCAAGAAAAGTCGTAGAATGGAGCAAAACTCATTTAACAACATAAATTTAGGCCTCAATTGCACTCGTAAATTGAGGACTACCTGTATTAAGTGGATACTCTGGATTTTCTTCTTTTTTCTTCTGGATTTTTTCCTGTTCAGCAACTTTTCACTGTTCTATTTCTCATAATATAAATATGGAGGATCTATATTTCTTATCCTTCACTTTTCCCCCCAACTATCTTATGCAAACATTGTATGGCATTGTTTTCCTTATGCTACATCCCTTCTACCCCTTCTGTTTGAGATATTTGTGGGGTGCCAATCCAAATAATCTAAGCAATATGGCAAGGTTTCATTTATTTCTATACAACTCAACAACCACAGCTGAAATTTGTGTTCTATGAATGTGAGAAGAAAAAGCAGCTTTGTTGAACTGAACTCAACCATCACCAATATTTAACGCTTTTGTGTTTGTGTCGGCCTTCATAACCTCCATGGCATCAGAAATTAACTTCTCCCAAAGAAATGCACGAGGACCTTCTAATGTTTTAATGACATGTAGGGTGTGTGTACAATAGCTATTATTGTCCTGTTAGTGTCATTAATATCAGACAGTGCAAAGACTGCATTGGCATATCTTTGCTCAATAATGAAGCTCCTGTCAAAACATGATCTTCTAATTAGCATCATGCAGCCAAATGTTTGTGTTCTCATTTATAAGTGCATGGAAAAGGAATGGATTTTAAAATAAGCCACCTCTGCAATATTCCCCTTTTCCTTTTTATAACTTCCTGCATCTAAACCAGCAGAGTCAAGGTGAAGTTAACATGTTTTGGCGAGGAAGAGAAAATGGTTCAACTGGAAATCTAACTTGTGGTGCCTTCTGCTAATAAGCATTTCATTGGGTCCATTATAATACATTAACCTTGTATCAGAAGTGTTATAAGCAGAGTTGGTGTGAAGAAACCAAACAGTAACTTAAATGATTAAATGTGTGAATGCTGAGATAGGGAGTTCTATAAACAAGCAGAACTAGTGAGGAGCAATTTGTTGAACCAATTGCCTTGTTCAACAAATACTGTAGGTCCTTTTGCAATAGTTTTATACAATGAAATTAGGTCTGTGGGGTCCTTGGTGCTCTCTTGGTGATTTTTTGGCAGACATTTCATTACCAAACTAGGTAACATTATCAATGCTGGAAGGGAGTGAGGATTGCTTTTATTTTTATACACTAATGAAAAAAAAGAGAGCAAACCCCACTCCCTTCTAGCATTGATGATATTGCCTAGTTTGGTAATAAAACATCTGCAAGAAAATCACCAAGCCCAGAGAGCACCAAGGACCCCACTATTCAACCCTGAGATACAAATATTCTTTTCTCTCAAAATTAGGTCTTTTCTTGATGTTAGAAAATCAGATAAACTTTTATTACTTATGCATTTTAATATTCTGTGTAAGTTTCAACATAGTTATTGCAAAATATTATTTATAATTCCCCTTTGTTCTTTTTACCTTCCAGGATTTTATTTATTTTTTGTTCTATTTGGCCCAGCCTCAAAATTCTGGTTGAAGTGTCCAGTTTGGAGCTCTTATGGTTTAAAGCAGGGAAGGATAACCTGTGCTTTTCCAGATGTTGATGAATCACAACTTTGGATAACCCTGACCCAGTAGTCTAATGGTGAACAACATGAAGGACAGTGGTAAAAGTTTTCAGGTCACAATTAGCCTATCCTAGATTTAAAAACAGGTAAAGGTTTCCCTTGTCCAGTCATGTCCAATTCTAGGGGGAGGTTCCCATCTCCGTGTCCAACTGAGGGAGCCAATGTTGTCTGAAGATGCTTCTACGGTCATGTGGACGGTAGAAATTACTACCTCACCTGGAATGGTGGGCTTTGTGTACATCATATCAAATAAAGTTTTTAATAAACAAAACAAAACAAAACAAAAAAAGGTTTCATGAAGGGTCCTGAAGACATCCTGAAACTGACAATTGTTTGTTTGTTTACAAGAACTTTGGCCAAATGGCTGTTTTTTTTCCTCAGGATACTTTGCTCAGGGGTTTGTAATTGGTCAATCTGAACATATGCCTACTGTGTGCAGTGTGCCAGAGACTAAACCTGTTGTGTTTAGTAACTAAGAAGGAGGTATGGTGTGGTCCTAATAAACTGTCTACCTTTTGGATGGGGTACTTTTAAACGATGCAGAGCTTTACCCGGATGAATTTGAGAAGAGAATCACAGATCGTTCCGATCCTTAATTACCGCACAAGTTGACTTGCATTGTTTGCATTTAGCATGTGTATTTGTTAATAATTTCCATTTAAAAGGGGGAAAATCTGACTTGGGTATATGGCATTAAACAGATTTGAACACATAAAGCATCTTTTTTTATGGGGCTATTTAGAGCCATCAGTAAAATGATCTGCACGTGACACATTTATTTCTTTATAGGGGACAAGGGACTTTTCTGGATTTCCATTTAGAAAATGGAAAATATGTATTTTTAACAACAGATTTTTTTTAATTGAAGGGATGGGAATTGCTTCTTCCAAAGCCTCATATAAACAACCAATGTTTCATTCCTTCGACAACATTACAACCTTCATAGTGTGTCCTTGGTGGGGATTTTTGTTCTCTTTTTCTTTGTAGTTGTAATAGCTCTATGCTGCCCAGAACCTCTTCTAGTATGCATTTCCCCTTCATGTTTACTATTGGATACGTCCTGCAGTTTCCATCTTTGATCCTGTCAGGCACTTACTGATGGAAAGAAGCAAAGCTTTGGTGATGAAAGGATGCATTTTCCCTTTATTTTTGGCTGGCCAAATGCCAAATGGCTGGTGAAGTGATGTCACCAAGGAAATGGAAGGGAACACACACACACACAGAGACTAAAATGGAACTCCATTAAAAAAAAAAACATGCACAGTCTGAAGATCATTCTGTCTGATTGATATATTAGTCTAGGACAGGGGTGTCAAATTCAATTTCATTGAGGGCCGCATCAGGGCTGTAGTTGACCTCGGGGGGCTGGGAAGGCATGGCCGACTGGGTGGGTATGGCCAACTGGGTGGGCGCTGCCAGCTTAACACCACTCCCCAAACTGCTGGCATGTTTCCTCTTCGCACTGGGTAGACTGGGACGAAGCTATGCTGGCCTGATGTTTCCTCTTCACATTGGGTAGAACAGGCTGAAGCGACGGGGTCCATCCCCTTACATTTTCCAGGATGGCCCCATGGGTCAGATCCGACCACATTGTGGGCTGGATTTGGCTCACGGGCCTTGAGTTTGACACCCCTAGTCTAGGAATTGAGGATTTTGCTTCTCAAAATTGTGGGACAAATGCTGTTCTCTCTATTCCCAGTCTCTGTTGCCCATCTGATTGGCAAAAGTTACAGTCAGTCTTAACCCTGGACCAATCAGGACCAGGTTGCATTTCAATGGGGCAAGTAATAACAACAGCCCCAGAAAATTGTTAGAGCTAGGTACAACATTGATTTAATGAAGTTTCAACCGAATTGCTTGGTTGAAGCAGATTCATGCTTAAATCAAAGCAGCAGACAGCTTGCAAGCATCCCATTGAACCAAGTGGATCCCTCCAAATGCTTTGTAGATTTGATTCTGGGGTTGTTACCGGAAATATAGAGTGGTCAGTTTCAGTGCCCTAGATGGAGAATGGTGAAGAGTGGGGTGAAATCATATTGGGGGGTTTCTCCGATTTTGGCATGAGAAATCAACCAGTCAGTTTAAGATCTCATTAAAAGTTTTATATCAACAGTTGGTGAGGTAAGAGTGACACCAATTTAGGACTTCATTCACTTTTTTCCTGCTCTCCATCCCTAAGCGGTAAATTTCCTTTCTTATGTTAATGAGATGTTACAATAGCCGGTTATACAACTGCCACTCTTGAATTCACCTCAGCTTTCAGAACTGAGAAAATGGACTCCAGACAGTGATTGCTTTTAACTTTATGTGGACTGGGAGGGGGTTTAATTCTCTTGACAATGATCAAATGGATGCCTGCCTAACACTCATAGGCATTGGCCCAAAGTTTTACTGCTTTAAAAATAGGAATGAGGGCAGCACAGCTATGGTTTCCTCTTTCTACCACAGACTCTTTCTCTGTAGCTGACCTGCTTTTCCAGCCTGTCTCCTGTTGCACTTGCTTGCTTCTGCTGCCTCTGCTAACAAACACCCAAAAATTGCCAACAAGTTTTGTTGAAAGTTTTGCTAGAATCTGAATGGGGAAGAACAATTTCAGGCTTAATCCTGGGGTGGGTAAACAAGCTCTCTGATCAGGAATATTCCCATCGGTGGCTCTGGATATAGTTGCCTTGCCCTGTGCAGATCTGGTTTGGGCTAGAAGCTCAGGTCTTTTGTTTTGAAGACCATTTTTTGATATGTGGTTGTGGTGGTTTTAATCTTCGTATGCCACCCAAGATCACTGCTGTGAGACGGGCAGAATTATCAATTGTGAATAAATTGATATGAATAAATAAGTAGTTCATAAACTGGGTTTTTTTAAAAAAATTTAGACTCACAGCTCCTGTTTGAAGAGCAAGTAGTAGTGAGGGTTATGAAGAGCTTTGTACAATTATATCTATTGCACAAGTAATGATCTTTTCCAGGTTTAGAGACACTACCCTGATTCAGTGGTGGAATTCAAATTTTTTTTACTACCGGTTCTGTGGGCGTGGCTTGGTGGGCATGGCAGGGGAACGATACTGCAAAATCTCCATTCCCACTCTACTCCAGAGGAAGGATACTGCAAAATCCCCATTCCCTCCCCACTCCTGGGAGAAGGATATTGCAAAATCTCCATTCCTACCCCACTCTGGGGCCAGCCAGAAGTGGTATTTGCTGGTTCTCCGAACTACTCAAAATTTCCGCTGCCGGTTCTCCAGAACCTGTCAGAACTTGCTGAATAACACCCCTGCCCTGATTCTTCAGTACTCTACAAAACTAGTCCCCTAAAGAAGCAAATGAAAAAGTAGATTATTATTTTTTTTTTTAAAGGGAGATTTTTTTGAAAGTTTGTATTTTTAATTTAGAAAAGAACATTTTTTGCCAGAGAGAGTGAGGGAGAGAGAGAGAGAGAGAGAGAGAGAGGGAAGGAAGGAAGAAGCAAACCCCATGAAAATATTAAGATGAGTTGAATGCCAGAAAATGAAGCAGTTTATGAGATCTTTCCCCATATAGAAAAAAAAAATCTTTGGAGACCGACTTTAAAAGCAGCTCATATTAAATTAGGTTGTCCTTAAATCTTGAAGTTCAACCTCAGATCAAATAATGTGCTCATCTCCAATTCAAATCTAATCTGTGCTGATCTGTCCAGGCCCTCAGCATTTTGAATGCTTATAATAGACCTCCTGCAGAAAACGGGCTGAAAAATTGGATTCCTCTACTCACTCCAGTGACTTCGCAAAACCACCAGCCTTTCGTGGCCTTCTCCCAAATATGCCTCCAAAGAATTTTAAAATGTGCAGCTCAAAAGACCTCAACTCAACTCTATTAGACAATCTGGTTAAGTAGCAATGTCATTGTTTTATGAAGGTGACAGAGTTGTCACCTTCCGGTGTTTTATGAATATCAGAGTTGGAGGGACCTTGGAGATCTTCTAGTCCAACCCCCTGGTTAGTCAGGAAATGCTACACTGCTTCAGACAAATGGTTATCCAACATCTTCTTTAAAAACTTCCAGTGTTGGAGCATTCACAACTTCTGGAGGCAAGTTGTTCCACTGATTAATTGTTCTAACTGTCAGGAAATTTCTCCTTAGTTCTAAGTTGCTTCTCTCCTTGATTAGTTTCTACCCATTGCTTCTTGTCCTACCCTCAGGTGCTTTGGAGAATAGCTTGACTCCCTCTTCTTTATGGCAGCCCCTGAGATATTGGAACAATGCTACCATGTCATCCCTAGTTCTTCTTTTCATAAGACTAGACATATCCAGTTCCTGCAACTGTTCTTCATATGTTTTAGCCTCCAGT
This sequence comes from Pituophis catenifer annectens, assembly GCF_029215685.1. Taxonomy (NCBI): domain Eukaryota; kingdom Metazoa; phylum Chordata; class Lepidosauria; order Squamata; family Colubridae; genus Pituophis; species Pituophis catenifer. The sequence continues at coordinate 214,849,602 of NW_027256882.1, forward strand.
CCCCTAATCATCTTTGTTGCACTTCTCTGCACTCTTTCTAGAGTCTCAGCATCTTTTTTACATCATGGCGACCAAAACTGGATGCAGTATTCCAAGTGTTGCCTTACCAAGGATTTATAAAGTGGTATTAACACATCATGTGATCTAGATTGTATCCCTCTGTTTATGCAGCCTAGAACTGTGTTGGTTTTTTTTGCAGCTGCAGCAGACTGCTGGCTCATATTTAAGTGATTGTCCACTAGGACTCCAAGATCCCTCTCACAGTTACTACTATTGAGTAAGGTACCACATATACGGTATCTGTGCATTTTGTTTTTCTTGCCTAAATGTAGAACCTTACTTTTTTCACCATTGAATTTCATTTTGTTAGATAGTGCCCAATGTTCAAGTTTGTCAAGATCCTTCTGTACCTTAAGCCTATCTTCCAGAGTGTTCGCTATTCCTGCTATATTGGTGTCAAGAGCCTTGATAGTACAGTGGTTTAGTGCACCCTGTTATTAACACAGCTGCCTGCAATTTCTGCTGGTTCGAATCTCTCCAAGGCTCAAGGTTGACTCAGCCTTCCATCCTTTCTAAGGTAGGTGAAATGAGGACCCAGTTTGTGGGGGCAATAAGCTGACTTTGTATAAAATATACAAAAGAATGAAGGCTATTGCTTAACGCATTGTAAGCCGCCCTGAGTCTCCGGAGAAGGGCGGTATATAAATCAAATAAAAAAAAAAACTGCAAATTTGATGAGTCAGGCATCTATCCCATATCTCTGCATGTTTTTCTTACTCTTCTACAATTCATCTGAAAAACCTGTGGAATTATAAACTGAATGCTGAAATGCTGCATCACAACTGTCTGTAGTGATTTCTTTCAGTAATGCTTTTTTTAAGAACCTTGTGTTGACATGAGCTTGAAACAATGTAGTTTCAGAGGAGTGATTTAGTGCGATAATTCCACCTTTGTTATCCTTCGTTCCATCTGCTGTTGGCATCCATGCTCTCCATCTTAGTAGCCGAAAGAATCACTAGCAGCCACTAATTCAAGGTATCATTGCATTCGGATATAGAAATATAAATTTAACAACAATACTAAAGAAAATTCTGAAGGATTTGGAGATTTGTTGAAAATCTTCGCTAGATATCAAAAGTGAAAAAGTTTGTCAGGTCCTCCCTTATGGAGAAATGGTGAAGATGATGGAATTTACAGAGATGGTTTAATTAACTTCTTGGTTAGAGAAAAGATAGTATTTATATTTAGGGTGATTGGAAACTCCTTTATAGACTTTTTGCATGAAACAGAAAAAAATGCAATTTTGATGATTAGGAAAAAAAAAACAACAGAAAAAAGTGGGCTTTTTACTGTAATCACAGAGCAATAGATAATGCAGTAAGTAGATCTGTATTTGCTGCAAAAGAAATTGGAAGATTCCTCTTTCTATTTCCTTTTATTCATTTTTGTTTTTTCTTTTCTTTATTCCGCATTAGTTTGTGTTAATTTGTATGTTCTCTTTAAAACTTTTAAACGTCTTTCCTAGATGCTAGGTTGAGCTATGTGATGCAAGCCTACAATAGTCACTTGTGCTGACTGACACTGATTGGAATGAAAATCATTTAGGAATACATTATTAGTCAATTATTAATTGCATCATTTATAACTTGAACTAGAACACTCAATAACCAGGTTCAAATTACCATGTGGTCATATGGATGATGATGAACCAGCAGTGTTGTTATATTGAAAAAATGCTCAATTGTCGAAAGTCAGATATCCTAGTTTTTCTGATGGAGGAAAGATGGGACAGAAATCAATAAATAAAGCAAGCCTACAGCCTTCCCTTTTTTAGATTGTACACCTAAGGTTCTCCTTAATTTATTGGTAATCTCTGGATCACCTAATACATTTCAATCACATATGAAATTTTTTTTATTACTACTGTAAATTTTAGCCAGATTCATAAAATGGCAAATAGCTAGATGCAAATGCAGCTTTTTTACCACATGGGGAAAGTTCATCTTGGCCATCGCCTAATGATTATCACTGGGTATCTATTGAATTCTATATGCAACTGAATGCAAATCTCAGATTTGTTGCTGGGTTGTTGGTGTCATCTTCTCTCCTCCATATTATTCTTGAATGTCCTCCCTCCTGCTCCCCCACAACTATTTTCCTCACTTATTTAGTAGAGGATACAATTATCTCTACTTGCTGCTATTTTTAATCTAGCTCATTGGCTTCCTGCCTTCTAGAACTTCTTGTCCCCTTTCACACAAACTGCAAGAAATTCAGGATTCATGACACAGAGAAGGTCCATGTTCTTTCTTGCATTAGTGGAAGTCCACTTCTCTCTTAGAAATTCAACAACGCTTCTCTCTCCTCCTCCTCTCTCCCTCCCTCCTTCCCATCAACCACTGGAATGGGGGTAGCCATTTCTGTATGATGGGCAAAACTGAGCTGATGAAACAGATATTGGTCTTCTGCCCACAGTTCTGCAGAAAGAATGGAGGCTAATATAGAGGCAAAATGAAACCACTATCAGTCTCTTGTATAAAGCCCACACTGGAGTTAACCTTCACCAATGGGAGAATATTGGGCCTTTTTTAAATAGTAATGAGTCTGTCTAAGAATAAATACATTAGTAGAATTTATGCTGAAAGGAATTAATGTTTGCCATTGTGCGTATCTTCAACCAGAGAACTTTAGTCATTGTGAGATCAGTATACTACCCTAATACACATCTTGCAATTATCGCTTTTTTAGTAGGTATATACATTTTATATTCCTAAAATCCATAATAAGCAAAGCAGCTTTCCTCATAAACATTGTGATTTTTAAAAGTAATTGGGTCCATTAGGGGTATTTTTCTCTGTTTGCTGTAATGAAACAAACCATGAGCTACCATGGTGATTACTATTCACTTATTTGTAATTTGCAAGCATTTTAAAAAGTCCCTTCATGGAAAGCCTTCTACCCTTTCTTCCATGCCCCCAAAAGAAATAGTTAAAAATTCAATGAATAGCACTTTCTATCAGTTCTTTTCAACTCACAGATGCTAAGTTTGATTTTATTTCTAACACTGAGATTGAAATTCTATTTTAATATGCAGAACTACAGTCTAGGGAGTCATAAAATACAGAGTATTTTCATTAGATGATAGCCCTGCTCTTCTTGTTAACAAGAACGCTGATTCATCAAACAGCAGTGATCACGACACTAAGACCTGAAATGAAAACAGACCTTTGGGGAAAGGATTGGCGGTGGGAGAAACTGATGCTGCTTGTAAGTGGGATGGGAAGATTTTTAGACTCTGACATTACCTACAATGGAAAAACGGTTGGTGAATATGATGGACTTTGCAGAGATGGTTAAATTGATTTCCTTAATTAGGGAAAAGGCAGTATCAACATTTATTGCTGACTGGAAAACCCTTATAGGCTTTTTGCGTGAAACAGGAAAAAAAATTCTTACGACGTACAGTTTTAATGATTAGAAAAAATTGATAATAGAAAAAAAGAGAGTTTGTTTTTCCAACCATAGACCAAGAGATAGTTTTCTATTGGTAATCATATTTGCTGTAAAGGAAATTGAAAACAATTTTAATATGATGTGTGTGTGTGCATGCGTGTGAGTGTGTGTGAAGGGATGGGGGAGATTTTTCCTTGATCTATATATTTTTTAAGTGAGTTGACCTAATTCATATATACTGCACTAGTAAATGGACCACAGTGTAGTCATTTTTATTTTATTTTTGTTTGGATTCTAGCCTTTTCTGAATGGTGTTACAGAGTTTTCAGTTCAAAACCAGATCAATAAAAAGGAGAAAAAATGAAATTGCATTTTATGGAAAATTGTATATAAAAATAAAATAAATATATATATATGAAAAGTAATTGGATTTATAATTAAAAATATGCAAAACTGAAATAGATTGGAAGTAATATTCAATCTTAGCTATTATATATATATATTATGGTTATGCAAATCAGGCAAGATCCAAATGAATTTTCAGTTCAATTTGATTTGATTCAAATAATTGAGTTGGTTTGATTCAGATTTATGGTCTGAATGATTAAATTAAATATATCTTTCTGAAGACTTCATTTTATGCATAAGAAAGTGCATATATGAAAATATGTGAAGGTCCATTTAATTTTCAAAACAATTTGAAGTCATGTTTTATCATAGAGTAAATATGAAGCTGAGTTTTAAAACACAAGAAAAAAACCGTACCCACAATCCTCAACACTTTTTTTGCATGGTCTTTCAGTTCAATCAATGCCTGTATTTCAGTTCTAGCCTATATATTATTGATTATGTATGGGCTTTATCCAACATACTATTGTGTTTCTCCAAAAAGACAGCTGGGTCTTATTTTCATTTGATCCCTGAAAAAATGTCTAGGCCTTCTTTTTGGAGGGTTCTAATTATTGATTCATCTCGTGGCAGTGGCACCGACAGCGCCACCCAGCAGAAGCCCGCTGCTGGCCCACTTCTTCTGCGGCCATTTGCCGTCACTCGCACGCATCACCCCGACCTCCGTTTCACCTTCAGATGCCTGCTGGAAGGCACCTGCAGCCAATAACAGAGCTCCAGATCGATCTGGAGCTCTATTGTCAGCTCCAGATAACAGATGCCAGTAGGCATCTGAAGGCAAAACGGAAGCCAGGGCAATGCGTGTAAGTGGCGGCATGTGGCCGCAGAAGAAGGCGAGGCAGATGTCAGGGTGTGTGAGGCCTGGTAAGTAGATCAGCTCCACCCTCCCAGCCCCACCTTAGCTTATTTTTTACCTGTGTGCGTCGCCCCAGCCCCTGAAACCCTGGGGTGGGCAGGGTCTTAATTAGGACTAATTTTGTAGGTGGAGCTTAATTTGATCACATACACTCAAAAACACGATAGGGCTTCTTTTCAAGGTGGGTTATCTTTTTGGAGAAACACGGTAATTGGTATATTGAAATTGGATGTGGGGCCAATGTATATGCTGTTCAAAACATAACACACATACCCTTACGTACAATATAATAATTACAGTATGTATAATGGACACATGTTGAATTCAGAATTAGAACTGTTGACAATTTGTGTTCCTTTCTACCGGTTCTATCCTATTTCCTAGATATACAGGTTTTGTGAAAATGTCTAGAGTTGAGCTTCTAAAAGTCATATGTCCAGAAAAGGAACAAGCAATTTGAGGTTGCACAGAGATCTAAAACTACTACTTTCATGAACTCTTGCTACTTACAGAGTAGTAATGGCAGATGATTGAAATTGAAATCCAAGAGTTCTGGATGATAACAAGATTGTTAACTTCTCTAAAAGATGAAGGAAAAGATATGAGTGGGAAGGGCTATCAGGATACTAAATAATTGGCCCTCATCTCTCCAACAGTTACCAATGAAATTGCTCATCTTAATACTGCAAGTAATTCTGAACTATTAGCCAGTGGCAGCACCAAGGTGACAATGGGTGATCTCAAAAAGCTAAAAAAGTTAGATCTAGTTATCTAGATCCAAAAAATTCCTGGTGTACAGGTTAAACTGGAAAGTAAGTAAGGTAAGTAAGTAAGTAAGTAAGTAAGTAAGTAAGTAAGTAAGTAAGTAAATAAATGGTGCAACGGTAGACCACATATGTATTGTTGCCAAAAACAAAGCAAAACGTGGATATTACCACAAAGTCACCAGGAGTTGAAGGAGTCACTCAACTTGAAGGAGACTTTTCCATTACCATTGCTGTCATTTCCCATAGAAGAACAAGTTTAAGTAATTAATATTTGTATCATTAAATTCCTAGATGAAAACAACAGCCATACAGGGCACAACTAATTGATCTACCTCAATATAGTGTCTATCCAGTGGTGGGTTGCCCCCTGTTCACACCGGTTCTATAGAACCGGTAGTAAAACCGGCGGGAGGCTCCGTCCACCGACCCCGACGTCATCAAAATGCTTCTGCGCATGCGCAGAAGAGTGCATGCGTGAGCGAAGCAAGCATGCGTGCGCAGCCCCGTTGCAAACCAGTAGTAAAGGTAAGTAGAACCCACCCCTGAGTCTATCAATAATTTTCTAGATGTTTCAAGGGAGTAAACAATGAGGGGTTGATAATTGTATCTATCCTCAGTTGAGAGATTCAGTATACAATAATTAGAAGCATAAGTAGAGGTGCCTTTTAAATCTCCTCCCAATTGTTTGTCTGCTTGTGCACGGTTGAGAGAATCCCGAAATTTCCAGACCATCTGGTTCTTTTCTGTAGCATCAAGATATCAATGTTATAAGCTGGTACAAACCATTGTGTTTTGTTATTTAGACTCACTCCATAGTCAGGTAGATTCTCGCTGACTGAAAGATGGCCTGTTTGAAGGTAAAAGGCACTATAGAAAATTTATATAGAACAGTGTGGAAATTGCTATATTGAATCTTAACTAGAATTTTGACTGAATGCTCAGGTTCTAGAAAGACACTTTGATGTCCTCTCCTACTAAATTTTGATGGATGAGTTGATCGAGATTTGAGGAAAAAAGATAACGTCAACCAAGAAAGACTTAAAATTATGCTATACCTTCTGAATTGTGATTGGTCAATTATATCTTCTGCAGGAAATATCAGAAGGGCTATGCTGCAATATTTGTGCATTGCATCAGACTAAACATTGTCTTGACTCTAATTGTGGCCAATGCATAGAGACAATCCTTATGAACTCCAAATTTAACCCTTACTAGATAAAGTCTCTGGCAAATATAATTTTAGATCCCATCAAATTTTCATAGTTAATTGAAATGTTTTGCTAGTCATTATTGCCGTGGTAGCGCAGTGGATAGAATGAAGTATTGCAGGCTACTTCTGCTGACTGCCGCTGACTGTAGTTTGGCAGTTTGATTCTCACCAGCTCATGGTTGACTTAGCTTTCCATCTTTCTGAGGTTGGTAAAATGAAGTCCCCGATTACTGGCGGCAATGTGCTGACTCTGTAAAACTGCTTAGAGAGGGCTTAAAGCACTGTGAAGAGGTATATAAGTCTAAGTGCTACTGCAGTTGCTACCGTGTTTCCCCAAAAATAAGACCCTGTCTTATATTTTTTTGAACCCTGAAATAAGCGCTTGGCCTTATTGCCATGCGCTCAAAAGCCTGATTGGGCTTATTATCAGGGAATGTCTTATTTTGGGGAAAACAGGGTATTAAATGAAATACATCTGAATAGATTCATTTTCATGGTCTGAATATAATTCAAAGCTAATACTAAACTATAGTCCAACCCAGGGTAAACCCAACCTATGTTGTTATTTTGAGAAATAACCAGAAAAAATATAGAAAATCACCAAGATTACGTCCAACAAGGAAGTAATGTCTAAAACATAAAGACTAAAAAGGAAGTCCAGTGGGATAGTTCAATTAGACGAGGCCTATGAAGGAGTCCATATCAAACTACAATCCTTTCTGAGTGCTTCATAAAACTTCAGAAAGGCTATGTGATTCCATTTTTTGAAATAAAATGCCAGAATGAGTAGAAGGAGAAAGAAGACTAATTGTTGGTCTACTAGCAAGTACAGAAAATATTTAACCCAGTTAGCTTCTAGCACTTCCCTAGACACCATATCTCCAAAGTGTGTGTGTGTGTGTGTGTGTGTGTGTGCCAAGTTCTTCCCTGTGATGGGCAGCTGGAACATATCTTTGTAGACATATTTATGATACATTTGCCATTTCCTATGGGGTGAAGCAGGGTTGTGTGCTAGACTGAGTCCTATTTAGTTTGTTTTTTGCTTATATGTTGTATTGTGCTCTTCAGGGTCCGAAAGGGTACCTTCAGATTAGAATGCAAAGATTGCATTCACTTGAATGCAAAGATATTGTGCCTCCATACAGTCATTCAACTGTCTCTTTGCTGATGACTGTGCACCTCTGGAATACAAAGAGAGTGATCTACAGTTAATGTTGAACAATTCTCAAAGACCACTCTGCTCTTCATCCCGAACAAGAATGAAGCACTTTACCAGCCCATGGCAAATATCAAGCTTGTAGAATCAAATATCACTATTGATGACACCCAGCTGACAAATGTAAACAGTTTCAAATATGTGGGAAGCATCATCTCGAGCGATGGGTCTTTGGATAAAGAAATTGATTCCAGCAAGGCTAGCCAAGCATTGGAGCAGCTGCATATTAGAGTGCTCAATCAACACAAATGCATCCTAGAATGCATTGATCCATGCAGTTGAAAGTCAACAGAGCTGTGGTTATTGTTGTGACTCCGACTCCCGAGCCTGTCCTAACAGAGGAAGAGGACTCAGAAGGTGATGGGGAGGAACTGATAAGGCCTCCCTCTCCAGGACCCTCCTCTCTGGCAATGCCTCAGGTTCCATCCGAAGGCCAAGAGGAACAGCCTGGGATATGCCAGGAGGAAAGCATATCGGAACAACAACAGATAGGGAGCGAGGATGATGAATCCTCGCTTGATCCCAGGCAGCGTCGGAGGGAGAAGCGTGCACAGCAAAGAAAGAGGCGTGGGAGGGCCAGAGATTGAGCTGAGTCACTGAGCCACACCCCACAAGGAATAAAAGTGGGTGTGATTGCTCTTCAGGCTTTGTGACGGTCAAAGTTAAAAACCTGAGAGTCACATCGCGTTATCTGAAATCTGGCTTGTGCATATTTGGATTGGACCTTGGCTAACTCTTGCTTAGTGAATTATTTTTTGCTACTGAACCAGACTGAGGATAAACTCTCTCTCGCTTACTGTCAGTGAAAACTGACTTGGCAGGCATTTTGCAGTTTACTGCCAAAACTCAAGGTTTTCTGCAAGGATTTCTAGTCTGATTGCTTAATAAAATCTTGGCAGGCATGCCTGGTTGTGTGTTTGCCTGTGTGGGGAAGGGGGACAGAACAGGTTATCCCTTCTCTCCTATATAGATGTAAGTGTTGGACTCTGTACTGAAGATACATCAAATCACTGGAGAAATTTCACATGCACATTCTCTGTCCCATCTTCAGTGTTGATTGGCACAATTGCTGAACAATGGACTTTCAGTGCCCCCATTATATTAGATTCTGTACTTCCAGATTTGGATTGCATAGCCATCTCTGGGTGCACAGATGAGCTGTACAACCACATGTGTTTTTCAGATCCAAAGGACTACCATATAGAATGGACATGCATTTCTTTAATTGCATAAAACTATATAAAGTTTCCCTCAGAATTACAAAAGGCAACAGTGTCTATTTATAGCCTTGAGGAAAAATATAAAATGTTTCCCCTAAACTCACATGTACATATACATCAATGCAGTTTCCCGTTTGTGAGACGAAAAAGAACAACATGTGAGAAAAAGACATATTACTGAACGACTGAATGTACTGAGATAGAAGCAGCATACTGTATAAATGACATATGCTTTCATTCCAGTTCATCATGTTAAGAAGTTTACAATTTTAAGGGCTAAATTTCTTTTTCTTGTTATTCAGAATAGGTGTGTGTGTGTGTTTGTGTGTGTGTGTTTCATATATTTTAGATTAGAAACCTGTGGACAGGAACTGTCTCTTTTTTTATATAAACTAATCTTTTCTGTCATAGAACAGAAGCGTTTTAGGTTTGTTGAAAGAATAATGCTTTAAATAAACACATAAAATACACTTTACTTTTCTTTTTTTTTTAAAAAAAATCACCTAATAAAAGTCAAGCTCTTTCAGGTGGTGGTTCAAAATGCATTGATCCCTAAAGTCGAGATCTTCACCTAAAATGTCAATCAAGTTGCTTAGAGAGATAATAATTTTGAAAATCTTGTGATTTTTCTACTGCTGCTTGGACAGTTTATACATCGCACTGCGATGTGCGATGTCCTGCTTTTTATAAAACCATTCGGCTGAAACCCTGTCAAAATAGATGAAGCCTGCCAGTGGATTTCTCAAATGACCTGCCAATGGAAGTGAAATCTTCAGCAATTGGCCAGTAGAAGAGGGATCCAGATGGCACCCTCGGCTGCTTTTTTATAGAACTCCATGCGTATCCAACAACAACAACAACAACAAAAATTGGCTATTGCCTCTCTATATTGAAAATCTGGAGGCATTTGTTATCAACTGTACCATTGGTACAAGACCCATCAAGTGCTGCTGATTGATTGATTGAATCTCATAATTTGGCCTCAGCACACAGGGCTCTGGGCAGCATAAAACAAGAAATATAGAGGAAAAACATTTTAAAAAAGGCATGCATCATTGTAAAAACTATGATGTGCTGCGGCTTTGCAGTGTTCTGCCCCAGTTACGGAACCCAAGAAATGTAGCACACACAAAACTCCAAACAACTCCGTTTATTACAAACAGTCTTTTTTCAAATGCAGGCTATTACTAAAAATGTCCTTAACAGCCTGCCAGGAATTCCAAAGATTAGATAAAGGCTTACAAGAGTTGGCAATTAGCCAGAAACCAGGTTTGCAAGGAAACTTCATCTCAAAATGCTCAGCGAGCGGCCGGACGAACATGCGTTGTTTCCTGCAACCTTTGCCAGCTTAAGTGTGCAAACTTAAATAGGCTAAGGGAATGGCCAATTAGCCCCAAGCCTTACACTTGAGGAGACCTCCTCCTGAGTAACCACTCCTGCCTTTTGGCAGCCCTGCGTGCTTGTGCATTGAGAAGAGGCTCCTCCACTTCACTCTCTTCACTTGAAGGAGCCTCTGGAGGTTCTGAAGGCCCTGGCTGAATCTCTGCCTCTGGCACCACATCTTCTTCAGCCTCCTCGCTGTCCGACTCGAGTGCTAGCTGCACAGGCTGCTGGTGCGACACCACACTAGCCTCCTCGTCGTCGGGATCAACATCAATCCGCGCAGGCCGCTGGCAGGCCACAACATGTAGCAAGAAGTGGATGGGAAATTGGAAGCGGTATCCTCCATAGTTTTAGATTTCATTTTTTTAAAAAAAAATATATATGGCCTGCTATATTTCATGGTCCTCATGTGTGCAAAGACTGACACAGGGCACGAGAATCTCATTTTCACCTCCCCTCTTCACTCTATTCCAAACTTCATTCTAACACAATAGCAATATCTCCAAAACTGGAGACAAAACTGCTTCTTGCTTTCTGGGTCAATCCTGTCTGATCTTCTCTTCTTAGAGAGGTTTTTTTGTTTTGTTTTTTGGAGACCCAGGACTTACATTAGGCCTTTTGGGAATGTAGAGATTGTTTCCTTCGTTTTTAGCCTATATGGCTTCAGGAATACACTCAAAAGGAAAACTGTGAGGCAATCCTTGCTGAAACTTTTTGAAATAATATCTGGATCTTATTTTCCAGCTCAGCCTTCAGCCTTCTACAAACTGCTTCCTTCCACCCCTTTGGAAGGACCAAAATAAACAATACCAAACAAACAAGCAAAGCTCTCCACCATTATAGGACTATGCAAAAGAAGGAAACTATGCTGTTTTTCATGAGTTGCACCATATAGTTCATAGCATTATATTTCTTGTATACGCAAGAATAACTTGAGTAAAGCAACAAAGAACCGTATTCTTCCTTCCCTCTGTACCAAGAATTATGGAAAGCCACAAAGATGATTTACAAAAGTAAGTATTAAGCAGGAGAAATGGAAAAAAACAACAACATTAAAAGCAAATTCAAAGTTATTCTCCTTTAACTCCCCAAGGCATAAAAGGGAAGAAAAGGAAAGTATAGGCTTTCAAGATTCTGTTACAATATAGGTAGTCCTCAACTTACAATAGTTGATTTACAACAGTTGACCATTCAAAGTTACGACACTGAAAAAAGTGACTTATGACCGTTTTTCATTTACAACCAGTGGTGGGTTGCCCCCTGTTGGCACCGGTTCTATAGAACTGGTAGTAAAACCGGTGGGAGGCTCCGCCCACTGACCCTGATGTCATGAAAACGCTTCTGCGCATGCGCAGAAGAGGGCGCACGTGAGTGAGCGAAGTGAGCGTGCGCGCACGGCCCCATTCTAAACCGGTAGTAAAGGTAAGTAGAACCCACTCCTGCTTACAACCAATGCAGCATCCTCGTGGTGAGTGATCAAAATTCAGATGCTTGACAAGTGACTCACATTTATGACGGTTGCACTGTCCCGGGGTCATGTGATCACCTTTTGTGAAATTCTGACAAGCAAAGTCAATGGGGAAGCCAGATTCACTTAACAATTGTGTTACTGATTTAACAACTGCAGCGATTCATTTAACAACTGTGGCAAGATGGTTCGTCAAATGGGTCAACATTCACTTAGCAAATGTCTCACTTAGCAACAGAATTTTTGGAATTTGTTGTGGTCGTAAGTCAAAGACAACCTGTAAGGTAGAATTCCAGTTATTTTTAAGGAATATGATTCCTGTTCTGGCCTATCTCAGAGGGCTGACGGAAATGGCGAACATTTGTGTGTGTGTGTGTGTGTGTGTGTGTATGTGGTCCAAGTGCTATGTTCAGTCTTGTGTGAGATGGTGAAGTTTGCACTCAAACAGTGGAAGAAACCGAGGAGGGGGGGGATTTGGCAATGTCAGATTTATGCCAATAACTTTCCTAAGCAAAGAAGAGGGCCGAATACGTGTACAGAATAATTGCATGGTTGAACACTAAATTCAACATGTATAAAATTGTTTGAGTAAACAAAAAAAATTTTTTTTCCAGCTTGAGGGAGGCAGGAACACATGTGGCGGATAGTGGATTGAGGCTACACATGCCCAGGCTTCCAATTTCCCTGCAGCAATTTATCAGTGATTATATTTTAATTGATCCCCACAGTATAAGCCAATTTAGGATGATATCAGCTCAGCTACATCATTTGAAAATCCTTTGAAGTGAGGAGAACTTGTTTTTGCATCTTTTCCTTCTCTGTGCATTAGTTAATAGATGGAAACAGAGAACCCGCTCTCTCTTTGCTCTCCCAAATGACAATGAATTCCCTGGATTCTTTCTAATAAATAGTTTCTAAATATAAAGTAGTCAGTAATATTATCCTATTATACGGTCTTTTCAAAACAAACAACACGACTCATTCATAATCATGAACCATTCCATTCCGTACTTTTTATATGCTGTTTACTGGGTTAAGAGGGGGGTGGAGGAGAGGAACTAATTAATAAAGGAGATGTTGTGGCCCACCAGCGGCCAGCAGAGCTGGCAGCAGATTCGGACAGTGAGGAGGTTGGGGAGGAACGTGGACCAGTCCTGGAGTCTGAGGACGGCTTGGATGAGGGCTCTGAATCAGAGGCAGAGAGGGAGCCAAAACCATTTGGTAGTTCTTTGCTGCCTTCGGAGTCTCCGGAGTCTGACATCAGCGAGGCAGAAGAACAGTGTCAACCTGTTCCCAGTGTGCGCGTGCACAGAGCTGCCAGAAGACAGGAACAATTAAGAAAACAGGGTCGATTTGGGAGTAAAGCTTGGAGATGATTGGCTCCTCCCATAAGGCATAAAAGAGAAGCGAATGGGACATGAGCTTTTGCAGGAAGCAATTAGTTCATCTGGTTGGTAAAAGCTCTGGAAAAGTTCTGTTTGACTCTGTGCTAAGTTTGGCCTTGCCCTGCGTGTGGCAATTAGTTCTCTGGCAGCATTCCAAGGGAGATAAGGTGAGTGTTTGTAAACACGCCTCTGATAGACTGTTTGAGAAGGCTTCCGGACTGGGAACGACAATAATTCACAGCCATTTGAATAAAAGAGGTTTGCCGGGACTAAGATTGTGCTGTATATTTTATAAGGAAGCCTAGGTCAGAACAGGAAAATATTTGTAACTCGGGGTTGAAATGAGGGGTCTTTTATGCTCTCTGAGCTTGGTTGTTTTCTTGCTGATGTTTCATGACCCAAACTAAGTGCTAGTCCTGATGCTATTACCTAGTTTGGGTCATGAAACATATGCAAGGAAACAACCAAGCTCAGAGAGCACCAAAGACCCCTCCAGAGAAAGTTATATTAAAAACCAAGTTGTAATAAAACAGTGTTGGAAACCTCAAATATATAAAATAAATAAAAAGTAAGTAAGTAAGTAAGTAAGTAAGTAAGTAAGTAAGTAAGTAAGGTAAGTACCGTAAATATTTTATGTATTGTTTCTGTGATATAATGAGTGGAAGAAGGGCTGATAATCATAAAGCAGCAGCATAAGGATTTTAGAGAAACCTTATGAAGATATAGTTTATTATGGAAAAACCATTGGCAGTATATTGAATGCAGCGTAGTTATTTGGAGATCTCAGTGAAACCCAATTTAATCTCTCTCATTTTTTCCCAATGTAAAATAGGGATCCACAATCAGTAGCCTTAGCCAAACCTGACTTCTTGAAGACTAGTAACTCCACTCCGTACCCCCAATGGTCTATGTCAGGGGTGTCAAACTCAATTTGATTGATGGCCGCATTGGGGTTGTATTTGACCTCGGAGGGTGTAGTTGGGGGCATGGCCAGCTCAACATCACTCATTGAGGCTCCATTTTTGGCAGTGACAGCCTCCTACAGACCTCTGCCAGAGAAAATGTAGCTTGGGTGGGTTACGTGTAGCATCCCCTTTTTGCTGGCAAAGGGCTGCAGGAGGCTATCACGGCCAAAAACGGAGCCTGGGCAGGCCACACATGGCCCTCCAACCTCCGTTTTCACTGGCAGAGGTGCTGCGGCCTGGTCCTTTGCTGTTTCCAGGGCAGCCCCACAGGCCAGATCTAAGCACCCCGTGGGCCACATCCAGCCCGTGGGCCTTGAGTTTGACACCCCTGGTCTATGTAAATACCAAACAAATGGAAAGGTAGAACAGCCAGAAACAGAATCATAGAGCTGGAAGGGACTTCAGCAGTTATGGGACTTAGCTGGTTCGGGCCGGTTTGGGTGAACCAGTGATTAAATTGCTGGTTCCGCCTCCCCTCCCCGCCCCTTCCAGGAGTCCCCACGAGCCCCATTTTTGCTCCCAGGAGGCTTCAGGAAGAGCTCCTAGGCCCAAAATGGGGCGCGGGGGGTGATGCACCCCCATGGCCTGTTTTTGCCCCCAGGTGGCTTCAGTGTGGACTCCTAGGCCCAAAACAGGACATGGGGCAGTGCCCCACCTGGCCCATTTTTGCTCTCAGGAGTCTTCAGAGAGACCTACTAGGCCCAAAACAGGGCACGGAGGGATGTGGCGCACCCCCACCCCCCTGTGAACTGTTTTTGCTTCCAGGAGGCTGCAGGGAGATCTACTAGGCCCAAAACAGAGCATCGGGGGCAGCGTATCCCCCTGCGGCCTGTTTTTGCTCCCAGGGGGATGCAGGAGGCTGAGTGCTGCCTGTCACACACCCCTGACCTCGCCCACTATGGCCACGCCCACCCAGCCAGTCATTAGGGCAGAAAACTGGTTGTTAAATTATTTGAATCCCACCACTGGATTTCACAGGTCTTTTATTCCAACCCTCTGCTCAAGGCAGGAGACCTTATATCATCCCAGACAAATAGTTGTCCAAGCTCTTGTTAAAAACCTCCAGAGTTGGAGCACCTACGACTTCTGGAAGCAAGTCATTCCACTGATTAATTGTTTTCCCTGTCAGGAAATTTCACCTTAGTTCTAGATACTCGATGTTATTCCCTAAAATTAGTAAAGGATTAAGAAAGAATCCTAAGAAAGAATCATGTCCTTGAAGTTTTGACAAATTATGGAGGAAGGTAGTTAATCAAAGATAAAAGAAAATAATTGTTCATTCAACCCTTTATATATAAAAGAGATAAACATAAATTCATCTTCTAATACTACCATATTATAACATTCAGAATCTCCTAGAAACAGGGGTGTCAAACTGGCGGCCCACAGGCTGGATGCGTCACGCCCATCCCAGTTCTGCGAAGGGGAAAAATGTTGCAATATGTCACGTGACGGCAATGTGATGGCATGAGTTTGACACCCGTGTCCTAGAAGTACAGTTAGTCCTCAACTTACAATAGTTCATTGAATGACCATTACAAAAGCACTGAAAAAAGTGACTGATGACTGTTTTTCACACTTATGACCAGGGGTGGGTTCTACTTACCTTTACTACTGGTTCGCAATGGGATTGTGCACGAGCGCTCGCTTTGCTCACGCACGTGCCTTAATTCTGCACATGCACAAAAGCTTCTACGCATGTGCAGATCACCGATGACGACATCTGGGGCAGTGGGTGGGGTCTCCTGCCAATTTTACTACCAGTTCTTGTGAACCGGTTCGAACCGGGGGCAACCCACCACTGGTTATGACCTTGGCAGCATCCCCATGATCATGTGATTAAAATTCAGATGCTTGGCAATTGGTTCGTATTTATGACAGTTGCAGTATCCCGGGGTCATGTGATTCCCCTTTTGCAACTTTCTGAAAAGGAAAGCCAATGGGAAAGTCCGATTCACTTAACAACCAGGTTACTAACTTATCAGCTGCAGTGACTCACTTAACAACCAAGACATGAAAAGTCATAAAATGGAGCAAAACTCACTTAACAACAGAAATTTTGGACTCAATTGTGGTCATAAATCAAGGACTATCTGTAGTCAATCTGATTGAATCAATCAGGAACAATTATTTAAAGAAATCTGAAGAATTCCAGATTTCCTATCCCTAGTATATAGAGAACATTCATTGGCATCAATAGGAATGAGCTAGTCCATTCTTGTACAGCACTGTTTGTATGTTTACAGAAAACTGGAATATAGACCAAAACAAGTGCAACCATCTTACCTTCCTAATACTACTATTACTTACTTAACAATTACAGGAATCATAATAGCAATAAATTATGTAGCGTTTCCATATTAAGAAAGACAAAAAGGCCCACGCTTTAACCTGACCTGCTATTTATTTATTATATTGAAAAACTTTCAAAATAATGCAATACAATTTCAGGAAAGATTTACTAGAATGATAGAGCGGCAGTAAATCATTTTTATAATATCTATATAAACTGAATTGGTATTGGATTTATCCAATGCTAGATTGAAATTGCTACCCCAGTGGAGAACTTTTGACTGCCACTCATGACAACAAATTGACATTACCACTGGTAGTATGTTATTATTACTAGAACTATTCATTATTTTTCTATTTATTGTTAACTGTCCTTGGCATCTATTGAAACAGATAGCTATAAATATCATCTTCATCTTCCTGATCATCGTAGTAAACAGGGAATAATTTTAGTTGTTTGCCACACAGAGTCCGGCCGCATAAAAATTTAATAAATTAGTAGTAGTAATGGTAGTAGGATCATTAAAAGATAATGGAAAAGCTACTCCTACTAGTAATAGTAGTAGTAGTAGCTTTTCCATGATCTTTTAATGATTTTATTTTCTGTTTGCATCCAACTAGTCCCACATTTGTCAAAGTTGATTCCTTAGGCTCATTATTTGTCAAAGCCAATAAGTTGTCTTTTGTTTGTTTGTTTGTTTGTTTGTTGCTCTTTACTTATTAAGGATAATAACTGTAAGTGATGTAAGGTACACCAGAGGAGCTAGAAATAGCGTTTGGGGCGGAGGGTGTTCAATTTCAATCAGAAAACAATGGAGAAGTAGTAATTGCATATTCATAATTAGACAACACTATTAAAAATTCTGGCTGTTGTAAATCATAGTAACAGAAAAGAAAATTTGGTGCTTCTACTAGAGACGCTGCAATGCATTTTAATGATTAGAAAGAATCTCCTGTGAATTACTGAATTTTTTACCAATTAGCTGGCAATAAAACAAAGACAAAAAGTATCAAGGGTAATCTATCACTACATGAATTTTGTTCATTCAGTTGACTAATATAATTCGGTTTGTATTATGTACGATCATACAACACAACCTAATGTGACGGTAAGGGCTCTGTAATGCTGCTCTTGAAAGAAATGGGACAATATTTATATCTCTCTGAAACAATTACAGATGGGGCACAGGGGCTGAACTTTGCTGCAAATTGTGAAATGTATATTAATTAACACCAAGCAATGGACTGTACTTCTCTGGGTGACGTGAAGATTATAAGATATGAAGCACTGAAAGGAAAATGTGAGCAACTCATATTTTATAAACCATGAGCCAGCAAAGGATTCATCACAAATCAGATCCAATCAACTGTGGTTGGCCCTCTTAGAGCAAGACTGTTAGGCTCTTAAGAGATATACTGAAAACAGTTCCCTACTCGCAGTGCCCAATTCAGTTAAATTGTGCCATATTGTTCCTCCATCAAGTGTTAGCAAGTTTAGGCTGTATTTTGTTAGCTTCCTACTATTACCTTTCTGAGCTTTCCTGAAAGTCTTTAACTGAAGAATGGCAGACAAAGATTGTCAAGGTATAAATGTGATGGCTCTTGATAGCCACACAATCAGCCTGAAGAGTCTTGTGTTTGCAAATTTGCCAATAGATCCACTACTGAGCCTATCTAAATGACCACATATACAGCAAAAGTGGTATTCGGCAGGTTTTGACCAGTTCTGGAGAACCGGTAGCGGAATTTTGAGTAGTTCGGAGAACCGGTAAGTACTACCTCTGACTGGCCCCACCCCCATCTATTCTCTGTCTCCTGAGTCCCAGTTGATCGGGAGGAAATGGGGATTTTACAGTATCCTTCCCTTGCCACGCCCAACAAGCCATGCCATGCCCAACAAGCCACGCCCACAGAACTGGTAGTAAACATTTTTGAATCCCACCACTGATATACAGGTAATCCTTGATTTACAACCACAATGGAGCCCAAAATTTCTGTTGCTAAATGAGACAGTTTTTAAATGAGTTTTAGACTTTTCTTGCCTCAGTTGTTAAGGGAATCATTGCTGTTGTTAAGTTAGTAACATGGTTGTTAAGTGAATCTGGTTCCCCTGTTGAACCTGCTTGTCAGAAGGTCGCAAAAGGGATTAAAATAACCCCGGGATACTGCAGCCATCATATAGTAAGTACATGCGTTGTCAAGCTTCTAAATTTTGATCACATGACCATGCGGATGCTGCAATGGTTGTAAGTGTGAAAAAAACAGTCATCAGTCACTTTTTCCAGTGCCGTTGTAACTTTGAACGGTCACTAAATGAATGCTTGTAAGTTGAAGACTACCTGTATTTAATTGGGCATTGGGATCAACATATCGAGCAAGCCTAATTTCAAAAACCTTTCACAATGTACGGACTTCTGGCCAGAGCAATCTGCTACCTGACCCAGGAAATGGAGAAAGAGAGAAGATAAAAGATGTTTAAAAAAACAACAACAGAAAAAGTATTGATGCATTATCGGTTTAAACCCCATGATAACATGTGGCCCTTCTGCAGTTACTTGTTGTTCTCATAGCCTTTTTTTTTTTTTTAGTTATGTTATGAAATGATAAATGATCGGAAGCTAAAAACCATGGCAGTTAATCCTAAATAACTTACTCCCTATTTCTGTGATAGTTTCATAGAAGTCAGAAATAAGTCAGGAATCCTGCTGGGTTTACTAGTACCCAGCACAGCTAGCCAGAGATAAGCATCTTAGGGGGAAGAATGAGATACAAGATCAATAGACTTCTATCTGTTTCTTAATGCTTTTACTTTAAGATTATTTAATTCCATTCCTAGTGTCAAAAAACGCTCCGGATACATACTGAAGTGCTCTCAGGATAAAAGTTCCTACTAACTATTAATGTAATAAGTCTGTGTGACACTGCTGATTCTCAGTTTTTTTTCTCTCCTTTCTTTCAGAACATTTAACAAAGGCAAACAACTTCAGCCATGGCCTTCCAAGATTTGGATACGATATCCTGCTTTCTTTTAATTGATGGCTGACATAGCTACCTTCATTACTGATTAACGGTTTCTGTTTGTAATATAGTAGAGTCCTCTAAGTATAACCATCAGTGGTGAAGGTGCCCCTCCTGAACAGAGACTTCTCTATTGAGAAAGTTGTTGTCTATGAGTCTCATACAATCAAGGCTTCCTAGATAACCCAGCACCAACTAACATGTGAGTAGGCAGGTAAGCAAGGAGGAGAAGAACAGTGGGCCACCATCCAGCCACCTCCTTTAAGCAATCTCAGCTGGACTGACCTCGATGGGTAAGGGAGTTTTGGCATGCCTTCCATGTATCAACATAGCCAGAGGTGGGCTGCTGCCAATTCAGAACAGTTCAGGCGAACCGGTAGTTCCAACCACCAGCTGGGCCTGCCCACCCGCCCAAGTGCTATCCCGTCCTATATATCTCACTTTCTGGCTTTCTCGCCCCGTCCACACAGCCCAGCTGATTTCCATGCCTCGCCTGCTCTACTCACCGCGGCTGCCCGAGAAGGTATGCTGGAAGCAGCGCACATGAAATTGGCGTATGTTTGAAGCAGCACGCAAGTGCAGAAGGCGTGTGCGCGAGTGAAGCTGTGCACATTTTCAGTTCTGCACTAGGCAAACTGATGGTTAAATTATGTGCAGCCCACCTCTGAACAGAGCCATTTATATTAATACTAGCTCTACATATGGTCCTCTGGTCTGAAAATCTTGTCCAGCTTTGTTGTAGAGGTTTGCCAAAGGAACGGGCTATATTTTAGCTGAGGGGCTCCTTGGTGCTCTCTGAGCTTTCTTTCTTTCTTGCAGACATTTCATTACCATAACTGGGTAACATTATCAGTGCTAGTAAGGAGTGTTGTTTGCTGTCAGTTTATATTCTGGTGTCTTGCCTGACTGTGTGGATGGGGGTGGTGGTTAGAGATTCTTTGGTTAGGCTGTTTACTAATTTAGTAAACAGTTTAGTAAACAGTCTTTAGCAGTTTCTTGATTGGGGTATTGCTCTTTTGATTGTTGGTCTGAAGTTAACCTTGGAATTAATCTATGCTGATCTGGGTGCTGATTACTGGTGGAGTCTTTTTTTGTTCTCTTTTGGACTGATTGATTGTCTCTTTTGCATAGTCCCGTGATGGCGAACCTATGGTATTTGCCGCTTCTCCAAAGTGCTCAAAATTTCTGCTACCGGTTCTCCAGAACCTGTCAGAACCTGCTAGATTTCACCCCTGGACCTGGGGTCATGTGATCACCTTTAAGGACTTTCTGATGAGCAGAGCCAATGGGAGAAGTCAGATTCACTTAACCACCATGTTACTAACTTAACGACTGCACTGATTCACTGAACAACTGTGGTTAAAATAAGGTTGTAAAATGGGACAAAACTCACTTAACAAATGTCTCAGTTAGCAGCATAAATTTCGGGCTCAATTATGGTCATAGGTCAAGGACTACCTGTAATTAATTCGACTGTGAGAACTTGCATCCCTCCCCGCCCCCCATCCATCTAAGAATGAGAAAAAATATTTGTCGCCAAACAAGACTTTATACAGTGGAAACAGAAAGGCATCAGAGTAGTACAGGATGAAAAGATTTCTGTGTTTTGAAAAGGTGATGTGAAAAAGAATCAGAGCAACCCCTCCCTCCTGTCTAATTTGGGCCCTTGATCTGTTTTATTAAATTCCGCCTGAGGCCCCCTCTGATAGAGCTGGCATTCATTTGCACCAAAGTAACCAACAATTTTTTTTATTTTTTGTAGAGACCAAAGAGGAAGAAGGAAAAGCCTCTCAACCATCTCTGTTATTACTCAGCACCTGGAGAACTTGAAGAGAGCAAAGCAGGTATCTAAATCAAACACTTAGCTGGAGAGGAGTCATAAAAAGCAAACCGCCACAACAAAGGGATCCAATTACTTTATGTTTGTTTTGTTAAATGGCTTTTTTTTCCCCCTCCCCTGCAAAACTCAGAGGAACGGGGAAAAAGAAAAGCCTATTTTTAACTTGTTTTTCCCCTTTGCTACATTGCTGGGAGCAGACACGACCGTATGACTAACTCTACGCTGCTGCTGATCACTCTGCTAATGCTAATTAACCTCCTGGTACAAATACCAACAACAAAAAACCTGGGCTTGGCTTGATACGATTCTCCCTCCCCTCTCAGGGGAGGGGGACAAAAGGCCCATTTTTTAAAAATCAGACATCATTAGTCTTTTTCCTGCTTAGGCTGAAAAATGCAAACCGCTTCGATGATGAAGGGGACCAATGACTTTCAAGTTACGCGGCTTATCAGGATTTCGGTGAGAAGGCTTATTGTGGTCAAGAGCCCCTTGAAAGAAAGCTGATCAATGCAACAGGAAGACAGAGCACCCTACACCCAGTTTGTTGAAGCGCATTAGTGTGCGCTTTTCCCCCCCTTTTAAGTAGGTCACAAACAAATTACAATGTATTTCCACATGCTTTCCCTGACTTATTGTTTTCTACATCCCTTGAACAAGTCTTTCCCTATTTCCATTTTTCTATGTGGTACATCTCAGGGGTGAAATCCAGCAGGTTCTGACAGGTTCTGGAGAACCGGTAGCGGAAATTTTGAGCATTCGGAGAACTGGCAAGTGCCACCTTTGGCTGGCCCCAGAGTGGGGTGGGAATGTGAATTTTGCAATATCCTTCCCCCAGGAATGGGATGGGAATGGGGATTTTGCAATATCCTTCCCCCAAGAGTGGGGTGGGAATGGAGATTTTGCAGTATCCTTCCCCCAGGAGTGGGCTGGGAATGGAGATTTTGCATTATCCTTCCCCTGCCATGCCCACCAAGCCATGTCCACCAAGCCACACCACACCATGCCCACCAAGCCACACCCACAGAACTGATAGTAAAAAATCTGGATTTCACCACTGGTACATCTTTCCAACATCTGTGGACTTAGCTCCCTCACATATATCCAAGGTCTGAGGTAAGGTAGAGTTAAGATGAAGTCAACAGAAGCTTTCTCAGTGGACATAATGTCCTGAAATAAATGCTAAGAAATAGTTTGAGGGAGACACTGTCAAGCTCTAGTCAGGGATTTTGTTCTGATAGGTCATACCAGTTCATATGGTGTATTTATGCAACCTTTCCAGTAACCACTCCTGATGTCCTACAGAACATACCCTTTTTGCCCGAAAATAAGACCCAACTGGAAAATAAGTCCTACCATGATTTTTCAGGATGGTCGTAATATAAGCCCTACTTCCAAAATAAGCCCCAGTTAAGAGTGTCAGCCAGATGGATGCATTTAGTACCATATTCCCCCAAAATAAGACTTAACCAGAAAATAAGACCTAATGCCTCTTTTGGAGCAAAAATTAATATAAGACCAGGTCTTATTTTCGGGGAAACATGGTAGTGAAACTAAAGATTATGTTTTCATAAATGTTTCTAATAAAAGTGTATTTCAGAATAAATACCAGAATTCACTATCACTTTATTGTTTCTACACTAGTGTATCTACACTAAGAACTTATGCACTAGAGACAAATTCCTTGTGTGTCCAATCATATTTGGCCAATAAAGAATTCTATTCTATTCTATTCTATTCTATTCTATTCTATTCTATTCTATTCTATTCTATTCTATTCTATTCTATTCTATTCCATTCCATTCCATTCCATTCCATTCCATTCCATTCCATTCCATTCCCTGCCACATATATAAATGTTCTTCAGTGGATGAAATAAGATTTTCTTAAGGTGGAAAGTTCTAAAACTGAGCTAAACAGCAAGCAGCCTTGAAACCTTTGGTAATTAACATAAAGATGGGTATCCCAAAGTTGTCTATTTGGGAGGCAAATGACAAAACATGCGTTTAGTCATTGTGGTGCAACTTTACATCTTTCATACTCACATCACAAATCACAATACAAAAGCAAAGGTGTGGAGTTTGCATTGTGGCTTCACAAGGTACATTTTGTCATTTTTTTTCTCTCATTATGGCTAGCTGAGGTTGCCTCTTTCTGTATCAGGGTCTCCCAATTTGGCAACTTTAAGACTGAGGAATTCAGGGAACCCTCAAGTCTTAAAGTCGCCAAGTTTGGAACCCCCTCTTCTATATTAATAGAAAAGAAGTCTCTGAGTGGAACTGGAAACTGGTCAGTCTATCAAGATTTAAAGTGCATAAATGTTTTTTCCCCCTGCCACAGATGAACATAGGGCTTATTATCGGAGGCATCTTACAATGATATGAAAAGGCCTTGCTAATTCTTCTTAAAGGGGATGTCATTGTGGTGCCACCCTTGTCTTATCCTGAATCTGCTTACATGTAATGGTTCCAGTTTTAAAATAATGTTTCTTTCTTCTTCCAACACAGATCTTGCCACAGGATCAATCTACAGCACCTTATCATCCATGTTGGTGAAGATGGGTTTACTACCATTCATCATACACATAGTGTCACAGGTGGAAATGATCACCTCACTATGCTTCACATGCTTCTGGATTGAAAGGGTTAGCCAGCTATAAACAGTTGCCCAAGGAACACCTGAAAGTGTTAACAGCACTTAAGATGATGGAAAAAGCACTTAGGATGATGGAAAAAGCACTTAGGATGTCAACTAAGGTCAACAGGAGACTTTGAAGAATTTGAAAGCAGAGTGGATCTATGGAAAGCTACAAAGAACCAACCCTGGATGGAACCAATGGAAGAGCTGGCACTTGGATCTGATGAAAGCTGGGAAATATGGAAACTGTTGAATAGTTTCCATCCAATAGAATAGTTTCCTTTCCAATAGTTCAGAGACACTCTGAACAAATGGAGGTATCCAGTGGCTTCCGTTCTTTGCGATTGTGGTGACATGCAGACGACACATATGTATCAGGTTGTTCTGTCCCCGTACCACGCACACACACCCACAGACGGCCCGGAGTTAATAAGCCACACGACAAAACTCTTTGATGATAAAGCTGGCAGCAACCCAGTGGCTAGCTGCCAATTCAGACTTTACTCACACAAAACAAAGATTAGACTGCAGCATTCCGATAAAACAGGCAGAGTGTCAATAATACAAGGATTAGTCCAAATGCAGTCCGATAAAGCAGGCAAAGTCCAGTAACGCAGAGATCATGGAGTATTTCCAGTTTTTGCTCGTCACAAACTGAACCGGCCACCACACCCACATTTATACCCTGTGGGGTGTGGTCCAGTGACTCAGCTAATCTCTGGCACGCCTTCCCCTCTGCTGTGCACGCTTCTCCCTGCGCCTCTGTCGAGGTTCCAGCCAGCACTTATCTTCCTCGTCGCTGTCCACCTTTGGCTGCAAGGACATGCTTGGCTCTGAGCCTATCGTTTGGCCTTCGGTGTCCTCCGGAGGCATTGCCAGAGAGGAGGGTCCTGGAGAGGAAGGCCTTGCCAACTCCTCCCCCTCACTCTCAGAGTCTGCATCTGTCGATAGCCCAGGCTCAGGCAACGGAACCACAACACAGGTGGGTTCTACTTACCTTTACTACTGGTTCGCAACGGGGCCGCATGCGCAGAAGCTTCCTGATGATGTCTGGGTCGGTGGGTGGAGCCTCCCGCCGGTTTTACTACCGGTTCTTGTGAACCGGTCTGAACTGGGGGCAACCCACCACTGATATGTATACCTGCTCTTTGTGTCCCGATCAGTGTACACTTGAGGACCTTACGGCAGCACGTCAGAACACAATTAATGTTGTGAGTTTCTGGGCAAGATCTGTTTTATTTGTACATATTTTAATCTTGTATTTTATATTTTAAATTTTATGTCATATAGTATGCCTTATTTTAATTGCGATGCTTCCGACACGAATAAACAAACCATTTATCATCCTATTAAAATGACACTCCTTCCCTTTTGATCACTTGGCCTTTCCTTCCATGGGCTTTTTGGCATTGGTTGAGCAGAAGAAGAAATACTAAAAAAAAAAAAAAAAAAAACCCAAACAAACAAACAAACAAAAACCTAGCATCCAAGAGTAAATAACAACTGGCTTTACAATAAATAAATAGCTGCTCTGCATGTCTCCTTGGAAACAATGCTCCTTAGCACTTGGTGGGGAGAAGGGGATTTATACCTCTTTGAAAACAAATGATATTAAAAGAGAAATATTAAAGAAAGGAGAGATAGAAACGGGTATGAATCTGTGCTGGAACGGGCAGCCGAGGATGGGGAAATCCTTCAGCAGGCACCAGAAATACTATCCTCCACTTTTTCACAGCATGGATTTGAAGTTAATCACCCTTTCTGGTTTAGGAAATCTGGCTGGCTACAATTTGAAATTGACCAGATTTTAGGTTTTTATGATAAAGGAAGGAAGGAAGGAAGGAAGGAAGGAAGGAAGGAAGGAAGGAAGGAAGGGAAAATCCGATACGCTCTCACAGAGAGGGCCTCCTCAGGGTGCTGTTGGCCAAGCAATGTCGGCTGGCGACCCCCAGGGGGAGAGCCTTCTCTGTGGGGGCTCCTGCCCTATGGAATGAGCTGCCCCCGGATATAAGAAGGATCCCCAACCTCCGTGCCTTCCGTCGTGCTCTGAAGACTCTATTGTTCAATCAAGCCGGCCTGACCGAATAAATTAATTTTAATGGGTTTTAATTGGTTTTAAAGGGGTTTTAGCTAATGGGTTTTAATAACGGCCAAATTGCTTTAATTTATTTTAATGGTTTTTAATTTTTGTGATGGGTTTGTTTTAATATGGTTGTACACCGCTCTGAGTCCTTCGGGAGAAGGGCGGTATAGAAATATAATAAAGTCAATCAATCAATCAATCAATCAATCAATCAATCAATCCTTGTGCCCATGGCCTCTGGATAGGGTGGAGGCAGCTGTCTGAAATCAGAGACTACATGGTGAAGAGTCAGCTGGTCCCTATGCCCACCAAATCCTAATAAGGGAATCTGGAATAGAGAAAAGAGGTAGCTTTTTATCCACATAAACACGATACAGAAACAGGACATCAGCTTTTGGGTTAGCATATTTTGTAGAGGTTTATTCAAAGGAAACACAGCGATTTTATCAACTATTCATCAGGATCTTTGGAAACATGGTTTTAGTCCAATGTCTATGGATATTCTCAGTCATCTAGGTCATTGTTGTCCCAAAAGTGCTTTTTTCAAGAGGCAAATGGACTTTCTGGTTTTTCTTTGAAGACATTTCACTTCTCATCCAAGAAACTTCTTCAGCTCCGACTGGATGGTGGGGGATGGAAGGATTTATACTCCTTGCAGATAGTTGGACATTTGGATTCTTATAGCAGGTCAGTAAGGCCACCTGGAGGTTTAGCTCTGTCATCAGGGTCACCTGAGTGGGCAAATTGGTGTGGAGCCCTCTAGGAACTGTTGAAAGGACTGTGTTGTAGACTGAAGATAGATGATGGTTTTAGTCCTCCTTCTGAATTGAATCATTATAGAATAGCATCCCTCGGAATGAACCCACACAGAGCCCTTGAATGCACACACAAAAAGTTGGACGTCATTTGCCTCGTCCCAGCTACACTTCAAGTTAAGGACAGCAACCAGACATGTATTCTTCATGGCTGATGGCATGTGGTGAGAGTGGAAACGAAGATGGGGGAATCCACCATTCCCATTTCGTAAATTGTCCCACTTTACTGAGGCAGAATGGAGGTCAGCAGTCAGGGCGATGCAGAGGATGTCAACATATATTTTTAAAATGTCTCGGGGACGGAAGGAAGTCACTTTAATCAGAGGTGGGTTTCAGCAGGTTCTGACCAGTTCTGGAGAACTGGTAGCAGAAATTTTGAGTAGTTCAGAGAACCGGTAATAAAAATTCTGACAGGCCCCACCCCCTCTATTCTCTGCCTCAGAGTCCCTGCTGATCCAGAGGAAATGGGGGATTTTGCAGTAACCTTCCTGTAGAGTGGTGTGGGAATGGAGATTTTACAGTATCCTTCCCCTGGAGTGGGGTGGGAATGGAGATTTTACAGTACCCTTCCCCTGCCTCGCCCACCAAGCCACGTCATACCCACCAAGCCACACCCACAGAACCGGTAATAAAAAATTTTGAAACCCACCACTGATTTTAATGTAAGGGAAGAAGAACAGCTTTGGTACTTATCCTTGGGTTTTCAAAATATATTTATTCTGCTCAACCCCCTGAGCAGGGGGTTGGGCTAGAAGACCTCCAAGGTCCCTTCCAACTCTGTTATTCTGTTATTCTTGGGTTTTCTCAGGTCCTGCAACACTACTAAGGTACAGCAAACATTGTGAATGAGGGCTACAACTTCTTGAAACAGAACAGTAAGAGAAGATTCTGCAGGTTTTCTCGTGCTCCCAGGAGGAGAGAAAATTAGCTCAACCAAGTACCTTAGTTGCTGTTGTTGGAGCACAGAAAAATAGACACAAATACTTCTTGCCAGTGGGGTAAGGAAAAGGAAGGAGCACAATTGGGACCCTTACTCTCCCCTTCCTTCTTTTCTTAACTAGTAACAAAACCAAAAAGGCAATGTTTTTTTATTATTATTATTTCCTTGCCAAAACGAGAGTGCAAGAGAGACTTGGAAGGAAGAACTGCTGGAGTGGATGCTTGAAATGATTGTCAAAATGGTTGGAATGCTAAAGGCAGAAGATCACACTCAAGATAAATGAAAGTGAATTTCTCCTTAAGGAGTTCGGTGTGTAGTAGCAGCTTTTTCAAGATCTATCAAATGCCTTCCTTCCACATTTGCTTAGCAACCGGATGAAAACAAAGAGAGGTCTCTTCCAGGTTTTTACTCTGCATAGTGTTCAAACTTTTGTTCTTTTTTGAAGGGTCTTCCAAACCGTTTTACTGATCTCCTCTGGGAACTTTATTTCAGATTTCTTTGTTCTGTTCCCAACTCACTGCATTCAGCTCCGTTAAGATGATCACTGTATTCAGGTTAAGAGTATTGTCAGAAACATTCTGATAATATAACATATAGGTAGTCCTTCAATTACAACCATAATAGAACTTGCCCTTCAGGGTTGAAAAATATGTGGATCATGTGACTGACTCAATTTTACAATCTTTTTTTAAACAATTTTTTAATGTTGTAACATACAAAGAAAATATAAAATAATAGGGAAGGGAAAAGGGAAAGGAAGAGTGAGGAAAAGAAGGGGAAAGAGGAAGAAAAGGAACTGACTTCTGACTACATTTGGTGCAGTAGAATAAGGCATTAACATCAAACTTCAACTTTTTACTTTTACATAATAGTTTAAACTTGCCATTTCTATAACAACAAATCTATCTAATCGGTAAAACCCAAAATCAAAGTTTCATTTTTTTCCACCTCAAGCACAAAGCCCAGAAACGGTTTCCAGATAGAAATAAAAGTATTTGGGTTTTTTTTCTTTGATCAAAGCAGTGAATTTAGCCATCTCTGGTAACTCCATCAATTTTTGAAGCCAAATTTTACCCACCTTTTCGAAATGATTGTTAAGCAAATATCTGCAATCATTACGCAAACCAAAAATTGGAAGTAAATGACAAGGTGTATGGAGCGCAGAACGCTGTTACCTTCCCATCTAAGTGATATCGATTTATCTTCTTGCATTTGCATGCTAGATGGACAGGAGCTGGGGCAAGTAGCAGGAGCTCACCCTGTCACATGTTGCTCGGGTCTTGAACCTGGGCTGCCAACGTCAGCATCTTTAATGAGCCTTGATGGTACAGTGGTCTAAGCACCCTGTTATTAACACAGCTGCCTGCAATTACTGCTGGTTCGAATCTCTCCAAGGCTCAAGGTTGACTCAGCCTTCCATCCTTTCTAAGGTAGGTGAAATGAGGACCCAGTTTGTGGGGGCAATAAGCTGACTTTGTATAAAATATACAAAAGTATGAAGGCTATTGCTTAATGCATTGTAAGCCGCCCTGAGTCTCCGGAGAAGGGCGGCATATAAATCAAATTAAAAATAAAAAATAAAAAAAAATGACTGAGCCATTGTGCCTCCGCCCCCAAATACTATAGGAATGAAAAAAACTAATGAATAATGAATGCTACTGTAAAAATTAATTTTCTGAAACTTCGCCTTAAATCAAAAATCATATAGCAATAGTAGTAGCACTTAGACTTATATATCGCTTCACAGTACTTTACAGCCCTCTCTAAGCTGTTTACAGAATCAGCATATGGCCCCCAACAACAATTTGGGTCCTCATTTTACTCACCTCAGAAGGATGGAAGGCTGAGTCAACCTTGAGCTGGTGAGATTCGATCTGCCAAACTGCTGGCAGCTGGCAATCAGCAGAAGTAGCCTGCAGTACTGCACTCTATCCACTGTGCCACCGTGGTGATATATAATGCAGAACAAAATAAAACCATTGTCAAATAATGGAATGTCTCATGTCTAATTATAAAGTATGTCTTCTGAATTCTATGGTAGTTGAAAGATAAATTAGAAATTTTGGGGATAGGCAAAGAAACATACTATACTTGATCTTAGCCAAAACGATGAGAAACAAATTTAGACAAAATCTGAGTATTGCCCATTCAGGTCAGTGTTACCTATATTGATTGGTAACAGGTTTTCAAAGTATCAAGGATTACTCCTTTTAATTGCAAATCCTAAAGATTCTACACAGAAATTTCTACATAGAAAACTTCATTTCTGATTTCTGGTCCCTCTAGGCAGGTGAAAGCATCTGAATTCTCTGTTGTGGTGGTACAATATCAAATTAGGAAGATTCAGTTATGGAGTCCTTCATGCTATCTGAGCTTGGTTGTTTTCTTGCAGACATTTCATGTTATAGGGATGGATCTGACCCAATAACTCGCAAGACAAGTATATATATTTCTCTTAATTCCTTTTATTGCAGGCCTGACTTAATCCTAGGCCTATCCAGTTAATTGCAACTGACCTTTGTTCTTTCCCTTATAGGTATACATCTGGAACTGCTGGATGACCTCGTGGTGGAAGGTCTTATACCCAGGGGGAGGAGTCAGGAGGTAAGGTGTGATTATGGGGATGATGGGATATGTTAACTCTTGCAGGGCTGAAGGGTTGTTGTATGAGAAAGTTAGACATTTAACCTGACATTTCATTACCAAACTAAGTAACATCATCAGTGTTAACGAAGGAGTAGGGTCTGCTCTCATTTTATATACTAGTGATTTGCCCTGTCAGTGTTGAGGTGCGGGGGAGGACTTGATAGTTGTAGGGAGTCTGAGTGGGGAAAAACAGGCTTCAACCTAGAAAGACTGAATGGATTCAGGGCTCCCTGGACCCCAGATTTTTCCACCTTTGGCTGCGAACGGGGTTGCACTATTCCAAACAGAACCAGTGCACAATTTGGACTCACAGCTCCTGTTTCAAGAGCAGGTAGCAGTCATGCGCAAGATGGCTTTTGCACAACTTTGTTTGGTGCACAAATTGCTCTTTGGGAAACTGTGAGTCCAAGTCCTTCCTTCGCCATGAAAATCAGCCGAGTGTCTTTGGGCCAGTCATTCTCTCTTAGCCCAATCCACCTCACAGGTTTGTTGTTGTGGGGAAAATAGGAGGAGGAAGGAGTATTGTGTGTGCGTTCACAGCTTTGAGTTATTTGTAAAATTAATGAAGGTATGATATACAGTAAACCAGTGGTGGGATTCAAATAATGTAACAACTGGTTCTCTGCCCTAATGATTGGCTGGGTGGGTGTGGCCGTTGTGGGCATGGCCATTGTGGGCATGGCCAGGGTGTGTGACAGGCAGCACTCAGCCTCATGCACCCCCTTGGAAGTAAAAATGGGCTGCAGGGGGGATGTGCCGCTCCCACCATGCCCCGTTTTGGGCCTAGGAGGCCTCCCTGCACTTACCTGGGAGACAAAATGAGGTGCGTGGGGACTCCTGGAAGGGCCGGGGTGGGGCCACTCAGCAATTTAACTACCGGTTTGCCCGAACTGGCCCAAGCTGGTTGAATCCCACCACTGCAGTAAACAAACAAACAAACAAAAATGTACTCTATATGGGATTGCTTCTGAAGACCACCCAGAAGCTGCAGTTGGTCCAGAATGCAGTGTTGTAAGCAGATATGGGTCAACCTCAGTAAGACCATATTAAACTCTGCACTGGTTCCCAACACGCTTCTGGATGACATTCAAGATTCTAGTTGCCATTTATGAAGCCCTCGAAACATGGGGCTGAGTTATTCGTAGGGCTGCTTCCCGCTGAGTTGTTTCTACTTATTCCACCAAAACTGAGAGGGAGCCATGTTCCGGGATCCTTCAGTTGAATGATGACATATTATGAGATTTAGGAAGTTTGCCTTTTGTTTCACGGTGCCTACCTTCTGAAACTTTGTACCCCTTTAAATCAGATTGGTCCTGACCCTGATAGCCTTTCATAAAGCATTGAAGAGCTGGATGTGCTTGAGGGCCTGGGTTCGGGAGGTTACTGACCATAGTCACATTCACAAAATGGATGGCTGCATCAATTGTTCGTTTAAATCAATAAAAAAAAAAAAACCCTCAACTGGCTGACTTTCATATATTTTTTCCAAAAATTCCAAGCAGGGATTTTGAAAGAAAAGATACTTATAATACTCATGTTTTTCAGATAGATTATTACGTTTTGGCAATATATTTGATTTAATAATTTAACACATTGTTAGCATAAATTAAATTATTATTACCCTCAGAAACATGGCAGAGAAAACTAATAAGGCAATACACAGAAAAGCTACATTATTCAATAATATATATTGTTCCTTAATGTGCTACAGTATAATGGAATAATAGATTTGGAATATTCTTACCTCCTAACATGGAAGTGTTTTATACAACTGTCATCACAGCTTCCAGTTTTGCTTCTTTGAACTATGACAAATATCTATTTAGGATAGAAGTTGTCAATTTATTGCCAGATTCTGTCTTCAGAACACAACAGACAAGAAATATTTCTCTGCATAAATTAATACTGTGTTCTGTAAACCAAAATAATCTTACTTTAGTAATGCAACCGTCCACACATTTTAGTTAATTACTATATACACAATTTGCTGAGCAAAACCTAATTATGTGAGCTTGGGGAAGAAGAGATGATTTTAACCTCAATGGATCAAATGGCTAATTAAGCTGTTTAAGTTTTATTAATGTTTTAATTCATTTTCTCTTCCTTTTTTCCTAATTAAAAAAAAAAAAAACCTGAATTGCTTATTGAGTTTTCTGATTGTAGAAGAATGCTACAATAGTTGTATATTTTTCTTTCCTAGGAACTGTTTTTTTTTCCTACCTGGCTGGCTAAAGGTTATACTTGAATGGTTGAACCAATCAGAATAGAGCTCGGAGGGACCTTGGAGGCCTTCCAAACCAACTTGCTGGCCTATTCCATTTCAGACAGTCTTTCCTTAAAAACCTCCAGTGATGAAGCACTTACAACTTCTGAAGGCAAGTTGTTCCATTGGTTAATCATCCTCACTTTTACCAGTAGAAAATTTCTCCTTAATTCCAAGTTGCTTCTCTCAGTGATTAGTTTCCATCCATTGTTTCTCTGGTGCTTTGGAAAATAAATTCACCCCCTCCTCTTTGTGGAAGCCTTTTAAATACTGGAATACTGCTATCATGTCCTGCCTAATCCTTTTTCTCTCTAGACTGGCCATACCCAATTCCTGTAACCATTCTTCATATGTTTTCATCTCCTTAATAATCTTAGTTGTTCTTCTTTTCCAAAGTCTCTTTTGTAATGTGGTGACCAAAACTGGATGCAATATTCCAGGTATGGTCTTACTAAGGATTTATAAAGTGGTACTAATACTTCACATGATTTTGATTTTATGCCTCTGTTTATACAACCAAGGATTGCATTAGTTTTTTTCGCTGCTGCCGCAGACTGCTGCCTCATGTTTAAGTGATTGTCCACTAGGACTCCAAGGTGCCTCCCACAGTTACTGTTTTTGAGCTATGTTTTGCCTAATCTGTACTTGTACCTTCTGTTTTTCCTGTCTAGGTGTAAAACCTTGTTTTCTCCACATTAAATTTCATGTAGTTGGATAGGGCCTATTTATTTAAGTCTGTCAAGATCTTTTTGGATTCTGAGCGTGTCTTCTGGGGTGTTGGCTATTCCTGCCAGTTTAATGTCATCTATAAATTTGATGCATTCCCTCTTCTCTTCCCTCATCTAAGTCATTTATGAAGATATTGAAGAGTACTGGGTCTAAGACAGATCCTTGTGTTATCCCACTGCTTACTTCCCTCCTTGTAGATGTAATACCATTAAGGTGAGTACCACCATGAATGAAACAACCATGTAAATATATTTAATCAACTGCATCTTTCCAAGAAAGTCAATATATTAGAAAAAAAATGTGTTACTTTACTATCTACCAGCATATGAGGCTGAGATTTAGTGTAGCCTATATAGAACATGGGGAGTGGGGTGGCAATGACTCTATGGTCAAAGAGGCTGAGCTTGTCAGCTGGACAGTGTGGATTTGATACCTGAGCACCATGAAAAGGGGTTTCAAGTACTTGCCCCAGCTCCTTCCCACCTAGCACTTTGAAAGCATGCAAATGCGAGTAGATAAATAGGTACCACTTCGGTGGGAAGATAACAGGGTTCTATGTCTTTTGGTATATACCATGCTGGCCAGCCACCCACAAAAATTGTCTTTGGACAATGCTAGCTTCCTTGGCCAAGAGACAGAAATGAGCACCGTGCCCTAGAGTCAGACACAACTGACAGAGAAATCTTTACCTTTAAATAGAACATACTATAAAAAGGAATATTTATGCAGTTGTAAATGTACCATAACTAAGTTGGACCCTCGAAGTTTTGATGTAAATACTGGTTGAAATATTTCCCTCTATGATATAAAAATGTTTGTGCAAAATGTTACATAGTTAGATCTTGACCTACTTCAGCTAGCATTTTTGATGCTCATAAACAGGAAGGTATGATAATGCTTTAACTTTTTCAGAGACATTGTATTAATACAGTCCTGCTTTACCAACATGGAAATTATCAGTAAGTAATAAATTCAAATATATAAAAGTAGATTATTCAAGACTGAAGTCATCAGAATTCAATTGCGATATGACTAATAAATGCAAATGGGACTTGTACTGCTTTGGTGTTATCTGTGATTTACTTTCTTTTCTGCCGCAATTGCTAACATTTTACCATATCACTTGAGAAGCTTTGGTAATGCTGAATTTCATTTAAGTGAATTAAATTTATAGAGGACCAGTGTTGGGAATTTTAGGACGAGTCATTTTCACAATTTGTAGGATGCAATTATACAACTGACTATATTTTCAGGTCATGTTACCAGAATCAGAAACATATTCTAAGCCATTTAGTACAATAGGCATTCGTTTGTGTGTCAAGTTTTATTTATTTATTTAATGTTTAACTTTTCTTGGTAGGTTCTGGAAAGAGATTTTCTTGTCCTCTACTTATTACTGTATTTTTCAGAGTATAAGACACTCTGGACTATAAAACGCACCTACCTTTTTTGGTGAGGAAAACAAGAAAAAGAAATCTGCCTCTGCCTCTGCCTCCCAGCAATTTTGCCTCGTTGCAGGAACAGTAAATAGCCTGCTTTATTTTCTTTTCATTTTCAACATAGTTTGATTAGCGCAAGAAAAAGAAATCTGCTCCCAGCAATTTACCTCCAATAGGCAATGGCAATACCTGCAGCCTGAAACAGCTGAGAGTTGGGAGAGTTCGGATCTAAGGACAATCAACTTGTGCTAATTAGGCTGTGCTGAAGCTGTTTCTTCTTGTGGCTTGCTGCAAGGAGGTAAATTAATGGGAGGCAGAGGCCAAAGGGTGGGGGGCAGTGGGTGAGCGGGACTGCATTCGGCGTATAAGACACACCCAAA
This sequence comes from Pituophis catenifer annectens, assembly GCF_029215685.1. NCBI lineage: Eukaryota > Metazoa > Chordata > Lepidosauria > Squamata > Colubridae > Pituophis > Pituophis catenifer. Next base: position 214,885,012 of record NW_027256882.1, read on the forward strand.
TTTTCACCCCCTTTTAGGGGGGAAAAGGTACGTCTTATACTCTGAAAAATACGGTAATTGCAATCCAAGTGCAATCTGTACAGGGAAATTATTATTTTGTCATTCCCAACTGAGGTTTTGGGGCAGATTGGTACGAATGCTAGTCACATTTATCAATATGGTTCATCAGCAAGCTCCCCTTTTCATACCCTTACCTTAGATAGCAAACATTGGGGATGTTTTGAGGTAGGCCCAGTCCTTTTGCCTGTCAACTCTTCAAAGTAGGCCTGATCAAGAAAAAAAGCATGGCAAAGATTCCAGGAATGTTCTTTATCATAATTAGGAAGAATACCAGAAATACCAGAAAGATTACCAGTATCTTCTCTGTCCCATCTTATTTTAAACTAAATCAAGGCAAGGTTACTTTGAATTTTCTTCTCATACTTCCCTCTCTCTCACAACTCAGATATGTTCTAGAATCTCTTATGTTCCCCATTAGTGTCCATACCTTCCCCAAGGTCAACACTATCATCCTTTAATGCCTGGTGTATCCTGATTTCCTTTGCTGTTTAAACGAAGCTTTTCCTGATTTTTGTCCTTCCATGAATTATTTTGTTATTTTATCTGTGCTTTATCTGTGTTGCAATTGGTTTGAACTAGTAAAACCAGGGGTGAAATCCAGCAGGTTCTGACAGGTTCTGGAGAACTGGTAGTAGAAATTTTGAGTAGTTCGGAGAACCGGCAAATACCACCTCTGGCTGGCCCCAGAGTGTGGTGGGAATGGAGATTTTGCAATATCCTTTCCTCGGGAGTGGGGAGGGAATGGGGATTTTGCAATATCCTTCCCCCTGGAGCGGGGTGGGAATGGAGATTTTGCAGTATCCTTCCCCTGCCACGTCCACCAATCCACACCATGCCCACCAAGCCACGCCCACAGAACCGGTAGTAAAAAAAAATTGGATTTCACCCCTGAGTAAAACCCACCATTTTCCCAATGGAATGTACCTCCTCTACATTGTATGCCTGTGATTTCTGGTAATTTAAAAAAGAAATAGGGGAATATGGAAAATATTATTGCCTAAATATGCCATTGGTCCCTGGAAATGTTTTATTTAGAAGCAGATATCATGCAATCATTTTAATCATATACACAGTAATGCATGCATATATGCACCAAAGATATTTATCCACTGAGGCACTTATATTAAGTTAGTTTAGCTTTCTAATGACAGGGCCTTATTGTATAATTAGGCATGATTGAGGATTCTGAAGGTTCATTCCTTCATCTGTAAAAAAAAAAAAAAGGCTCATGTCCTAGAAGATTAGATACTTGAATGGCCTCTACATCCTTAGCACATGTTCTTCTTATATATTAACATATAAGCAATGCATATCAATTTTTGTAGTGACATCATACTCGGGATTTAGAACCTCATAAGAAAATGGTCGTCTGACCTTCATTACGAAGCAACAACCCTAACCCTAATACAGTAGTGAGTTCCACTTACCTTTGCTACCGGTTCAGAACTGTGAGCGCGCGCACACGCTTGCTTTGCTTGTCACGGCGCTTCTGCACATGCACAGAGCATCCGTGATGATGTCCGGGTGGGTGGGCGGAGCCTCCCGCCACCGCCACTACCGGTTCGCTCAAACCGGGGCAAACCGGTAGAAACCCACCACTGCCCTAATAGTATAAATGCATGTCATGTAGACTGTGTTTATTTTGTTATTCCGTTTGTGTGGCCAACCATCTCACAAGAGACCCTGGGAGGTGAATAATCTTAAAATAAATTCCAATCACAAAAAAATAAAACACAGCAGGTGAGGAAGCTACTACAAGTGACCGTAGTACTGTCAGGGGACAGGAATCTGCATGCACTTGGTACCCCAGATCTGGGCACAAACCCAAGTTTTTATGGCTTTATGAATTAGGCCTGAATGTGTCCAGATGACTGTCTAATCTAGTCTAGAGGGAAGATGTCCCATAGAACGAATGTTATGGCAAAAGAGGCACGCTTAAATATTCACCAGCCAATAGGATCTGGAGCATGTCCATCTTGCAAGACCAGATTGGACAGGTAAAAACAGCTGGGGAAATAGATATAATGTATATCAAACACAAGCAATAAATACAATATATAAATATAGATACTTTGGTACTCATTGTTAATTGGTTCTGGGAGACATGATGAATACTAAAAATGATGAATACCAAACAAAAGTTTCCCATAAGGAATAATGTAGTGAGTCACAAGGCAGCCTTGTTCTAGTTGTGGGTTGAGTACCAAACAAACAATGAGTAGCAGCACAAAATTTTCACATCAAAATGGGTTGAGTACAAATTTGATGAGTTTCAAAACAGTTGAGTACCAAGGTACTACTGTGCAATAAAGACTATATACATATGTATATTTGATCAATCAAAGAGAATAGAACTGGCAGGGACCTTGGAGATCCTCTACTCCAACTCCCTGCTCAAGTATTTCAGACAAATGACTGTTAAGTCTTTTCTTTAAAAAGTCCAGTGATGAAGTACCCACAACTTCTAAAGGCAAGCTGTTCCACTGGTTAATTGTTCTCAGTGTTGGGAAATTTCTCCTGAATGCCAGGTTGCTTCTCTCTTTGATTAGTTTCCATCCATTGTTTCTTGTCTTGCCTTCTGGTTCTTTGGAAAATAAGTTGATCCCCTCTTCTTTGTGGCATCCTCTGAAATACTGGAATATTGCATGTCACCCCTAGTCCTTCTTTTCTCTAGACTTGGCCATATCCAATTCCTGCAACTGTTCTTCATATGTTTTTGTCTCCAGACCTTTAATCATCTTAGTCGCTCTTCTCTGCACTTTTTCCAAAGTCTCAACATCTTTTTTGTAATCTTTTTTTAAATAATCTTTACACACACACACAAATTTTACCTTGGGCTCTTTATTCCCAAGATTTAGTGTCCATTGACTCACTGCAGTCAGTAAAATGACCATTCTGATCCTCTCCAATTGTTTTAATAAGTCCTTTGGCTGCACTCTCCACCACTGTATCCCAAACACTGTGGAAAGCCTGATTTTACTTTAGCTACATGTTTCAATGATTCAAACCAAAGTTTGAGGTATTTGTTAACTCAGCTTTCCCATCTATGCAACCTTGTTTTTAAGATATATGAGAGAAATCCATGCTAGCTGGAGATAATGGGAGTTGTAACTTTAGGAAGGTTGAATTGTGGTCCAAGATTGCTCAGACCCAGATGTGGACTTTTGTCACATTTTTTAAAGGATAAAAATCTTTTTTATTTATTTATGCATCAATTTGTAGGCCAACACTTCCAAAAGTTTTAGCTGGTTTACATCCGAAACAATAAAAAAAAAAACCACAATATTTTTTTTATAAAGGTTCAAAGATTTTATACAAACCTGTAAACAATATCTGTTCAGCTGAAAGGCATTTTATTTTAACTTGCATCGGCTAATAGAAAAACTCCGTTTGTAAGCATCAAAGCAATTAGTTAGTGTGGAAATAATCAACTGATAAATTCCCTTATGTGTACCAGCCTCTCAGCTGCAGGAAACTTACATTTCTTTCAGGAAGCTAAAGAATACGATCACCCAGCCAATCATTGCATACCGATACATGGAACTTAGAAATCAATTTCTTACTTGAGTGAAAATCTACTGTGAAATGTTTTTTCCCCTTCATCTACTGATGAGCATGGAGTACTGATCATCAATCAAAGCTATTTAAGCCTGTATTTTAATATTCAGCATGTGGATATATTATTGACTTTAATGGGTTTGTTCTTTGGGGATTGGCAAGTATATCAAATATAAACAAACATATACCCACATTGTGTCCAATGAAACCTACTTATGAGCTAGGAGAGTGATATGCAATGTACACCCTGCCTTTCTGCCCAAGCCTACACACTTCGGTTTGGAAGATAGGTCACTTGAGTTTAACTTACTTTGAAGTAAAATGACCCCCCCAAAAAAAACAACAACAACATCAACAACAGCAGAGCCATTTTAAATGCATGGCCAGATGGCCACTTCAAAGTGCAATCTACCTTACCTTTGAGGCAGGGAAAAGAAAGCTGTTTAATGGCCATGCCCTTTTCTGTTTTAGGAATGAGGCTAGTGGGTGGTAATACATTACAATGTTTATGCAGGAACAGTTAAGGAGAGAGAATGGTGGATACTCCTGTTTCATTTCCCTTCCAATCAAGCCACCAATTGGTCTCGATAAAATGGTGGGAAGGCGGATTCTATGAATAGTGGGATTATCCACCTGTCAATTTGACTGAGTTCTTCCTTTTAACACTTGTCTTAAATAGTATTAAACCTCCGTCCAAACAGTACCCTGATGACAGGGAACAAGGATCTTCAACCTGGTTGTTGTTGTTGTTAGTTGCGAAGTCGTGTCTGACCCATCATGACTCCATGGACAACATTCCTCCAGGCCTTCCTGTCCTCTACTATCCTCTGGAGTCCATTTAAGCTCACGCCGACTGCTTCAGTGATTCCATCCAGCCACCTCATTCTCTGTCATCCCCTTCTTCTTTTGCCTTCAATCTTCCCAGCATTAGGCTCTTCTCCAGTGAGTCCTTCCTTCTCATTAGGTGGCCAAAGTATTTGAGTTTCATCTTCAGGATCTGGCCTTCTAAAGAGCAGTCAGGGTTGATCTTCTCTAGGACTGACTGGTTTGATCGCCTTGCAGTCCAAGGGACTCGCAGGAGTCTTCTCCAACACCATAGTTCAAAGGCTCAATTCTCTGGCGCTCAGCCTTTCTTTGCATACATTGCAATCAACCTGGTAGCTGGACTATTTTGGACTTCCAGTTGGATTTTCAAAAGAGAAATATAACCATGTCCAGGAAGATTTCCATTGTCATCAAAGTAATGACAACATGTACATCAACCAGCCTTAGAATTGATAATGAAGCTATTGAAATTGTGGATACTTTCTGCCTTTTAGGATCAATCATCAATAGTCAAGGAACAGTTAAGAAATATGCTTAGACTAGTACTTGGGTGAACAGCCATGAAGGTCTTGGAAAAAATATTTAGCTTATATGGAGGCAATATCATGAGGGCATGTCATATGAATAAGGTTACTGGTGTATGTTTGTGCTGTGTTTAAGGGGACTTGAGGTTGAATCCTATGATTTTTATCTGCCTAAAGCAAAATAATAAGTATCATCCATCTATTTAGAATAGAATAGAATAGAATAGAATAGAATAGAATAGAATAGAATAGAATAGAATAGAATAGAATTCTTTATTGGCCAAGTGTGATTGGACACACAAGGAATTTGTCTTGGTGCATACGCTCCAAGAAAAGATACATTCATCAAGAATCATAAGGTACAACACTTAATGATAGTCATAGGGAAACAGTCAATATAAATCTTAAGGATACCAGCAACAATGTTACAGTCATACATTTATGCTCCCAAATAAGGTGCACAGCACCCCAAACCAGGCAAGCTCTTTTGGCCTATGAAGAAAAGAAATTTCTCTCTTGCCTAGAGAATAAAAACAATACAGGTAGCCCTTGACTTACAAACATTTGTTTACTTATTTAGTGACTGTTCAAAGTTACAATGGCACTGAAAAAAGTGACTTATGATCTTTTTTCACATTCCCATGGTCATGTGATCAAAATCTAGCCGCTTGGCAACCAATGTGTATTTATGATGCTTGCTATGTCCCGGAATCATGTGATCACCTTTTATGACCTTCTGAAAGCAAAGGCAATGGGAAGCCAGATTCACTTAACAACCACGTTATTAATTTAACACCTTGCGGTGATTCACTTAACAAGTGTGACAAGAAAGATGGTAAAATGGGGAAACTCGCTTAATTGTCTTGCTTAGCAACAGGCATTTTGGGCTTAATTGTGGTCATAAATCAAGAACAACTTGATTTCTGTAATAAACAATTGACAATTTGCTGTATTTTTTTATCACATCCTAACCCTGCTTCCTGAGTCGGCCGTCTCACACTCCCTTCTACTAGACTCAGCCTGGAGCATATAGCCAAGGATTGCAATCTTCATCTATTCATGTATATTCAGATTAATGTCCTATAGCAGGTAGTGTACTGGGAGTTTAATCTCAGGTAAATATGCACAGTCTAAAGAAAATCTGTTTATGCTGTTCCAGACAGCTTCAGTGAACAGGGATTATTGCCAGAAGTGTCTCTTTGATCTCAGTAGATCAGGGAATGCTATTTTGCCAATCGAAAGTTTTATTGTCACAAGCTTCCGATTTCAGAATAAGCCTCATATTATTTTGACACCAAGTTTCACAAAAACAGAGCAGGCCATGTATTCGATACAACATTGTTGAGGGGATAGTTCCTTGCAATTAAAATAGCAAACAGTATTTGTTCAGATTTGGAAATCTGGCATAGGTTAGATCATTACAGGACTAGATATGGCTGCCTTTGCCAAGTTATCAGAAGCTATCAGAAGCTCAGAATGTGTTTTAGATTGACTAGTATTCAAAATGGAGGGTGAAAGGATTGGATTAGAGAAATGAACAAATTGTGAAAAGGACAGCTCTCCACTAGACGTCATTCTATTTATAAAATGGGATTTTTTTTCTCTGAAAAATTGGGCAGCATAATATTGTTAAGTATTAAAGCAATATTGCATAAATCAACAATGGATGCACTTGGTGTTCGGATTTCCAAACTTGCTTCAAACAATTTATTGGGGACAATTTCAACTACAATAACTAAGTGGGATGGAAACATCTGTTCCCATCGTTTACAAAAATAGTACAGTCTGTGTTTAAAGAAAACAACAGAGATAACTCCAATCGAATGTTTAGCATCTCTATATGGATATGACATTTTCAGAATTTATGTCCTCCTCCTAAGGAGTTATTCATAGTCTGCCTTTTTGGCTAGGTGTTAACATCAGCATAGAACTGATCTCCTTTTTGTAAAGCTAATTTATTGTTTTAATGTGGTGGGTGTTGTTGGGGGGGGGAAATGGCAAATAGATAGATGATAGATGATAGATAGATAATAGACAGACAGACAGACAGAAATGGATGGATGGGTGGATAGATAGATAGATAGATAGATAGATAGATAGATAGATAGATATAAATAGATACCAGGAAAGAAGAGAAAGAGAGAGCTGAATGAGAAAATGAGATAATGAAATTATTTATTATTATTACTATTGGTTAATCTTCAATTCGATTCACAATCTAGGACTGGTAAAAACTTAACAGTTCAAGTCCTAACTAAGGACCTAAGAGCTGTTAACATCTGAGTATATAGGCAGTTCCAAGTAAGGTAGTTTTTTGCAAAGTCAGAACATTCAGGTAATAACTTCAGGATTTCCATGTATCTAGGCAGCCTTTGGGGTGCTGCTCCAAGGGCTCCTATCAGTGCTGCCCCACTCGTTTCATACATACAGTACACATCAGTGTGGTTTATGGAGAGTTTTATTGGTATCCCCCAGCAGTTCTCTTCACCTGGCTTTAGAACCCTTCCAAATGAAGCCAGCCACAAGCAAACTCAGATTAATCCCCCAGGCAATGGCCAATTAGTCCATAAAACAAATAGCAAGCTGTTCAAACAAGTAAGTCCAATAAACTAACATAAAGCCCCTAGGCAAAAACTGAAAGTCCATCCACATTAGCTCACTGGTTATAGAAGTTCAGAGTCTCAAAATTCAAGCAGGAAACACGAACAAACACACGGCCACGACCCACACACGATGTTCCCAGCAATGCCTCTCTCTGCCTGCCATGTTAAATACCTTCCCAATGCAGCCCATCAAGAGAAACAGGGCCTTCTCCTGAGCAATCTGACAGACTTCCGTTTCTCTGCCCTGCGTGCGTTGAGATCAACCATGGAAGGCAGCTCCTCCTCGTCCTCTTCACTGGCCTGCAAGCTATCCCAAGTCAAAGCCTATAATTTTCTTTCTGTTGGCCATTTAGGGTCAGTAATCCGTTCCTGATGTGCCAGGAATGAGCTCATTCTCCCTTGAGCCTGCCTCCAAGGAAGAGTCGGAGGAGTTGTCCAAGGGAGACATCACACTATCATTATTCATACATAATGTAGATTTCTTCCTCCGCACTTGCTCAACTTCAACTTGTAAATCACAATATTTCGCTATTTTTTTTAAGCCATTTCTCTTCAGTTCATGCATCACCTGGTATTGCAATCTCAATGAGCCAGACTTTTTAAATAGTGATACCTGGTGTGTTGTGGGCCAGGTGTCTGTCTCTTTCGATCCAAAAGTTCCATAGTATCTTGAGCTGTTCATTTTCAAGAACTTTGTCAACCTGCTGTTTCCAGTGATGATGATGATGATGATCAGTTTACCAGCTCTGTCATGTACACACTTGCACACTTCCCATGGTGCGCCACAAGAGGGCAAGCTAGCTTCGCACCAGAGAGAAAAATGAGTGGCTCTTCCTGCAGTGTCATCCTAGGTCCCCTCCCTTCCTCAGAGCCACCTCGCAAACAGATGCCATAACCAGGAAGGTTCAGAGCCAGCAGGAATTTGACTGCCCGCACAGAGCACCAACTTCCCACAAAAGTGGTCCACATTTATCTACTTGCATAGTAAATGCTTTTAAACTGTAAAGTGGGCAGAAGCTGAGGCAAGTGATGGGATTTCACCTCGCGATACAGTGTAGAACTTGAACTGCAGAAGAGACCATCTCCAGCACCATTAAGCCACTGTGCCTGTATATGAAATTGAGGAGGAAGGAGATTGAACTTCCAGCCATTTTGAAAATAATTTTCAGAAATATACATTTCTTTTCAGAATGCATTTTTCAATGTAGATACCACACCACAAAAAGGAAGGCTGCCCTAGTGAGCACTCCATAGAGACTCCAGAATGGATTTCTTTCACACCTGGAATACTTAAACTAATTCCTCTATTATTTCAATCTTTCATGGATTCACTGAATTTCATAACTTTCCTGATTACATGCATTAGAATCAGAAACTTAATGGGGCAATTCCATACAATAAAATCAGCTGCAAATGTTGACTCATTTAGAAAACTTATATATACTCTAATTTGTGTTGTACTTTAGCAAGTAGTTATGCAAGAAAGATTTGGCTCCATCATCTTATATAGCAACACACACACACACACACACACACACACACACACAAGCTATGAATATGGTAATCTATTTGTTTTGGATGCTAATTTTACAACACAACTATCTGCAGTTGAGTCTTCCATGCCACTCTTAGCACAAAGAGAAATAAGAAAGAAAACAGTGATTGGGAATGAGACGTTATCAAGAAGCTTTTAAATTTAAATCCAGACTTTCCTCATTCAGCAGCTTTTTTTGAAGACCCAATAAATTATCTACAAATAATTTAATTCATAGTTTGATCACATTCACATTGCCAATATAAAATGCCAGTTGCTGGTTGCTAAGCGATTATGAAAGGAATGCTTGATAGGAATAGTGGATATTCACTGCTGTTGTGTTTGGTTGTGCTCCCATTTCTGCTTTTAGAAATGAGAATAATGAAACCAGCCAAACCTCTACTAATGAGTCCATTAAGAACAGTTAGTGATCTCAGAAATATACTTTTGGGGAAGAGGACAAACCAATAATACAAGATTTGACTGCAGTTAGTGTATATTGGGGGCTAAGTCCATTTTCTTGGAAAACTGATGCCATGCCTTAATGACTGGTGCATATGATTGCAGAAGGCACTTGGCAAGCACTAATAACAATGTTAAACTGCTAGTGCATGCTGAGAAATGAATGGATTCCAAGTTATAATGGGATATGTATTAGAAAAAAGTTAATTCCTCACTTCAAGGGAGTAATGAGAAAGTTGGCTTTTTCACTTGTTAAAAGACATCAGGCTAGAGACACATGAAATCTTCTCAGCTCAATTTGGAATATACATACATATTGTACATATATATATACATACATACATACATACATACATACATACATACATACATATATTTGTGTCTGTGTCTAGGTATCTGTGTGTGTCTGTGTGTATCTGCATATGTCTGTATGTGTCTGTGTGTTCATTTTGTTTTACGCAAGTGATTGACAGTAATTATTGCTGGGATATCAAAATGTATTATTTGGTAAATTTCTGCTCTTTTTTTTTTTAATTATAAAGTGCCTGTCATGAATTTAGTAAAGACAAGAATAGAAAGATGTATTATAAATAACATAAGCACAATTAAATCAATAGTATTATAAATAGCAAAAGGTCAAGCTTAATTGAGAAGTTTTCAACATACACATTAACCATAGCAACCTGCAGCACATCTTTCCTGTTTCTCTTAGTTGCATAAACATTCAACACACCCTATTTTGCTTTCATTTGTTTTATTTGATTTATGCTTCTTATCACTTACTCCTTTTACATTGCATACTATAACTTTCCATATGCCATGATGATTACCAAATGGGCCTAAAGTTGTCCTCTGACAGCCATCATTGGCTTTCATCAATTGAGGTTTTCACATAATGGGCTAAAAATAGAACGGACTCTCATGATTTCTTTTTAGAGTAACAAATGCTGTTAAGACAAAAGCTTTTGTGAGCAGCAGTTCACTTGTTCAGATGCATGCAAGAGCTAAACTGCTATAGGATTTAAACCAGGATGAGTTGGGGGAAGGAAAAGGTGGGGATGACAGGATGGTTATGTAGATTGAAGTTACATGTAAGACACAATACAAGTGCTTTCTCAATTAACATTATTATTCTGTATGTGAAACCTATCTGTGATAGTATGAAACCTTGTGATGTATGTGAATTTAGCAATCTCCTTGTCAGTTGTTCTAGGAAATAGATCGATGGTGTGTTCTAGATGGAAGCTGGAAATTGCTAGAGTATGCCTAGCAATCTGTAGGTTTCTTATAAAATGTGGTATGCATGTATTCATCATGTAGTTTGACTTTGACAATCAAAGTTCTTTCTTTTGATAACAATAGCATTTAGACGTACTGTATGTTCTGCTTCACAGTGCTTTTACAGCCCTCTCTAAGCAGTTTACAGAGTCAGCATATTGCCCACAACAATCTGGGTCCTCATTTTACCCACCTCGGAAGGATGGAAGGCTGAGTCAACCTTGATCCTGGTGAGATTCAATCTGCCAAATTACAGGTAGCCGGCAGTCAGCAGAAGTAGCCTGCAATACTGCATTCTAACCACTGCACCACCGTGGCGTATAAACCAAGGCTAAAACTGATGGGATGGAAGTTGTTGAGGTCTTTATGGAATTTAATGAAAGATTCATTTTCATGGGTCCAGATGATAAAAATATCAACTTTCTGAGATGTTTTCCACACTTCCATTAGTTCTACTCTGATTGTTGCCTGGTCTATACCTCCTCCTCCTCCTCCTCCTCCTCCTCCTCTCTCAGGACATTCTCCAAGACATGATTGATTGATTTTTATTTTGCCGCCCTGTACAGTATAGTACCACGCAGCAAATCTGACCCCTTCAGTAAACAGTAAAGTTCACTGTTTACTTTAGCTTGGATGCTGCCTTTGATGCAGAGTCAATTATGTGAATGTCTGACAATTACTCTTGTATGGTTACCTTGGACCAGTTTTAATTTGTGAGACTGAACGTTGTGCACTGGCTACTTGGAGCAGTACATTCCACCATTTGTCTTGCATCCTCGCCCAGCTGTTCTTTGTACCTTAATTAACACCATAAATGTCTATTCGGGAGAGGGTAAGATGTCTTCTTGTTATTAGACCACTTATTAGGCCACATCTAAAGAAATCTTCATTAGTTTCCCAGGAGATGGGCAATTATAGGGCATCTCTAATCTTCTATAGCTGGTACGGTGATTAAGAATGGAATCTTATTCACGCAGGCAGTCTTGGGGAAAACAAGTATCTTCTTTCTAAGTTTAATGTTATTGCGACAGCAGGGGGATGATAACAGGAAGCCATAATAGCTTCATGAGAACAATAGCAGATCCAACCCATTCTCTGATTTCTTCCAGGTACTGCCTTGGATTCCCTTCTTTATCCACTCAGTCATATCCTGATCTGAAAATTAGTAGCAGACTTCCTTAACCCTACTCCTGGCCTTTCAGATGAAATATATACTTTTCAAGTGCATTCTGAAGGCCCTACCAAGTGGAAATGTTGGGAGTTATCTTTCTTGTAGATATGGAAGGTGACAAGCTGAAGAAGGATGGTATATAGCAGTGATGGCTATATACCGAGGATAGAGCCTTGGTGGCGCAGCAGACTAAAGTGCTGTTAACTAGCACCAGCTGCCTGCAATTACTGCAAGTTCGAATCTCACCAGGCTCAAGGTTGACTCAGCCTTCCATCCTTTCGAGGTAGGTAAAATGAGGGCCCGGATTGTGGGGGCAATAAGCTGACTTTGTATAAAAAAGAACACTGCTTGGGGGGTGGGGGTGAAAGCCCTACTAAGTAGGTACTGTATATACAAAAGTATGAAGGCTATTGCTTAATACATTGTAAGCCGCCCTGAGTCTCCGGAGAAGGGTGGCATATAAATTGAACTAATAAATAAATAAATAAATGGCTAACCTTTTTGCCATCATGTGCCCGGAGCGGGGGGGAGGGGGGTTACGTGCATGCGTGCCCACACCCATAATTCTATGCGCCCCATGCATGTGTGCGCCCCACTCCCCCTCTGCTCCTGGCACGTGATGGCACAGTGAGCATGGTAGGCCTGTTTTTCTCTCTGCCCAGACCCACAGTGAGCATGGTAGGCCTGTTTTTCTCTCTGCCCAGACCCTTTCTTGGCCTTCCCCAACCCCCCCCCAGAGGCCCCCATTTGCCAACTTCTGGTGTGACTGGAAGTTGGCAAACGGGCCGTTTCTGACCTCCGGAGGACCTCCGGGGGAGGGAGGCCATTTTTGCCCTCCCCAGGCTCCTAGAAAGGCTCTGGAGCATGGGCAGAGAGAAAAACAGGCCTTCCCCACCACTCCCCGAGGCCCTCCGGAGGCAGGAAACAGCCTGTTTTCCTACTTCCAGTGGGCCCAGAAGGCCCGAAAATCAGCCGGCCAGTGCACACATGCATGCCGGAGCTGAACTTGCGTACCCACCGATATGGCTATGCATGCCACATGTGGCACACGTGCCATAGGTTCGCCTTCACGGGTATATAGAGTATTAAATTTCTAGTAAGTGGAGATTACCATTCATTTGACAGAACCAAATGATATTCAAAGTCTAAATTTCTCCTTAAATTTTAATGCAGCCAAATGCATTTTAAAAGGGTTTTACTGAAAAAAGAAGATACTTCTGATTATATATCCTTGAGTTGTTAAGCTTTTCTGTTTTTGGAAAATATTTACTGTACTATATTACAACTGCATTAATATGATGAATGGCTGTTTTCTGAAGGGAACAGTGAAATTAAACCACAAAGAAACCAAATCTAATTGTAGTGCATTTTGCATAATTTACCAGCAGGATCTCCTTCTCCTGCCTTAGTTCCCTTGCTTTGGTAGCAAATGCATTTTTTAAAAATTGGTAATGTTTGCTCTGAGACAAAAATCTGGAAAGTAAGAGGGAATAAAACCTTTATAGCCAAATGTGACTTCTATTTTTGGTTCTACTTTCAGAAAAGTCAGGGCCAATCCCAATGAGGTGGCCACCTCAGACAAAATGCTATATAATGAGAAGTGACCACAAATGGTTAAAAGTCAAGGTTAGATATACCACAGATAATGTTCCACCTTACCTATCCCCCATATCATCCAGTTGCAATTTGTGTAATCAATTTCTAGACATGGAAATGTGTGGAAAATATGGCTTTTAACCCCAGGCCACAAAAGGCCATGGGCAAGTCTTAGAAGTAGGGAGAGCTGATGCGACTCATGAAAGGCATGAATGAAAAAAACAAATATTTGTTGTAAACAGATTCAGTGATGGAAAACCTTGCAACACAACAATCACACCTACCGTTAAGTATGCAAAGAATACTGAATGGGTTTTGTGATGGTGTTGCATATACTGTTAACTGTACAGGAAGTGAACAGTTATTAGTATAATATTACTGTTCTATTTTCAGAAAGGGTTGTATTCAGTCATTCACAATAAAAGAAAATACACAAAGAGCCCTATATGGGTAAGGCTGTATACCTTAGAATACCACCATACAAAGGGGATCTGGACTATCTCTTCCAATTATGTTTACTGTTCTTTCAAATTCATTTTTTTAAAATCAGAATGAAATATTTTGGGGGATATTAAGATGCAGAATATTGTATTTCCCTAAAGGAGAAATGGAGAAACATGCTCTTAAAGGCAGAAAGCAGCCCCAGTTTCCTGCATAGTAAAACAGCCCCCAGCAGATGCCTGAAGTTTTCAGAGATGGATATTTTGTGCCCATTACGAAATCCTGGCCACTCTATTCATAAACAAAACATCTTCAGCTCCAGGTAATGAGATTAAGAAGGACAGGACATGACTTTAATCCCATTCATTGAGAACAAGGGAAAAAATACCTGTCCATGAAGAAAGGCAAGCTAGAGGCAATAGATAACAGGATAAAATCAATTACACATGCCTGACAGGATTAGGACCAAAGAAGCCGATAATTAAGACCCATCATGAACCTTTACAACACAAGTAAAACCAATCAAATAATAAAAGCACACAAAGCAAACCTCAAAATTACAAAATATTGTAAATTGTATAAAAATCCATCAAACTAATTTGTCAACTGTCCCAGAACTGCATGCTGTGGTTCTGCTCATCAATAAACAGAATCCTTCTTTCCAATCAGCACCTTTCTCCCGGTTTGGAACTGGACTGGATTTTTCTTCCAACACTTATGACTGTTTTTGACACTTACAGCTGTCGCAGCATCCTCATAGTCACATGATCAAAATTTGGATGCTTGGCAATGGGCTCATATTTATGATGGCTGCAGTGTCCTGGGGTCATGTGATCACCATTTGCGAACTTCTGACAAGCAAAGCAGTGGTGGGTTTCAAAAAAATTTACTACCAGTTCTGTGGGTATGGCTTGGTGAGCATGGCTTGGTGGGCGTGGCAGGGGAAGAATACTGTAAAATTTCCATTCCCACCCCACTCCAGGGGATGGTTACTGCAAAATCCCCATTTCCTCCCAATCAGCTGGGAATTGGGAGGCAGAGAATAGATGGGGGTGGGGCCAGTCAGAATTTTTACTATTGGTTCTCCGAACTACTCAAAATTTCTGCTACCGGTTCTCCAGAACTGGTCAGAACCTGCTGAAACCCACCTCTGAAGCAAAGTCAATGGATTCACTTAACAACCATGTTATTAGTGTAAGAAACTGCAACGATTTATTTAACAACTGTGGCCAGAAAGCTCATAAAATGGGTCAAAGCTCACTTAACAAATGTTTCGCTTAGCCACATAAATTTTGGGCTCAATTGTGGTCATAATTCAAGGATTACCAGTATATTTAAATTCCCATTAAATACTTACCAGAAAACAACACCCTCTTCCAGCTGGCACAGATCACTGCATAGTCCAATAGTGTTGACTCTAATTATAGAGGCATTTCTCTGAATTCTTCAAAGAGCAGTATTGGCCAATCTACAAGGATAAATATTTCCAAATCAGTGCAATCTGGGTTGGTGGCAGCAGTGGGAAGGGTCAGGTCATGCAAATTAATTTTTATTATTTTAGGAATGTAATCAAGTTGTCACCAATGGAGATGTGACAATAAATTTGTTGTACTTATTAGGTACTATACCACTCTGAGAAACTTTTTGATTGCTTCATGGGGTCTAAAACGCTGCCGGGCGTGTTGCTTGATTGGATCGGCGCTGCATTTAAAAGTCCTGGAAGCTGCCAATTCAGTTTGTTTCACTTACCCTTTTGTCTTCAGGATAAAGGAATTAAATGAGCTCGATGCATTAAACACATTCCAGAAATTAATTAAAACCATTTACACTCAGACCAAACAAAAGCAAATTGAATTAAGGCTTGTTAAATAGTTATGAATAAGGAGCAAAATTCTCAAATCTAATGAACTCCAACTTCTAATCCCAGTTTTATAGCTTGACTCTTAGCCGGCATGCCAGTGATAAGAAATATTGGTAGTTCTACTTCAGGACCATCTGCCAGGTCACAGATAGGATACAACTGGTGTAAATCTGATCCATTTTACAGGATATTGCGAGACAGATTTCTGCTCCAGCGTTTTTATGTCCAGCTTTTTTAAATTTTATTTTATAACCCAGATAGAAATTCTCCCATCCCTTCAGAGGCAGAATCAGAGGTAGTATTCAGCAGGTTCTGACCAGTTCTGGAGAACCGGTAGCGGAAATTTTGAGTAGTTCGGAGAACCAGTAAATACCACCTCTAACTGGCCCCCATCTATTCTCTGCCTCCCGAGTCCCAGCTGATTGGGAGGAAATGAATCCCAGCTGATTGGGATTTTGCAGTAACCTTCCCCTGCCACACCCACCAAGCCACGCCCAGCAAGCCATGCCAAGCAAGCCACACCCAAAGAACCGGTAGTAAAAAATTTTGAATCCCACCACCAGGCAGAATGATGCAGCATTTATCTTTGAGAATATGCAAGATGGCCCCTGCTCTTGACTTGTTCTTCCTTTTTCACAGCAAAACAAAGCAACAAACAAAAAAACCAAAAGCTGCTTACAAAAGGGTGGAGCTCTTACCAAACCTTATTCTTTCTATGAGGTGCTTTCTTTATTTATCAACATAAAAAGAAAGGAAAAGCCAAAAGCCCTGGGTATCTTCTATATTTTCACAAACATTTTTTTGAAGGAAAAATTGATGTTCCCGCTAGCATTGTCCCACTATGCATCTTAAGGGAGCAAAAGTGCCAAACCCAGTCACGGCAGGATCTGCAGGGAAATGCATTTATAGCTGAACCACAAGTTTCTCTAACAAACAGAAAAATGAGTTTTTAACAGGGAAAGCATCATACCAAACTTAGGAAGTTCTGCGTCCTGATCTGAAACAGTCAGCATTAAGTGCTACATTAGTGGATTGTGATTGACCATTAAATTATTCCATTTCATTCTCCATTTGGACTTGTCTTCTCTTCTGAAATTACCTATCACCAAGTAACGCATAAATGCTCCAAAGTTCTTTTCCTGTGCTCTGCTCCAAGATCTGATTGCTAGATTTTGTAAGTCAGCCAAAATATGATACAAATTCAAGGATTGAAAATGGCAAGATTCCATTCTATTTTTTTTGAGTCAAGCTTCAGCAACAAAAAGAGTCATTGGGACTCCTGGGCCAATTCAGGTTCTTGACCAGAGAATGTAATTGTGTACTTTTGACCAGCGTTCAGGATAGGCAAGTATCTTTCTACACAAAGAGTTCTTTTGTAACAGGATCTTTATTTTTGAGGCTTAAATATCTCTTAGAGCCTGGCACATAAAAAAAATAATATGCTCATTGTTTAGGAAAAATCTGTGGCTTAATATTAGTTAATTCAAACATAAAATTATTAGAAATTAAACATATCAATAGCAACTGTTGTTGTAGGACACCTAACGATAACAAACCTTAATGAAGATGGAAAATGCTCAATAATATCTGACAGAAAGATCAGCAATTTTTATCCATCATTGGTGCGCACATTAAAGAATATAGCATTAATTATCTTTCAATTTTTCCACTAAAAACCCCTGGGCTTTCTTTATGCAGGAACAACATTGTTGGAGCTTTCAATAAAAAAAAAATATTGCCAACTTAGGAGTTTATGTAAATTTTTACTCTATGGAACTGATGGGATTGGGTTCAAAAATGTATTCACGTATTCAAGATGATATAGGAAAGTTAGCCCTAAGGCCATGATGGTGAACCTATGGCACGCGTGCCTGAAGTGGCACATAGAGCCATGTCACCTGGCATGTGTGGCATTACCTGTTCCTCTTCCGGGTTTGTAGTGTGCATGCGCACACGACGATCAGCTGGCCTTTTTGTGTGCAGCAGTGCCGGAAACTGGAAGAGCTGTTATTCCGTTTTCCTGCGTGAGCATGCCCATCGGCCGGCTGATCGTCGTGCGTGCATGTGCGCCCAGAACCCAGAACACTAGCAGGTTGGCGTGCATGTCCATCCCGGAAACCAGAAGTTCATTTTTTGGGGGGCGCGTGCGCCCTGGGCAGCTTCTCTTCTGGGTTGCGGCCTAGATGAGCGCGCACACTCCCTTTTCAGCATTCGGTGCCAAAAAGGTTCATCATCACTGCCTACTAAGGTATCTTTCTATGAACTCAGTTGACTGAAGACCAAAAAGGGATTGTAATAAAATTGCATAAAGTCAGATGTTTTCCACTTATTTCCCAGTTGCTCTCTATAACCAATTTGAAGAGAGTTTGCTGCAAACCTTCAAAGCTTTCTGAGTAAATTTAAAAAGGAACTTCTAAACTGCATTCAAGGTAGGTTTCTCTAGAACAATCTGACTTGACAATTGTTAAAAAACTTGATCATAAACTAAGCCTCAAAATGTCCACAACTCATTGGTTGTCACCTGATTGAACTAGATGAAATAGTAGAGAATGGTAGATTTAATACAACAATGACAAACAAAGTCAATGGGGAAGCCAGATTCACTTAACAACTGTGTTACTAACATAACAAATGCAGTGATTCACTTAACAACTGCCATAAAATGGGGTAAAACTTACTTAACAGCTGTCTCACTTAGGAACAGAAATTTTGGGCTCAATTGTGGTCGTGCGTTGAGGAACACCTTATATCAGACTGATTTGTACCTAGAAGACTCATCCACTCATTGATTAAAGGCAAAGGAGAAACAGAAAAATAGTAGATTTGTTGTTCAAAATTCATTAGAAAGGAAAATAATAAAGAGAGTTGTTGAGACAGACTTAGCCAAGGGCTAAAAGACTGATACATAGACTGAGGGTAAATTAAGAGTGATAAAGTTTATGAATTGGGGAGAAAGTAGAATAAGTCTCTTTTCCTCACTTCCTCTTCCTCTTTAGGAAAATCTGCCTAAACAAGCTCTGTCAGAACAGTGAGACCAAGACAATTTCTTTTCTTTAAGTGACCTAACTTTGCAGAATTTACAGAAGTGATTAAAACCATTAGCCAGATGTTCCTATTAATATCAGAGAGCCCTTAGCCCCACCCAATCTCTCCACCACACTTCAGATTTGCCCATTCTTGGGAGGAAAGTTGCATCCATGATAGAGATGCTTTACAAAATTTGTTGGTGTCTGAATTGCAGTATCTGATTCAACATATTTTTTGAAATCGAATCAGATGCTTGATTGAATAATCACATCTCTGAATCACCTCAAAGAGATTTCTGTTGCTTCTACAAAATCCCAAATTCTCCTCTAGTTATGACCCTCCTCATTTAGTAGCCAGGGTGCCATACACATATTGTCCTTGCTAGTCTTGGGTGACTTATTTCAAAATTCAAATTATTCATAACTAACAAGATTAGCCTGCTGTTTCATTTAGACATGGCTTTCCATGAATAGTACTAAACAAAAAAAAAACAAAACAAAAAAAAGCAGGGAAATAATTTCCTGCAAACTTCCCAGGAGTGCAACTCAAAATCCAATCCTTCCCCAACTGCCAATCGACTCCCCTTAGTTAGCGCTTTAGATTAAGTAGACTTTAATTCATAAATTAGCATGGTTTACAAGGCTCTATCAGGAAAAAGTGCAGAGTACAGCAAAGACCTTTGAAAATTCCCCTGCTACAGTGCCTCTGTTTGCAGATACTGCAGGAAGAGGATATATGGTGAAATTCATTGCAGAAGAGGCCCAAATACATCACCAAGAAAGTCATTTGCGGGGGCTGCAAAACACACAGATGCACAAATGCATTCTAATTAATTTGCTGTGAGTAATCCTAGGTGGTTCATTTTAGCAGAAAAATTAGAGCAGATAAAAATGTGATTGAATTTTTATGTAAAAATAAGGCAAAATTATCCTGATGCAAGGGCTAATAAACAATATTAAAATGTACAAGAGGCGATTTTGTAATTATTTTCCCTGGTTCTCCCCCCCCCCCCCCACTTTCTTTCCCTCTGTTTTTGTCCTCCTTGGGCTAATTAATTCTCCTCCATCATCCTTCTGTAAGAGACAATGAGTTGCTGGGATTTCAGAGAGTATTTTGCTGTGAATTGGGCCAAGAGTAGGAACATCTCTACTCACACTCTGAACGTGTCTTCTCCCTCTCCATCATCTACAATCAAAGAAATAAGTCCAGGATTCAATGAGGTTTTTCCCATAAAGCTCAATGGGTAACTTTGGACCAGCTGATCTTTTTTAGTCCAACATGGGTTTTCCAGCAAGCTTGGGGATCCCACAGCAATAGGAAACCCACAAGATGGCTGCATTGACGATGAGATTTTAACACTTCCTCCCATGTTCTTGTTTATGTCAATGCTTATTTTTTTAAAATGGTTACGTAAGATTGGTTTTCATTGTTTTGCTTTAGTGTATGCTGCCCAGAGTCATATTGCTGAGACTGTAGAAAGAGAAGAGCAACAAAGATGATTAAGGGTCTGGAGCAGAAGTGGTATTCAGCCGGTTTGGAATGGTTCGCCCGAACGGGTAGCGGAAATCGTGGGTGGGCTTGCCTTCCTGCCCCTCCCCCATCCCGGCTCTATGCCATCCTATTTAGACATGTTTTTGAGGCTGGGCGAATGCGTGAAAGGCCTGTGCGCCAGCAAAGCACATGCGCAGAAGGCCAGGTGCATGCATGGACGGGGCGCGTGTGCTCACATTTGCGAACTGGTAGGGAAAGTAAGCGAATACCACCCATGGTCTGCAGGATAAAGGAATTAGGTATGTTTAGTTTAGTAAGAAGGAAAGATGGAGGAGAGACTTAATAGCCATCTTCCAATACTTGAAGGTCTGCCCTAAGGAACAGGGCATCAATTTAGTCTTGTAGGACAAGAAGCAATGGTGGAAGCTTGTTAGTGGGAGAACCAACCTGGAAATAAGAGGAAATTTCCTCACAATAAGAACTATTAAGCAGTACAACAGTTTGCCTTCTGGAGTTGTGGGTGCTCCATTGCTGGAAATTTTCAAGAAAAGATTGGGCAACCCTTTGTCTAAGATGGCATGAGGACTCCTGCCTCAGGCAGGGGGTTGGTTTAGAAGGCCTCCAAAGTCCCCTCCAACCTTATAATTCTATAAATTTGACAAACCAATAAACAAACAAACAAACTTATCTCACAGGATGGCTATTGTGGGGATAAATAGGAGAAGGGATCCCTAGAAGCAACACTTTGAAGTCCAACATACCTTTATTGTAAGTTCACCATAATAAAATCCTGCAAATCTAAAAGCCTCCTTTACTTTGTGGAAAACTAGGGAAAACCCTTCTGAGATGCTTCAGTGGGGTGAGATAGCTTTTGCATAACGGTTGTCTAGGCCAGGGGTTTTAAAAGTTGGCAGCTTTAAGCCTTCTGGACTTCAATTCCCAGAATTCTTCAGTGAGCATGGCTTGGTGAGGAATTCTGGAAGTTGAAGTCCACAAGTCTTAAAGATGCCTAGCTTGGAAACCCTGGTCTAGGATGAGGTTCTTCCTCTTGTCTCCCCAGATCTGCCCTACATACCATTACATGAAATGAAGCTGAAAACACCCCAAGCCTGCAACCCCATAGAGCAGGGGTCAGCAACCCGTGGCTCTGGAGCTGCATATGGCTCTTTCATCCCTCTGCTGGGGCTCCCTTTTGCTGGTCAGCACCACAATTGATAGGGCTTTTGCAGGGGTGGGTTCTACTTACCTTTACTTCCGGTTTGCAACGGGGCCGTATGTGTGCGCTCTTCTGCGCATGCGCAGAAGCATTTTCATGACCTCGGGGTTGGTGGGCGGAGCCTCCCGCCGGTTTTACTACCGGTTCTATAGAACCGGGGGCAACCCATCACTGGGCTTCTGGTTAGGACAGGTAGAGGAAAAAGGATGCCGCGCTAGGAGGAGTCTCTATGGTGGGGGAACTAGACTTCCAGTCAGCTCCAGAATTGAATGGGGGGCTTCCGGTTAAGACCTTTGTGGCTCTTTGAGTGTTTAAGGTTGCTGACCCCTTGCTAGGAGTTGGCTCTATAGTGGGGGAACTGGACTTCCAGTCGGCAGAGGAAAAAGGATGTCGTGCTAGGAGGAGTCTCTATGATGGGGGAACTGGACTTCCAATCAGCTCCAGAATTGAATGGGGGGCTTCCGGTTAGGATCTTTGTGGCTCTTTGAGTGTTTAAGGTCTGCCATAGAGGAACTTACTCAACACACATAACACTGCAAGTTAACAGGGGGAGACAAAAAGTGCCTCTTCCCACAACCTCCTCATGGAATCAAACAGAGTCCAAAGTCACAATAGCAGCAGTTGTCATATTCAAGCCAACATAAATAGAGATGGAATTCACATCTTGCCTCTGAACACATGGAGGTACAAGAGAAGCAAGACTGGAGCATGTGATGGTTGTTGTAATTTTTTGGGGGTCTACAATCCCCAGTGAAATGAATGCCGAGATCTGATTGAGTAACAGGGAGACAAAATCTCCTCCTTTTTCTTCTCCATGGAAGTTTGTGGCTCTTTCTGCTACAAAATTAGAATTATTTTTTCATCTTGGGCTTTGAGTCAAGGACGCCGAGGCTTGCAATGCTCACTTCTTATTTAGATAATATTTTAAAGTATTTCTGACTCGCATTTTCCCCAGAACTCTGTAACATGAGGTAAAATGAAACCCATATTAACATTCTAAGATGAGCTCACCGTGGTGAACATTAATTATTATTAATTTTGATTAGAGGGGAAAATATTGGCCACTGTAATCCATCCTGAATTGATCATCTTAACTCTGTGGATGCTTAAATATCTTTTGTCAAAATCAATGGAAATTTAAAGTGCTCATGAATCACCAACCCGATTTTGCATTTTAAACATCTGAATAAAGTTCTTCTGAATACATTGAAATTATTGGATTTTTTAAAAAAAAATCTGAATGAACTTGGAAGAACATTTGGCTATCTTCACTGGTGCATTACAAGTGAATTGTTCTGCTTATGATAGAATATTTTTCCACAAAATAATTTGTTTAGAAGAAATCTTTAAGTCTCTGCATGCTTATCTGTGTGCCAATTTGGAGCAAAGAATGGGAAATCTGTATTTTAGCTGAAGAGTGGAACAAAACATTTGAGAAAGCTTATTCTGAAGCGTTAATAAATGGTATGTCCACAGAGATTTTTATTAATGATCTGTGTTATCAAGGTGTGTTATTTGAAAAATGACAAACAGGCCTCAATTCTTCTTTAGCTTGCAATAATCTTTGAAGCTGTCAGTGTAAATAACCGGAAACAGCCCCAAAGAACAGGAAATGTGCTGATTCTGGAAAAGGAGATGACTGAACATGGTTGGCTTTAAAATATAAGAGTTATATTTAGCCTAAGTAAGATGATTTAATCCAGTCTTTCTCAACTGTGGCTACTATAAGAGGTGTGGAATTCTGGGAGTTGAAGTCTACACCTCTCAAAGTATCTAAGGTTGAGAAACACTGATTTAATTAATGGACATTACAGTCTGTATGGCTGGATGTCAAGTATAGAGGAAGAAGATACTATATAACTCCTATAAACAGCTGTTCATCCACTTTCCTACATACCAGTGGTGGGTTACTACCAGTTCATCCTGGATCGGGCGAACCGGTAACGGCGGCGGCGGGAGCAGTGGTGAGTTGCCCCCGGTTCGCACCGGTTCTATAGAACTGGTAGTAAAACTGGTGGGAGGCTCCGCCCACCGACCACAACATCATCAGAATGCTTCTGTGCATGCGCAGAGGTTTCTGTGCATGCACAGAAGAGCATGTGCACTCACTTCATTCACATGTGCGCACGCAGCCCTGTTACAAACCGGTAGTAAAGGTAAGTAGAACCCACCCCTGCCCAGACATCTCTGCAAATGCATAGAAGCGTCACGTGCACGAGTGCGTAAGCACCCACGAGGAAACCAGTAACGACAGTATTTGAATCCCACTACTGCTACAATTTTTTCTGTCTGTCCATCATCTCTCTCTCTCTCTCTCTCTCTCTCTCTCTCTCTCTCTCTCTCTCTCTCTCATACACACACACACACACACACACACACCTATGTATTTTCTCTTGTATTAAGACCATTGAATGTTCCTGTTCAAGCATTCTTGTTCTATCTCTTTCCTCCTCTCCTCCCTGACCCTCTCCCCCTGGCAAAGGTTTCTTGAGTTGCAATCCTATTTCTCTTCTTCTTTTTCTTCTCCTTTTTTTAGTTTTAAATGTCTAGTGCTTACCATTATGCTTGTCTGGCTTGTGGAGACCAATAGGTAATGCTTTACATTTGTCAACAGGGCTTCTCATTTGCTAACTGTCAGCTTCATCCCCCAAAGAGGCCTGAACCATTTGGAATTCTGCTGGCTGCTCTTCCCCACCCCCGGAGTTTCTTTCTGGTTTGTGTTTCCTTTCTTGTCTAGATAGGCCATCACCAACTTTTAATTAATCTATGGTCATGCCACGATTTGTTGTTGTTATATAAACGCAAGCCTGATGATTAGTCACAACAGAAAAGGGGGTTTCAAATAGCTCGTGTTAATGTATGGGAAGGCAGGAAGGACATCTCTGTAAATGAACTTGAAATGCTGTAATTCAGTGATTTGATGCCATTCTCTACAGTGCCAAAGGTCTGCGGGCCCTTTCCATGTAAGGTGAGTAATTTACATGCACCCTTATGTCCAGGCAATCCTCAATCTGAAAGCAGCCATTCTACAAAACCAGTTGAGGGAGGGAGAGAGAGAGAGAGAATCATGAGTATTTTTGACAATCATGAATATTTTTCTATTGGTGCTGATGCCTACATTCAGAGGTGGGTTGCTGGGGGTTTGCAGCAGTTCAGGAGAACCTCTAGGTAAGATTCTGTGCAGTTTGGAGAACCTGCAAATCCCACTCCTGGCAGGCCCCTCCCACCCCTCCCAGGAGTCCCCACACGGCCCGTTTTGGATGCAGGTAAGTGCAGGGTGCGTGCGGAGGTTCGGGAAGGGTGAAAAACAGGCCTACCGGAAGTTCAGGAAGGCCGGAAATGGGCCTGTTGTCTGGCCTCCAGAGAGCTTCCAGAGCCCAGGGAGGGCAAAAATGTGCTCCTGCCGTGATGCAGGAGGCCAACTAGGCCATGCCCACCATGGCCACACCTACCCAGCAACCGGGCAGAGAACCCCTTGCTAAAATTTTTGAAGGTAGGTAGGTAGCAAGTAAGTGAATTTCACCCCAGGTAGGTAGGTAGGTAGGTAGGAAAGGAAGGAAGGAAGGAAGAGAAAGAAAGAAAGAAAGAAAGAAAGAAAGAAAGAAAGAAAGAAAGAAAGAAAGAAAGAAAGAAAGAAAGAAAGAAAGAATATAGTCTCATTTGCTATGAATGTATTGAAAGCAATAAGAACCAAATGAGGTCAGAATCATTTACCTTTTTTTTTTTTTTTGTAAAGGCAGAGGAGGGCCAGTGTTCATTTTTAGTGTTCTAATTTACACACACAACTTTATTACCTAGGCAGGCCACCCAGTGCCCACAAGAGATTGAGCCCAGGTCTTCATTAAAAGGGTGATGGCCACAGCAGGAGAAGTTTATTGTGGGAAGAAGGAGGACGAGGGGAAAAAAAAAACCAGGAGTCCTCATCCACCACCATTCGAAATTCCAACAGCATTGCTCAAACATTTTAGTGCCTTATTAATCTGTTGGCTTTATGCTGGCTTTAAATGCACACAGGGGAAAGGGGATCTCTGAAAGATGTGCTAAAGAATCTGTACTTCTCACTTTCTCTTTGCATTGTGTTAACCATAAAACATGCAGTGTTTTAATTAAGTTGTTGCCAACTAATTCAGGTGCTCTATAAAAACATAATGAAGCAATTACAGATATGTTCCATGTGACGGAGAGTCCCTTTCCCCCCCCCCTCTGCAAAATGCAAATGTGTAGAATTTTTTTTTTACCCCTCCTAAACTTCCTTTGCCTCCATTATCATCACTGAGCACCATCACATCAATTGGTAATCAGGCACTATGGCTTTTGCAATCTTGCTCGAGGGATGATCACAACCCCCAAATTAAATACCGTATTTTTCGGACTATAAGACGCATTGGAGTATAAGACGCACCAAGATTTCGAAGAGGTAAACCAAAAAAAAAAAAAAAAAGTTTTTGCTCTCCCTGGCCCCCAGGAACAGTCTGCAGGCCTCCCAAACCCGCTGCAGGCCCTGTTTTTGCAAAAAAAGGGCCCTTTTTTGGCAAAAACAGGATGCACGGGGTGGGGTTTCAGGAGGCCAAAAATGACTGTATTCGGTGTATAAGATGCACCAACATTTCCACCCTCTTTTAGGGGGTGGGGAAATGCGTCTTATACTCCAAACATTACAGTAGATATATTTAAATTAAAAAAAAAATACTGCTGTCTCTCAAGAGGCCTAATACCATAAGATTTGGTGTGCCCGGTCAACATCTTTTAGATCATCTTTTTAAGATTTTAGCAATCTTACCATTTTTTTAAAAACAAGAAATGATCAATTGGGCTTTAGAGAAATTTTTGCAGTAGTTTTGATCTTTCCTGAGTGGTGGCTCACATTGTTATTTTGAAGTATTATGCAATCCTATGTTGAGTATTGAGGTACTGGAGTGGGGGGACCTCTGTACTTGGTTCTTTTGACCTTTTTATTTAATGTCTACATGAAACCACTGGGAGGGATCATCCATTGGAGTCCAGTTTCTTGAATATGTTGATGCTACCAGATTTACATCTTGACTCTAGAGGATGTGGTAAGGATTCTGATTTGAAGCTTAGAGCCTATTAAATGTCAGCATGATGGAGTCATTTCTGATACAATGCAGGTTTTTATCTATTGCTGCCCTAGAAAAACCTGGTGCACAGATTTGAGAGTTGTCTTTGGGCTCATAACTCCTAGTGAATCAGTAAGTAGGAGCTAGGCCAAGAAAATCTTCAGTAAGTCCACAGTTTTATCTGCTTCTAACCAGATGGCATTCAAGACAATGGTTCAAGCCTTTGTCATACTTCGGTTGGACTACTGCAGGGGTCAGCAACCTGCGGCTCCAGAGCTGCATGCGGCTCTTTGGGCCCTCTGCTGTGGCTCCCTGTCAGGTGATCCCACCACTGGCTGGCCCCGCCCCTCACCCTCCCCTCCCAGTCACTCCTCACCTGGCCTGAGAAGGTAAGGGTGACGGCGGGGGATGGAGAAGCAGCCAGGGCAGAGACAGCAAGATATAGAGAGAGGGGGAGGGAGGGAGGGAGGGAGGGGAGAGAGAGAGATGTCAAAAGAATTTTGTGGTTCTTGGTGTTTTTTAACAACTGGTTCTCTGCCCTAATGACCGGCTGGGTAGGCATGGCTGGGGGGGGGGTGTCATGTGACTGGTGGAAGTGAGTGACATCAAGTTGGCCATACCCACCCAGGTTTTGTGGCTTCCGGTGTTTTCTTTTCTGTGGGAAAAGGGTCCAAATGGCTCTTCGAGTATTTAAGGTTGCAGACCCCTGGACTACTGCATAGAACAACATGGGGCTGCCTTTAAAGATAATTGAGAAGCTATGGCTGGCACAGAATGTAGCAGGACATCTGTGGGCTGCAAACCTCTTGAGCAAAATAAGATCTATTTTGGGAGAACTGTTCCGTTGCCAGTAAACTTCAAAATCAAAGTCAAGGAACTTGTTGTTACTCATTAAGCCCTATATGCCCTGAGACCTTATTATACTCAGGGCTGTTTTGTGCAGGTGGAATCCGTCCACCCCGTGATCTGATTAGGACAGACTTCTGCAAGTACCTACCTTAGAGAGATCAGAAAAGTGAGCACCTGGTAAATACCATTCTCAGCAATATTTTGGAACCACTTACTTACCCTCTGAGATCATGTGTGTCTTGATTTTTTTTTTTTTTTGTCCTTAAGGAGGATGAAAACCATCCTCAACTGCAGAGCATTTGAGTGGTTTTCATAGAAAATCACAACTGTTTAAAAATATGTGAATGGTTTTAATATTTAAGGTTTTAAGATTAAGATATATTATTATTATTAATAATATTTTTTTTATTGAAATGTTTTTTATTAACAATATAAATTAAAAACAGTGGACATAGTGTGATGTCTCTGGTTTAAACATTTTCATCAAATTTTACCTTATAATTGATACACTTCCTTATCTCTATACAAGTTTACAGTAATTATCACATTTCAAATATATAGATTCTTTCATCTGTGAAAGTTACATCGATATCCAATTCAATCGTATCTAACATAGAAAATTAACATAAAAACTTCTAAACATTTAACTCGTCAATAATCCTTTATCCCAGCATTCCTCCTCCTGTCCAGCCAATAATAAAATTTGTTCCAGATTTCATAATACTCTGATTCATTCTTATCTTTAAGTTCCAAAGTCAGTCTGTCCATTTCCGCACAAATTAATATTTTAGCTAACACTTCTTCTTCTGTGGGGGTCTCTTTGTTTTTCCATTTTTGTGCAAAAGCCAATCTTGCTGCTGTTAATGGTGTTAATATTTATAGATTAAGAGATGTTTTTGACGGCATGCCAATGTGCCTACTAGCCAGAACCATTTGTAGAGATCCTGTATGCAAGAAGATTCAGTTACTTAAGTGGACAAGAATGCCAGTTATGTTGGCAGTGGAAGCAAAGCTATATATATTATTTATTTATTTAGTTATGTTTATGTAATGTTTATTGGAGGTGGTGATCCTTTGAGAGCTGTATGCAATGAAATTTCATTTTAATGTATGCTGATTAGTGTACATTTAAAGTGACAATAAAGTTAGTCTAAGTCTAAGTCTATATTCCAATGAGACCTTTATGCATCCTTTCAGTGAATGGGGGGAGTTGATTGATACTTTCATTCTGCTGACTAACTACTAGATGGATCAAAGCTGCCTGCTTTCTGGAGTCATAACAAAAGTCCTGTTCTTAAGTATTCTTTGAAGATGAGGAGGAAGTTCTCGAACACGAATAGTGTTGTTGGTTATTGTTGGTTGTTTTTTTTTTTTTTAATGGTGGCATTGCCCTCTAATATGAGAGTCAGTTGTTGTGTAGTGGTTTTAGAATAGCAGACCAGAAACCTGGAGACTGTGAGTTCTAATCCCATTTACAGCATAAAGCCATCTGCGTGACCTTGAGCCAGTCATATTCTCTCAGCCCTGGGAAAAAAGACGGTGATGGCAAGCTACCAAGAAAACTGAAGTTGTCCAGGCAGTCTCCAGAAATCAACACTTACTTGAAGGCATAAGTAAATGAATGGATAAATAAACAATTTGCTCTCTAATATTCACCAGTCATCTGCTCAGCTACGTGGGTGTATCTTAGCAATAGCACTTAGACTTATATACCACTTCACAGTGCTTTACAGACCTCTCTAAACAGTTTACAGAGTCAGCATATTACCCCCAACAATCTGGACCCTCATTTTACTGGCCTCGGAAGGCTGGAAGGCTTAGTCAACCTTGAGACGGTGAGAATCGAACTGCTGGCAGTCAGCAGAGTTAGCCTGCAATACTGCATTCTAACCATTGCGCCACCACGGCTCTTATAGGTTAAACTTTTCCATAAATTCTGCAAGGATGCGATAAAAAATGTATATGCGTATGTTCATGTGAATAATTGTTTCTTATTGCTCTGTTTTAAACTTGCTTTCTTTTTGTATGCTATTGAATTAAATTTTAAATCTCCATAGAGGGCAATGAAATTATTTTATATAACTGCATTATCCAGCTGCTCATTTGTTTAGCTCCACCCAGAAGAATATGTTTCCTTTAGGACCAAGCTGCATGTTACATGCCAAATGCTTAGAAACATTCCCAATAGCTGTTTCTCCTGGAATTAATTGGCTTGCAAGTGGGCAATTCTCAGTACAAAAACAATGAGAGGAGCTGGTGCTTGATATACATATACACTCACAAATGTTTTTTCCCTTCTTTGCTTTCTTCTTTCACCCACAACATTTTATGATGTATATTTGCACAGTAAGCATTTATTTTGCAATTGTGCTTGTGGAGATAGAAAATCATCCTGGTGCAACAAATAATCAAAAGGAAGTAATGAGCTTTCAGACATTTTGGATTCTGAAACTCCTTTAATTAAATTGAAAAAAAAAAAATTATGTACCCACTTTCTAAAGGAAATTTTAAAAAATGACATAGGAATCAAAATGTGCCATATGTTCACCAAAGAAAGTAGAATTGACCAGTTGCAATAATAAGATTTCCATAAAAATCAAACTAGAATGGCATCTATGTCTAAAATAAATAAACAAACGTTAAACTCTTTTTTTCCAATCAAGACTTAGCAATCTGTAGCCTAGATACCGGCCAGTTCTTAGTCACTGACTAAGCATCTCTACGTTCCATTGAGCATCCTATAAAATTTGGTCAACAATCAAAACTACAGCACAAGCAAAACTCAAGTTAGAGGGGTAAGAGTGTGTGGCAAAATACAGAATATATGTAGCAGAAAATACTAGACAGCTTTATGCCTTGTTCCAACTTTACTGTGTTGTTGAATCAGTTTGTTCTGTGTAAATATTGTTAAATTACTTCTCCATATTGATAAATGATAGTGCTCATTAAGTGTACCAAGTATATTTGTGTGTTTTTTTTAAAAAATAGAATACATTTATAATTGCTACAGATCTAGATGTCAGAGGATATTGTCTTGACAAAATGGAAAAGATTGAAAGTCATGAGAAGTGTCCTCTGAAGTTCTTGACTTCTGTACAACATGGTGTCAGCATCCTCGGTGAACCCAGCTATTGTACCGTATAAAATAATTTTATTATGTGGCAGAAAAAGCAAGGATATATGCATCAGATTATAAATAACTTAATTTTCTACAGGAATTTTACATCTTAATCTGCTGGACTATCAGTTTCACTTAGGCTCTGAAATAAAATTATGCTATTGTATTCCCAGGTATAATTCAATAGCTCACCCATATGAAAATGTCAGGTCATATTTTCCGCAATTCTGGGGCCATTAAGTGAAACCGGAAGGTCACTCTATTTGAGCATTATAAATGAACCTGTCCAAGAAAGTTTTGCTTGGAGAAAACCAAGGCTTCCTCCATAATCAGTTTGCCCAACCATCAGCTATAACAACTTGATGGCTGTTACCCGTAGTCCTTGGGAATTAAGAATACAAATGAAGATATATTCAGGAACTTATTTTCTGTGGGTTTTATCTGTGGAAAAAAACCAGTTTAAAATATACTTTCCATCTTCATTTTATAATGCATTTTTTAACATCACACTGAGGTCCCTAAGGTGAAGGCCTCCAATCATTGCAGTATGCGGTATACCAAGCAGGAAAAATATATTGGAAAACCTTACATCCTCATGCCCTCAATTCTTAAGGCCGTTCCACTTTGGAGATGGATCCTAGCACCTGATAAACGTACTTGCAAATTCAGGCAAAGACAATGAAGGAAGAGCAGATCAACTCGGTGATGACTTGAATCTACATAGCAAATCCAACTGATGGAAACGGAGATCAGTGACACTAACATGGGAATTGTGACAATGTTCAGATGCACTTTGAATTGTATCTCAGGCATGCAAAGAGTCAATTGGCTTCATTGACTATGCCTCCTAGAAATAACATTATTGGATCAGTCTAGTTTACACCTGTTGACTCTGCAGTAGGGGGTAGTACAGCCTGCACTTTAGTTGTAATGATGTGGCATCTTCCCAGGCACAATTCTGAGTCATGGAGTCATTGAGAACAATCTCTGTTCTGTCCTCACCCTGAATAGTCATGGGTTCAATCACATGCAAGGTTCAGTCGGCACTCATCTATGCAAGATCTGAATCTTCCTCCTCAATCATCTTCATGATTTCCCTTGCTTACTCAAGCTCATATCTAAAGACTGCTCTGAAGAATGCCATCAGAGCAGCTCCATAACTACTGACTTTCTAGGGTTTCTTTTGTCTTTGGATATTTTCCCCATAGTTCACACATCATAAATTCTGTAAACTGATTTAAATCAAGGGTATTCTGCCACTCTCAGGATAAGCACCACTGTTAGTTTGTGACTGGTGCACAGAGGCAACACTCCAAAAAATTAAAATTAAATTTGTGTGAATTGATATTAACATTTAGCAATACAATGTAAATATGTTTACATGAAAGGTTTACACTAGTAATGAAAACTCTTAAGTTTACATTCAAATTTGGGAGCATGATAACATCACTTTCAGCAGACTTTGAACTTAAAAGTAAATCACCATGTAGTGGACTGATTTCTACCAAGTCAGAGCAATCATGAAGTAGTTCTGAGTTAATGTTAGCTAGAGTTACTACTACTCTTTCCCTCCCAAAACCCAACCATTTATATTTGCCATTGTTGTGAGCAGTGGAACTTTCCACACACAAAAAACTCCTCCAACAGGTAATTAAGATGCAGATTCTAATAGGGTTATTTTTAAAAAATCTCACAGAGGACAATTTTTAAACTCTTGTTCTCAGCTTCCCTGGGATTTTTTTAGAGCTTATTGTGGATTGTTCATTGAGAAGCACAGTAATAGCAGTTAATTCCAAAGAATTGGGGACCTTTTCTAGCAAAGAACAGCAATAGGAAATGGATATATTCTAGAAGGCACTCTTAATTTACCTGGAATAATTAGCAATCCCCATAAATAACATGATGCTCATATGAAGATATGCATTCTGAATTTATCCTAGAATTCCCTGAAACTTGAAGACTTTCTGTTGGACACATGCAGTCGTGCCAACACAGTAATGATGAGAAATGGATTCCATGAAGATGGGCAAACACTGTCTTGAAAACCACTGAACTTCAGCTGTAACTCACTATAAAATCAATGCAAATGTTTTCCCCACATTTCCCCCCATTTTCATCCAATGTGATGCACATAAGTTATTCTCAGTTTGTTTTCAAAGAAGGAAACCTTTGTGTAAGCCAGAGTATATATGAAGGTAAAGGTTTCCCCTGTCCAGTCATGTCCAACTCTAGGGCAGTGGTTGGTTGCTTCCGGTTCAGTACGGTTCTATAGAACCGGTAATAAAACCAGTGGGAGGCTCCGCCCACCCACCACGATGTCATCATGGCTGACCTGCGCATGCACGCTCCCGCTGCGAACCAGTAGTAAAGGTAAGTAGAACCCACCCCTGCTCTAGGGGGAGGTGCTCAGCTCTGTTTCTTGGCCGAGGGAGCCAGCATTGTCCAAAGAGATTGCCGTGGTCATGTAGCCAGCATGACTAAATGCCAAGGCTCATGGAACACTGTTGCCTTCCTTCCAAAGTGGTACCGATTTATCTACTTGCATTTGCATGCTTTCAAACTGCTATGAGTACAATAATTCTACCCTAATTGGGCAATCATTATTTCAGGAGGTTGTGCCATTCCTAGATGCCTGAACTCATAAGACATCTGAATTCCTAAGAAAAGATTTTCTGAAGGAACTCTTTTCAGGGGATTTTATTTGGTTAAAAAAGGAATCTGAAAATGATGAGCATAATAGAGAGATGTTTAATGGAAAAGGAAAATACTGGGAGGATCTGTCACCACCTTGTAATGGTAAAATAAAATAAAAATCATCAAAAGGAATTCCAAAGAAATTCTGAAGCAAGAGTGTTTTTCTGAATGGAAGAAAACTTTCAGGAAAGTGGAGGAAAATGACTCAGCACAGCTTTACTTAAACTCCAGCTTGTACATTATTCCTTTCCAAAAAAAGAACGGATGAACAAATTAAATAGAGAGGAAAATAAAAGATAAATAAACCCCCATCGCACCACTCCTTGAAGCCTTTTTCTTCAAACATTCTGTACTTTACTGACATAATTAAATTTCTTCACGCCTGAGTTATTATTTCTGTTTTAGAAAATCTGTATTTTCTTCTGACACTTCTATCAGAAAAAAAATTAAGGAAGCTGAATTCTTAGCATTTTAAAAAAAAATAAAGATGATCCTTCATTTTAGTAGTATTGGCGCTGATTTAATATATTAACATTTCCAATTTGGCCCTTGTTTGGTATTGGTGCTGGTGCATTGCACCCTATGATTAAATCATAGCTAATCACTATTTATGAATAAGGTTTTGGAAGTCCCTAATGATTACTGCTTCTATAGTGAAGCTAAAGAAGTGTTCCTTATCTTCTGAAACTTTAGCATATTAAGCTCGGAAACATTAGGGTAGAAAAGGTTTATTTTTCTCTCCCCTCCTCTTCCATCCCCAGTTGCATTTCAAAGCTGTGTAATGAAAATGCTGACAGTAATTTAAATGGAGTATACATTCTTTACAGACATTAAAGCTATTTGTTAAACTTTGTAATTACTATGCAAATCAAGTGTTGCTTTAAAAAAAAAAGTGAAATGAGCAGCCTGGGTAGAGGAAAATACCAGGCTTGAAATACAGAGCAACATGAGGGCTGAAAAATTACTTTTAACTTGAAAATCTTCCTTCTCTCTACTGGGCCCCCCACCCACTCTTACTACCATTCCATAAATACTTACATAGGATTCATCCCCATTTGGCTTGTCACTTTAATAGCTCCCAAGGAGAGACCCCATTCTGAGAACATTAGAGAAATCTATTGCCTAGATCAAAATATTAACAGTGCTTTATTAGAATATATACTCCGTGTATGAAATATAAGCTGTTTATCCAAGCTATGGTGGTGCATCTTACAAATCTTTGAATTTCATAAATAAGGAACAGATGGCAAATTTAATTGGAATCATGTTTACTTCTAAGTAAATATTTGAGTTCAGGGCTGGTTATTGTTACTCACTGTGAGGTAAAGAAAAAAGTAAAAGTGGGGAAAGGGATTCCCCCCCCCATTTTTACTGATAGCGCTATCCTAAGTCCTAAGAGATTTTTTAAAATTTTATTTTCAGTGCCCTTTATTCCCAGGAGTGGGTCTGTTAATAATAAAATTATTATTAAAAATAAATATTTTTAATTTTTATATACTTTATTCATTAAACATGAAATTCAGTCAACTGAACATTCAAAAATGCATCACAAATACCACTGACTGATGCTAATGGTTGATATGGGTTGCTGCCAGTGTCCTAGGTATTAACCAAGTACCTTCTTAAGATGTACGATGTTCTAAGTAGCACAGTTTTTTGCAGTTTCACTGGTGTTATTGCAGGAAGCTGCAAATTGTTGATGTATCTTATAAAATTCTTGGATATGGTACCAAGTGCCCAAGGGGTGGGTTCTACTTACCTTTACTACCGGTTTGCAATGGGGCCGCTCGCGCAGAAGCATTTTGATGACGTCAGGGTCAGTGGGCGGAGCCTCCCGCCAGTTTTACTACCAGTTCTATAGAACCGGTATGAACCGGGGGCAACCCACCACTGAAGTGCCTCGATGACAATGGGTATCACTGTTACATGTTTCATCCATAATCACATAGTTGTTCTTTTTCTTCAATTCTGGCATCTTTAATTTTTATTACTACTGGTACTACTACTACTACTACTACTACTACTACTACTACTACTACTGTTGTTGTTGTTGTTATTATTATTATTATTATTATTATTATATTTTTATTAATAATAAAAAATAAAAGACTGCAAAAGCATATACTGTATGAGAAAGGCAATATGAGGCCTTCCAGATATGGAAGTTCCAAAACTGTGGTCAACTAGGTAAGGAATACCAGGAATTGAATTTCAATAGCAGTTGGAGAGCTATAGGCTCTTCACTCCGCACACATAATATGAAAACATTCATTGAATATTCATAAAAACAGCCAGTTTGATTAAGGCGCTATGCTAGAAAAGAGGAGACCCTGAGTTCTAATCCCATTTTAGCTATGAAAGTTGGCTAGGTGACCTTGGACCAGTCACACTCTCTCAGCTCAATCTATCTCATAGGATTGTTGTGGGGAAAATAGGAGGAGGAAGGTATCTTTGGTATGTTTGCCACCTTCAGCTACTTGCAAAAATAATAAGAGGTGGGATAGAAATAAATAAATACATAAATTACTTCATGTAATGATATGCATGATGATGATGATGTTATCCATTCAGTCGTATATGACTTTTGACAATTCTTGGCAGGCCAGGTGTCTCCACATTTTCCAATCTTACACTATTTGAACTTTTCTATGCTCTAGCTGGTATTATGCTTTTATGCAATTTGTTTTACATTTAGTGAGCATGATGAGAAGCAAGGAACTATAGGCAACGCTGATGTCTCTTTCCTCAAATCTGATTTCCTACGAAATCAGGTTTTGTTCAGGTCCCAACACTTAATTTCCTGCAATCTGCAAACTTTCTTCTGTCCTGCTGGCTGAGAAGCGCCATGTCCATATACCCAAATAGAGGCATTTCAGAACTTGATGTTTCCATCAAACTGGTGAAAGTAGAATCATAGTGCAAGATCCACCCTGTGTGTGTGTGTGTGTGTGTGTATGTGTACGATGTTCAAAAGAACTTCAACTTCTTTTGCAGCATTGTTTCAATCACTTAGCCCTTATTGGCATAGAGAACCAGTTTGGTCTCCTTGTTATAGTGCTGATTTAGAAACCAGGAGACTGTGAGTTATAGTCCTGCCTTAGGCATAGACGTTGGCTGGGTGACTGTGGACCAGTCACTCTCTCTCTCTTTCTCTCTCAGCCCAACTCACCGCACAGGGCAGGGATGGGTTCTACTTACCTTTACTATCGGTTCGCAACAGGAGCGCTCGTGCGCGCACCTTGCTTCTGCGCATGTGCAGATCGCCGATGATGACATCCGGGGCAGTGGGCGGGGTCTTCCGCCGGTTTTACTACTGGTTCTTGCGAACTGGTCTGAATCGGGAGCAACCCACCACTGCCACAGGGGCATTGTTGTGTGGAAAAGGCAGGAATATTAGAGATGTTCACCCCTTGAGTTATTAAAAAAAATAAGCAGGATAAAAATCTAACCCTAGTCAGCAGTCATAGTTGTAAGAAGAAGCCATCTCAAGGAGGGAATGCTGCTGTTAGTCCTACAGGATGCTGTCTCTTCCTCTATATCAATCCACTGTCAACCCAGCTATTTTGTCTCTTCTCACTGAGAAAATGAAGAAAAGGCTTGGCCAAATTCCTCAGATTAAAAACATTTTAGGGTGGGGATGGGGTATGTGGTGGTAGTGGGGGAGGAAAATCTGTCCTGATGTCAGCTTGGGCAAGTTAGATACTGTGGGAAGCAGGATGCTAGATTCAGGAGGCCTTGGGCTCTTCTCGTATGGCTGATTATAACATCTTTCCAACAAGGGAAGCGAGCGAGCGAGACAGCAGGCAAGGACAGAAGGATAGTTTGAACCAGCATCCAATTTGCTGTTATGCTCGGCCTATCTATCTCATGGCAAAGCCTGGGAAAAAAAATCCACTGTGAGTTTGTTTTTATTTTACATCTATCTTTACATTCTCCCGAGAGATGACAGTTCTATTCATAGAAGAGCCAGGACAATACTTTTGTCATTTATAATTGTTTCCAGAGCAGCTTGGTACTGTGCTTAACAACAGCTATAAAAAAAAAAAAAAACCTGCTGAATTACTCTTGATAAACATACCGCGTAACAAACAAGCGTGGGTCTCTGTGGCCATTAGGAAGCTGGAAGAAGCTCACTTTCCTTTCTGTTCTTTTCCAGCACTTAAAGTTAGAACTGCTCTAATAAACTTAATGGAAACCAAGAAGAAATGTGGTTAGCAAGGAAGCAAGAAAACATAGTGTTAGCAAAGAAACAAGGGATTCATCCATCGTGCTGCCAAAGGCTATTATACCACTTGCTCCTTCTTCTGTTAGTCTCCCTGAGCATTGACGCCAAATGCTTTCAATCAGATATTTTCTTTACATTGTCTGCAAAAAAACAAAGCATCAAGTGATTGGGTGGGAAAAGCAGATAAGTAGGAGTCTACATGTTACACCTTGGGTGCTTTGAAACTCCTAGGTGTACCTTTGGTGCTGTACAATGTGTTCTGCCCCAGCTCCGGATTTCCAAGGATATTGGCACACACCAACGGTCCTTATCAAATTTATTAAGTAGCAAGAATAAACCAAAGTCCGGCAAAGGTTGGCAACCAGCCCAGAAAACAAAATACGATAAGACTTTTCCAAAAATGCTCTGATGAGAATTACAAGTTGTTTCTAGCAAGAAACTTACTAACGGCGTGTGACTTAAATAGGCTAAGGGAGTGGCCAATTATCCTCAAGCCTTACTCTCGAGGAGACCTCCTCCTCCTGAGTAGCCACTCCTGCCTTTTGGCAGCCCTGTGTGCTCGAGCATTGAGGAGAAGCTCCTCCACTTCGCTATCTCCACATGAAGGAACCTCTGGAGGTTCTGACGGCCCTGGCTGAGTCTCTGCCTCTGGCACCACATCCTCTTCAGCCTCCTTGCTGTCCGACGTGAGCGCCGGCTGTGCAGGCTGCTGGCGCGACAGCACACCAGCCTCCTCGTCGTCGGGATCAGCTACGATCCGCGCAGGCCGCTGGTGGGCCACAACACAACCACTCAAGGGACATGGACCATATTTGTATCCTCAATGACCTCCTGAGAAGATACAGGTTGTACCTTGAAGTGATTCTTGCCAATCTGGCTGTTTCTACAATCTACCTAAGCTCCTTCTTGATCAGCATTTTATCATGTTTAATAATATTACTTCTTTCTTCATATTTTGATCTTGAGGTAAGAACTCTACATTTATAAAAGCTCCATATGGATGGTGTTTTTCGCCAATTTCCATCCTACCAATCTTTTGACAACAATCGAAACTAGCCTTGATGATATTACCTAGTTTAGTAATGAAATGTCTGCAAGAAAACAATCAAATTCAGAGAGCACCAAGGAACCCCACAGAATATAAATATAAGGCATTAGCATTTTGCTATGATCTCCTGCACTTGAACCATGGAGGCAGCCAGGAGACCTAGACATTGGCCACACACAAATTCCAAAACTGAAGAGCAGAAAGAAATGTTATGTCTTCCTATTTCCTATGGAGTAGGAAATCATGATTAGCATCATGGTACAGTCAACAAACAACCATTCAAACCTATTTCAAGGTGGAAAATACCAGTCCAGCTTATCTACTGGATGACACTGATGCTATTCTTTATAGTTATTGCTGGGCAATTTATTAAATCAGAATGAAATTTGGCAGGAGAAAGTTTCATTCTAACCACTATATTACTTTTTCTATTTCGTGTTAATTTTCTTTCGGGAACAAGAAGGCAAGAGGGATGAGAAATGTTATTATTTTAATTATCATCACAGAGGCTTTTCACCACAGAGTTCAACAATAATTTTATTCCCTGCAGAGTTCATTTGCAAAAATACGTAGAAGGGAATTTCCACAGTACAGAAATGTCATTAAAATATGCTTTGCAGTTTATTACTGTGAATAACTTAGCCAATGAAAACAGACTCACAATGTATGATATTAGAATGTGGGGAAAATGTATGCTTGAAACATAATTTCAGTCGTTACTCTTATTTAGGAATGAATGTAGAACAACTGTCTAACATGCAATATAGCCATACCTTGAGGTCTTTTGCAATTTTGCCAATATTTTCAATAAATCCAATAGAAACTATATAAAAATATTCCTTATACTTTCTTTTTTTTTTTCTTAACTTGGTTCTCTGGATGCTTTTCCTTCTCAGATTTCTAAGTGACCATGTCTATAAATGAAATCCCATTTATGCATCTAAGTTGTAACAGAATAGAATTATTATAGGTAGTCCTCAATTTACAACCACAATTGAGGCCAACGTTTCTGTTGCTAAGTGAGACAGTTGTTAAGTGAGTTTTGCCCCATTTTATGATCTTTCTTACCACAATTTTTAAGTGAATCACTGCAGTTGTTAAGTTAGTAACATGGTTGTGAATGTGAATAGCTTCCCCATTGACTTTGCTTGACAGAAGCTTGCAAAAGGTGATCACATGACCCGGGACACTGCAACCATCATAAATACATGCCAGTTATCAAGCATCTGAATTTTGATCACATGACCATGGGGAATGCTGCAATGGTTGTAAGTGTGAAAAACATCATAAGTCAGTTTTTTCAATGCTGTTGTAACTTTGAGTGGTCATTGAATGAAATGTTGTAAGTCGAGAGCTACCTGTACATGATAAAAGTTATGGATAGACATTGGTGGATGAACGCCACGGAGCTGTATTATCCCGTCTACAAAACTCCAGCGGTTGCTAATTGCTTCTGGAAACCCTTCATTGAACAAATTCTTACTCTTTATTTTGGTCCCATAATATTCTAGAGCAGCTTTTGCTAAATGACAGTCCTTCATTTTACTTAGTAAAATAATTTACTAAGACTTTATTACTATTCTTCTTCTCTTCCTTATTAGTATCTATCTCTTTTCACTTATTATTATAACCATGTTTCTTGTATATTTCAATTTAAATTGTTTTTATTTGTTTCCTAGTATGATTTGATAGCTTATTAGTAACCTTGACTATCATTAAGTGTTGTATCTTTTTATTCTTGATGAATGTATTTTATTCTCTTTATGTACACTGAGATCATATACACCTAAGACAAATTCCTTGTGTGTCCAATCACACTTGGCCAATAAAGAATTCTATTCTATTCTATTCTATTCTATTCTATTCTATTCTATTCTATTCTATTCTATTCTATTCTATTCTACTCTACTCTACTGTACTCTACTCTACTCTACTCTAATCTACTCTACTCTACTGTACTCTACTCTACTCTACTCTACTCTACTCTACTCTATTCTATTCTTCAGATATGTTGAACCTTAAAATTAATTGTAATTTCTAGTTATTCAAGATGAGGCAATTTACATCTTTCTCTCAAAATGTGTAAAATTTGTAATCTAGAATCTATGAATTATAGGTATTATAAAATGGGAATTATGGAAATAATAATTCAATATATTTGAGCTCACCAATTTAGGGAAAAGCTATTTATAGACAAGTTCTTTTTCTCCCCATCTCTGTGTTCTTTCAGATCTTGTGGAGATATTTTTCTATGAGTTCAGCCCTAGTGGAAGCTCAGCTGAGATGAGCTACATACAGACTGAAGAATACAATGCTTTGTTCATTTGGCATCTTTGACCATATGGAGAAACTATTTTTGCTCTGTTGCCTTACTGGAGACCGAATGTTTTCTGTGGTGAATTTAGCTTTTATTCCTGTTTTTAAAATTGCAATTGCAAGTGTCTTCATTGTAAAACTGTTTAACGGCTGAGTCATACAGATAGGCCAGAAGAGCAAAACACTCCCAAGTTCTAGTTAGAAATATTTTTTTTTTAAAAAATTCTAAGTTGTACTCTCCTGACTCAGTCAGATTCTGAATTTTTGGGATAATAGAGTGAGAAAAAGAACTGCATGTTTTGAGAACGCAACTTCTTGTTTCTTAGGGACACTTACATTGCTGGAAAACAATTTATATTTCTTTGACTAAGCATTAGTTGTATCCCTACACATCTATTACTCCCTGAAATGATATCTGGATGAACTTTTATTTCATTAATAAAACACAGTGAAAGGAAAAAAAGGCCTTCCTCAGTAGTAAAGCCTAAATGAAAAAGTTTTCAAGAGATATGATCCATCTCTTTAATTTTAACAGAGCAGGCTGCTGTTAAAGACAGAAAAACCAAGTTAGTTAATAAGCTATCAGAGTTTCCCAACCTGTCCGGCTTTATGGACCAGTGGGGGGAGGAGATGATTCTGCGTGAGCAACAGGCATGCATGCATGCCCCTCGCGCAAATGGAGGGCACGTGCACATGCTCACCCAGTCACCCTACTAGCACAAGTGGGTGTTCATGCACACACAAGCACTCACCCGCCATTTCTGTGGCCTGGTTCCGAACAGCCCAAGGCCCGGTAGTGGGCTAGGGCCTGGGAGTGGAAACTCCTGCTCTATTTTCTCATTCTGCCTTCCACACTTAAAGTGCAGATAATCTGGAAGATGATTGTAAGTAATGTACCACCCATTTTGTACTTCTCCTGCTTCCAGAAGACTGTCAAGTTATATCACCAGTTTTTATTATGCTGGAATTGTTACGAAGTCATCGCTGTATCAGCTATTCTCCCCATAAGTCACAGCCCAATGAAATTTCAGTAGAATCAAAAAGAAGGTCAAACTGGAAAAAAATCCAGCTACTTACGAGTATTAAAAAGGAAGAAGAGCAAGTGAAAGAAACAATGATAAGATGGGCTACAAACTTTGGTTACTCAATAGAATACTCATAGAATACTCATAAACAAATGGCAGAAATTGTGGGATAGAAACTGTAAATTAACAATGTCAACGGCCTATAAGGAAAATCTATACAAAATGTTTTATAGATGGCATTTACCACCAGCGAGGCTAGCAAAGGTGTTTAAAAGCTTATCAGCTAAATGTTGGAAATGTAATCAGATACCAGGTTCATATTATCATATGTGGTGGACATGCCCAAAGGCAAAAAAATATTGGACTAAAATACATACTTGGTTTAAAAAATGATAAAACTACACATAGATTTGAAACCAGAAATATTCCTGCTGGGGATACTACCAGAAAAGTAAAATAAAGGGAATACATATTTAATTTTGCATGTATAAACAGCAGCAAGAATAGTGCTTTTCCAACAATGGAAAAATGAAGAGGTCCCGACAGACGAAAGTGTAATAAAAAAATAAATTAGAATGTGCTGAGATGGATAGATTGACACTTAAGATAAAAGAAAAGGAAGAACAGAATACTTTTTAACATGGGATATATTTTACCAATGGTTAACTAACAAAAACAGAGGTTAGAATTTAAAAAGAATTCAAAGAAATAATAAAAAATTGTATTGTAAATATTGTAAGATGCACAAACTAATTGTTTTATTATTTTATGATTAATATTGTTATGTTTATTAAGATTGCTAGTATGATTATGGTTATTGTTGTACCTTTACTCAAAAATAAGTATGCCCAGACAACACACTGTTCAGATAGATATGGAATTTTTTATGTTTTTATAGAAAAAATGTACCAATAAAACATATTCCCCAAAAAAAAGGGAAAGAAATCCAGTGTCAGACCTGTCTCAGGTTAAACCTCTAAGTAAAAACAATCCTTGACTGACTCCATTTGTTGAGAAAGTTATAGTGTCAGCATTCCAGAAAACCCCCCAACTCCAAGTAAAAACTCTGAAGCAAGCATTTTTCAAAGTTCTATTTACTAGAATAGGTAAACTGGCACATCTGGGAAAACGCGAATCTGAGAGGTCTGGGTCCTCAGTAAATCAAAAACCCCAAAACCATCCCCTCACTCCTCAGTCGATCACATGCTCCAATCACCATCCGTCCCATCTTGAGACAGAACTCCGACCACTCCTTCTCCAGATGCAGGATCGACCTGACCTTGATCGACAGGAAGAATGCTATTATGTCTAAAGACAATCCCTCTACTAAATCCCCCCTCTTACTTTCCCACACATGAGAAGGTGGCAGCATTGAAGCTTCCGGCCTAATATGGCTTCCAAAGCTGACATATAGTTTACTAGAAATCAAATGAATTACAGTAATGCAAAGCCAAAATTTAAAAGTGTGCGCCAAAATCACCAAGTCTAACTTTTCCTTCCCTTAGGTGCTTCCCCTTGCTGTCCCATGTCCAATCAAATTCAAAGAAAATGTGTTTAGAACGGTCACTTCAAGTGGAAATTGGTATGCAGCTGGTTCCATTCACAATCAATTGACCTTGAAGCCACATCTCAGGGAGATACAGTGAACTTTTAATTTCCCTTGAAACCTCCCTCCTTCCCATCCAGTCCGCCTCCTAGAGTTCATGACAGATTGGCACTAAGCGATAGTGGCATGAGGTGGCATCTGATATCCAGAACAAGTAGTGGACACCCACCCACTAATATTTTGGGAAGTCATTATGTCAACTTGACCTATTTATCAACTGCTTCAAACAGAGACATTTGTCCCAAGAAACTGTTCAGGATTAAATTGTCCTTGTGTATGTGCACACACACCAATAAAAAAGGAAGGGATAAATATATGGGGTTTTTCCACATTTATTGGGGTGCTTAAAAATCTTATGCTTATAACCTTAGTTGCACTTTCAGTTTAACATCAGAACTGAAAATACTGTTTTTTGAATTGCCTTTCTCCTCCTCTTCTTTTTCCTTTTCTCTTTGCACCAGATGGTCTGCCTTGATTGTCTTTTTATGATCTATCTACAGGCTTGTAAAACTAAAATAAACAGTAAAAAAGAAAATCCAAATTCTCCACTGAGCAAGCTGAATCTTGCTGCTTGCATAAATTATGCAAATTAAGCAGATTTTTGTTCATTTTGCATAATTAATTTTATCTTTATCACTGATGGAGGAGTACAGAAATATGCAGGGCACCTAAAACAATTTGTCCAGTCACTAGAAATCATTTGCATTCCTCTGGCTTTTAGATTTTCACCTCACGCTACCTGCTGTTCATAAATGTTATTGAGCCCACTTGTGAATTGTGTGATGTCCATGCTTGAATAGAGACTCACCAGTCTCTGAAACCTTCTGATCTTGTGTGTCCTCTCCCTTCTACTACCAGTCCAAATGGAGTAAGCAATGAGAAGAGCAAAGATAAAGGGTAATAATTGCTGAATGTTGTATTGTCTTCCTATCTCTGATTTGATGATTTGGGAGCCATCATTAATTCATGTGCGTGCGTTGCCCAGTTACCCTTTCCCTCCCCCCGCTGGGCTGACAAGTCATAAAAGTTGGGGACCACTCTTCTAAAATATTCTCCCCATCCTAACTGTAAATTAGTTTTCCTTAGCTCGGATAACAGGTTCTGGTGACCAAACTGTTGGACAGAAGTCCATCATCATTGGAGGAATTATGAGATGATCTTCATAAGGAAGACCCCAAAGGTGTTTTTTTCAAAAGACAACTGGGCTTTCTTTATTTTTTCTTGAAGTTGTTTCACTTCCCATCCAAGAAGCTTCTTCAGTTCTGACTGAATGGTGGAGGATGGAAGGATTTATATTCCTTGCAGTCATCTGGTCATTAACACTCTTTCTGAGAGT
Source organism: Pituophis catenifer annectens (assembly GCF_029215685.1). NCBI lineage: Eukaryota > Metazoa > Chordata > Lepidosauria > Squamata > Colubridae > Pituophis > Pituophis catenifer. The sequence goes on from NW_027256882.1 coordinate 214,929,954, forward strand.
CATTGAGGCCACTTGAAAGTTTATCTGTGCCCTCAGGGTCACCTGAATAGTGCAAATGGGTGTGGTACCTTCTTGGAACTGCTTCAAGGACTGTATCATAAATGTTGTCCACACCATCTGCACTGTTCAAGTGACCCTGAGGGCACAGATAAGCCTCCAAGTGGCCTCAATGACTCTCAGAAAGAGTGCTAATGACCAGATGACTGCAAGGAATATAAATCCTTCCATCCTCCACCATTCAGCCAGAACTAAAGAAGCTTCTTGGATAATAAACTAAATGTCTTCAAGGCCAGTTGCCTTTTGAAAAAGCACCATTGGGACAACCATGGCCTGGATGATTGAGAATCTCCATAGACTCATAAAGGAGGGTGGTGAACTAGCTAGAATAAGATATGAGATTGAATGGGAAATACTACTTTTCCATGTGTATTGGAAATACACATACATATTGAATGGGAAATACATTATTTAATATGTGGTTGAATGAGAAACATTACTTCTCTATCTAGAGTTGGAGAACTAAGCTTCACATAAAACTTGGACTGATGAAAAATTTCGTGAAAGCAATGAACAAGGAAGGCAAAGGTTTTCGTTATTTAAGATAGATACTTCCAAGAATAACTGATGCCAACATTAAGGAAGGCATTCCTGTTGGTCCACAGATCAGAGATGTCATGAATGATAAGGGTTTGAAGATCTATTAATGGGGCCAGAGAAAATTACCTGGAAAGCAATGAGGTGGTTGAGAATTTTCTTGGCAGTTACGCAGAGCCAAATTAAGTCACCCACTCAGCTGAGTGACAAATGTCTTACCGCATGCAAGATCATGACATTTAATATGTCACTGAACATTCATTTTCTGCATTCATGCTTGAACTTCTTTCCTGAAAATCCAGGTGCAGTCAGTAATGACTATGATGAAAGGTTTCACCAGGACATTCCCAAAACAGAAAAATAGTATCAGGGCAACTGGAATCCATCAATGGTAGCTGACTATTGTTCGATTTATTGGACACTGAGTACAAATTAAAATCAGCAGCAAAACACTTTTGGACCTGTTGAATTCATCGGAAACATTAAGTGATTATCATTAAAAGTTAACTTCATATTTCTCAAAATTCCTACTTGAAACAGTCATTCGAAATTATATTCATATTCTGTTTGAAAAGGTCTATCAAAATCACCAAAGGTTTATCAGGAAGCAAAGCTTTTGGGGGAAAAATGTTGTCCAGTATAATCTAAACAAAAAGGTAAAGATACCGCTCAGATTTTAATCTAGTAATGAGAAAAATGATGGAATTACAAAATTCACCTTTGCTTTGATATGAGTTTTAACAAGCCAAGCTATTCCTTATCATCATCATCAAGCATCATCATCCTTCAGGGACTGTCATATCCTTAAGTGTCATTTTGAAAAGTGAAATCTGAATTACTATTTTTTGCTTCCTGTTGTTTGCTGATCACCTGCACAAACAGCTAACCAATATTCCAGCTGCAGAATCCTTTCACATTACATTTAATTAACATTTCCCTTAGGCCTGTTAATTTATTGTGCCACACCTTTGTTCACTCAAGTCTCTTTAATATGCTAATCATATAGAGGGCTCACAAGGAAAAAAAAAAGAATGCAATACTTTGCCAGTAAATGCAGAGGAAAATGAACAACATACAGAGGAAGAATGTATTCTTACATTAGCAAGGACCTCAAAATCAGTGTCCTTCAACAAGTTCTAAACCACAGGTAGGGCTACCATATTTGAGCTTCAAAAGTCTGAATGATTATGGGATGGTAGCAAAGCCATAAAATTCTCAAGACATCTTGGCTACCATCTAGTGGTCATCTGGATTTTTGCAGCACAAATAGAATAGCTATAACATATGAAGAAACACTGGTTTTTACTTTGAAGAGATAGGTGGAAATATACCTAATGCAGTCATTTCTTTTCTTAGTTATAAGCATCCATTATGACTTCATTTTATTTAATTATTTATTGATATCCCACCTTTATTATTTTTATAATCAAGGTAGTGAAATCCCTTCCACCTTCATCACTTTTACATCTAAATAGAACCTCCAAATATTTAAATTTTTCTATAAGGGAAAGATGCTTTAACTAAAGCTGTGTTCAGCTGGATTCTCAAAATGTCCCTCCTTCCCTCCCTTCCATATAATATTGCATTGCATTTATAATAAATTAAATTCAGTTTAATTTACAATAATTCAATACATTCTTGCATTAAGGATTAATGTTGAAATCTGTTAAAGAAAAATATTTTTCTCGTCATATAAAATAAGGAGAACACAGATTCTAAATATAATCCTGGTGGACGTTGGTACCAGATAAAGCTCTAAAGCATGATGTGGCTGTTTAAGTATGAGGAGATACCAGATGGCCATGGCTACACTATGAAATTGAACATACAAACACATGAGCTGCAAGCTGGTTTTTCCAAATAATTAGATATGCCCACATAAGGATAATGTATAGAGGGTTGACCAGCCAATCTAGGAGTGAACAATTTATTGGTGGAAAAACTAACAGAGCAGCAATGAGCCTCAAAGGTGCTTTCATAATTATATTTAAACAATCTTATCTTTTAATTATATCTGTAAAATTATAGAGAGAGACTAATAAATTTTATTTCTACATATAATTTTGTTTTTTAAATCTAAAGTTTGAATATAGATCTTAGCAGGTGGTACCACCTAGCTGATCTTGTTTTGGTTCTGAAGTTGATCTGGGATAGGAAGGATCAGTATTTGCATGGGAGACTTTCTCATACAGTAGGCTGGTTTTTTTTTTTTTTTTATAAATTTTTTATTGTAAACAAACATACACATATAGACATAAACGTTAAAACAAACTAGACATAAACTAACTATACAATGAAATCAAGTCACATAGCTTGAACTTTGAAAGTAGAGCTACTTCGGTAATTATATATCAATATATCTATATATATTATCTTTCATCTTGTATCAATGTTTATATAACGATATTTCCTTTTATTTCCTTATTTTTGTATTATTGGGTGGTAATCTCTTATTTCGTGTCTTTTTTGTCTAACCATTTGTACCATTCTTGCCAAATTAAGTAAAAGTCTGTATCTTCTTTTCCTTGTATTTCTTTGGTCAATTTGTCAATTTCTGCACATTCCATAATTTTTTGTATTATTTTTTCTTCTGGTGGCGTGTTTTCCAATTTCCACATTTGTGCAAAGACGATTCTAGCTGCAGTTAGGATGTGTATTATCAAGTATTGTGTCTCTTTTTTATAGTCCTTTGTCAGTATACCTAATAGATAAGTTTCTGGTCTGAGGGGTACTTTTTGGGCGGTAATTTCTTCCAGCTGACTTTGAATTGTTTTCCAAAATTTTTTGACTTTGGGGCATGACCACCACATGTGGTAGTAGGTCCCCTTCTGTATTTTACACTTCCAACAGTTCTGATTAGTATTGGGAAACATCCTTGCCAACCGTGCAGGGGGGAGATGCCACCTATAAAACATCTTGTACGTATTTTCTTTGTAGGGCACGGACATTGTCAGCTTAGTATTTACTTTCCATATTTTTTCCCAATTCTCTAGGTTAATATTATATCCAAAATTTTTGGCCCAAATAATCATATTTTCCTTCACCACTTCTTCTTCCAATTTGTATTTTAATAGATAATTATATATTTTAGTTATTAATTTGTCATCTGATTGCATTATAATTTTATCTAATTCATTTCTTTCTTTTTGGATTCCAAATTTTTCCATATCACTTTTATATCTTGATTTTATCTGTAAATACGGCCACCAATCAATATCCGTGCCCTGTTGTCTCAGTTCCTCTCTTGTTTTCATATCTCCCTCTGTGTTCAACAATTCGTCATAGGTTTTCATCCTGTCTGTGTCCATTGTGTTTGGGTAGATTTGGGCCTCCATGGTTGATAGCCATCTTGGGATTTTGTCGTAGTGTTTTCTCCTTATTTCAGTCCAAATTTTTGCCAGTGCTCCTCTGATATAATGTCTCCTGAAGTGTTCATGTTGTCTGGGCTTTTCCTCCCATAGAAATGCGTGCCAGCCTTTTGACAAGTCAAATCCTTCTAGTGCTAGTGTTCTTTTATCTTTGAGTGTCATCCAATCCTTAATCCAAGTTAAGGCTGTTGCAGTGTAATAGGTTTGCCAATCTGGTAGTCCCAGGCCACCCCTTTCTTTAGTGTCCTGCAGGTGTTTCAATTTAATCCTGGCTCTTTTTCCTTGCCATAAATACTTTAATATCATTTTGTCAAGGTCTTTGAAGTATGATTTTCCTGGGTTTATCGGTATTGTTCTAAATAGATATAGTATTTTTGGTAGAATTGTCATTTTAATTGAAGCGATTTTGCCTAGTAGTGATAGTTTCAATTTACTCCATACCTCTAAGTCCTTCTGGATTTGTTTGGCGAATTTGATGTAATTGTCTTCTTTGAGGGATGATATCTTATTGGTGAGCCAGATTCCTAGATATTTTATTTTTGTTGTTGTTTGTATTCCTAATGTCTCTTCCAATTCTTTCTCCTGGGTTTTTGTCAAATTTTTGGTTAGTAGTTTTGTTTTTTGCCTATTAATTCTCAATCCTGCCACTTCGCCATATTGATCTATCTTCCTTAGTAAATTCAGTCCTGATTGTTTTGGTCGTTCTAAAATGAATACTACATCGTCTGCGAATGCTTGTAATTTATACTCCTGGTTTTTTGTTCTTAATCCTTTTATTTCATTGTCGTTCCTAATTTCATTCAACAGTGGTTCCAATGCTAATATATATAATATAGGAGAGAGGGGACATCCTTGTCTCACTCCCTTAGATATTTTAAATTGGTCTGTTGTCTCTCCGTTTATCCATATTTTTGCAGTTTGGTCTGAGTATATTGTTTTAATCATATTTAAAAATTTGTCGCCGGTTCCCATTTTTTCTAATTGCAGTATTAAGAATCCCCAGTTAAGATTGTCGAACGCCTTTTGTGCGTCAAGGAAGAGTAGAGCCATCTTTTCATTCGATTTTTGCTCATAATATTCCAGTATATTAATTATTGTTCTTGTGTTCTTGTTAATTTGCCTGTTTGGAATGAATCCATTTTGATCAGGATGGATGTAATTCACGATAATTTTCTTCATTCTCTGGGCCATGATTGATGTAAATAGTTTATAGTCTACGTTTAGAAGTGATATAGGTCTGTAGTTTTTGGTTTGGGTGAGATCTGAGTCTTCTTTGGGTATCAGAGTGATGATTGTTTCAATCCATGATTTGGGAATTTTGGCTTCTAAGATTGCTTCATTTAGGACTTGTAATAAAATATCATCTATTGGCTGGTATTCGATTTTGTAAAATTCCGCTGGGATGCCGTCTGGACCTGGTGTTTTATTGTTGTTCAACTTCTTCTTTGCTTCCATTAATTCTGACATCGATATTGGTTTGTTCAAGAGTTCTCTTTGGGTTTCCTTTATTTCTTGAATGTTGGATTTATTTATATATTCTTTCACTTTTTCCAATTGAATTTCTTCCTGTGCATATAGTTCCTGGTAAAAATTTCTTACGATTCGCTTTTTTTCTTCGTCCATGTGCTGTAATTGCCCTTGTTCATCTTGTAGTTGGTGTATTATTTTTTTTTCCTTTTCTTTCTTTAGTTTATAAGCCAACCAACGTCCTGTTTTATTTGCGAATTCAAATTGGTTTTGTTTTGCCATTTTGATTTTCCTAGCTATTTCTGTTGTTGTTATTAAATTTATTTCATGTTTGATAAGATTTATTTTCCCCTTGATCTCTTTCTTGTCAGGTCTGTTCTGTAATTCTGCTTCCTGTTTTCTGAGCTCCGTCAATAAATCGTTTCTTCTTTGCTGTTTCTCTCTGTTTTTCTTCGCCTTAAATGAGATTGTTAATCCTCTTATATATGCCTTTGTAGTGTCCCATAGGACTTGCAATGATGTTTGTTCCCTGTTATTTATTTGGAAAAATATCTCCATCTCTTTCTTTATCATCTCTATGTATTCTTTATCTTTAATGATCTCTCTATCCATCATCCATCGTCCCCTTTTTGGCTGGCCTTTCCAGACTATTGTTATAGGACTGTGGTCCGCCCATATATTCAGTGTGATTTCAATTTCTTTTATATTTCCTCTTAATTCTGCAGTCATCCAGGCCATGTCTAGTCTGGACCAGGACTGATGGGGATTTGAATAATAAGTGTACTGTTTTTTAGTTTTATTCAGTTCTCTCCAGGCATCTTTCAATTGTAACTCTTGAATCATGTCCTTAAAAGAATCAGGTAGTGTCTTTTTCCTAGAGTTATTTTTTTTGTTACTTTGGTAGTCATAGTCCATTTCAACGATTGCATTATAGTCCCCTATTATACATAGATGTTCGTAGTCTAATTCTTTAATTTTATCGTGTATCTTTTTAAAGTATTCTTTTTGGCTCCCGTTCGGGGCATATATTGATATCAATAACATATTTCGGGTCTCCATCTTAATATCTATCATTAGTATCCTGCCATCTTCATCTGTGTAGATTTGTTTTGCCTGGATATGGCTTTTAATGTATACTGCGATACCTCTTTTTATTTTGATCTGATAGTGAGGTGAATAGTGTTCCAAGTTTTCTGTTTTCTAGTAATTGTTGATGTTGTTTTTTGATATGTACTTCTTGTAGGTTGATAATATCTATGTCTAATTTTTGAAGTTTTCTGAAAGTGTGTGTTTTGGTTGGTAGATTAAGGCCGTTTATATTAATTGAGATTAATTTCAACTCTCGTCCCATTTCCTTTAGTTTTTCTTTATTAGTTTAAGTTTACTTGTGTTTCTTGTTACCATATGCGTTTTCTCCCTAGCCCCTTCTCTCTCCATCTTCTCCCTTTCCCTAGGCTCCTTCTCTTCCTTTCCTTTTTTTGTTTCCCCCGTGGGGTGTTCCTGGTTTACATTATCTGAGTCACGTCTAGTTTCCTGTTCCTCTTCTATTATAAAGTGAGTATCAAAGAATTCTTGTGCCTTCTCTATCGTATCGATTTTATATTTTTTGTCGTCCCAAGATATTAAGATTCCCTCTGGCACCAGCCAGCAGAACATTATTTTGTGTTGAATCAGTAGGGTTGTCAAAAAGTTATAGTTTTTTCTGTATTCTCTTATTCTTCTTGGAACTTGTTTTAGGGTTATTATTTCTTTCCCTTGGTAGCAGGGTTTTCCCTCTCTCATGGACGTGTAAATCTCTTCTTTTACAGTTTTACGTGCGAATCTAACATGTATTTCTTTAGGTAGTTTGTTCCTACGAGCATAGTTCGTATGGACTCTATATATTTCGTCAATTTCCCTACTAATATCGCTTTTTTCCTTTTGGGTAGCCTCTACTAATATATCTGTCATCAGGTCTCTTAGATCTTCTCCTTTTGTTTCTGCAATATTTTGAAATCGTAAAAAGAATGATGCTTTTTCTAATTCTAAATGGGTAATTGACTCTTCGAGTTCTCTATTTGACTCCATTTGATTTTGTTCGATATTGTCCATCTTTTTCTCCGTTAGAATCATTTTGGCTTCCATGTTTTGGATTCGTTCTTCGTTTTTGACTATGTTTTGTTGTATTCTCTCGATCTTATCATCCATTTTTTTAATATTATCATTTATTTGTCCTACTTCTGATTTCAATTCCTCATGGTTCTTTTTTGTTTCTTCGTGATTATTTGCAATTGTTTCTTGGGTTTTGTTCATCCCCTCCTGAATCATAGCTAGTATAGACTGTATATTCTGTATGCTGTGTGCACTGGCAGCTTTTTCTTTGTCTGTAGTTAGCATCGTGTCTGTGGTTTTTTGTTGTGCGGGTGAAGATTGTGTAGATATTGGGTTTGTTGTTAATTTTTTCCCTGATTTAGTTATTGTTAGTGAAGATGTTGCCATCGTTGTCTTTTGTATTAATTTTCCCCAAATTTTCATATACTAATTGATTGGGGGTGGGTGAAATATCGTTATATAAGGATCAGGATAATTAATTCGAAGGAGTTAGGGAGAAAAAACAATATTTTAACAATTCATTCTTCTATTCTTGTCCCTAAACAGTATAATGCAATTAATACTTAAATACTGAATAATCACAATACTTAAATTCACTTTAAAATTAAACAATCTCTATATAACCTTTCTATGATAGATCAATGGGATTTAAAGTTCTCTATAAATCATCTAAAGTATTCTATTGAGTTATATCACCGTTACCAATATATGCTACCTATATTAATTATTACAATTATTATTCCTTAATGATATCTATAACAATCTCTATGCAATGTCTATATTAATATCTAACTTTCTAGTCAATATGCAATATAATTCCACTTAATCAATATATTATTTTACAATCTATATAGTTGTTTCAATAGGGTAGGAAACAGTAAGACAATAAGAGAAAGAAAAAATAATAATAATAATAATAATAATGTTAAATCAATTCCTTATTATGTATTATAATAATTTCAAATTTGATATTAATATTCTTTAAGCAAAGTTAAGTAAGTTTTAAAATAGATGAAATTTAGTAGTTTAATATTTAAAGTTCTCAAGTATATCGCTCTCAGACCAATTGGGGTTGCTTCCTTCTCCTTTCCTTCTTCCTTCGTTCTTCAGTTCGCCCTCTTTTCACTCAGCTGTCCCAGTTCTATTTCAATATCCTCTATTAAATCCGTAAGTAAATCAATTGTTCCAATATTCCTGTGTAGCAGGTTGTATCTCCTTTGGCAACAGCGTCAATGTATCTAATGTCTCACTACACGTCTCGTGTCTGTAGTTGAATTTATTATTGTCGCTGGATACAAAGTGAAAGTTTCCTTCTCCAAATCCTCAGTCCGCCATTCGCTACTGTTCAGTTGGTTTCCTTCCGCTCACAACGATCATAAAAAAGTCTCAGTTCTTTAGGTTTACTTTCTACAATCTTTCTCTTAAATAGTCCTTTTTTCCTCTGTTAAGTCAAATTGTGTTATTTTAAGGTTATAATCCACCGCTTACTTATAATCCTCTTTGTCTGTCACTCGTTCCTTTCGCCTGTCAGATCTGCGTTGTCATTGTGTGTATTGAGCTTCGCTCCGATCACTGTCTCTCGCTGCTTGCTTGACGATCTTGCCGCCGCTTTTTGGAGTCCTATTCTCGCCAATGTATTTAGGTCCTTATGATTATACCTTTATATCTCAATCTACTTAGTCTTTACCGATGTTTCTCTTGAATCTTCGCTTCCACACTTATCGGTTGACAGCGCTCCGGCCAGCCAAAATGGCTGGTTTTTTTCCTGGCTGGAATTAGGAGGGTTTCCTCTGAACCTTCAGGGTGATTGCTGTCACCCCGAGGTCCTAGAGAGTCCTCCTTTTTCTGTCGACCTCTCCGTGGTCGATAGTGCCAAAAACGGCTTCCAATCAAGAAAATTGGAGCTTCGGGGACGGAGCCTCGTTCCCCTCGCTCCTTACACGCTGACGTCACCGCCGGAAGTTCATACAGTAGGCTGTTTGGTAGACTGGAAAACCAACAAGCAAATCCAGAAGGCAATAGCAAAATTGCTTCCATATAGTATTACCATCAAGAAAACTACATGGGGATCTCTGGATGATTTTACTTACTTAAGCAGGATTCAATAAAACCAGGTATCTCTCTGTGAAATTGCCAATATATTTATACATACTCCCAAATGTTTATTTTTCTTTTGTGCTATTTCTGTTTTAGGCAGCTTTTTTGTCCTTATGTTCTTTTTTTCCCCCCCCTTTCCAATGTTTTGTTGATTACTGTTCTGTTTAAAAAGCATTTAAACTCCAATCAAAATAATCTGTCACTAACGTACTCTGGGAGTTTTAAAGGACTGCAGTTCCTTTTGAAACATTTCTACAAGGTAGATCATAAATATTATTCACAATTTCATGCCAATCTGAAAATTTACCAGAGTTTTGACATCTGGGCATGAGGAAGCCTGATATTCTTAGCTACACAATCACAAATATAGACAATATTAGTTTTTCACCTTCTGTTTAACATCTTTGTTAATGTTAACTTGGCTGGAAGTAACTCTTAACTGTTTGAATCATCTTTAGCAGTAAGGTAACATAATATAACAGATATGAAACAGTATTTATTATACATTCCTTGTAATCTATACAAGAATTCGGAACAAATCCAACATTGCTTTTATGTTACAGGATATTTTCCCTAATTCCAAAACACTCCTTATCCCTGTTCCTCTTTTTCTAAATAAAATGAGAAATTGAAGAGGGAAGCACTTGATCAATTAGGCAGCTCCTAAATCTCAAAAGTGATCCTAGATCTTAACTGAATGGCTATTTATTCATAATATTTTTTAATATTTTTTGGCTCAGACCAGGGGTGAAATGCTCCCGGTTTGGACCAGATCGCCCGATCCGGTAGCGATGGCGGCGGGTGGCTCGGATAACCGGTAGCAAAAATCCCTGCAACCCCCCCCCCCATGCCCAGCTGAGCCGCGCGATCATCAGAGGCTGTTTTTTTTTACTTTTAAAAGCATTTTTCTACAACCTCTTCCGCCGAAAAAATGCTTTTAAAAGTAAAAAAGAAAAGCCTCTGATGATCACATGGCTCAGCTGGGATCATCAGAGCCTTTTAAAAGCATTTTTTTCTGCAACCTCTTCAGCCGAAGAGGTTGTAGAAAAAAAAATGGTTTTAAAAGCCTCTGACGATCCCAGCTGAGTTGCGTTATCATCAGAGGCTTTTAAAAGCATTTTTTTACAACCTCTTCAGCCGAAAAAATGCTTTTAAAAGTAAAAAAGAAAAGCCTCTGATGATCACATGGCTCAGCTGGGATCATCAGAGCCTTTTAAAAGCATTTTTTTCTGCAACCTCTTCAGCCTAAGAGGTTGTAGAAAAAAAAATGGTTTTAAAAGCCTCTGACGATCCCAGCTGAGTTGCGTTATCATCAGAGGCTTTTAAAAGCATTTTTTTACAACCTCTTCAGCCGAAGAGGTTGTAGAAAAAATGCTTTTAAAAGTAAAAAAAAAAAATGGCCACGCCCACCCAGTCACATTACTCCCCCCAAGCCATGCCCACAGAACCGGTTGTAACAAATTTTACATTTCACCACTGGCTCAGACCGCAGAGAGAAATAATGTTAACAAAAGTACTAAACTTGGACTAAAAACAAGAACTAAGACAATGGATAAAATCTTTGTAAAATACTTGATTAAAAGATGCATCTTTATTATTTATTGCTACTATATTAAACTTTAGAAGAATAAAATTTATATGTACATACTGTATCAGTTCAATGTAATGTAACTAAAAAATTAAACATTAAGATAAGAAGGAAGAGGGAAAGATGTGTAAAACAGTAGAAAAAAAATCCCAAATAAAAAGCTATCAATACATTGCTCAAATGTTTTCCTTCTTGCCTTTTTCTTGAGGATTTTTTTTTAAAAAAGAGAGAATTCAAATGTTGAAAAATAACTTAGATCAGCAATCAGATATCGATCTCTCCTGCGAGCAGCCTAAGGATGATTCTTTTAGCCAATTCCCATGCCAATAAAATCCACAATTATTGATGTCCCAATAGTTTTCACATACTAGGAATATTACCAGGATAATCTATGTGGAAGAATAAGACACATTCAAGCTCTATGAGTTAATGGTCCATGCCCCAGCTTTTGACTTGTAACTTCACTGCTAAGATAATTGCAGCTCTTATAAGGCATTCTGTATGGTATTTAATATAAATAAAACCAACTTTCTTTCTTTTTTTCATGCAAGACCACATGAAACTAACGTCCTAGACCAGTGTTTCTCAACCTTGGTAGCTTGAAGATGGGTGGATTTCAACTCCCAGAATCCCCCAGCCAGCGCTGCTGGCTGGGGGATTCTGGGAGTTGAAGTCCACCCATCTTCAAGCTACCAAGGTTGAGAAACACTGTCCTAGACACTTGTTTAGCAGTGCTAGGAATAACAGGTCCTCAAAGTTCTAGCTGTCACAACATTCCCACAGTCATGGGATCATGATCCAGGGGCTGGTTGACTGGTTCACAATTGCAGTGCTGCAGTGTTGTACTGTCATATAATCACCATTTGTAACCTTCACTGCTGTCTTCTGACAAGTGAACTCAATGGAGAAGCCAACAGGATGTCTCAAATGTGATCATGTGAGGTTGTACTTAAGGATGGCAACCAGAAGGGCCAGAACAGCTAAGCATGACAGTCATGTGAGGTCATGCTTTACAATTGTGTCACTTAGTGATGTCACACTTTATGACTGCATCACTTATAGAAATTCCAGTCCCAATTACCATTATTAACCGTGGTACTGGTAGGGACCTTCCATAGGTTCCACCAGAACAAGACATTTAAGTCTGTATTCTAGAAATCACATAAATAATCAATAGTAATTTAACAATAGGGGACACGGTGGCTCAGACACTAAGCTTGTCAATCGAAAGGTCGGCAGTTCAGTGGTTTGAATCCCTAGTGCTGCGTAATGGGGTGAGCTCTCGTTACTTGTCCCAGCTTCTGCCAACCTAGCAGTTCGAAAGCACGTAAAAAATGCAAGTAGAAAAATAGGGACCATATTTGGTGGGAAGGTAACAGCGTTCTGTGCGCCTTTGGCGTTTAGTCATGCTGGCCACATGACCATGAAGATCTCTTCAGACAGTGCTGGCTCTTCGGCTTTGAAACGGAGATGAGCACTGCCCCCTAGAGTCGGGAATGATTAGCATATATGTACGAAGGGAACCTTTACCTTTAATTTACCAATAGCAATAGACTTATATACCACTTCACAGTGCTTTACAGCCCTCTCTAAGCAGTTTACAGAGTCAGCATATTATCCCCAACAATTTTACCGACCTCGGAAGGATGGAAGGCTGAGTCAACCTTGAGCCTGGTGAGATTTGAACTGCCAATTTGCAGGCAGCTGACAGTCAACAAGTAGCCTGCACTACTGCATTATAACCACTGCGCCACCGCAGCTCTTCTTCAGCTTCATGTAAAAAGGGTTCCTGACTTAATTTCTTCAGACCTGCAGCCATGGTAGGTCTTCAGAAACAGCAATGGCATATGAGTTAGAGATCAAAAACTAAACGTTTGCACTGGATAAACTGTCCAGGAGCACTCTGAAAAATCAAGCTTTTTAAAAATTCTGTAAAGAGTCAGTTTACCAAAGAACACATTTATTTATTATTTTGCTTATATTTTTCCATAATGTAAGATTTTTTTTAATAGGATTCAGTGTGATGTAGTGGATAAAGCAGAAATTTAGAAAACCAGGTTCATATAGTACTATCTTTAGCTATCAGGAAAACTGAAATGCTGGCACTGTCCTGAGATGAACCATTTTTATAAATTACATTGTCAAATGCATATATGTGTGTGTGTGTGTGTATGTTTTTTTATTTTTATGTTGGGATTTGTTCATTGTCCATTGTTCATTGTCCATTGTTCATTGTAAAAATTATTATCAACTGAGAACATATTTTGAGACTTGAAAAAAAATGGACTGATTTAAAATGTATTGGAAATGGCATATTCTAACATTAGAAATGAATGCTTTTCTACATTCAATAACAATCTGTTCTGTCCCCGTCCTACACACGCACCCCACAGACGGCCTGGAGTTAATAAGCCACACGACAAAATCTTTGAAGATAAAGCTGGCAGCAACCCAGTGGCTAGCTGCCAATTCAGACTTTACTCACACAAAACAAAGATTAGACTGCAAGCATTCAGATAAAGCAGGCAAAGTTTCAGCAATACAAGGATTAGTCCAAATGCAGTCCGACAAGGCAGGCAGAAGTCCAGTAACACAGAGATCATGGATTATTTCTAGTTTTTGCTCATCACAAACTGAACTGGCCATCACACCCACATTTATACCCTGTGGGGTGTGGTCTAGTGACTCAGCTAATCTCTGGCACGCCTTCCCCTCTGCTGCGCATGCTTCTCCCTGCGCCACTGCCAAGGATCCAGCCAGCACTTATCTCCTTCGTCACTGTCCAACTGTGGCTGCGGGGACGTGCTTGGCTCTGGGCCTATCTCTTGGCCTTCAGTGTCCTCCGGAGGCATTGCCAGAGAGGAGGGTCCTGGAGAGGGAGGCCTTGCCAACTCCTCTCCCTCACTCTCAGAGTCTGCATTTGTCGATAGCCCAGGCTCAGGCAACGGAGCCACAACACAATCAATCCCTTAATGAAGGGACAGAAAAATTAAATGATCCAGACTGGTAATCATATTGCTTTATAGAATCAAGGATTTATATGATCCCAGCATTATTAGACATTATAATTTCTCTTGATTAAAAGCTATTTCTTGGTGGTACCATTTCTTGGTGGTACATACATACAAACCTTTCTTGCAAAGAAGATGCAGTTTAGCTCATATATAATTACAAACAGGCTGTGCCATCAAGGTATTAAATAAATAAATAAATAAATAATTTTATTTCTATACCGCCCTTCTCCCGAAGGACTCAGGGCAGTGTACAGCCTATTTAAAAACACAAAAACACGACAACAATTTAAAATTTAAAATCATTAAATAATTAGGCTCCAATTAAAATCCCAGAAATTTAAAATACCCCAATTTAAAACGTTATGTTAATAGCCCTGCCTGGCGGAACAACAGGGTCTTCAGAGCGCAGCGAAACACCCGGAGGTCGGAAATCTTTCGTATTTCGGGGGGCAGTTCATTCCACAGGGCTGGGGCTCCCACAGAGAAGGCCCTCCCCCTGGGTGTCGCCAGCCGACATAACTTGGCTGATGGCACCCGGAGGAGACCCTCTCTGTGGGAGCGGACTGGTCGGTGGGAGGCTATTGGTGGCAGAAGTCGGTCTTGAAGGTACCCGGGTCCTATGCCATGGAGCGCTTTAAAGGTGGTAACCAACACCTTGAATCTCACCCGGAAGACCACTGGGAGCCAGTGCAGCTCGCGCAGGAGGGGTGTCACGTGGGCGCAATGGGTTGCACCCATAACCACCCGCGCGGCCGCATTCTGGACCAGTTGGAGCCTCCGAGTGCTCTTCAAGGGGAGCCCCATGTAGAGAGCATTACAATAGTCCAACCGGGAGGTGACAAGGGCGTGAGTGACCGTGCGCAAGGCGTCCCGATCCAGAAAGGGCTGCAACTGGCGAATCAGGCGAACCTGATAAAAGGCCCCCCTGGCCACGGCCGTCATGTGCTCTTCTAAAGACAGCCGTGCGTCCAGGAGGACACCCAGATTGCGAGCCCTCTCTGTGGGGGGCAAGGATTCACCCCCAATAGTCAGCGATGGCACCTGCTGACTATATCGGGGCGCCGGAAGCCACAGCCACTCGGTCTTGGAGGGGTTGAGTCTGAGCCTGTTCCTCCCCATCCAGGCCCGCACGGCCTCCAGGCAGCGGGACATCACATCAAGGGCATCGTTGGGGTGGTCTGGGGTGGAGATGTACAGCTGAGTATCGTCAGCGTACAGATGACACTTCACCCCAAAACCACGGATGATCTCACCCAGCGGCTTCACATAAATGTTGAACAGGAGAGGCGAGAGGACCGACCCTTGCGGCACTCCCCATGCGAGATGCCTCGAGGTCGACCTCTGTCCCCCTGCCAACACAAACTGCGAGCGGTCGGAGAGGAAGGAGGAGAACCACCGCAAAACGGTGCCCCCTATTCCTAACCCCCTCAACCGCTGCAGCATACCATGGTCGATGGTATCAAAAGCCGCCGAGAGGTCTAATAGGACTAGGACAGAGGAGCAGCCCCTGTCCCGAGCCCTCCAGAGATCATCCACCAACGCGACCAATGCCGTTTCAGTGCTGTACCCCTGCCTGAAGCCCGACTGGTACGGGTCTAGATAGATAGCTTCATCCAGGTGCCGGGGAAGTTGTCGTGCCACCACGCTCTCAACAACCTTCGCCACAAAACGAAGGTTGGAGACTGGACGATAGTTGGCTAATTCAGCCGGGTCCAGGGAAGGCTTCTTGAGGAGGGGCCTCACTACCGCCTCTTTCAGGGCGGCTGGAAAGGCACCCTCACTCAGAGAAGCACTTATAATCCCCTGGAGCCAGCCTCGTGTAACCTCCCGGGAGGCCAGCACCAACCAGGAGGGACACGGGTCCAATAAACACATGGTGGCACTAATCTTGCCCAGAACCCTGTCCACATCCTCGGGAGTCACAGGATCAAACTCCTCCCAGGTAACATTCTCAAGACCTGCCCTCGTCTCCACCCGTGGACTCATCCAGTCGGAGTCCAAGCCATCCTGAATCCGAGCGACTTTATCGTGCAGGAATTGCACAAAATCCTCAGCGCGACCCTGCAATTAGGAAGTCTTGATGTCACACTTGGCCAATAAAGAATATTCTATTCTATATTCTATTCTGATGTACTGAAAGGCCAGAGGTCCATCAAGATGAGGACTCATCCAAAGAAATTTGCTGCCAAAAATGAAGGACAAATGATACCCCCTTGCTATTTCTGTATACAGAAGTTGGCTGGAACCAAAAATTTAATCTTGCATCCTGGCAACAGGGCAGCATAATCTACTCCATAATCTACTGTCCTTGGGAATCTCATTTCACTACATCTCCTTCCCTGCCCAACTCTGCCATGTAAGGTTTGCCACCTAATCCTACTTGCTAATAGTCTTATTTCTTTCTTTTCTTTTTTTAAAATTATTTTTATTAAACAGTTTGTCTTTAAAAACAACACAAAAAAATCACACACATATAAAAACAAAACACGTCAAGACATAACGTATTGAACATTACATAACATTAATGTTAATTTTACAGCATTTCGTATCGATTTACGAATTTTGTTTTTGTAGTACTCTATTCTGTCATTTCTATTTACTACTCAATAGTAGGATAATCGCATTACTCTAACATACACACACACACACACAAACACACACACACACACACACACATATATACACACACACACATTATAATATTCATTGTTCTTATCTATACATTTATATTTGTTTATATTTACATCTCTTTATTTAATGTTGTTCAGTTACTTTAATTTAAGTTTAATCACTATTAAGTTAAACATTTCTTGTTCTGATTTCTATTTTCAAGCCAACTGTACATTTTATTCCATAGTTCATAATATTCCGAATCCTCTCTCTCTTTCAACTCCATACTCATTTTATCCATCTCTGCACATTCTAGAATTTTCCTAATTACTGTTTCGTCTGAGGATACATGTTTTTGTTTCCAATTTTTTGTAATGTGATTCTTGCTGCGGTAAGTATGTGCAATATAATGTAGCCTTATTTCTAATCACAATGACCCCAAAAGTAGGGTACACTGTATATGGATAGACTCTGCTCCAGTAGTAGTGGGATTCAAATCCTGTCGCTATTGGTTTGCTCGTGGGTACTTGCACACTCGCATGATGCTTTTGCGCATGCACAGAGATGTCCGGGCGGGTGGGTGGAACCTTCTGCCTCTGCTACCAGTTCGCCCAATCTGGGGCGAACTGGTAGCAACCCACCACTGCTCCCTTCTCAAGCAGGGGGTTGAACTAAAAGTTCTCCAAGATCCCTTCCGGCTCTATTATTCTATATTCTGTGTTCTAATATACAGTAGTATCTTTCCCAATGTTCTCTTAAAGGTACTCTGCTGATATTCAGACTGGTCATCTTGAAATCCTTTTGAGGTCAGTGGAATATGTCCATAAAGGCACATTAGATGCATACGCAGGGATTGTAAAACAGTAATTCTGAAGGTAAATTTGAACTCTTTTGAACAGTTTGCACAGCTCTAAAATTAGTTCAGGCTGATTGTATTAATGTTTTTGATTAGATATTGAGTAGAAATTCTTTGAGTGTCCTTTCTCATTTGCCTATGTAGTTCTGAAAATCACTATAGAGAGGGATAGTAGTATACTATTAATATTAGTATTGGTGTGGTGTGGTGTGGTGTGGTGTGGTGTGGTGTGGTGTGGTGTGGTGTGGTGTGGTGTGGTGTGGTGTGGTGTGGTGTGGTATGGCATGGCATGGCATGGCATGGTAGAGTACAGTACAATATACTATAGTAAGTCTTTCATGAAGGTGATGTGAGGTGAGGTGAGGTGAGGTGAGGTGACGTGATGTGACGTGACGTGACGTGAGGTGATGTGACATAACGTGACGTGACGTGACGTGACGTGACGTAACGCAACGCAACGCAACGTAACGTAACGTAACGTAACGTAACGTAACGTAACATAACAACATATTTTGATAGTACTCACTGATAATCCTCTAGAAATATGTTTTCTTAATTCTTAATAGATATGCTCTTTTTTAGAGACACTCTTTTCAGTTATTAGACATGGAATTTATGTCAAAGAACCAACCATATTCCGTATTTCATTTGTAACTTTGATTTGTCATAGTTAATTTTCTTCAGTAAGTGACCTGTATGTACTTCTCAGCAGGATCTGCTCAATGTTTTATTATGTACATGAACTACAACAAATTAAACCTTGATATACTATTGGCTCAGGAGGTATGTATTAAAATGTTCCTCTGCTTTATTTTTACACATAAAATATAATCTATTTAAAGCAGCAGGCCAATTATAATTTTGAGATCAACTCCACTGACATCAAAATCAATTCGCCAAGGTTGAACTTGGTCTATGATTTTTATGTTTTGCTTGCCATGTTTCCAACATATATTAGAAGAAAGAGAACTTGTTGGAAGCTTGCAATATATAGTAAAACCTATTCATCTCTTGATATATTCCATATTGCAAGGATTTGATGGATCAAGTAGTTTCATATCTCTGTGGATATAGTAATTAAAGTGTTAGGTGATTTCAACAAAAAAAATAAAAAAGAAAGGATCATCTTTTGGCATGCTTGAGTGACAATATGATTAGCATGTGTAATTTTTCATCATCATTTTATCATTCCTTCTTTCAACATTTAAGAAAAATAAAATTAAAAGGCATCTTATAACTGGTATGATGTAGACAGGTGCATGTAGACAAACATTTTGGCTATAACCTAATTAAAGACATTTTAATTGATAAATGCATCAGTTGCAGTTAAAATAGCTTTTAATTAAATACACAAAACTCTGAATATGGATAAAGGCACTGTTTCTCAAGCAAGCTACATACTTTCAGGTTTTATTTAATGTAAATATGGGTCAGAAAGAAAGTTCTCTTCCACGTGCCTTAAAAATGGTGCTTGCCACTTTTAAGAACTACGCATTGATTATTTGGGAGCACTTTTAAAAATAAAAGTATTTTAATTGATTTACCTAACCTTTAAATCGATATAAAGCAGAAATACTTACTTTTGGAGGCTAATTGTCAAATTTTGAATCTGAGAATATTTTACAGTCATTCTCACAAAATGGCTGCCAAAATTATTATTATTATTATCATCACAATAGAAGTTCATATGGTCTCAAAGTGCTCTTTATTTATTCAGTGATTTCCAGTTCTTTTCTGGCACATGTACCTTATCAGTCTATAAGTAATTTGTCTCTTGAACTGGTCTCAACACTAGACGACTGGAAACATAGCTGGTATAGCCCAATTTGGATTACTGCAAAATGTTCTACATGGGACTCTCCTTGAAGAGGCTCATAATTTTCCCAGAATACAGTTGTAAAATATAGTAGTTTCATTTGGGGAGCTACATTGCTAATTGTTCTGGGAACAATTCAAAGTGCTGCTTGTCCTTCAGGCCTCAGAGCCAAGTATTTATGGGACTAGTTCTCTTCAGTTATTTCTGTTTGTGCTATAAAATCAAGCAGGGGTGATAGGCTCTGGATCCCCTCAGTAAAATTGTGCTGGTCAGATCCCAAAAACCTGCTAGCAAGCCAAGGTTGTGCTGAGAGTGACATAATCATGTTCTCTTGAAAAGACGTATTGCCCAATCTCACAATGGTGCATGCATAGGCCACCCCTAGTGCACATAATTATCCCATGTAAATCCATTTCTAGTGTTGGAAGAAATGTCCATCTGGGTTCAGTTCCAAGTGGGGAGAAAGACACTGGAAACATGGTGGCTGATTGGAAAGATGGTTTTTAATGATGGACAGGACCACATGATTTGAGGTCCTGGGCAAAAAAGGCACATGGGGGGGGGAGAGAGAGAGAGGGAGAGGGAGAGGGAGAGGAGAGGAGAGAGAGAGAGAGAGAGTTGGCCTTTGAATTTGAGCTTGTATTCTGATTGGTTGTCAGACTCCCATGGGGCCATGCAGGGGTAACTTTGTAGGTTGTCTGTATCCCAGGCTTGGTTGAGCCTTGCTGGGTGATGATGTAATGAAAGGGCTTTGGGCAATTCCCACTATGGCTCTGCCTGAAGGAGGTAGATCTTTGTTATGTAGAATAGACTGGCCCAGGCCTTAATGACAAAGGTGAGGGGGGCTGAGTTTCTGCCTCTGTTTTAGGGGAAATATCCTGCACTTTTAATATTTCCTAAAATATCTCATTTTCCTAGGAGAGGGAATGGCCATTAGTAGCAATGGCCATTAGTTTCAATTGTTTTAAAAGGGGCCTGGAAGATTGGTCCTGGGCCTGAAGACTTTGTGTCACCTCCAAATACCAACTGCAGGGAAGGTGTCTATGGAGAGTATTAACCAGCCAGGTCATGGTTGTCCCAAAGGTGCTTTTCAGAAGGTAAGTGGACCGACCTTCAAAGTGCTAACGACCAGACAACTGCAAAGAAAATAAATCCTTCTGTTTCACCCCCACCCCATTCAGTTAGAACTGAAGAAGCTTCTTGGATGAGAAGTGAAACCCCAAGAAAATCCAGTTGCCTTTTGAAAAGCACCTTTGGGACAACAGCAGAGAACAACAGCCGGAGAGGGACATGTCTCCATCCCCTGCACGCAACATCTGCAGAGGTATCTGGCTGGCCATTTTAAGAAACAAACTGCTGGATCGTGTAATTTTATTTGGGGAGGGGTTCTGTATAGGTGGGTTCTGAGCTTGCACTAAGAAATTCAACCGACAGCATAACTTTATTTATGTCCAATGAGTTCAAGGATGCTGCTGGAATTCCATAGACGGTTACTAGAAGCAAATCTTTCTGAAATCAGCGCAACTTTCTTTCTTCTATGTTGGAATTAATTGGTGGAGATGTAATGCTTTGATTATCTGATAGTGTGCCATTTTATCTTTTTTTTAAAGCCATAGATAGATCTTCTTATCCATGACAATCTATCTCCAACCTGTTCTTTCAAGTCTCCCGATGGTGCATTCATCACTCTCTTTTTCAGAGAGCTAGCTCTTTGCAGAGTATGTCCAAAATAGAATAATTTGGGTCATTTATGCCTTGGTGGAAAACTCTGGGTTGACTTGTTCAATGATACATTGGTTTGTTTTCTCAGCTATCCACGGTATTCTCAGGAGTCTATTCCACAACTTGAAGTTCAAAAGCATCAATACTTTATCCATCTGGCTACTTCAAAGCCCAACCTTTGCTTCCACAGAATGCCACATGGCTTGTATGATTCTAATCTAGGTATAACACTTCACAGAATGTGACAATCTTTTCCAAGGCTTTCCAGAACAAGAGAGTCATTTTTCACCCTTCTATTCTAGTAGCACAAGGTCGTTTTAACATCATGAAAAGAACGGAGGGATAAACTTCAATTCAGAATCTGGTCTCCCTTCCTCCACCTTTAAAAAACTGATCTTAAAATGTTTTTCTGCCGCGCGACATTTATCTTATAAACAGGTAGAGATAAACAATCGGGTCATGACAAGAATTAAAAGGCTAATCAAGGAAGATGGATTTGAAAGCTGGTCTACATAAATCCTTTACTTCCTTTAGAAGGAGGGATGCTCTATAAATGAAATTTTAATTCTTGGAATTAAAGAAGCTACAGAACATGCCAAAAGACCCTATTTCAGAAGTGGGCGTCACATACCGTAACAACCATTTCACCCAATACCAGAAATGTGAGCACACGCATGTGTGCGCACACTCGCTTTGCTTCTCTTGCACCATCCGTGCATGTCTGCAGTGTCACAAAACACAGGAATTTGCACCATTCACACATGCGTCCGGCATCAAACAACACAGCAATATAGGACGGGATTGTGCCCCAGTGGGTGGGCTGGGGCGGAGCCACCCGCTGGTTGCAACTACCAGTTCGCCTGAACCGGTCTGAACTGGCAGCAGCCCAACACTGCCCTGTTCCCTTGCCTGGTTTGTGGGGGTAACTGGAGCTGTACTCTCTAGCAACAAGAAGCATCTCCCATCTTTGTCCTTAAAAGGAGCTCTGAATAAATCTTGTATCAGGGTATCCTCAAGGCATGGTCCCAAAAATAAACATGGCCACGATGATGATGCTCATAGAAAACATTTTTTTTCAATAATGTTCCCTTGCAAGGGAAGAGAAAACATGACAAAATGGGAGAAGGCAAGCTGACTGATAGGGGATGGGAAGGTGGAAGGGAAGGGACCCGAGGTGTCCAACAGGGTTGGTAAAAAAAAGTCAGCTCTGATGCTGTAATCAAAGCTGCAATGCACTTGACTTTTATTAAAATCACATTGTGCAGTCATCCCTGGAGGGGGCAAAGGACAAGGGAGGAGGCTAAGGGGTGAACGAACAAGGAGTGGCAAAGCAAAGAAGTAGAAAAGGCCCAGGCCAAAGAGAAAGGGCAAATCTAAGCACAAGGGAAGACAAGATTTAGATTTATGTATTTATTTCGTGCATGGCGTTGGTACATCGAAAGCCAGGAGTCGATATGTCGCTATTACAGAGTCGATGTTTGGCTGCCCAAGATTGCTAGCTTATTCAGTTCACATTTGTGTGCTATCCAGGGTGCCCTGCAGGGGGCGAACTACCTCTGCACAAAGTGGCTAATGTTGTTGTATGGGAGTTGTATTGGTGTCATCCCAGCCTTTTTTCTCTCCTGATTTTTGCCTCACATTTGGGCAGATCCTGCACTTGTTGATTTATTGCTCCTGTACGAAACACCTTTAGTTTTTCCCATCGGAATGGTATTCTAATTCTTCCTAGGCGTTGCCACAAAGAAGAGGGAGGTCAACCTATTCTCCAAAGCACCTGAAAGCAGAACAAGAAGCAACGGATGGAAACTAATGAGAGAGGAGATAATGAAAGAAACTACCAAGAGTTAGAGAGTTAGGGTTTAACAGAATAAAGGAAGGCATCTTGGAAGTCTTCTAGCCCAAACCCCTGCTCAAGTAGGAGAACCTCTGTCATTTCAGACAAGTGGTTGTCCAATCTCTTCTTAAAAACCTCCAGTGTTGGAGCATCCACAACTTCTGGAGGCAAGTTTTTCCACTGATTGATTGTTCAGTCAGGAAATTTCTCCTTAGTTTTAGGTTGGTTCTCTCCTTGATTAGCTTCCACCCATTGCTTCTTGTTCTGCCTTCTGGTGCTTTGGAGAATAGGTTGACCCCTCCTTCTTTGTGGCAGCCCCTTAGATATTGGAACACTGCTATCATGTCACCCCTATTCCTTCTTTTCATTAAACTAGGCATACCCAATTCCCGCAACCGTTCTTCATTTGTTGTAGCCTTCAGTCCCTTAATCGTCTTTGTTGCTCTTCCCTGTACTTTTTCTAGAGTCTCAACAACATTGTGGCAAGAAGTCAAGGGTGAAAGGAAGATAACTGGATTCCATACCAAGGTCCTTTTGACAATAAATGGGCCAGTATGCTCAACTGGATGCTTAGTATTAGCACCCAGGTTAATATCAGAAGGACATCCAAGCGCACATCCGGGTGCGCTTCAAAGTGTTGGTGACCACCTTTAAAGCGCTCCATGGCTTAGGGCTGGGGTACCTACGAGAGCGCCTTCTGCCACCAATAGCCTCCCACTGGCCAGTACGCTCACACAGAGTGGGCCTCCTCAGGGTGCCGTCCGCCAGACAATGTTGGCTGGCAACCCCCAGGGAGAGAGCCTTCTCTGTGGCGGCGCCCACCTTCTGGAACAACCTCCCCCCAGAGATACGTACAATAACAGACCTCCGGATTTTTCGTCGGGCCCTGAAAACCTATTTATTTCAACTAGCTGGGCTGGCTTGAGTTAAATTTTAAATTGATTTTAAATTGGGTTGTTTTAATTTACGGCCAAAATATTTAATCATTTTAAACTGTTTTTAAATTTTGTATGTCCTGTTTTTTACTTTGGCTGTTCACCGCCCTCAGTCCTATTTGGAGAAGGGCGGTATAGAAATTGAAACAAACAAACAAACAAACAAACAAACAAACAAACAAACAAATAAATAATCATTTAATGCAAGAATCGCCCTCCTGTGGCATATCAAATATTGTTCAATCAACACTGTTAAATCAGTGTTATTTGCATATTGTTGCTTGAACTCCTTCATAGGTAGGCCTAAGAAATTTTGGAATATGGTTTTAGACAGATGATCTCATTTATAAGTCATGCATATAAGCTGCTGGTGCTTTAATGGAATCTATTCTCTTTTTAAGTAAAGGTGAACATGCAGTGCTACTTTTCCTCCTGCCAAGGATGTCCCCCACTGCCTCTCTTAGCCACCTGACTGTGATGATCTTGAGAATAACCCAAGAGACATGGCATTAAGCTTCCTATAAAAAAAACATCTCAGTCTGACACTGATTTTGCTTACATGGTGTTTCTAGTTATGGCAAGGAAAAGGATCCTTTCTTTAAGCTATCTTTTATTTTTATTAATTTTTCTGTTCCTTTCCCTGCCTTGCAGTAATGAACCATTCCCTGGGCTATACATTTGACGGCATAAAAATAGGAAACATTCAGGAATTACTAATAATATGCAAAGGCAACAAGTCATGTCTTTGCAGAATGAGTGCATTGGATAAAATACTGTGAGTTAAAAAGTGGAAAGCTTCAAATAATTAGTCTTAAAACAATGAAAGGCAAACAAAGGAGGGAGTCAGAATGGAAAGGAAAGAACTGTGCTGAATTTTTAAAAGTGGAACAGTTATGTAATGTTTGTGCATGTATATATATGTGTGCATGTGTATATGTGTGTGTGTGCATATCAGAGACACATGTAAATATACTGCTCAAAAAAATAAAGGGAACACAAGCAGAAGACATCCGAGATCTGAATGAATGAAATAGCCTTATTAAATACTTTGTTCTTTACATACAGTAGTTTATACACTGCTCAAACAACTAAAGGGAACACAAAACTACTGTATGTAACAAACAAAGTATTTAATAAGGCTATTTCATTCATTCAGATCTCGGATGTCTTCTGCTTGTGTTCCCTTTATTTTTTTGAGCAGTGTATATACATACACACACACATAAATATATATATGAGTATTACTGTGTGTATAAATGCAATCTATCTATCTATCTCTCATTCTCTCCCTCTTTCTCTTTCTCAAGAAAGACATGGTCAATACGTTTGACACAATTCTCAAGAAGGGTCTACTTTAGAGCAAGATCTGAGTTGTTGGAGTCCATGGTTAATAGAGGCACTTTCATCACCTGCCATATCAGAAGAGAATATGTAAATGTGGTGTCCAAGCCATCAAAGATATTAGTCATGGTTTTTTGACCATCAACCGTATAACCCGCTTAGGCTTAAATGTTTAACTTCCCCTACTTGAAAGAACAGTCCACTGGGATCTGAATCACAGATTTTCCTATTTCCCACGGGCTCAAATCTATACATTGTGAACAGAACTGCTAAGTTTATAGTTAAGGTAGTTGGCTTAAGAACGTGTTACATCAAAGAGATAAACTGATGATGTATTTACTTGAATATTGATGCTTTGTATTTTTCCCATATGTATCTTATTACTGTATTTTTTTTTTATCTATTTTAGTTTGAAATATATAGTATGTATGTATGTATGTATGTATGTATGTATGTATGTATGTATTTGTAAGACCAATGAATTAATAAACTAATACTAATGTAGAAAGATCTTATATATCGACATGGGTAGAAGGCAACATTCATAACCATCTCAACTTTGCTCAATCGACTTAGATTCTTCTGCGGATCTACAATGCTATGCAAAAAAGAGAACTTTATATGTACAGTTACATGTCAGGGAATTTTTCCCTTGTGAGACAATTCTTTTGCAAATGAGAGTCTGTGCATATAACAATAAACATGAAGTCCCTCTGCTTATGGACAACGGTGCTGTATGTTGGTTTGAAGACCTACTTAGCATGGATTGTAGAGACTATTTGACCAAGCTCCATTCTTTCTTCTCATTTTTTTTTAACAGCAGTGTTTGAGAAGAGAAATTCAGCTATTAATACTGTTGGGTGACTTCTTCCTTGGCATCAGTGCCTCTTTAGAGGCCTTCTGGTGCTAATCAATCAATATGGGGCTGAATTATATTGCTATTGTTTTTGAATATTTGGCTTCTCCGTAGCTGTTTCTGGGATGTTGATATTTTTATCCCAGTTGTATTTAATATTCAGGTTTGAATCACCTGGTGGATTGGTGAAATCAAAAGATATGAAATGTGTGGTGAACTTGTGAAATAGCCAGAACATTTTGGTCCAAAAATGACATAGGACATTGATGAAAATAATCACCCTTTTCCAATGAAATCAGTAAAAAAAACATGTTGTCTTATTGTAGAAAGATTACTGTATGAGCAGAAATGGAAAAATAAGGAAGCTTCAAAGGTTGAAGACTGGATAATTAACATATGGACTTGGTAGAGTTGGCAAAACTAATGAGAGGAAAATCTGCAGAGGCTTTTATTAAAGATTTGAGTCCATTTATGGATTATTTTACAAAACTGGAGAAAAATAGCTTGATGATAAAAAGGGTTTTATAGATTAAATAAAGGGAGATGATGGGGAAATTTAAATAGCAATTATAACGGTATAAAAGAATTGAAAATGGTTAATAAATCCATGAGAAAAGTAAGAGGTGAAAATGGACTAAATGTTTTTTTTTTAAAAAAAACGTAGATGTTTAGTTTTATCTGCAAGTTTATATTTTTGTATATACAGTATATTTAGGTACTGTTTTTATGTTTTATTTTATGAGTAGAATTTTAATAAAAATGGGTGTAGATGATATAGATTTTAGATGGTTTATATATATATCACTATGTGTATAACTATCCACATTGATAAACTTTCATCTGGCATTTCCTCTAAGAGAATGATAGGAAATATAGTACTGTTCCTTGAATTTTATCAACTTCTACTCACCGAAAAGAATTAGTGGGAGTTACAGCCAGAATAGAGTATCTGCAGGGCATAGTATTCCTTGTCTATCTTAAGAGGTTCTAATCAAATCTGCTCACAATCACTGTGTTTTGTACTTTGGGGATCTCATTCCACACCACTGAACACAGTTGTAAAGGCCTGCAGAAAGGAGAAATGTAATCATATCAGCCCAAAAATAACATAAATGGGATACTGCAGTTAGGATAGATATGGTTAGATGTTTTTTCTTCCCCTTAAGAACTGTCATATTCTTAGTAAGTAAGAAAGTGTGGCCCAAAGAAATAAAATTCCATATCCAGCAGCATCTGCAGCATGGATGTGTGGAAGCACAATTGAAGCTTCACTCTTTTATATGTACGTGCAAAATTACACATACACACACACACACATACAAAGGACAAGGTTTTCATTATGCTGCTATGATCTCTATCTTGGGTCTTTTGAGCCCACCCAAAGATGCCCTTCTACATACTTGACCTCTTTACTTTTATAATAAGTACAGTATATATCATTCTATCATAAGCAGTTGGGTCACATTATAGTACTAGATAATTTAGGCCATTATGTCCAGAGAGATGGCTTACAGTATAAGTTGGACTCATGATATTCTCCTGGTATGGTCTTGGCATTGAAAGTCATCCAATCATATTAATAATTATATCTCCCCTGCCTTATTGGTTTTCAAATTTATTTATTTATTTATTGGTTCGATTTATATGCCGCCCTTTTCCGGAGACTCAGGGCGGCTTACAATGCGTTAAGCAATAGCCTTCATATTTTTTGTATATTTCGCCCCCCCCCCCAAGCGGTGTTCTTTTATATACAAAGTCAACTTATTGCCCCCACAATCTGGGTCCTCATTTTACCTACCTCGGAAGGATGGAAGGCTAAGTCAACCTTGAGCCTGGTGAGATTTGAACTCGCAGTAATTGCAGGCAGCTGGCAGCTAAGTGCTACTTAACAGCACTTTAGTCCGCTGGGCCACCAAGACCTGAATGTAACTGCTATTCCAGGCTAGCTTTATTTATTTGTTTGATTTAGATATCATTTTTCCTTTAGGAGCTTACTCTCTATTGCTTCCTCCACCAATTTTTGCACAAAAACAACACCCGTGTGAAGTAGGTTGACTTGGGAAGAGTCAATGGCCCGAAGTCTCCCTGTGGAGTTTCAGAGGCTGAGGATGAGCTTGATCAGGGGTGTCAAACTCGATTTCACTGAGGGCTGCATCAGGGTTGTGCTTGACCTCTGGGGGCTAGGGTGGGCATGGCCAGGATGGACATGGCCAGCTCGACATCACTCATGTTGGGGGCGCCTATGGTGGCCTGAGAGCTCTGCCAGCGAAAACAAGCTCCCAAACTCCATTTTCATCTGTCATGGCCTCCTGCAACCCTCTGCCAATGAAAACGGAACTCAGGAGGGCCGCACGCAGCCTCCTGAGCTCCATTTTTGCTGGCAGAAGCATCACGGGCTGGTCCTTCGTTGTTTCCAGGGTGGCCCTGTGGACAGATCTAAGTATTCCATGTGTCCCCAGCAGAGGTGGGTTGCCCCCAGACTGGTTTGCAAGAACTGGTAATAAAACCGGCGGGAGGCTCCTCCCACTGCCCCGGACATCATCATAAGTGATCTGCGCATGCGCAGAAGAATGCAGGCACAATGCAAACTGGTAGTAAAGGTAAGTAGAACCCACCCCTGGCCCCAGGCCTTGAGTTTGACACCCCTGATCTAGACCAACACCTTGGGTACTCTTACATATGCCAAGTTCTAGCCCTTAACTGTTTTCTTATCTGGTAATCCAAGTCTGTCCTAACTTGGTGTTCTCCAAAGCTGTTGTGACTGCAATTCCCATCACATCTCAAAGGTTTCTGTCAGGTAAGAAAGTTTAGCTGGTGGTTTTCAATTCTTGAAGGACTGAAATCAATAGTGATGATAAACTTTTTGGGAAAACAAAGTTTTCTAACAACTAAGAATTTCTTCATAAAGACTTTAGGTAATTATAGACTGTGGTGAAGTCTATAATATTATATACAACATAATTGGAAGTTGCTCAAGCAACCTTCTGAACAGGAGTGCAGCTAGACAGGAATGGCTATTTTCAAAAGGACAAAATAGCACCATGGTTTCCATTTTCCTCATGATTGGAAGCCCTTACAGTGTTTATGTTCTAATCAAACCTAGACTTGACAGGGAATGAGTCAACGGAGAGAGATGCTACTGTTTAACATGACTTGTTTTTCTTTTAACTCACACATTTGAATGGCGTCAATTGTTTGTAAACTTCTTTTTAGTTTTCTCCACATTTTCTCATTCTGTTATTATGATAAACATAATAACCACGATGATGGCAAAATAAAGAAATGTGTCACAACACAAGTTCCTTTTTCATGCTGTCAGTATGGTGTTGCACAATAATAATTGGCACATGGGTACATAATAGCAGTAGCACTTAGACTTATATAATGCTTTACAGTCCTCTCTAAGCGGTTTACAGAGTCAGCATATTGCCCCCAACAATCTGGGCCCTCATTTTACCAACCTTGGAAGAATGGAAGGCTGAGTCAACCATAATATAAAATGATGGGCAGCATTTAAGAAATCTGCACATCGGTAAAATTTCAGTTATGAAAGGTCATATTGCTACATATACTATGACGAAAGATTTGCAGCATTCTAGGTTCTTGGGAGGAACTCAATGCATATGAAGACCACCACCAACTAAAGAACTGGCAGCTGTGATTTTATATTTTTGTGTGTGTATGTAATAATAATGCCAAATCCAGTCTAAACATCTGGCTGACTCCGTGACCAACCATAATAACCATAATAATTAAATGTATATGCCATCCAATTCCCAGTGATTCTGGGAGGTTACATAAGTATGTAAGGGATGGAGTTTATGTTATGTTGGGATACTGCAAATTTTGTCCCTGGTACTCACCCACCCATGCCTCATGAATGTCTGACATTAAAAAAAAAAATCAACAACCAATCCTATTAAATAGAGTAGAATATCTCATATTGATATTTCCCATAGTGTGTGTTGGGGAAGGTAGAATCCAAGCTGGCATTGTGGAATATTCGGCTTTCATGAACCCTACAATTAAAAATGTGATTCCTGGCACTTATAAGCTACTTGTAGAATAGGAGTGATTTTGAATTTTATGCAATTTAGGGGAGTGGAGAGTGGGAAAAGGAAAGAGGAACAAGAGATAGAGGAAAATTTTAGCTTATGAAGGCTCATATCTTAGGGGGTTTTTAACTAGTTTTTAAAGGACGAAATTCCACTATTTTGTTGAAGCTGCCTTCTGTTCTGTGAGCCTCTACTGGCTCTCTGACATGGTGCATCAGATACAAAAGGGTTACCTCTGAGAGATTTAAGTCTTTACATTTTTAGCACACAGTAGGTTTTTTCCTCCTTTTCCGATGTGTAATGGTCATTGAAAACATACAGTAAATGCCATGGGCTGTACTTAGTTTGAAAAAGCCAGTCTTCTTGAAAAAGTAATTTCAGCCCCAGCAGGAGCGCTGGTTCAACTTCTCATCCCATCAGCTTTAAATTAGTAAAACTTCATTGGCAGAAACGATTTGGAATCGGGAAAATGAGGACACGTTCCTTTCTCGTATTTGCCAAAGATAGAATAAAGAATAAAGAAGAGGGGATCAACCTATTCTCCAAAGCACCTGAAGGCAGGACAAGAAGCAAAGAATGGAAACTTATAAAGGAGAGAACCAACCTAGAATTAAGGAGAAATTTCCTGATGATGAGAACAATTAATCAGTGGAACTACTTGCCTCCATAACACTGGAGCTTTTTAAGAAGAGATTGGAGAACAATTTGTCTAAAATGGCATAGGTGTTTTTCTGGTGAGACAATCTATCAGGGCCACCTGGTCTACCCAATTATGGGATGAAGCATACCATAATTGGGTAAACCAGGTTGCCCTGATAGACCGGTCTCACCAGAAAAACAGTATCTCCCCTGGTATAGCCAATAAAGTAAGGAGAGTCCATGGGGTTAATCCATCTAGTTAATATGCAAGTAGCCCGGGTTCAGAAGGGTATGGTTATCTGATGAGAGCTAAATAGCTTGAAATAGATCTATACTAAAGGTAAAGGTTCTCCCGCACATGCGTGCTAGTCATTTCCGGCTCTAGGGGCGGTGCTCATCTCCGTTTCTAAGCCGAGGAGCAAGCGCTGTCCGAAGACGTCTCCAGCATGACTAAACACCGAAGGCGCACTGTTACCTTCTCACTGTTACCTTCTCACCAAAGTGGTCTCTATTTTTCTACTGGTATTTTTTACATGCTTTCGAACTGCTAGATTGGCAGAAGCTGGGACAAGTAATGGGAGCTCACTCCATTACACGGCACTAGGGATTCGAACCGCTGAACTGCTGACCTTCTGATCGACAAGCTCGGTGTCTTAGCCACTGAGCCACCACGTCCCCTAGATCTATATTAGTCTCCCTTTATTTCTTTGTCGGTAAACATAAATTCAACCCAAAATGGTATAGGGTTTCCTGCCTGAGCAAGGGATTGACTAGAAGACTTCCAAGGTCCCTTTCATAGATTTCCAAGGTCCCTTTCATCTGTTATTTTGTTAGTCATCTGTCCTACATTTAATTCCTTAAGACTTAACAAAATAACTTCATACATTTGGTATTTTTGCAAAGCATCTGACATACAGACATAAATGTGTAAATGCCCTGCCTAGAAAACCCTGTTTGGCAGTGTCTGTGCTCAGCTGAGAACCTGGATTGACTCTGAATTTGTGTAGTACCTAACACCTGCAAGGTATAGTATACACCAAGGTGCACTGGAGGAAAAACAAAACAAAACAAAACCTTTTCCTGGACATTTA